>NC_141005.1:22423243-23623243 GCF_052327205.1 Somniosus microcephalus
CGGCTCAATCTTACTCTGTTCAACCCTTGATCAAATACAGACATGGAAATTCCACGCCTAGCAAGTCCCTCCGCATTTCTCTTTTTTCACCCACTGTTGTCGTGTTTTGTTTGTGGAGGCAAACAGATTCACATTCCTTTGTGAAATAACAATGTGAAGTATTGAAAGAGTTGTCTGGTTGTGAGGTTCATGTACACTATGTACTCTTACATTTAGTAAAAAAGCGTTCTTTTGTATGTTCTACCTTGAGAGGAATAAATGTTTGGGCAATGTGTGCATCATCAAAAAGATGGACTGGGCTTGGAAATCTGTTGACCTGCCATCCTGGCAAATAAGTTGGGAGCATGGTTGCCGGGGACCTCTGCCACTGGCCTGATTGATTTCCAGGGGTTAATGGGTGGTCCCCTATTTCGCATTATAATGGTGGACATCGTCACATCTTGGGCAACCGCCTACCCACAAGGCTGCAAATATAACAACTTGCATTTATATAGCATTTTTTAATGTAGTAAAACATCCTGAGGTGCTTCACAGGAGTGTTGGCAAACAAAATTTGACACCGAGCCACAGCAGTATTAGGGCAGGTGACCAAAAGCTTGGTCAAAGAGGCCGGCTTTAAGGAGCGTCTAAAGAGGAGCGAGCAAAGCGGAGTGGTTTAGGGAGGGAATTCCAGAGCTTTTGGCCTAGGTAGCTGAAGGCACGGCCGCCAATGGTAAAGCGATTTAAAATCATATTGTGGTCTATGCCTGATCATTTGTGGTTTTGGTGGGGTGGATTCTTCAGCAGCAAATTCTAGTTTGTTGTGTGCTCAGTAGATTGTGGTGAATGCCAAATTAGGGAGTGTATGGGGGGGGGGGGGAGAAAGCTGAGCTGATTTTAGCTGGTGAAAGTGTGTTTACTGACTGATCGGGCTGTGGGGAGGAGGAGGAAATTTCTAGGTATGTTTGTATCCCTGCCTCCGAGGTCATGAGAAACCTTCTTCTAGGATCTTGCCCGTGCTGCGTTGAGCTGGCAGTGACTTGTTTTCCTTTTTCTACCCACCCCTGATGCCGAGGTGCCGTACAGACTATGCCACAACTCGGTGTCACTCGGTCAGTTAACGTGATCAAAAAACGGGTCATTTGGTGCATCTGCTTACTGACTTGCGGGTAGTCGGGGAATTGATCCGGATGCTGGAGGTCAAGTCTGTTCAACCATTGCCTGTATTGAAAATGTCAGTCTTGTCAGAGATCCTGCTTCAAGTACTAGAGTGCACAGTATGATTGCCTAAAGCATAATGGTGTGTATCTGGAATTTGTACAATGTCTAATTGAACTGTGAAAAGCATTCGGCACACTTTCTTATCCAGTTTGGAAGGACAAAAATCTGTGTGTCCAGAGCAAACATTTTGAGCTGGATTACACTAGGCTGCAGGAGTAGCAGTTCAGCTCTATCACTGGTCATAGTAGTGGTGAGAGCTGATTGTGGTGGTGAATTCGGAGCACCACCCAAGAAGTATATTGACACAATGGGCCAGAAATTCGGGTCGGAGGCTTCCTGTGGGTGCAAGCCCCCGACCTGCACTTGCCTAGCGCGCTGGCTGTTGTTGTGCTGTGGGCCCACGTGGGATTCCGATCCTGGGCCTGCTCCAGCTGCCGGCACGCAGTGCTTGCATATCCCAAGGGCGCAGTTAGTTCGAAGCTTCCCGGGGATCACGTGGGCCATGGAGAGCCAATCGTAGCAGGGAATCTCTATTCATAGATTTGACAAGGGAAGACCTCCCGGAGAAACCTGTTTTTAAAAAAAAAACGTAAGTTCCAGGTGTGTACACTTCCCCTCAATTTAAAGCGTTCGATCTGTGAACCCCTTACTTCAAGGGAACGGAAGTTCCGGTTTCCCGCACATGCGCAGTGCATGCACAAAACAGGCACTTTCGTTGGCCCTACGCGTGAGTACCCAGTGCGTACTCGCCCGTGGGGACCCGAATTTCTGGCCCACTGTTAAAACATGGGACGTGTCTATGGGCAATGTCGTGCCCTCTGGTGTCCAGACAGTGCAAGGATGTGGGAGGTGTAATTGGACACCAGCCACCCACCATTCTGCCTGGAATGTGTGCATTGATTGTCCTGCTGCAGGCAAGCAACGCAGATTGGGGGACCGCTTTGCGGAACGCCTCCGTTCAGTCCGTAAGGATGACCCCGAACTTCCGGTCGCCTGTCATTTTAATTCACCGCCCCATTCCCACTCGGACCTCACCGTACTCGGGCTCTTGCATTGTTCCACGGAAGCTCAGCGTAAGCTCGAGGAACAGCACCTTGTCTTCCGATTAGGCACTTTACAGCCTTCCGGACTCGATATCGAGTTCAACAATTTCAGATCATAACCTCGGCCCCCGTTACATTTTTACTTATTTTTTTATCCACACCTTTGTTTTCGCCCTTTTTTTCCCCCACATGGCTGCTGTCTCCCATTCTGCCAGCGCATTTCACACCTAATCTAGAGCCGTCTTTTGTCTCCACTAGTCCGATCACCATCTCGTCTCGTTTTGAATACCTCTTAATGTCTCTTCACTTCTTTTTGTTCTCTCCCAGCCCCCAAACTGGCCTTTTAATCTGTTTCATTTCCTGTGCCTTTTCAGTCTTGACAAAGGGTTTCGACCTGAAACGTTGACTCTCTTTCTCTCTCCACAGATGTTGCCTGGCCTGCTGAGTTTTTCCAGCATTTTCTGTTATTTCGGATTTCCAGCATCTGCAGTATTTTGCTATCGCAAGCAGTGCAGCCTTCAAGCTTTGCCTGATTACCAACATGGAGTGGCTCTGCAGGCATACCCCATCGAGTTCAGCCAAGGCACCGCGCTAACACTCCCCGCGGTTCAGGTTTACTACCCAACCTGGCTGAGTGGGTGTTGGAATTAACAGTAGAAAAGTGAGAAATTCCCAGGGGTTGGTACTAGGACCACTGCTTTTCTTGATATATATTAATGACTTGGACTTGGGAGTACAGGGCACCATTTCAAAATTTGCAGGTGAGACAAATCTTGGAGGAATAGTGAACAGTGAGAGACTTCAAGAGGACCTAGACAGGCTGGTGGAATGGGTGGACACATGGCAAATTAAATTTACCACTGGAAAGTGTGAAGTGATACACTTTGGTAGGCAGAACGAGGAGAGGAAATATTAACTAAAGGGTATAATCCTAAAGTGGGTGCATGAACAGAGACCGTGGGGTATATGTGCACAAATCGTTGAAGGTGGCAGGGCAGGTTATGAAAGAATTTCTTTTAAAAAGCTTTCGGCATCCTGGGCTTCATGAATAGAGGCATAGAGTACAACAGCAAGGAAGTTATGATGAACCTTTATAAACACTGGTTCGGCCTCAACTGGAGTATTGTGTCCAATTCTGGGCACCGCACTTTAGGAAGGATGTGAAGGCCTTAGAGAGGGCGCAGGAAAGATTTACAAGAATGGTTCCAGGGATGAGGGACTTCAGTTACGTGGATAGACTGGAGAAGCTGGGGTTGTTCTCCTTAGAGCAGAGAAGGTTGAGAGGAGATTTGATAGAGGTGCTCAAAATCATGAGGGGTCTAGACAGAGTAGATGGAGAGAAACTGTTCCCATTGGCAGAAGGGTCGAGAACCAGAGGACACCGCTTTAAGGTGATTGGCAGAAAAAACAAAGGCGACATGAGGAAAAACTTATTTACGCAGCGAGTGGTTAGGATCTGGAATGCTCTGCCTGAATGGGTGGTGGAGGCAGACTCAATCGTGGCTTTCAAAAGGGAATTGGATAAGTACCTAGAGTCATAGTCATAACGACACAGAAGGAGGACATTCGGCCCATCGAGTCCGTGCCGGCTCTCTAGAGCAATTCAGTCAGTCCCATTCCCCCGCTCTATCCCCGTAGCCCTGCAAGTTTATTTCCCTCACGTGCCTATCCAGTCTCCCCTTGAAAACATTGAGTGTCTCTGCTTCCACCCCTTCTGTCAGCAACAAATTCCAGGTCCTCACCACTCGCTACGTAAAAAAAGTTTTTCTTTGCATCCCCCCCTGTATCTCTTGCCCAAAACCTTAAATCTGTGTCCCCTAGTCCTTGTACCATCAACTAGTGGGAACAGCCTTACCCCATCTAGCCTATCCAAACCCGTCATAATCTTGTACACCCCTATCAAATCGCCCCTCAACCTCCTTTGCTCTAATGAAAACAAATCCAGCTTCTCCAATCTGTCCTTGTAGCTAAAATCTCCCATCCCTGGAACCATTCTGGTAAATCTCCTCTGCACCCTCTCAAGGACCTTCACATCCTTCCTAAAGTATGGTGACCAGAACTGGACACAATACTCCAGTTGTGGCCTAACCAACGCTTTATAAAGGTTCAGCATAACTTCTCTACTTTTGTACTCAATACCTCTTTATCTGAAGGGGGGAAAAAATTGCAGGGCTACGGGGCAAAGGCGGGAGAGTGGGATTAGCTGAAGTGCTCTTGCAGAGAGCCGGCACAGGCTCGACTGGCCGAATGGCGGCCTCCTGTACTGTAACCATTCTATGATTCTATAATAAACTGCTAGGAATTCCTGACCACTGTTCAGGGTCTCTAGCTGAATAAGTATGTGAGCAGACAGCTGTTGTGCCTCAACGCATACCATTTCGGGTTCAAATGCCACAGAGGCAAAGAGCCAGGATAACTCTGCAGGGGCAGCACAGGTTGAAATCAGACACACCATTGATCTGTCCACCTGACAGAATGGAGGCCTCCTGGGAGAGATGCAGGCTGGTGATGTCCTACAGATCAGCAGCTCCATAACCACAGCTTCTTGTGTGATGTTGCGAATTCGCCACCTCAAGTAGCTCCCATCACTGCTACTGCCAGTGGTTTAGCTGTTGACTTTTCTTGTGCATCTACAATCTAATTTTAATTGCAATTATCTGATCATTCAACATTTTTAGCACTAAATTCCCACTTTGCTTATTATTTACATTGCTTTAATTCAAATTATTGAAGAACTTTTTTTCGTGCAAAAGCAACAAACTATCGGGAATTGGATGTATTTGTTAAATTTCACCGCCAATTTAGCAATCTTCATGCCAGTTAAGGATTGCTACTTTTAAGCCCTAATTTGTTTTCCACTATTCCTGAGCTTTGCTGGCAGGGGTAAAGGGAATACTTTTCAGGCAATTGATGCTACCCCAGAATCAAAGTTCACATCGTGTACAAGAAACACTTGCATCCTCTTTTTTTAAATGCCACTGGAAAAGGATCCGAACCTGTTCTTCTACTATTTTGTTACACATGTTGTTGAGTTAGTTGGTTTTGAAGCCTTTGTTGTTTTGAAGTTGGGATCTTGGTATTGACTGGAGGAATTAGTTTATGTAATATGCTCTTCAATCTAGTTCTCCAGAGTGGACCCACTCTTGATCTCAGGATTTTAAACTAGCCAGCGTAGATCAGAATTTTCAGTGTGGCTTCTGAGGGGCCTGATGCAGCCAGATCGCAATCCTTTGCTGCTGTGTAGTTGGGTGCTCTGTGATCAGGCCTAACTTACTGCTTTTCTTCCTTTCCTGCTGAGTTGGGGAGAGTTTTGGGAAGAAGCACTTCTCTACCCAACCTCGACTTGTATAATTTTGGGGAATCATAAACCCTGTAAAATAGCACTCCATGCTGTCGCGAAGTGAAAAAGAATGCCTTTTTTTGGGGGGGGGGGGGGGGCGCCTGTTTCATTCTTTAAATTGAGCAACTAGATGAGTCAATAAAGCTTGGCAATTTAAGAAGGCTAGAGGGGAAACGTGAGAATATTTTACGGGCAAAGATTGTACAAGAGCTGCAGAAAGAACGTGTCAAACTGGTATGAACATGTTCAGTTGGCAATCTACTGAAGAGCAGGCTGTACCGCAAAGGACATACAATGGAGACAGGCATGATGGTTATAGCCCCAGGACATCGCTGCAGGAGTTCCTCGGGGCAGTGTCCTAGGCCCAACCATCTTCAGCTGTTTCATCAATGACCTTCACTCCAACATAGGTCAGAAATGGGGATGTTCGCTGATGACTGCAGTGTTCAGTGCCATTCGCAACTCCACAGATAATGAAGCAGTCCATGCCTGCATGCAACAAGACCTGGACAACGTTCAGGCTTGGGCTGATAGGTGGCAGGTAACATTTGTGCCACAGAAGTGCCAGGCAATGACTATCTCCAACAAGCGAGAGTCTAACCACCTCCCCTTGACATTCAATGGCATTAGCATCGCCGAATCCCCCACTATCATAAACATCCTGGGGGGTCACCATTAACCCGAAACTTAACTGGACCAGCCACATAACTACTGTGGCAACAAGGGCAGGTCAGAGGCTAGGTATTTTGCAGCGAGTGCCTCACCTCTACAAGGCACAAGAAAGGAGTGTGATGGAATATTCTCCACTTGCCTGGATGAGTACAGCTCAAACAACACTCAAGAAGCTCGACACCATCCAGGACAAAGCAGCCAGCTTGATTGGCACTCCCTCCACCACCGGGGTACCATGGCTGCAGTGTGGACCATCTACAAGATGCGCTGCAGCAACTCCCAAACCCGTGACCTCTGCCACCTAGAAGGACAAGGGCAGCAGGTGCATGGGAACACCATCACCTCCAAGTCACACGCCATCCTGACTTAGAAGTATATCGTTGACCCTTCATTGTCGCTGGGTCAAAATCCTGGAACTCCCTACCTAACAGCACTGTGGGAGTACCATCACCACTCCGACTGCAGCGGCTCACCACCACCTTCTCGAGGGCAACTAGGGATGGGCAATAAATACTGGCATTGCTGGTGACTCTCACATCCCATAAATGAATATTTTTTTTTAAGAAGTATACAAACCCCAGCACAATCCTGTTAAACCAAATGGTCAATTTCTATGCTGTAGATTCTATGTAATTCTGTATAATTACCCCCTCCTGCTCCCAATCAATGTTTAATCAAAATAACCCCCCCCCCCCCCCCCCCCAAAAGAACAATTTTATTATTGGTCTCCCTGATCTGTCTGCAGATTTCTCCTATATCCCGGGGCCTATCGTACAATCCTAATAATCTAACAACCCCTCTACTACGTTGCTATCACTAAGTCACCTGCATCCTTGTGAGCAGCTTCTTATTTTTACTTTAAGCACCAAGGTGGCTGATGTAGTAAAAGTTGGGTCTTCTGAATCGAAACCTGAAGTAGTCAAGTGAAACTGTTACAAATAATCAGCTAGCTGACTGACTCCAAACTGCAGGGGCTTGTGTTAATTGCTCTACAAAAAGTTCTTGCTCTGACAATGTACTAGTCAAAAGCTCCACTCCGAAAGAAACCATGAAAGTTGCATCCACTTGCTCCCCCCTCCCCTCCTGTGAGATTGTGTAAAATATGCCTTTTTTTTAATGGTATTCTGTGCTGCCTGAGGCACCATCGCCATCTCCTGCCTTCCCATATAAGGCAGGGTCTATGGTGAGCTGCAACACTAACGTAAATGCAGAATAACTCCATCCAGGTTGGGAATCTGCCTGAATTTTTGTGAACCTGCTTCATCTATTTACCATTTTTAATAAATATCCAACTTGTTTCAAGTAAAACACCTTTACTGTGCAACTATGAATAGTAACTTCATCCTTCATTATTTGCCTCAAATCTGCCCCAATTGATTCTATTTGGGACCTGGCTTTTAAGGCATGCAGCGCTGCACAGTTGGTATCTCGTTCAGGGCATCTGCATGGTTTGTGCAGGAAATGGCACATGGAAGAGCACCCTCTACTGCCTCCTTTTTTTATTTGAGGAAGAACAGCAGGAGCTTCAGAATGCATCTTGGCTGTATAACCTGAACTGGGAATAATTGATTACTGATGCCAAATGTGGGATAATCTCCTGTTTGCCAACACTGGCATTTCTCACCGAGTTGTGGAAACCATTCACTATGTGGCGGGGACACTGTCAGACTGGTGAAACAAAAGTTTCTCTATTATAACCACCTAAATATGCTGTTCCAACAGCTTAATGTCATGGAATCCACAGCTACATTGAGCGCAGCCAGCTTTATACATCAACCATTACAGAGCTGATAAAATGCTCGTTCATTATGTGGAGGCAACAGATATCCTGAAACTTGGTGTTGGATGCATGTTGCTGGAAGGGAATGTCTATTTTACTGGAATGCTAAAATAATTTTTGTCTGAACATAGCATTGAAAAATAATGCTACGATTACTACATTCAAAGCCCTAAATACAAATCAAACAATAGCGCCGAAGGAGGCCATTCATCCCATCGTGTCTGCTGGCTCTTTGAAAGAGCAATCCGCCGAGTCCCACTCCCCTCATCATAGCCCTGCAAATGTTTCCGCTTGAAGTATTTATCCAGTGTCCTTTTTGAAATGTTGTCATTTTAAATAGGTAATGTTTATAAGTTTCTAATTCTGCCGAGGGTGGAGGGCTGTTCATCTCTACACTTAACCTTCCTCTCTCTAGTCAAACAGAACTGAGAGTGCTTGTGCTGCATGTTTTGCAATATTGGGATGGGGCAAGAAGGAAGTCGTGAATATTATACAACCGCTGTAAATCATGAGCAGATTCCCTTGACCTTTTGTAGCAGATTTGTAAATGTGTTTTTATAAGAACAATTTTATAAAAGTTTTAAAGTGTACAGTTATAAAATATTCAGCAAGAAGTCGGCCAGTAAATCTCCCTTCTCCAGGTTTGCCCCAGCACACGTGAGGAATGCGTTCTGCCCCCTTTATGTTTGGAAGTGGTTTTATAATAGCCCGGATTTTGCTGTTTCAAATAAGGGAGACTATCTGCGCTCACCATTATCAGACTGCATCGTCCAGCGACCACACGTGTGCGGTTAGACGAGGAAATCGGGAAGTTGCTGTCTGAGTTGCCCTGCTCCTCCCAGGAGCTGCGCTTTACCTGTGTCTTGCCTAGCGACACAGCATTCAAATACATGGAATGGTGTGAAGTTGCAGTACTTCCCCCGATAATGGATATCCACCAAACACGCCAGAAAATGTTCGGGCTTGTCCATTTCTGTGGAAGTAAATTTTTAACTGTGTGATAAGTCTTAATTACGGCCAACAACCCCTCTGGCACTGAATTAACTTTTGTGGAGTCTCATTCCTTCAGATTTTAATTATTGTTGGAAAAATTTTTTTTTTAATTTTAACTTGTCTCTCAACCTGCTCTTTCGCTTTCTGTACGTGATTTGGCATTGAATTAAATATTTTAACTTGCACTTTCTAGTTCAGACTTTGCGTGCCTCATTAAGAATCCCTCAATCTGATTGGTTAATGAGCTACAGTTGCTTGCCCTGTTTACACTGGTCCCAGATCGCCTGTAGAGGGCAGTGTGCTGTTTCAGATTTCTAATTGCTGCAAGTTCCAGTGCAAAAGCCCTTAAAGTCTGGGCAAATGGACATGTAAAGAGCGGCCGGTGCCGTTCATCCACCGCTGGCCAATAAAATCCGGGTGGGTCAATGAGTGCATGTTACGTTGGCGACCAATCTGCCCCAGCACAATTACTGTAAGTGTGTTTTGAACTTTCCTGTTCTGGCCACTGTACAGATCAACAATGGTGAAAGCAGAACCAAAATGGTCAACTCGATACTGATCCCACTGGAACCCGCCCCCTGGAGAGAGACTGGAAATACTTCTCCAGCAGGGTTTTGCTGCCTCTGACTGGTACTATGTGCTTTCTGTCCTAAATAGTTTGTTTGCTGTCAAGGTGAAAGTATGAGAAGTTGCTAGTAGAGTGGAAGGACATTTTTTTTTTGAGGTTTCACAGAAGTATTTCTGTAATGGTGCCAATAATGTCGTTGATATTGAGCCTTTCCATTCATTGTGTTTTGCTGTACAACTCTAGCATGAGTGCCAAAGTAAATTCATAGCTCAAGGTATTATCTGTGTTTAGGCACATTAATAGGCTGGATGGAGAACACAACATAAGAATTAGGAGCAGGAGTATTTCGTACGGCTCCTCGAGCCTGCTCCGCCGTTCAATAAGATCATGGCTGATCTTTGACCTCAACACCACTTTCCCGCCCGATCTCCATATCCCTTGATTTCCCTAGAGTTCAAAAATCTATCGATCTCCGCCTTGAATATACTCAACGACTCCGCATTCACAGCCCTCTGGGGCAGAGAATTCCAAAGATTCACAACCCTCTGAGTGAAGAAATTCCTCCTCATCTCCGTCTTAAATGGCCTACCCCTTATCCTGAGACTATGCCCCCTAGTTCTAGACTCTCCAGCCCAGGGAAACAACCTCTCGACATCTACCCTGTCAATCGCCCCTCAGAATCTCGTATGTTTCAATGAGATTAGCTGGCTGAAGTCGCCCCATCATGCATCATGGGTTGTCTTCTGTGCACAACCCATGTTTCAGCCTGTGCGCAGCAGATGTAGCTCTGTGTGGTTCTGGGTCCATTTTAAACCATCCCAAAATCAGCGGAGCTTTAGGCGTGCGCTCGAGCAAGGCAAATGTCTACATTATCTGCCAGTTCCTACAGTATCGTCTGTTGTCTGGACAGCTATTTCTTGCACTAATGGTATGCTGGCACCACCTCTGTCTTTTAAGCTAATTCTGTTGGATCATGTCACACACGTTTGAACAGGTGGTAATGTAAAAGCGGTGTTCCCGCTCCTATATTATTGGTGCAAGAGGTGAAAATGGGAGGGATGAGGGAAAAACTGGATGAAGAGGCGAGTGCAGAGTTTTTAATTAGTAACCAGAAGCTGCTTGCTTTTAGTTACTAAGGAAGATAAGAGTCAGGGTTTTTTTTTTTTTTGAGGTGATAAATCTCACGCTCACTCGCTCGTGCACTTTTTTGCTGGCTCGCCCTTTTTTCTTTCCCTTGCTCACTCTCTTCCTCTCGATCATCCACCTCTTCTATTCCCTCCACCAGTTGCACTGCTCCTGGTTGAGTGAGTGGACGGTTCTTCCACTATTTGAGGCACTGGATACTCCGCGCAGACATAGCAACATGGGTGCGGTAACCTAGTGATTCTGTTACCCAACTGGCAACCCAGAGGCTGGACTAATAATCCAGAGAACAATGTCAAATCCCAC
The DNA here is from genome assembly GCF_052327205.1 of Somniosus microcephalus. NCBI lineage: Eukaryota > Metazoa > Chordata > Chondrichthyes > Squaliformes > Somniosidae > Somniosus > Somniosus microcephalus. The sequence continues at coordinate 22,434,289 of NC_141005.1, forward strand.
CATGGCAGTTTTAGAATTTGAATTCAGTTTTTTTTAATTAAAAGCTGCTATCAGTAAGGGAGACAGGCAAGCTATCGGGAGTGCCATTTTAAAAACCCAACTGGTTCAGTTGTGTCCATTTTAGGGACAAACCCTGCCGTCTTTACCCAGTCTGGCCTATGAGACTCCAGTCCCACGCCAACATGGCTGACTTTTTTAATTGCCTGCTGAAGTATCCCAGCAAGTCACTCGAGGGACGGGCAATAAATACCAGTGATGCCCACATTCTGAGAATTAATTTTTAAGAAAGTTAAAAAGCTTGCTCCTGCCAAGAAGTTGACTATACTGGTACGATAGCAAAATACTGCAGATGTTGGAAATCCGAAATAACAACAGAAAATGCTGGAAAAACTCAGCAAGTCAGGCAACATCCGTGGAGAGAAATTTGAGTTGACGTTTCGGGTTTGACCCCGAAACGTCAACTCAAATTTCTCTCCACGGATGTTGCCTGACTTGCTGAGTTTTTCCAGCATTTTCTGTTGACTATACTGGTGCTTGACCTTTTAGACCAATGCAGTTATTAGGTCAATGTGACACAAATACCATATCATATTAACACAAACATTGTGTGGTTGGGGGGGTGGGGGGTTATTTTGTTCAAGGCCACTAATCTAAGCAGTCTGAATTTTGGCAAGAGGTGGGAGGTTAATCTCTAATTGCTGTATGACCTGCGACGTAACGGCAGCGCAAAATCACCTTTTGTAAACTTTTTTTTTTTTTTTTTTCCCTTTTTTTAAAATTTGAAATGTTTCCAAGGGTTCCTTGAGTGCTTTTGCGTCTTTTAGGATCATTACATTTTACAGCGCTGAAGGAAACCACAGACCCATTGTGCCTGTGCCAGCAATTTAATGTTAGTGATGAGCCAAGCGGGCCAGTCCGCTCCCAACTAATGTTACCAATTTCATCAGCCATCCCTCTCCGGGTGTTGTCTGTGTTCACTCTGCCCAGTAACGCAAGGGTGCACCGAGCAACATAACTCCGTGTGGCCTGCTTATGCCTCTCTGAAGCAGGCGCTACGCTGCACTGTCAAATTGGTTCTTGCAGGATAAAGGTAGAAATATCCTGGGGCCTGATCAATCATAGAAATTTACAGCGCAGAAGGAGGCCATTTGGCCCATCGTGTCTGTCCTGGCTGCGAAAAAAAAGTTCTCCACCCTAATCCCACTTCCCAGCTCTTGGTCCGTAGCCCTGCAGGTTTCGGCACTTCAAGTCTATAGCCAAGTACTTTTTAAACGTGATGAGGGTTTCTGCCTCTACCACCCTTTTCAGGCAGTGAGTTCCAGGCCCCCCCCACCCTATGGATGAAAAAAATTCTCCTCCACTCCCCTCTAATCCTCCTACCAGTTACTTTAAATCTATGCCCCCTGGTTATTGACCCTTCTGCTAAGGGAAATAGGTCCTTCCTATCCACTCTATCTCGGCCCCTCATAATTTTATACACCTCAATTAGGTCTCGCCTCAGCCTCCTCTGTTCCAAAGAAAACAACCCCAGCCTATCCAATCTTTTCTCGTAGCTAAAACCCCAGCCCAGGCAACATCCTCGTAAACCTCCTCTGCACCCCCTCTAGTGCAATCACATCCTTCCTGTAATGTGGTGACCAGAACTGCACGCGGCACTCTAGTTGCAGCCTAATTATAAGAATTTTTGCTGCCCAGAAATCTTTTTGGATTTTTTTTGTTGGCCTAATAATGGCAGTGTCATGGTAACCACAACAATGACTTGCTAAAGGCACAGTTGCTGACTCGGGCTGTATTTGCATTCTGATTGGCTGCTGAAGTGCAAATTGCAGAGTCATTCTGATTTTGACTTTTAGATGCAAATTAGGTGGAGCAAAGATTATTGGCAGTGTGGATGTGATTAGAGCCAGGAAGAGTGGTCTAGGTTTATGATGTCTTAAATTGTGTAGATTAGTCTTTTGCTTTGCCCTTTTTTGTTTGGTGAAGGCGTGACTGCATACAGCAGTAAATGCTTTTTAAAGTACATTGGCCCAGATATTCCGATCGCAGGCCTCCCGCAGGCGGAGGACTGCGATCTGGGGAAAAATCTGCACCCTTACCCGAGGGCTCCCGGGACGTGCACAATTCCGGTGCTGGGCCTCTCAACTGCTGGTGCGCAGGACCCATGTATCCCGGGGCGCATGTAATTCGCAGCGTCCCTGGGATCACGTGGGCCATGGGGAGCCAATCGGAAGGTAATCTCCCTTCATACATTTGACAGGAAGACCTGTCAAATATATGAATGGAGATCAATGAAAAAACATTAGTAAAACTTCAAATACATTTTTTAAATCACATTTTTAAAATGACTTGTACAAATAAATTAACTTTTAAACAAAACTAATTTTTTTCAAAAATTTTCGGGGCTAAAAATAAACGTACTTTTTTTTTTAAATGTTAAATCAGTGGAAATTTTTTTAAAACTTTTTTTCAATTCTTATCCTGGTAAAATCATAGGACCTAAAGTGGCTGAAGGCACAACTGCCACTGCTAGAGCAAAAATGGGGTGGCGGGGCGGGGTGCAACTACATGAGACTGGAATCTGAAACGGCAAATGTAGGGGAGGGGTTGTAGCCCTTGAGGAGGTTGGAGTTGAGGCGGACGAGTGGAGACCATGGCGAGATTTAAACACCCAGAATGAGAATTTTAAATTTGGGGCACTCTGGAGGTCAGTGTAGGTCGCTGGTCATGGGTGAGTGGGGCACTCGGGAGGCCAGTGTAGGTCGCTGGTCATGGGTGAGACCAGCCAGGTGAGCATTGGAATAGTTGAGAGCAAAGGTGACAGAAGCATGAATGAGGCCATCAGTGGCGGCTGGTTGAGGTAGGGGCGGAGGCAGGTGACGAGGAGGTTGGAACTACGTGGTCTTTATGATGGAGCAGGTATAGAATTAGAAACTCGTCTTGATTTTGAACCGGACGTCGAGGTTGTAAACCGTCTGGTGTTCAGCTTGTGAGAGTGGCCAGGCAGGGCAATGGAGTTGATGGGAGAGTTTGAGGCCGATTGCTTCAGTCTTCCTAACATTTAGCGGAAGGCAATTCTAGCTCATCCTAGACTGGATGTTGGACAAGTGGTCTGATGGCACAGAGGTAGTGGCGTGGTTGAGAGGTGAAGAAGTAGAGCTGGCTGTTATCGGCATACATGTGGAAGCTGACCCCATGTCTTCAGATAACATTGCCATGGTATTGTAGTAGATGTGGATAAGGAGATGGCCAAGGTGGCTCCTTTTACCATCTATGAACACTGAACCATCAGTTTTAATGGTCTATCCATCAAAATCCCCAGATCTCCTTTCCTGCAGCACGTTGCTATTTAATATATACTTCACATTCTTTATTTTTTTTACCTGACTTTTTTTGTTTTTCTTTCCCGCAGGTGCCTTCCTCATCCCATATCTGATCATGTTGTTGCTGTGTGGGATTCCGCTGCTCCTCATGGAGTTCGCCATCGGACAGTACACGTGCTTGGGTCCTGTCCATGCCTTGGCTAAAATCTGCCCTCTCCTGAAAGGTTTGTTCACTGCTATTGCTGCAGTACAGTGAAACTCCTCAATCAGAGCGGTTCTGTAATGATCACCAACTTGTCTAATTGCCCCTCTCAACCTGCGTTATTCATATTGGTTACAAATGCTGCAGGTAGATTTTGTCGTCCTCTTAATACAGATAACTGAACTTGCTGAAACAATTTGCATTTTGATGTCCTCCCTTCAACATAAAAGGTCCCAAAGTTCTTCACAGATTTGGACAAAAGTAAAAGTGTAATTCCTCATACTACTGATCTTTGACCAACCCTCCCCCATTATTAAAAGTGACTCCTTGAATCAGACTATTTAAATTATCTCCAGGAACATGCTGTTGCAGTGAATCGTACTTTACAGTAAACCCCTGAAGCCAGCGTTGGTATTTTGACAGATTGAATCTTGAAGAAACTTGCCAATCTGCATTTTGATACTGAAGCTGTTGATTGTTATTTGGCACAAAGTGGATGGGGATTTGTAATAACTGTGGTCTTCATTAATGGAGTATTCTTTCCTGACTAACCTTCAAGGAGGGTAGAACTCTGTGGGCACGTACTGTCGGTGAACAGTGGTGGCCATCGAGTTCCTCCCTGGCACAAATCTCTGTTGATAACTAATTCCAAAATCCACCATTTTGGGAGTCTGTCACCGGGTGTAAAGTGGAAGAATCTGAAACGTTGCCCTTAGTCAGCACTGACCAGCAACACCTTGGCCGTGTTCCACTAGCTGGCATCTGCACAAATCCTGTACTCGCTGGCAGCATTCTAATTGTTTTTCAATGCTTAAGTTTTCTGATTTCATGCTGTCTCCAGGGAGCGCCTCGTGCCAGAAGTGAGGACTGTTTCAGATTTTCCAGTCACTAATTTAAATGGTTGGAGCAACCATGCTTAAACATCCAATGTGAGCTTGGCAGACAAAACTTGGCAGCATGAGGTTGAAAAACTGTGTGTGTGGTGGTTGTGTGTGTGTGGTGGTTGTGTGTGTGTGTGTGGTTGTGTGTGTGTGGTTGTGTGTGTGTGTGTGTGGTTGTGGTTGTGTGTGTGGTTGTGGTTGTGTGTGTGGTTGTGGTTGTGTGTGTGGTTGTGGGTGTTACACTTGTATGTTGTGATCGGTAAGACGTCGCTCCCCCCCCCCCCCCCCCCCCCCCCCATAAAAATATTAACTGTTGCCTATTCTCCATTTAAAATTCACCCACTTCTGGAAAAGATTGCACTTCACGGCTGTCCATTCAATGTAAACAAAATTCTAAGTAAACCTTCCAAGCTGCACTTTCTCACCTGATGATTGCATGCCAGTCATTTTTGTTTTGTCTTGTTCTGTCTTGCACCTATTCATGTGAGATGTACAGCATATTATATTGACTGACTTGCAATTATTCATGAGATATTGACAGCACAGTATATTGACTATGAAGAGGCTCTGGGTTGTACTCTGTGCTCTGGGGTGAAGACCGACCGGTTTAACATTTATTCTTCTCTATTCTCGGTCTCCACTTCCCAATCCGAACCTGCAGCATTCGTTGCCACTGAAGAGGGGAGGTGAGAAAGTGAAGGGGTGAATTGTGCCTGGGAGCCTGTCGTTCCCCCTCCTCCCAGCTTAAAGCATCGAGCAAAGTAGACAAATTTTTGGAAACGAGACCCTTTTTTAATGGATATGAGCCCTGTTTCCAGACTGAAATGCATGTGTAAAATGATAGGAGTGCGCTTTAATGCACGTTTTTTTAATAAATGTAAATAATTTCCCCCCTCCACTTGATCGAGGGCGCTCGGGCCTCTGCCACCGTTGCTCTCAGTTTCAATAAAAATCGACTTGCTAACCACACGCAGGCCACAAACACAAGCTACTTCCTGGACTGGAGAGAGAATATTTTTCTAGTTTTTTGTTGAAGCTGGGAAACAGTTGGTATTCTTCTCCGTCCAGGTTCATTGGCAAATGTTAGGGGCTGATTCGGAGGAGAGCACATTACCGTTTACGCCCGTGTAGCCTTCCAATTAAACTATTTCTAAATAGCTTTTATTTTGAGCTGCTCCACTCGGTAGAATACTCAAACGTCCTTTTTTTTTATTTTTACAAATGGAGTCATTGCCACAGCAACCGTGACGCGGCTGGAACCTTACTTGGGCTGGGCTTCCTAACTGCTTGAAGTCGTGAATGTTGTTGTGGCTGAAGTGGTTCATGAAGGAATGCTCCTCTTTAAAGACTGCCACCATGCCTTTCCACAGAAGAGGAACAAGATCATTTCCCTCCTTTTTATCCCCAGGAGGGGGAAAGACAAATTCTGGGATCTCTGATTTAATTTCAATCTTGTTTCCAGCCTTGCTGCTGCAATTATGCTACACCCATAGTAACTAACACTGGATCAGGCGGTCTGTTGGTGTCCTGTCCTGCAGTCTGCCTTCCTGAAGATAGAGCTACAATTTTGGAACTTCCATCTAATCTTTTTTTTTCAATTCAGCTGTTTAAATATAGGTTTTAGTTTTTAATACAAAAATTGTGCATGTTCCTGTAAAATACTTCTGCTTGTCTGTATTAAGTGTTAAGGAGATCATTTTAATAGGTAACTTGCATTAGATTGAATGGTTAGGGGTTACAACCCTCAGCTTTTTTTTTAGTAGGCTGGCTGATGTGCTCAAACTCCTTTTTTTATCATCTTTTTAACAGAATTGATGACCCTTTTTGGTTAATGTTTGATCATAAAATGGTGCATGTAGAAATTGTGCCCAAGCACATGAACCAGAACACTAAAAATAGCACTCGAGAGACATTTCAGCTCCTCAAGCTGTTTAGCACTACAAGTTCTTCACTGAGCAGTGAGGTTAATGATGGTTCCCATTTATGTGGTTCAACACAGCTGAAATGGGGAAAAAAGATTTTTAAAACTGCCCGTTTGTCCCTGAATAGTCTGGAGAGGAGTTTGACTGTACAATGTTGTTTCTTTTCTAATGTGAGCGAGTCTGTCAGTGACTGAAACCCCCTACCATCCAAAAACAAATACAACCGGTCTGATCAACGGCACGGTTTGTAGTGGAGGTCGTGAACTTCCATTGATCAGCTGACCTCCATTAGGAGTTTGCTCTAAATTCTTCCATTTCCGCACAGTACCCTCATCTTTGCATCTCAAAACCTTGTTTTGGACACACTTTTTTTTCCCCTTCCCTCCCTGGTATCCAACAGAGACTGGTCCGACTGAAGTATCTTGTCCACATCTTCTAAATATTCTCCTCCTCCATTTAGCCCCTCTTTCTTCCCTGCCCCCAACCCCTGCACTGGACTCAAGGCAGCATTTAACCTGTGCTGTAAATGCCAGCGCAAGCTACCATGAGTTGGTGATTTTAAAATGAAGTTCTGAATTTTTTTTGGGGGGGGGGGCAACGCTATCCTTGTTCAGTTCGTGCTGTCTGTGCCCTGTGATCTGTCATCCACCTTTGCACTGAATTGCGCTATGGTGTGGTGAAGCTATTTTATGCACTAAATTTTAATGCCATGAGAAACCCTTTGACATCCTCTACGCAATGGGATAAAAGGTTGCAATAGCAGATCTTGACTTGTGCTGTGTGATGCCAGGATCTGAAAATTCAGCACTGTGACTGGATGTCGTTTTGTACACTGGGGCTCGCTGAATGTTGGTTCAACCATAACCTCACTGCACCCAGCTGCTGCTGTTCTGACTTTGTTTGTTTTTTGATTGCAATGGTGACCCACCACCTCTAAACAGAAATGACCTAAGGATTTTGTCTGTCCTGTATGAGGGCAGCAGTGTAGTTGAATGTTCAGTGTAGGTCTTTGTCAGTGGGGTTGCTATATGTTGTGGGGGGGGGGGGGGAAATCTTTAGGAAATCTTGACCTAGCAAGTGTCAATTCCAACATTTTTCTATTGGTAAGAGTGACGCAAACTGTAATCCCGCTTAAAGCTAGGAGCCCCAGCGTTACGAGTGCAGCAAAATCCACCTGTTCTCGCCTGTGGTGTGAGCACACTCCGTTAGCGAGGAGGGCTGGCCACTCTGCATTCTGTAAAGCGAGCCCTTGCACTTTTATTTAAATAGCCGCCTTGCCCATGAAAACATGTGCAGGGAATTTAGCCTGCAAGCTGGTTGGCTGCCAATTGCCAAATTGAGCAAGCCAGCAGCTTTTAAAGGACTGCCGATCGCTCTGAAAGGGGCGTTGCTTGCAGTGGTTCTACTGGCGGCTGAAGAGAGCAACAGAGTTGGCACCATCATGGAGGTGGCACCAACGCCTTCCCTCCTTCAGTAATTAAGCATTGGAGATGTTGCTGTAGGAATGCAGTGAAAGCAGGTGCCGAATGGCAGCCACTTGTTAAATCCCCGGTGTGAGCTGTGCGAGCGGAGGTGGTCAGCAGAGTGAATGCCGTCTCCCAGGTCTGCTGTGCCCGGGAGAAAATCAGGATGACGTTCGGTAGCCTGTATGGACTCCCCTCCTGCAGATCATTGGTCCTCAAGCTGCGATGCTCAGCACCAGATGCGTCGCAGGAAAATGGCCAGCTGTGTGGTGGTTCCTCTCAACATGGCCATACATCCTCCCACCCTAGCCAGGCCCAAGAAAAGATGAAGTGCCAGAGAGCTGGCAGGCAGAGTTGTCTAGGGCTGTTGCAGGAACATCTCGTGACTGTAACCAGAGAGTCGAGGCTGCCACTTTCCCAAAAGGATCATAACGCACGACAGAAGCTGGTTGTCTCCGTTGCACCTCCTATTTGGAAGTTTTTTCGGAACATAGGAACAGGAGTAGGCCCTTGAACCTGTTCTGGCATTCAATGCGATCATGGCTGATCTGACACGGGATTGGTCTATGTAGCAAAACTCTGCTGTAGAGGAAACATTGACCACCTTATTTCTCTTTGTGGTCAGTGGTGGTTGGGTTTATTGTGCCAAATTGCCGGCTATGTTTGCCTGCATAACGGTGACTACACTTAAGTAATTGACTGGTTGAAGCACTTTTTAAGACATTTTGAGGTGGTGAAAAGTGTTATAAATGCAAGTTGTTTTTCTGGACGTGGAAAGGTACTCGGCACTGGAGAGGGCTGAAAGGTGGCCATTCACCTTGGTTCTCAATCCCCATTCTACAGCAATCTCCCTGCGTATACATTGGCTCACTCCCTGACGTCGTCCTCCTTCCTGTGGACCTGCTGCTCCATTGCCACCTCTGCTGCATGCTCACTCCTCTCTTGGATGGCAAAGTTGTGCAGCATGATGATGATGATGATGATGATTTTTGGAAACCTTGGAATAGTTGTCTTAACATCCCTGAGGTGTGCTCAACACTAACTCAGGTGGGCCTTATTGTCTTTACATTCTGATTTCTAATTGTGGCCATCAGCATGGATGCAACGATAGCCTTTGTCACCAAACAGCTACTTGTTCATTCTTTCAGGACCTTCAAATAGTTTAAGCACTGTGGCTTGCTGCATAATACAAGCATCACGGATGCTCCCTAGCTAGTAGGCACGAATGTGTAGCATTTTGAGTTTTTATGGATCGATATCACCTGAACACTCATGGAGTGGAATCCCTTTCTGTTCATGTATGCATTACAGTTGATGTGTGATAGAAACATAGAAGATAGGAGCAGGAGTAGGCCATTCTGCCCCTCGAGCCTGCTCTGCCATTCAGTGAGATCATGGCTGATCATCCAAATTCAGTACCCTGTCCCTGCCTTCTCCCCATATCCCTTGATCCCTTTAGGCACATGGCGACCATGTACAATGCCTTGGACTCTTGGGAAGCCTGCTAATACCAGTTGGTATTTCCTTTTCTCAGGAAAGGTTAGAATGGTCACGTCTGTAGCAAACTTGGCATCAGTCACTTGCTTTATACAGGTATGAACTCCTAGACTGGCTTATCTGGCATCCATTCCCTGTAGACAGAACCTGTAGCATGAGAAGCTTTAATGTCTTTGTGACCTATAAAGTCACAGGAACGCCATTCCAGTCCTTGAAGTTGTCAGGTTGCAGTGAATTGCACGACTTTTATTTAAGGCCTCTGCCGCAAAACACAGATGGTGAAGATCAGAATCCTTTGATCTACCCAGACAGGCAGGGCAGTCTCTAAATGTGGAGCCTTGGGTATTGACCGATGTGCACATACTGCCTGAGGTCTTTTAGCACCTTAAGATTTTGCTCCCTCGTGAAATTGTCCTCATTTAATCCGCGCAGCGTAAAAGGATTCCGCCCGCCCATCCCTGGCTGCAGCTTGTGCTGCTGCAGCAATCGCCACTACTACTTCAAGAAAACTTGCTTGGCCCACTGAAAAGACTTGAACACAAAGATTTAAAAAAAAAAATATACACTCTACAATGCAAAAGTAGATAAATGCTGACTGTCTCAAAAAAAACTGCACTAACGCCAGCAACCTGGCTTTAAAAATTGGGTTGAAACGGGCCAGGCCTATTGAGCCATTTTATTTGGGAAGGTGTGCGTTGGAGACAGCCTTGCCAGAACTTCTGCAATTCAGTGTGGAATCGATTCTAAATATGTAAGTGTGGGTTTGCCTTCCCCGTAACGCTGCCGCCGCCTTGTTTTTGGGCATAATACAAGCTGGGTGGCCGTGGTCAGGGGCCTGGTTTGTGCGTGTTTCTGACCTGTGGCCTCTGCCAGTGGAACCTGTTAAAATCAACCCTACAGAGCAGGGTTCCTTTTCTCTTCAAAAATTTGAATCAAAGAAGCCTCTTCTTAAACCACGGGGAATGATCGTCATTCATGATGAGTGACACTTGCGAGCACTGGATTTTAAACCAGCGTTACCAAGACCATGCTAAATAAAGAACTTGCATTTATATAGCGCCTTTCACTGCCTCGGAACCTTCCAAAGTGCTTTACAGCCAACGAAGTGCTCTTGAATTGTAATCACTGTTTTAATGTAGAAAACTCGGCGGCCAATTTTCCCACAAACAGCAATGAGATAATGATCGGGTAATGTTTTTGCAATGTTGGTTGAGGGATAAATATTGGCCAAGGAGCACTCCCATGGAATCTTTTGCGTCAACCCAAGAGGGCCAGACAGGGCCCCCATTTAACTAACCTCTCGTCTGAAAGATGGCACGTCTGACAGTGCAACACTCCCTCCGTACTGCCCTGGTGTGTCGGCCGAGATTTTGTGCTCTGGTCTCTGGAGCGCGTCTTGAACCCACAACCTTCTGACTCTTGAAGTGAGAGTGCTGTGTGTGTGTATAGTATCGTGGCACTATATCTCGCTGAACCACAGTGCAGTATGTGGTACTGACCGTGTTCAGCAATACTTGGCTCTTTTTTCCTTTTGTGAAACTGAAATGTGGCCTATTCATTTAACCAAAAAAAACTGGAATGTGAGACTCAAAGTTCAATTTGATTTGTCTGATTCCAGTGGCAGTGAACAGCAGCAGCACAGCACAGGTCTACTCCTGAACTGAAATTGCATCAAAACGTACAACATCTCCCAACGTATCAGGACCTGTATTGACAATATGACCCCCAAATCCACGTCCTTGTGCATTGGCCTTTTTTTCACACACCTTTTTTCTTCAAATAAGACATTCCCCCCTCGTTGTAAATTTGACATCTGACTAGTCTTCGTACTGGGGAAATAAATTGGGTGAGGGAAATCTTGCTTTACCTGTAAAGCAAGTGCTTCAAGCCTAAGCCTATGGAAATCCTGCCGTCGTTCTATGTTGGGTTTTCTATACCAGTTGCATGCAGTAGGGTCTGGACTTCAGTCACTGGCAGAAACTGGTGTCATTTTTACCTTTTTTATATTGCTGTTCTCAAGGGGTTTGCTTTATTTTTCCAATTCTAACCTGAAGACTTTCTCCTCAGTTTCTTTTTTTGAGACAGAGATAGTCTACCCGATCAAATCTGTTAATCGCTTGATCATTCACGTCTGTGCTAATCGAAGGGAGAGACAGGTAGTGAATCCACATCTTCTTTTCACGAAATCTCAAGTCACACTGTTGTCACGTTTCCCATGATTTTTTTGACTCCTGCATGCGACTCTTATTGGCGAGCAGAGGGTAGACTTTAGTGAACTTGCCCCAGTTTAGTTTGGGCTCAACAAAACCTAGCTACATTGAGTCAGAACGGACTCTGATACCACAACCAAGCACAACAACAACTTGTATTTATAAAACGTCCCAAGGTGCTGCACAGGAGTATTTTAGACACAACATTTTGACATCGAGCCACATAAGGAGAAATTAGGGCAAGTGACCAAAAGCTTGGTCAGAGGTAGGTTTTAAAAAGCGTCTTAAAGGAGGAAAGAGAGGTAGCGAGGTGGAGAGGTTTAGGCAGGGCATTCCAGAGCTTGGGGGGCCTAGGCAACAGAAGGCACGGCCACCAATGGTTGAGTGATTATAATCAGGGATGCTCAAGAGGCCAGAATTAGAGGAGCGCAGATATCTCGTGCGGGAGAGGGGGGTGCTTCTGGGGCTAAAGGAGATTCTTGGGCAGTCCCTCGGAACCGAGGATGACTTGCTTCCACATTAAAAATTAGTTTGCAGGTGACTGAGTCCAATGTGGGACCTACAGTCTCTGTCACAAGTGACAGTCTCTGGGGCTGAAGGAGATTACAGAGATAGGAAGGGGCGAGACTGTGGAGGGATTTGAAAACAAGGATGAGAATTTTGAAATCGAGGTGCTGCTTAACCGGGAGCCAATGTAGGTCAGCGAGCACAGGAGTGATGGGCGAACGGGACTTGGTGCGAGTTAGGACACGGGCAGCCGAGTTTTGGATCACCAAGTTTACGTAGGGCGGAATGTGGGAGGCCAGCCAGGGGTGCGTTGGAATAATCAAGTCTAGAGGTAACCGAGGCATGGATGAAGGTTTCAGCAGACTTTATTTATTTTATTTATTTATTTAAAATCTCTGTTCTTTTGCGCTAGTGCAAGTTCTGGAGAACCCGCATCCTAAAACTGCTTCCACCAATTTTCAATCCGGGGGCAATGACCATCTTCTTTCACTCCCAGGAGCTTCAATTCCTGTCTATTCTGTAACTCCACACTCATCCAGGATGCAGTTCAGTTCATAACTGCCTATTTTTCACTGACTGACCTGATTGAGAACTACCTTCATCCATGTAGCTTCAACCCTTCCATTTCCCCCCCCCCCCCCCCCAACCCCACACAAAAAACAGCTGCTCCAGCAAAGCCAGTGCAGAATTTAAATGCTTAAGCACTTTAAATTCTTTAATGGTATTACAATAATCTGCCCCACATTACGCCAAAGCAATTGGGAATGAAAATTCATTATTTGCACAGACACACACGTGCACTCTTTGCATCAAACTGCATTTTGAACAACTCGGATGGTTTTTTTTTCCCTCTGGGACCAAAGTGTCAGCTTTCTTGCTTTTCACCTGGGAAGCGTGCTTGCCAAGAATGCATTCGACACTCGTTCTGCCTGTGCACAGAGCATTTTGTATCACGGGTTCAGTCTTTGATTGATTCCTGGGATGAGGGGGTTGTCCCATGATGAGAGATTGAGTAGAATGGGCCTATACTCTCTCTGGAGTTTAGAAGAATGAGAGGTGATCTCATTGAAACATATGATTCTGAGGGAAATTGACAGGGTAGATGCTGAGATTTTGTTTCCCCTGGCTGGGGAGTCTAGAACTAGGGGGCATAGTTTCAGGATAAGGGGTCGGCCATTTAAGACTGATAGGAGGAGGAATTTCTTTACTCAGAAGGTTGTGAATCTTTGGAATTCTCTACCCCAGAGGGCTGTGGATGCTGATTCGTTGAGTATATTCAAGGCTGAGATAGATAGACTTTTGGAATCGAGGGATATGGGGATCGGGTGGGAAAGTGGAGTTGAGGTTGATGATCAGCCATGATCTTATTGAATAGCGGAGCAGGCTCAAGGGGCCGAATGGCCTACTCTTGCTCCTAATTCTTGTGTAATTGCAGTTATAAATATTCTTTCATGGTCAGTTTAGACTTGGTTGAGAAAATAAGGGCTGTCCTTGGATACATGACCGGAGAATATTGAGGCAATCCTTGAAATTATGAGGTTGTTTTAGGACTGGAACTAATTAGATCAAAATTGATTTTTTTTTTTAAATTATGTTTCTAGAAAGGCTTCCATTTTTGTATAACAAAAATATTCTGGCTTCTGACATTAGTGGCATGACTGCTGAATGTTCAGTGGTGGAAAACATTGTTTTCTTGAGCATTTTCCATTCATCTTAATTCTGTGGGATCCTGGAATGGCTTGTAATTGTCACTGTATTTGTGTTGATGAATGTCATCCATGCATGTCTTTTTATCAACAGCAAAAAACTAAACCTCACTGTACATATTTGGAAAGAATTGGCCTTGCCCCAAAACCCCTCTTGCATCCTTTGAAAATAACAGACAACTAGATGAGATAATTATAAATGCACTGACTAATAGAACACATTCAGCTCATTACTAACAATACTTAGCATTTGCATGGACATCAATTTAATCATCTTTAGTCAGTAACTGAATAACCACAGGCAAAAATTTCCAAGCTCTGAGAATGCTCCAATCCTTAACCTCTAACCCCAGGATATTGGAATATTACAGTCTAAGTTCTGGTCCTATGGCAGGGATAATAGTGTTAATTGCCTATATAAGGGAGAGAGAAAACTTGCATTTATTTCCCAATGCAGTATGTAGCGTTATCTCAATAAACTTAACTATTTTTCTAGGACAATGGAGTTTTTGAATCTAGATCCTGAATGGAATATCCTGTAGCCTTTCTGTGAGGGAACAGTCCTGCTATCGGCCCATCTTGTCTAATCACAAGGTTGAGAGTGCCCAAAGTCATGTAGTGTTTTTACACCCAAGAGCCAGTATTGCCTGCGTATCCACTTCTAAAATTTTTGCGTGTATCTCCGCCCTCTCCCTTCAATGTGTGTAGTTGTTGGCCAAATGTCAACAAATCAAAAGTATCAGTGAGGAATGATTTCATAGTGTGCATCTCCGTCAAACGTGTGAGGGCTCACTGTATCTCCGTATCAGTACGGTGTGTAATATTTTACCCCCAATCAGTGATATGATAACAGTGCTTCATTAAAGTTGTCGGGTGGACCACTGACCCATTTTAGACTTCAGCTAACCTGCTGAAACATAGAAACATAGAAGATAGGAGTAGGAGTAGGCCATTCGACCCCTCGAGCCTGTTCCGCCATTTAACGCGATCATGGCTGATCATCCAAATTCAGTACCCTGTCCCTGCCTTCTCTCCATATCCCTTGATCCCTTTAGCCTTAAGAAATATATCTAACTCCTCCTTGAATATATTTAATGAATTGGCCTCAGCTGCCGCCTTTGGCAGAGAATTCCACAGGTTCACCATTCTCTGGGTGAAGAAATTCCTCCTCATCTCTGTCCTAAATGGCTTACCCCTTATCCTTAGACTGTGTCCCTGGTTCTGGACTCCCCCCCCCCCCCCCCCCCCCCCCCGCCCCGCCTTCAGGAACCCTGCAGACCAGCCCATAGGGCCTGGGCTACCCAAGAGCAGTGCCACAATGACTGACTGACTGACTAATATTTGTAGTTTTATGTGCAGCCTGACTTTTATTGATGCATCTTGTGTAAACATTTTGCACAAAAAAAGGATTTTGTGGCTGGGACAAGGTGTGTCGCGTCAGCTTGTCTTAGTTGGTGGACTAGTATCTCTGGGTTTGAGCGTCCATCAGAATGCCGGCACACACTGTAGACTCATGTAGAGGGCTGAAGACTTGCATTGATGAAAGATGCCATCTCTTGGCTGAGATGTTGAACGGAGATTCCATCTGACTGTTGAGGCGGATGTTCGTACTCCGATGAGATGATGATAGGATAAGGATTCTGGAGGGATGAGATCTAATTAGCTGAAGGGCTTTTTCATTCTTGTAGTGTATGTAACCGTCCACCTTTAAGAGAACTATTTTAGGTGTGGCATTACTTTATCCTGGCTGCTGTATACTGTAATACCGACGGTGACCACACTGGTATATAAGTGCTGTGGCAGAATTTATTGGGCAGATTCGCCCTGACCTTCGAATAGTAAAGTCCTGTTTAAGTTACTCTTGTAGTCTGTGTATTACTTCGCTATACAACCCACAGACTTTACAGTGGCGAGTTCGATCTTACCCTGCAGCAACAATACTTCTGAAGAAGTATACGAGCGTCGAGAAGAGGCACCTGCCCTCGTCGTTTTGCTGAGAGAAAACTCGAGTCTGCAGACCAAGAAAGGAGGAAGATTTCAAACACGAAGTCTTCCATCAGCAACCGGCACGGATTGTCCCTTCTGCCACGGTGGTGAGTGAGCCGATCAACACGAGAAGCAAGTCGGCCACGGTGACTGAGTAAAGGGAAAATATAAACATAAATAAGCCACGGAGAACTCGGCCACAGCCGGGGAGGAAAGCACCGGACTGCGAGAAGCTGGGAGGCGCGATTGGGGTGAAAAGGCCAGACAGTGACTGAGGCCACGAAGCGCTGCGACCGGATCGTAAGGTGCGGGAAGAGATAAAATAAATAAATCGCGGAGAACTCGGCCACAGCCGGGGAGGGAAGCACCGGACTGCGAGAGGGCTGGGAGGCGCGATTGAGAGCCGCGCGAGCGGGAGAGACAGAGCCCAAGCGAGAGCCGCGCGAACGGGAGAGACAGAGCCCGAGGAAGACTGAGCGAGATCCAGCCCAGCGGCTGAAACTGTTCGCCGTCAACCGGTTGTACCCAGAGCCGGTTACCCGGCCGAGAGAAGGGAACGCGCTGAAGCCGAAGCGCAGGCTGCGAAAGCCAGCGGCCGTCGCCCGAGGGAAAAGCTTACCCCTCCTGCCAGGGGAAGAAAAGCGGGAACCGCCATCTTGAAAGTGGGTGGGGAAAGAAGATAAGCGCGGGAAGCCGCCAGTAGGCGGAGAAAAAGACAGAAGCGGGAACCGCCATTTTGAAAGGGGCGGGGAAAGAAGATAAGCGCGGGGAAACCGCCATCTTGGGGGGAAAAAAAAAAGTTAAAGAAATATTTAGTTGTTTATCAGGGAGGTGAAGATGCCTAAGCGTGGTAACATCAACGATTTCGATTCCGAGGTAGAAGATTGGGCCACGTATGTAGAACGCATTGAGATATATTGTGAGGCCAATAAAATAGAGGATGATGATAAAGCTATAACCTTGCTAAACTCGATGGGGGCGAAGACATACGGGCTATTGAAGCATCTTCTAGCACCAGTTAAACCGGCGGATCAAACCTTCGATAATATTGTTGCTGTTCTGAAGGATCACTTGAACCCCACACCGCTGATGTTGGCGGAACGATTCAAATTTTATGCGAGAACGCAACGGAAAGAGGAAAGCAACGCGGAATACTTGGTCGAACTGCGTAGGCTAGCGAAATACTGCCAGTTTGGAGGAAATCTGACAGAGGCATTGCGAGACAAGTTCGTGTGCGGGTTGTCGAAGGAAGGAACGCAAAAGCGACTGCTCGAAGAGAACGACCTTACACTGGATAGGGCTGTCCTTATTGCAGCATCACACGAAGCCGCAGCGAAAGGAACTGCGGAAATGCAGCTGAGGGCAGCGGTCCTCAGTGTGGATCAAATTACTTCGGGTGCAACGAAATGTTATCGTTGTGGGAAGACAACACACGACCAGAACCAATGCTGGTTTAAAAACCAGGACTGTAGGAAATGTGGCAAACTGGGTCACATAGCCAAAGTATGCCGGTCAGGGAAGAAGACCAACAACCAAAAAAAAAAGCCATCACAGGAAAAGTACAACAAAGTACACAAGGTGGTTGAGAAGAGTTCAGATGAACAGAATTCGGATTCAGACCCAAGCGGCCAAGAACTGGGTAGTCTGAGAATTCATAATGTGAGTAAGGAAGCTGACCTACAAACTATCTGGGTCATGCTAAAAATAGCCGGAGTCCAAGTGAGAATGGAATTGGACACTGGATCAGCCCTATCAGTCATAAATCGAAGGGATTACAACCGGCTATTCTCACATATACCCTTGAGAGATACCAAGTTCATATTGCAGACATACACGGGGCATAAAGTATACCCCATGGGAAAGATAAGAGTCAAGGTGAGAGACGGGGGCAAAGAACACCCCGGAATGGACTTATACGTACTACCTGAGGGAGGACCACCACTTCTAGGATGGGAGTGGATCAAGAAAATAGACATGGAATGGCACTACCTCAAAGCAATAACGAGTGAGGACTCGGGGCAGACAATCAGCTCAGACTCTGAAACGGATGACGATAAGACCAGCCCAAGCATGAAAGACAAGTCTAAAATGAACTTGCTGACTAAGGTTGGTAGAACGAATGTGGGCATAAAGGCTTATGCTCCAGAGGAGAACAAAGCTTCAGAACAGAATTCCTCTGAACAACAACAACATAGCTTGACAGAGAATTCTGAGTCTGTTCAAATTACAGACCTATATATTACTGAGGAACATCGAGCTCGAACGCAAACTTATTTCAGATTACGACAGCAATTAGAACAATTGAATTGCCGTCTCGAGCAAGAGATGAAAGCAATGAAAAAGTTCTATGATACCGAATGGGAGAATCTGGAAAGACAACAGAAGCAGCTGGGGAAGAAAAGGGAGCAGGAGCACACAAACCGTCTGCACGAGGAGGCCAAACGAATCAAAGCTGATTCGGCTTCTGAAGGGGCGTGCTCCAATCCGGTGGAACAAGATGTGCCGCAACTGAAGGCGCTGGTTAGCAGGTTGCAGGCAGGAAAAGCTGAGTTGGTCGACATGACTTCCGAGCTCCTACTGAAGTTGGGTGCAGCATCACCGGACGATTCATTTGTGGAAATTCGAATGATGGGGGCTGCGGATGATGGCGAAGTAGAAGCAGCAAAGGAGCCCCAGGACAAGGTTCTAAACAGCCCTGCAGCTAATGGAAAAGGGATGAGGACAGAAGAGTTAACAGTCAGCCAACTCCTCCAGGGCAAGGTTATAAACAGCCCTGTAGTTAATGGAAAAGGGATGATGGCAGAAGAGTTAACAGTCAGCCAACTCATTCATATGCTGAGGGATAAAACTCTAAAATGGGAAAAACTTAAATACGAGCCTCAATCTTCAAAGGGAAGGGAGCTCTCAAAAGTCATTGGAAGAGCTGAGGTGGCAACCCAGACTGAAGTCTGCAGCAGAACAGCCCTTGGATGCCAAAAGTACGCTGACGCACGGCAATGTAGAACAACAGAATACTGAAACAGCTACTTCAGTAGAGGGATTGAATAGTCCGATCAATCAATCTCCGAATGAAGTTGAAGTATTGAAATCACAAATGAGGTCATTAGTAAAAGACTTGCAGGAAGCCCAGAAAAAGCGGGATGAATCTGAACGCATGATGAAGTCTCTTCAGGACAGATGTCGGGATTTGGAACAAAAGTCGGCTAACGTCCAGCTGGGTAAGGAGGAAATAGAAGACCCTCTCGCTGGCCTAGCTCAGGACGACACCGAATATTACCATGATCTGTTGAGTGACGCTGAATATTACGAGGACCTGGTCTGCCCAGCTTGTGCCGAGAACTCCCAAAGTGCCGAAATCAGGATGAATCACTTAAAGTCTAAGGAACATAGGGAGATGGTGGCGTTACAGCTGGCAGCTGACAATGGAGCCCCGAGAGTCTCCAAGAAGCAAAAAAGGAAAAGACGAAGCAGAAGATGATAACCATCTGAACCATTATTACCTCTGCCCGATCACACACGTGGTCCCCCGAACGGAGCCAAATCAGTTGGAAAGTAGGAAAATTTCCCAAGGCAATCCAACTTTTTTTTGTTTGTTTTAAAAAAGTCAGCAATGCTGGTTCAGAAGTGATGGAAGTAAAGCTGTTAAGTCTAGGGAAGGACTATGGGGTGAGTCCCTCTAGCAAGGTGACCCGACTACACCACGGAGGCATGGTCCGGACCGAGTCAAGAAGATCAGAGACTGAATCTGTGAACTGTTTCCGCAGAGACTACCTCTGTGAACTGTTGTAACATGAAGTTGGATATGTTATGATATGTTAATGGGGAATAAGTATGTTGTAAGCTAAAAAGGGAGGATTGTAGTGTATGTAACTGTTCTACCTTTAAGAGAACTATTGTATGTAACCGTCCACCTTTAAGAGAACTATTTTAGGTGTGGCACTACTTTATCCTGGCTGCTGTATACTGTAATACCGACGGTGACCACACCGGTATATAAGTGCTGTGGCAGAATTTATTGGGCAGATTCGCCCTGACCTTCGAATAGTAAAGTCCTGTTTAAGTTACTCCTTGTAGTCTGTGTATTACTTCACTATACAACCCACAGACTTTACAATTCTAATCTATTGCAAGCATAAAAACATGAAAATTGTTTTCAAGTTCTCTCTTAGCTATTAAATATATGTAGATGTGTTCAAACAAGGCCCAATGTGGCCACAGTTTAAATAAGTGTCTCATTGCTGGAGCTCCTGGTAACTTATAAAAAGCATCACTGCACATTTTTTTTAGGTCATTTTACCATCTCTCTCCATTTACTAAGAATTACTCTTCAATTTCCATCCATCTGTGTAACCACTTTTTTCAATTTTCTTCTCCCCTCCTTCTAACATTGTTCTATCACATCTGTTGGGGTCTGTAACTTTACAATATTAATATTGCTCCTCACTTAGTTCTGTCCCCGTACCACAAACTTGAACACCGAGCGCTGGCTCACGCACCAGTTAGGCCGTCCATGTCCGCTTTCAAACTTCTCCTAAATTTCAATAGCAAAATACTGCGGATGCTGGAAATCTGAAATAACAACAGGAAATACTCAGCCGGTCAGGCAGCATCGAGGAGAGAGCGAGAAACCGAGTTAACGTTTCGGGTCGAACCCTTCAAAGGGTCATCGACCCGAAACGTTGACTGTTTCTCTCTCCTCGATGCTGCCTGACCTCCTGAGTGTTTCCAGCATTTTCTGTTATTTCTCCTAAATTTCTATTGTTTTCAAGCAGAATTAGCCTTGCTGTATAATTTTCACAATTCAAATTTAATTCTATTTTTGTTTGGTATAATCTTATTACAAAAGTCTTCCAAAAGATTAGATACCAACGAGACTGTTATGAGTTAATGAGCACTGCTTGTTGCTGATCCTCCAACCCAGTGCCATACAGAACACTGAATCATCAGTGTCTTAACAGGATTTAATGTCAACTTAAATGTGTCTGTCACTGATTTGGCCATATCTGATGTGTCATAACCCAGCGCTGTACAGCATATGATCCAATCATGCGTGGTATTATTGTGACACTGATCCAGCACTGAATAGGATGTTACCCAGCTGTGTCAGATATTAATGACACTGACCCAGAGATATGTTGTGACGCTGATCTGTGCACTGGCATTCAGTTTTGATTGCTGTGAAGGACAGAAACCTAATGTGAAGGCTACGCGATTTATTGTGGAGTGGAGTCTGATTTTTTTTAAACTTCTGAGATTTAAGCATTCTCACAATTACAATAGGAAGTTAGATTATCTAATGTGAACTGTGTGTATCCTGTGTTCACTTTAAATTGAATCTTTAAAGAATAGAGTCATACAAGGAGGCCATTCGTCCCATCAAGTCTGTGCTGGCTCTCTGTAGAGCAATCAGTCAGTCCCATTCCCCTGCTCTATCCCCGTAGGCCTGCAAGTTTATTTCCCTCAAGTGTCTATCCAGTCTCCCCTTGAAAACATTGAGTGTCTCCACTTCGATTGGCAGCGAGTTCCAGGTCATCACCACTCGCTGTGTAAAAAAGTTTTTCCTCACATTTCCTCCCTCCCCCCCCCCCCCCCCCCCCATCTCTTGCCCAAAACCTTAAATCTGTGTCCCCTAGTCCTTGTACCATCAACTAGTGGGAACAGCCTTTCCCCATCTAGCCTATCCAAACCCGTCATAATCTTGTACACCTTTATCAAATCTCCCCTCGACCTCCTTTGCTCTAATGAAAACAAACCCAGCTTCTCCAACCTGTCCTTGTAACGAAGATCCCCCATCCCCAGAACCATTCTGGTAAATCTCCTCTGCACCCTCTCGGGGGCCTTTACATCCTTCCTAAAGTGTGGGGCTTAAATAGGATTTTATGTCCGAGAAGATGGTGCTGGTCTGTATTGTTTAAATGCCTCAAACTCTGTACAGGCCTGACTTTGGAACAGCATTTCTGCTGAGGAAAATTCACGCAATGGGTGTGCTTTTTATTCCTTCCACGATCTTCAATCTGCAAATGGTGCTGTTGCACTTTATTCTATAACCATGTTGGAGTCTTTTCAGTTGGTTAGTAACATAATGCAGGAAAACTGCTGAGAACTTTCCGCCCCCTTCCCCAGTTTAAAGACATTGCAATCACACATTGAGAGGAGGGTTCAGGTAGGGGAATTGGGGCTTATTGTCTCTTTTTCTGACCATCTTTCTATCCTTTCTCTTTTTCTCCATTCCCACCTTGTTATATAAAGTGATCTTGGGGAGTGGCGCTCATTCACGTGCGCCCCGTACACCGCTCTTCTGCAAGAGCTTCACCTCTAGGCCAGACATCCACAATTCCCATAACTAGAGGGGAAGGCAATCTGCTTTAATAACAGAAAATGCTGGAAACGCTCAGCAGGTCCGGCAGCATCGAGGAGAGAGAAACCGAGTTAACCTTTCGGGTCGAGGACCCTTCGTCAGAACTGGAAAAGGTTAGAGGAGAGAGATTTTTAAGCCGGGGGAGGGGAAGGAAAGAACAAAGGGAGGGACTGTGATAGGCTGGAAGGCAGGAGAGATTAAAGGACAAAAGGGATGATGGTGCAAGGCAAAAAGAGATGGTAATGAGACAAGTTAAGAAACAAAAGATGAGTAGATGACTTGTAAATGGCAATGGCAGAATCAACAGCTATGTGAGAAAAAAATATAGGGGCTGAGGTTATAGTCTGAAATTGTTGAACTCAATTGAGTCCAGAGGCTATAAAGTGCCTAATTGAAAGATGAGGTGCTGTTCCTCGAGCTTACGTTGAGCTTTGTTGGAACAGTAAGAGGCTGAGGACTGAGTGATCAGAGTGGAGTGGAGAATTAAAGTGACAGGCGACCGGAGGCTCGGGGTCACCCTTACGGACTGAACAGAGGTGTTCTACAAAGCGGTCACCCAATCTGCGTTCGGTCTCCCCAGTGTGGTCCCCAGGGAATCTGCTTTTTTTAGTTTTAACTGGACACAAAATGCCAGTTCACGAGATCCAGAAACATCTGGGTTTCTGCTCGCAGGGAGGGGTGCCCCCAGAGGTTGGGTCATATTAAGAGTACACTTCATGGAAGGCCATGCATCCGCCACCAAGAATACTTTCAACAATCTAAAACTGCTTTTAAACTTTGGTTCCAAATCCTTAGCGCCCAGTTGCATAGAAGGGGAGCAGAGTAGAAATAACCCATTCTTTTTAATTCAGAATAACACGTTTTTCTCCTCACAACTGCAATCTGCATTTCTATTGCACTCCCCACTTCTAGGGACAGGCCTCGAGTCACAACAAAAAAGAAAATTGAGTAGGTTAGTTAGGGGAGGCCTAAGGCACCAAGATCAACAACTTGCATCATTTATTTGGTGCAGTTAACCTAGAAAAACATCCCAAGAAATGGACTCGGTCAAAGGAAGAGATTTTCGAAGAGGTGACCCAAAAATTGAGGAAGGGAATTCCAGAGTGTGGCGCCAGAGTCAGGAATGGAGATTTCGGGGTGGGGCAGAGCAATGTAACGCTGCATGAGGTTGTCGAGTTGGGATGAGGTAACTTTAGGGAAGGATTTAAACGCGATTGAGAATTTTAAATTTGAGGCATTGGGGAACCTGGAACCAATGTAGGTCAGCGAGGACAGACGTGATGGGCGAGTGGGACTCGGTGCGAGATAGGATACAGGAAGCGGAGTTTGGATGAGCAATTTGTTTCTTGATTGTGGTAGTTTGTGTATGAGTGTGTGTATTGTCTGATTAACGTTTAAACTTTAAAGCAGATCGAGAATATTCTCCATTTCTAATTTCCCCTAGCCAAGAAAAGAGGCAGGTTTCTGTCAGTGATGCTCTCTAACCAGTTAGAAGGTGGTGTTCTCGACCAGACTTGTCTGCCTATAGAATCTAAATGTCATCATTTGGTTTGAATTCTCCCTATAATGACTCAACCAAGAGGAGAATTTGTTGAGGAATTAAGTTCAAACCCACTCTCGAAGTGTTGGTAAGCCAGCCAACCCGATCCCACTACCTGCTATAAATGTTGCAAGCTTCAATGGCGACTATCCCAGTCCTAGTACGAGAACTTTTCAAGGTAAAGTAAGCTAGGGTTTAAGGTGGTCAATGTCAAATATTTGAATTTTCTGACCAAAGCATATGCTTCTTGGTATGTTTTACAAACCAAATGTCTCAATTGGAAAGCCAACTAGAAGCACTAGCACCCCAAGTTTGCATTGCTGTTTGGCTTCCAGCTATCATAATTGCATTCAAATCCAGTCTTTAGATGTGAATTCAGTCAGTTTAACCTCCGTAATGGGGAAGCTTTTAGAAACAATCGGGGACAAAATTAACAGTCACTTGAACAAGTGTGGATTAATTAAGGAAAGAGAGCACGGATTTGTTAAAGGCAAATCATGCTTAACCAACTTGATTGAGTTTGTTGATGAGGGCAATGCGGTTGATGTGGTGTACATGGATTTTCAAAAGGTGTTTGATAAAGTGCCACATAATAGGCTTGCCAGAAAAGTTGAAGCCCATGGAATAAAAGGGACATGGATACGGAATTGGCTAAGTGACAGGAAACAGAGCGTAGTGGTGAACAGTTGTTTTTTGGAATGGAGGAAGGTGTACAGGGGTCGATCTAGGACCACTGCTTTTCTTGATGTATAATAATGACT
The DNA here is from genome assembly GCF_052327205.1 of Somniosus microcephalus. Taxonomy (NCBI): domain Eukaryota; kingdom Metazoa; phylum Chordata; class Chondrichthyes; order Squaliformes; family Somniosidae; genus Somniosus; species Somniosus microcephalus. The sequence continues at coordinate 22,458,642 of NC_141005.1, forward strand.
TGGATGTGGGTGTACAGGACACTATATTTCAAAATTTGCATATGACACAAAACTTGGAAGTACTGTATAGTGAACAGTGCGGAGGATAGACTTCAAGAGCGCATACAGGCTGGTGGAATGGGCGGACATGGCAGATGAAATTTAATGCAGAAAAGTGTAGTGTGATACATTTTGGTAGAAAGAATGAGGAGAGGAAATATAAACTAAAGGGTACAATTCTAAAGGGGGTGCATGAAGAGAGAGACCTAGGGGTATATGTGCACAAATCATTGAAGGTGGCAGGGCAGGTTGAGAAAGCAGTTAAAAAAGCTTACTGGATCCTGGGCTTCATGAATAGAAGTACAGTATAGAGTACAAAAGCAAGGAAATTATGATGAACCTGTATAAAACACTGGTTCGGCCTCAACTGGAGTACTGTGTCCAATTCTGGGCACCACACTTTAGGAAGGATGTGAAGGCCTTGGAGAGGGTGCAGAAAAGATTTACAAGAATGATTCCAGGAATGAGGGATTTCAGTTACGTGGATAGACTGGAGAAGCTGGGGTTGTTCTCCTTAGAGCAGAGAAGTTTGAGAGGATTTGATAGAGGTGTTCAAAATCATGAGTAGTCTGGACAGAGTAGATAGAGAAACTGTTCCCATTGGCAGAAGGGTCAAGAACCAGAGGAGACAGATTTAAGGTGATTGGCAGAAGAACCAAAGGCGACATGAGGAAAAACTTTTTTACGCAGCGAGTGGTTAAGATCTGGAATGCACTGCCTGAAAGGGTGGTGGAGGCAGATTCAATCGTGGCTTTCAAAAGGGAATTGGATAAGACCCAAGAGAGAAATTTGCAGGACTATGGGGAGTGGGACTAGCTGAAGTGCTCTTGCAGAGAGCCGGCACGGGCTCGACGGGCCGAATGACCACCACCTGTGCTGTAACCATTCTATGATTCTTGTGTGTGCATTTTTAACTGTGAATTAGCAGATCAACTAGCTATTTCTCATGGCGCTGTGCAGTTCGGTGGTGGGGGGAGCCATTTATCTGGCTGGTGTGCAGATGGGTACACTTACTGTTGAGAAATTATTAGCCCGTATTTTCCGATCGGAGGCTTCCTGCGTACGGAGGCATCCGATCTGGAAAAAATCTACGGACTTACCTGAGGGCTCCCGAGGTCCAGACACTTCCGATCCTGGGCCTCTCCAACTCGAAATGTGCAGGGCCTATGTATCCCAGGGGCACATGCGGTTCGCAATCGTCCCTGGGATCACGTGGGCCATGGGGAGCCAATCAAAGAAGGGAATCTCCCTTCATACACTTGACAGATAGACCCGTCAAATATGTGAATGGAGATCACCCCAAAAACACAAACATTAAATAATTTTTTTTAAATCACATTTTTAAAATGAGTTGAAATTACAATAAATTAAATATTTTAAACAAATTTTATTTTTTGAAAAAAAATAAAGTTTATGGGGCTAAAAATACACTTTTAAAAAAGTTTTTAAATGATTGAGAATTAAAAAAAAAAAAAAAAAAAAACTTTTTTCAACTCTTATGCAGGTAAAAGCAGGCCTTGTGCCTACTTTTACCAGGCCTAAGATTTCTAAGGGTTTTCTGCGGGCGGAGGGTCTCCAGAAAGCGGAACTCTCCGCCCGCAGAGGCCCTTCTCCAGGGCAGGCGTCCGATCGGTCAGATTCTTGACAGATCGTAAATGCTGGTTTTCAGCGCATGTGCTTGGCACGCCTGAAACTGGCATTTCCGATGTCCCTACGGGTGTGTACACAGCCCGTACCCACCCGTAGGGATCAGAACATATGGCCCATTGTGTTTCTCAAATCTTTTTTGTCTGCCTTAACGCAATTGTCAGGAGTGTATTTCTAAAGACCAATTTACCCTTCAGCTATTTTTTTTTGAATCTCCAATTGAAGTCGCTGCATTGTGGTTGAAAGCAGAGACTCTCATGGAAAATTGTATGACTGCTGATCATGCAGTAATTCCTATTGAATGCAGAGAGGAAATGCTGCACCAAAGCCACTCTGTTGACAGAATGAATTGGCCTTGTCCATGAATTAATTGGATTTTTAAAAAATTTTTATTAACCAGACTTGTCTGTGTTTTAATGTACTTTGACTTAGCATCTTTCACTGAGAGTGAATAATTAAGGATCATGATGCAAACTGTGATGTGTTCAGTGATCAGATGATGTCCTGAACCATGGTTTAGGTGATTGATTTATAAGTGCTGTTCTGAACCTTGAGCGTGTTTTCATTTGTTGATTTTACTCTTTAAAATATATGCAGTCCCCTTTTATAAAACACATTTTGAAGTGTGCATTCCTATTTGAGTTTTACTGCTAGATTTTTGTGACTTCCATTACAGCTTTATAATTAATCTTTTTTTTTCTCTCCTTTTATTGCCACTGTTATGGCTGTCAAATTTTATCATATGCAGGCTCGCAACATATTGTAGGAAGGGAAATGGCTACAAGATTCATCTGGACCTGGATTGTAATGTCATCAGCAAATGGCATTCTTACTGGAAAAAATACACTTTTTCAATCGCTGCACTATAACACTGCTGTGTCTGTAATAGTCACCTTACTGTCTGCATTGACTTGATTGCACATATCCCACACCCCAGGGTAGGCTACTTTGCATCGGTCTCCTTTTAACCCGCTCCACATCACTGTCCAATGTAGCACAGAGTATTGTCTCTGGACGCATACAGCAATGTCACAGTTGCAATTATTGGATGACTCATTGGTGCAAATACTAGGTTTTTTTCCCCTCTTAAAATGGACAGTTGTAATAAGTCCATTCCCTGATACTGACTGAAACGGCTCCTTTTGTATGCAAGACAAGATCTTTATCCGGCCTCGGGGATTGAGTTCTAATTAAGTGCTTAATTGTATTGGAAAATATTTCTGTTTCTCATCTAGAATTTCTTTTAAATGCTTAAAAAAAAACTGAGGGAGCCTAGGTTACAAGTGAGTCTTTATGCTACCATTTGGTAAGTGGGAGGGGGTGAATATTTAATCAGACACTCGCATAAAGCAGAAAACTGGTAATTGCTCCGTGCCCTGTTTTTGTGATTCTTGATTGGAAAGATGAAGTGGCTGGCTAGCTGTCTTAAATCATTTCTAAAAATTAAAATCCCAGACGGAGAATGAGAGGAGAAGCAGAAATTATTTTTTTCTTAAGTTTTGTTCCATCTGATGCTTGACCCTTTGAGTACTGAGTGGCTCCATCCATTTCAAAATGTGCCGGTTTTTGTCTACTTCGGCCCACGCACAAAGCATTAAATTTGTCGTATTCACTCTCTTTCCCTCTCTCTTTCCTCCACCCCCCCCCCCCCCCCCCCCCACCCCTCCCCTCCCCTCCCCCTGGATGAATTGAGCGAGCCCGGGGGGGGGGGGGGGGGGTGCAGAAGCCACGAGTACAGATTTGTCCACTACATTCACCAAAGAGCTAATTGGTTTAATCCAGCAAAGCAGTGAAAATACCTAATATAGACTATACAAAAGTCATCTCAGTCTTGGCTCCAAAATGGAAGGGAGTGGAGTAGACGATGAATGGAACCAGTTAAGGTTTGAAATTTTTAGAGTTCAGACTATAGGTCAGAGAGAGAGAGAGAGAGAGAGCTCTTGAAGTTTTTAGTTTTGAACTTGATTGGAGCAGTGTAGGAGGATGGGCTGAAGTTTGGAGGGCAAACATGAGAGAGAGTGACCGACAGACTGACAGCGACAGACTATCTGTGCGTCAAAATCCTCCTTGAGGGCAGTTAGGCAAAGTGGTCATCCAAACTTCATTTGGCTGAAGATCGCACTGAATATAGCATACTAGATTGGAGCAGGTGCGTGTAAGTCACTGCCTTACATGGCAAGTGTTTTTGGTGACCAAGTGTGGAAAGAAGCACATGTACAAGTGTTGACTCTACTGTGGGTGGTTGCAGGGGCAAGGACTTCAAAAAGAGCAGCTGCTGGGGAGGGGTCCAAGGAAGTATGAAGAAGGGCGTCATAGAAGCTGCAGTCACTTGGCAAAGTAAGGAGGAGAGGAAATGATGATGTGCTGGGAATAACATTGCAGTTAGTGGGAATGAAATGAGGCAGATGCCTGTTTAGAGGAAGGGGGAGGGAGATCTGATCCTTGATCACAGATGACTGAAAACTCCAGCAGAGGCGAAAAGGACATAAGAATTAGGAGTAGGCCATCCGGCCCTTCCAACCATTCAGTACGATCATGGTTGATATTCGACCTCAACTCCATAGCTCTTGATTTCACCCTAAAGTCCAAAAATCTATCAACCTTGAATCTACTCAACGACACTCCAGGACCAGAAGCTCTGTTGTATAAATGGAGTGCCTCTGAGCAGCTACATCAGGAGAAACTGAATGAAAGGGATGGAGTCTTTGGTCTCTTCACCCTTCTTCCTGCAGAGAGGTCCAAAGATGGGCCACCTGAGGGTGAGACCAGGTGGCAATAAGAACAATATTCAGTGAACTTCTCCAATTCAGAGCAATGTCAGTTGATGTCATCTTCTTGGTCGCTGGGGTGTTTCTGATTTGGATCTATTGGAAGCTCATAAGAACATGTGTTCTTTTTATACCTTGAACTCTTCTCTGGAAACACCCACCCTAACATTCATCTACAGTGAAACCTGGAATGAAGATCTGGCTTTAGTACCTCAGTAACAACGTTCCCTTTTAAGCTGTGTGGCCACACAGCGGTCCAGGGATCCTGTGCAGCTGGTTTTTCAATGCAAAAACTGCACATGCAGGGTATTTTGAATTAGAGGGAACATTGCTCAGCACACAGAAATGCTAATGAGCAGTAGGAATGAATTAAATAGGCAGCAGGGTCCTTGCTAACTAAACTGAATATTGGATACGGTAGTGCAGTGGTTATGTTGCTGGACTAGTAATCCATTGAACATGGCAGTTTGAGAATTTGAATTCAGTTTTGTATAAAACTGGTATCTGATTGTCATTAAAAACCCAACGGTTCATGAACGTCCTTTAAGGAAGGAAACCTTAACCAGTCCCACACCAATGTGCTTGACTCTAAATTGCACCCTGAAAGTGACCAAGCAAGCCACTTGGTTGTATCAAACCACTGGAAAAAGTAACCAGAATCAAACCAGATGGACCGCTCTGCTGTGACCTAGGCATTGAATCAGGCCATAACTAAGACACTAAGCCCTGCAAAGTCCTCCTCATTAGTTTCTAGGGACTGCTGTCAAAGTTGGGAGAGCTATCCCACAAACCAGTTGAGCAACAGCCTGACAGTCGGGTAGGGAGCGGCCCTAGGATTTCTTAACATTGACTCTGGACCCTATGAAGTCTCTTGGCTTCAGGTCAATGGACAAGGAAACTACCTGCTAATTACCGCCCTCCTTCAGCTGATGAATCAGTACTCCATGTTTCAGGATGGATGTGCAAATTGTACAATTCCTCTCTCCACCTGCAGTCCAAAACTACAACCCCTGAAGAACTTGTTTGGGAGCTCCTGTTTGCTGGTCATTGTGCCCTTGTTGCCCACACAGTGGACCTCCAAGTCATCGTGGACCATTTCTCGGAAATTTGGCCTCTGTATCAGGCTGAAGCAGATGGAAGTTATATACCAGCCTGCCCCTGGAAAACCCTAAGTGATTACATCTGCGACAATTGTCTGCTGCTACAGGAACTCCAGCTCCGTGTTGATGAGCTGGAGTCTGAGCTTCAGACACTGCGACACATCAGGGAGGGGGAGAAGTACCTGGACTCTGTATCAGGAGGTGGTCACACCTATGAAGTTAATTAATTCAGATGTAGCCCATGGTCAGGGACAGGACGGTGTGACTACGAGTGAGGCAGGTACGGGGATCCAGGAGGTAGAGCTGGAGGAGCCGCAGCCCTTGCTCTTGTCCAACAGGTTCGAGGTTCTTACTCCCTGTGGGGACAGGAGCAGGGACTGCAGGGAGGATGAGCAACCTGGCCACAGCACCGTGGAACGGGGGGCCATTCAAGAGGGGGGAGTAAATAGAAATGTTGTAGTGGTAGGGGATAGTATTATTAGGGGGATAGATAGAGTTCTCTGCAGCTGAGAGCGAGAGTCCCGAAGGCTGTGTTGCCTACCCGGTGCTAGGGTTAAGGACATCTCCTCTGGGCTGGAAAGAAACTTGCAGTGGGAGGGGGTGGATCCAGTTGTCGTGGTCCATGTTGGTACAAACGACGTAGATAGGACTAGGAAGCCGGTTCTGTTAAAGGAGTATGAGCAGCTAGGGGTCAAATTAAAAAACAGAACCTCAAGGGTAATAATCTCTGAGCCACGAGCGAATTTGGCTAGGACAAATAAAATTAGAGAGTTAAATGCGTGGCTCAAAGACTGATGTGGGAGAAATGGGTTTTGCTTCCTGGGACACTGGCACCAGTACTGGGGCAGGAGGGAGCTGTTCCGTTGGGATGGGCTTCACTTGGCCAGTGCTGGGACTAGAGTCCTGGCGGATCATATAACTGGGGCTGTAGAGAGGGCTTTAAACTAACTAGTGGGGGGGAGGTTCCTAGAGAGCAAATAATAAAAATGACAACAGAGAATCAAATCAAAATCAAATCAAATCAACTTTTATTGTCATTGTTAGTGCACAAGTGCAGTACAACGAAATGTAGGCTTGCGGCTCCCGAGAGTGTACAATTTGGATTAGGACACTTGTACATATATATTAGCATAAATATGACCATAATAAAGTGCATTGGCAGATGTGCAGGCTTTAGTGTTTATTTGTGGAGTTCAGTAGGATGACAGCCCTGGGAAAGAAGCTGTTCCTAAATCTGGTCGTACGGGTGCGAATGCATCTGTAGCGTCTTCCAGATGGTAGGAGGGCGAACAGACTGTGGCTGGGGTGGGTAGGGTCTTTGATGATGGACCGTGCCCTCGGTAGGCAGCGTTTCTGATATATATGTTCTATGGTCGGTAGCCGGGTGCCGGTGATGCGTTGGGCAGTTTTGACTACCCACTGCAGGGCTTTCCGGTCATGGGAGCTACAGCTGCCGTACCATACCGTGATAGTTTGTCAGGATGCTCTCTATAGTGCAGCGGTAGAAGTTAGAGAGGATCAGGGGTGACAGATTACATCCCTTCAGCCTCCTCAAGAAATATAGGCGCTGCTGGGCCTTCTTCACCAGAGAGGAGGTGTTGAGGGACCAGGAGAGGTCTTCCGTGATGTGGACTCCGAGGAACTTAAAGCTGGCCACCCTTTCCACCTCCGCCCCATTGATGTGGATGGGGGTGTGACTTCCGCCTTTGGACTTCCTGAAGTCCACGATTATTTCCTTTGTTTTCTTGGTGTTAAGGGCCAGGTTGTTGTCGGCGCACCACTTCACGAGATGCTGGACCTCCTCCCTGTAGGCTGACTCATCGTTGTTGGTGATCTGGCCTACTACCGTGGTGTCATCTGCGAACTTGATGATGGTGTTGGAACCATTAACAGCCACACAGTCGTGGGTGAAGAGGGAGTAAAGGAGGGGGCTCAGCACACATCCTTGTGGGGCCCCTGTGTTCAGGGTCGGGGGGGGGGGGGGGGAGGTGTGGTTACCTAATTTGACAGACTGGGGTCTGTTAGGAAGTCAAGGGTCCAGTTGCAGAGGGAAGTGTTCAGGCCAAGAGTTTGGAGTTTGGTGGCCAGCTTGTTGGGGACGATAGTGTTGAATGCTGAGCTGTAGTCTATAAACAACATTCTGATGTAGGTCTCCTTACCATCTAGGTGATTCAGTGCCGAGTGTAGAGCAGTTGTGATTGCATCCTCCGTTGATCTGGTCATAGACTTAGGTAGTGGGGAAATTAAAAACCAGAGCGTGTCAGGAAGGGGCAGAAGGTATGGAGTAAAAGGTAAAGTAATAAAAAGGGCAAAAGCAGGAACTAAGTGTCACAAAACATATTTGAAAGTTCTCTATCTGAATGCACGTAGCATTCGTAACAAAATAGACGAGTTAATGGCACAAATAACTACATATGGGTATGATCTTGTGGCCATTACAGAAACATGGCTGCAGGGTGACCATGCCTGGGAATTAAACATACCAGGTTATTTAACGATCAGGAAGGACAGGCAGGAAGGAAGGGGAGGTGGGGTGGCTATGTTAATAAAGGAAGGAATCACTAATACAGAGAAATGATATTGGGTCAAAAGATCAGGATAATGAAACAGTTTGGGTGGAGGTAAGGAATAATAAGGGGGAAAAAACACTAGTGGGCGTAGTCTATAGGCCTCCGAACAGTTGTAACTCTGTTGGGACGGAGTATCAATCAGGAAATAGTTGAGGCTTGTAATAAGGGAACACCTATAATTATGGGGGATTTTAACTATCATTAATTGGACATCAAATTGGGCAGGGCTGCCTTGAGGATGAGTTCATTGAGTGTATTAGGGATGGGTTTCTTGAGCAGTATGTAACTGAACCGACCAGGGGGCAAGCAACCTTAGATCTGGTCCTCTGTAATGAGACAGGATTAATTAAAAATGTCCTAGTAAAGGATCCCCTTGGAATGAGTGACCATAACATGGTTGAATTCCATATTCAATTAGAGGGTGAGAAGGTTGGATCTCAAACAAGCGTGCTAAGCTTGAATAAAGGAGACTATGAAGGTATGAGAGCGGAATTGAGTAGAGTGGATTGGGAAAATAGATTAAAGGGTAAGACGATACATGATCAGTGGTGTACATTTAAGGAGGTATTTTAAAACTTCCAAAAAATATATATTCCACTGAGAAGAAAAGGGTGTAAAAGAAAAGACAGCCATCCGTGGCTAAGTAAAGAAATTAAGGATAGTATTCGACTAAAAACAAGGGCATATAAGGTAGCCAAAACTAGTGGGAGGATAGAGGATTGGGAAAACTTTAAAAGACAGCAAAAAATAACAAAAAGATTGATTAAGAAAGGGAAGATAGATTATGAAAGTAAATTAGCAAAAAATATAAAAACAGATAGTAAGAGTTTTTATAGTTTATATAAAAAGAAAAAGGGTGGCTAAAGTAAATGTTGGTCCCTTAGAGGATGAGACCGGGAAATTAATGGTGGGAAATATGGAGATGGCAAAAACACAATGAATATTTTGTATCAGTCTTTACAGTAGAAGACACTAAGAATATCCCAACACTGGACAAACAGGGGGCTATAGGGGGGGGAGGAGCTAAACACGATCAAAATCACTAAGGAAGTGGTACTTGGTAAAATAATGGGACTCGAGGCGGATAAATCACCTGGACCTGATGGCTTACATCCTAGGGTCTTGAGGGAAGTGGCGGTAGGGATTGTGGATGCATTGGTAATAATTTTCCAAAGGTCCCGGCAGACTGGAAAACTGCTAATGTAACACCCTTATTTAAAAAGGGCAGTAGACAGAAGGCTGGAAACTATAGACCGGTTAGCCTAACATCTGTGGTAGGTAAAATATTGGAGTCCATTATTAAGGAGACAGTAACAGGACATTTGGATAATCATAATTTAATAGGACAAAGTCAGCATGGTTTTATGAAGGGGAAGTCATGTTTGACAAATTTGCTGGAGTTCTTTGAGGAAGTAACATATAGGGTGGATAAAGGGGAACCAGTGGACGTAGTGTATTTAGACTTCCAAAAGGCATTTGACAAGGTGCCACACAAGATTATTGCTTAAGATAAAAAATCACGGGATTGGGGGTAATATTCTGGCATGGATAGAGGATTGGCTATCTAACAGAAGGCAGAGAGTTGGGATAAATGGTTCATTCTCAGACTGGCAATCAGTAACTAGTGGTGTTCCGCAGGGGTCAGTGCTGGGTCCCCAACTCTTTACAATCTATTAACGATTTGGAGGAGGGGACCGAGTGTAACATATCAAAGTTTGCAGATGATACTAAGATGGGAGGGAAAGTAGTGAGTGAGGAGGACATAAAAAACCTGCAAGGGGACATCGACAGGCTAAGTAAGCGGGCAGAGATTTGGCAGATGGAATACAATACTGGAAAGTGTGAGTTTATGCACTTTGGCAGGAAAAATCGTAGAGCAAGTTATTATCTTAATGGCAAGAAACTGGAAAGTACTGAAGTACAAAGGGATCTGGGGGTCCTGGTGCACGAAACTCAAAAGGTTAGTATGCAGGTGCAGCAAGTGATTAAGAAGGCCAATGGAATGTTGGCTTTCATTGCTAGGGGGATAGAATATAAAAATAGGGAGGTATTGCTTCAGTTGTACAAGGTATTGGTGAGACCGCACCTGGAATACTGCGTACAGTTTTGGTGTCCATACTTAAGAAAGGACATACTTGCTCTCGAGTCAGTACAAAGAAGGTTCACTCAGTTAATCCCGGGGATGAGGGGATGGACATATGAGGAGAGGTTGAGTAGATTGGGACTCTACTCATTGGAGTTCAGAAGAATGAGCGGTGATCTTATTGAAACATATAAGATTGTGAAGGGGTTGGATCGGGTGGGTGCGGGGAGGATGTTCCCGATGATGGGTGAAACTAGAACTAGGGGGCATAGCCTTAGAATAAGGGGCTGCTCTTTCAAAACTGAGATGAGGAGGAACTACTTCACTCAGGGTGGTAGGCCCATGGAATATGCTGCCCCAAAAAGCTGTAGAAGCTACATCATTACATAAATTTAAAACAGAAATAGACAGTTTCCTAGAAGTAAAGGGAATTAAGGGTTACGGGGAGCGGGCAGGAATTTGGACATGAGTCCAGGTTCGGATCGGACATGGCCCTGTGGGTAGCGGAGCCGGCCCAGGGGCCGTGTAGCCTGATCCTGCTCCTATTTCGTGTGTCTAATTCTGTTAGATTCAGGAGATGGTTCTGTGATAGTAGATTGGCGGTTAGGATCAGATCAGCCATGATCTTATTGAATGGCGGAGCAGGCTCGAGGGGCCGATTGGCCTACTCCTGCTCCTATTTCTTATGTGCTTATGTTAATATTGTCATCAATGGGCACGTGCTGTCTGCAGTGGATAGGTTCACCTACCTAGGAAGCACCATGTCACATGATAAGATCAGGAACTTGGCGGAGGGGGAAAAAAGGGAGACGATCAGAAACTCGACCGGGGGTTGGGGGGGGAGAGAAAGAGAAGGTCAGGAACTCTGGGTGGGGGGAAGGGGAGGAGAAGGTGATCCAGGGCTAAGGGGTTTGGGGGGTCTCTTATTCAGTAACCTCACACAGCCTAAGTTTTTCTTTACTTATTCATTCACGGGATGTGGGCGTCACTGGTAAGTCCAGCATTTATGGCTGTGTCTATTTGCACCAACACAAAGGAACAACCTACTTGAAATCTTCCTCAGCAATCTGCCTGTTGCAGATGTGTCTTTGTCTATGACAGCAGTGATGGGAGTGACCACCACACAGTTCTCATAGAGACCAAGTCCGTCTTCACACGGAGGACACCCTCCATCGTGTCATGTGGCACTACCACCGTGCTAAGTAGGCCATATTAAGAACTGATCTAGCAGCTCCATTGTATACCACCACAATCTGTCACCTCATGGCCCGGCATATATCTCACTCTTCCATCACCATCAAGCCAAATTCCAACCCCTAATTCAAGGAGGAGTGCAGAAGAGCATGCGAGAGCAGCACCAGGTGCACCTGAAAATGAGGTGCCAACCTGATGAAGCTACAACACGGGACTACAGCCGTGCTAAATAGCGACAGCAGCACGCTATAGACCGAGCTAAGCAATCCCGCAACCAAAGGATCAGCTCTGCAACCCTGCCACATCCAGTCATGAATCGTGGTGGACAATTAAGCAATTAACGGGAGGAGGATGCTCTGTGAATATCCTCGTCCTCAACGATGGCAGAGCCCAGCATGCGAGGACAAAAGACAAGGCTGAAGCATTTGCAAGCACCTTCAGCCAAAAGTGCCGAGTGGCTGATGCTTCTCTGCCTCTTCCTGAGGTCCCCACCATCACAGATGCCAGTCTTCAGCCAATTTGATTCACTCTGCGTGACAGCGTAAAACAGCTGAATGCACTGGACATAACAGCCTGGCTGTAGTGATGAAGACCTGTGTTCCTGAAATAGCCACGCCCTTAACTAAGCTGTTCCACTACAGTTACAACACTGATAGCTACTCGACAATATGTAAAATTGCCCAGGCATGTCCTGTCCAGGAAAAACAGGACAAATCCAGCATAGCCAATTACCGCCCCGTCAACCTTCTCCCGATCATCCGCAGAGTGAAGGAAGGAGTCATCAACAGTGCTATCAAATGTCACTTACTTACTAATGACATGCTCAGTTTGGGTTCCAGCAGGAAAATTTGACTCAAGACCTCATTGCAGCCTTGGTCCAAACATGGACACACAAGCTGAATTGGTGAGGTGAGAGTAATGCCCCTGACACCAAGGCAGCATTAGACTGAGTGTGGCACCAAGGAACCCTAATAAAAGCGAAGTCAATAAGGATCAGGAGAAAAACTCTCCAATGACTGTAGTCATACCTGGCACACAGGAAGATGGTTGTGGTTGTTGCAGGCCAATCGTCTCCGCCCTGAGGGAGTATATTTGGTCCAGCTGCTTAGTCAATGACAATCTCTCCAGCATAAGGTTGGGATTGGGACGGTTTGCTGATGATTGCACAGTGTTCCACTCCATTCACAATTTGTCAGATAATGGAGCAGTTCATGCAGCAAGACCTGGACAACATCCAGGTTTGGGCTGATGTGTGGCGTGAATATTAATTGCTACCTAAGTGCCAAGCAATGACCAACTCCAACAAGAGAGAGCCTAACCTCTTCCTCTTGACACTCAATGACATTACCATCACCGATTTTCTCTCACCATCAATATCGTGGGGGTCACCATTGACCAGAAACTCAACTGGACCAGCCACATAAATGCCGTGGCTACTAGAGCAGGTTAGAGGTTGTGTATTCTATGACGAATGACTCGCCTCGTGCCTCCCAAAAGCCTCTCCACCACCCAGAAGGCACAGGTCAGGAGTGTGATGGCATGTCATCCTCTAGTCTAAATGTTCACCCCCCTCCACCACCGGTGTACTTTGGCTGCATTGAGTACTATTTACAGGATGCACTGCAGCAATTTTCCATGGCTTCTTTAGCAGCATCTCCCCAACATGCATGTTCCACCACCTAGAAGGATGCGGGCAGCAGATGCATGGGAATACCACCACCTCCAAGTTCCATACCATCCTGACTTGGGCATATATCACCATTCCTTCATCGTTGCTGGGCCGAATTCCTGGAACTCTCCCTAACATTCTGGGAGCACAATCACCACACAGGCTGTAATGGTTCAAGAAGAAAGCCCTTCTCCACTTGAGGACAACTAGGGATGGGAAATAAATGTTGGCCTTGCCAGTGACACCCACATCTTGAGAATTTTTTAAAAAAAAACTTCAGGCAGCGACTCAATGTCCTGGCAGACTTTCCACACCGCGTTGAACCGTATGAGCAAGAGCCTAACCCTGGTCACACCGGTGTGTAAATTGAGCTTGTTGGTACGCAAAGGATGATGCCCAATGAATTGGAGTTCTGCATTATTTTGGGACTTCACTGATTGATGGTAACTATTCCAGGATGTTTCCGTTCACTGTTTTGGCCCTTCACTTCCGCTTGACTGGCACCCCATCCACCACCTTAAGCATTCACTCCCTCCACCACCGGCGTACTGTGGCTGCAGTGTGTACCATCTACAAGATGCACTGCAGCAACTCGCCAAGGCTTCTTCGGCAGCACCTCCCGAACCCGCGACCTCTTCCACCAAGAAGGACAAGGGCAGCAGGCGCATGGGAACACCACCACCTCCAAGTTCCCCTCCAAGTCACACACCATCCTGACTTAGAAGTATATCGCCGATCCTTCATCGTCGCTGGGTCAAAATCCTGGATCTCCCTCCCTAACCGCACTGTGGGAGTACCTTCACCACACGGACTGCCGCGCTTCAAGGCGGCGGCTCACCAACACCTTCTCGAGGGCAATTAAGGATAGGCAATAAATGCTAGCCTTGTCAGCGATGCCCACATCCCATAAATGATTTTTTTTTTTTTTTTAAAGTATTTTGTAGTGTACAAAAGAAATGACATTTTGATTCGGCTGAAGTTGTGCAGTAGTCCAATGAATGTTTCATGGCCTAAACGAGCCAAGCTTTGAAGATCTGGCTTGGTCTAAACCCACTGGATCTGGACCTATTCAGATGCATTACCCCATGATGTCGGGACCTGGACTCTGAAATTTCTATTTAGTGGTGGGATAACTGGCCATTCTCTTAAACGTCTAGGTGTCTACAGGTAACCTCCCTACCCGCTTATTTTGGGGATGAGTGAATTGAGTGTGGCTTAGAAACACCCATTGGAGATTTCAAAAATGTTTTCTAAATCCTTTTGTCCCTATTTCCCCACCCTTTTTTTGGGGGGGGGGGGGGAACTGCAAGAGAGAAATTGATTATTTTTATTTGGAGAACATGTCACCGACATTGCTTTCCCCTTACAACATTTTGGTGCAGAACTGCTTCTACAGTCCTCAAATGGTTATTTAGTTTTGACTGTTGATTTTTATCCACCAACAAGGTTTCGTATTGGAACTTCAAGCTCACTTTGTGTCGCTAAGAGACACAAATGTTAATTGTGCAGACCACTATATGCATTTCTTTGTTAATGGCCCTCTCTTTGGTGCTATGCAGGTGTCGGCGTAGCGACGGTTGTGATTTCATTCTTGCTCTGTACTTATTACAATGTTATTATCACCTGGGCTTTGTACTACCTCTTCAACTCATTTCGGTCAACGCTTCCCTGGCAAAGCTGCAACAACACCTGGAACATTGTGGAAAATTGCTCGAATGGATTTCCTGGGAACTCCACCCACCTCCGATCTGCCAGTCAACAATTTTTTGAGTGAGTACAGCAAAGGAATGAACGGGAAGGAAAAGCCGATTCCTCCTGATGGCCTGGGATACGGATAATTTCAATAAGTAATAGTAGACAGGCCGTGTTTGGATTTCTTGTTTGTCAGTATTGTATATCTGCTCTGACATTTCCCGTGCTTGTGTGTTTTTGCTACTCTTCTGCCCCACTCCGCCACCCTGCCAACTGAACACCTGCAGCCAAGAAGCCAGGTGACTGGCTTATGCCCAGGCCTACTCCAACGCTTCTCCCAAACCAGGGGCTTGGACGTTTGCACGAGTGGTCAGTGATGAATATTTTTCTTTGCTTTTCCCCTTTACTACCTGGCCTTTCCTTGTAAACCTGACTCCCCACAGCAGTATTGCAGACATTGGGAACACACTGGAGTGAGGGAGGGAACGAACCTCCCATCACACCATCATCCCGTTTGTTATTAGAATAATTTCCCTCTTCCACGGCAACCTGGGTACTATTTTTCCATTGAATGCTGTTCGAGTTTTGCCATTTATGTTATGGTTTAATAATTGTAAGTAAGTTACTAGCAATGTACTTTGAGGGGTGGGAAGGAAGTTAGGAACAGGAGGAGGCCATTCAGCCCCTCGAGCCTGTTCCACCATTCAATGAGATCATGGCTGATCTGCGACCTAACTCCACATACCCGCCTTTGCCCCATATCCCTTAATAGCTTTGGTTAACAAAAATCTATCAATCTCTGATTTAACATTAACAATTGATCTAGCATCAATTGCCGTTTGCGGAAGACAGTTCCAAACTTCTTCTACCCTTTGTGTGTAGAAGTGTTTCCTATCTTCACTCCTGAAAGGCCTGGCTCTAATTTTTAGTCTATGTCTCCTAGTCCTAGATCACCCCATAACCTTCTAAATTCCAGGGAATACAACCCTAGTTTGTGTAATCTCTCCTCATAATTTTACCGCTGGAGCCCGGGTATCATTCTGGTAAACCTACGCTGCACTCCCTCCAAGGCCAATATATCCTTCCTGAGGTGTGGTGCCCAGAACTGCTCACAGTGCTCCAGCTCTGGTCTAACCAGGGCTTTGTGTAGCTGTAGCATAACTTCTACCCCCTTGTATTCTAGTCCTCTCGATATAAAGGCCAGCATCCCATTAGCCTTTTTGATTATTTTCTGTACCTGTCCATAACATTTTAATGATCTATGAACCTGGACACCCCACCCCCGTCAAGTCTCTTTGGACCTCCACTGTTTCTAGCTTTTCACCATTTTAGAAAGTACTCTGTTCTATCCTTTTTAGGTCCAAAGTGGATGACCTCACATTTGCCTACATAGAAATCCATTTGCCACAGTTTTGCCCATTTGCTTAATCTATTAATATCTTTGTAATTTTATGCTTCCATCTACACTGCTTACAAAGCAGCCTATCTTTGTGTCATCAGCAAACTTGAATATGTGGCTTTCTACCCATCATCTAAGTTGTTAACAAATATGGTGAATAGTTGAGGTCCCAACACAGATTCTTGCAGGACACCACTAGTCACATCCTGCCAATTAGAGTACCTGGCCATTATCCCTACTCTCTGTCTCCTGATGCTCAGCCAATTTCCTAACCAGGTCAATAATTTGCCTTCAGTGCTATGAGCTTCAACTTTAGCTAACAGTCTTATGAGGGACTTTATCAAATGCCTTCTGGATGTCCATATAAGTAACATTCATAGACATTCTACTTTAGTAACCTCTTCAAAAAATTCAATCAGATTTGTTAGGCATGATCTACTCTTTACAATTCCATGCTGGCTCTCTCTGATCAGCTGAAAATTTTCAAAGTGTTCAGTCACTCTACCCTTAATTAAAGACTAGTAATTTCCTGACAACAGATGTAGGCTAACTGGTCTATCATTCCCTGGTTTCCCTCTCTCTCCTTTCTTAAATAGCCATTGGGGCTATTGTGCCTCCTAGTTGTTATAGAGCATTTGTACGCTTAAGGTTTGCAAACTCTCCAGTTATCGAGGCAGAAATCATACCGGACTGATACCTGGGATGGCAGGAATGACGTATGAGGAGAGATTGGGTCGATTGGGCTTATACTCGTTGGAGTTTAGAAGAATGAGAGGGGATCTCATTGAAACTTATAAAATTCTAAGGACTAGACAGACCAGATGCAGGAAGGATGTTCCCGATGGCGGGGGAGTCCAGAACCAGAAGTCACAGGATAAGGGGTAAGCCATTTAGGACTGAGATGAGGAGGAATTTCTTCACCCAGAGAGTGGTGAACCTGTGGAATTCTCTACCACAGAAGGCAGTTGAGGCCAATTCATTAAATATATTCAAGAAGGAGTTCGATATATTTCTTAAAGCTAAAGGGATCAAGGGATATGGGGAGAAGGCAGGGACAGGGTACTGAGTTTGGATGATCAGCCATGATCTCATTGAATGGCAGAGCAGGCTCGAGGGGCTGAATGGCCTACTCCTGCTCCTATCTTCTATGTTTCTATGAAACCCAAACTGGAATGTTGTTTGACGGTACAGAGAATATTTCTCTCAGTCCAAGACTTGGTACAGTCCAAATCCAGGCAGACCAGTGGATTCCATGAGGATGGTCTACAGTAAGTAAACATTTGAAAAGATGAGTTTGGACTCTCTGTACTCCTGGATTATTACTGGAGCATCAGTACTTGAGGAGGCTTCCATACTTATTCAAGAATGCAAGAGCCAGTGCAGCTATACCTTCTCATTTTTCATCAATCCCCAAAAAATCAATCTAGGATACCAGTAACAAAGGTTCCTACACAGCTTCTCCTGCCTGTAAAATGCTCTCCCAGTCAATGTGGTTGAAGTTCAAATGCAATGTGACCCTTGTTTGCTGAACTATGGGCATTAGGCTATGGAAAGATGGGTGATTTGTTCATTGGCATCCTGGTACAACTTGTCCAAGTCTTGCTGCCAGCAACAGCCAAATTGGCTTTGTGATCGATAATAGTTATCGTCTGCGGCATCCTGTTGCCATGCCAACTAATATACAAAGGAATTGGAAAGTAACAGTTTAATGTTTTTAATATCTCATCTCTGCCCATGGGAAAGGTAAACTATCCTGTGACATGGACTGCAAGGCTTCTTGTTTTGAATGTATTTTCTCCTTTTTCTTGTCCTGACCCCCACCCCCCACCGCTCCTGCCACATACCATTCTCAGCCAGGCAGGTGGGCAAACGCCACCTTACCCTCGACAAGTGCTGTTTTGGCATTGGCCACCAGGGCACATGTGGGAGTTGCCCATGGTGACTCTTCAGTTTATCTTTCTCCTTAAGGTGCAAAATAGATCAAATCGGGCGCTCGTGCAAGTCTGGCACTGCTCGCTACCCTCTCGCCGCGATTGAGGTTGGTAATTCACGGTAGATCATGGGTGCAAATCCATTTCTACAGTACCACTGTCGGCCCGTACAAGAGTGCGAGCACAATCGGCAAAAGGAGAAACAAATGTTATGGAAGTGAAGACCCTGCAATGGTGGAAAAAAGAAAAGCCTGCAAATTCACTTTTTTTGTACAGTTACAGGTTGCTGCAGATGAGCAGTGGGATTGAAGAGATGGGCAGCATACGCTGGGACCTGTTTGGTATCCTCCTGTTGGCTTGGGTCATCGTATATTTCTGTATATTCAAAGGAATTAAATCGACTGGAAAGGTGAGGAGCAGTAGATGTGAGTGCTTTCATCTGGACTAATTTTGACTTGATTTTAGAAATCCAACAGCACAAATAAAATGTAATTACATCTCCTTCCGCTTGCCCCAGTTGAAACCAGAGAGCCAGTGATCGGCATAGTTCTAGCTGTGGGTCTCTTTGTGGCTCGTTGTTAACTCTAATGCCCATTTTTTTCCCTTAAAATAGGGCAGAAGTCCCCACGTTGGATTCTCGTAAGAATAAACGAATTCCCCCTATCGACCTACAACTACTTCTTAACACCATGGGCGCAATTTCGCCAATGGGGGCACGTTGGAGGCGGGGCTGCTGCTTGTCGGGTCGATGTCCCGCCTCCATCGAGTTGTGGCCAACCCACGCTATTTTCCCTTGATTGGCCCGCCCAGCAGGCCAATTAAGGGAAAGCCGGTTACAGAGGACGTCAGTGTATGACGTTTCATCTTGTCAAAAATTTTTGACAGATGATTTGTCATCGTTTGACAGCTCTGTGAAGAAACAAAGGTAAGTAAACTTTTTCTAACACTTTCCACTCACCTCACATACTCACCTCTCCACACTTGCACCCATCACTTACCTTCACAGCGCACTTTTGCACCCCGCAGACCCACTGCTCGCCTCGGTGACCCTGGCAGGGTTCGCAGCCTTCAGGAAGCCCGCACTTGTGTGGGTAAAATGGGGATGGTCCTCTTATCTGCCTGTTAACTACCTGTTAACATGCAGTTAAGTGGCTGTAATCCCCTTCCCGCCTCCAGGAGACTGGACCCGGCGTGGGTCGGCTACCCGCCTCCTGGCACCCACCCCCAAATTCTGCCATTTTCCCCCCGGCTGTCCTGCCTCCCTAGGGCTGGCAAGATCGCGCCGCACGTGTACCCTGTGTGCCAGCTGCCTGACTTGCTTAAGCTCCTAGTCTGCTAATTCTTCAAACTGCTTCCTGAGTGAAGCAATGTCGAGTGGTGAGTGACTGGGATGGTTTGTCTGCAGCCTTGGAGGCGTGAGGTGACCCGTCTCGTCGAAGCAGTTGTCCCAAATGGACCAGCTTCTGGCAGCCTTTCTCTTGGGAGTGTCCAGGGGGGCTCACATCTGAAGTTCCGAGGTTGGAGGAGGCCTTAAGGAAGCAGCAACATCGGTTACCACTCCTTGGTGCTACTGGTGCAGGGCATGGGCTCTGAGGTGTCCCCTCTCTCTCCCACTGCTACTGCCTATAAGATCAGCTAACCCGGTGCAGACCGCGGCTCTGAAGCTTCCTAGTGTTTACGGCTCAACTACACACACTGAATAAACTTGCTAGTCCACCCGGGGAGCCAATGCTCTTAACATTTTTTTCTTCATCCCACTCTTTCTGGGCACTGCGGCTGGAATCCACCTGCCACCTACTCCCCGGAATAATTGGGATTAGCGGTTCCTTATGTGGGGGCAGGATCGTAGGCTGTGATCGATCACTCTATGGTAAATGGTATGTCACCACACTGAGGCAGAACTCACAGCCTTGAAAATGGGTGAGGACTAATTGTCTGATCAGGAATATTGTAAAAAGCAACAAAAAATGGTTCTTCAAGCTGAGTTTTTCCCCCTCTGTTTGTTTAAAAATAGAAGGCTGTTCTTATTTGGGTCATTTCTTATTTATATGCAACCAGTCTCTCACTCTCTGCCTTCCCAGGTGGTGTATTTTACAGCCATTTTTCCGTACCTCATCCTGATAATACTACTGATCAATAATGTACAGCTACCAGGAGCCAAGGATGGAATCCTCTTCTTCCTCACACCCAAATGGAGTAAGCTGCTGGAAGTCCAGGTAAGAGCCAGAACAGTTACTGGGTTTTGACTGGGGGTGGGGGAGGGCAGAAGCAGGAAGTGCAGATGTCAGGTGATTCACTGTCATTTTGTGGTAAAAGCTAACCTCTTGTTGTTTTTTATGTGTCATTGTAAAAAGCAAATGGCCCCAGCTCCAGTTATTTGCACAGGTTTGCAATCTGGCACTATTTTTCTTGGGGAAGGGGGCAGAGAAAAAGTTCCTAATCTGATTTGGACAATGTCTAAATTGTTAAAATGGCAGTGTCAGTACTTCAGTGGAAGACTGTGCACTGATCTAGAGGGACTGGACTGTGGGGAGTTTGGAGTTCCGTCCATCCCTGGAGAAGGGAAAGTTCGGATGTACAGGAAACTCTTTTTTTATCCGGCAATAACGGGACCGGCGTGGTGCCGGTTTATCAAAAAGTCCGGATTAAAGAGAGGTATAGCAAAAGGTACGAGAGGCCTGTACACGGCCACAGCAACAGGTGCAGGAACCCCGGCCACAGATGCAGGCGTCCCTGTTGCATAGCAACAGGTGCAGGAACCCCGGTTACACGGCCACAGATCCAGGAACTGCCACTAATATGAAGTAAAGCTTACCTGAACCTACTCCTGAATTTTGCCGGTTAACAGAGATTTCCGGTTATTTAGGTGCCAGTAAATCGAAAGCCCAGAAAGCTTTGGAGAGAAGGAAGGCAAATAAATTTGTGTTATCATGGATGGCGTCAAACTCGTGACTCGATCATGAGGGAAGAGTACCTACCGATCACTATACAAGAATATTTACAGCACATTTTAAGCAGTTAGGCTGAGATTTTGTTTTATTTTAAACAGAGGGTCAAGTCCAGTGAAAAATTTTAGTTTTAATATTAAAAGGATACAGATTTGATTCATTGTTCCATTTCAATCATGCCAGCAAGTAAAATCTATCAATTATTAATAAACATTGTGTCATTAATGTCATTTCAGGGCGAGTTGATTATTTAAATCTCCTATCCCAGAGACCAAACATAAAGCAATGAGTCTGGATTGATTTTGTTCATTTTCCAATGAGGGTGGTTCTCAACAAGTATTACTTTGTAAAGATGTGTAGAAAACTAATTAAACCAGCAGAATATAATTACCATCAATAGATGTTCTCAGTCTGAGAATCTCACTGTTTCTATAGATCTTCACGTTGTCCAGGAGTCTCCCTTCACTGTTCCTCTTCCATTATGCCATCACTATATTACATCAGGTGAACAGTATCGTTGATGTAGCAACAAAACAAGAGGGAGTTTGGCAAGGCAAAGAGAGATATGGTCATTTGAAATTGGTTAAACATTTTTGATATAAGATAAATGTTGTTAGCCTCTATAGCGTGCAGACAATGGCCCAGAAATTCGGGTCGGGGGCTTCCCGCTGGTGCAAGCCCCCGACCTGCACTTACCTTGTGCGCCGGCTGTTGAGCTGTGGGCCCCCGTGGAATTCCGATCCTGGGCCTCCTCCAACTGCCGGCGCGCAGTGCTTGCGTATCCCAGGGGCGCAGTTAGTTCGATGCGTCCCCTGGGGTCACGTGGGCCATGGGGAGCCAATCGGAGCAGGGAATGCTTCATAAGTTTGACAGGAAGGGCTGTCAAACTTATAAATACTATAGCCCCAAAACATCACTAAATCTTCAAATAATTTTTTTTTTAAATCACATTTTTTAAATAAACTATAAATTACATGAAATAACTATTTTAAACAATAATTTAAATTTTTGAAAAATAATTTTATTTTCTAACAGGGCTAAAAATAAACTTACCTTTCTTTAAAGTATTTAAAAATAATAAACCTGTGGAAAAAATGTTTTAATTTTAATTCATTCACCACTTACCTTGTAAAAAGCAGGCCTTGCGACTGCTTTTTAAAAGTGTAACTGCTGGAGACTTACCCTCCCGGGAAAACCTGCAAAAAACAAAATGTAAGTTCAATGCGCACGCACTGCCTCTCCTGCGCACGTGTTCCACCTCTGAACCCCTTCTTTCAGGGGAACGGAAGTGCTGGTTTCCCGTGCATGCGCAGTGCATGCAAGAAACCGGCACTTCCATTGGGCTTATTGGTGAGTACCCCGTGTGTACTCACCCGTGGAGACCCGAATTCTGGGTGACCAGGGATGGGGCGATGACAGAAGTTCCGAGAGCCTATACACTCGCAGACATGAACAGTGTGAACCTTGAGCTTGTGCCTCAAGACATTTCTTTCCTACAGAACCCCCCCCCGACCCCCCCCCCCCCCAAAAAGGAACAATATGAGCATCCCCAATGGTTCAGTTGGTAGAAAACTCTTTAGCAAAACTGAAGGCGAAAATATCCAGACATGAGATCAGGTAAAGTAACACTTGTGGATCTGTGTGTATATTTGGCTGAGAAAACCTTTTGGAGTGATCTTTGCTGCCAGTAACCACATTTTTCTAAATGCCTATTTTTCTTAACAAGGGAGGGAAAAAGAATAAGGAGTTGTTGGAGACAACCGATACAGAAACTACTGAGAAGCTCGCAGGCCGATAGAAAAAGCACACAAGAAAGAGAGAGAGAGGAGTGGAAGATAAACCGGCGAAGGGACAGAGAAATATATGCAATTTCCTATAGAAGAGGGCAGTCTAAAATTCTGAATTGGAAATAACTGACATTAACTCCTGTGGATTAAACCAGTGGACAATAAAGTTTGTCTCCAGGCAGACAATGATTTGTGACACAAAAACAGGAAATGCTGGAACTGCTCAGCGGGTCAGGCAGCATCTGTGGAGAAAGAGAGAGAAACAGAGTTAGTGTTTCCGGTCGATGACCTCTCGTCAGACGTTCTGACTAACGGTCATCAGCCTGAAATGTTAACTCGATCTCTCGCTCTCTTTCTCCACAGATGCTGCCTGACCAGCTGAGTATTTCCAGCATTTTCTCTTTTTATATTTCAGATTTCCAGTATCCGCAGCGTTTTGCCAATGATTTGTAACAGATGCACAAGCTCTGCTGACACTCTCACCGCAGATTACAAGTCACGTGCATTCCACTCTATATGTATGTGTTATTTTTAAACTTCTGCATTCTTGCCACAGGTATGGGTGAATGCTGCGGCACAGATTTTCAACTCCCTTGGAATCGGCTTTGGCACCATGGTATCCATGGCCAGTTACAACAAATTTAATAACAACATTCTCAGGTAAGAGTTGAATTTCTGATCCATGTTTTTCTTTTTTAGAAAAGGGCAGCTTTGTGTTTTGGGAGCACCAACAGACCTTATTATCCAGCAAGATGGATGGGGGGAAAAACCAAATCCTTTCAGGTGCGTGCGTGTGCGCGCGCGCGTGTTTTAAGGAACTGTACACAAGTGTGTGTTGAGGAGAGAGTGTTTTAAAACAAAATGGATTTCCACCACCCTTTGTGTGAAGACGTGCTTCCTGACATCACCCCTGAACGGCCTAGCTCTAATTTTAAGGTTACGCCCCCTTGTTCTGGACTCCCTCACCAGAGGAAATAGTTTCTCTCTCTACCCTATCAAATCATTTTAAACACCACAGTTAGATCACCTCTTAATCTTCTATACTCAAGGGAATACAAACCTAGTCTGTGCAACCTGTCCTCCATAATTTAACCCTTTTTGCCCCGGTGTTATTCTGGTGAATCTGAGTTGCACCCCCTGCAAGGACAATGGCTCCTTCCTGAAGTGCGGTGCCCAGAACTGACTGCTGTTACTCCAGATGTGGTTTAACTAACGGTTTATATAATGAATTCCAGTCTCCTCTGGAATCTCCTACTCTGAGATTCCTTTACCCAGCAACTCCTCTTGCAACACCACCCCCCCCCCCCCCCCCACATTACAACAGTGACTACACTTCAAATGCACTTCATTGGCTGTAAAGTGCTTTGGGATGTCCTGAGGTTGTGAAAGGTGCGATAGAAATATGCTTCATATGTTTTGTTTGCACCCTGCTCAATCGTGCAGCCTGCTTGGGCCCAGGGAGTGGGGATGCACCTTCCAAGGTATTTACTGCATGACGAGCTACTGTGTCAATCCACGATCGGTAAATGAGGTGAAATCTTTCAATGGTGCAGGAGCAAATACCGCTTCCTCCCTGAGGCGCAAATATTTAGTAATAACTCAACATCCCCTGGACAACAAAGGTTCTGTTGAAAACCCAACTTTTCTCTCTCCTTGGAATGGCCAGGATAAATTTCTACCTTGGCTTCAGGAGAGCACGGGTAAAGGGTTTTATTTTGAACTAAAACGCATCTTTTCCCTGACAATGGAGTACAAATTTATACTGCATTCTCCCTCCCCGAAATAGAGTGCGATATAGCAGCCCGAGAGACCCAACAACACTTGCCCTGTTGTGATTGTAGATAGGTAACCCTGTGACTAAAATTGCCAACCATGCATATGGGGATGTAACACAATGGGGGAAAAATTCGGTTGATTTGCGCCTCTCATTAGCACCCTAAGAGGGCGCTAACGGGGCGCAAAGCAGCTAGCGCCTCGGTGCGGCACTGCTAATGCCTCCAGCGGGAGGTTAGCAGCGGCGATAACCGTTAGCGCCCCGTGGCGCTGCGCCTCCAGCGATGACATCATCGTCCTGCTCGCACCCCAGCCGCGATCTTCGGGAGCGCCCCCTGACTTACCGCCGGACGCTATGTCCGACAGGGTCAGGGGGGCCTACCTGCGGCCGGGGCGGCCATTTTTGTTGCTGGCCACCTGCCAGCACCTGCCCCCGTTGCTGTCCCTGGCCTTCTGTGCAGCCCCCTCCGCGAAGTGCCGGCTGCGCTCCGTGAGCCTGGTATTTCTCTTGAGTGCCGGGCTCTTTTGCCGGCACTCCGATCCCTGGTGGCCCAGCTGGGCCGCGGGTCGCACTGCGCTAGGCCCCTCCCCTTTTAATAAGGGGAGGAAGGCCTGCAATACCGCCGCGGCGCGACGTGCCGCAGAGTGTGGCCCGTCCGCACATGGCGCTGCAAGTCAATATCGCGCGCTAACTTTTTCGGGGCGCTAAAAGTAGCGCCCAGGCGAAGTTGGTGCCCCAAAGGTGGCATGACCCAATTTTGCCCCGAATGACTTTGGAGCTAGAGATCAGATGAATTTTAAGTGTTTTGTTTCCATGCCTTGCGTATATTTTATGTTTACACATCTTTTTGCTTGTTTCTCCTCCCAGAGATACGCTCATTGTTGCAGTGACGAACTCGGTCACAAGCATTTTTGCAGGATTTGTGGTTTTCTCTGCAATTGGGTACATGGGCCACCAGTACAACCTGCCGATTGAGGACATCGCCACCGACGGTGGGTTTCCTTCTACAGTCTGGGGGTGTTCGGGCACCAGTGAAACTCCCTAGTAAAACATTGAGATTGCAATTGTTCCCATTTCCTGCCACCCATTTAGAAATGATTTGTATAACATATATGCTTTGTAGACCGGTGGTTAATGATTGGCGATTTAGACCATTACCTGAAACATTTTTGAATAAATAAGAAAACCATCAAACAGCAGCTGTGTTTGTTTTGGTATTTTGTTTAGTCATTCAAATTTCATGGCTTAGAGGCTCAGTTTTATCACTTGGACACTGTCCAAGAGATGGTTAGTGTGGTTACCACCTGCATGTCAACTCAGTCTGGGGAATGGTATTTACTGTTCCCGCCTGATCAGCTCACTCTGGGGTGAGCATGGAGTCGCTGTCCTCCTTCAGCCGCCTCACTTTGAGGCTGGAATGAGGACTAGCAGAAGAGTTAGTAGTCACATATTGTTGGGTAATGTCTGTGTTGCACAATCTCCTGACTAATATACTTTACTTCTCTTACTCAGGCCCAGGACTGGTGTTTGTTGTTTACCCAGAAGCCTTTGTAACCATGCCCATCGCACCGATGTGGGCCACACTTTTCTTCTTCATGCTTCTCTGCTTGGGTGTGGACAGCCAGGTAAGGAGCCAAATGCGCTCAAACAGCTGACAAAGGGCTCACCGCTGTACAGCCGGAGCATAGAGTCACACAGCACAGAAAGAGGCCTGTTGGCCCATCGTGTCCGCGCCGGCCATCAAGCCCTATCTATTCTAATCCCATTTTCCAGCGCTTGGTCCGTAGCCTTGTATGCTATGGCGTTTCAAGTGCTCATCTAAATGCTTCTTGAATGTTGTGAGGGTTCCTGCCTCTACCACCCTTTCAGGCAGTGAGTTTCAAATTCCAAACACCATCTGGGTGAAAAAGTATTTCCTCAAACCTCCTGCCCCTTACCTTGAAACTATGCCCCCTGGTTATTGACCCCTCTACTAAGGGGAAAAGATCCTTTCTATCTACCCTATCTATGCCCCTCAATTTTGTACACCTCAATCAAGCAAAGAAGGGCGGGTGGAGTGACGACATCAAGAATGGAGGGGGACAACATCTGCACTGCTCGTAATTGTCGGCAGTTTGATGAGTTACAGAAGCAACCCCATTGGGCCAGAATAATAGCTGGTCTTAACACCAGATTGTAACGGGAACCATTCGGGTTGGAGATGTACTGTGTCAGGAATTGGGAGTATTTCCCTCCAACGTGAAAGAGGGTGAGAGACTGACTTTTGCCCCATTGCTCACTTAACACTTGCTGACTGGTCGCATGAACCGTGCTGGCTGTGGTCAGAAATAAAGAATCAAACCGAGAGGGCGGCTCAGCGGGGCAGTGTGGAGGATACGCGCTTGATTTTCCCCACATGTCAAATTCCTGATATCATCGGTGCTTTAGAGAGGCAGAAGTCAAGAATAAACTGCTTCCTCGCACCCCGCTTTCGACTACATCCTGGTGATCAGTTGCTAAGTCTCTAGAGTGAGTGAGTCAGTTAGGGAGTGGTGTACAGTGCAAAGAAAACTTTTAAGGAATAAAGTCAGACGTCAATTTTTCAAATGGTATGAAGGGTGTGTTTATCAATTTTCAACAAGCGCAACACTCGGCAGGTCAGGCAGCCTCTGCAGAGAGAGAGAGAGAGAGAAACCGAGTGAACAGTTCAGGTCGACGACCGTGCATCAGACTGACTGCCACCTCTGTTTTATTGTTGGAAGCAAAACAACAACCAAAAGCAATGGGGTACCGCGGACAATGTGTGGAGTTGTGACAGAAGTACACGATCTGCCATACCTGACCAAGAAGCATTTGAACGTTGGCAAACCCTTTTAAACGGAGCAGGTTCCTCTAGCAGTAAACTGCTTTGCTGCGGGTTTTTTTTTTCATATCGTTCCTGGGTGTGGGCGTAGCTGGCATGGTCAGCATTTATTGCCCATCCCTAATTGCCCTTGAGAAGGTGGTGGTGAGCCACCTTCTTGAACCACTGCAGTTCGTGTGGTGAAGGTACTCCCACAGTGCTTGTTAGGGAGGGAGTTCCAGGATTTTGACCCAGCGACGATGAAGGAACGGCGATAAACTTCCAAGTCAGGGTGGTGTGTAACTTGGAGGGGAACTTGGAGGTGGTGGTGTTCCCATGCGCCTGCTGCCCTTGTCCTTCCAGGTGGAAGAGGTCGTGGGTTTGGGAGGTGCTGCCGAAGAAGCCTTGGCGAGTTGCTGCAGTGCATCTTGTAGATGGTACACACTGCAGTCACGGTACGGCGGTGGTGGAGGGTGATGCGCTATCAATTCTAATAAAAGGCTGAGCAGAGTTCAGAACGACAGGCTTTTATTAACTACTGAATTGCACTTCAGACAGATCAGGACTATGCCTCTAGTGGACGACCGAATGCCAGGAGCTGCCATGCGGCCGCTCTTATACTCGGTAGCCCAGGGGCGGAGTCAGCTGAGGCATAGTCAGGCACAACAGTGAAACAAGAGTGAACGACAACAACAACAACAGTGAACACAGTGAACTACAGTGGTTTACCACATTCACCCCTCGTTTAAAATTAAGTCCGGCGGGGTGAAGTGTATCAAAAGTTCGAGTAGGCGAGTCTGTCGGGCGGCCTCGTTTGGCGTCGAGATCTTCGTGGCGACGGTTGCGATGGTACAGCTTCCCACGACGCGTCTTGAGTGGGGTCCAGCACCGGCATATCGTCCCCTTTGGTGTTGGGTGGGCGAGTGGGCTCCGGCTGGTCCTGGGGGCGCGGCATGCCGTCTACTGGGGTGGAATGGACGGGTGAGAATTGGGTCTACTGAATTTTGGGCCGTGTCGGAGGGGGTCGTGGTGGGGGGCAATGGTGGCGGGTCAGTGGACCCCGAGGGTGCCAGATCTCTAATGGAGACTGTATCCTCCCGCCCGTCCGGGTATGCCACGTAGGCGTACTGGGGGTTGGCATGGAGGAGGTGAACCTTCTCTACCAGGGGAGCCGTTTTGTGGGACCTTACATGCTTCCTCAGCAGGACGGGCCCTGGGGACGTCAGCCAGTGTGGTAGTGAGTTACCAGATGTGGACCTCCGGGGAAAAACAAACATTCGCTCATGGGGGGTTGCGTTGGTGGCTGTACACAGCAGTGACCGGATGGAGTGGAGCGCATCGGGTAGGACATCCTGCCAACGGGAGGTCGGAAGGCCCCTAGATTTTAAGGCTAGGAGGGCCGCCTTCCAGACCGTCGCGTTCTCTCTTTCAACCTGTCCGTTCCCCCGGGGGTTGTAGCTGGTGGTCCGGCTTGAGGCAATACCTCTCATGAGCAGGTACTGACGGAGTTCGTCGCTCATGAAGGACGAGCCCCGGTCGCTATGAATATAGCTGGGAAAACCGAACAGAGCAAAGAGGTTGTGCAGGCATTTAATGACCGTAGCGGTGGTCATGTCCGGGCAGGGGATGGCAAAAGGGAAACGGGAGTACTCATCAACTATGTTGAGGAAGTACACATTGCGGTCAGAGGAGGGGAGGGGCCCTTTAAAGTCGATACTCAGGCGCTCAAAAGGGCGGGTGGCCTTGATCAGGTTTGCTCTGTCAGGCCTATAGAAGCGCGGCTTGCACTCTGCACAGACTGGGCAGCTCCTGGTCATGGTCCTGACCTCCTCGATGGAGTAAGGCAGGTTGCGGCCCTTAATGAAATGGAAGAACCTGGTGACCCCCGGGTGGCAGAGGTCGTTGTGGAGGCCCCGTAGTCTATCGATCTGCGCGGTGGCGCATGTGCCTCGCGATAGAGCGTCTGAGGGTTCGTTGAGTTTCCCTGGCCGGTACAAGATGTCGTAATTGTAGGTGGAAAGTTCGATTCTCCACCTCAAAATCTTGTCATTTTTGATTTTACCCCTCTGCTTGTTGTTGAACATGAAAGCAACTGAACGCTGGTCAGTAAGCAGGGTAAATCGTTTTCCAGCCAGGTAGTGCCGCCAGTGGCGCACCGCCTCCACAATGGCCTGGGCCTCTTTTTCCACAGAGGAGTGTCTGAGTTCGGAGCCCTGGAGGGTTCGTGAAAAGAAGGCCACGGGTCTTCCCGCCTGGTTAAGGGTAGCGGCCAGGGCAAAGTCGGATGCATCGCTCTCCACCTGGAAGGGGATGGACTCGTCTACCGAGTGCATGGTGGACTTGGCAATGTCATCTTTTATACGGTGAAAGGCTAAGCGGGCCTCCGCCGTCAGGGGGAAGGAAGTGGACTTGATAAGTGGACGGGCTTTGTCCGCATAATGAGGGACCCGCGGCGGTGGGTGAGTCAGGGGCCCGTTGGCAGAATGGCGGACAAGATGGCGGCGTCGGAGAGGAAGGACAAAATGGCGGCGCCCATGACGATCCCGATCCCCACGAGGCTGGAGGGAGGCAAGATGGCCGCTCCCACGAATCGCACGCGGCGCTGCTGGAGGTAGGGGTCTTCTGACTTCTGCAGACGCCAGCGTAGTGTCCCTTCTTACCGCAGGCAGAGCAGACCGCGTTTTTCGCAGGGCAGCGCGCCCTGGGGTGTTTGGTTTGGCCACAGAAATAACATTTCTGGCTCGGGCGGGACATCGCTGCAGCAGTTGAGGCCAGGGCCCGTGGCGGCGCCGCGTCCCAAGGTGGCGGCGGCTGCGGCATCCATGAGGCGGCCGTGCGGTCCGGGGAGTAGGCCTCCATGTTCCGGTGGGCTACGTCCAACGAGAGGGTGAGTGAAATCGCCTTCTTCAGGTCGAGCTCGCTACTTTCCAGCAGTCGCTGCCGTGTGTGAGTGGACCTGAGGCCCGCCACAAGGGCGTCCCGGATGAGCTCCTCCGTATGTTCTGTGGCTGTTACTTGCTTGCATTCGCAGGCTTGGCCGAGTTCCTTCAGCGCCCGTATGTATGCTTCTGTGAGTTCCCCGGGCTGTTGTTTGCGAGACCCCAGGAGATGTCTTGCGTAAACATAGTTGACCGGGCGTGCGTATTGCTCCTTCAAGATGTCGATAGCCCCCTGGTAGCTCGTAGCGTCCCGGATAAGGGCAAAAGCTCGGTGGTTTACTTTAGAGTTCAGCACCCTGAGCTTGTCGGCATCGGCGGCGACGGTCTCGCCGGATGCAGTCAGAAAGGACTCAAAACAGTGCAGCCAATGCGAGAACTTAGCAGTCGAGTCCGGTTCTTGCGGGTCGAGTTCCAGGCACTTGATCTTAAGAATCTGCAGCATCGTTTTTTTTTCAGTAGTTAATAAAATTGATGCGCTATCAATTCTAATAAAAGGCTGAGCAGAGTTCAGAACAACAGGCTTTTATTAACTACTGAATTGCACTTCAGACAGATCAGGACTATGCCTCTAGTGGACGACCGAATGCCAGGAGCTGCCATGCGGCCGCTCTTATACTCGGTAGCCCAGGGGCGGAGTCAGCTGAGGCATAGTCAGGCACAACAGTGAAACAAGAGTGAACGACAACAACAACAACAACAGTGAACTACAGTGGTTTACCACAGAGGGTGTGGATGTTTAAGGTGGTGGATGGGTTGCCAATCAAGCGGGCTGCTTTGTCCTGGATGGTGTCGAGCTTCTTGAATGTTGTTGGAGCTGCACTCATCCAGGCAAGTGGAGAGTATTCCATCACACTCCTGACTTGTGCCTTTTAGATGGTGCAAAGGCTTTGGGGAGTCAGGAGGTGAGACACTCGCTGCAGAATGCCCAGCCTCTGGCCTGCTCTTGTAGCCACAATATTTATGTGGCTGGTCCAGTTAAGTTTCTGGGCAATGGTGACCCCCCAGGTTGTTGATGGTGGGGGATTCGGTGATGGTAATGCCGTTTAATGTCAAGGGGCGATGATTAGACTCTCGCTTTTTGGAGCTAGTCATTGCCTGGCACTTGTGTGGCGCGAATGTTACTTGCCACTTATCAGCCCAAGCCTGATGGTGTTTCTGATGGTGGCCAGGCTGATTCTGCATTGTATTTTTTTGACTTTGTTGTTTTCTCCTCCTTTTCTTTCTTGTAGTTTGCCATGGTGGAGGTGATGGTCACCAGTCTGATGGACGGCTGGGGAAAGAGCTTGCTTCGCTTCTTCAAACGCAAAGAGCTTCTGGTTCTTGCCATCTGTTTTGTAGCTTTTATGCTTGGGATTCCCAACATCACCCAGGTACACTCGATTCTTTCTTTCTGCTACAACATCTAAGCAGACATGTGCAGGATACACATCAGGATTGGCTGTTGCACACGGTCTTTATCCAGCAGACAGGCATAACTGTATAATACACTAGTAGCATAGTCAAAAATGCCTTGCTGATTTGAGTAAATAGTGTATTCTTTGGTTGTAAACCGAGTGCTTCCCAATAACTAGTTAAACAATAGTGTCGCCCAGGAATTGTAACTTGGACCCCTTGTTGCTTGTACTGGACGCTATGTTCTCGCATGTATCGCCACATAGTCATAACGGCACAGAAGGAGGCCATTCAGCCCATCGAGTCCGTGCTGGCTCTCTGTGGAGCAAGCCAGTCAGTCCCATTCCCTCGCTCTATCCCTGTAGCCCTGCAAGTTTATTTCCCTCAAGTGCCTACCCAGTCTCCCCGTGAAAACATTGAGTGTCTCCGCTTCCACCACTTCCGTCGGCAGCGAGTTCCAGGTCCTCACCACTCGCTGCGTAAAAACATTTTCCCTCACATCCCCCCCTGTATCTCTTGCCCAAAACCTTAAATCTGTGTCCCCTAGTCCTTGTACCATCAACTAGTGGAAACAGCCTTTCCCCATCTAGCCTATCCAAACCCATCATAATCTTGTACACCCCTATCAAATCACCCCCAACCTCCTTTGCTCTAATAAAATCCAGCTTCTCCAACCTGTCCTTGTAGCTAAGATCTGTCTATATGGAAGGCAAACTCTCCTGAGATCAGCTAGCTCCGCACAGACCAGGAATTGCACCAAAATTCACTGTAAATTGTGTTTCACAAAGTCGTGTAACCTTGGGGTTAGGTTAACTGATGCTTGCCGATCAAGCTTCTCTACTGTCTTGCAGTACAGATTAAAAGCTAGAAACGGTGAATACTGGAAATCTGAACTAAAAATAGAAAATGCTGGAAATACATACTTTTGGTTCTGTCTTCACAAAGGAGGACACAAATAACCTCCCAAAGATGTCGGGGAACATAGGGTCCAATGAAAGGGAGGAACTGATAGAAATCAGTATTTGTAGGGAAATGGTGTTGGGGAATTGATGGGATTGAGGGCCGATAAATCCCATGGGCCTGATAATCTACATCCTAGGGTACTTAAGGAAGTGGCCCTAGAAATAGTAGATGCATTGCTGGTCATCTTCCAAAATTCGATAGACTCTGGAACAGTACCTATCGATTGGCGGGTAGCTAATGTTACCCCACTGTTCAAAAAGGGTGGTAGAGAGAAAACGGGGAATTACATCGGTAGTGGGGAAAATGCTAGAGTCCATTATAAAGGATGTAATAGCAGAGCACTTGGAAAAAAGTGACCGGATCGGACAAAGTCAACATGGCTTTACAAAAGGTAAATCGTGCTTGACTAATCTACTGGAATTTTTTGAGAATGTAACTGGTAAAATAGATAAGGGAGAACCAGCGGATGTGGTGTATTTGGATTTTCAAAAGGCTTTCGATAAGGTCCTGCATAAGAGGTTAGCGTGTAAAATTAAGGCACATGGGATTGGGGGCAAGGTATTGACTTGGATAGAGAACTGGTTGGCAGACAGAAAGCAAAGAGTTGGAATAAACGGCTCTTTTTCCGAGTGGCAGGCAGTGACTAGTGGGGTACCACAGGGATTGGTCCTTGGACCCCAGCTATTCACAATATATATTAATGATCTGGACGAGGGAACTAGATGTAATATCTCCAAGTTTGCAGACGACACAAAGCTGGGTGGGCGTGTGTGCTGTGAGGAGGATGCCGAGAAACTCAGTATGATTTGGACAGGTTGGGTGATTGGGCAGAAGCATGGCAGATGCAATATAACGTGGATAAATGCGAGGTTATCCACTTTGGTGTCAAAAACAGGAAGGCAGATTATTATCTAAATGACAATAGATTGGGAGAAGGGGAAGTGCAATGAGACCTGGGTGTCCTTGTGCACCAGTCGCTGAAAGTAAGCATGCAGGTGCAGCAGGCGGTTAAGAAGGCAAATGGTATGTTGGCCTTCGTAGCGAGAGGGTTTGAGTACAGGAACAAGGATGTCTTGCTGTTCCTGGGACTAGGGACAGGGTCACTGGCAAGGTTTGGAAGCTAAGCAGAGCCAGGCCTGGTTAGTACCTGGAGGGGTGACCATCAGGGAAGACCAGGTGCAGAAGGTCACGGAAGGAGCCCCGGGAGGAGCGGCTGGTGAGCAGGCCCGGGCGTTGGGCTGAAGATTGTCGGACAGGAGGAATGGTGGAAATGGAATGGCGGCGCGCACAGACGCAGCGGCTTTGCTTCTCCCAGGACGGTGCTATTTACGTTTAATGTTAATGTTATTTGTACTGGACTCATGGGAGCTTGCAAGATCACATTTCGTTGTTCATGTACTTGTGCATTGTACAATGACAATAAAGTTGAATTATTATTATTAGTTGTACAGGGCCTTGGTGAGACCACACCTTGAGTATTGTGTGCAGTTTTGGTCGTCTTATCTGAGGAAGGATGTGCTTGCCATGGAAGGAGTGCAGCGAAGATTCACCAGGCTGATACCTGGGATGACAGGAATGACGTATGAGGAGCGATTGGGTCGATTGGGCTTGTACTCGCTGAAGTTTCGAAGAATGAGAGGGGATCTCATTGAAACTTATAAAATTCTAACAGGACCAGACAGACTAGATGCAGGAAGGATGTTCCCGATGGTCGGGGAGTACAGAACCAGGGGTCACAGTCTAAGGATAAGGGGTAAGCCATTTAGGACAGAGATGAGGAGGAATTTCTTCACCCAGAGAGTGGTGAACCTGTGGAATTCTCTGCCAAAGAAGGCAGTAGAGGCCAATTCATTAAATATATTCAAGAAGGAGTTAGATATATTTCTTAAGGCTAAAGGGATCAAGGGATATGGGGAGAAAGCAGGGACTGGGTACTGAATTTGGATGATCAGCCATGATCTCATTGAATGGCAGAGCAGGCTCGAGGGGCCAAATGGCCTACTCCTGCTCCTATCTTCTATGTTTCTATGAAATACACAGCAGATCCATCAGGACAGGTCTGTCTACAGCCAAGGTACTTCTTGTTTCAGATGTTGGTGGACCTGTTTCCAGCATTTTCTTTTACTATATTGTAGTATCCTCAGGGTTCTTTCAGAAATTAGATTTAAACAATGTCTCTGTAAAGCTAGAGGTAATTAACTTTTGCGTGTTTTTTTTAAAGGGTGGAATTTATTTCTTCCAACTGATGGATCATTACACAGCCGTCGTCTCTCTCATGTTCCTGGCGTTCTTTGAAGTTGTGGCCATTTGTTGGGTTTATGGTACAGCGTTCATTTTGCCTCATCAACATTTATTTCACTACTACTTTGCGCTGCCCTTCTCTTGCTGTTGTGCGAGTCCTTCCTTTACTTTGTCCAATTCTTGTCCTCTGTGGAGGCTGAGTATATTCAAGGCGGAAACAGATAGATTTTTGGACACTAGGGGAATCGAGGGATGTGGAGTTGAAGTCGGAGATCAACCATGATCTTATTGAATGGCGGAGCGGGCTCGAGGGGCCGTGGGGCGGAGCGGGCTCGAGGGGCCGTGGGGCAGAGCGGGGCCGTGGGGCAGAGCGGGGCCGTGGGGCGGAGCGGGGCCGTGGGGCGGAGCGGGCTCGAGGGGCCGTGGGGCGGAGCGGGCTCGAGGGGCCGTGGGACGGAGCGGGCTGGAGGGGCCGTGGGGCGGAGCGGGCTGGAGGGGCCGTGGCGCGGAGCGGGCTGGAGGCGCGGAGCGGGCTGGAGGGGCCGTGCGGTGGAGCGGGCTGGAGGGGCCGTGCGGCGGAGCGGGCTCGAGGGGCTGTGCGGCGGAGCGGGCTCGAGGGGCTGTGCGGCAGAGCGGGCTGGAGGGGCCGTGTGGCCTTCTCCTGCTCCTAGTTCTTATGTTCTCTAACCCATCTGCTTTCATTTCCTTGCCCTGCTGTTTCTTTCCTCTGCCTCAAGCTCACTTACAATAACACCGACGAGCTAAGGAGCTGTCCAGTGCAAGGACTGCAGATAAATTGCAACTGAACCTTTTTATTAATTCTAAACCAGTAATGGATCCTTTTTTTCCCCCAAAAAATTCAAAATCCCAAACATACATCTGCATTCATAAAAACAGAAAATGTTGGAAATACTCAGCAGGTCAGGCAGCATCTGTGGAGAGAGAAACAGAGTTAATGTTTCAGGTCGATGACCCTTTGTCAGAACTGGAAAAAGCTGGAGATGGAACAGGTTTTTAAGCAAGTGTAGCGGCAGGGAAAGGGGGGAGGGGAGGAAAGAACAAAAGGGAAGGTCTGTGATAGGCTGGAAGGTGGGAGAGATTAAGAGACAAAAGGGATGATGGTGCAAGGCAAAAGGAGATGGTAATGGGACAAGTTAAGAAACAAAAGATGGCTCTCGATGAAGTGTAAATGGCAATGGCAGAATGATCGACAGCTGCCCTGTGGGAGAGAGAAAAAAATATATAATAAATGGAGGAAAAAAAGGGGTGGGGCAGAGGTTATGGTCTGAATTGTCAAGTTTTTTGCTGTTCCTCTGGACTATTCCACAAATGTGGTCACGTGCTGCATTCCAACCATGATCTTTGCATTATGTGCCCAACCTGTAACGAACCGTTCATTACAGGAGAAGAGCGCAACGCCATTTATGCAAAATAAAATCTTTTGAAGCACTGTATTGTAGATTCAGAACTTTGAAAATGGAATGAGAAGTAAGGGACCTGGTAATAGTCAAGTCTCATTCAGAATTCTGCTGTTGCAACATATCCTTTACATGGCTCATTGCTCCATCTGCCAGCTCATTTATTTCAAAATTCAGTTGTCTGCAAATCCCTTCGTAGCCTCACCCCACCACACCCTAGTTTTGGTCTCCTTTTTTAAGGAAGGATATACTTGCATTGGAGGCAGTTCAGAGAAGGTTCACGAGGTTGATTCCTGAGATGAATGGGTTTTCTTATGAGGAAAGGTTGAGCAGGTTGGGCCTATACTCATTGGAGTTTAGAAGAATGAGAGGGGATCTTATTGAAACATACAAGATTCTGAGGGGGCTTGACAGGGTAGATGCAGAGAGGATGTTTCCCCTCGTGGGGGAATCTAGAACTAGGGGGCATAGTTTCATAATAAGGGGGCACCCTTTTAAATCGGAAATGAGGAGGAATTTCTTCTGAGTGTCGTGAATCTTTGGAATTCTCTTCCCCAGAGAGCTGCGGAGGCTGGGTCATTGAATATATTTAAGGTGGATATAGACAGACAGATTTTTGAATGGTAAGGGAGTCGAGGGTTATGGGGAGCGGGCAGGGAAGTGGATGATCTTATTGAATGGCGGAGCAGGCTCGAGGGGCCAAATGACCTACTCCTGCTCCTACGTCTTATGTTCTTATCTGTGGAACGTCCTCCAGTCCTACACTCCAGCTCGCAGCCTAGGCTTTCCTGACTGGCCCCTTCCCTCCATCCACATCGGTAGATGAGTCTTCAGCCATCAAGACTGCAGTCTGGAATGCTCATATCATATGTCGTATCGTTATCTTCCCCTCGCTCAAAACCTATGATTTGATCACCTCCCCTAACTCTTTTCCCAATTCCCACTCTATCTCTGATTTCCATTTGAAGTGCTTTGAGACACTTTGCAACAGTAAAGGTTGAAATAGCAGGTTAAGGGAGAGAGCGATCTGCGTACTTTGCACTGTGATGTAAGCCCCCAAAGTGCGGACCAAGTGATATACAAGGTCGACGACACCGGCTTGTTGTAAGAAAGACAGACCCAATAATTGAAGTCAAAACGGTTTATTCAGGCCTGGGGAGATATGGCTCTTGCGTCCCAACACAAGGCTCCAACTCCACCGAATCTCTTGAGGTTCACACAGTTATACACATTTTCCAAGACCTCCTACTCCAGAGGTCCAATCGATTTAAAAGTCTATACATTAATCACTAACTAGGTGTGTCTAACTTATACAAGGTAACCTATAACATAAGTTTCACTTTTCACTGCAGGGGCCTGTAGACCCTCTCATTTCTTGGAATGAGTCATCAGGTCATATGATTTCTGAGAAACGAGTCATTCTCTCTCTTGACCACTACTAAGTTTCGTTTTTCCAGAAAAGGGTTATGTCAGTGTCTCTTTTTGTAAGTTTCATCTCTCTAAACTGGTATGGTCATTTCTGCA
This sequence comes from Somniosus microcephalus, assembly GCF_052327205.1. Classification (NCBI taxonomy): domain Eukaryota; kingdom Metazoa; phylum Chordata; class Chondrichthyes; order Squaliformes; family Somniosidae; genus Somniosus; species Somniosus microcephalus. The sequence goes on from NC_141005.1 coordinate 22,496,541, forward strand.
ATTAAACATAGAATAATTAGTACACCTCATCTTTACACATTTTGCTGCCGCAATTGCGTTCTACTAAACGTGCCCTGTTACGCTCATTTTTAAATCTTACTTCACACTGTCTCCCTCTGATTTGCCCCCTGCTTTAAGTTTCAGAACCTGTGATTTTGGGCAGTCTGGGAGTGGGGAGACTTTGTGTGTTTAAAAAAAAAACCCTTCCTGTGACCTGAAATGAGTTTTACTGCTCACAATTCACTCTCCCTACTCGTGGGGTCACGGGAGTAGAACTTCACAATGTAACATGACTAGGGGGCAAAGAATGGCTGCCAGCAGGCTTCCTCCAGCCCACCATTCTACTGTTTAAACAGGGTAACAATGAATGACTGAGCAACACTGGTCTTTGGATTATGTCATAATTTAGTAGACTGCGCATCCTCTTTAAGGCACGATACAATTTATAAGACAAGATACTGTTTATAGAACAACAGCTTCACTGGGTTCTGTGTTTGGTCCTACTGCAGGTGTCCGTCGATTATCTGCCAACTACAAGGAAATGCTGGGGGCTCCTCCAAATCTCTTTTTCAAGCTGTGCTGGTGGGTTGCTTCTCCAGTGCTCGTCACAGTGAGTAACGAACCTTTTCCAACAACTTTTCCCTCGCCCGTGGGATCTCCTGCTGCAGTAAAGGGAAACTTCATCTACTTCAGTTGCAGAGATACCTGTGAGACACTGTCCTATGTGACATTGGCGATTGATGCCCGTGGAAAGCTGGCACTGAGGTGGATTTTAACTTAACTGGGTGACTGACCCAGTGGAGTGCCACCCGATTGCTGCCAGCGGGAGACCCAGTTCATTTTGAGGCCTGGCCTTCATTACCAGACCTCCGGCACGCTGTGGGAGTCCTGCTGCAGCTGGCTGGTTCCAGGCCAGCGCAAAATCGGAGTGGGGCGCACCCAGGGTCCGACCCGGGGCGGCGGGGTCCACATTTCTTTTTCTGGAGCTCAGAGGAGGACACCTGCGCCTCCTGGCCCCCACAAAAGTAATTTTAAAACTGACCTCTTTGGTGCCTCTTCTGCTGGTTAAAACCGGGCGGGAAGCGATGTTTCCGCTAAGCCGGGCGGCGGCTTTCGTGTGGAAGAAACCGCGCATGCGCGAAAATTTGAATGGGCCGCGCAGCCTCTTTAAGAGACCGCGCACAAAAAAAAAGTAGGGATAATTGGCAGGGAGTGCACGCATGGTGCACGGCTCACCCAGTTGTCTGTCAAAATTGCTATCGCAGTCCCACGTATGTCATAGAACTCCGATCTGATTATTAAAAAGGCCTACCGCTTGAAAGTTTTTTTTTAAATAGTGGTACAGAAACCCAACCAATCTTGGAGTCACATTTTTCTTCTGCTGATCTGTCTGGCACAATGTGAGAAAAGTTTGTGAGCAATCTTTGTTATTTAAAAAAATATGAAATGTTTTTTTTAAAAAGGGGGGAAAAAAGCAGGTCCTGGACATTAGTCCAGCCAAGGGAGTGAGGTTCCACTTTTGGGGCCTCAGCATAGCCTCCCAAGGTAGGGGGCTCTTGTTGGGTATTGGAGTTGCCAACGAGGGAGTGAGACAAAAAAAAACGGAAATACTGCGGACCCTGGAAATCTGAAACAAAAATAGCAAATGGGGAACATTCAGCAAGTCGAGCGCGGCATCTGAGGAGTTAACCTGTCGGGCATCTCGCTTCGTCGGAACCCTGAGCGAGTGAGTGAGAAACGCTCCTCGTGCCACAGAGCGGCGAAACAGGGAGGGAGACTTGACGCGGTTACTCTTCCGGGGGGGCGGGCAATAGGCAGCAGGGCAACGGGTGGGCCAAGGGTGGGCAATAGGCAGCAGGGCAACGGGTGGGCCAAGGGCGGGCAATAGGCAGCAGGGCAACGGGTGGGCCAATCACATCAGGAGCCCAAGACCAGAGGCAGCGAACAGAGGAGTAGGGGGAAATGATTGCCAAAACACAAGATGGTGGCACAAAGAAAGGACAGGCCTATGGCAGCGGTAGGGCAGAGGAGGTTTGAGATGTCCGATGGAGGGAAATGTTGGTGTGTTGAAGCAAAAAAAAAATTTTAACAGGAAGTTTTCGTGTTCAGCTGCTGTTACTTTACTGACAAGCTGGAAGTTGAGAAACTTTTTTAAAACTGAACTACAGTGTCACCCAGTGGTCAGGGCCTGTACCTGCAGGCAGACTCATTTTCCCCTTTTTAAAAAAAAAGGTGGGTTTGGAGCGTGGGGGCAGTTAAATTGTTAAAAATGGGATTCCCGACCAGATCCCACCACCAACCCGCCCACTTCCGGTTTAGACGGGGCCGGGAGGGAGGGCGGGCAACCAACCCGCTCCCAGATGGCAGAATGTCAATTTAAATATTATAATAAGGCTGGAAGCCTTTTTTTAACCTCCATTTTGAATTTAACTCCATTTTGGACGGGTTTCACACAATTCGTGAAATCTGACAGTTAAACCCCTGCCTAACCCACCCCCTCACGGGGCCTCCGATCAGCTTGCCAGGCCTCCGATCCCCACCATGAGGCCCCCCCCGCCCACCTCACCGATGATGCTGAGGCCCACCTCAATCCTCACTGACTCTCCCCCACCCCCCGCCAATCCCTGATCCTCCGGCCAACCCCTGGCCGACCACGCCCCCGCCAACTCCCCGATCCCTGACCGAGCTCCCGCCCCAATCCTTCCCCCGGACCGAACCCTCTCTGCAGCTGCAGGCCTACCTGCCCGCAGCCAGCCTCTCCACCTGGCTGGCTGCGGGCAGGAAACCAAGGCCTCGCATGCAAATCAGGCCCCTCAATGGAGGCTCCCCGCCCCCAACCTGCCTACCTCCAGAAAACTCCGGTCAATGTGTGTCAAATAATCGAGCTTCACAGACTCCCACATTAATAGGAAACTCCTGTTTAAATTTGTAGCTGTGTAGTAAAGATAAGGACAATTTGAGAAACCCAGAAGTATAGTTGGTTGGCGTATTGAGCAGGCATCACTAGATGTACTATAGATGTGGACTGAAGGAACACAAATGTCCATAAGGACATACATATTTTTTATTATATAAAGATGTGGACATGGGAATTTATAATTTTTTTTATTCATTCACGGCATGTGGGCATCGCTGGCAAGGCCAGCAATTATTGCCCATCCCTAATTGCCCTCTAAGGTGGTGGTGAGCTGCCTTCTTGGCAACTGAGTGTCTCTCTAGGCCATTTCATAGGGGCAGTTAAGAGTCAACCACATTGCTGTGGGTCTGGTGTCACATATCGGCCAGACCGGGTAAAGGCGGCAGATTTCCTTCCCTAAAGGACATTCGTGAACCAGATGGGTTTTTACGACAATCCGATATTTTAATGGTCACCATTACTGATACTAGCTTTTTATTCCAGATTTGGTGGGGGGAGGTGACACAGAAAGTAAGATTTTGTAGACAGGAAGTGTAGCAGATGTATAATTTTTAATAATGAGATCAATTTATAGCCATGTAGCAAAGCTTATGACAATTTGAGAAAGGGAGAAGTAGAGTTGGTGGGAGTGTTGACTTTCTCTGCAACACCTGCTAAGCAGTTGGGAGATGCAAAACTGAGGTGCTCCTGGCCAGATGGTGTACTTATAACGGGACGAGTTTATATAGGCAGTTTCCTTTTTATAAATGTGATTCTAGGAACTTACAAGAGAAAAAGTTGGCACAAAAATGTGACTAAAATATGAAACCGTAAGTAAATTTTGCAGCCAGGACGTGCACACAGACACGTGGTTCCTAGTATATGGATAAGCTGAAACCCCCTTCAGTGAGTTCTGATTTGAATTGTAATGTCCTTTCTCTCTTCAATGTGTTGCAAACAACGTGCAATTCATCGAGGTTTGGAATTATTGAAGAAGACCATTTAGCAAAAAGTTGAAGCTAAATCATGCTGGGATAGCATCTTTCTCCTCACACCGCCCCCCCACCCCCCCCCATCTCCACCTCCAGACACTCAGGGCTGGATTTTCATTCAGAAGTCGGGAAGGAGGCGGGACTACAACTTTTGGGTTTTAGTCCCGCCTCCATCAAGATGCGGCCAATCCACGTGATTTTCCCTTGATTGACCTTGTTGAGCCCGCCCAGCGGGCTCAGCAGGCCAATTAAGGGCCACCTGCAACAGGTGACGTCACAGGCTGAAATTTCATCTGTCAAGACGTGTTGACAGATGAAATATCAGTGTTTCACAGCTGTTTGAAGCTGTCAAACACTGACAGTCTTACTTTTAACCTGAGTCCTTCTACGCAGACTCGGTTAGAAATCTCGCCGGCACTGAAAGCTGCAGGCTGTCACTTTTGACAGATCGCAGCCATTCTGCTTTCTGTGCCGGCTGAAAGATGAACTCCTGAAGCCTAGAGGAAGGAAAGCTGTAAAGGTAAGTACAGGTAATTTAAACTTCTTTACACACTTTAGACTCATGCACCCATCACTCACCTGAACACCGACATCTCGACCCCTCCAAGTCCTTCAACCTGACGGCCCGACTCCTCTAACCTGGCGTGGTTTGGAGCCATCGGGAATCCCACATGACACCCTTCAAAATAGGGATTAGGCTAAAAACATGCGAGTTAGCTACCTGTTAACAGGCAGTTAATTGGCACTAATCCCTTCCCGCCTCGGGTCGGCGGGTCCCAGTGCGGGGCGGCTACCCGCCTCCTTTGAAACTTACATGGAGGCGGGTTTTGGGCGGGATGGTGTCGGGACCCCCGAATTCGGGATTTTAACCCCCCGCACGCCTAAAAGCCCGGCTCACTGAAAATCATCCCCTCAGAATCTTCTCTCTTCCTTTCCTGAAGGCACTGACTCTTCCTGCTGTGGTTCCTCGCCACCCAGCTTGCCCAAGTGGCCATTCTTGACGGTGAATTTTGGCAGGCTATTCAGCCAGCGAGGCCATCATAGCCAAGCCCTTTGCTGTCCTCGGCAGACGGCCGCCACGCGTGTGCACTTTCCAGCAGAAGTCACTGAATGATCCGAAATGAGAACCCGAGCTGTGCAGGGTTTCCTCTCGTCTAACCCAGACGCCGCTAAGACCAGTTGTGCCAATCTGCCCAAGAGTCTGGCTGAGATCCGTTCACTCAGACTAGCTTGGGACTTTCCGGCATGTGGGTGGTGCTTTTGCCTGTGAGGCTATGCAGAGGGAAGTACCTGCTGGTTCATTATTGTTTATCTTACTCGTGCTCCTTTTATCCGGTTCACCAGCTGTTTCAGGCCCATTCCTCGGTGATATTATTGGCACTCAATGATTTAAACAAGAAAAAAAAATTACCCTTTTTTTCTCTTCCAAAAAAAAGCATTTAAAATTTGATCATTCTTTAATTTTTTTTTTAAGGGGTCCTGATCGCGACACTTTTTCTTTTAAAGTGTGAACAAGTTCTATTCTGTGGCGAGGGGCGGGGTATGAATGCATGGCCTGGTGTGGGACTGAACCATAGAGCTCAGGAATAAAAACAGAAAATGCTTGGGAGTACTCAGCAGGTCAGGCAGCATCTGTGGGGAGAGAGAGAGTTAACCTTTCAGGTCGATGACCTGTTGTCAGAAGCCACCGACCTGAAACGTTAACTCTCGTTTCCCGCCCCCACAGCTGCTGCCTGACCTGCCGAGTGTTTCCGGCATTTTCTCTTTCTGTTTCAGATTTCCAACGTCCGCAGTACTTTGCTTTCAGGAATGTCCCAGCTTGGATCACTGCTCTGAGCTGAGTGAGTTGATCAGTGAAGTGGTGGTGACGCTGTCATAACTGGCCTTCATGTTCCCTGGAGGGATGAGGGGCACAGTTGGAAATTGGGACAATCAGCTGACTGTGGGGGGGGTGAAATAATGGCCACTCGGACAAGGTAGCAGAGGGTGGCCAGCACCTTCGAGCTGGACCCCAGCATCTCGCAGCTTTCAGGTGGGTGGGGGTGGGGGGGCGGAAATGTGAAGAAACGGGACATTTTGTGAAAATATTCATCTGACTTAATCATCCTAAAATTAGATTGTGCTGTTCACAAACTTAAATGTTTTTTTTTAATTAGTCTGGAGACAAGTAGCCTCTAACGTTCTGTGTGTTGATTTCCTGCAGGCTATCCTTGTGTTCAGCATAGTCCGCTACAACCCTGCCCGATACGGTAAAACATACACCTACCCACCTTGGGCTGAGGGCCTCGGCTGGATTATCTCCCTCTGCTCGATCATCTGGATCCCACTTGGAGCTGTACACACCCTGTATACTAGCAAAGGCTCCTTTATTCAGGTGAGAGTAATGGAGGGAGGGAGAGTGGACAGGTGTTATCAATGTGCTGCATATGTAGCCAGTACTGTAAAGATCAAGGCTTGCCGTTTCTGCCATCTTGGATAGCACTGAACCAAGACTAAGTATTGCAAAATTAGGATATCCACCTTCCCCTACAGACCAATAGTACATGCACAAAGCAGCATATTTAAACTAGACTTGTATAAAATATGTATTTTCTCTCCTTACTTCCCCCTCTCCAGGAGGCAGTGATTCATGTAGTCTTACAAGCAATGACATATCCAGTTCGAGTGGCCATTCATGTGTGAGCCTAGGTAATGGCCGTCAGCAGACTACGTGACCGTAAGGGCACAACACAGTCATGTGCCTAGTCGAAATTCACTCGTACACACTTTCCAACAGGCTCCTCGGATAATGATCAGGAGTGGGAACCTGGACAGCTTTCTTTGAATTTGTCTGTAGCATCACAATACTTGCGAGGCTCCACTGAGAATTCCACACAGGTTGAGGTTCTGTTTGCCGGATATGTAATGCAGAGTCTCTCCCTGTAGGGACACTCATCACTTCACCCAAGTCCAGATAGCTTAAACTTAAGGAAGTGGTATCAGGGCTCTTGGAAAATCATAAAATGATTAGGCAGCGTCGACATGATTTTATGAAAGGGAAATCGTGTTTGACAAATTTATTAGAGATTTTTGAGGATGTAACTAGCAGGGTAGATAAAGGGGAACCAGTGGATGTCGTATATTTGGATTTCCAAAAGGCATTCAATAAGGTGCCACCTAAAAGGTTAGTACACAAGATTAGGGCTCATGGGTTTGGGGGTAATAGAATAGCATGGATAGAGGATTGGTTAACAGACAGAAAACAGAGAGTAGGGATAAATGGATCTTTTTCAAGATGGCAGGCTGTAACTAGTGGGGTGCCGCAAGGATCAGTGTTGGGGCCTCAGCTATTAATGACCTAGATGAAGGGACCGAGTGTAATGTATCCAAGTTTGCTGATGATACAAAGCTAGGTGGGACAGTAAGCTGTGAGGAGAACACAGAGTCTGTAAAGGGATATAGATAGACTAAGTGAGTAGGCAGTAAGGTGGCAGATCGAGTATAATGTAGGGAAATGTGAGGTTATTCACTTTGGTAGGAAGAATAGAAAAACAGAATATTTTTTAAATGGTGAGAAACTTTCAATGTTGGTGTTCAGAGAGATTTGGGTGTCCCCGTGCAAGAAACACAGAAAGCTAGCATGCAGGTACGGCAAGCAATAAGGAAGGCAAATGGCACGTTGGCCTTTATTGCAAGAGGGTTGGAGTATAAGAGTAAGGAAGTCTTGCTACAATTGTACAGGGCCTTGGTGAGACCACACCTGGAGTACTGTGCACAGTTTTGGTCTCCTTATCTAAGGAAGGATATACAGGAAACTTTTGTTTATCCGGAGGTTAAATGTCCGGAAAGCTCTATCTTCAGGAGTCGGTTCAGATAATTTTTTTTCTTTTCGTTGCTTCTTTTCTCCAGTCCTGGCTCTGCAAGCGTCTCTGTAGCTAAGCAACAGCTTCAGCTAGACGCTTGCAAGCTGCGCCGACTGTTTTGAAGCTGTTGCTAAGCAACTGGGTTTGTTGCTTCACACAGAGCTCCGTATGTTTTAACATTAGCGCTGGTTTCTACAGCAGTTTTGATCTAACGGCACCAGCTCGGTCCCGGATACCAGAAAGTTTCCTGTACTTGCCTTGGAGGAGGTGCAATGAAGATTCACTAGATTGATTCCTGGGATGAGAGGGCTGTCCTATGATGACAGATTGTGTAGAATGGGCCTATACTCTCTGGAGTTTAGAAGAATGAGAGGTGATCTCATTGAAACATACAAGATTCTGAAGGGGATTGACAGGGTAGATGCTGAGAGGTTGTTTCCCCTGGCTGGAGTGTCTAGAACTAGGGGGCATAGTCTCAGGATAAGGGGTAGGCCATTTAAGACTGAGATGAGGAGGAATTTCTTCACTCAGAGGGTTGTGAATCTTTGGAATTCTCTGCCCCAGAGGGCTGCGGATGCTGAGTCTTTGAGTATATTCAAGGCGGAGATAGATAGATTTTTGGACTCTAGGGGAATCCAGGGATATGGAGATCAGGCGGGAAAGTGGAGTTGAGGTCGATGATCAGCCATGATCTTATTGAATGGCGGAGCAGGCTCGAGGGGCCGTATGGCCTACTCCTGCTCTTAATTCTTATGTTCTTACTCAGGTTGGCGAGTGCCCCAAGTGTGCACGGGAATGTTGCTGGAGTTTAGCCAGCTAAAAGTGTCTGCCGGTGTTCGCTGAATGGACTCTTCTGTTAAGACTAGATATTTGGGGGAGGTAACGGAAAGCAACCTGTGTCCTTGGAACCATATTGTGGAGGTGTTGATGTCTTTAGGAGAGGAGAGAAGTTGCCAGCAATTAAAGAACAGACCTCCCAATTGTAGCAACAGAATATAGAGTTGTAAACCATGTAATCATTTATGTTGATCAGGAATATTGTGGCAACTCGCATGATATTCATGTGCCCTTCCAGCAAAGGTCGATGGATAGAGATTCAGATTAGGAGCCTTGGCTAATTTTTCAAGGGCTGCCTGTACTAGTGAAATCATGTCCACAGTCAACTCCTGGAGGAGTGAACGGAACAAAATTGAAGTATTAGAAGGAAGGTATGCCTGAACTTCTTGTGGGAAATCGAGCTGAAACCCCAGAGAAATGGTGAAAGCAAGGCAAATAGCGCAAAACGCTAAAAAATGGCCATTGACATCATGTGTCCAGGAGTTCCGCCAACCTCCCATGGCAGCCACAGCAGGCGATCAGGACAGCCCTGTAAGCTGTGAGTTTTCAGCAAGGTCTTGTTTAATGTAAACAAAATGTCTTTCCTTGTCTTTCAGCGCCTTCATTCTTCAGTAGTTCCAGTCAGTGATGTCATTCCAACAGAAAACCGGGAACTGGTGGTCAAATTGAAGTCTGGCGTGTACAGGCCTGCATGTTCTACCATCCTTCCTGACAGCATTGACCTCACTAAAGAAATGAGCATGTGATGGTTTTTATTTTATACTTATGGATGTAGTATTGAGTACATTAGTTTCACTGAAAATTTCTTTTTGCTTAAAGGCAAAATAGGCATATTCTGGTGCTATGGTAACAGACTTTTAACTTCTGATTTTTACAATTGTGCGGTTATGTGTAATTTAGCCTCTGTCCCTGTGTGAAAATATTCCAAGGGAATGTAACGGCAATAAGCTTAGTAGGTGACGGCAAGTGGATAGCATGGAATAAGTAACAATGCCAGGGAATAGAAGGCGCAGTGGCAGTTCGTGGAACTGTGTCGGCATTGGGCTTATTTAGGAAAAATTCTATTTAAAATTATATCGCAAAATATATTGGCAATATTAAAGCCTATTGACTCAATTCATCACCTCAAATTATAGTCCCCACCATGACCAGTACTTCACCCTGTGTTGTATACCTCAGAATATTCTCGACAGACACTGCCCAAGCTTCGCTGGAGAAAAGAATCTATAATCTAATCGGATAATACGACTGGTTGATTTTTTTTCCACACATTACATAGATAATGTATAAACAGATTCCCATAACTCACCATTCCACTTTACCTGAAGCCCCAGTGAAAACACTGGAAGAATGCAAATTGTCTCCCATCGCCAACTCCTCACCGACCCACCATTGTTACTAGATAATATCTCCTGCTGTTCTAGAACTGACAGTTTAAGTTGTGATGTGCTTGGTGGTCCAGTACTGTTTTAATCTATTTCCCCCCACTCCCCCCGGCCTCATCCCCTGGTGGTTCAGACGGCTTAACAGTCAACCGCTGAGCTAGCCGTACAGAAGGTCCCACGCTTGATCTCCAATGTGCCCAGTTAACTGATCTTGCCCAGAGCTACCATTGGCTTCAGCGCCCCTGGGTTAGTGATGAGAATTCAGCCATTGTTCCCACAGCTGGCCACTGTCCAGTGACTCCCCTGCTGGAGGTGCGAGTGTACAGACGTTTGGTTTGGACAGTGGGGCTAGGCTGTGATGCACACACACTCTTCAGGGGAGATGGGGATGTTAGCAAGGGGGAAAAAAACTTTTCAATCTGGGAGAGCTGTGAGGCAGTTAACACCACCCTGCAGCCTGCTCTGACAGCTTGAAGATCAGTTGAGCAGCATTTTTGTAATCCCTCTTGCGGTAAAATTCCTTTCTTTGCCTCTCCACAACAAAAATACTTTAAAAAAAAAAAACAGAAAATGCTGGAAATACTCAGCAGGTCAGGCAGCATCTGTGGAGAGAGAAACAGAGTTAACGTTTCAGGTCGATGACCCTTTGTCAGATTTTATTTCAGATTTCCAGCATCTGCAGTATTTTGCTTTTGTAAAAATACTTAAATTATTGACTCTGCCACTGCCACATTTCTTTACATTTTTAATGGATGTTTTAGAAAGTAAATATTTATTAAATGCAGGCAGTACATATTAGAGCTGAAATTAAACTTGAATGAAATGTTTTCAAATTTAGACCCAGAATCTGCTTATGTTGTCTGTCTTGTCTTAATCATGTATGCACACAGTACGATTTTTAGTTTTTGATGTAGTGCGGCAAATATTCATTGTTTTAATGAGACCTAGGATGACCATTTGCAGTTTTAAATAAACGGAAGTGCAGAGTGGTGGGACGCAGGTTTGCTGAGCTCCCAATTTTTGCACTGTTGTGTGGAACTGCTGAATGGAAGCCAAACAACTCCCCACCCCAGGAAGGATACCTCGCTTAGGATGGCAGGTGATTTGGTTTGGAGGGGGAGGGGAGCAGAGCAGAGAAGTCTCGGGTGACATTCACACAAACCTTAATGGCTGCCTGAGAGCAATATGGTGGCAACTTGGGAGAGAGTAATGGTCTCACAGTTGGTGTGTGGCCCACGGAGACTGGGGAGGTTTCTCAGTGGTGAGAGGGTGGAATTTGAGGGCGTTTATCCTCAATTTGGGGGAAAAAAAGTGAGCCTTCATTTTATACCGAACCTGGCTCCCAGGTTACAATCTACTTGCTGTGTCTAAAAGTATCATGTGTTTGTGTTTCCTTATAGTTGTCCTATTGGTAATTTCTGTTTTTTTTAAATTGTGAATTGCCAATTTTTTAAAAATTAAAACACACCTCTGTTATTGTAGACCTGTTATTACTAAAACTGCTCGTTTTAACATTTTTTGCTCCATTAAGCTGCGGCACGGTATGTTGTAATCAGGAAACTTTGATAAGAATCTCTAATACTGGCATTTGACAGTACTGTTGATGTTGTTTATTTTTGGGAGGGAGGGAAGGGACGTTGTTAATATGCAAGTACTTTAGCACATTATTTCTGTGTTTTAAATGGTGACTGCATTTATGCTTTTTTTTTAACATTCCTGAATACAACTGATCTGCAATGGAGTGCTTTGTGTTTACAGTCACAATTGTGACACGGGGAGGGTTATGCATTTATATGTACAATGAATTGTGTGTGTTTTTAAATGCTTTTCCAAAGTGCTGTTTGTGGTTATGTGGGTATCGGTAGCTGCTTAATCGCGACCTTGTTTTGGGGAGGTGCAGTTGGCAGCAATTTTCTCCTGGAGTAACAGTGAGGTGGGGGACCCGTTCACTTCATCAAATATAAAAACCTACTCGCTATCCGCTGGACTATGCAACCTAATGTACTGGCACCCCCCCACACCTCCCCTCCCAGTACTGTTAACTCCTGAGGCAGGTGAAAAGGTAGGGAGGGGCGGGGGAAACTGGGACATTTCTGCCCAACTCCGTAAGACAGTTGAGAAAGCTCCAGGAGATCATGATGTTGGGAACCTATTTAACTCTCTCCACCCACTGCGACGTCCTCCTCATGCAGGAATTTGTCAAGTCCCATCGCCCGTACTTGCCAAGTCCCATCGCCCGTACTTGTCAAGTCCCATCGCCCGTACTTGCCACATCTCCAGGTAGCCAGTTCCAGAGGGCAACAACTCTCTGACAAAAGAAGTGCCTCCTGGCATCTAATCTAACTCTGTTCATATTTTATAGCTATACTCTCATCCATTCTGTAAAACTTCACCAAATCTCCTCCACTTCATCCTTCTTGATTTTAAAGGGTGACCAGATGCTCCAAGCTGAATAACCCTCTCCTAATGAAGCAATCCAAGCTTAGTGACCATCCTTGTTGCTTGCTCCCTTCCTTTGTATCCCTTTAAAGTCTTAATGTTGCATATAATTTCAGATTCCTTTTTATTTTTGTAATGCTTCAGATTGTTTTAATGAGAATTAGCCTTTCAAGATCGCACCTTCCCCCTTTTTAAGATGAGTGTTGTAGACTTACAATGCCCCAGGGACTGGTGCTGGGACTCGTACGGTTTCTAATCTGCATAAACAACTTCGACTCGGGACACACAATGCAAGTTGGTCATATTGGCAGGCTGATGAAACAGAACTACAGAAGGATCTGGACACGTTTGTTATTGGGCAGAACTACTGCAGAATCAAATTCAATACAAGTTCAAGGTCTTGCTGGAAGAAAAAGTGGGACATAATTGATGAACGGTGTCGCACTATTGAAAGAGACCCGGAGTGTTAGTAGACTTGCCATATCCAATCGTTGAAAAGGAGCAATCGATAAAGCAAATAGAATGCTTAGCTGTATAGAAAAATCAGTAGAACACATGGCTGAGCCAGAATGCTGAAGCTATTACAGTGCTCTGGTCAGGCTGTGCTTTTTAAATACTCCGTGCAGTTCTGGCCAACAAGGCACAAGGAAAACGTACAAGTGCTGGAAGTGGTGTAGAAAAGGGCCACAAAGCTGATCCCTCGAGTCTGAGGACTGGGTTATGAGGAAAGATTGGAAAACTCAGTCTTGAAAGGATACAAATGACGAGTCCTTCTAAAAGTGTAGAAATGGTTATACTGAAAGACTGTTTCAAGTTAGAACCATGACTACAGGACAAAGGTACAAACTAGTAGAAGAGAATTTCAAGGACTGATGTCGGGAAACACTACTTCACAGTGATTAATACCAGATTGATAATGGGAGCCAAAGCTCTGGATTCATTTTAGAGACAGTTGGATGCGGTGAAGGGGAGACTTGAGTTTCTAATGAAAGGATGGGGCAGAATGGTCTCCCTCATCTATATTTGGTGATGATGCATGAGTCAAACTTTATCTTGTGTCCAAATTACTGTGAGGCCCGAATCACAGTTTGTAACCTGATTTTTCTTTTTCCGGATGTTTTATTCGAGTGTTGAGAATTGACTAACTAATTACAGCCCCCCACCACGTAAACTGCCCACCTTTTATAGTGGGCAAACATTTAAATCGACCAAAAAAAAGCGCTAACCATTTCTATGTCAGTTACAAAGTTGCCACTTCTAGTGTGTTGAGCGTCCGTGCATTTCAGACAGAAACAGGTGCTTACTCAGTAGTTCACACCCCCCTCGTGTACTTCAGCTGTTGCAGACACCAACACTCCTGACTCCGACGACATGGGAGTGGTGGTAGGTTAAAATGCGAGCCCAAAATGGAAGAGGAAGGAGCACGGGAGCAGGATCTGGGCAGTGACGAGATTATTGTAACGCCGACTGATGGTAGCGCTGCGGTTCTGACATGACGCCGTGTTATGAAGCAGCACCTATGAGTAAAACCAGACTGGGAGGCCCTCGCAGAGGAGGACTTAGCTTGGCGTCCACACTGCCAGAGAAAGACTGTTCAGACTTGGATTCCAAAGTTTTTTTGGTGGAGACGTGTACGACTATTGTGGTGTAAATTTCTATTCAATAATATTTTTAATGTCACTAATTTTTAAAACTTTTAATAAACATTTTATAACATATGTATTTAACTTTTTAACAGGTGTGATTAAAATAAAGCTAGTCACACTGCATACAGTCTTGTTTGGTTTATTCAGTAGTGCTACCTCTTTAAACCGTCCAATCTGCATAACGGGCAAATCGTGTTAGCCCCAACAAACGAGCTATAAGTGGCGGGGACTGTACTTTTATACTGTTCGTTTAATTCGGATTCAGCATCTATGAGCCGGCTCCTGGGCATTTATGATGATAAATTTGTTTTCTATAGCCTAGTGGCAGAACCTGGGCCTGTGGGACTCCCACTGGGCTATTGAGAATGGATTTAAAAGCATAAACATCAGAAGCCGGGGTCACTGATGCTGGCCTCCCAGAATAAAATAACAGTATAAAAACAGCTTTTGCTTTAGTTCTAAATTGAAAGATGCAATGACGGGGTCATTTAAGGCTGAAAATTACTATTTGGTACCGATTGGCTAATGCATCCATATCCAATTCCTCAACCCTCTTAAAAGGTGGCGTTAACGCATTTATATTAAACTAGTTAACACGCATTCTCTAGTAGAGTGAGGCGTATGATATAAACCTGTTTTTCCATTGTTTTGAGGCTTTATTCATTGAGGCCATAACAAAAGCAAACCACACACGGGTTCATTGCGGAACACCTCCGTTCAGTCCGTAAGGGTGACCCTGAGCTTCCGGTCGCCTGTCATTTTAATTCACCGCCCCATTCCCACTCAGACCTCACCGTACTCGGGCTCTTGCATTGTTCCACGGAAGCTCAGCGTAAACTCGAGGAACAGCACCTCATCTTCCAATTAGGCACTTTACAGCCTTCCGGACTCAATATCGAGTTCAACAATTTCAGATCATAACCTTGGCCCCTATTACATTTTCACTTATTTTTTATCCCCACCTTTGTTTTGGCCCTTTCCCCCCCCACCCTTTCCTTTTTCCTCTCTCTCCCACATGGCAGCTGTCTCTCATTCTGCCAGAACATTTCACACCTAATCTAGAGTCGTCTTTTGTCTCCACTAGTCCTATCACCATCTCGTCTCGTTTTGAATACCTCTTAATGTCTCTTCACTTCTCTCTTGTTCTCTCCCAGCCTGGCCCCTCAATCTATTTCATTTCCTGTGCCTTTCCAGTCTTGACAAAAGAGTTTGACTCGAAACGTTGACTCTATTTTCTCTCCACGGATGTTGCCTGGCCTGCTGAGTTTTTCCAGCATTTTCTGTTGTTATTTCGTTTTCATTTCTAGAGGGACAGAATTCAAAAGCAGAAAAGTCATGTTAAACTTGTATCGAACCTTGGTTAGACCACACTTGGAGCACTGTGCACAGTTCTGGTCTCCATATTATAAAAAATATATACAGGCACTGGAGAAGATGCAAAAAAAAAAACATTTACAAGGATGATAGCAGAACTGAGGGGTTATACATATCGGGAAACGCTGAACAGGCTGGGGCTCTTTTCTCTAGAAAAGAGAAGGCTGACCTAATAGTGGTCTTTAAAATTCTGAAGGGGGTTGATAGGGTAGACTTGAAGATGTTTCAACTTGTGGAGAGTCCAAATCTAGGGGCCATAAATATAAGAGAGTCACCAATAAATCCAATAGGGAATTCAGGAGAAACTTCGTCACCCAAAGAGTGTTGAGATTGTGGCACTCGCTAACAAGGCAAGGGAATACACGGTGAATGGTAGGACCCTAGGAAGGACAGAAGATCAGAGGGACCCTGGTGTGCATGTACATAGATCCCTGAAGGCAGGACAGGTAGAGAAGGTGGTTAAAAAGGCATATGGGATACTTGCCTTCATTAGCCGAGGCATAGAATATAAGAGCAGGGAGGTTATGATGGAGTTGTACAAATGGCTAGTTAGGCCACAGCTGGAATAGTGTGTGTAGTTCTGGTCGCCACACTATAGGAAGGATGTGATTGCATTGGAGAGGATGCAGAGGAGATTCACCAGGATGTTACCTGGGCTAGAGCGCTTCAGCTATGAAGAGAGACTGGACAGGCTGGGGTTGTTTTCCTTAGAGCAGAGAAGGCTGAGGGGGGACCTGATTGAGGTGTACAAAATTATGAGGGGCATAGATAAGGTAGATAGAAAGGAGCTTTTCCCCTTAGTAGAGGGGTCAATAACCAGGGGGCATAGTTTCAAGGTAAGGGGCAGGAGGTTTAGAGGGGATTTGAGGAAAAACTTTTTCCACCCAGAGGGTGGTTGGAACCTAGAATTCACTGCCTGAAAGGGTGGTAGAGGCAGGAACCCTCACAACATTCAAGAAGCATTTAGATGAGCACTTGAAACACCACAGTGTACAAGGCTACAGACCAAGTGCTGGAACATGGGATTAGAATAGATAGGGCTTGATGGCCGGCGCGGACACGATGGGCCGAAGGGCCTCTTTCTGTGCTGTATAACTCTATGACAAGGAGTCATTGAGGCAAATAGCATAGATGCATTTTTTTAAGGGCAAGCTAGATAGGCATATGAGAGGGAAAGGAATAGAAGGGCATGCTGATGGGGTGAGATGAAGAGGGGTGGGAGGAGGCTTGTGTAGAGCATAAACACCAACATAGACCAGTTGGACAGAATGGCCTGTTTTCAATTCTGTATAAATTCTATGTAATTAATCGTGATCTAATTGATAAACTAAAACAAATTGTCAACAGAAAAAGACTGATGCTGCCTGCAAGGGCATTGACAACCCAAAACTAGTCATTAAGATAACAGACAGATTTTATTGTGCCAGTCTGGCTGGTTTCCTGATTTCACATTTACACCAAATTATGGAAATTAAATATTTACAGACAAAGCTGAGATTTGTTGATTCAATAGTTCTGTCAACGTCTTTATCTGGGTTGGGCAAACTGGAGTCACAACCACACACACAAACTGTTAACGCAGTCTCGCTTAAGACGAGACTACATACAAATGTTTCTGAAACTTGGCCAGCTACAGTCCAATGTCTCCATAATTTAAATAATAAGGATAATGTTTTAAAAAATAACTTCAATATTTTTAGTTTTGGTCCGATCTAATCCCAGCTTTATTTTTTTATATTTCTTGCCTAATCTTGCGCTCTCCCTCCTATACTCACATGGATTTTGCTCAGTTCTTGTTTCAGAAACTACTTCTCACCAGACAGATATTTGTCTATGCAATTGCAAAAATAAACGTGTCTGTTTCGCCAGAGTTATGATCTATTGGGGAATCCTATTAGTTTCTTGAAAATTAATTTATTTCTAACAATTGCGGCTCAAGATATTGGAGAAGAAATGGCACTTCTAAAACCAGTGATGCTTAGCACTCTAACTGCACAAACCTGGATAGTTCTGGGTGCAGTCAAGCTCACTCTGTCTAAAGGATACGCTGAATAATTGAGTTCATATATTTTAGGAAGTTCTGTTGCTTTAATGGACTAGAGGCATCTTTCAGGGACAGAGAGCTCGCTGCATCTGTATTTGTACAACCCTGTAATGTAGCCATCACCGGCTGTGATGTGCCAAGGTTATCTGGGTCATCACAGAAATCTGTCAGTAATGATCTGTGTTGTACCTTCCTAAAGCAAAATCTAATTCAACTTTATGAAGCAGTTTATTGATCACAAGAGGTGGACAATTAAAACGAGATGCCACTGTCTGATTATTCAAAGACATGCCAATATTGCAAGGCTTTATATATTCTAAATAATTTTACCTATCTATTTTGTCTAGGCCTAACAACAATTGACACTATTATTTGAACTTTATATTGCTTCACGGTGATCACATCATTAACCAAATGAATCTAATACTGTTTTATTGATGAGTAATTTAAGTGACCACTGCTGAATTATCAAGAGCTTTCCACACCTGCTGTCTGGAATTAGCTTTTCCTGGTAAGCGATGCAGTGATCAGTAATTGGTGTTGGTCTCTACCATTTGCATCTTTTTTGTCTATATGTAATGACCTTGATTGAATTCAGTAAACATAAATTCCAGGGGTTCGATTTTTGAAAAGTGCACTTTTTTTTTTTTATAAGGCATTTTGAGAATTGCCTTTAGAATAAATTAACAAATGCAGTGAAAACTGACCCATGATTTTTTTTAGTGCTGTCTGCATTCAATGTTTGAGTTTATGGCTCAGAAATACTTGTCTGTTTTATATTACAATAAACACACACACACACAAAGGATTACAACGGGTGCAATGGATTTGCTTTTGATTGTGAATATAAAGCCTGGTAGGTTCATTAACTCACACCGCTACCAAGTCACTAAGGGCGCACCAGGTCCACTCTTTAACGATCTAAGTGGGAGTGGCGATCAAAGTAGCTTTCATTCAGCAAATTCGCCATCACCATTGATTTTTAATGGGGGAGCGGAGCTATTCCAAGTAACTCTTCAGGACAATTACTTCCAGTGCTCACATGGCACAAAGATTCGAGAACTTGGAAAATCAGTACAAAAGCAAATTACTGCGGATGCTGGAAATCTGAAATAAAAACAGAAAATGCTGGAAATGCTCAGCAGGTCAGGCAGCATCTGTGGAGAGAGAAACAGAGTTAACGTTTCAGGTCGATGACCCTTCGCCAGAACTGGAAAAAGCTGGAGATGGAACAGGTTTTTAAGCAAGTGTAGGGGCGGGGGGGGGAGGAGGAAAGAACAAAAGGGAAGGTCGGTGATAGGATGGAAGGCAGGAGAGATTAAGAGACATTAAGAGATGGTGCAAGGCAACAGGAGATGGTAAAGGCAATTCCTTTTGCCTTGTACCATCTCTTAATGTCTCTTAATCTCTCCTGCCTTCCATCCTATCACAGACCTTCCCTTTTGTTCTTTCCTCCCCTCCCCTCTTTCCCTGCCCTTGCTTAAAAACCTGTTCCATCTCCAGCTTTTTCCAGTTCTGACGAAGGGTCATCGACCTGAAACGTTAACTCTGTTTCTCTCTCCACAGATGCTGCCTGACCTGCTGAGTATTTCCAGCATTTTCTGTTTTTATTTTGGAAAATCAGTCATTGTGAGAGGGACAAGTAGAATACTTAAACGCACTATTATAAACCCGGTGATGATATATACATATATATATATATATATATATATAGTGTCACACTACTATAAGATTGCTCCAAAGACTCTTGAAGGTACATACAGTAAACAACACTGTCCACTCTAGCCATCCTTATCAAGAATTAGACTCAGAGGGCCGCGTGGATCATGGACTGTTACGGCAGAGAAACTGGCCATTCAGTCCATCAAGTCTGCACCAGTGTTTTCCTCTATATGAACGCCTAGTCTAATCATACTCTTCTACTCGTTTCTCTTACATTTCTGTGTTCCTTTCTCCCAAGAAACTAATTTCATTTTCGACGAATTTCTGGACTCGACATCAACAACGGCTCCTGGCACAGAATTAAAGAGATGTAATCCATCCTCGTATTTCCAGCATTTAGCCCTGCCCAGCTGGTTGCTTTGCACAGATGATGTTTCCTTGTTCCCAGCAACACAGGAACTATTCATCATGTTCCCAGGGAGTATTTGACTATCTCTGTGCAATACTTTTTTTACATTAATAAACTGAACTGCGGGACAACCCCAAAGTTGATTTCTATAACCTTTGTTGACAGTTGAGGCCAATTCATTAAATATATTCAAGAAGGAGTTAGATATATTTCTTAAGGTTAAGGGGATCAAGGGATATGGGGAGGAAGCAGGGACAGGGTACTGAATTTGGATGATCAGCCATGATCTCATTAAATGATGGAGCAGGCTCGAGGGGCCGAATGGCCTACTCCTGTTCCCATCTTCTATGTTTCAATCCAACCCCAAACTAGATATTCACCCAGTTCTCTTTTTGGAGGAGTCATTCTATTAAAATATAAGAATGCAAAAATGATTGTTTATAAAACTGATATTGGACTTGCAGTTTGGCATTTCATTTTTTTAATGCGCTCTGTCCTATTCTTTACTCTGGATAAACAATCTTGTTTCAATCCAGAATAATTTCTCCCTTTTTATTCTTAAATGGTTCCTTACTTATTCAATGATTATTCCAGCATTTTTCCCCTCAAGCTGATGCTTTCAGTTACATCTGGTCTTGTCAGTTTCCCTGTTGTGACCTACTTTTCACTTTTCTGATTATTTTTTCCTGGGGGCCTTTACTTCTCTGTTGCTGGAAAATGTGAGGTTTTCCTCTCATTTCTCTTCTTTGGTCTGCTGGGCTGATTGTTTTCATTCCAATCTCTTAAAGTCAAGCTCATCTGCAACCAGCAATACTGCATCATGAAGTGAATGCTTTCTTCCCTGGCAACTGTCCTCCTGCTTTGACATCTCTGACACCTGCTATGCTCTCCCTTCCCAGAATTGCGAGGACTATCTCCTTGTCGTGCTTGAGCAGATTATGAAAAGAGCTCACATTAGGCGTGATGCAATATCAATTAGAATTCATGTGAGTTTTTCAGCACAGTAATAGGATATAAGGCTTTGAAGGAAGGACTACTGTGAGGTGATGGATCGGGATGTAAAGGACACTATGCTGCTGCTTAGACATTGATGGTGAGCTATTCAAGAACTTTAACAAAGAGTGAGGGGAAGTCAGTGCTGGTGGATGACATGCTTTCTACAGTGCATTCTCACAAGGTGCTGCTGACACTTTCTACCTTGCCTGGCCTGGTAAGGTCATTAAATTATTTGAGACATTAGGCCACAGTGTGTGGTGTGGCATTGTTGTGGTTCATTGCCCTGACTACCTACTGCCACTGCTGCGGCACTGCTCTCCTTTGGGGCCTATGTCTCTCTGACCCAAAAAGAGTGCAGGCCTCCTCCCCCTTACTTTGTAGAGAAGCATGCCCATTGCTTCCTTGCTGAACTGGGCAGCTCTCAGTCCCCCTGCTGTTGAGATTAGCCTATTTGTTGATACAGGTATTAGCTTATCTCTGGTCTTTGAAATAATCAGGATCGACTGCAAACCAATATATGGACAGGGCCATTTAACCTGTAAGGGCTCTTCCTAAACCAAGGTGCCCAATTCACGTCGAGTTCTTTGTCTCAACTTCGAGATGAAGATCCTCCCTCCAGGAAGGGTCTTCACAATCATTACACATGCTTTATTGTTTATACGTTTTGAAGGTCTATCCATCGGAATTTTCCTTATCTCCCTTGTCCCTATCCTCCCTAGTTTGGAGTCAGACATGCCATTCTCGGCCATCAGTTGTTCTTAGCTCTTTGTTATCAGTTATTCTTGTTCATGCTGCTCATGCAGCTTTAGCTATGCAAAGCTAACTATTTCATTATCAGACTATTGTACCATGGAATGAATCATTAAATTCCCAAAGATATCTTCTATTCTATTCTCATACACTGGTCAACTTACGCATTTTAAAGCAGTTTTGTTAAACAAAGTCAAAATCCT
Source organism: Somniosus microcephalus (assembly GCF_052327205.1). NCBI lineage: Eukaryota > Metazoa > Chordata > Chondrichthyes > Squaliformes > Somniosidae > Somniosus > Somniosus microcephalus. The sequence goes on from NC_141005.1 coordinate 22,518,016, forward strand.
AACTTACAAACAGCAGATAGCTAGCCTGGAAACAAGGTCACATATGACCGTCACGCTGCAGAATGTTATAATATCCACAGGAAATTAAAAAACAAGCAGATTCTAAGCATCTATCTAGTTATTCTAGTACTAGTCTGAAGAGACTTTTTGTCTCAAGTTCTAATACAGTCATGTAAATACAGTCTTATTCGTGTCACAGTTTCATTCGCATAACCCCATATATTTTGGATACCCTAATTTCTAACACTGCAGATGGAGCTCAATGTGGGGAAGTGTGAGGTCATCTACTTTTGACCGAAGAAAGATAGATCAGAGTATTTTCTGAATGGTGAGAAGCTAGGAACTGTGAAGGCGTAGTGAGATTTCGGGGTCCAAGTCCAGAAATCACTAAAAGCTAGTGGGCAGGTACAAAAAATAATAAGGGCTAATGGAATGTTGGCCTTTATCACAAGGGGGCTAGAATACAAAGGGGTGGAAATAATGTTACAGTTATATAAAGCTCTGGTTAGACCCCATTTAAAGTACTGTGTTCAGTTCTGGGCACAAAACCTCAGGAAGGATATAATGCCCTTGGAGAGGGGGGTGCAGCACAGATTCACCAGAATGATACCTGGGCTTAAAGGATTAAATTATGAGGACAGGTTGCATAGACTAGGCTTGTATTCCCTTGATTATAGAAGATTGAGGGGTGATCTGATTGAGGTGTTGAAGATGATTAAAGGAGTTGATAGAGTAGATAGAGAGAAACTATTTCCTCTGGTGGGGGTGTCCAGAACAAGGGGGCGTAACCTTAAAATTAGAGCTAGGCTGTTCAGGGGTGATGTCAGGAAGTACTTCGTCTGACCCTTCTCTGCATTGCCTCCAGCACTTGAATATGTCTCTTGTTGCTTGGTGACCACAGTACTCAAGGTGTGGTCTGACCAGAGCGTTGTACAATTTAATCTCAATTTCCTCTGACTTATTATGCTATTGGTTTGCCTCTGTGGTTCAACATTATATTCGCTTTGTTGATTGTTGCTCTAGATTGGTTGGACCTGCTCAGCATTAAGGCTGTTAATACACCAAGGCCTCTTTAAGCTATAATCTTAGCTATTTGAAGACCATTTGTGGAGCATGTGTGCCACCCATTGTTCCTTCTTATGTGCAGACAGGTATAAAGTGGAAGTAAAAGTGGGTGGTACACATGTTCCATGAACGTCAGAGCCACGGGTGATAAATCACAATTTTTCTATCAGTGTTCTTTTTGTACTGAAGTTGACGGTGAGATTAAAATACAAGAGAATAACACCTTAAAACATAAAAGATTGGTCAAAGTAGTGCAGTAAAGGTTAATCACTTAAAAAAATCCTGATTATATGACATGGATACAAGAAAGCACAAATTACGGTACATGTGCTATTGAAGTTTAATAATGTAGATGGATGACATTGGGATCTATATTTGTTGGATGGGAAATTGCAAAAAGCAAGCAGCATCTAGGGTGCCTGGCAGAGCCTAGCTGACACTGTAGCCTTAGTCTGCAGCAGTATATAACTTACATTTATATAACACCATTAATGTAGAAACACGTCCCAAAACACTTCACAGAGGCATAAGCAGACAAAAATGGACGACGGGCCAAAAAAGGAAATATTGGCCTGGAAATTGCAATCGGAGGCTTGCCGCCCGCGTACGCCTCCGATCCGAAAGAAAACTACTAACTTACCTGTTGTCTCCAGAGCTTCGGGTCCTGGGCCTGCGGGCGTAGGCCTGCGTAAAGGCCCACGGATTCCGGGGGCGCAGGCGGTTCGCAAACGTCCCTGGGATCAGGTGGGCCGGCCCAACCAATCAAAAAGGGGGATTCCTATGATGCTTATGGGGATTCCATTTACGTACGGAATCCCCATGCGCATAATAGAAATCACCGAATAAATAAAATTTCACAGCACTTAAATAAAAATAAATGATTACAGGTTCAAAATTAATTAAAATACCCTTTAATTAAACATTTAAAATAAAAAATGTTTGAAAAAGAAATTTAACCATTTTTAAACGGGACAAAATTTATCTCAACTCATTTTAAGTGTAAGTGAATGTTTAAATCATTTTAAAAAAAATATTTTAACATTAATTTAACCCTTAGGCTGGTAAAAGAAGGCCTTATGCCTGCTTTTACCAGGCGTAAGGGTTTGGCGGGTACTCGCTGGGCAGTAGATGGGCAAATAGCCCCACTCTGCACCAGCAAAAGTGAATTTACAAGCGGATGCAGTGGATCTGACCAAGCGAAACTTGACAGATCGCAAGTTCCCGGTTTTCGCGCATGCACAGCGCATGCTGAGACCCGGAACCTGCGGGGCCATTCCGAGGGCTTCCTACAGCGTATGCTGTGTGTACGCTGTCGGAAACACCGTAAAATCCGGGGGGTGACTGGCAGCTTGGTCAAATAGTTGGGTTTTAAGAATGATAGATCATAGCAGTCTTCATATTTTTTTTTAATGTTCATCTAAAACACTAGCACCGATTTCAACTCCCACCCCACCCCCCCAACCTGGCAAAAACCAGATGGAGTGACAGTTCGAATGGAGTGGGAGACTTACCTACCCCTTTCTCGCTCCGACCCGACTGCCTTCAATTTAAAATTTGACGGAGGCAAGGGCACTTGCCCCAAGCCAGAGAGGTTCTCTTTAAATATGCAGATCCACCTCCGATGATGTCATTGGGTCCCAATCTGCTATTTTAACCGGAGGCCTGAGTGGGGGGGAAGCAGTGGTGTCTCACACGAATCAATGCCACTGACGTATGATGTGCCTCAATAATTCCGAGACTCGAAGGTAGCAGAACAAAACAAGGCTTTTATTAACTTAGAACGAAACACGTAAGCGAGAGAGATGTCGTCCTTCTGGAGATTGGGGCTAGACTGAAGCTAGCTTACAAACGGGGCCAGGTATGGGCGGAGCCCTACACACAGCACATTCCAGTACACAATACAATGAGGTCTGGGGGAAGGGAAATGACACTGAAACCGATCTCAGTCACAGGCAGTGATGAATGGAAATATTTCATCACATTCACCCCTTCTATAGATTTAGTCTGTTCGGGGGTTTGATAGTCCTCTGCAACCGACGTGGCTGTTGCGGTGCCGCGGGTGTCGGCTGGGTGTCCCCGGTAGCCTCCTGGGTCTCTGCCGGGGGTGCCGCCAGGGTTGTTGAAGGGGTAGTTGGTGGGGGTGCCGTTGGTCGGTGTTCTTCCGGGGGTGATGAAAGAGTAGTGGGTGGGTAAGAGTTGCTGTGATCGTCGTTGCCGCTATTGCCGTGGTTGTTGTCGATGCCGGCTGGGGCGACGTCTTTTATGGACACGGTGTCCTCCCTTCCGTCGGCGTGCCGGACATATGCGTATTGGGGGTTGGCATGGAGTAGGTGTACTGGCTCCACGAGAGGGTCCGTCTTGTGGCCCCTCACATGCCTTCGCACGAGTACCGGACCTGGGGTGGAGAGCCATGACGGCATGGATACGCCTGAGGTGTATTTCCGGGGAAAGACAAACATTCGTTCATGAGGCGTGGTATTAGTGGCCGTACACAATAGCGACCGTATCGAATGGAGCACATCCGAGAGGACTTCCTGCCAGCGGGAGATAGGGAGGCCCTTGGTCCTTAGAGCTAGAGTGACTGCTTTCCATACTGTCCCGTTCTCCCGCTCCACTTGGCCGTTACCCCGGGGGTTGTAGCTGGTGGTACGGCTCGTGGCGATCCCCCTGGACAGCATGTACTGGCGTAGCTCTTCACTCATGAAGGACGCCCCCCGATCCGTATGGATGTAGCTCGGCATAACGAACAGGCAGAACAGGCTGTTGAGGCATTTAATGACCGTGGCGCTGGTCATGTCTGGGCAGGGGAAGGCGAATGGGAACTGGGAGTATTCGTCCACAATGTTCAGGAAGTAAACATTGCGGTCCACGGACGGGAGGGGGCCCTTGAAATCTAAGCTGAGCCGCTCAAAGGGCCGTGTAGCTTTGATTAAGTGGGCTCTATCTGGGCGGTAGAACCGAGGCTTGCACTCAGCGCAAGTGCGGCAGTTCCTGGTCAGGGACCGAACTTCCTCAATCGAGTAGGGTAAGTTACGGGACTTTATGAAGTGGAACAGCCGCGTGACCCCTGGGTGGCAGAGGTTGTTGTGGAGGGTCTGTAGCCGATCTCCGGTGGCGCTGGTACACATCCCTCGTGAGAGGGCGTCAGGGGATTCGTTAAGGGCCCCTCGCCGGTAAATGATGTCGTACTCGAAGGTGGAGAGCTCGATCCGCCACCTAAGAATCTTATCATTTTTAATCTTCCCCCTCTGTTTATTATTGAACATAAACGCTACCGACCGCTGGTCGGTAAGTAGGGTGAAGCGTTTGCCGGCTAGGTAGTGGCGCCAGTGGCGCACTGCCTCCACGATGGCTTGGGCCTCCTTTTCCACGGAGGAGTGTCTGATCTCGGGCCCTTGGAGGGTCCTCGAGAAGAAAGCTACGGGCCGCCCCGCCTGGTTGAGGGTGGCCGCCAAGGCGAAGTCAGACGCATCACTTTCCACTTGAAATGGAGTGTTCTCGTCCACTGCCTGTAGCGTGGCCCGCTCAATATCCTGCTTAATGCTTTTGAAGGCGGCGTGGGCCTCAGCAGAGAGCAGGAAAGAGGATGCTTTCAAGAGGGGGCGGGCTTTGTCGGAGTAGTTGGGGACCCATTGGGAATAATAAGAAAATAACCCCAGGCACCTTTTCAGGGCTTTGGGAGTGTTGGGCAGGGGCAGCTCCCGTAGGGGGCGCAATCGGTCGGGGTCTGGTCCGATTTCCCCATTCTCCACCACGCTGCCTAGTATGCAGAGGCGCGTGGTGTTGTAAACGCACTTGTCCTCGTTGTAGGTGAGGTTGAGTTTTTGTGCGGTTTTCAGGAACCTCTCGAGGTTCGAGTCGTGATCCTTCTGGTTGTGACCGCAGATGGTGACGTTGTCGAGGTAGGGGAAGGTTGCCTGCAAGTGGTGGTCATCGACCATGCGGTCCATCTCCCTCTGGAAGACCGAGACCCCATTCATCACCCCAAAGGGGACTCTGAGGAATTGGTAGAGGCGTCCGTTCGCCTCGAAGGCGGTGTACGGGCGGTCCTCTGGTCTGATAGGGAGCTGGTGGTACGCTGACTTGAGGTCGATGGTGGAGAACACCCGGTATTGGGCGATTTGGTTCACCATTTCTGATATGCGGGGTAGCGGGTAGGCGTCTAGTAGGGTGTACCTGTTGATCGTTTGACTATAGTCGATCACCATCCGTTTCTTCTCGCTACCCCTTACCACTACCACTTGGGCGCGCCACGGGCTGTTGCTGCATTCAATAATGCGCTCTTTCAGGAGCCTGTCTACCTCGGTCGCGATAAACCGCCTGTCCTCCCAGCTGTACCTCCTGCTTTTGGTCGCTATTGGCCGGCAGTTAGGGGTAAGGTTCGCGAATAGCGAAGGCGGCTTTACCTTCAGGGTAGCCAGACCGCACACTGTGAGGGGCGGCTGGGACCCACCGTACTTGAGCGTGATGCTTTGGTGGTTGCACTGGAAATCCAGGCCCAAGATCACGCTCGCACATAGGTTCTTCATGATTAATACTTTAAAATTATCATATACAGTTCCGTTAACGCACAATTGTACCGTGCAGTAACCCAGAATGGTCGATGTCTGGGTTTTGTCAGCCATAGAGATGGTACCCTGAGTAGGGACCACCTTTAGGGAGAGTTGTTGTGCCAGTTCTGGGTGGATAAAGCTCTCCGTGCTTCCGCTGTCAATTAAACATTTAACCCGGCACCCGTTTACCTCGATGTCCACCATTGATCTGGATAGCGGGTGCGGCCTGGTCTGGTCCACTGTGACCGATGCCACTGTAGGGCCCTGATCGATACAAGATGGCATCCACGCTGTCTGCTCACAAGATGGCGGACCCCACGAGGTCGGGCAAGATGGCGTCCAAGATGGCCGCTCCCACGGCGCACACGCGGCGGTGGCGGGTTTTCCGGCGGTTGGTTTTCCGGTGGGGTTCCCTCTGCACACCTTCCCGAAGTGCCCCTTCTTACCGCACTTAAAGCAGGTGGTGCCTTTCGCCGGGCACAGGTTTCTGGTGTGCTTTGGCTGCCCGCAGAAGTAGCAGTTGGGTCCCTGACGCGTCGCGGCTGTCGTAGGGCTTCTGGGGGGAGAGCGGGGCCCAGCCGGTGTCGGGCTGTCGGGCAGGGAAGATGCCTTCCAAGATGGCGGCGCCCTCAGTGCACACGTGGCGGCGGGACGGCGCGGGCTGAAGAGTAGGCGTCCAAGTTTCTCTGGGCCACATCCAGGGATCGCGCGGTGTCCGCAGCCTGTTTCAGGTCCAACCCCGTTTTTTCCAGCAGTCTTTGCCGGATGTAAGTGGAGCTGAGGCCTGTGATGAAGGCATCGCGAACAAGCTCGTCAGTGTACACCGCGGCTTTTACATCTCGGCACTTGCAGTCTTTGCCAAGCATTTTCAGGGTGCTTAGGAACTCCTCCACCGATTCCCCAGGTCGCTGCGCACGGGTGGCGAGCAGGTGCCTAGCATACACCTCATTCGTAGGCTGCTGGTAATGCGCCTTTAAGATGTCGCAGGCGGCCAGGTATGTCTCGGCGTCTTGGATGAGGGGGTAAACCCGGTGGCTTACCCAATTCCGCAGAATTCCGAGTCTCATCCTTGCAGCGTCCGTAGCGTCTTTGACGGCTGCGGAATTGTCCAGGAAGAATTCCATACACTCAAACCAGTGTCCGAAGCGTGCTGATGCGTCCGGAGCATGTTGATCCAAATCCAAACGTTCGGGTTTCAGGAGTTGATCCATAGTGTTGAAAAAATAAGTTAATAAAATTGATGTGCCTCAATAATTCCGAGACTCGAAGGTAGCAGAACAAAACAAGGCTTTTATTAACTTAGAACGAAACACGTAAGCGAGAGAGGTGTCGTCCTTCTGGAGATTGGGGCTAGACTGAAGCTAGCTTACAAACGGGGCCAGGTATGGGCGGAGCCCTACACACAGCACATTCCAGCACATTCCAGTATACAATACAGCACATTCCAGTACACAATACAATGAGGTCTGGGGGAAGGGAAATGACACTGAAACCGATCTCAGTCACAGGCAGTGATGAATGGAAATATTTCATCACAACGTATTGATTTTTCAGCCACCTGAAGATATATCCATTTATGTAACTCTTATAACATAAGAAACCAATACAAAATGAAACAATGCAGAGTAAAATGCTTATTCCCACTCATAGCGTTGCCTGTACAGTATTGTAAATCCTTGTAAAACACGATGTTGTCTTGTTACCGAACTGTTTGCACTCAAAAAACAGGGCAGTAGAAGTCCCAAAACACAGCAACCCAAACGCTTACCGCTGCTCTAACATGGGCTCTGATTTTCAGGAGGACAGAATTTCCATCTGAAACAGGCAGGACCCTCGCGAATATATGAAATAGCCATCAAATGACACAATTTTCTGCTCCCACCGCCTGATTACTGCCCCATCACCTCTTCCCTTGCAACAATGTAATTTCTGTCTAACCGTGGACAACACCACAGGTGATATGAGGAAACAAGACTCTTTCTTTGAGAATCCATTGGATTGCAACATATCCTGGGAATTATAGTCTCATGGGGTTGCACATCATAGATGATATGGGTCAACCTGTGTCAAGAGACCTCCAAACATGGGAAGTTAGCTGGGTTAATGGGGAACAGCCACGTTTTGGTATGGTGAAGTAGGGACAGGCACAGCAGAACATTCCTTAATAAGGTTTTGAGAGGATAAATACGCAACTCAACAAAAACAATTAATAGATTTCGCAGGAGTATTATTCTACATATTATCCCTCATTTCTCAAAGGAAGGGTAGAAGAGGTACTGTAAACTTGCAAGAATGAAATCATTCCACAATATCACAATGTTTTGCAAACACGCAAAGAAAGTGCGCAGGTGCAAACCGCAGATGTGAAGCTCAAAAGTAATAAACTCCTGGGAAATAATTAGATAGAGTGGGAGAGCTGCATACAGGGCTTGCTTTTAGCACAGAAATGATGCAAGCAGGAGAAAGAGCATGCAGATGTATTTGGAATTGACATGACCATAACAGTATTGATGCAATTGGAAGGTAGGTGAGAATGGAATGAGAATTCTACAAATGCCCCCTTTGTGTCTCTGGAGTGGGACACAACTTTCTGACTGAGAGGCGAGAATACCGGGCCACAGCTCAAGCCGACACATTTTGGTCCTATTCGTAAGCCTATTTCTCTATTGTTGACAATTCTTCGAACGCACGGTTCACATTTGAAAGAAAGACTTGCATTTATATCGCGTCTTTCAGGAACACCGGACGTCTCAAAGCGCTTTACAGCCAATGAAGTACCTTTTTGAAGTGTAGTCACTGTTGTAGTGTAGGAAACGCAGCAGTCAATTTGCGCACAGCAAGCTCCCACAAACAGCAATGTGATAATGACCAGATAATGTTTTTTTTTTAGTGATGTTGATTGAGGGATAAATATTGGCCAGGACACCAGGGATAACACCGCTGCTCTTCGAAATAGTGCTATGCAATCTTTTACATCCACCTGAGAGAGCAGACGGGGTCCTCGCTTTAACATCTCATCCGAAAGACGGCACCTCCGACAACGCAGCACTCCCTCAGCACCGCACTGCCCTGGAGTTTTTTGTGCTCAAATCTCTGGAGTGGGACTTGAGCCCACAACCTTCCGACTCAGAGGCTGACACATTTGAAGGTGAATTCGCTCATTTTTTTCTCCTGCTCCTTTTTTCTACAACCGGTTCCAATACTAAACTCTCCCTCGGCTTCCCAGACGGTGGGCCTGCCTTTACCAAGATGGCGGAGCCCGGCTTCACTGTCGCGGCTAAACTGTCGCGGGGTGATGCGGTCAGCGGGCGGAGGCAGTCAGTTCGGCCTCGGCGTGAGCTGCTCGAGCTGAAGGTGACCAGGCCCAATTTCAGCAGAATTGCCGGTTTAAAATTACTGAAGAACGCCTGCGTTAAGGAAACGTGACTTGCTGGTTGTAACCAAAGTGCGTCTGACCGGGAATAAAGGAACAGAAGGTTCAAGTTAAAGAAAGTTCAAGTTAAAGATTTAAGACCGAGTTCTCCTACTCGCTGCCAATGTCAGTGATTACTACAAACTGACTCAAGAGTGAGAGAGGTTTCAATTCATTTAAACAAATGGCGTTGCATTGATTTTTAATAATGAGGCGTATCTATTTTTGAACTTAAAGTGAGTGAGATTTGGGCAGTTCTATATTTAATTCAAACCACAAGGTCTGTTTATAAAAGAAAGACTTGCATTTCTGCCGCGCCCCTCACAGCCACCGGAAGTCCCAGAGCGCATAACAGCCAATTAAGTACTTTTTTGAAGTGCAGTCACTGTTGTACCCTTTTGATTGGGCTAAAACAAATTGAGTGTAAATTAACAAAACTTCAAATAAACCTTAACAAATCAAATTATAATTTGGTTCCCGGCGGTGATAATGCACTCCAGTCCCCGCGGCGCCCACCGGTCGCGGAAGTACTCAAGCGTGCCGGCGGACACCGCGTGCTCCATCTCCAGGGCCACCCGGCCGCGGAAGAGAGGCAGGCAATCGGGCTGAACAACCCCCTCGACCGCCCGCTGCCTGGACCAATTGATGGCTTGTTTGGCCAGGCCCAGGAGCAGTCCTACGAGGAGGTCCTCCGACCTGCCCGCTCCCCTCCGCACCGGGTGACCAAAGATCAGGAGTGTGGGACTGAAGTGCAGCCAAAAATCGAGGAGCAGCCCTTTTAAGTAGTGAAAGAGGGGCAGTCACTGTTGTAATGTAGGAGACGTGGCAACCAATTTGTGCACAGTAAGCTCCCACAAACAGCAATGTGATAATGACCAGATAATCTGTTTTAGTGATACAAAAGCAAAATACTGCGGATGCTGGAAGTCTGAAATAAAAACAGAAAATGCTGGAAATACTCAGCAGGTCAGGCAGCATCTGTAAAGAGAGAAACAGAGTTAACGTTTCAGGTCGATGACGAAGGGTCAGTATTTCCAGTTTTAATTTTTTTTTTAGTGATGTTGATTGAGGTATAAATATTGGCCAGGACACCGGGGTAATGCCCCTGGCTCCTCTTCAAACATGTGCCATGGGATCTTTTACATCCACCTGCGAGAGCAGACGGGACCTCGGTTTAACGTCTCATTCGAAAGATGGCACCTCTGACAGTACAGCACTCCCTCAGTACTGCCCTGGAGTTTTTTGTGCTCAAGCCTCTGGAGTGGGACTTGAACCCACAACCTTCTGACACAGAGCTGAGGGTGCTATCAACTGAGCCACTATAATAAAAACAGAAAATACTGGAAATACTCAGCATACTCAGGTTGCGGTTTGCCTCACAGTGTAATTCACAAGTACAGTTTGGGGTTTGTGACTTTTTTTTTGCAATACTAAAACCAGACTTTGACTAAATCCCTGCCTCTCTTTTAATGGTGTACCTCAAAGAGGTTGCCTGGGGTTGATGTACCATGCTAGGGAGAACATAAGAAATAGGAGCAGGAATAGGCCACTTGGCCCCTCGAGCCTGTTCCGCCATTCAATAAGATCATGGCTGATCTTGGGCTCAAAGCCACTTCCCCGCCCGCTCCCCATAACCCTTCACTCCCTTATCTTGCAAAAATCTGTCTATCTCCACCTTAAATGTATTTAATGACCTAACCTCCACAGCTCTCTGGGGCAGAGAATTCCACAGATTTACGACCCTCTGAGAGAAGAAATTCCTCCTCATCTCAGTTCTAAAAGGGTGACCCTTTATTCTAAAACTGTGCCCCCGTGTTCTAGATTTCCCCACGAGGGGAAACATCCTTTCTGCCTCTACCTTGTCGAGCCCCCTCAGTATCTTATATATTTCAATAAGATCACCTCTCATTCTTCTAAATTCCAATGAGTATAGGCCCAACCTGCTCAACCTTTCCTCATAAGTCAACCCCCTCATCTCTGGAATTAACCTAGTGAATCGTCTCTGAACTGCCTCCAATGCAAGTATATCCTTCCTTAAATAAGGAGACCAAAACTGTACATAGTACTCCAGGTGTGGTCTCACCAATACCCTGTACAGTTGTAGCAGGACTTCCCTGCTTTTATACTCCAACCCCTTTGAAATAAAGGCCAACATTCCATTTGCCTTTTTGATTACTTGCTGTACCTGCATGCTAACTTTTTGTGTTTCATGCACAAGGACCCCCAGGTCCCTCTGAACTGTAGCATTTTGTAATCTCTCCATTTAAATAATAATTTGCTTTTTTATTTTTCCTGCCAAAGTGTATAACCTCGCACTTTCCCACATTTTATACTCCATCTGCCAAATGTTTGCCCACTCACTTAGCCTGTCTATATCCCTTTGCAGGTTCTTTGAGTCCTCGGCACAACTTGCTTTCCCACCCATCTTTGTATCATCCGCAAACTTGGCTACATTACACTCGGTCCCTTCATCCAAGTCATTAATGTAGATTGTAAATAGTTGAGGCTCGAGCACCGATCCCTGTGGCACCCCACTAGTTACCGTTTGCCAACTGGAAAATGACCCATTTATCCTGACTTTCTGCTAGTTAGCCAATTCTCTATCCATGCTAATATATTACCCCCAATTCCGTGAGCTCTTATCTTATGCAGTAACCTTATCGAATGCCTTCTGGAAATCCAAATACACCACATCCACTGGTTCACCTTTGTCCACCCTGCTCGTTACCTCCTCAAAGAACTCCAGCAAATTTGTTAAACATGATTTCCCTTTCATAAAACCATGCTGACTCTGCTTGACTACATTATGATTTTCCAAATGCCCTGCTACTGCTTCCTTAATGAAGGACTCCAGCATTTTCCCAACGACAGATGTTAGGCTAACTGGTCTAGAGTTTCCTGCTTTCTGTCTCCCTCCTTTCTTAAATAGGGGTGTTACATTTGCAGTTTTCCAATCTGCTGGGACCTCTCCAGAGTCCAGGGAATTTTGGTATATTGCAACCAATATCTCTGCAGCCACGTCTTTTAAGGCCCTGGGATGCGGGCCATCTGGTCCAGGGGACTTGTCATCTTTTAGTCCCATTATTTAACTAAGTATTATTTCCTTAGTGATAGTGATTGTCTTTAGTTCCCCCCTCCCTATGGCCCCTTAATTATCCATTATTGGGATGTTGTTAGTGTCTTCTACCGTGAAGACAGATACAAAATATTTGTTCAGAGTCTCTGCTATTTCCCCGTTCCCCATTATGAATGCCCCAGTCTCATCCTCTAAGGGACCAACGTTTACTTTAGCTACCCTTTTCCTTTTTATATACCTGTAGAAGCTCTTACGATCTGTTTTAATGTTTCTTGCCAGTTTACTCTCATAATTGATCTTCTCTCTCTTTATTTTTTAGTCATCCTTTGCTGGTTTTTAAAAATTTCCCAATCCTCTGATCTCCCACTAATCTTGGCAACATTGTATGCCTTCATTTTCAATTTGATACCATCCTTTACTTCCTTAGTTAGCCACGGATGGTGCCCCCTTCTCTTAAAATCTTTCTTTCTCACTGGAATATATTTTTGTTGAGAGTTATGAAATATCTCCTTAAATGTCTGCCACTGCATTTCAACTGCCTTACCCTTTAATTTATTTTTTCAGTCCACTTTAGCCAGTTCTGCCCTCATGCCATTGTAATTGCCTTTGTTTAAGATCAGGACACTGGTTTGAGATACAACTTTTTCACCCTCCAACTGAATTTGAAATTCAACCATGCCATGATCACTCTTTCCTAGAAGATCCTTTACTATGAGATCAAGATAGCCTGCTCCCTGGCTGGTTCCATTACATACTGTTCTAGGAAACCATCCCGGATGCACTCTATGAACTCCTCCTCAAGGCTACCATGGCCAATTTGATTTGTCCAATCAATATGGAGATTAAAATCACCCATAATTATTACCGTACCTTTTTCACAGGCCTCTATTATTTGTTGATTTATACTCTGTCCAACAGTATTGCTACTGCTCGGGGGCCTGTAGACTATGCCCACCAGACACTTTTTCCCTTTATTAATTTTTATCTCCACCCAAACCGATTCTACATCTTGATCTTCTGAGCCAGTATCACTTCTCACCACTGCACTGATCCCATCCTTTACCAACAGGGAGCTGGCACACACATATGCAGCAGCTGATTTCTGGGTGCACAGCTCTTATGATATTGGGAACAACATCCGAATCTCGTACTATAAAATACCAAATTGGTGCACAAATACTGATATTCCACAGAAGAGGGAAAAAAATAAAACAGACTTCTGTTTTTATAAAAAAAACGACTTTTGGAGTTTGGTTTTATGTTTTAGAAAATTTCATTGAAAACTAACTTGGTGGGAACAGGTGGGCATAGATGACTTTCTGTAAGTGGCACTAGATGATTTGTAAAGAAATGACACCTGTGGGGCTTGCACCATTGTGCTGCACTAATGCAAGATGGTCACTAAAGTGAAGCATCCGTGGATGGTGAACACCTATTTGTGAATTGGCAGAGGGAAGTGGGGTCGTGAGAAGCTGCTGGCATTGGATAAATGTTACGAATCACACTCCTGATTGGCAAGAATGACACTGATGGTGAACCCACTTAAATATAGAAGGAGTTGTGTTTATTTTCAATACTGATGTGCATTAAAGGCTACATTTTAAACCAAAAAAACGTGCATTTATATAGTGCCTCTCGGGACATCCCAAAGTATTACTTTTGAATTTAGTCACTTGTTCTGTAGGCAAATGTGGCAGCCAATTTGCAAACAGCAATGAAACGAATAACCGGGCAATCTGTTTTGATGGTGTTGGTTAAAGGATAGATATTGGCCGGGACAACTCACCTGCTCCCCTTCAAATAGTGCCATGGGATCTTTTACACCCATCGAAGAGGGCAGACAGCCTTAGTTTAAAGTCTCGCCTGAGAGACTCCATCTCCGACAATGCAGCACACCCTCGGTACTGCACTGAAGTTTCAGCCTAGATTTATGTGGTGGAATGAGGCTTGAATCCACAACCTTCTGATTCAGAGGTGGGAGTGCTACCAATGAGCCAGGACTGACCCAAGAGTCTCATTGAGCAGGGCTATCAGAAATCAGTGGAAATTTGAATCAAAATTTGCCCCCAAATCCCAATTGTTTTTCCCAGCTAAACTTACTCTGTACCTTGTAGTTAGAGCTTAACAGCTGGGATTAGTGCAACAACGAATACTGGAACATTGTTATTTTGCCCTCGAGTAAAGCTGACTGTACTCCAGGTGCAGATTAGGAGCAGGAGTAGGCCATTCGGCCCCTTGAGCCTGTTTGGCCATTCAGTGAGATCATGGCTGCTCCGTATCTTAACTCCACCTGCCCGCCTTGGTTCTGTAACCCTTAATACTCTTGCCTAACAAAAATCCCTAAATCTCAGTTTTGACATTTTCAATCGACCCCCAGCTTTTTTGGGGGGGGGGAAGAGTTCCAGATTTCCGCTGCCCTTTGTGTGAAGAAGTGCTTCCTGACATCATGTCAATGTATTATTATAGTGCTGTGGCTGACTGTAGAGTGAGCTCCAACCACAACCTCACAAGTACAGCACTCAATCTACATCTAAAGAGCAGCTAGCTTTACTTGAGTCTGGAATGACGAATCTTCCTGTACACTTCACGGCACTAACCTGCGCTCTCGCCCAGTAAATGAGGAAACAGACTAAGTTTAGCTGCAGAAAAATTTCTTGACCTGAACATTTCCTTCATGTGGCAGGTAGCAACTGATCCAGAGGTGAGAGGGAGGCAAAGACATATAAGTCGCAGCAAAATGTCTGGATTTTTAAAAAAAATCTCCACAGACTTGCAGTATTCGAAAATTCCTCATTTTGAGTGCAAAATCCATACACGCAGGTTTCTGACGGCCGTGCCAGTGAGTAAAATCTGACAGGTGTGAATGTAATTGTAAAGATGGTAACCCCCTCTAATGGCGCAGGGACCAAAGTACTACAACATATGAACAGCGTACTGTATTAAGTGAGCACCCTCTACTGGGCAAGTTAGTGAGATCGGTAGTGGCTAAAATATTCCAAATCAGGAATTGCCCATGGACCACAAACAAGGGGTGAGTATCAAAGAAGTACTCCTTTCCCTCCACATTATGTGTATCTATGTATATGTGTGTGTGTATATATATATATATATGTATCTCCAAAGATGTGGTGTTTGGATTATAATAAGAACTGCAATTGATGTATTTTAGTTTTGTCCCAGTATATAAGTCTGATTAGTGTCAGGGCAGCTGTGTTACTGCATCACACGAGATATCCCTCCCAATAGAATAAACACCAAACATAATGAAGCTGTAACTAGAGAATGGATACAGGTGTTGGTTCTGGGTTAGAATCTAATTGAGTGAGTCAGATGGGTTTATATATAGAAACAAACACCTGGGAATGAGTTACAGGCTGGAGTTTGCAAGAGTGGTTTGAGATTCTATTTGTTGTCACTGCTTTGGACATAAGAACATAACAAATAAGAGTAGGAGTAGTCCATACGGCCCCTCGAGCCTGCTCCGCCATTCAATAAGATCATGGCTGATCATCGACCTCAGCTCCACTTTCTCGCCTGATCTCCATATCCCTTGATTCCCCTAGAGTCCAAAAATCTATCGTATCTCAGCCTTGAATATACTCACATTGGCCAGTGTGCTCCTCGTAGTGGCGGTGTGACGTCATTCATACGGAATAGAGTTGTCCCCTTCTGCTGAGGTCAAAGCTGGGCGAGGCCAGGATATGAGTGGGGCAGAGATTGTAGCTTTGTTGCTCCAGACACAGTGATGGAAATGAGGAAACAAAAGTACTTCACCTCCTAAGCCGCTTGATGTGCCTCAATAATTCCGAGACTCGAAGTTAGCAGAACAAAAACAAGGCTTTTATTAACTTAGAACGTAACACGTAAGAGAGAGAGATGTCTCCCTTCTGGAGACTGAGGCCAGACTGAGTTAGCTTACAAACAGGGCCAGGTATGGGCGGAGCCCTACACACAGCACATTCCAGTATACAATACAGCACATTCCAGTACACAATACAATGAGGTCTGGGGGAAGGGAAATGACACTGAAACCGATCTCAGTCACAGGCAGTGATGAATGGAAGATTTCATCACATTCACCCCTTCTATAGATTTAGTCTGTTCGGGGGTTTGATAGTCCTCTGCGACCGACGTGGCTGTTGCGGTGCCGCGGGTGTCGGCTGGGTGTCCCTGGTAGCCTCCTGGGTCTCTGCCGGGGGTGCCGCCAGGGTTGTTGAAGGGGTAGTTGGTGGGGGTGCCGTTGGTCGGTGTTCTTCCGGGGGTGATGAAAGAGTAGTGGGTGGGTAAGAGTTGCTGTGATCGTCGTTGCCGCTATTGCCGTGGTTGTTGTCGATGCCGGCTGGGGCGACGTCTTTTATGGACACGGTGTCCTCCCTTCCGTCGGCGTGCCGGACATATGCGTATTGGGGGTTGGCGTGGAGTAGGTGTACTGGCTCCACGAGAGGGTCCGTCTTGTGGCCCCTCACATGCCTTCGCACGAGTACCGGACCTGGGGTGGAGAGCCATGACGGCATGGATACGCCTGAGGTGTATTTCCGGGGAAAGACAAACATTCGTTCATGAGGCGTGGTATTAGTGGCCGTACACAATAGCGACCGTATCGAATGGAGCACATCCGAGAGGACTTCCTGCCAGCGGGAGATAGGGAGGCCCTTGGTCCTTAGAGCTAGAGTGACTGCTTTCCATACTGTCCCGTTCTCTCGCTCCACTTGGCCGTTACCCCGGGGGTTGTAGCTGGTGGTACGGCTCGTGGCGATCCCCCTGGACAGCATGTACTGGCGTAGCTCTTCACTCATGAAGGACGCCCCCCTATCCGTATGGATGTAGCTCGGCATACCGAACAGGCAGAACAGGCTGTTGAGGCATTTAATGACCGTGGCGCTGGTCATGTCTGGGCAGGGGAAGGCGAATGGGAACCGGGAGTATTCGTCCACAATGTTCAGGAAGTAAACATTGTGGTCGACGGACGGGAGGGGGCCCTTGAAATCTAAGCTGAGCCGCTCAAAGGGCTGTGTAGCTTTGATTAAGTGGGCTCTATCTGGGCGGTAGAACCGAGGCTTGCACTCAGCGCAAGTGCGGCAGTTCCTGGTCAGGGATCGAACTTCCTCAATCGAGTAGGGTAAGTTACGGGACTTTATGAAGTGGAACAGCCGCGTGACCCCTGGGTGGCAGAGGTCGTTGTGGAGGGTCTGTAGCCGATCCCCGGTGGCGCTGGCACACATCCCTCGTGAGAGGGCGTCAGGGGATTCGTTAAGGGCCCCTGGCCGGTAAATGATGTCGTACTCGAAGGTGGAGAGCTCGATCCGCCACCTAAGAATCTTATCATTTTTAATCTTCCCCCCTCTGTTTATTATTGAACATAAACGCTACCGACCGCTGGTCGGTAAGTAGGGTGAAGCGTTTGCCGGCTAGGTAGTGGCGCCAGTGGCGCACTGCCTCCACGATGGCTTGGGCCTCCTTTTCCACGGAGGAGTGTCTGATCTCGGGCCCTTGGAGGGTCCTCGAGAAGAAAGCTACGGGCCGCCCCGCCTGGTTGAGGGTGGCCGCCAAGGCGAAGTCAGACGCATCACTTTCCACTTGAAATGGAGTGTTCTCGTCCACTGCCTGTAGCGTGGCCCGCTCAATATCCTGCTTAATGCTTTTGAAGGCGGCGTGGGCCTCAGCAGAGAGCGGGAAAGAGGATGCTTTCAAGAGGGGGCGGGCTTTGTCGGAGTAGTTGGGGACCCATTGGGAATAATAAGAAAATAACCCCAGGCACCTTTTCAGGGCTTTGGGAGTGTTGGGCAGGGGCAGCTCCCGTAGGGGGCGCAATCGGTCGGGGTCTGGTCCGATTTCCCCATTCTCCACCACGCTGCCTAGTATGCAGAGGCGCGTGGTGTTGTAAACGCACTTGTCCTCGTTGTAGGTGAGGTTGAGTTTTTGTGCGGTTTTCAGGAACCTCTCGAGGTTCGAGTCGTGATCCTGCTGGTTGTGACCGCAGATGGTGACGTTGTCGAGGTAGGGGAAGGTTGCCTGCAAGTGGTGGTCATCGACCATGCGGTCCATCTCCCTCTGGAAGACCGAGACCCCATTCGTCACCCCAAAGGGGACTCTGAGGAATTGGTAGAGGCGCCCGTTCGCCTCGAAGGCGGTGTACGGGCGGTCCTCTGGTCTGATAGGGAGCTGGTGGTACGCTGACTTGAGGTCGATGGTGGAGAACACCCGGTATTGGGCGATTTGGTTCACCGTTTCTGATATGCAGGGTAGCGGGTAGGCGTCTAGTAGGGTGTACCTGTTGATCGTTTGACTATAGTCGATCACCATCCGTTTCTTCTCGCTACCCCTTACCACTACCACTTGGGTGCGCCACGGGCTGTTGCTGCGTTCAATAATGCGCTCTTTCAGTAGCCTGTCTACCTCGGTCGCGATAAACCGCCTGTCCTCCCAGCTGTACCTCCTGCTTTTGGTCGCTATTGGCCGGCAGTTAGGGGTAAGGTTTGCGAATAGCGAAGGCAGCTTTACCTTCAGGGTAGCCAGACCGCACACTGTGAGGGGCGGCTGGGACCCACCGTACTTGAGCGTGATGCTTTGGTGGTTGCACTGGAAATCCAGGCCCAAGATCACGCTCGCACATAGGTTCTTCATGATTAATACTTTAAAATTATCATATACAGTTCCGTTAACGCACAATTGTACCGTGCAGTAACCCAGAATGGTCGATGTCTGGGTTTTGTCAGCCATAGAGATGGTACCCTGAGTAGGGACCACCTTTAGGGAGAGTTGTTGTGCCAGTTCTGGGTGGATAAAGCTCTCCGTGCTTCCGCTGTCAATTAAACATTTAACCCGGCACCCGTTTACCTCGATGTCCACCATTGATCTGGATAGCGGGTGCGGCCTGGTCTGGTCCACTGTGACCGATGCCACTGTAGGGCCCTGATCGATACAAGATGGCGTCCACGCTGTCTGCTCACAAGATGGCGGACCCCACGAGGTCGGGCAAGATGGCGTCCAAGATGGCCGCTCCCACGGCGCACACGCGGCGGTAGCGGGTTTTCCGGCGGTTGGTTTTCCGTCGGGGTTCCCTCTGCACACCTTCCCGAAGTGCCCCTTCTTACCGCACTTAAAGCAGGTGGTGCCTTTCGCCGGGCACAGGTTTCTGGTGTGCTTTGGCTGCCCGCAGAAGTAGCAGTTGGGTCCCTGACGCGTCGCGGCTGTCGTAGGGCTTCTGGGGGGAGAGCGGGGCCCAGCCGGTGTCGGGCTGTCGGGCGGGGAAGATGCCTTCCAAGATGGCGGCGCCCTCGGTGCACACGTGGCGGCGTGGACGGCGCGGGCTGAAGAGTAGGCGTCCGAGTTTCTCTGGGCCACATCCAGGGATCGCGCGGTGTCCGCAGCCTGTTTCAGGTCCAACCCCGTTTTTTCCAGCAGTCTTTGCCGGATGTAAGTGGAGCTGAGGCCTGTGATGAAGGCATCGCGAACAAGCTCGTCAGTGTACACTGCGGCTTTTACATCTCGGCACTTGCAGTCTTTGCCAAGCATTTTCAGAGTGCTTAGGAACTCCTCCACCGATTCCCCAGGTCGCTGTGCGCGGGTAGCGAGCAGGTGCCTAGCATACACCTCATTCGTAGGCTGCTGGTAATGCGCCTTTAAGATGTCGCAGGCGGCAAGGTACGTCTCGGCGTCTTGGATGAGGGGGTAAACCCGGTGGCTTACCCAATTCCGCAGAATTCCGAGTCTCATCCTCGCAGCGTCCGCAGCGTCTTTGACGGCTGCGGAATTGTCCAGGAAGAATTCCATACACTCAAACCAGTGTCCGAAGCGTGCTGATGCGTCCGGAGCATGTTGATCCAAATCCAAACGTTCGGGTTTCAGGAGTTGATCCATAGTGTTGAAAAATAAGTTAATAAAATTGATGTGCCTCAATAATTCCGAGACTCGAAGTTAGCAGAACAAAAACAAGGCTTTTATTAACTTAGAACGTAACACGTAAGAGAGAGAGATGTCTCCGTTCTGGAGACTGAGGCCAGACTGAGTTAGCTTACAAACGGGGCCAGGTATGGGCGGAGCCCTACACACAGCACATTCCAGTATACAATACAGCACATTCCAGTACACAATACAATGAGGTCTGGGGGAAGGGAAATGACACTGAAACCGATCTCAGTCACAGGCAGTGATGAATGGAAGATTTCATCACACCGCTATCCCTGTCAGTTCCACGCCAATTTTCTTTCTCCTTTTTTCCCCCTGATGTTGGTAAGTATGACCTAAGGTCTCCTGGTCCAGTGTTCTGACAGTAGCAGCTTCAGCATGCTCAGGCTCTCCGTTCAGAAATATTTGCTGCAGTTTGTTTTGTGGCACCGTTTTTGTAACCCCTGTTTCTTTCCACAGCGACTCCCACCAGCATGTCTGTCTCTGGAATTTTCCGTGCTCCGCACTATTTCTTGGCCAAGGCACAAAGATTCGTGTCCCTGTGCAAACAACCACATGTCTCCGTGTGGGTTTCGTCGCGATGGAAACACTCTGACTCTCAGCGGTACAAGGCTGTGATTTTTGACATGGGTGGAGTTCTGCTTCCTTCTCCGTACAAGTTGGCTGCTGGTGAGCAGATGTGCAGAGATTTTATTTGTTTTTTTTAAAAATTAATTCCCTCGGAAGCGAACTTTTACAGGTTTGTTAATGGAGTGGCATATTTTATCTAAAAACAGCTTGTGCAAAAATGATTGCTGCCCCCTCGTGGCTCAGTGAAACCATGAAGATCCCAGGGACCATGCCTGATATGTGCTGAATTAACTGATCCCATCTGGGATAACTCTAAGGGCAATATAATCTGCCTCAGTGGCCTCGGGCAAGAGAGGGGAAAAATTGGCCACGATTGCTTCTCCTGAATACTATCCACTAACCCCTGCTGGGAGCGGGCATGTATGGATGTTGGAAAAGGTACAGTTCTGGTCACTGAGAAACAAAGACCTTTATGCACTGGAAGCAGTGCAGAGAGGAATCAGGAGGCTGATTTCTAGCGGTAAGGGTTGGAGCTATAAAAAGACTGGAGAAACCTGGGGGGAGAAATGACGTCATCGCCGTGCACAGCAATGTCATCGCGCCCCGGCTGCGATCTTCAGTAGCGCCTCCTGACTTACCGCCGGACGCTATGTCCAACGGGGTCAGGGGGGCCTAATTAAAGGCGAGGTGCTGGGCGGCCATTTTTGTTGCTGGCCGCTTGCCAGCACCTGCCTCCATTGCCGTCCCTGGCCTCCTGAGCACCCCTCCTCCCCACTCCCGCCGAGTGCCGGCTGCGCTCCATGAGCCCGGCACTTCTCTTGAGTGCCGGGCTCTTTTGCCGGCACTCTGATCCCGGTGGCTCAGCTGAAGGGGAGGAAGGCCTGCAAAACCGCAGCGCGACGTGCCGCGATATTCCCTTGCAGCGCCCCAAGAGGGAGGCGGGGTGCTTCCAGTAGTGCCCCGCTTCCCTCTTGGGGCGCTATTGATGAATTTCGGCCGCAGGGACGCTAATTTTTTTGGTGCGCTAAAAGTAGAGGTCTTATATAAGGAAATGGAAAAGGTAAATACGGAATATTGCTTTAAATTAAACTGAGTAGGACGAGGTAACACGGGTTCAAATTAGTAAAAGGTCAATTTAAAACTGCTATCAAGAATTAGTTCTACACACCGTGTGATTAACATTTGGAATGGATTTTCAGATAGAGTAGTGGAGGTGAAAACCATGGAATCTTTTAAAAAAAAACAATTAGATGGTGAAATGGCGGGATTTATAGTGTCTTTTTGGATGGATGAATTAGGATGGGTCAAATGACCTTGCTCATATTAATTTCTTGTAATCTTGTGAGCATTGGGCTTGGCTGTGGTGCCACCTGTGGTTGAATAGCCTACAGGCAATCACTGTCCAGGCTCACACTTGAATAATTGCCACTTGGGCAAGGTACTGGAGGGCATCCAGCAGCCATGGAGCTATGCCCCAGCAAGGAATCAACTACCACCAGGAGAAAATTGGCGTGGTGAGGGGGTGAAATGCTCCTGTTCTCCAGTGCACCTCTAACCCAACCTGCTATATCAGCTAGAGTATGATAGCCAACCTGCTATATCAGCTAGAGTATGATATCCAACCTGCATTCCGTCACACCTCTCGAGCAGGGTTTTTAAAATATGTAATAGTGGGCATGATAGAATAGAACTAGAACTTGCATTTATAGATGTCCTTGAATCATCTCGTAGATGGAGAGATAGGACAAAGGGTTGCACATGCAATTCTGCGTTCCTTGCCTCCGCTGTGCCATTCTTAGGGAAGTAATGAGTTGAGGCCAAGCACTTTTTTGAAGGGACCAATGGGGGTGGGTGGACAGACTCATTCCTTGGCTGCTTTTGCACCTTTCCTACTGGAAGGTTTCAGAGTGTTAGTAGTGAAGAACCAGGAACAGGTTTTCCGCTCTCTTAGCTGTGCGGGCTTGGGGGTGGAATACCTGTACTTAAAGTATGTGGCCGTGCGTAGGAAAATATGAAATATAGTAAATTCTGTCATTTTCTACGTTCTTTAGTTCTGCGTTAGTTGAAGTAGCTATAGAGCACCCACTGTATACAGGTTTTATAGCTCCTCCACCTCCAGTATTCTATAATCTGTGACCTGTGCCCCTTTGTATTCAATAGAATTGGAGCTGCAGAATGGTCTTCAAGCTGGATCGATCTGGCAAGCTATATTATCTGGGGAGAAACGCATTGCCTGGGACCGGTGCATGAGAGGAGAACTGACATTCGAGGAGCTTGTAAAAGTGTGCAGCAAAGAGGTGGGGGCTGCAGTAAGTATTATATATTGAGTCTGATGTCTCGGGTTTAAAATAACAATTCTCCCACTCCCCCCACCAATTTTCTTGCCTCTTCTCCTGAGGATACTGACTGCTGCTGAGGTACTCTACGTGGCTGTCTAGTTCCCTCGCACGAGGCTCCCCCAATGACCTAGGGAGTGAAGCGGCTACCAGTGCAGTAATCAGCCATACTCGCCAAAAAGGTGCAATTCTTTTTTCCTGTTTTCCTGAGCTAGCTGATCCCAGCTGGGTCAATAAGTGTAGTACTGCAATCATCCACAGTGCCCTGCGTTAGGGAGCAGATAAAAACAGCCAGGTTTCCCAGTATGCCCCTTTTAACATGACCTATTAGTTCACCTCTAAATTATCTCTCTTTTATTGATGGTACTGTGGCCAGTGTACCTCTGAACATTTTGACTCGTTCCTTATAAGTTGCAACCCCAATCCTACATGCTCATCCTTCTCTACATTCCTACTGTGTTGAAATCAAGACTCGGTGCGTGGTCTGCTACTTTAACACCTTCTGTTTCAGGACTTCCAAACTGTGGGGCTCCTTGCCTTCCTCAGTTTTCCAGTCCTCATGCAGGCTTAAAACCTAAGTTTGGCATCACCTAACATTACTTCTTGGTTTACCTTTCTTCAGCTTCTACAGCTATATAAAAAGAAAAAGGGTGGCTAAAGTGAACGTTGGTCCCTTAGAGGATGGGACTGGGAAACTAGTGGTGGGGAACATGGAGATGGCAAAGACGCTGAACAAATATTTTGTATCAGTCTTTACAGTAGAGGACACTAAAAATATCCCAACACTGGACAAACAGGGGGCAATGGGGGGGAGGAGCTAAACACGATTAAAATCACTAGAGAGATGGTACTCAGTAAAATAATGGGACTTAAGGCGGATAAATCCCCCGGACCTGATGGCCTACATCCTAGGGTCTTGAGAGAAGTGGCGGTAGGGATTGTGGATGCATTGGTGATCATTTTCCAGAACTCCCTGGACTCAGGAAAGGTCCCGGCAGATTGGAAAACTGCTAACGTAACACCCTTATTTAAGAAGGGAAGTAGACAAAAAGCTGGAAACTATAGACCAGTTAGCCTAACATCTGTGGTTGGCAAAATGTTGGAGTCCATTATTAAGGATACAGTAACAGAGCATTTGGATAAACATAATTTAATAGGACAGAGTCAGCATGGTTTTACGAAGGGGAAGTCATGTTTGACAAATTTGCTTGAATTCTTTGAGGATGTAACATACAGGGTGAATAAAGGGGAACCAGTGGATGTAGTGTATTTAGACTTCCAAAAGGCATTTGACAAGGTTCCACACAAAAGATTACTGATCAAGATAAAAAATCACGGGATTGGGGGTAATATACTGGCATGGGTGGAAGATTGGCTATCTAACAGAAAACAAAGAGTTGGGATAAATGGTTCGTTCTCGGGCTGGCAATCAGTAACTAGTGGTGTTCCGCAGGGGTCAGTGCTGGGACCCCAACTCTTTACAATCTATATTAACGATTTGGAGGAAGGGACCGAGTGCAACATATCCAAGTTTGCCGACGATCCAAAGATGGGAGGGAAAGCAGTGAGTGAGGAGGACATAAAAAACCTGCAAAAGGACACAGACAGGCTAAGTGAGTGGGCAGAGATTTGGCAGATGCAATATAATGTTGGAAAGTGTGAGGTTATGCACTTTGGCAGAAAAAATCAAAGAGCAAGTTATTATCTAAATGGAGAGAAACTGCAAAGTGCTACAGTACAAAGGGATCTGGGGGTCCTGGTGCATGAAACACAAAAAGTTAGTATGCAGGTACAGCAGGTGATCAGGAAGGCCAATGGAATCTTGGCTTTTATTGCAAGGGGGATGGAGTATAAAAACAGGGAAGTCTTGCTGCAGTTATACAGGGTATTGGTGAGGCCACACCTGGAATACTGCGTGCAGTTTTGGTTTCCATATTTAAGAAAAGATATACTTGCTCTCGAGGCGGTTCAGAGAAGGTTCACTCGGTTGATTCCAGAGATGAGGGGGTTGACGTATGAGGAAAGGTTGAGTAGGTTGGGACTCTACTCATTGGAGTTCAGAAGAATGAGAGGCGATCTTATCGAAACATATAAGATTGTGAGGGGGCTTGATCGGGTGGATGCGGTGAGGATGTTTCCACTGATGGGTGAGATTAGAACTAGGGGGCATAATCTTAGGATAAGGGGCTGCCCTTTCAAAACTGAGATGAGGAGAAACTTCTTCACTCAGAGGGTAGTAAATCTATGGAATTTGCTACCCCAGAGAGCTGTGGAAGCTGCGACACTAAATAAATTTAAAATGGAGATAGACAGTTTCCTAGCTGATAAGGGAATTAGAGGTTACGGGGCGAGGGCAGGGAAGTGGACGTGAGTCTAGATTCAGATCAGCCATGATCCTATTGAATGGCGGAGCAGGCCCGAGGGGCCGTATGGCCTACTCCTGCTCCTATTTCTTATGTTCTTATGTTCTGTTTGTTAGGTGGGGAGAGGATTCTTCTGGGAGTTCCTTCCTGCACACTCAAATAGCCGCATTATGTAGGCTCACATCTAAAGAGCAACCACTTGTCAAAAGGTACTAGTGTCAGTGTCTTCAGGAGAGAAGGGAAAAAGATTGGGGGAGAAGTAAGTTCTTAATCTGACGTCAAATGTATGTTTGTCTGCCTGTCTCAGATCCCCTTTTGTTTGGGGCCTGTATGTGAAAATAAAGACAACTATGACTCGTTCAGATATTATCCTCCTGCATCCAGTACAGAAACAGAGCATGTAAAGAACAATTTGCACTGATACAGACACACCTGCTTGTGTGGAACTCCCAGGTCTTCAGACTGCATGAGAGTAGGATTGACTGTCCTGGTAAATCGTTCTCTGCTTTCTCTGTCCACTCCTGGCCACCCCTGCTTCCTTTGCATCTTTCTCCCTTTTCATTCACTGCCCATTTTGTGTCCTTTCTTCTGCTTGGTGAGCAGGAATGTGGATTAACTGTGTGGTGTCGGTGGTGGGGTTATTTACCCATATTTTGCATTCCTAAAATGTGGCATTGCTTTCCATTCACCCTCAGCGGTGCAGATACTGTATTGTTGTGTTCCACCTCTTTTTATTTTTCTCATTTGTAATGCCTCTGCTGTTTTTCTTTTCCTGTATCGCCTCTTGTTATATTATTGCCTCTGTCAGTGTCGTGTTTTCACCTCTTATTTTCTCCTTTTTTTGGTCCCTTCCCTGCACCCACTTTAGGCCTTTCTGTTCAACACTGTTCCCAGGGCTGCTGTGTAACCAGCCACCAGGAAGTCTGAATGGCACAGTCCTTGCTCTGCGTGAATCGTCCAGCTTGATTGGCCACCCTTCACGTCAACACCAGGCTGACAGCATGGCCTACATCTGAAACTTAGGAGATGGGGAATTGTAGACACAAATCCTTAACCTACCACCAGTGCACTGCACCTAATAGTCTCAGCCCAGTCTTGCTCCTCTCTGCATCTTCGTCCCTCTCTTCATTGTCTTGTTCACCTTGCTCTCAGTTTCCCTGGTCTTGCACACATGCACTCTCTCTCCCTTTCAGTCCCTACCCCCAAATCTTGACCAATCTCTCATCTTTTATTTTACTCTCATTTCTGATTTCGCAGCCATCCTCACTCAGACTTTTGCTGCTGCCATCCCGTTGTCGTTCATGCTCTCCCTGTTCTTTTATTTTCTCTCTTTTTTTCTCTCGTGTACTGTTTCTTGGCTCTTGCTGTTTCTCTTGCTTGGCTTTCTTTTGCTGTCACTCTCCTCGCTCTCTCTCTCTCTCTCACATTGTTTCTCTCTGTCACTAACTCGAACAGTTTTCCTTTTCTTTACACAGAATCAGACCTCTGATCCAATCCAGTCCTATTTATTAGAAGTGACAAATCATCTGAGAAATCAGCCTTGTCCTGCGATGAGAGAAGCAGTCCAGTGTATCAGGGCGGAGGGACTGCAAACTGCTGTACTGACTAATAACTTCTGGCTCAAAGGCCAGAGTTTCTTGCCTTTGGAGAAAGTTCATTTTGATGTGGTGAGTACAATTCATCAAGCACTTCAGGATTTTATTTCCTTTCTTGCATCTCTGCTGTGGTAGGTGCGTAAGGGAAAACTCTGATTAGAACTACTTTTTGGTGCAGCAGTGCTGAGCATTAGCGTGCTACCACTCGGTGCCACAGAGTGGGGAACAGACTCCGCTTCGAGTCTGCGCCACTCATTTCCTGGCCGGAGTTATGTTGAGCAGGGAAACATTAAGTGGAGCCTGTGGCATCGCTCAGCAAAGGTGAGGGAAACTCGGGCTCATCATACGTTGTCAGACTCTGACACCTCTTGGTGGTCGGCTACAGGGATGTTAGTGGCGATTTGGAAGTGAAATGTGCCTCTACAAGGGATGAAAATATAAAATAAAAAGGATCTTCACTGAATACTGTATTGGTGAGCATCATACTTTTGTCTAGGAAATGGTCTTTGTGGACATTTTCGCTTGTGCATCTCAAGTACTGCACCTACTATAGATGGGAAATGCTGGTTAAGCAAGTATGTGTGGGTCCGTGTGTATTTTTATGAACTCTACAATAGAGCCTCCCAAGGAGTTTGGTGCGTAGCAGCAACTTGCATTTCTATAGCACTTCTCACAAAATGAGATGTGTCAGGATGCTTTACAGGGGAATCAGGTGTTGGGACAATAAGAAGGAAGGAGGAGAGCATTAGGGGAGGTGACTGAAGACCTAGACAAAGAGGTAAGCACTGTGGAGGCTGTAGAAGATGGGGAGAGAACTAGCAAGATGAAGAGGCATAGGCAAAGAATTCCAAAGTGCAGGGGAGCAGAGAGAGAGGAAATGCCCAGTTTTTCAGAATCAGAAGAGTAACTCCTGCCTGCTGGAACATTTGGGCTGGGAAGGTTGCAAAGGTAGAATGGAATAAAGCCATAAGGGGTTTGAAGATGATAACATTCTGAGCCAGGAAAGGTTGATGAGGACAGGGGTGATGGAGATGGGGTGATGGAGGGGGAAGGACTTTGTGTGGGGTACGATGCAGGCCTTAGAGTTCAGGTTGATTTGCCGATGTGCAGGGGAGCTGGCAAGAAGCGAGTTGGAGAAATTGAGCCTTGAGGTTATGAAGACGTATGAGGGTGGCAGGGGGATTGATGTTTCTGTTATAAATGACTAGGGGCTGGACTGTAATGATCTGCCTGGCTAATAGCCATCGTATGGTTGCACAAGATAATGAGGTTGTGTACAGTTGAAACACAAAATCCTTTTCAAGTTGCATGCTTAAATCTATCTATATATATAAAAGGATAGATCTGTCTGTCTGTCTATCTGTCTGTCTGTCCTTCGGTGTGTCTGTCCGGCTATACACTCTAAAGTTACAGAGCGTACCTACACGTGCGTTACATCAAAAGAAAGCTTACGATTCCGGAACGGTCGTAAGCGTATTTACGTTTCGGCCGGACAAAAATTGCGCCCGCGGTATCCAAAAAACTTTCAAAATTCCGCTCATTATCTGCTCATTAGCATTGAGTGACGTCGAGGTCGACCAATCGTACGGTCGAGCGACCCGACGGTCGACCAATCGCTGCGTGGCGGGGGCAGGTTCCTGGCGTGTGCGGGCGGGCCCTCCTAGAGCCGAGTGATGGGACGATTGACCAATCCTACACTTCGGCGACCTGACGGTCGACCAATCGGTGCGTGTGTGGGTGGGCCTTATCGTTCTGAACCGAGGTGAGTCGCCGCCATCTTGATTCCAAACTTTTCATTTCTTTTTCCCGTTTTCTGCGTGTTTCTTTTCAAATCTACATTTCCACCAAAAAAAAAGTTGCTTTTAAAACACAAATTGTTTTTAAAAAAGTTAATTCATTTGAAAATCTTTTTACTAACCTCTATAATTTTCCTACCTTTCACCGTTTTTCCAGGCAGGCCTCGAAGTCTGGGCGTCTGTTGCCCAGCCACGCCCGAGCTACGCACCGGCCAGCCCGCTGGGCCCGATTCCGAACCACCGGCCAGCCACCTTGGTAAAGGCTGGCTGGGCTCACTGCAAGCTCCTCGTGCTGCACGGCGCACGCGCACCTCCACACAGAGCGCGGCCGGAGGGAAGCGAGCAGGTTGGGGGGGGGGGGGCGGGGCTCGGCTCGGGAGGGGAGGGGGAGCGGAGAGGGTTACCCCGGCAACCGGGCTCGCCAGCCGCAATCGGCCGTCTCAAGCCGCTCAGGCCCGGTCCCGGAGATCGGGAGAAGAGAGGAGGGTTACCAAGGCAACCGGGCCCGGCCAGCCGCAATCGGCCGTCTCAGGCCCGGCCTCGGGAGGGCGGGGCTCGGGCTCACCGGGGCGCTGCGCTCGGCATGTCAGTGCGTGGGGCGGCACAGAGCTCAGCGGAGCCATCGCCGGCAGAGGGGAGAGGGTCTGCTGGCTCCCCCACTCCCTTTCTCCCCCCCCTCCTTCCCCCACCTCTCCTTCCCCCACCCCTCCCCTCCCCCCTTCCTCCCTCCCCCCTCCCCTTCCCTCCCCCTCCCCCTCCACTTCCTCCCCCTCCCCTCCCTCCCCCCTTCCCCTTCCTCCCTTCCCTCCCCCCTCTCCCCCTCCCCTTCCTCCCCCTTCCCCTCCCCCTTCCCCCCAGTCGTGCTCTCTCTTCCCCCCCGTCACGCTCTCTCTTCCCCCCCAGTCGCGCTCTCTCTTCCCCCCCAGTCGCTCTCTCTCTTCCCCCCCAGTCGCTCTCTCTCTTCCCCCCCCCCAGTCGCTCTCTCTCTTCCCCCCAGTCGCTCTCTCTCTTCCAACAACAGCATGCCCTCGAAAAAGCCTCGGCACCGCCGGGCACTCCAGCTAGTACTATATAAATAAGTGTATGTGTCATGAGTGCAAAAATTGCAAAAGATTTTGTTATTGTGAGCAGTAACATATGATATGTATTAGTGTATAAGTCATGTCCCCAGAGGGCTATGATTTTATAGTACATGAGGGTTTGAAAGCATGATCTGTTCTCCTGTTGTTCCCTGCACATCTATAACCACTTATCCAACAATGCTTATTAATTGTATAAGCAAACGTTAGTAGATATTTTCGTAAACTTGCATCGATCATGTTGATCCCCAAACCTGTCATTTGTGTAGTTCATCAGAGATCCGGCCTCTGATCAAAAAGGACAGCAGAGGCAAGAGCACAAATTGCGAGAGACGGATGCAGGAATCAAATTGGTTTGAGAACCGAGGTCCTTAGCTTCACTGCTTTCTGACATTTTCTTCAATGTTTGCAGATTGTCGAGTCATGCCGTGAAGGAGTTTCCAAACCGGGCCCTGAGATTTACAAGCGGTGTTTGGAACGTCTGAAGGTCCGCCCTGAAGAATCAATTTTCCTCGATGACCTTGGACCAAACCTGAAAGCAGCAGCTCAGCTCGGAATCAGCACTATTAAGGTAAGGCTGTCTATTGGTAGTTGCTGGGCACAGAGAAACAATTTGGAGGGTCGTAGCACACAGTGGAGAAGTGACTGGAGAGAGAGCTGCAGTGTAAAGGCGACATTAGTGTTCTAGAAATGAATTATGGCTTTTCTTTCCCTCCATCATCTGATGGTATTTTCTCCTGCTGGGGTATGGTTACACAACCTTCCTCAGACCTCTAGTACCTTGGCCAACTGGACATTTATATATGAACTAGACGGTGAATATCAGCTGGATATTCGACTGTTGAGGCATCACAGTAGAGCCTGATCCTATCCACATATATTTTCTAGGTTACTGTTTGTCAATCAAGAGTGGAAACCATGGCTTATTTAACATTCTAGCTAGGGGGACTGCTGTCAACAGCTTCCCCAGCTGGAGATCAGACTAGGAATCAAACCTAGGACCTTGTTTGGTCTGAATGGTGCACTGGGTGTTGCTTTTACTCGTGAGGCCACTGGAGAGCTCCAGTGGAGAGTTTATAATTGCATTCACTTCAAGTTCAAGTTCCTACTGCTACATGGAGAACAGGGAATCTGCAGCTGAACAGCAATACAGAAAAGATGTTTCATTTTAATTTCTAGGTTGAAGACACAGCTACAGCCATTCAGGAGTTGGAATCGATGCTGGGGTTCCCGTTGCACGGTTATGTGCATGGCACACAGGCTGTTCGTAAGGGCATGGAGATTCCTACAGACAGACTGAAGGAGTATCTCCAAACGACTCTGGGGCTAAGTTCAGCAGGTAGGTCCACCATCCAGCGCCATGCTCCGACCCAAACTCTGAGCATACTGAACTGTTTGCACCGGAAGTGTGCGTATTTGTAGAATAGCTTCATTACAATGGGACACCATTTATTAGAACAGTTTTTGGAATGATCCCTGTTTGGACAACTAAATGGCTCTGATACTTGAGCAGATTCACTCTAGTGCGGCACTCTATTAAATGACATGAAGCGATGCACAGTGTGATGAAATAATGGCGCACACAGGGTGTGCTGGGATGTGATTAACTGGTCACCTCGGATAAATGCTTTTCTTCTGGATTTTCATTTTTTGAACTGGAAGAAATTTCAGATCTAAAGCAAACCTTCCAGCCAGATGCAGTTTGTGTAATTGTGTTTGTAGAAAGAAGAGTTTTAGAAATGCCATCAACTGGAGCTTCTCTGATGACTCTGTAGATACTGCACTGTGAGTGACTGCACATTCACTATTCTGCCCAGTCATGCCTTTTATTGTATTGAGTTACAGTACAATTGCCCTGTCCCATTATCATCAATTTCTTTTAGTTCCTGTGGAGATTTCATTCTAAGGTAGCAACTGCAGATTGCTTTTTGCATAAGCTCACTTCCTGCAGCGATTAAATGTTTTTCCCAGGAGGGAGGCAGCAGTTGGCTGACCGTGTTTGGCCAAGCAGTGGCTTAACTAGTTGATTGGATGCCCCGGGGTTGGCGCGTACTGCGTTCCCAGATGAGGAGAGTAGCATTGATATGAGTGGCTAATTTCAAAGGGATAATGTGGTTCCCTTTATTTTAGTTTGTAGTGAAGCTTTATTTTAAACAAATGGTGTATTGAGAAATGTTAGGGCTCTTTTCAATTTTGAGAGTTTGTGTCTCCCATTTACAGGAAACTTTCGTTTATCCGGAGGTTAAATGTCCGGAAAGCTCTATCCACCGGCAAAATTCATGAGTCGGTTCAGATAAGTTTTTTTTCTTTTCGTTGCTTTTTTTCTGCAGTCGTGGCTCTGCAAGGTCTAGCTGAAGCTGTTGCTTAGCTACAGAGACGCTTGCAAGCTACGCCGACTGTTTTGAAGCTGTTGCTAAGCAACAGGGTTTGTTGCTTCACACAGAGCTCAGAAGCTCCGTATGTTTTAACATTGGCGCTGGTTTCTACGGCAGTTTTGATGGTATGACACCAGCTCGGTCCCGTCAGTGCCGGATACCAGAAAGTTTCCTGTACTTAGCACGGCCCCCCCCCAATCCCCAAAGTACCCCCTTGGTCCCTGTTTGGGAAAGAAAGAACAAACTTGCATTTGTATAGCACCGTTCATGACCTTGGGACCTCCCAAAACGCTTCACGGCCAATGAAGTACTTTTGAAGTGTAGTCACTGTTGTAATGTAAGAAGGCTCAGAGATGGTCGGCTGATGGGGGTTTACACACTGAACATTAGGAGATGCTCACAAGATTGTAGATTGACTTGTCCTGCTTGCCTCTCCCTAGACAACCAGGCTGACACTGGGAAGAGATTGCCCAGAGAGAACCTGCAGCCAACTATTCTGTAGCGCAGCAAGGTAGTTGAGTGGTGCACCATGCCACCGGATGTCCTGTAGAGTTATTTGAGTTATCAGTGTTGCCATGATAGTAATTACTTGTACTGATGAAGTTGGATTGATATGCCAAATGGTTGTGTCTGGTTTCAGAGCCGCTGACTCTCCGGCAGTTTAGTCACAGCCAATCCAACCCCACATACCACGTGCGGAGTGGTGACCAACAGCTGACCCTGAGAAAGAAACCACCTGGAAAACTACCGCAGTCAGCACACGCAGTGGAGAGAGAGTACAGGTGTGTTGTGAGTAAAATGGAGAGAGTCGCTGTGTCTTACAAAACTGATGATTCCTCTTCACTCAGTCAGCAGCTCAGTGAGCCGAATGTTTAATTCTTAGCCTGCTATCAGGTGTAGGGGGTTCCAGGGTCTCTGGGCCAGCCACTTTATAAAACTAAAGTTTTCAGCTCATAGCTCCTTAATGCCTTATTAGGTAACTGTACTGCCTGGTGGTGAGCCGTACTGATCAGGAAGGTCCCCAGTTGGATTCCCATCTGTGCCAATTCAGTTGATTTCAGCCGAGTTGGCACTCGAAGCACTATTGGCTTCGGTGTCCCTGGACTAAAGAGGGGAAAATTAGACCAATTTCCAGCTCTTGATCACCTGGAGTGTATATATGGGTGTTGAATTTGGGCATGGTTATGTTGCGCCCACCCCCCCCTCCCCACAGTCAAATACACTGCCAACACTCACTGTCTAGCTTTGGGTGAAAGCCCCCAGCACCTGTTGAACTCTATGCCAGTGAGAATTGGCACCTTCAGGGGAGGAGGAGAGAAAATTGGTTAAAAATAGGTGCGTTTCAGTGGGCGTGTACAGTTAATTATGCTCCGTTCTGAATATTATTCTGCAGTCAACTTGCTGCTACCGTGTTTTAGTAGGTTGAATAAGTTTCATTTCATTTTGTGGTCCATTCAGGGTGATGAAAGCTCTTGGAGCCGCGGGAGTTCCTGTTCCCAAGACATTTGCCATCTGCGAGGACCCCAGGTACAAAAGCCAAGCTCCGTTGTTGCAGTGCCTAAGTATGTGCGCATCATTAATTTTATTTTTAATCATTGGATGTGGACATCGCCGGCAAGGCCAGCATTTATTGCCCACCCTCGAGAAGGTGGTGGTGAGCTGCCTTCTTGACAACTGAGTGACTTGCTGTGGGTCTGGAGTTACATATAAGGACGGCAGATTTCCTTCCCTAAAGGACATTAGTGAACCCGATGGGTTTTTACGACAATCCTGGTCACCATTACTGATACTAACTAATTTATTTAATTATTAAATTCCCCAGCTGCCGTGGTGGGATTTGAGTTCACGGATCATTAGTCCAGGCTTCTGGATTACTAGTCCATTATGCTACCGTACCCATATATACCATTCAGTCAGAGTAATGTATTGGAGAGGAGGAGAAAGGAACTCTGTTTGAAGAAACAGGGTGGGCATGGAAGCTAGGTGATGTTAGGTTTCAAGGTGCTGTCCTCTTGCCTCTGGTAGGATGATTAGCGATCCAAAACAACAACAACAACTTGCATTTATATAGCACCTTTAACATACCTGTAGTAAAACGTCCCAAGGCGCTTCACAGGATCGTTATCAGAGAAAATTTGACCCAGATCCTAGTAGATGTGAATACACAACATGACATTCAGCAGCTTCACTCAGATGCTAAAAAATAGCTGGTGTGGCAGGTGGAAGTATTCAGTCTTTTGGTGCTGTTGAAGCACATTATTGAGCTACAGTAAAGGGAGATTGATGTCTTGTTTAGTGTCCGAGATGGACATCAGGGAGAGTGAAGAGTATAAACATCCCCACTGGGAGGGAGAGACCAAAAATAAAATAATCTTTTAAAGGGGAAAGGAAGTCTGGGGCAGTACTTTTTTTTAAAAAAAGGACTCTCTCTAAACTTATGATGCCACTTGTTTACTGGACAGGCTCCATCAATGGCAGTGGGGGCATGACTTTGGATTGGTATGCGATTAGAGCCAATTTAAAGCTGCTGGCTCTGAGAATACCAGTTGGATACACTGCATTTCAACACAAAAGAAAAAGAAAGACTTGCATTTATATAATGCCTTTCACGACCACCAGAGGTCCCAAAGCGCTTTACAGCCAATGAAGTACTTTTTTGAAGTGTAGTCACTGTTGTAATGTAGGAACATATAGAAGCTGTGTAATTTGGTGCTTGCATGACAACTGGAGCACCCAATGAACCTGACTATGTAATGGTGAAAGAGCAGTTTTTTCTTTCCCATGGTGGGTCTTGAAATAGACAGTACTAGCTCTCCAGCGCTGGGTAATGTGGGTGATCCCAGCACTTGTAGCCATGTCCTCTTTGGTGCCACCTGCATTATTGAATATAGTGATTGAATATATATTTGAATAGTGATTGAATATATTTAAGGCAGAGATAGACAGATATTTGAACTATAGGGGAGTCGAGGGTTATGGGGAGCAGGCAGGAAAGTGGGGTTGAGGCCAAGATCAGATCAGCCATGATCTTATTGAATGGCGGAGCAGGCCTACTCCTGCTCCTATTTCTTATGTTAATACGGCCTCTCTTCAGGAATGTGTTCATTAAGCTGGGATTTGAAGGCTTGGATAGCTTGAATTGGGGTGGACAGATACCATCATGGGAATTGCATGTGGCTTTTCTGTGTTTGAAGTGCGACTCTTTCCACCTACCCAATAATTCATGGGCCTATGGCACAAAGTCATCATTTAAACAAGGTGGATAGCAAACAACTAAAGAACGAACTTGCATTTATATAGTTCTTCATAGCCAATGAATTACATTTGACGTGTAGTCATTGTTGTTTTGTAGGCAAATGTGGTAGCCAATTTTCACACAGAATGGGCCCACAGTAAGCAAACATAGAAACATAAAAAATAGAAAAATAGGAGCAGGAGTAGGCCATTCGGCCCTTCGAGCCTGCTCCGCCATTCAATATGATCATGGCTGATCCTCTATCTCAATACCATATTCCCGCTCTCTCCCCATATCCCTTGATGCCTTTTGTGTCTAGAAATCTATCCCCTTCTTAAATGTATTCAGTGACTTGGCCTCCAGCGCCTTCTGTGGTAGAGAATTCCACAGGTTCACCACCCTCTGAGTGAAGACATTTCTCCTCATCTCAGCCCTAAATGTCCTGCCCCGTATCCTGAGACTGTGACCCTTGGTTCTAGACCCCCCAGCCAGGGGAAACATCCTCCCTGCATCCAGTCTGTCTAGCCCGGTCAGAATTTTATACGTTTCAATGAGATCCCCTCTCATTCTTCTAAACTCTAGTGAATACAGGCCTAGTCGACCCAATCTCTCCTCATACGACAGTCCTGCCATCCCAGGAATCAGTCTGGTGAACCTTCGCTGCACTCCCTCTATGGCAAGTATATCCTTTCTTAGGTAAGGAGACCAAAACTGCGCACAGTACTCCAGGTGTGGTCTCACCAAGGCCCTGTATAACTGTAGTAAGACATCCTTGCTCCTGTACTTAAATCCTCTTGCAATGAAGGCCAACATACCATTTGCTTTCCTAACTGCTTGCTGCACCTGCATGTTTGCTTTCAGTGACTGGTGTACAAGGACACCCAGGTCCCTCTGTACATCAACATTTCCCAATCTATCACCATTTAAATAATACAAACGAGATGAATGACCAGTTAATCTGTTTTGGTGGTGGTACTTCAGGGAGGAATGCTGGCCAGGACACCAGGAGAGCTCCCTGCTCTTCCTCGAATAATGCCATGGGATCTTTTACGTCCACCTGAGCAGGCAGGTGAGGCCTCGGTTTGACATCTCATCTGAAAAGATGGCACTTCCTCATAACTGCACTGGTCTGGCGAGGTGGTATGCTCGAGTCCTGGCGTGGCGCTGGAATCCACAACCTTTGGACTCAAAGGTGAGAGTGCTACCACTGAGGCAAGCTGACACAAGTAGTAGCATTGCCTCAACTTGCCACCGTCACAAATGCAGCAAAAAAGTCAGGTAATGTTACCTGGTGTGAAACAAACAGCTGCTGAGAGACAGAGAGAGAAAAGGAGAAGTAGAGGGGAAAACGGGCACTGAGAGAGGAGAAAAGGAGGTATGAAAGAATAATGGAGAAAAATGGGAGCAAATGAGAGACACTGGAGAATGAAGGGGAAATAAAGGGAGACTGGGGCATTCTAGGATAGTGAGGGATTGAGAGCGGGTGGTAAAGAGAGTAGAACCTCTCTTAGATAAAGACTAGCTGATGTGTGTGGCTTTGTGGATTTTTGTCAGGATATGGCTTGTGCTGGATTTTAAATTTTGAAAATAAGCTGAACCCAACTTAGATTCTACTGGAACTCGTGTTGCAAGTGCACATAATACACTTTTAACTATCACTTGTTTAAATGTAGTATTATTTTGGGACCCATGTGGTGCCCTCTGACCTAGTTATATGTTAACATGCATTTGCGCGCAAGGATTGAATGATAATCCCTCCTTTGCAAACAGAGGCAAAGTTCTCAGTAATTTTTTCTATTTTCCAGTGTTCTTGGAACTTCCTTTTACCTGATGGAATACTGCCCGGGAAGGACATTTAAGGACCCAACACTACCGGGATTAACCGCCAGCCAGCGGAGAGACATTTACACCGCCATGAACAGTGTTCTCTGCCAAATTCACCACGCTGACATCCAGGCTGCTGGATTGGAGGATTATGGAAAATATGGTAAGGAATGTCTTATGGATCTAATTGATTATTACTTTGCATATATTTGCTCCTGCTAGTTATTGGTTAGATAAAAAATAAATTCTTATTCCTAGGGATCATTTTTTTTTTACAAATGTTGGATAATTCATCACCCTCTTTAGTTTTTATTCCCTTTTTACCCATGGCGCTTCTGTCATGCAAGTTGAGAACCAGATCTTTTGACCTGGCGAATCACAGGATTGAGCTTGCGCCCTATTCTTCTGTGACTCCAGTTTGTTGGAAAACCAATAGTATTCTGTCACCGCTGCTGCCCTTAGAAGATGTTTGCACAACTCTTAATCAGTGCTTCTTATTAAGTGTGTGTTGGAGCGAGCATCCGACTGGCTGATTTTGTTTTCTTCTAGCCAAGGACACCAAATACTGTCCTGGTTGAGATCAGCTGATTCAGCACAGACCAGGAATGAAACCAGGGAGCTTCTGATCTATGTGGCTCTGTACCACAGTGAGCAGTCCATTTATCCACAAAACTATTGTGGGAAATCTGGCACAGAAACCAAATGATGTACCTGGGAAAAAAATTGGAGATTCGTATCCACAAAAGTCGACAATAGAGTGTCGGCTTAATCTCTTTTGTTTCTTCCAAGGGTTTGATCCCCCTTGTTCTCATTTCTCGTGCAACTCCTGGTATTGTGCTGATCTGTCTTAATAGTATTTACTCTTAGGCCATTACATCGAGCGTCAGGTCCGCACATGGACCAAGCAGTACCGAGCAAGTGAGACTCATGTCATTCCAGCAATGGAGCAGCTCATAAAATGGCTTCCAGAACACCTCCCAGCGCACGAAAAGACCACGGTTGTGCACGGAGACTTCAGGCATGTAATATAACTGTTTAAGTGCTTTTGATAATCGTTTCATCGGATAAGATTTTATCCACAAGTTTTGGAGGTAACAATTGAGAATGATTTTTACGATTAGGGTTTAAATTTCATTTGGCTGTGAAGACTTGATTTAAACCATGGGACACAGTGCATCCCACTCAAACCTGTCGCCACAGCTCCAATGTACCAATCTAAATCATTAAGAATCTAACCTGTAGTGAGCATCGTACATCAATTTTATAAATCAAACTGTAGTTTACCATTCTTTTTCTCTTCTCTCACTCTCCTCTGTCTCCCCATTCTCTCTCCCGATCTCCTCTTCCCTACCCCCATTCCTTTCTGTACTCTCCCTCTCTCCTTAGACTGGACAATCTGGTTTTCCACCCTGACAAGCCCGAGGTGCTTGCGGTTTTGGACTGGGAATTGTCCACACTGGGCGATCCCATCTCTGATGTGGCGTATAATTGTTTGACACACCATCTCCCAGCAGACTTCCCCCTCTTGAAAGGTAATGTGGATTAAGCTGTTTACTCACACTGAGGCCTTAATGTTTCTTTGAAAGAAAGAACTTGCATTTATATGGCGCCTTTCCCACAGTGTAATTACTTGTTTTATAGGAAAACACAGCAACCAAGTTGCACACAGCAGGGTTCCACAAATAACAATGAGAAACATTTCCTTCATTACAACAGTGACTACACTTCAAAAGTACTTCATTGGCTGTAAAGCATTTTGGGACGTCCGATGGTCGTGAAAGGCGCTATATAAATCCAAGTCTTTTTCAGTTAATCTATTTTTGGAGATGTTAATTGAGGATAAATGTGACCAAGACACTGGGGTAACTCACTTGCTCTTCTTCAGATAGTGCCATGAGATCTTTTACATCCATTTGAGCAGGCAAACAGAGGTTTAACGTCTCCTCCAAGAGACAGCATCTCCGACAGCGCGACACTTTCTTAGGACTGCACTGAGGTGCCAGCCTATGTTATATGCTTAAATCTCTGAAGTGAAGCTTGAACCATGACCTTCTTGCTCCAAGGCAATAGTGCTACCACTGGGCCAAGCTGACACAATAGGGTTTTTGTGTAATAACAGAAAATGCTGGAAACACTCAGCAGGCCAGGCAGCATCTGTGGAGCGAGAAACAGAGTTAACGTTTCAGGTCTGTGACCCTTCGTGTTTTATTGTCCTATTTTGTTTCAGTTTTCTGATTTAAAAAATTTAAATACAGTAATACTTTATTTGCCCAAGGGATTAATAGTTCAGTGCATTGCCCAGAGTGGTTCAAAGTCACAAACACCAGGACGATCTCTGATCTGTGCTGAGTTACCTTATCTCAGCTGGGAGAAGGGCAGGGAAGCTACACTTGCCTCTATGCCCCAGGTTAGTGAGCGGGAAGGTCATCCAGGGTGCCCACTTCAGATCCCTACTGAAAAGTGTGTTGATGTGAATCAGTCTCGGCTGTGATGTTCTCTGTTCAGTAGCCGACTGAAACTCGCACATAATGATTACCACGATATAAATATCACCTGTCAGTACTCATGGAAATACAGCTGAGCGCAGTGGAGAGGTGGTGATCAAACCTGGGCCTACAATTCAAACATTGCGTGCTGGTGCTCTAACGTGATATGTCCAGTAAAATAACATTTTAATAATTGGTGCGAAAGGAAACATCTATATCAGTGATGGAAAATATTTGATCCTTAGCACTTGGTGACTAGGAACTAGTAGTGAAAAAGGCTAACGGCAAATACAAAGTGTTGCTGGCATTGGCACAACTATGCAGACTGGGAGCTGTTTTATTGTTATATATATAGGTAACCTTAGTGAAAAATACTTGCTGACCACATGCACAATGTCTTCGAATTAGCACTGAGGTGGGGTCTTTCAGATGCTGGCAGTGGGCGGAGCAATTATAGGAGTTTTGAGGCTTAGGGCTGGATTTCGCCAGCCCTGGGGAGGCGGATTTGGAGGCGGGACTGCCGGGAAAATGGCAGAATTTGGGGGCGGGTGCCCAACCCACCTCCATGCCATCTTGCCAGGAGGCGGGTAGCCGACCCGCGCCGGGTCCCACCTCCTCGAGGCAGCAAGGGGATTAATGCCAATTAACTGCCTGTTAACAGGCAGTTTTTTGGCTAATCCCTATTTTGAGCCCTGAAGTGTGGGCTTCCCGACGGCTCCGAACCTCGCCAGGGTCAGCGAGGCGGGCCGTCGGGTCTGCGGGGGTCGGAGGGGTCGAGATTTCCGGTGTGCAGGTGAGTAATGGGTGCATGTGTGCAGAGGTACGTGTGTGAGGTGTGTGTAAAGTGTTTTAATAAGTTTTACTTACCTTTACTTCTTCCTGCAGGCTTCCTCCCTTCAGGTCTCGGGAGTCCCTCAGCTCACCGGCACAGAAAGCAGAATGGCCGCTGAACTGTCAAAAGCTGCAGCATTCTGCTTTCTGGTCTGGAAGGCTTTCTAATTGAGTCTTGAGTAAAGACTCAACTTAGAAGACAGACTGTCAGTGTTTGACAGCATCACAGAGCTGTCAAACGATGACATTTCATCTGTCAAAAGCTCTTGACAGATGAAACGGCACTTGCTGACGTCACCTGTAACTGGCTTTCCCTTAATTGGCCTGCTGAGCCCGCTGGGCGGGCTTAACAAGGTCAATCAAGGGAAAATAGCGTGGATTGGCCACAAGTCGATGGAGGCAGGACTAAAACCCAACAAGTG
The DNA here is from genome assembly GCF_052327205.1 of Somniosus microcephalus. Classification (NCBI taxonomy): domain Eukaryota; kingdom Metazoa; phylum Chordata; class Chondrichthyes; order Squaliformes; family Somniosidae; genus Somniosus; species Somniosus microcephalus. The sequence continues at coordinate 22,558,942 of NC_141005.1, forward strand.
GGAGTCCCGCCTCCAAAAGCTCCCCATTGACAAAATCCAGCCCATAGTATTTATAACTAGCGTGTTATTCAGCCTCTTGCACAGCAGCTGTCTGATATGATTTTATAATCCATTACAATGTCAATTCACACCTCAGCAGGTTAATCCACCTGTAAATCTGCAACTTTTTATTTTATTAGTTTGATACTTAATTAGTTTTAGTCCATTTTTAAACATTATTTTCTGTGATTCCCATAATATAAATATCAATCCTGTCAGGTTCCCATTTGATATAAATTGTTCAACAGGCTGACTAAAGTGACTAATGCACCAGTTGCTTGAGTTTATGTAGTTGGATCCCCAATTTAATATAAATACATCTAAGACTCATCTGACACAATGTTTTATTTCCTCCTTAAGCTTGCATTTAAATGAGTTTGTCATCTCTTTGTAGATCTATCTTTAATCGCATCAGTGCATCTCTTTGTGGTTATTTAATCCTAATTTATTGTATACCCACATAATGTCTCTTTCCTTTCTACCATAGGGATGAGTAAGTGCGATTTGATGGAGTTAGGAATCCCGTCTGATTTGGAATACCTGACTCTTTACTGTGACAACATGGGGATGAATCCTGTTGAAAATTGGAATTTCTATATGGCTTTCTCCTTTTTCCGAGTCACAGCCATACTCCAGGGAGTCTATAAGCGGTCACTTCAAGGTGAGAGTCTGGACCATGTCTCAGAGTGCTGTCTTTTAGTGGCTGGATATCACAGACATTTTAGTGACCAAGCACAGAAGGGCTGGACTATTGGACTTTGTCCTGTAGGGATGATTTTGGAGGAGTAATACAGACTCCTGAGTGACTGAGGCATCACCAATGGCTTAAAGGTAAATGTACCACATGTTGTAATACTAATCAGTACAGACCGGTACTGAGCCATACAGGCCAGGACAGTTCCAGGTTAGTTGCTCTCAGCTAGGGTGCCACAATTGGCTTCAATGGCTAGTAGGGGGAAAGACAGCAAGGATTCCCACACCTGATCATTAGCTAATAACACCTGCTAGAAAGTGCACATACAAAAAAGACCAGCCGGTCCATCGAGTCTGTCCCATTCAGCCACGTAGCAACTAGGCAACACAACCCTGAATATTCCCCACCATCAGCAGCCATTTAATCTCCCAGGAGAGACTAAAAAAAAACAGATTATAAAAAAACCCGAGGCCAATTCAGGGAAAGAAAGGAATTTGGGGAAATTTCTCTCCGACACCCCAAAGATGATTAAAAATGAGCTCCAGGAGATATCCGTGACCATGAGGCACATTACCCAACGTCCCACCTACCTTTTGTATGACGCAAATGTCAGTCTCTTCCAGGATCTTGTCCAGCTCCTTTTTGAAGGTTTGCAGTGAATCTGCCCTCACTGCATGAGCCAGGAACCGTCTACTAAAGGTTTCTGACTACCAGGGTAAAGAAAAGTTTCCTGACACAAACAGAAAATACTGCAGATGCTGGAAATCTGAAATAAAAACAGAAAATGCTGGAGCAACTCAGCAGGTCAGGCAGCATCTGTGGAGAGAAGCAGAGTTCCTAAATGTCTTCAGCATACTTTGTCAACATAATGGAATACAGTACTTATTAAATGTTTTAGTTGTAACCAATGTTCCCTTTAAGCTGCGCCGCGCTCCAAGGGTCCCGCGCAGCCAGTGAGCCGGCTGTTAAATTGAAAAAACCCGCATGTGTGGACTTTTGAATGGGATGGGTCGTGCAGTCTGTTATAATTTTAAAAAGTAGTTGGACAGGTACTTGAAGATGAGGAACTTACAGGGTTACGGATAAAAAGCGGGGGTGTGGGACGAAGCATGACTGCTCGTTCAAAGAGTCAGCATGGGCACGGCCTCTTTCTGTGCTGTAAGTTTCTGTGATTCTATGTACATATTGCCATGGTCTCATTTTTCTCTTTTTAATGTTTTGTTTAGGACAGGCAAGTTCAACAGCTGGGAAACTTGCTGAGAAAATGGCTGACCTGGCATGGGTGTTTGCTGTAAGGGAAGGATTCCGAATCTTCAAATCAATTCCTACTGGAAATCCAGGTCCTCCATTGAGAAAGTACTCTACGTGGAACAGACAGAGGACATCAGCAGCAGGCTTTTTATCTGCCTCGTCACTTGATGTTAACCACTCCAGACATTTGGTGTCAGTTCCTAAAGGACATTTGATTGTCTCACCTGAGGGGCTGCCTGCCCGAGTGCAAGAGTTGTACCACAAACTGACTGTGTTCATGGACAAACATGCCTATCCCCTGGAGCAGGAACTTATGGACCACCAGAGGGCTGAAAATCGATGGATCCCAAATCCTAGAATAGAGGAACTGAAGGTATGTTTGTGAAGGGTATGTCAGGCGTACTTGCATTTCATCGATCCCTACTGAGACACGGGGGGGGGGAATTCGGTATCGCCCATTTTTGGGCGCTAATATCGGCCGGGCGCAAACTTTAGCGCCCAGCACTAATTATCGCCTCCGACTGCAAAATTCGCCTCTTATCGCTCCTGGAGGTGATTTGAGTGCTAAATCAGGCGCTACACACCTCTCAAGGCACAAATGTCAGGGAGCGAGGCGCTACCGAAGCTCAGGCGATGCCAATTACCATGGAAGCCAGACAGACTGGTGCCATCCAGTTCTTAAAGGGGAGGGGCCATCTTGCTGGCCAGCCACACCCTGCTCATTGCAGCCTTGAATCTCGGTCTGGAGAGACCTCTAAAGCTATTGTGTTGGAAGCACTAATGGATAGGCCCAGGGAAAGTGCTCGGCGCTTAGGAACCTCAAGAGTGGTGCTGAGGCCAAAACTCCTTAGGACAGCGTTAAAACCAAAAATTTTGCCGACAAGAAAAGGCAGGAAGCGCCCGCCTTTAAATAGCGCTCCCCCAGCCCCTTCCTGACTTGAAAACGTTCCCCTCTACCTGTTGTTGCTAGCGGCAAGCGCTAAGGCAGGGGGCGCGACTCAATATCCGGTCCGGGGCGTTGTACGCTTGACTGACGTCACGACCTGCGGGCACAGGAGATCGTGGCGGTAGTGTTTAGTGCCGCCGCAAAACGACTGGTCAATTTCAGGAGCGGTGCTAAAATCGCCGCGCTCGGGCGCTAAGTTGCTAGCGCCCCATTAACGCCCCCCGGAAGCGCTAACGGGAGAAGCTAACCAACCAAATTTTTCCCCCATAATGTTCTGGCATGCAATGCCACACCAAAATGTCCACATTCTGAAATAATTTGGTTCCAGAGGCCTGGCCTAGACCAATTTTTAAGAAAGAGGCAATTATTCAGCAGTCCCCGGGGTAGAAGAGGAAGAGGCTTAAGAAAAAAAGTGATATTTTGGGTTACAGACTCTGGGCGCGATCTTGCCAGCCCTGGGGAGGCGGTACTGCCGGGAAAATGGCAGAATTTGGGGGCGTATGTCCAACCCGCCCCCATGCCATCTTGCCAGGAGGCGGGTAGCCGTCCCGCGCCGGGTCCCGTCTCCTTGGAGGCGGGAAAAGATTACAGCCACTTAACTACCTGTTAACAGGTAGTTAACAGGCAGAAAATAGGCTTATCACCATTTTGCCCACACAAGTGTGGGCTTCCCGAAGGCTTCGAACCCCGCCAGGGTCACCAAGGCGAGTAGTGGGTCTGCAGGGGTCGGAGGGATGCAAAAGTGCGCTCTGAAGGTAAGTGATGGGTGCAAGTGTGGAGAGGTGAGTATGTGAGGTGAGTGGAAAGTGTTAGAAAAAGTGTACTTACCTTTGTTTCTTTCTGCAGGCTTCAGTCGGTGTGTATGCGGAGAGTCTCGCACCTCCGCGGTAGAGATGACAGATGGCCGTTGCATTCTCCAGTGCAACAACCATCTCATTTCTGCGAAAGAAAGAGGTTTGATGAGGTCTTTTGACAGATGAAACGTCATACGTTGACGTTCTCTGCAACCGTCTTTCCCTTAATTGGTCTGCTAAAGGTCAATCAAGGGAAAATAGCGTGGGTTGGCCAGAAGTTGATGGAGGCGGGACTGAAACCCGACAAGTGGGAGACCCGCCTCCAAAAGCTCCCCATTGGCAAAATCACCCCCTCTGAGGTAACGGAGAATGCAAGTGTTGGAGAGAGGGAGAACTTTAGCTTTAAAATACTTGAAGCTATTTTGAAAAATAAAATCTTAAGGAATAATTGACACCTATTTTAATTTCCCTTTCCATTCCCACACACAGCTGGAAGCTGCTCCATTTGTATCAGCAGTGCGATCTATCACCAGGCAGCCTGACGGAGCATTCTGTAGATTGGAATCTGGGCTGATCTGTAACATGCATACAGCCTATTACATGGCGGCACTCCACACCAGGCTGGGATGCCGCTCGATGGAGCTGTTCACTCACCGTGGACATTGATAGATTGGCTCATTGCTGTGTGGAGACCTAAAAAGAATCGGGGAAAGAAAAAGATTGTAATACAAATCTCTCTTACTTGAGCTTGTATAGCCTCTTTAGAGTACCTAAACATCCCGAGGTTCTTCAAAAAAGAGGAGAGAGCATGAATATCGAGATAGAAGAATTAAGAAAGGTGACACAGAGCTTCGTTGAAGCGAGAGATTTGAGGAGACTTTTGAAGGTGGGAGGAGATGTAGCAAGGTGGAGGGGGTTTAGGGAGAGAGTTCAGATGCAGGGTCGCGATGGCTGAAAGCTCTGCCATTGATGGTGATGGGGCGAGGCAAGATTGCAGAGCAGGCCAGAGTTAGAAGGTGTGGACTGGTACTTAGGGCAGGAAATGGTTGCAGAGGTAGAGTGGAGCAAAACTGTGAAAGGATTTGTAAACAAGGATGAGGTTTTTGAAGTCAGTATATTGGGGATGAGAAGCTGGTGGAGGTCAGTAAGGATAGGGGTGATAGATGAGCATGACAGAATGTGATGGCACCGTTTTGGAATTGGGGTTTATGTACAGTGGAGGTGAGTAGGGAATTGGAGACATCAAGCCTGTGTGTTTTATGCAGTGTGGGGGGGAGTCGGGCAATGTTATGAAACGAGATGATTATTTTACCTTTTAACATTACCTCATTAGGGTGGGTACTTTTAAATTAATATGTACACTCTCTGACTCAGGATTCAAAAATAACTAGAAGCTGCCTGGGTTAGACATTCCCAACAGAGCTCTACAAAGTCATTCTACCTCCAGCTTGATGGCCGATGTGAGTTTTTGTTCTGAGGACTGGTGCTTCATAGTTGTATGTGGTGGGAGATGACTGAGTTTGGACAGGAATGACTAGAAAATATTCTTTGCAGATAGTAGTGACTAATAACCAGTCGTGAAAGGATTACTTTTTGCATTTTCAGAATGAAGCTAAAGCGGATGGTCTCTGGAACCTATTTTTACCATTGGAAACTGATCCTGAGATTAAGTATGGAGCCGGACTGACGAATCTGGAATATGCTCACCTGTGTGAGGTTATGGGGAGGTCTCTGCATGCTCCTGAGGTATTACTAGAATTATTTGTGAGCCTTTGTTGTGAAGAGTCCACTTGCTTTTTTAGCGTGGCCTAATGAGTGTACTGTACTTTTTTTTTGTCATTCCGAATTCTCTGTTTTACAGGCTTTTAACTGTTCTGCACCAGATACAGGAAACATGGAGGTGCTGGTGAAATATGGGACTGAAGCACAGAAGGAGCAGTGGCTTCTGCCATTGTTGGAAGGGAAAATCAGGTCCTGTTTTGCCATGACTGAGCCCCAGGTATGACAGATATTCTGACCTTTGTTGCTGCCCCACCAACTGCTCCTCCTCCAGTTAAAACCTAAAACAGTCAGAATTATGTTTTACTTTGGAGGAAACCCATTTCAATAAGACATTATATTGACCGATAAATTGCCATTGCGTGTTCCTGGGGACCTGACCTCTGCCTTCTGCATATTTAAAGTTGCCTACAACAAGAGTGCAGCCGGATACAAAGGTATTGAGCACAGATTCCCAGGAGAGTTAACCTTGACAGCTGCTGAGGCATCTTGAAGGCCTGAAGAATCCACTACATGAGCCTTCCCATTGGATAATGCATTCAGATGATGAACAACTCTGGCCCTTGTGTATTGGAGTTCAAAATGCATACTTAGCTGATGGCAATGCTAGGAGATGGCTTCAACACCTGAGGCACTATCAGATGGCTGTCATATGAAAGAAAAACACTTGCATTTCTATAGCGCCTTTCATGACCACCGGACATCCCAAAGCGCTTTACAGCCAATGAAGTACTTTTGAAGTGGAGTCACTGTTGTAATGTGTGAATTAATTCAATGTAATTTTGGACACAAGATTAATATTTATCTCCACTTTAATAGTGCAACAATGTGACTAGGCAGGAGGTTTATACACCCGACAGTAAATCTACAAATAACTTGCTTCCTTTGGCTGCCTCTGCTTGCAAAGGAGTAGTAGCCCTTCATAGTAGCTGTTGGTAGAATTATCTAAATCCTACTCCGAAAAATGGGCCAGTTCAAAAAACAAAGTATAATTTGGTACTGTAATTAATTAAATCGCACACCGATTATTCACAATTAGCCATTTCCAACAGAGGATTGCTTGTTGGGATGGTTAAAGAGATTTAAACATTAATGGCATTTTCCTATCCTGCATTTAATCTACAGATTGGCTGTAGCGGTTTATGGCCTGTCTGTCAATCCTCCACAAGGTACAGAGCAGAACCACAACAGTTACTGCTGAAAAGCTCTGCAACTGCACCACAACAACCTGCACCAATTTAAAGTAGAATAGCAGCAATTATGTTTTTCCCGCCTGTGGAATTCCCTGATATTCCATGGGAAACTCTCTCCCTTGTACATAGTTTAGTTACAGAATTACCTGTCACTTACTAGACCAGGGTTATTGGAACGTGTTGGGCTGTGGGAATCCTATGACTTACTCTTTGGTCATCCAGTTCAATTTCTCCAGGTTTTTTTGTGATCTCAGTGACCACTGGAATCCGATTTCTGACATTTCTAACCATGATACCAGCTGCACAGTGTTGTTGTGCTGGCTGATATACAATTAGAAAACGATTTTATTTTACACATGCGATTTAGTTGTGGGTTAACTACCAATGTACTACTTGGAGTTCTTTTGTTATCAACCTTACTAGAGGCACGTGTATAGCCAATTAAGCAGAACCTATCATCTGCATCCCAGCGACACCTTGTCACCGTATTACTAATGTCCTAGGATTCCCTTTTTGGCCCATTTGGTAAGTGCACTGCTTGCTATAGAACTGAGCTGTACAGATGGGAACCTCAGTCTCCGACTTGTGCAAAGTTAGCTGCTGTCAGCAGTAAGGACACTACAATTGGCCTCTGTGGGTAAAGGTGAGGGGAAAAACTAGCCTGGGTCTCCACTCCTAATCAGTATCCATTGACCCTTGCTGGCAAGTGCATGTCTGGACATCGGGTGAGGAAAGAATATGGCTTGGCTAACACTCCCTGTCAAGGCTCCGCATGAAGAATGACCACTTGACTCTGAATGCTGGTGTCCGTGGAACCATATCCCAGAGAGAATCCGCACCTTTAGGGGAGGGGGAATTTTCTTTATTTTTAACATACTGGTATTCAGGCTTTTTGGCATTGGTAAAGTTTCAACTGCTGCTAATCTTGTAGATTCTGATACGAGAAGGTAGTCACTTTGAAAAGTTACAGGTGACTGTAACGTTCAGAGGTTTCCGATTAATCCATATTGCCTTGTTCTTCTTGTAACGCGCAGGTTGCCTGTTCAGATGCTACGAACATTGAAGCCTCAATCGTTGAGGAGGGGGACATTTATATCCTCAATGGCCACAAATGGTGGACATCGGGTAAGAGTGACCAAGGAAAAATGCACAACATGATTGAGTGAGAATAACGAGAGGATGGGCTGGGTTAGTACACTGTCTATTTATTTCTTGGATCTGGATTTGAAAATAAAACAAAAGTTGGGATGATAAAAGGCCATTTCGCCCATCCTCCACTACCCATTGTGACATCTAATAGTATTTTGATTAATCCAAATGTTTTGCATATTTAGTTCTCACTATAGATGTGTTTCCTGAATTATCCTGATTTCACGCATTTCCACTTATTTACTTCCTTGACTTACTTTGAAGCATCTGTTTGGGTTTACCCTATCTATACTACATCATATTATACACACTTTGAGGGCTGCTTTAACCACCTACTTAAGTTAAAACTTCTCCCCTTTCCTCATAGCTCATCAACTTCACACTTGGTATCAATCTCGCTGCTCTTCTCTGCACCCTTTCTTAAGTAGCCTTTCTTTGGTAGCCAAAATTGAGCGCACTATTCGTGATCTGACCAATTCATTTATGAAGAATGAGAACTGAAATAAAAGGTTTAAAAAGAGCTAAAAAAAATTACCAGTAATACTAATATAGAATAATAGTGCTGCATAAGTCACAGGACGATATAATAGAAATATTTCGGAGTTACATAAGAAAAGTCAAAAAAGATTATTCCGTCCATTATGCTTATCCATTTAGTACTGTAGACCTCCCATTATAGCATTCAGCTGTGGCTTGAATTTCTGTTTTTGCCTCTACCACCCTGAATAACAGATTTATTACTCTTTGAATAAATAAGTTCTTAATATCTGTTTTAAATTTACTTTTCACTTAAAAAAAATATTTTGCTACTCTCCTGGCTTAGAAAGTAATATCCTAGGATACCTTGGCCTAGAAATTCAGTATAGCCACTTTTGGGGCGGTAAAGTCGGGCGGCCGCTAAAGTTTGCGCCCGGCGCAAAGTCGCGCCCCCTTCGCCGATATTCAGTCGCATCGCCCCAAGAGGTTGCTGCTGCGCAAAAACAGGCGATGCACGACTATCTTTAGGCGCTAAGCTGGCGGTGCTGAGCGATAGCCCCGAGGCCGGGCGCAGCGCAGGTGCGGCGAGTTCTTGATTGACGGCAGACACTCTGGCGCCGGTCATCTCTTAAAGGGGGAGGGTGTATTTGTTTGCCTGCCACGCCCTGCACACTGAAGCCCTCAACCTAGGCCTGACCACTTCAGCTTCACCTGTACAACGCCCAGGACTATGGAGAAGGCCAGGGAGAGAGCGCAGCGCTTCAGTGACAGTGACCTGAGGCTGCTGGTTGGCGGAGTGGAGCGCAGGCGCCATGTTTTGTACCCAGAAGGTGGCAAGAGGCTGCTGCCCAGCGCCTACCGGAAAGCCTGGAGGGAGGTGTCCAACAGGGTGTCTTCCAACAGCGTGGTTGCCAGGACTCCTGTACAATGCCGGAAGAAGTTCAACGACCTCACTCGGATTGTCAGGGTGAGTACCCTTTCCAGTGTCCTCCTCATCCTTGCATGTGCACCTCACATTATGGGCAAAGGGACCTGAAAGCCCTAATGGCCAGCCCTCATCCAGCAGCTATGGGCCTGGCATGAAAATCAATTGCACATTCAGCACTTTACACACTGTCCAAGCTATTCGACCATGGGAGGCATTGCAGACAAGACCAGGGCTACACACTGTCCAAGCTATTCGACCATGGGAGGCATTGCAGACAAGATCAGGGCTACACACTGTCCAAGCTATTCGACCATGGGAGGCAGTGCAGACAAGATCAGGGCTACACACTGTCCAAGCTATTCGACCATGGGAGGCAGTGCAGACAAGATCAGGGCTACACACTATCCAAGCTATTCGACCATGGGAGGCAGTGCAGACAAGATCAGGGCTACACACTGTCCAAGCTATTCGACCATGGGAGGCAGTGCAGACAAGATCAGGGCTACACACTGTACTTAGAGGCCGTCCTTTCTCTTGCAGGCCAAGGTTGCGCACAACCGGCGCAACCAAACTGAGACCGGGGGAGGCCGTCCTGACCTCAAAGAGCTCTCCGACCTCGACCAGCGTGTGGACCGCATTATGGGAGGCCGGCTGATTGGCCCCGTCGCCACTGGAGATGCCGACCCTGTTCTGGGCACCAATGGTAAGGGCATCACCTTTTGGACCTCTCTCGTTCCACTTGCGCATCAGATCAGCATCCTTTGCCACTGTCCGACCAATGCGGTGAATGGCACCACTCATGCCTCCCTCGCTGCCGCCCTGTCCTCACTCTAAAGCTACTCTTGTGCCTTCCTGCTTTCAGATGGTGAATCGCCAGGTGAGGAGGCGGGCGCTCAAGCTGCCACTGTCAGCCCTTCGGAAGACGAGGAGGAGGAAGAGGAAGCCGGCCCATCAGTGCCACACTGAGCCGTGCCAGCCCATGGCGATGTAGGGGACACGTCTTCCCTGGAGGGGAGCCGGGGGGAAGGGTCGGAGGAGAGTGAAGCTCCGGGGCCCAGCGGCCTGCAGCAACGCGGGAGGGGTGGGGAAGCTCGGCGGACTTCTCCCCAGAGGGTGAGTGCGGCCTCCAGTCCTGCGACGGTCAGCGCAGAGGAGGTGCGCCTCCTAGAGGAAATGGCCGTCCAGGCTGAGCGCAGGCACACTGAGCTCATGGCTGCAGTGGGAAGGATGCCTGACTCCATAGAGTCACTGGCAAGGAGTGTGCAGGAATTCGGGTCAGCACAGGCCAGGAGTCTGCAACAATTCAGTGCAGCACAGGCCAGGAGTCTGGAACAGTTCAATGCAGCACAGGCCAGGAGTCTGCAGGACATCAATGCAGCACAGGCCAGCAGTCTGCAGGACATCGCGGCAGCACAGGCCAGGAGTCTGCAGGACTTCGCGGCAGCACAGTCGGCTTCTAGCCAAGTGCTCAGTCGTGCCGTCCATTCACTGGCTGGTGTGATGCGGACACAGACCAGGGCCACACGGGCACTAACTGCTGCCACCCTCGCTGGATCAGCCAGGCATCGCCAGGGCACTCGCCGCGCAGCAGCAGCCCAGCAGTCTGTCCTTCAGCTGTTTGCTGCGCATGCTGCAGTGCTGGCCCGTGCGAGTGCCAATGTGTCAGGCGACCAGCGAGCACCTGCGATCTGCCAGGTTGCCACCATTCCTGCAGCCGACACTGCCACTCCGCCACTGCAGCTGCCAGGAGCTGCTGGACACACTGCTGCCGCCCAGCCAGAGTTGGAGCAGTCAGCAGCCGGCCACTCCAAGGCCAGAGCTGGTGCAGGCCGACCCCCAAGGGCATCTGCCGTCTCGCCATCTGCCCCTCAGCAGCCTTCCCCCAGCCTTGCTGCAGCCACTGGGCTCCCATTGAGGAGCAGCAGGGCGGGCAGGGGCCAGCCAAGGATGCGCAAGGCATCGCCCTCGCAGGGCAAAAAGTAGAGGTATGCACAAATGCCTGGTGCTTGTTGGAAGGCCGACACTGGTGCAGTGTTTTTGTGTAAGGCCGAGACTGGTGTCTATCTTTATTTGTGTAAGGCTGAGACTGGTGTCTATCTTTATTTGTGTAAGGCCGAGACTGGTGTCTTTCTTTTTGTAAGGCCGAGACTGGTAGTTTTGTGTTTTTGGAGGGGGCTTCTCCACATGAGCATGTAATGTGGGAAGGGCAGAGGTTTTCAATAAATTTTTGTTGTTAAATTGCAGTGTGCATGGTTTTTTGGTTAAGTCCTGGTTGCCCTGCTCGGCTGAGGGCTTGTGGAGCGGCTACATTCATCTGCTGACATTGGCACAAGCCAGTCCCTGAGAGGGGGCCTAGAACCGACGTTCAATAAGCCGGCGACGGGCGGCCCTTGCACTTTGTGCCTCCCTCCTGTGCTGGTCCTCCTCCTCCTCCTCCTGCTCCTCCTCCTGAGGTGGTCCTCCAATCTGTGGTGGCAGTGGCTGAGTCCTGCGGATAGCCAGGTTGTGCAGCATGCAGCAAACGACCACGAAATGGGAGACTCGCTCCGGAGAATACTGCAGGGCTCCACCGGAACGATCGAGACAGCGGAACCGTTGCTTCAGGACGCCGATTGTTTGTTCGATGATGTTCCTGGTCGCTTGATGGCTCTCGTTGTATCGCTCTTCAGCAGGGGTGCTGGGCGCACGGAGCGGGGTCATCAGCCAGGTACACAAAGGATAGCCTTTGTCCCCGATAAGCCATCCTCGTGGGCGAGGCTGTGCCTGGAACATGTCTGCCACAGAAGTCTGTCGCAGGATGAAGGCATCGTGGCTGCTGCCTGGAAATCGGGCATTGACAGCTAGGATGAGCTGCCTGTGGTCACACACCAGCTGTACGTTCAGCGAATGGTAGCCCTTCCGGTTGCGGTAATCCTCGGCATTCTCCAGAGGTGCCCGCAAAGCCACATGCGTGCAGTCAATGGCGCCCTGCACCATGGGGAAGCCCGCGAATGCTGCAAAGCCCATTGCACGCTGTTGCTGCTTGTCAAGGGCCATGGAGAAGGAGATGAACTGACGTCTCCTTTTGAAAAGGGCATTGGTCACCTGGCGGATGCAGCAATGCACGGCGAACTGGGAGATGTTGGCAATGTCCCCAGTAGCGGATTGGAAGGAGCCGGTGGCATAAAAGTTGAGAGCTACCGTCACCTTCACTGCCACCGACAGAGACGTCCTGCTCCTCAGCTGTGGCTGCAGATCAACGGCAAGCAGCTGGCAGATCTCTGTGACCACCTCCCTTCTGAATCGCAGCCTCCGAACACACTGCTCCTCAGACATGTTGAGATAGGAGAACTGCTGGCGGTATACCCTGGGTGGGTAAGGCCTCCTTTGCCGACGCCTGTTGCCCCCTCTCCGTCTAACCAGGGCTGCCACTCTCTCACGGCGTCTGTGAGCCCTTTGGATGTAATTGAGAAAGCCAGCGTTGACACCCATTGCAGCCCCCATAATATGCTGGCAAACAGTGAGATGTCAATGAAGGCAATAACTTTTTGAAAGCTGTGGCCTGAAGCCAGAAGTACCTGTCCGAGTGTTGGGCCAAAGCAGAAAGCTATCTACCTTGGTCTCTCTCCAAAGATCCGTTTCGCAAGAAGGTGTGCTGCAAAATGGCAGCCTTTTATATTGCAGGATGAGTGCCCTTTAATTTGCGCCCCCCATGCCCCGCATTGGCTGAGCACCGTTCCACTTAACAGTCGCTAGGGGCGCCAGGCGCACAATGGGGCGGCGTGACTGAAGTTCCGGTTGGGGGCGCACAAAGGGCGTTGCACGAGGAAATGACGTCATGATCTGCGCGCGCAGCTGAGCACACGCAAAGACTTTGCGCCGGCGCTAAATCTCTAGTGAAGTTGGGGCGAGGCGCAGTTCGCGCTGCGCCCGGGCGCTACCCGCCTAGCGCCCGACATCTACTCCTCCTAAGGCGCTAACGGCTGGCGCAGCCAACTGAATTTCGAGGCCCTTGTCTCTACACTATGTAATACTCATTGATGTTCCTCAGGACCTCTTTAAATGGCTTCTTCCTTGGCTATAGAGCTTAAGCTTGAGCTTTTCTGATCTTTCCTTGTAGCTCACTTTGTATTTTTGTGGTATGGTGACCAGAACTAGGGAGAAAATTATCAGTGTGTTATAACTGAATTAATATGAGCAGTGTGATCACTGTGTTACATGATTCTATCTCTGGCAGCATGACAACCACCCGTGATTCTCTGGTCTTGGGTGTGATCGTAGCTGTTGATCCTTTGTGTATCTTGACAGGCGCAATGGATCCCCGCTGCAAACTCTGTGTGTTTATGGGAAAGACTGATCCACAGGCTCATCGACACAGACAGCAGTCCATGATTCTGGTTTCTATGGATACGCCAGGGGTTAAGGTTGTCCGACCCCTATCTGTTTACGGGATGGAAGACCCCCCAGGTGAGGCAGGCGATTATTGGAGGACCACCTGAGTGAGGTGAAAGTGCATTGTACAATTGAGGGACCTGTGTAGGTGAGCAGGGTATGTGTTTGGAAATAACCCTGGAAAAAGGTTACATTTGGAAGGTGCCCAAGATGACGCAGTTGGTTCTGGTATAGTGGATATCTCGGCTGAAGCAGTGTTAGAAATTCTCTTTGTCCGTTGGCTGTAAGGACTCCATCAAGTAAGTTTATTTAGTCTCAACTCACTAAACTGCCCCTAATGTGATGTGAAATTGCAGTCTCATTCAGGGAAACTACAGGCTGGCTGGTGTGAAAGTGCCACATTGATTCAGAAGAGGTGGTTTTCTGAGGTTGGAACAAAGTGGAGGGGACTTTATTCTCTACCTAACTCTGTTGTTTTTGATCTGAGAGTGCTTGTTGCTGACACTGGGTGCTTGAAATGGGAAACTGTTCCACTTCCAAGCAGTGATGTCCATCACCTTGATGAGCCTAAAATTCACAAAACTTAAATGCCTCCAAGATTGCTGTCTCTGCGCAGTTCCCTTTATCTGGCAATGGGAATAAAGGAACCACGGGTTTCCTGTCACTGTTGTGCTGTGCCCAGATGGTAGGTGTCTCACTCTTGGACAGGATGAATGCCTGTAAGAATTTGTCTTCTCTTATAGATGAAGCAGTCATTTACTGTAAAGCATTTCAGCTGGCACCCTGAGCAATATATGGGGTTTTGTTAGAGCAGATAGGGCGAAACTGTTTTCATTGGCAGGAGGGTCAGTAACCAGAAGACACAAATTTAAGATAATCAGCAAAAAAGCCAGAGGAGAATTCTTTTTACACAGCGAGTTGTTATGATCTGGAATGCACTGCCTGAAAGGGCGGTGGAAGCAGATTCAATAGTAACTTTCAAAAGGCAATTGGATAAATACTTGAAAAGGAAAAAATTGCAGGGCTATGGGGAAAGAGCAGGGGAGTGGGACTAATTGGCTAGCTCTTTCAAAGAGCTGGCACAGGCACAATGGGCCGAATGGCCTCCTTCTATGCTGTATGATTTTATCAACATATGCTGCAAGCTGGGTGGCTCAGACGAGAACTAATGAGGCCACTCACTAGTGCCATGGGATAGCAGAGCTACCTGAATAAATTATCTGTAACTAGTCTGAAGAGAAGAGATGGGGAGTTTATCCAGCTGCCAGGACAGGAGGGGAGGAAGGGCTGATCCAGTTGTTGGGCTTGGTTGGAAGGGTGGGGAAGAAGTAGAAATGATGCAACTGTCTGGACTGAGAGCGAGAAGGGAGATGATGGTACAGCTGTAATGCTGAGAGGAGGGAGATATGGCTGTAGTTGTGATCGGGTATAAAAACACATTTGTTCCTTTCCTTTAGGAGGTCATGGAGAACTTGTATTTGAAAATGTTCGAGTGCCAAAAGAGAACATTTTATTGGGGCCTGGTCGAGGCTTTGAAATTGCCCAAGGTAGGCTGGGACCAGGAAGGATACACCACTGCATGCGACTCGTTGGCTATGCAGATCGAGCTTTGCAACTTATGAAGGAACGGGTGAGTTTTTTATTCGTTCACGGGATGTGGGCGTTGCTTTTAAGACAATCTGGATCATGCACCATTCAGATCTAGGCCAAAGGTGGCTGTTTAAAAGCGCCCCTCACTGATGACTGTTACATGCAAACCCACATTGCTTGTTGCTATTAGTATGGGAGTAAATGCCCTGTACTCCAAAAGTGGCTCATTGTGTGCAGAGATGTTTTGACAATATAAAATGCTATATCAATGAAATAATTTAATTTTCTCTGATTTGCTCTGTTGTGATGGGGTAGGATGTGGCTTCAATCTCATGTGTTTTTTCATTTTTCTCGTCCCTTACATGGTGACTTTACCTTTTCTACTTCTGTACATGGAGAAGGGATGAAGTGGAGGGTTGATCACAGCACCTTGTGACAAGCTGAGGAGATGCCTTGTTGGGAGCCGAGAACAGCTTAATGGGTGCAGAATAGTCAGTGACCAAAGATTTAGACTGGAATAAATGGAATTGGCCCTGTGCCAGGTAGAGCAGGTAGGTTCCAGGTTTGATCCCTAGAGTTAGTGATTCTTAGCCAGGACAGCAGTGGAGGAACTACAATAGGCCTTGGTGTTCTTGAGCTAGAGAGGAAGGGGGAAATTGGCACTATCATCAATGAAGTGAGGAAGCTAGAGAACGAACTTCTCGATGCGCTAGTCAAAGGTTAATTTGAGGAGACTGTCAGGAAATTCCAGCTTGCAAGTGTTGATGTGGGATCTGAGACTACATAGAAGAGATGTCTGTATAACTGAGACACATGACCATTCCGCTCACCGGGGCCGATACCCAGTGGCACCAGCGAGAATACTTTTAGCAAGCTGCCAGCACTGAATGAGCACTGACAGGCAGCTCGTTGATCGGAGGTGTGGGGGCAATCTGACGGTACGTCTGCAGCGTTAAGCCTTTAAAGGGGGAGGGGGGAGGGAATGAAGGGACTGCCAGCGGGTGATAAGATTCATGCTCCTCCTGGCCCCACCAAAATCAGTACCACAACATTTTCTCCCATTTTCAGAGCTGCCTGCAGCAGTCACTTTAAAGACATAGGACCCCATTTTACATATTTAAGTAGGCAGCTCACCTGTTTCCTGGTCCACTTAAAAAATATGGTGGGTCGAACATTGCTGGGAAAGGGGTAAGTAGTGCACCACGATTTTCAGCGTCTACTGCTCCATTCCTGCTTGAAACAAAAATTGGACTCGCTATGACTCCAACTTTGCTGAGTAATTGTCACTGAAATATATAGGGCTCTCTGCAGCGAACGAACGTCACCAGCCGTTCGTTACACTTGTATTTGTCCATAGACTTTCTACGGGATTTTGCACTGGAAGTTCGCCTGTGTGAACAGGGCAAGTAATTGTGTATCTCCTTAACCAATCAGATTGAAGAATCGTTAATGAGCAGCGCAGAGTCTGAACCAGGAAGTGTCAGTTAGAATATTTAGTTCAATGTCAAATCATGTAAAGAAAGATGGGATTAAGAGAGCGAGATAAGAGACAGAAAGGTAAAGTTAAAAAAAATTAAATTTAAATTTGTTTATTTTTAAAATCTCCAACAATAATTAAAATTTGAAGGAATGAGACTCCACACTTGTAAAAATTAATTTTCAGTGCCAGAGAAGTTGTTTGGCAATAATTAAGACTTGTCACTGTTAAAAATCAATTTACACTGGAATGGACCAGCTCAAACTTTTTCTGGCGAGTTTATATACTAAACAGCAACTTCTGGTGTCCGCATATGCGCAGTAAAATGTGGAAATCATGAAGTTGCTGTCCGAGTTGCCCTGCTCCTCCAGAAGCTGCGCTATACCGGTATCTCACTGAGAGACTTGGCATTTAAATACATGGAAGGGCATGAAGTTGCTGTACTTATGTGTATTTAAATGCCAAGTCTCTCAGTGAGATACCGGTATAGCGCAACCTCCTCATCTACCATAGCTTTGGCAAAGTCCTCCTCCTTGGTAAACACCGATGCAAAGTACTCATTTAGTACCTCAGCTATGCCTCTGCCTCCACCAATAGTTCTCCATTTTGGTCCCTAACCAGCCCCACCGCTCCTTTGACAACCCTTTTACAGTTAATACGCCTATAGAAGACCTTTGGATTCCCCTTTATGTTAGCTGCTAATCTATTCTCGTACTGTCTCTTTACCTCATTTATTTCCTTTTTCACTTCTCTGTACTTTTTATATTCACCCTGATTCTGCCTTGTATTATCAAGCTGACATCTGTCAAATGCCCCCTTTTTCTGCTTCGTCCTACTCTCCAACTCCTTTGTCATCCAGGGAGCTCTGGCTTTGGTTGTCCTCCCTTTCCCCCTTATAGGAATGTACCTAATGAACCATCTCGTCTTTAAAGGCCGCCCATTGCTTCGTTATATTTTTGCCTGCCAGTCTGACTCCAATTTACCTGGGCCAGATCCCTCCTCAATTCACTGAAATTAGCCTTCCTCCAGTTAAGTATTTTTATTTTAGATTGCTCCTGGTCCTTCTCCATAACTAATCCAAACCTTACGATACTATGATCGCTATTTCTGAGATTTTCTCCAACTGTGACATTCTCCATTTGACCCACTTCATTCCCCAGGACTAGATCCAGCAATGGCTTCATCCTCCTTGGGCAGGAAACATACTGATCAAGAAAATCTCCTGAACACACTTCAGAAATTCCTCCCCTTCTCTGCTCTTAACACAATCACAATCACTGCTCCATTCAATATTGGGGTAGTTCAAGTCTCCCATTATCACTAGCCTATAGTTCTTGCACCTCTCAGTAATTTCTTTGCAAATCTGCTCCTCTGTCTCCTTCCCATTATTTGGTGGCCTATAAAATACACCAATTAGGGTATTAGCTCCTTTATTGTTTCTCAACTCCAACCAAATAGATTCTGTCTTTGGTTCCTCAAGGGCATTCTCTCTTTCTAGCACTGTAATATTTTCATTAATCAAAACTGCTACCTCTCTTTTTTCCCTTCCCTATCTTTCCTGAATACATTGTAGCCAGGAATATTAAGCATCCAATCCTCCCCTTTTTTGAGCCAGGTCTCAGTTATCGCCACTGATGCGCTATCAATTCTAATAAAAGGCTAGGCAGAGTTCAGAACAACAGGCTTTTATTAACTACTGAATTGCACTTCAGACAGATCAGGACTATGCCTCTAGTGGACGACCGAATGCCAGGAGCTGCCATGCGGCCGCTCTTATACTCGGTAGCCCAGGGGCGGAGTCAGCTGAGGCATAGTCAGGCACAACAGTGAAACAAGAGTGAACGACAACAACAACAACAACAACAGTGAACACAGTGAACTACAGTGGTTTACCACAGCCACTACATCATATTCCCACGTGGCTATTTGCACCTGTAGCTCACCAACCTTATTAAACATGCTTTGTCCTTTTACACACATCACTCCAAATCTAACTTAGACCTCTTTGTATTTTCCATGACCCTACCTAATTCTGTATTATTCCTAACTCTAACTGTCTGTCCTAGTCCTCTGTGCACTTTGTTTCTACTTTTTATTACTACATCCTGGTGCCCAACCCCCCTGGGTAATTAGTTTAAACCCACCCCCACAGCATTAGTTAACCCTCCCGCAAGGATATTGGTCCCAGGTAGTGTTGCCAGCTCTGGTTGGAGGTATTCCTGGAGGTAGGCCATGTGACATTCTCAACACATGACATCTGACCATGTGATGCCAGAGCACGTGACATCTGACCCAAACCCCCCCGCCCCTTTTCTTTCTGTCTTGGTGCTCTGCCTTCCACAGAAACAAACTACAAGCCCTACCCATCATTGCCTTGCCTCAAGCTTCGAAAATACAGGTTGAGCGTCCCAAATCCAGGGTTCTGGAATCCGGACTCTGGGACGATTGGTGGCAGGGGTCTGGAATCCATAAAATGTTCCGGAATCCGGACATCCTGAGGGAGGCTTACCAAAACCGGAAATAGCGCAACCTGGTCCCAGGCATTTTTGGACTCAGCACGTGTTTCTGATGTCCGAAGTCCGGAAATATTGCAACCTGGGCTCGGGCGTTTCCGGACTTCAGACATCAGAAACACGTTCCGAAGTCTGTAAAAAACCCGAAAACTGGCTCGGCCTCGGTCCTGCGGTTGCCAGATTCAGGATGCTCAACCTGTACCTTAGTTTCACCTTCACTGACTCACCCCCCAAATCACCCACTCACTCACTCGCTGGCTCCCAAATCAGTCACGTGCAAAAACATTGCTCACTGATGCCTCAAAATACAGACAATCGGGGAGCAGCCTTTTCTCGCAAATCGTGTTGCCAACTCTGGTTGGAGGAATTCCTGGAGGTATGGTCATGTGACCATCCCACCACATGACATCTGACCATGTGTTGCCTGATCATGTGACATCTGCCCACATGACTTCTACAAATGTTATTACATTGTAGCCAGGATTGTTTTTAGAGTCATAGTCATTATGGCACAGAAGGAGGCCATTCAGCCCATCGAGTCCGTGCCGGCTCTCTGTAGAGCAATCCAGTCAGTCCCATTCCCCCGCTCTATCCCCGTAGCCCTGCAAGTTTAATTCTCTCAAGTGCCTATCCAATTTCCTTTTGAAATCATTGATCGTCTCCGCTTCCACCACCCTCATCGGCAGCGAGTTCCAGGTCATCACCACTCGCTGCGTAAAAAAGTTCTTCCTCACGTCCCCCCTGTATCTCTTGCCCAAAACCTTAAATCTGTGTCCCCTAGTCCTTGTACCATCAGCGAATGAGAACAGCCTTTCTCTGTCTACCTTATCCAAACCCGTCATAATCTTGTACACCTCTATCAAATCTCCCCTCAACCTCAATTGCTCCAAGAAGAACAACCCCAGCTTCTCCAACCTAACCTTGTAGCTAAGATCCCTCATTCCTGGAACCATTCTGGTAAATCTCCTCTGCACCCTCTCAAGAAACTTCACATCCTTCCTAAAGTGTGGTGACCAGAACTGGACGCAATACTCTAGCTGTGGCCTAACCAGAGCTTTATAAAGGTCCAGCATAACTTCTCTACATTTGTACTCAATACCTCTATTTATGAAGCCCAAGATCCCTCAATATATCCTGCCACCTTCAAAGATCTATGCACATGAACTCCCAGGTCCCTCTGTCCCTGCACACTCTTTAGAACTGTGCCATTAAGTCTATATTGCCTCGCCCTATCCCTTCTGCCAAAATTCATCGCCTCACACTTCTCTGTATTGTCCCTCCTAGTTTTCTATGCACCATGTCACTCCTCTCTGCTGCTGTGTCCTGGTGCCCCTCCGCCAGTGTGTGTTTTTTGCTATCTTATTTTCTTCTGCTTTTTTTCCCCTTCTGTCTCGACCCCCTTGCCTTTGTGTCACTCCTGCTCAAATGTTTGAGGCCTATCAGCACTATAAAATGCCATTGAAAAGTTAATTGAAAACCTATCTTTATTGCTCTGCTGCTATGATAACAGGCCCGCGGCCTGCTCCCAGGCTGACATCAATGCTCCCTGTAGCTTCCTCCAGCAGGTGCCAGCGATCAGTCTTGCCTCCCAGTTTTGAATTATTGGCAAATGACCATTATTTTAATTTTTAAGTTTGATAATTCCCCCAGATCACATCTACCGCACCTTTTCTGCATGATATTAAAAAAAAACCAACTACCTTTTTATAGTCAAAGTATCTTCCTCAGTCGTAAGATCACGACACTGCACCCTGTGGATGCCACAAGTGTGGCTTCTTTTGTCAATATGTGTTGTGTGGAACGGGACCTTTCCTTGTATTGTTTTCCTCATTCTGCGAATCAACTGATGAAATTTGCAACTGTAACTCGAGACTGATCTGAGTGGAGAAAAAATAAGGTGATACTGTATGTGAGTGTCGCATTCTAGCCAAAAGACCATCTTATTTTTTGCAGTTTTAAAGAAAGGTCCACACCCAAAACTTTAACAGGTCTGATCACTCCGCAGATGCTGGCAGACCTGCTGAGTGTTTCCAGTGTTTTCAGTTTTTGTTTCAGAGTTCCTGCATCTGTGTTTTTTTGCTTTTTGTTTATTTTCTAAGGTTGACTTGTGTGTCTCTAACCCTGGCAGAAATGTGAAGTATGGGAGGCTGGGGTACTGACGGGTTTATTTCGTCCATCAGTGGAACTCTGGCTAATTTTAGATCCTCCTAACCCTGAGTAGTCTAAATTATGGCCCGCAGGCCATAGGCGACCAATAAGCCCTGTCAATACGACCCATAAAGCCCAGGCAACTCTGTTCTATTTGTGCCTCTTACTGCTGGCATGTTCTGTCACTTTTGTGTTTCTGGATGTTTGCAAAGGATTGTTCTTGGTGTTGCAGCCTCAATAAATAAATGGTAAATAAGGTGATATGTTAGAAGGATTATCAAATGAGCCTATATGGGTTGAACTAAAGAACAAAAAAGGGACAATCACACTGCTGGGAGTGTACTATAGACCCCCAAACAGTCCGAGGGAGATAAAAGAGCAAATTTGTAGGCAAATTTCTGACAAGTGCAAAAACAATAAGGCAGTAATAGTGGGGGATTTCAATTACCCCAATATTAACTGTGATACTACCAGTGTAAAAGGTATAGAGGGCACAGAATTCCTAAATTGCATTCTGGAGAACTTTTTTAGCCAATACATAGCAAGCCCAATAAGAGGGGGGGCATTTCAGGATTTCGTTTTAGGGAATGAAGTTGGGCAGGTAGAAGGAGAATCACTGGGAGAGCATTTTTGTGGTAGTCATCATAATTCAGTTAGTATTAGCATAATTATGGATAAGGACAAAGAAAAAACAGGAGTAAGGGTTCTAAATTGGGGGAAGGCCAATTTTACTAGGTTGAGAAGTAATTTAGCAAAAGTGGACTGGAAACAGTTACTTGAAGGTAAATCAGTGTCAGAGTAGGGGGAGGAATTCAAGAGGGAGATACATGGAGTTCAGGGTAAACATGTTCCCATAAAGAAAAAGGGTAGAACTGCCAAATTTAGAGCCCCCTGGATAAAAGGTGCTTTCAGGGTAAGATGAGGCAAAAAAGGGAAGCCTATATCAGATATCGTGAGCTCAATACTGCAGAAAGCCTAGAAGAGTATAGAAAGTGTAGGGGTGAAATTAAGGAGGAAATTAGGAAAGTAAAAAGAGGGCATGAAAAAACACTGGCAAGTAGAAGCAAAGAAAACCCAAAGATCTTTTATAATTACATAAAGAGCAAGAGGATAACTAAGGAAAGAGTAGGGCCTATCAGGGACCAAAATGGTGATCTATGTGCGGAGGATGTGGGGAAGGTACTTAATGAATACTTTGCAGCTGTCTTCACAAAAGAGAGGGACGATGCCGACATTGAAGTTGAGGAAGAAGATAGTGAAATATTGGACGGGATAAACATAGTAAGAGAGGAAGTATTAAGGGGTATAGCATCCTTGAAAGTAGATAAATCGCCAGGGCCGGATGAAATATATCCGAGGATATTAAAAGAAGCAAGGGAGGAAATTGCGGAGGCTCTGACCATCATTTTCCAATCCTCCCTGGCTACAGGTGTAGTGCCAGATGATTGGAGAACTACTAACGTTGTACCATTGTTTAAAAAGGGAGGAAGGGATAAACTGAGCAATTACAGGCCAGTTAGTTTAACCTCGGTAGTGGGCAAATTACTGGAATCAATTCTGGGGGACAGTATAAACCTTCATTTAGAAAGACACAGATTAATCAAGGACAGTCAGCATGGTTTTGTTCAGGGAAGGTCGTGTCTGACTAACTTGATTGAATTCTTTGAGGAGGTAACAAGGAAGGTCGATGAGGGCAGTGTGTTTGATGTAGTCTACATGGATTTTATCAAGGCTTTTGACAAGGTCCCACATGGCAGGCTGATCAAAAAAGTAAAAGCCCATGGGATCCAAGGGAGAGTGGCAAATTGGATCCAAAATTGGCTCAGTGGCAGGAAGCAAAGGGTAATGGTTGAGGGGAGTTTTTGCGACTGGAAGGCTGTTTCCAGTGGGGTTCCACAGGGCTCAGTACTCGGTCCCTTACTTTTTGTAGTATATATTAATGATTTAGACTTGAATGTAGGGGGCATGATAAAGAAATTTGCAGCTGATACAAAAATTGTCCGTGTGGTTGACAGTGAGGAGGAAAGCCTGAGACTGCAGGAAGATATCAATGAACTGGTCAGTTGGGCAGAAAAGTGGCAAATGGAATTCAATCTGGAAAAGTGTGAGGTAATGCATTTGGGGAGGGGCAACATGGCAAGGGAATACACAATTAATGGGAGGATACTGAGAGGTGTGGAGGAACAGAGGGACCTTGGAGTGTATGTCCACAGATCCTTAAAGGTGGCAGGACAGGTCGATAAAGTAGTTAAAAAGGCATACGGAATGCTTTCCTTTATTAGCTGAGGCATAGCATATAAGAGCAGGGAAGTTCTGCCAAAACTGTATAAAACACTGGTTAGGCCACAGCTTGAGTACTGCGTGCCGTTCTGGTCACCACATTACAGGAAGGATGTGATTGCACTGGAGAGGGTGCAGAGGAGATTTACGAGGATGTTGCCAGGACTGGAAAACTTTAGCTATGAGGAAAAATTGGATAGGCTGGGGCTGTTTTCCTTGGAACAGAGGAGGCTGATGGGAGATTTAATTGAGATGTATAAAATTATATGGGGCCTAGATAGAGTGGATAGGAAAGACCTATTTCCTTAGCAGAGGGGTCAAGAATCAGGGGGTATAGATTTAAAGTAGTTGGTAAAAGGATAGAGGGGAGATGAGGGTAAAAAATTTCACCCAGAGGGTGGTGGGGGTCTGGAACTCACTGCCCGAAAGGGTGATAGAGGCAGAAACCCTCATCACATTTAAAAAGTACTTGGATGTGCACTTGAAGAGCCGTAACCTACAGGGCTACGGACCTAGTGCTGGAATGTGGGATTAGGGTGGATAGCTCTTTTCCGACCAACACAGACACGATGCGCCAGATGGCCTTCTGTGTCGTAATTTTTCTATGATTCTAAGAACACCAGATCTTATTAGCATCAACAGTTTGAGATGCCTGCAAATTAATGGGAACATTGATTTACACTTTATATGTGTCTCAGAAGGCTCAATGGAATGCATCTAAACAGCTCATAAAGACAAAAAGCTCAGGCATTCCTGACCTAATTCACAGGTGTTCCATTAGCTAACATTAGCTGCAACTTTATGAAGGGGATGCAGTAATGTAATGCAGTCTCTAAACTCACTTTCTCACCTCCCACCCCACTGCATGTAGGTAAAAACACGAGTGGCCTTTGGAAGACCATTAGCTGAGCAGAGCACTATCATGGCAGACATTGCGAACTCCCGGATTGAGATTGAGCAGGCACGGTTGCTCGTGCTGAAAGCTGCCCATCTCATGGATACAGTGGGAAACAAGGTAAAAACTCGTTGAAGATGAAAGCTTCAATTTTGCTCCACGGTTTCATCAAATCAGATTGCAGCAGGTCTTTTGTGAAAAAGCATTGTGGCGTTAAAGCAGCATAATTCGTGTCATTGTGTGAAGTGTACTTTTTCCATGGCTTTTTGATTTCTCAATTTTGGCCACATTAATCGATCTATTTCTCAGTTTGACTATCTTGTGTCTGCTACACCTTTGTAGGGCGGGAAGCATGCTGATTGGCTCATTCATAAAAACAAATGACTGATTGGCCCATTGATGAAAAATGAGCAAACCACAAACTACAAAAAGTGTTATTGACGATAAACCTCTGTCTATGGTGATAAAACATTCCATTCAAAAAGTGAAACCAATAAACAACAGGCAGGACCAAATAATTAAATGGTTGACATTTTGTTCCAACTGCTTTGCGTGTCCATCTTGTTTTCCAACAACCCCACAGATGTAGGGTTCACCGAAAAATAACATTTATAAAGAACGCTGGTTTCCCATGAACTTACCCATGGACTGTTACAAATCTCTGCAATAATTTTCTGCGTCTCATTCGGGGACTGGGGCTTGTGTTCATTTGAACGCTCATCGTATATTTTTTTTAACCCAGGACTTTGCACACCTGCAACCTTCCTGCCACTCAGTCCCTTGCTGTGCTCGCATGTATACAACCTATCAGTTCTGGCTCATCAATTTATAGGAATATATAAATAAGCCACTTCTTCTCAGGCTGTGGTATGTTGAATCTTTCTCGGCCACTCAATGCCACTAGAATTGTATTGTGTTGGTTTATGATGACCAGCCAGCATTGGCTGCATTGCCCCAAACCAGTCATGCCATTCCCAGCCTTTGTACCAGACCGCCAGTGAGCGATGCTACTGGAGATAGAATATGTTATCTAGTATTGCATTACATAGTAACACTCCCATCATTCTAAAACAGCGTGTCCTCCAACTTATTGTGGGCCATGCTACAAGGGAGATGCTACTCTTTTTAAATCTTTGTCTACGAGTAATGACATGGGTGATCAATTAGTATTTATGGCAGTTCATTATACACTCTGTAACTCACTGCCAGCTGTTCATTATTCACTGTAACTCACTGCCAGCTGTTCATTATACACTCTGTAACTCACTGCCAGCTGTTCATTATACACTCTGTAACTCACTGCCAGCTGTTCATTATACACTCTGTAACTCACTGCCAGCTGTTCATTATACACTCTGTAACTCACTGCCAGCTGTTCATTATACACTCTGTAACTCATCGCCAGCTGTTCACTATAAACTCTGTAACTCACTGCCAGCTGTTCATTATACACTCTGTAACTCATCGCCAGCTGTTCACTATAAACTCTGTAACTCACTGCCAGCTGTTCATTATTCACTGTAACTCACTGCCAGCTGTTCATTATTCACTGTAACTCACTGCCAGTTGTTCATTATACACACTGTAACTCACTGCCAGCTGTTCATTATACACTCTGTAACACACTGCCAGGTGTTTATTATAGACTCTGTAACTCTGCCAGCTGTTCATTATACACTCTGTAACTCTGCCAGCTGTTCATTATACAATCTGTAACACACTGCCAGGTGTTTATTATAGACTCTGTAACTCTGCCAGCTGTTCATTATACACTCTGTAACTCTGCCAGCTGTTCATTATACACTCTGTAACACACTGCCAGGTGTTTATTATAGACTCTGTAACTCTGCCAGCTGTTCATTATACACTCTGTAACTCTGCCAGCTGTTCATTATACAATCTGTACATTATAAACTCTGTAACTCACTGCCAGCTGTTCATTATACAATCTGTAACTCTGCCAGCTGTTCATTATACACTCTGTAACTCTGCCAGCTGTTCATTATACAATCTGTACATTATAAACTCTGTAACTCACTGCCAGCTGTTCATTATACACTCTGTAACTCTGCCAGCTGTTCATTATACACTCTGTAACTCTGCCAGCTGTTCATTATAAACTCTGTAACTCTGCCAGCTGTTCATTAAACACTCTGTAACTCTGCCAGCTGTTCATTATACACTCTGTAACTCACTGCCAGCTGTTCATTATACACTCTGTAACTCACTGCCAGCTGTTCATTATACACTCTGTAACTCACTGCCAGCTGTTCATTATACACACTGTAACTCTGCCAGATGTTCATTATACACACTGTAACTCTCTGCCAGCTGTTCATTATACACACTGTAACTCTCTGCCAGCTGTTCATTATACACACTGTAACTCTGCCAGATGTTCATTATACACACTGTAACTCTCTGCCAGCTGTTCATTATACACACTGTAACTCTCTGCCAGCTGTTCATTATACACACTGTAACTCACTGCCAGTTGTTCATTATACACTCTGTAACTCTGCCAGCTGTTCATTATACACTCTGTAACTCTGCCAGCTGTTCATTATAAACTCTGTAACTCTGCCAGCTGTTCATTAAACACTCTGTAACTCTGCCAGCTGTTCATTATACACTCTGTAACTCACTGCCAGCTGTTCATTATACACTCTGTAACTCACTGCCAGCTGTTCATTATACACTCTGTAACTCACTGCCAGCTGTTCATTATACACACTGTAACTCTGCCAGATGTTCATTATACACACTGTAACTCTCTGCCAGCTGTTCATTATACACACTGTAACTCTCTGCCAGCTGTTCATTATACACACTGTAACTCTGCCAGCTGTTCATTATACACACTGTAACTCTCTGCCAGCTGTTCATTATACACACTGTAACTCTCTGCCAGCTGTTCATTATACACACTGTAACTCACTGCCAGTTGTTCATTATACACTCTGTAACTCACTGCCAGCTGTTCATTATACACTCTGTAACTCATTGCCAGCTGTTCATTATACACTCTGTAACTCACTGCCAGCTGTTCATTATACACACTGTAACTCTGCCAGCTGTTCATTATACACACTGTAACTCACTGCCAGCTGTTCATTATAAACTCTGTAACTCTGCCAGCTGTTCATTATAAACTCTGTAACTCTGCCAACTGTTCATTATACACTCTGTAACTCATTGCCAGCTGTTCATTATACACTCTGTAACTCACTGCCAACTGTTCATTATACACACTGTAACTCTGCCAGCTGTTCATTATACACACTGTAACTCACTGCCAGCTGTTCATTATAAACTCTGTAACTCTGCCAGCTGTTCATTATAAACTCTGTAACTCTGCCAACTGTTCATTATACACTCTGTAACTCATTGCCAGCTGTTCATTATACACTCTGTAACTCACTGCCAACTGTTCATTATACACACTGTAACTCTGCCAGCTGTTCATTATACACACTGTAACTCACTGCCAGCTGTTCATTATAAACTCTGTAACTCTGCCAGCTGTTCATTATACACTCTGTAACTCACTGCCAGCTGTTCATTATTCACTGTAACTCACTGCCAGCTGTTCATTATACACACTGTAACTCACTGCCAGCTGTTCATTATACACTCTGTAACTCTGCCAGCTGTTCATTATATACTCTGTAACTCACTGCCAGCTGTTCATTATACACTCTGTAACACACTGCGAGCTGTTCATTATAAACTCTGTAACTCACTGCGAGCTGTTCATTATAAACTCTGTAACTCACTGCCAGCTGTTCATTATACAATCTGTAACTCTGCCAGCTGTTCGTTATACACTCTGTAACTCACTGCCAGCTGTTCATTATACACACTGTAACTCACTGCCAGCTGTTCATTATACACACTGTAACTCTGCCAGCTGTTCATTATATACTCTGTAACTCACTGCCAGCTGTTCATTATAAACTCTGTAACTCACTGCCAGCTGTTCATTATACACTCTGTAACTCACTGCCAGCTGTTCATTATAAACTCTGTAACTCTCTGCCAGCTGTTCATTATACACTCTGTAACTCACTGCCAGCTGTTCATTATACACTCTGTAACTCACTGCCAGCTGTTCATTATAAACTCTGTAACTCACTGCCAGCTGTTCATTATACACTCTGTAACTCACTGCCAGCTGTTCATTATAAACTCTGTAACTCACTGCCAGCTGTTCATTATACACTCTGTAACTCACTGCCAGCTGTTCATTATAAACTCTGTAACTCTCTGCCAGCTGTTCATTATACACTCTGTAACTCACTGCCAGCTGTTCATTATAAACTCTGTAACTCACTGCCAGCTGTTCATTATACACTCTGTAACTCACTGCCAGCTGTTCATTATAAACTCTGTAACTCACTGCCAGCTGTTCATTATACACTCTGTAACTCACTGCCAGCTGTTCATTATAAACTCTGTAACTCACTGCCAGCTGTTCATTATACACTCTGTAACTCACTGCCAGCTGTTCATTATAAACTCTGTAACTCACTGCCAGCTGTTCATTATACACTCTGTAACTCTGCCAGCTGTTCATTATAAACTCTGTAACTCACTGCCAGCTGTTCATTATACACTCTGTAACTCACTGCCAGCTGTTCATTATACACACTGTAACTCACTGCCAGCTGTTCATTATACACTCTGTAACTCTGCCAGCTGTTCATTATATACTCTGTAACTCACTGCCAGCTGTTCATTATAAACTCTGTAACTCTGCCAGCTGTTCATTATAAACTCTGTAACTCACTGCCAGCTGTTCATTATATACTCTGTAACTCTGCCAGCTGTTCGTTATACACTCTGTAACTCACTGCCAGCTGTTCATTATACACTCTGTAACTCACTGCCAGCTGTTCATTATAAACTCTGTAACTCTCTGCCAGCTGTTCATTATACACTCTGTAACTCACTGCCAGCTGTTCATTATAAACTCTGTAACTCACTGCCAGCTGTTCATTATACACTCTGTAACTCACTGCCAGCTGTTCATTATAAACTCTGTAACTCACTGCCAGCTGTTCATTATACACTCTGTAACTCACTGCCAGCTGTTCATTATAAACTCTGTAACTCTCTGCCAGCTGTTCATTATACACTCTGTAACTCACTGCCAGCTGTTCATTATACACTCTGTAACTCACTGCCAGCTGTTCATTATACACTCTGTAACTCACTGCCAGCTGTTCATTATAAACTCTGTAACTCACTGCCAGCTGTTCATTATACACTCTGTAACTCACTGCCAGCTGTTCATTATAAACTCTGTAACTCTCTGCCAGCTGTTCATTATACACTCTGTAACTCACTGCCAGCTGTTCATTATAAACTCTGTAACTCACTGCCAGCTGTTCATTATACACTCTGTAACTCACTGCCAGCTGTTCATTATAAACTCTGTAACTCACTGCCAGCTGTTCATTATACACTCTGTAACTCACTGCCAGCTGTTCATTATAAACTCTGTAACTCACTGCCAGCTGTTCATTATACACTCTGTAACTCACTGCCAGCTGTTCATTATAAACTCTGTAACTCACTGCCAGCTGTTCATTATACACTCTGTAACTCTGCCAGCTGTTCATTATAAACTCTGTAACTCACTGCCAGCTGTTCATTATACACTCTGTAACTCACTGCCAGCTGTTCATTATACACACTGTAACTCACTGCCAGCTGTTCATTATACACTCTGTAACTCTGCCAGCTGTTCATTATATACTCTGTAACTCACTGCCAGCTGTTCATTATAAACTCTGTAACTCTGCCAGCTGTTCATTATAAACTCTGTAACTCACTGCCAGCTGTTCATTATATACTCTGTAACTCTGCCAGCTGTTCGTTATACACTCTGTAACTCACTGCCAGCTGTTCATTATACACTCTGTAACTCACTGCCAGCTGTTCATTATACACTCTGTAACTCACTGCCAGCTGTTCATTATACACTCTGTAACTCACTGCCAGCTGTTCATTATACACTCTGTAACTCACTGCCAGCTGTTCATTATATACTCTGTAACTCTGCCAGCTGTTCATTATACACTCTGTAACTCTGCCAGCTGTTCATTATATACTCTGTAACTCACTGCCAGCTGTTCATTATAAACTCTGTAACTCACTGCCAGCTGTTCATTATACACTCTGTAACTCTGCCAGCTGTTCATTATATACTCTGTAACTCACTGCCAGCTGTTCATTATACACTCTGTAACTCTGCCAGCTGTTCATTATAAACTCTGTAACTCACTGCCAGCTGTTCATTATACACTCTGTAACTCACTGCCAGCTGTTCATTATACAATCTGTAACTCTGCCAGCTGTTCATTATACACTCTGTAACTCACTGCCAGCTGTTCATTATATACTCTGTAACTCACTGCCAGCTGTTCACTATACACTCTGTAACTCACTGCCAGCTGTTCATTATACACTCTGTAACTCACTGCCAGCTGTTCATTATAAACTCTGTAACTCTGCCAGCTGTTCATTATACAATCTGTAACTCTGCCAGCTGTTCATTAAACACTCTGTAACTCACTGCCAGCTGTTCATTATATACTCTGTAACTCACTGCCAGCTGTTCATTATAAACTCTGTAACTCACTGCCAGCTGTTCATTATACACTCTGTAACTCTGCCAGCTGTTCATTATATACTCTGTAACTCACTGCCAGCTGTTCATTATATACTCTGTAACTCACTGCCAGCTGTTCATTATATACTCTGTAACTCACTGCCAGCTGTTCATTATACACTCTGTAACTCTGCCAGCTGTTCATTATATACTCTGTAACTCACTGCCAGCTGTTCATTATACAATCTGTAACTCTGCCAGCTGTTCATTATACACTCTGTAACTCTGCCAGCTGTTCATTATACACTCTGTAACTCACTGCCAGCTGTTTATTAAACACTCTGTAACTCACTGGCAGCTGTTCATTAAGTTTTGAAGTATTTTCATTGCTGCTTCTTAATGGATTACTAATGGGACAGCAGTGCATTATCTGTCACAATAGTTCTGAGTTGTACTGTCTCCTTTATGTGTTGCATCCTTTCTCTTGTTCCTGGTTCATGCTCACTGCAGTGCATTTTGAGCATTTAATCTTTTATCATTGCAGGAAGCCGCCTCCGAGATCCCCATGATTAAATTAGTGGCACCAAACATGGCGTTACTTGTCATTGATCGTGCAATCCAGGTGAGGGTGGCTAATGTGTAAACCAACAAATACACTGACTTGTAAACCTATTCTTTTATTCAAGCATGTGCCCTTTTCGTCTGAATTACAAACTTACACAACTAAAAATGTTAATTGCTCTCTCTTTCTGCCTGAGTTAAACAGCCAATGTTTTTACTGCTGATACACCTGTGTAAACTCCTAGGCTAGCAATGATTCAAGATGAAAGCAAAATGAGAGATGGCTCAGTGCAGGTTCCCTTCAAACTGGATAATTTCTTTGACACATTTGCAGGGAATGATCCTTAACAGTTGTTACATCCCTAACCCCCTACACAAAACTAGTCTGCTAGAATATGCTCTACTCTCCTCAGGCGTTTTATTTTTACATTACAAGAAATCTGCCAAAGGTTTGCCTGAAAGCCAGTGTTAATGTGAGTAATGGGTCAACCTTGGTCCATCCATTGCATGGTGAAGCTAGAAATAATTAAGGAACTCAGGGCTGTACTCAGGAGAAATGACTCTGCATAATCCTGAAGTCAGGGGTTTACATTCCAGGGTTGTATTAGTCTGATCCAAACGTTTGACACTCTGATCCATCAGTCTTAATTGGGATTTTTTTTGGTCATTGTGTGAGATGCTGGATAACATGCCTTTTGACAGCAGAGTGTTCCATATTGGGAGGGATGGGGATAGAGGCAACCTGCTGATCACACCCAACTGTAAACACCCCTTGAGCATGCAATCACAGGATAACATTG
Organism: Somniosus microcephalus; assembly: GCF_052327205.1. Taxonomy (NCBI): domain Eukaryota; kingdom Metazoa; phylum Chordata; class Chondrichthyes; order Squaliformes; family Somniosidae; genus Somniosus; species Somniosus microcephalus. The sequence continues at coordinate 22,591,443 of NC_141005.1, forward strand.
GCGATACTGTCACAGTTTATTCCACTTGCTCCTTTTCCTCTCAATGGTTCCCAAGCATCTCCAGCTTGGATTTGCATCATCATCTTCCAACTCAGAGTTTGCTGACAGTTTGTTTCTGTATTTTTCAGGCATTTGGAGCTGCCGGGCTCAGCAGTGACTACCCATTGGCTCAGTTTTTCGGCTGGGCACGTGCATTGCGACTCGCTGATGGTCCAGATGAGGTTCACAGGGCTGTGGTTGCCAAGCATGAATTGAAACGATGAGACACTGAATACTGGCACTGATCAAGACAACCACTCACAACCTTTTGAAATCACAACGTACATAAATCAAATCACAATCATGTCTGTGAAACAACAATACTGCATTTGTCTTTAATTCCTGGTTAGAGACAGTCTCACCGATAATAACACTAATTGCCTTATCACTTCTCTCTTCACACCCCCCAAATCCCTCAGCACATCATTCTCTAATCAAGAGTAGTTAAGATCCTCCTGCAATCAACTTGTACCATTCTTTCAGCCAGCCACTAGGAGGCCATGTTGCACTGTGGAGTCCATGTCAAGGGAATGATTTGGTAGAGTTACTGAACCTGACTGTATGAGATGGTTAAATTAGAACTTGCTCAGTTGATCTGACAAGATTGCTGAAATCCAAAAATCATTAACAAGATATTAGAAAGATTGAATTGTCATTATTTAAATATTGGATGTTTTAAATGTAAATTTCATTTTTTGTCTCCCAGTTTGTTCTCTTTTCTTGAAGGCACTGACTCCCTGCTGGGTCACAATTCCATGAATACCAGGAGTCCTCTGTTGCCTCTGATAATCAGATGAGGGAGAAAGAAACAGAAGCTTATGCTGATAAGGTTAGATGAAAAAGGATGGGAGGATGGAGCATGAACGGTGGCATAGCCCAGTTGGGCCGAATGGCCTGTGTCTGTGCTGTAGACTTGATGTAACTCAATGTAACCTTGCCCACCTGGCATTCTTCATGTATGAGTGTAGACCATCAGCGCCAGCAGGCAAATCGACACAGCCGAGATTGATCATGTTCTGATTCATGCATTTTCCAACAGGGATAACTGGATAGCAACCAGTAAAAGGAACCCTGGCTGAATTTTTCCCTCCCTAATCCAGAGGACATCACAGTCCAAATGGCTCAGCTACTCACTGATGTAACCAGCTGAGCCATTGAAGAATGCTGGTGGCTGGGCTCAGGTTCTTGTCCTGATGTAGTATCTTCAGAAGTGAAACATTTTAGAGCTTACTACAGATTTCCATAAAAAATAAGTCGTGTGGAACATAACGGGAATCAATACTCATTTTTTGGTGGAGAATAAGGTGGGATTTTTAAAGTGAGTGAGCACGTAGGTTTGGATACGGGTGGGGGTGTTAAGTCCTGGAAAAATGCGAGTGCATTGGGAAGCCGACTCCAAACTGCCAACTTCCGCATTTAACTGCAGCGTGTTAGGCTGTGTGCCGCAACTCCCTCCCCCTCAGTCAATTTCAACATGTTAATCGCTCAATTAGAGCGATATTAACATAGCTTTTCCAATTTAACCGTGGGTCCAAGGGTTTCCCAGGCTACCTGGAACTCGCCAGTGAAAGCAAGGCGAGAACACAGCAGCAATTGAGGGGGGTGAAGACATGACAGAGAAATATGCCAATAAGTACTGAAACCTCACAGCTGCTTTCTTGCCTGGTGTGAAAGGCTTTGTTCACAGTACTTGTGCTGAGAGATTACTTTTACAACGTTGGAGGTGTCATCTAACAGTTTGGAGGTTTGTACGTCTGATCTGCACTTTAGAGCTCTGATCTATCAGATCAGCATGAGTGCCGTTTATCCTGTGTTTCATTGGACCTTGGATGAGGACCAAGATGAGCAGCTCCAGCAGGAGCAGCAACAGTCTGCTGCTCACAGACCTGCAGCTCCACAGGAGAGAGGGGATCAGCACAGAGCCATACCCGGCACACAGGGTCTATAGGCAGAGGATAAACTTCCTCGATATGTCGGAGGCTCAGGGGGTCGTGTCAGGTGGTGGAAGACATTTGCAGCCTGCTGGAACAAGACCTGCTGCCAAGTGGACTTGGTGGCCACGCTTTACCAGTGGCTGTCGAAGCCACCACCGCCCTCAACTTCTTTGCTTCTGGATCCTTCCAGGGCGCTGCAGGATTTGCTGGATCTCGCATTCGGTGGCCCACGAATGCATAAGACAAGTGACTGATGGCTTGTTTGCCAGGGCCGGCAATTACGTACACTTTTCCTGCAATGACCCCAGTCAGAATGAGCGGGCGCTCGGGTTTGCGGCTCTGGCTGGCTTCCCACAGGTGCCGGGTGTCATCAACTGCACGTATGTGGCAATTAAGGCACCTCCAGATCACCCAGGAGTATTCATCAACCGTAAGAACTTCCACTCCATCAATGTATAGTTGGTGTGCAACCACAAAAATATCTTTATGCAGGTGCCCGGAAAGCTGCCATGATGCTTTCTTCCTGTGGGCAGTCCACCCTCCCTGATCTCTTTGCACGAAGCAGACTTACCAGCTGGCTGCTCGGTGACAAGGGCTATCCACTTAACATGTGGCTGATGACACCCGTGAGGAACCCAACCAATGAGGCCCAGGAGCAATACAATGAAAGCCATATTGACAACCAGATATATCATTGAACAAGCCATCAGCATACTGAAGATGCACTTCAGGCGCCTGGACAGATCTGGAGGTGCACTTCAGTAAGCATCAGCCAGGGTCTCCAGAATGGGTGTGGTGCGCTCTGCACAACATTGCACAGCAGTGAGATTTGGACCTGCAGGAGGAACAAGGCGCAGAGCACAGAGCCTCTTCAGATGATTCTGAGGAGGAGGAGAAGGTGGAATATGATGCAGTCAATGCACCAGCATGCTCATTGCTGCCTGGGATGGCCTCATTATTGCGAGGTTCACTTAGGTCCCCCAGTCTACCCATCTGACAGCCACAAGCAAAAGCCACTTTCCCTTAGAATACGAGAGAAAGCTAGCTAGAAATATAAAAACAGATAGTAAGTGTTTCTATAGATATTTTAAAAAGAAAAAAGAGTTAATAAAGTGAGCGTTGGTCCTATAAAAAGTGAGTCTGGGGAATTAATAATGGAAAATGAGATGGCAGTTGAATTGAACAGGTATTTTGTATTGATCTTCACAATAGAGGATACAAGTAACATCCCAGATATTGCTGTAAATCAGGAAATGGAAGGGAGGGAGGAACTCCAGAAAATTATAATCACCAGGGAAGTGGTACTGAGCAAATTGTTGGAGCTGCGGGCTGACAAGTCCCCGGGTCCTGATGGACTTCATCCTAGGGTCTTAAAAGGAGTGGCTAGTGAGATAGTTGATGCGTTGGTTTTAATTTTCCAAAATTCCCTAGATTCGGGGAAGGTTCCATTAGATTGGAAAATAGCAAATGTAACTCCTTTATTCAAAAAGGGAGGGAGACAGAAAGCAGGAAACTACAGGCCAGTTAGCTTAACATCTGTCCTAGGGAAGACGTTATAGCAGGGCACTTAGAAAAGTTCAAAGTAATCAGGCAGAGTCAACATGGTTTTGTGCAAGGGAAATCATGTTTAATCAATTTATTGGAGTTCTTTCAGGAAGTAACATGTGCAATGGATAAAGGGGAACCGGTGGATGTAATGTACTTAGATTTCCAGAAGGCATTTGATAAGGTGCCACACCAAAGGTTATTGCAAAAAATAAAAGCTTATGCTGTAGGGGGTAACATATTGGCATGGATAGAAGATTGGCTAGCTAACAGGAAACAGAGAGTAGGCATAAATAGGTCATTTTCTGGTTGGCAAGACGTAGAGTGGTGTGCCACAGGGATCAGTGCTAGGGCCTCAACTTTTTACAATTTATATAAATGACCTGGATGAAGGGACCGAAGGTATGGTTGTTAAATTTGCTGATGACACAAAGATAGGTAGGAAAGTAAATTGTGAAGAGGACATAAGGAGGCTACAAAGGGATATAGATAGGCTAAGTGAGTGGGCAAAGATCTGGCAAATGGAGTATAATGTGGGAAAATGTGAAATTGTCCATTTTGGCAGGAAGAATAACAAAGAAGCATATTGAAATGGTGAGCGATTGCAGAGCTCGGAGATGCAGAGGGATCTGGGTGTGCTAGTGCATCAATCACAAGAGGTTACTATGCAGGTACAGCAAGTAATTAGGAAAACTAATAGAATGTTCTTGTTTATTGCGAGGGGAATTAAATACAAAAGTAGGGAGGTTATGCTTCAGTTATACAGGGCATTGGTGAGACTACATCTGGAGCACTGTGTACATTATTGGTCTCCTTATTTAAGGAAGGATGTAAATGCGTTGGAAGCAGTTCAGAGGAGGTTTACTGGACTAATACCTGGAATGGGCGGGTTGTCTTATGAGGAAAGGTTGGACAGGCTAGGCTTGTATCCGCTGGAGTTTAGAAGAGTAAGAGGTGACTTGATTGAAACATAAAAGATCCTGAGGGGTCTTGACAGGGTGGATGTGGAGAGGATATTTCCTCTTGTGGGAGAATCTAGAACTAGGGGTCACTGTCTTAAATGGGCGACCCCTTATTTTTAAACAGAGATGAGAAATTTTTTCTCACAGAGGGTCATGAGTCTTGGGAACTCTCTTCCTCAGAGGGCGGTGGAAGCAGAGTCTTTGAATATTTTTAAGGCAGAGGTAGATAGATTCTTGGTAAGCAAGGGGGTGAAAGGTTATCGGGGGTAGGCGGGAATGTGGAGTAATCGGACCAGCCATGATCTTAATGAATGGCGGAGCAGGCTCGAAGGGCCGAGTGGCCTACTCCTGCTCCTAATTCGTATGTATGTCCCACACCCACCCCCAACCCCCAGTGACACTAACACAAAACAGTCCTTTAAACAACCCTTTCACAGCTCCCCATTGCTCAGTGTCAATTCATGTCTTACCATTCATCACAAGTGAAAAGGCCACTTAACAGCCAGCAACCAAAAATGGGCTAGACGGGAAAGTGTGGAAAGAAATAATATGTGGCTCAAAAATAAACCAGAAACTTGCCAATCTAACAGTGTGTAACACACCCATGTGCATACGCTTGTGCAACTACAAATTTTTACTCTTCCTCTTCCGCTTCCTAGCACTTCTACTGTGGCTTCAGCAGAGGTTGAGGCTACGGACCAAGTGCTGTAAAGTGGGATTTGGGTGGATTGCTCTTTGTCGGCTGGCACGGACAAGATGGGCCGAATGGCCTCCTTCTGTGCTGTAAATTTCTATGTGCTGCCTGATCATGTGACATCTGCCCACACAACTTCTACAAATGTTATTACATTGTAGCCAGGATTGTTTAGTTTCCAATTCCGCCCATTTTGAAGCCAGGTCTCCGTTATAGCTACTATTGCATAACCCCATGTGGCAACTTGCGCCTGCAACTCGTCAATCTTATTTGTAACACTCCTCACATTAACACACATGCATTTCAACAGCATGCTAGTTGGCTTTGCTTTTTTCCTGAATTTAACTGCTGCTCTTTCTACATTATTCTTTGTTCTGTTGCTGTTTGTCCCTCCGAGTTTTCTATGTACCTTGTCTCTCCTCTCTGCTGCTGTGTCCTGGTGGCCCTCCGCCAGTGTGTGTATTTTGGTTATCTTATTTTCTTCTTCTGCTTATTTCGGCCCTGTGTCTGGAGCCCCTTGCATTTGTGTAGCAGCAGGAGAATGTGCAGCGAAGAAATGGTCAAAGGAAAGCGAGAGAGAGAGAGAGCAGCAAAAAGGCTGTTGATTGATTAAGAGCAGTGTGTGTGCGTGTAACGTTGAGCAGCCTGTGGGCGCGTAACATTGAGCAGCCTGTGGCGGCAGCAAAAGCCTACTGCACCTGGTATTCCCAGGCGGTCTCCCATCCAAGTACTAACCAAGCCTAACTCTGCTTAGGTTTCTGAGATCAGACGAGATCGGGCGTATTCAGACTAGTATGGCCGTAGGCATATGCGAGCTGGCTTTCTCTTTACTTAAAGCTGTCGCCCATTTTTTTCTCTTCTACGCATTCATACAAGTATTCAACACTCAATTTACATTTACAAATTTTACTCCTCCCGCAACCCCCCACCCCCCCTCCACCTCTTCTTGCTGCTCTGCCTCCCACACAAACAAACTACAAGCCCAACCCTTCATTGCCTTCTATTCAAATATTACATCAAATAAACATGCTCAAACACCAAGTCTTAAGGGCTGTAGCATCTTTCAAACTGGACAAATACCCAGGCCCGCATCAAATCTATCCCACACTCTTAAGAGAAGTAAGACACCAAATAGCACAGGCTCTCACCATCATTTTACAATCCTCTCTGGCTACAGGTGTGGTGCCCGACCACTGGAGGACTGCTAACGTGCTACCGTTCTTTCAAAAGGGAGAGAGGGATAGACCGCATAATTACAGGCCAGTCAGCCTAACCTCGGTGGTGGGAAAATTATTGGAAAAAGTTCTGAGGGACAGGAGAAATCTTCATTTAGAAAGACACGGATTAATCAGGGACAGTCAGCATGGATTTCTTAACGGAAGGTCGTGTCTGACTAACGCAATTCAATTTTTCAAGGAGGTAACAAGGAGGGTCGATGAGGGTAGTGCCTTTGATGTAGTCTATATGGATTTTAGCAAGGCTTTTGATAAGGTCCCGCATGCCAGATTGGTCACGAAAGTAAAAGCCCATGGGATCCAAGGCAAAGTGGCAAGTTGGATCCAAAATTGGCTCAGAGGCAGGAAACAAAGGGTAATGGTCGAAGGGTGTTTTTGTGACCGGAAGGCTGTTTCCAGTGGGGTTCCGCAGGGCTCAGTACTGGGTCCTTTGCTTTTTCTGGTATATATCAATGATTTGGATTTGAATGTAGGAAGTATGATTAAGAAGTTTGCAGATGATACAAAAATTGGCCGTGTGGTTAATAATGAAACAGAATGCTGTAGACTGCAGGAAGATATCAATGGACTCGTCTAGTGGGCAGAACAGTGGCAAATGGAATTCAGTTGGAATACACAATAAATGGTAGGACACTGAGAAATGCAGAGGATCAGAGGGACCTTGGAGTGCATGTCCACAGATCCCTGAAGGTAGCAGGACAGGTAGATAAAGTGGTTAAGCAGGCATACGGGATACTTGCCTTTATTAGCCGAGGCGTAGAATATAAGAGCAGGGAGGTTATGCTTCAACTGTATAAAACACTAGTTAAGCCGCAGCTAGAGTGCTGCGTGCAGTTCTGGTCACCACATTACAAGAAGGATGCGATTGCACTAGAGAAGGTGCAGAGGAGATTTCCGAGGATGTTGCCTGGGCTGGGGAATTTTAGTTATGAGGAAAGATTGGATAGGCTGGGGTTGTTTTCTTTGGAACACAGGAGGCTGAGGCGAGACCTAATTGAGGTGTATAAAATTATGAGGGGCCGAGATAGAGTGGATAGGAAGGACCTATTTCCCTTAGCAGAAGGGTCAATAATAGATTTCAAGTAATTGGTAGGAGGTTTACAGGGAATTTGAGGAGACATTTTTTCACCCAGTGAATGGTGGGGGTCTGGAATGCACTGCCTGAAAGGGTGGTAGAGGCAGAAACCCTCATCACGTTTAAAAAGTACTTGGATATGCACTTGAACTGCCGTAACCTACAAGGCTACGGACCAAGTGCTGTAAAGTGGGATTTGGGTGGATTGCTCTTTGTCGGCTGGCACGGACAAGATGGGCCGAATGGCCTCCTTCTGTGCTGTAAATTTCTATGATTCTGCCTGATCATGTGACATCTGCCCACACGACTTCTACAAATGTTATTACATTGTAGCCAGGATTGTTTAGTTTCCAATTCCGCCCATTTTGAAGCCAGGTCTCCGTTATAGCTACTATTGCATAACCCCATGTGGCAACTTGCGCCTGCAACTCGTCAATCTTATTTGTAACACTCCTCGCATTAACACACATGCATTTCAACAGCATGCTAGTTGGCTTTGCTTTTTTCCTGAATTTAACTGCTGCTCTTTCTACATTATTCTTTGTTCTGTTGCTGTTTGTCCCACCTAGTTTTCTATGCACCTTGTCTCTCCTATCTGCTGCTGTGTCCTGGTGGCCCTCCGCCAGTGTGTGTATTTTGGCTATCTTATTTTCTTCTTCTGCTTATTTCGGCCCTGTGTCTGGAGCCCCTTGCATTTGTGTAGCAGCAGGAGAATGTGCAGCGAAGAAATGGTCAAAGGAAAGCAAGAGAGAGAGAGAGAGAGAGCAGCAAAAAGGCTGTTGATTGATTAAGAGCAGTGTGTGCGCAAAAGGTTGAGCAGCCTGTGGCGGCAGCAAAAGCCTACTGCACCTGGTATTCCCAGGCGGTCTCCCATCCAAGTACTAACCAGGCCTGACTCTGTTTAGTTTCCGAGATCAGACGAGATCGGGCATATTCAGACTAGTATGGCCGTAGGCATATGCTAGTTGGTTTTCTCTTTACTTAAAGCTGTCGCCCATTTTTTTCTCTTCCTCTATGCGTTCATACAAGTATTCAACACTCAATTTACATTTACAAATTTTACTCCTTGTTAAGTCTGTGTGTTATAGTGATAATTACTACACAGACTACAAGAGTAAATTGAACAGGTCTTTACTGGTTGGAGTTCGGGACTATACTGAATACAATATTACTACACAGTGCTTATATACCGGTGTGGTCACCACCAGTATTACGTATACAGCAGCCAGAGAAAGTAGTACATCTCTTAAGGTGGAACAGGCTTAAGTTCTCTTAAGGTGAAACAGGTTACATACACCACAATCCTCCCTTTTTAGCTTAACAGTCATATCCCCATTTAACATAACATAATAACATATATACATATATAACTTCAGGTATAACAGTTCAAAGGTTCAGTCTCTCAGGAGGCTTTCTGATGCGGCTTGGATAACGCCTCTCAGTAGTCTCTGATTCTTGTTGTTGAGGTGCCTCCTCTATTTGGTTTCCAATGTATTGGGTGTCATCATCATCAAGTACATTCCCTGCCGAGGTAGATGCTTCAGGTTCATTAACGTCTTCCACAGTTGTCTCTGTCACAACCATGGGTTCGACCCTTGCTCTCGACTCTACCAGTTGATCCGCATGACGCCTTATCACATTATGACCAATATCTACTGTGTACATCAGAGGTCCTTGTCTGGCCCGAATTGTTCCGGACTGCCATTTTTCGTTTCCATAGCCCCTTGCCAACACTGGTTGTCCTACGTCGAAAGTTCGAGTGGTCTTGTTGTTAATATGCCGAAACTGTTTGTTTTCCACTTCCCTCCGCACATTTGGTTTTAATAAGTCCAACTTGGACCGCAACCTCCTGTTATAAAACATCATGGCAGGACTTTGGTTAGTCACTGCATGATCGGCGTTTCGATATGACATCAGGAACTTGTCGACCTTGTGTTGCAGCGGAATCTGATCATCGTTCATGGCCTTAATTGCCTTTTTGAATGTCTGGACAAATCTTCCAGCCAACCCGTTTGTCGCCGGATGATATGGGGCAGAGGTATAATGTTTTACTCCATTCTTCTTTAAGAATTGTCGGAATTCTTCCGATACAAACTGTGGTCCGTTGTCCGAACAGATCTGTTCTGGCAATCCGTTCCTTGCGAATATTGTTCTTAACACCGCAATTGTCTTTTCTGAAGTAGTGGTATTCATCTTGATGACTTCTGGCCATTTGGAATGTGCGTCCACCGCGATTAGGAACATGGAGTCCATGAATGGACCAGCAAAGTCAATGTGTACGCGTTGCCATGGGGCTGAAGGCCATTCCCATGGGTGTAGCGGTGCTATCGGAGGTGCATTTTGCACTTTTTGGCACCCAGCGCAGCTTTTCGTTAACAACTCAATCTGTTGGTCAATACCCGGCCACCATACATAAGCCCTAGCAAGACTTTTCATTTTAACTCCCCCCAGATGACCTTCATGCAGTTCGTTTAAAACTCTTTCCCTTAACTTGGGAGGAATAATCACTCTTGTCCCGTACATCAAGGTACCATGGCAGACGGACAGCTGGTCTCGCCTTGCCGAAAATGCCGGTAACAGAGGATCGCCCCGTGTTGGCCATCCTTTCACTGTCACCTCGTAGACTCTGGACAGTGTCGGGTCGTTCCTGGTTTCTCTTTCAATACTTGCATTGGTGACTGGTAAACACTCGATGATGGTCGAATGAAATAACTCAACAGGGTCAACTTTCGTCGTGTCTTCTTCTTCAGGTAGTGGCAGGCGCGACAGCCCATCAGCATTGCCATGCTGTTTCGTACCTTTGAATTCTATTTGATATTGATGTGCCCCTAGGAAAAGAGACCATCTCTGGAGACACTGCGCTGTCATCACCGAAACACCCTTCTTAGGGTTAAAAATGGATACCAACGGTTGATGGTCTGTCAGAAGTGTGAATTTTTGGCCCTGCAGGTAATGATTAAACTTCTTCACTCCCCATACAAGGCTAAGAGCCTCCCTATCGATCTGCGCATAGTTGCGCTCAGCGGAGGTCAATGATCTGGATGCAAACGCGACTGGCCTTTCCGTGCCATTTGGCAACTTGTGTGAGAGTACTGCCCCAATACCATATGGAGAAGCATCACAAGCCAACCGAATAGGCAGTGTCGGGTTGAAGTGAGCCAACACTTCCTCTGAGGTGATCAATTCTTTGCTTTTGCGAAATGCCTTCTTACAGTTTACGGAGGATGCAATCACTACTGCTCTACACTCGGCACTGAACCACCTAGATGGTAAGGAGACATCAGAATGTTGTTTATAGACTACAGCTCAGCATTCAACACTATCGTCCCCAACAAGCTGGCCACCAAACTCCAAACTCTTGGCCTGAACACTTCCCTCTGCAACTGGACCCTGGACTTCCTAACAAACAGACCCCAGTCTGTCAAATTAGGCAACCACACCTCCCCCCCCGACCCTGAACACGGGAGCCCCACAAGGATGTGTGCTGAGCCCCCTCCTCTACTCCCTCTTCACCCACTGTGTGGCTGTTAATGGTTCCAACACTATCATCAAGTTTGCAGATGACACCACAGTAGTAGGCCAGATCACCAACAACGATGAGTCAGCCTACAGGGAGGAGGTCCAGCATCTCGTGAAGTGGTGCGCCGACAACAACCTGGCCCTTAACACCAAGAAAACAAAGGAAATAATCGTGGACTTCAGGAAGTCCAAAGGCAGAAGTCACACCTCCATCCACATCAATGGGGCGGAGGTGGAAAGGGTAGCCAGCTTTAAGTTCCTCGGAGTCCACATCACGGAAGACCTCTCCTGGTCCCTCAACACCTCCTCTCTGGTGAAGAAGGCCCAGCAGCGCCTATATTTCTTGAGGAGGCTGAAGGGATGTAATCTGTCACCCCCGATCCTCTCTAACTTCTACCGCTGCACTATAGAGAGCATCCTGACAAACTGTATCACGGTATAGTACGGCAGCTGTAGCTCCCATGACCGGAAAGCCCTGCAGCGGGTAGTCAAAACTGCCCAACGCATTACCGGCACCCGGCTACCGACCATAGAACATATATATCAGAAACGCTGCCTACGGAGGGCACGGTCCATCATCAAAGACCCTACCCACCCCAGCCACAGTCTGTTCGCCCTCCTACCATCTGGAAGATGCTACAGATGCATTCGCACCCGTACGACCAGATTTAGGAACAGCTTCTTTCCCAGGGCTGTCATCCTACTGAACTCCACAAATAAACACTAAAGCCTGCACATCTGCCGATGCACTTTATTATGGTCATATTTATGCTAATATATATGTACAAATGTATGTTGAAATGTTTAAGTGTCCAATCCAAATTGTACACTCTCGGGAGCCGCGAGCCTACATTTCGTTGTACTGCACTTGTGCACTAACAATGACAATAAAAGTTGATTTGATTTGATTTGATGGTACCCCTTTCTGTAAAAGAGCGTTTAACGGGTGCAGTACCGTGGATAGATTTGGCAGAAATTTATGGTAATAGTTAATTAATCCTAGAAACGACCTCAACTGAGACACATTCTCCGGAGCGGGAGCCTTTACAACTGCCTCAATCTTGTCAGGAGACTTATGAAGCCCCTCCCGGTCAATGACATGGCCACAGTACGAGATCCGCTTCTGGAAGAACTCACATTTCTGCTGATTTACTCTAAGTCCATACTCTTTCAGTCTGTTGAGCACCAGTTCCAAGTTTGCGAGATGTTGTTCATCACCATCACCTGTGATCAGAATATCGTCCAGGTAACATTGTGTGCCTGGAATTCCCTGTAATACCTGCTCCATGGCCCTCTGCCAAATTGCTGGAGCCGATGCCACTCCAAAAACCAGCCTATTGTACCGGTACAACCCTCGATGCGTGTTAATCGTGAGGTATTGGCGTGACTCTTCCTCAACCTCCATCTGCAAGTACGCCTGCGCCAGGTCTATCTTGGTGAAGTGTTTCCCGCCAGACAATGAAGCGAAAATATCCTCAATCCGTGGAAGCGGATACTGCACCGTGTGAAGCACCGGATTAACGGTGATTTTGAAATCTCCACAGATGCGAACCTTCCCTGGATCTCCTGGCTTGTTGCTCGCAGGACGTTTCATAACGGGAACAATGGGCGTAGCCCACTCACTCCAATCTACCTTAGACAGTACACCTGAACGTTCTAGTGCTTCCAGTTCCGCTTCAACAGTAGGTCGTATTGCATAGGGTAACAGTCTGGCTTTAAAACATTTTGGTTGTGCATGTTCATCAATCTTGATGTTTGCCGTAATTCCTCTCAGTGTTCCCAGTCCCTGCTGGAACACCTCTTTAGCATCATCCAATATTCTGGACAATCGTTTAGGTTTGACATCTGTTTCCCCGGAATCTACCGTTAGTGCCTTCAAGGAGTGCCAGTCCATATTCATTTTCCTAATCCACTCCCGTCCTAGTAGTGGTGGACCTCCTTCAGGTAGCACATATAAGTCCATTACTTGGCTTTCTTCACCCTTGTGGACCACTTCTACCTCTATTTTTCCGATGGGGTACACTCTTTGCCCCGTGTATGTTTTCAATATAATCTCCGTATCCTGTAGGGGAATATGTTGGAATAACCTTCTGTAATCTTTCTTATTCATGACCGTCAATGCCGATCCAGTGTCCAATTCCATTTTTACTTGGACTCCTGCTATCTGAAGAGTGACCCAAATTGTCTGGAGATCTGCATCCTTACCAACGTTGTGTACTCTTAAGCTATCCAGTTCATTACTGCTAGCGTCTGAATCTGACTTCTGTTCGGTCAAACTGTTCTTTGTCACCTTGTGTACCTTTGCGTTTTTTCTTTGCGGTGACTTTTTGTTGCTGGTCTTCTTTCCTGACCGGCATACTTTAGCTATGTGGCCAAGCCTGCCACACGTTCTGCATTCTTGGTTTTTAAAGCAACATTGGTTCTGATCGTGCGTTGTCTTTCCACAACGATAACATTTGACAGAACTCAAACCCAATTTGTTTGTACCGAGTTCCGGTGACCGTAGCTGCATTACTGCCGTACCTCTTGCTGCGGCTTTGTGTGCTGCTGCCATAGTGACTGCCTTCTCAAGCGTCAGCTCATTCTCCTCGAGCAGTCGCTTTTGTGTATCCTGTTTAAATAAACCACACACAAATTTATCTCGTAGTGCCTCTGTCAGTCCCGTTCCAAACTGACAATATTTTGCTAGCTTACGTAATTCCATCAAATATTCAGCATTGCTTTCATTCTGCAGCTGCCTTCTGTCGTAAAATTTAAATCGTTCCGCTAGCATCAGCGGCGTGGGGTTTAGATGATTTTTCAGGACAGTAACAATCTCATCGAACGTCTTATCCGCTGGTTCATCTGGTGATAACAGGTGTTTCAATTGCCCGTATGTCTTCGCACCCATTAAATTTAATAATGTTAGTGCTTTATCTGCATCAGGAATTTTATTTGCCTTACAATAATTTTGTATGCGTTCTACATACATGGCCCAATCTTCGATGTCACTATCAAAGGTATTAATGTTCCCATGTTTAGGCATCGTTGCAATTTATTGTATTTTTATGTTATCCAAGATGGCGGCTTCCCGCTCTTGTCGTCGTCCTCCGCCCACAAAATGGCGGTTTTCCCGCGCTTGGCGGTCTTCAACCGTCCCCCGACGCTGTCTCCGCTTCACCGCGGCTCTCGCGCCTTCAGTTTCCCCAGACGCTGCGCCTTTTAGCCCGAATGCGGCCCTTATCTCCGGTCGCGATCGATGTCCCCGCGCTGCGCCTCTCGCTCGAAAGCGGCCCGGCCCTTATCTCCGGTCGCGATCGATCTCACCGCCCTTATTCCTCCGTCTTCCCAGCCTCGTCTGTACAGCCAACGCGGTTGACTTTCTGTCGCGTCGCTGCCCGGCTTACCCACCACCGAGGTAGAAAGAAGAAACTGACAGTCGCTGATGGAGGCTTCGAGGTCAGGATGTCTTCTGCACTCCGGTTTCTCGATGCCTGCCGCTTGACGTGTCTTCCAATAGGGTGATGAGGGTGGAAACCTCTCTTCGACGTCCTGTCTGTGGACAAAGCCACCGTGGAAATAACTGCCGCAGGGTAAGAATCGGACTCGTCGCCACTGTTAAGTCTGTGTGTTATAGTGATAATTACTACACAGACTACAAGAGTAAATTGAATAGGTCTTTACTGGTTGGAGGTCGGGACTATACTGAATACAATATTATTACATAGTGCTTATATACCGGTGTGGTCACCACCAGTATTACGTACAGAAGCCAGAGAAAGTAGTACATCTCTTAAGGTAGAACAGGCTTAAGTTCTCTTAAGGTGGAACAGGTTACATACACCACACTCCTCCCGCAACCCCCCACCCACCTCTTCTTGCTGCTATTCCTCCCACACAAACAAACTACAAGCCCAACCCTTCATTGCCTTCCATTCAAATATTACATCAAAGAAACATGCTCAAACACCAAGTCTTAAGGGCTGCAGCATCTTTCAAACTGGACAAATACCCAGGCCCGCATCAAATCTATCCCACACTCTTAAGAGAAGTAAGACACCAAATAGCACAGGCTCTCACCATCATTTTACAATCCTCTCTGGCTACAGGTGTGGTGCCCGACCACTGGAGGACTGCTAACGTGCTACCGTTCTTTCAAAAGGGAGAGAGGGATAGACCGCATAATTACAGGCGTGGGAAAATTATTGGAAAAAGTTCTGAGGGACAGGAGAAATCTTCATTTAGAAAGACACGGATTAATCAGGGACAGTCAGCATGGATTTCTTAACGGAAGGTCGTGTCTGACTAACGCAATTCAATTTTTCGAGGAGGTAACAAGGAGGGTCGATGAGGGTAGTGCCTTTGATGTAGTCTATATGGATTTTAGCAAGGCTTTTGATAAGGTCCCGCATGCCAGATTGGTCACGAAAGTAAAAGCCCATGGGATCCAAGGCAAAGTGGCAAGTTGGATCCAAAATTGGCTCAGAGGCAGGAAACAAAGGGTAATGGTCGAAGGGTGTTTTTGTGACCGGAAGGCTGTTTCCAGTGGGGTTCCGCAGGGCTCACAGAATCACAGAAACCCCACAGTGCAGATAGAGGCCATTTCGGCCCATCGAGCCTGCACCGACTCAGTACTGGGTCCTTTGCTTTTTCTGGTATATATCAATGATTTGGATTTGAATGTAGGAAGTATGATTAAGAAGTTTGCAGATGATACAAAAATTGGCCGTGTGGTTAATAATGAAACAGAATGCTGTAGACTGCAGGAAGATATCAATGGACTCGTCTAGTGGGCAGAACAGTGGCAAATGGAATTCAGTTGGAATACACAATAAATGGTAGGACACTGAGAAATGCAGAGGATCAGCGGGACCTTGGAGTGCATGTCCACAGATCCCTGAAGGTAGCAGGACAGGTAGATAAAGTGGTTAAGCAGGCATACGGGATACTTGCCTTTATTAGCCGAGGCGTAGAATATAAGAGCAGAGAGGTTATGCTTCAACTGTATAAAACACTAGTTAGGCCGCAGCTAGAGTGCTGCGTGCAGTTCTGGTCACCACATTACAAGAAGGATGCGATTGCACTAGAGAAGGTGCAGAGGAGATTTCCGAGGATGTTGCCTGGGCTGGGGAATTTTAGTTATGAGGAAAGATTGGATAGGCTGGGGTTGTTTTCTTTGGAACACAGGAGGCTGAGGCGAGACCTAATTGAGGTGTATAAATTATGAGGGGCCGAGATAGAGTGGATAGGAAGGACCTATTTCCCTTAGCAGAAGGGTCAATAATAGATTTCAAGTAATTGGTAGGAGGTTTACAGGGAATTTGAGGAGACATTTTTTCACCAAGTGAATGGTGGGGGTCTGGAATGCACTGCCTGAAAGGGCGGTAGAGGCAGAAACCCTCATCACGTTTAAAAAGTACTTGGATATGCACTTGAACTGCCGTAACCTACAAGGCTACGGACCAAGTGCTGTAAAGTGGGATTTGGGTGGATTGCTCTTTGTCGGCTGGCACGGAGAAGATGGGCCGAATGGCCTCCTTCTGTGCTGTAAATTTCTATGATTCTGCCTGATCATGTGACATCTGCCCACACGACTTCTACAAATGTTATTACATTGTAGCCAGGATTGTTTAGTTTCCAATTCCGACCATTTTGAAGCCAGGTCTCCGTTATAGCTACTACAGGTATTGCATAACCCCATGTGGCAACTTGCGCCTGCAACTCGTCAATCTTATTTGTAACACTCCTCGCATTAACACACGTGCATTTCAACAGCATGCTAGTTGGCTTTGCTTTTTTCCTGAATTTAACTGCTGCTCTTTCTACATTATTCTTTGTTCTGTTGCTGTTTGTCCCTCCGAGTTTTCTATGCACCTTGTCTCTCCTCTCTGCTGCTGTGTCCTGGTGGCCCTCCGCCAGTGTGTGTATTTTGGCTATCTTATTTTCTTCTTCTACTTATTTCGGCCCTGTGTCTGGAGCCCCTTGCATTTGTGTCGCAGCAGGAGAATGTGCAGCGAAGAAATGGTCAAAGGAAAGCGAGAGAGAGAGAGAGCAAAAATGAAATGCTCAAGTTCAGCAATATGGAGATGCAGGATGCGGTACTCAAGTTATTCAACATCATACTACGTTCAGGCTGTTTTCCCGACATCTGGTGCCAAGGACTAATCTCTCCCATATATAAAAGTGGAAACAAATCAGACCCAAATAACTACCGCGGCATCTGTGTCAACAGTTGTTTAGGGAAATTATTCTGCAGTATTCTAAATAGTAGACTACTTGATTTTCTTAACAAACATAATATCCTCAGAAAAAACCAAACAGGCTTTCTTCCAAAACACCGCACCACCGACCATATCTATACCCTTCACACTCTCATTGAAAAACATATACACCAAACAAAAAATGGGAAAATTTTCGCTTGTTTCATCGACTTCAAGAAAGCCTTTGACTCTATATGGCACGAAGGGCTCTATTATAAACTTCTTCAGTGTGGAATAGGGGGCAAAGTCTATGACCTTATTAAATCAATGTATCTGAAAAATAAATGCGGGGTCAAAATTGGAGACAAACGCACCGATTTCTTCACCCAGAGAAGAGGCGTCCGGCAGGGCTGCAATTTGAGCCCGACCCTGTTCAACATATACATAAATGAATTAGCAGACATGCTGGAGCAAAGCGAGTCACCAGGTCTCTGTCTCCTAGATGGAGAAGTGAAATCCCTGTTCTATGCAGACGACCTGGTTCTGCTGTCTCCCACAGAACAGGGATTACAGCAACAACTAGACCTACTCGACAAATACTGCCAAAATTGGGCTCTAACAGTAAATCTAAAGAAAACCAACATCACGATTTTTCAAAAAAGGCCCAGATGTCAGGAAAACAAATACCAGTTTACTCTCAGTGATACCACTATAGGACACACTATGAGCTACACCTACCTTGGTCTAACTATTACAGCATCAGGGAGCTTCAGCATAGCAGTGAATGCATTAAAAGAAAAGGCCCGAAGAGCCCTATATGCAATAAAAAGAAAATTCTACAACATCCAAATCCCAATCAAAATCTGGCTCAAAATATTTGACAGCATAATCCTGCCCATTGCACTTTACGGTAGTGAAGTATGGGGCCCACTAAATCACCAAAGCTACACTAAATGGGAAAAACACACAATAGAAGCCCTACATGCAGAATTCTGCCGAAGCATCCTTCGCATCCAAAGGAAAACGCCAACAAATGCATGCAGAGCCGAACTAGGCAGATACCCACTGATAATAAACATCCAAAAACGAGCACTAAACTTCCTAAATCACCTCAAATCTAGCTCCCCAGACACCCTTCATTTCAAAGCCTTTCAGACCCAAGAGCTAAGCCCAGAAAAGAGTCCCCTGAGTCAGCTGCTACTGAAACTAAGTACCCAGCCAGACCCTGACCAGCCCCAGACCAACACAGCCGTCCAAACACCAATCCGAGTGAACCAAATCATCAAACAATGCAAAGAAACCTACCTGGAACATTGGAACAAAATAACCGAAAGCCAAAGCAGATTAGAATGTTACCGGGCCCTAAAAAGAGAATATAAACTGGCAGACTATCTCTCGACCATCAGAGACACAAAACAGAGACAGACCCTCACCAAGTACAGACTAAGCGACCACCAACTGGAAATTGAAAAAGGCAGATACAAGAAATCCTGGCAGCCTAGAGAGAATAGAATATGCGATCAATGTCTGGCCGGCGAGGCTGAAACAGAAATGCATTTCCTCCTAAAATGCGAAAAATTCAACACATCAAGAAACATATTATTCAACAAGCTAAGCCAAACAACCCCAGATTTCAAGGAATTGGATGACCTGTCAAAATTAAGATTAGTCCTGGGAGAAGGAGACAGACCATACCTTGGGGCCAAATATGTAACAACATGTCACAACCTGAGGACTGTTTAAAAATTAAGACTGTTTAAAATTAATATTGAACGTACCCAATGAGATACAAAGACTGTTTAAAATTAATATTGTTTAAAAGTAATATTGTATGTACCCAACAAATGTCAAATCGACTGACACCTACAGAATGTTGGAAAACTGTACCTTTCTTGATATGTAAGCTTTGGCAATATGGTTCTCTGTAAACTTTCATGCCAATAAAGCATTTGAATTGGAATTGGAGAGAGAGAGAGCAGCAAAAAGGATGTTGATTGATTAAGAGCAGTGTGTGCAAAACGTTGAGCAGCCTGTGGCGGCAGCAAAAGCCTACTGCACCTGGTATTCCCAGGCGGTCTCCCATCCAAGTACTAACCAAGCCTGACTCTGCTTAGCTTCTGAGATCGGGCGTATTCAGACTAGTATGGCTGTAGGCATATGGTGGCTGGCTTTCTCTTTACTTAAAGTTGTTGCCCATTTTTTTCTCTTCTACACATTCATACAAGTATTCAACACTCAATTTACATTTACAAATTTTACACCTCCCGCAACCGCCCACCCCCCCTCCACCTCTTCTTGCTGCTCTGCCTCCCACACAAACAAACTACAAGCCCAACCCTTCATTGCCTTCTATTCAAATATTACATCAAATAAACATGCTCAAACAACAAGTCTTAAGGGCTGTAGCATCTTTCAAACTGGACAAATACCCAGGCCCGCATCAAATCTATCCCACAATCTTAAGAGAAGTAAGACACCAAATAGCACAGGCTCTCACCATCATTTTACAATCCTCTCTGGCTACAGGTGTGGTGCCCGACCACTGGAGGACTGCTAACGTGCTACCGTTCTTTCAAAAGGGAGAGAGGGATAGACCGCATAATTACAGGCCAGTCAGCCTAACCTCGGTGGTGGGAAAATTATTGGAAAAGGTTCTGAGGGACAGGAGAAATCTTCATTTAGAAAGACACGGATTAATCAGGGACAGTCAGCATGGGTTTCTTAACGGTAGGTCACGTCTGACTAACGCAATTCAATTTTTCGAGGAGGTAACAAGGAGGGTCGATGAGGGTAGTGCCTTTGATGTAGTCTATATGGATTTTAGCAAGGCTTTTGATAAGGTCCCGCATGCCAGATTGGTCACGAAAGTAAAAGCCCATGGGATCCAAGGCAAAGTGGCAAGTTGGATCCAAAATTGGCTCAGAGGCAGGAAACAAAGGGTAATGGTCGAAGGGTGTTTTTGTGACCGGAAGGCTGTTTCCAGTGGGGTTCCGCAGGGCTCACAGAATCACAGAAACCCCACAGTGCAGATAGACGCCATTTCGGCCCATCGAGCCTGCACCGACTCAGTACTGGGTCCTTTGCTTTTTCTGGTATATATCAATGATTTGGATTTGAATGTAGGAAGTATGATTAAGAAGTTTGCAGATGATACAAAAATTGGCCGTGTGGTTAATAATGAAACAGAATGCTGTAGACTGCAGGAAGATATCAATGGACTCGTCTAGTGGGCAGAACAGTGGCAAATGGAATTCAGTTGGAATACACAATAAATGGTAGGACTCTGAGAAATGCAGAGGATCAGAGGGACCTTGGAGTGCATGTCCACAGATCCCTGAAGGTAGCAGGACAGGTAGATAAAGTGGTTAAGCAGGCATACGGGATACTTGCCTTTATTAGCCGAGGCGTAGAATATAAGAGCAGAGAGGTTATGCTTCAACTGTATAAAACACTAGTTAGGCCGCAGCTAGAGTGCTGCGTGCAGTTCTGGTCACCACATTACAAGAAGGATGCGATTGCACTAGAGAAGGTGCAGAGGAGATTTCCGAGGATGTTGCCTGGGCTGGGGAATTTTATTTATGAGGAAAGATTGGATAGGCTGGGGTTGTTTTCTTTGGAACACAGGAGGCTGAGGCGAGACCTAATTGAGGAGTATAAAGTTATGAGGGGCCGAGACAGAGTGGATAGGAAGGACCTATTTCCCTTAGCAGAAGGGTCAATACTAGATTTCAAGTAATTGGTAGGAGGTTTACAGGGAATTTGAGGAGACATTTTTTCACCCAGAGAATGGTGGGGGTCTGGAATGCACTGCCTGAAAGGGTGGTAGAGGCAGAAACCCTCATCACGTTTAAAAAGTACTTGGATATGCACTTGAACTGCCGTAACCTACAAGGCTACGGACCAAGTGCTGTAAAGAGGGATTTGGGTGGATTGCTCTTTGTCGGCTGGCACGGACAAGATGGGCCGAATGGCCTCCTTCTGTGCTGTAAATTTCAATTGTTCTGCCTGATCATGTGACATCTGCCCACACGACTTCTACAAATGTTATTACATTGTAGCCAGGATTGTTTAGTTTCCAATTCCGCCCATTTTGAAGCCAGGTCTCCGTTATAGCTACTATTGCATAACCCCATGTGGCAACTTGCGCCTGCAACTCGTCAATCTTATTTGTAACACTCCTCGCATTAACACACATGCATTTCAACAGCATGCTAGTTGGCTTTGCTTTTTTCCTGAATTTAACTGCTGCTCTTTCTACATTCTTCTTTGTTCTGTTGCTGTTTGTCCCTCCGAGTTTTCTATGCACCTTGTCTCTCCTCTCTGCTGCTGTGTCCTGGTGGCCCTCCGCCAGTGTGTGTATTTTGGCTATCTTATTTTCTTCTTCTGCTTATTTCGGCCCTGTGTCTGGAGCCCCTTGCATTTGTGTAGCAGCAGGAGAATGTGCAGCGAAGAAATGGTCAAAGGAAAGCGAGAGAGAGAGAGAGAGAGCAGCAAAAAGGATGTTGATTGATTAAGAGCAGTGTGTGCGCAAAACGTTGAGC
The DNA here is from genome assembly GCF_052327205.1 of Somniosus microcephalus. Classification (NCBI taxonomy): domain Eukaryota; kingdom Metazoa; phylum Chordata; class Chondrichthyes; order Squaliformes; family Somniosidae; genus Somniosus; species Somniosus microcephalus. The sequence goes on from NC_141005.1 coordinate 22,613,166, forward strand.
AGCCTGTGGCGGCAGCAAAAGCCTACTGCACCTGGTATTCCCAGGCAGTCTCCCATCCAAGTACTAACCAGGCCTGACTCTGCTTAGCTTCCGAGATCAGACGAGATCGGGCGTATTCAGACTAGTATGGCTGTAGGCATATGTTGGTTGGCTTTCTCTTTACTTAAAGCTGTTGCCCATTTTTTTCTCTTCTGCACATTCATACAAGTATTCAACACTCAATTTACATTTACAAATTTTACTCCTCCCGCAACCCCCCACCCCCCCTCCACCTCTTCTTGCTGCTCTGCCTCCCACACAAACAAACTACAAGCCCAACCCTTCATTGCCTTCTATTCAAATATTACATCAAATAAACATGCTCAAACACCAAGTCTTAAGGGCTGTTGCATCTTTCAAACTGCACAAATACCCAGGCCCGCATCAAATCTATCCCACAATCTTAAGAGAAGTAAGACACCAAATAGCACAGGCTCTCACCATCATTTTACAATCCTCTCTGGCTACAGGTGTGGTGCCCGACCACTGGAGGACTGCTAACGTGCTACCGTTCTTTCAAAAGGGAGAGAGGGATAGACCACATAATTACAGGCCAGTCAGCCTAACCTCGGTGGTGGGAAAATTATTGGAAAAAGTTCTGAGGGACAGGAGGAATCTTCATTTAGAAAGACACGGATTAATCAGGGACAGTCAGCATGGATTTCTTAACGGAAGGTCACGTCTGACTAACGCAATTCAATTTTTCGAGGAGGTAACAAGGAGGGTCGATGAGGGTAGTGCCTTTGATGTAGTCTATATGGATTTTAGCAAGGCTTTTGATAAGGTCCCGCATGCCAGATTGGTCACGAAAGTAAAAGCCCATGGGATCCAAGGCAAAGTGGCAAGTTGGATCCAAAATTGGCTCAGAGGCAGGAAACAAAGGGTAATGGTCGAAGGGTGTTTTTGTGACCGGAAGGCTGTTTCCAGTGGGGTTCCGCAGGGCTCACAGAATCACAGAAACCCCACAGTGCAGATAGAGGCCATTTCGGCCCATCGAGCCTGCACTGACTCAGTACTGGGCCCTTTGCTTTTTCTGGTATATATCAATGATTTGGATTTGAATGTAGGAAGTATGATTAAGAAGTTTGCAGATGATACAAAAATTCGCCGTGTGGTTAATAATGAAACAGAATGTTGTAGACTGCAGGAAGGTATCAATGGACTCGTCTAGTGGGCAGAACAGTGGCAAATGGAATTCAGTTGGAATACACAATAAATGGTAGGACACTGAGAAATGCAGAGGATCAGAGGGACCTTGGAGTGCATGTCCACAGATCCCTGAAGGTAGCAGGACAGGTAGATAAAGTGGTTAAGCAGGCATACGGGATACTTGCCTTTATTAGGCGAGGCGTAGAATATAGGAGCAGGGAGGTTATGCTTCAACTGTATAAAACACTAGTTAGGCCGCAGCTAGAGTGCTGCGTGCAGTTCTGGTCACCACATTACAAGAAGGATGCGATTGCACTAGAGAAGGTGCAGAGGAGATTTCCGAGGATGTTGCCTGGGCTGGGGAATTTTAGTTATGAGGAAAGATTGGATAGGCTGGGGTTGTTTTCTTTGGAACACAGGAGGCTGAGGCGAGACCTAATTGAGGTGTATAAAATTATGAGGGGCCGAGATAGAGTGGATAGGAAGGACCTATTTTCCTTAGCAGAAGGGTCAATAATAGATTTCAAGTAATTGGTAGGAGGTTTACAGGGAATTTGAGGAGACATTTTTTTCACCCAGTGAATGGTGGGGGTCTGGAATGCACTGCCTGAAAGGGTGGTAGAGGCAGAAACCCTCATCACGTTTAAAAAGTACTTGGATATGCACTTGAACTGCCGTAACCTACAAGGCTACGGACTGTAAAGTATGCGAATATACTTGATACAAAAAAGGAAGAGACAGCTTGGAAGGGTTTAACTTAGGTCTTTACTTCATACCCACAGGCGGGAACTGAAGGGAGATCAGTACCCACAGTACTATTTATACCCCTATGGCCAGGAGTGGTACTACGGTATCACTACGCCCTACAAAGTAGTGCTGCCCTGGCCATAGGTTTAAAGTGACATACATATTACATACACAACATTCCTCCCCTTTTAATTAAAACATACCCGTGCAATTAAGTCAACAGATGCACCATAACTAGGGCTAATAACATTTGGTAACACAACATACATAACATATTTACATCAGAGTTGTCTACCTATATATATATAAAAAGAAACATGTTATAGATTCAGTCTCTGAGGAGGCCTCCTGTCTCGACTAGGATAACGTCTTTCTCTAGTCGGTCTCGGTGTAGGCGGCGGTACTTCCGTCACCACTTCATTGCTGGAGTCGTCGGTGTCTGATGGCACATCCTGTGCCGTGGAGCTCACTGGAGTGCTGAACTCCTCGCAATCCTGAGATTTCTGTAGCGACGAGCTGGGCCGTGATTCCGCTGGAACAATGTGCTGAGACGTTTGAGGTAGTGAATCAGTTGGGTTTCTGGACTCCACAAGTTGATCAGCATGTCGTCTGATTATGCCGTCCCCAGTATCCACTGTGTACATCAAAGGTCCCTGGCGGGCCTTTATCGTACCAAACCGCCACTTTTCATTTCTATAATCACGGGCCAACACTTGCTGTCCCACCACGAAGCTCCGTGTCTGTCTGTCAGGAGCCCTACGAAATACTCGGTTTTCCACATCTCTCCGGATGTTTGGTCTGAGCAATTCGAGGCGAGACCTTAACCTTCTATTAAAGAACATGACGGCGGGGGCCTGGTTGGTCACCGTATGTGCAGCATTACGGTACGCGAATAGGAAATTGTCCACCTTGTGTTGTAGTGGCAACCTTTCCTCCCCCATCGCCTTGATGGCCTTTTTAAAGGTCTGTACAAATCGCTCTGCCAGCCCATTTGTAGCCGGATGATATGGTGCGGACGTATAATGTCGCACTCCATTCCTTTTTAGGAATGCTTGAAATTCTTCTGCCACAAATTGTGGCCCATTGTCCGAACAGACTTGCTCGGGCACCCTGTTTCGGGCAAAAATGGTCCTTAAGGCTGCGACCGTCTTTTCGGCTGTCGTTGATGACATCTTTATGACCTCCGGCCATTTTGAGTGGGCGTCCACTACAATAAGGAACATCGCATCCATGAAGGGCCCAGCGAAGTCCACGTGAATCCTTTGCCACGGCGTTGAGGGCCACTCCCACGGATGTAGTGGGGCTTGGGGTGGTACGTTCTGTACCATCTGGCACCCTTGGCGTGCTTTTGCTACTTCCTCGATGTCCCTGTCAATGCCGGGCCACCAGACGTAGGCTCTGGCGAGGCTTTTCATTTTGACACCCCCCAGATGACCTTCGTGTAAGTCCCGCAACACTTTATGTTGTAATTTTTGAGGGACCACCACCCTGGCTCCGCACATCAATGTGCCCCGGCATACGGACAACTGGTCCTTCCTTGCCGAAAAGGCCGGCAATGATGCGTCACCCTGCGCCGGCCAGCCTTTCACGGTCAATTCGTAAACCCTTGCCAGTGTCGGGTCATTCTGTGTTTCCCGCTCGATACATTGGCTGGTGATGGGCAAGTGTTCCATAACCGCCGTATGGTATATTTCCACGGGGTCCTGTACTATCTCTTCGATCTCGGCAGGCAATGGTAGCCGCGACAGGCCATCCGCATTGCCATGCTGTTTGGTACCCTTATATTCGATAAGGTACTGGTGTGCTCCTAAGAACAGTGACCATCTCTGTAGCCTTTGGGCCGTCATCAGGGGCACCCCTTTTGTTGGATTAAATATGGACACCAACGGTTGATGATCCGTCAGTAGTGTGAAACGTTGCCCATGTAGATAGTGGTGGAATTTTTTTACACCCCACACCAGACTGAGGGCCTCCCTGTCGATTTGCGCATAGTTTCTTTCGGCTGTAGTTAACGACCTTGAGGCAAATGCTATTGGCCTCTCCGTCCCATTGGGAAATTTGTGTGACAACACTGCCCCTATACCATACGGGGAGGCGTCACATGCCAACCTCATTGGCATTTTTGGGTCAAAGTGTGCGAGCACTTCCTTTGATGTAATGAGTTGTTTACCCTTTTCAAAAGCAGCCTCACACGCTTCGTCCCAATTCCAGGAGACTCCCTTTTGCAGCAATGAATTTAGTGGATGTAAAATGGACGATAAGTTCGGGAGGAACTTATGGTAATAGTTTATAAGGCCTAAGAATGATCGTAACTGAGATACATTCTCAGGGGGCGGGGCCTTCACTACTGCCTCGATCTTTTCCGGGGACTTATGCAGGCCTTCCTTATCTATAATGTGACCACAGTATGAGATACGTTCCTGGAAAAACTCACATTTCTGCTTGTTCGCCCTGAGTCCGTATTGTTGCAACCGCAGAAGTACTCGCTCCAGGTTAGTGAGGTGGTCGTTATCCGTTTGTCCTGTCACCAGGATGTCATCCAGGTAGCACTGCGTTCCTGGAATGCCCTGTAGGACCTGTTCCATGGTCCTCTGCCATATGGCTGGGGCGGACGCCACACCAAATACCAGGCGATTGTACTGGTACAATCCCTTGTGTGTGTTAATCGTTAGGAGCTTTTTCGAGTCCTGCTCCACCTCCATCTGTAAATAAGCTTGACAAAGGTCAATCTTCGTAAAGTGTCTACCCCCAGCTAACGATGCGAATGTGTCCTCTATCCGCGGCAGCGGATACTGTACCGTGTGCAGGACTGGGTTAATAGTTATCTTAAAATCCCCGCAAATGCGAACCTTCTTTGGTTCCCCCGGCGTGTTATTTGCAGATTTCTTTATAACTGGGATGATGGGCGTGGCCCACTCACTCCACTCAATCTTTGTAAGGACACCTGCACTCTCTAAGGCATCCAGTTCTGCTTCCACCGCTGGCCGAATGGCGTAAGGCACCGGTCTGGCCTTACAAAACTTGGGGTTTGCGTCTTGAGCAATAGTTATTTTTGCTCTAATGTCCTTTAAGGTCCCCAGCCCTTGTTGGAACACCTCTGGCGTTTTTGCCAATATTTTCGACAGCCTGCTTGTAATGGTTGTATCATCCTTGGTGGTCTCTACTTTTATCTCGTGTATCGACTTCCAGTCGAAATGGATTTTTCTTATCCATTCCCTACCCAAAAGTGGTGGTCCACCGTTTGGTAGGACGTATAAATAAAGTCCTGGCACTTTTCTGCCGTTGTATTTAACTGTTACTTGCATTTTTCCCTTCGGGTAAACTTTTTGTCCCGTATATGTTTTTAATTTGATTTCGGTATCCTTTAAGGGAATGCGTTTGAACAGCCTGTTATAATCTTGTTCATTAATTACTGATAGAGCTGAACCCGTGTCCAGCTCCATATTAACTTCGACGCCTGCTACCTTCATTTTAACCCACATTGTGCTGTGGTCCTCCGTTTTGTCTACACCATATAACTTGAGACATCCCAGACCTTTAGGCTCTGCTTTTGTGCCTTCCTGTGACTCGTCTGAGCTACTGTCAGATATCTTATGTATTTTTGTCCTTGCCTTGGTACTGCTCGGATTGCCCCCACTATTGGGTTTCGTACCCGACCGACAAACTTTCGCTATATGCCCCTTTTTCCCACACTGCCGGCATATTTTATCACGAAACCAACAATTACTTTGGTCATGGGTGGTTTTGCCACAACGGTAGCATTTACCTTTGTGAAATGTCACCTCATGGGTGTCATAGCCGGTTGTATTTTGTCGTATTTGAGCAGCACCCTGTGCTGCCGCTTCATGTGCCAATGCCATTTCCATCGCCTGATCTAGACTGAGCTGTTTCTTGGCCAGCAACCGTTTTCGTGTACTCTCATTTAACATGCCACAGACAAATCTGTCTCTGATCACTTCCGCCAAAAAGGCTCCAAACTGGCAATGTTTGGACAACCGTCTGAGCTCAGCCAAATAGGCTGCCTGCGACTCATCATTCCTTTGGTTGCGTCTGTAAAAGCGGTACCTTTCCGCTATAAATGGTGGCTTAGGGTTTAAATGTTCCTTTAACGTATCAACAATTTGGGCATACGTTTTGTCTGCTGGCTTTTCTGGCGTAAGAAGATTCCTCAGCAGACTGTATGTTTTTGCCCCCATAGAATTTAATAAGGTTTTCGTCATCTTTCATCTTGTTTACTATGCAATAAAGTTCATGCCTTTCTACATATGCGTCCCAATCTTCTATGTCGGCAACAAATTCTGACAACCGAGCTTCTTTAGCCATTTTTAAAACTACTGAAGAGGTTTTCCCGCCTTTTTCCACTAGATGGCGCTGTTATTTTTTTTTAAGAGAAAAACTTTCCCCCTTTTGTCCACTAGATGGCGCTGTTCATTTTAAACTGCTGAAGAGAAAAACTTTTCCCCTTTGTCCACTAGATGGCGCTGTTCATTTTAAACTGCTGAAGAGAAAAACTTTCCCCCTTTTGTCCACTAGATGGCGCTGTTCATTTTAAACTGCTGAAGAGAAAAACTTTTCCCCTTTGTCCACTAGATGGCGCTGTTCATTTTAAACTGCTGAAGAGAAAAACTTTTCCCCTTTTGTCCACTAGATGGCGCTGTTCATTTTAAACTGCTGAAGAGAAAAACTTTTCCCCTTTGTCCACTAGATGGCGCTTTTCCCGCCTTTTCTCCCTCTGCTGTCAACGACGTCTCTCCAGGTTCGTTATTTTTGGCCCTTGCAGCTCCCGTTATTGCCACCGCCGCTATTACAACGACTTTCCCCTCTCGTGGCCCGCTAGTCCTCGTGGCTCCGTTTGTTCCCCAGATCGCCTGCCCGTTCTGGCCCTTGCAGCTCGCGTTCCCCGGGAAGGATTGCAGTTTACCTGACCCTGGGTGGACTTTAGCCCCGTGGCTGGAGTGCCCGTTCAGCCTCTTCTCTCAGCTGCCGCAGCCTCCGCTGGAACCTCTCTCTCTCGCTCCGTTGCTGCCGCTCCTCCTGAACTGGGCGGCCTCCTTCGGTCGACGCTGGACTCTGCAGGCTGGTAAGAAGCTTCTCTCCCCGTACTGCTACCGATCCTTTGTTGTACCTTGTACTGGTGAGTTCGAACGTTCCTAGTCGCCAGTGTAAAGTATGCGAATATACTTGATACAAAAAAGGAAGAGACAGCTTGGAAGGGTTTAACTTAGGTCTTTACTTCATACCCACAGGCGGGAACTGAGGGGAGATCAGTACCCACAGTACTATTTATACCCCTATGGCCAGGAGTGGTACTACGGTATCACTACGCCCTACAAAGTAGTGCTGCCCTGGCCATAGGTTTAAAGTGACATACATATTACATACACAACATTCCTCCCCTTTTAATTAAAACATACCCGTGCAATTAAGTCAACAGATGCACCATAACTAGGGCTAATAACATTTGGTAACACAACATACATAACATATTTACATCAGAGTTGTCTACCTATATATATATAAAAAGAAACATGTTATAGATTCAGTCTCTGAGGAGGCCTCCTGTCTCGACTAGGATAACGTCTTTCTCTAGTCGGTCTCGGTGTAGGCGGCGGTACTTCCGTCACCACTTCATTGCTGGAGTCGTCGGTGTCTGATGGCACATCCTGTGCCGTGGAGCTCACTGGAGTGCTGAACTCCTCGCAATCCTGAGATTTCTGTAGCGACGAGCTGGGCCGTGATTCCGCTGGAACAATGTGCTGAGACGTTTGAGGTAGTGAATCAGTTGGGTTTCTGGACTCCACAAGTTGATCAGCATGTCGTCTGATTATGCCGTCCCCAGTATCCACTGTGTACATCAAAGGTCCCTGGCGGGCCTTTATCGTACCAAACCGCCACTTTTCATTTCTATAATCACGGGCCAACACTTGCTGTCCCACCACGAAGCTCCGTGTCTGTCTGTCAGGAGCCCTACGAAATACTCGGTTTTCCACATCTCTCCGGATGTTTGGTCTGAGCAATTCGAGGCGAGACCTTAACCTTCTATTAAAGAACATGACGGCGGGGGCCTGGTTGGTCACCGTATGTGCAGCATTACGGTACGCGAATAGGAAATTGTCCACCTTGTGTTGTAGTGGCAACCTTTCCTCCCCCATCGCCTTGATGGCCTTTTTAAAGGTCTGTACAAATCGCTCTGCCAGCCCATTTGTGGCCGGATGATATGGTGCGGACGTATAATGTCGCACTCCATTCCTTTTTAGGAATGCTTGAAATTCTTCTGCCACAAATTGTGGCCCATTGTCCGAACAGACTTGCTCGGGCACCCCGTTTCGGGCAAAAATGGTCCTTAAGGCTGCGACCGTCTTTTCGGCTGTCGTTGATGACATCTTTATGACCTCCGGCCATTTTGAGTGGGCGTCCACTACAATAAGGAACATCGCATCCATGAAGGGCCCAGCGAAGTCCACGTGAATCCTTTGCCACGGCGTTGAGGGCCACTCCCACGGATGTAGTGGGGCTTGGGGTGGTACGTTCTGTACCATCTGGCACCCTTGGCGTGCTTTTGCTACTTCCTCGATGTCCCTGTCAATGCCGGGCCACCAGACGTAGGCTCTGGCGAGGCTTTTCATTTTGACACCCCCCAGATGACCTTCGTGTAAGTCCCGCAACACTTTATGTTGTAATTTTTGAGGGACCACCACCCTGGCTCCGCACATCAATGTGCCCCGGCATACGGACAACTGGTCCTTCCTTGCCGAAAAGGCCGGCAATGATGCGTCACCCTGCGCCGGCCAGCCTTTCACGGTCAATTCGTAAACCCTTGCCAGTGTCGGGTCATTCTGTGTTTCCCGCTCGATACATTGGCTGGTGATGGGCAAGTGTTCCATAACCGCCGTATGGTATATTTCCACGGGGTCCTGTACTATCTCTTCGATCTCGGCAGGCAATGGTAGCCGCGACAGGCCATCCGCATTGCCATGCTGTTTGGTACCCTTATATTCGATAAGGTACTGGTGTGCTCCTAAGAACAGTGACCATCTCTGTAGCCTTTGGGCCGTCATCAGGGGCACCCCTTTTGTTGGATTAAATATGGACACCAACGGTTGATGATCCGTCAGTAGTGTGAAACGTTGCCCATGTAGATAGTGGTGGAATTTTTTTACACCCCACACCAGACTGAGGGCCTCCCTGTCGATTTGCGCATAGTTTCTTTCGGCTGTAGTTAACGACCTTGAGGCAAATGCTATTGGCCTCTCCGTCCCATTGGGAAATTTGTGTGACAACACTGCCCCTATACCATACGGGGAGGCGTCACATGCCAACCTCATTGGCATTTTTGGGTCAAAGTGTGCGAGCACTTCCTTTGATGTAATGAGTTGTTTACCCTTTTCAAAAGCAGCCTCACACGCTTCGTCCCAATTCCAGGAGACTCCCTTTTGCAGCAATGAATTTAGTGGATGTAAAATGGACGATAAGTTCGGGAGGAACTTATGGTAATAGTTTATAAGGCCTAAGAATGATCGTAACTGAGATACATTCTCAGGGGGCGGGGCCTTCACTACTGCCTCGATCTTTTCCGGGGACTTATGCAGGCCTTCCTTATCTATAATGTGACCACAGTATGAGATACGTTCCTGGAAAAACTCACATTTCTGCTTGTTCGCCCTGAGTCCGTATTGTTGCAACCGCAGAAGTACTCGCTCCAGGTTAGTGAGGTGGTCGTTATCCGTTTGTCCTGTCACCAGGATGTCATCCAGGTAGCACTGCGTTCCTGGAATGCCCTGTAGGACCTGTTCCATGGTCCTCTGCCATATGGCTGGGGTTGTTTTCTTTGGAACACAGGAGGCTGAGGCGAGACCTAATTGAGGTGTGTAAAATTATGAGGGGCCGAGATAGAGTGGATAGGAAGGACCTATTTCCCTTAGCAGAAGGGTCAATAATAGATTTCAAGTAATTGGTAGGAGGTTTACAGGGAATTTGAGGAGACATTTTTTCACCCAGTGAATGGTGGGGGTCTGGAATGCACTGCCTGAAAGGGTGGTAGAGGCAGAAACCCTCATCACGTTTAAAAAGTACTTGGATATGCACTTGAACTGCCGTAACCTACAAGGCTACGGACCAAGTGCTGTAAAGTGGGATTTGGGTGGATTGCTCTTTGTCGGCTGGCACGGACAAGATGGGCCGAATGGCCTCCTTCTGTGCTGTAAATTTCTATGATTCTGCCTGATCATGTGACATCTGCCCACACGACTTCTACAAATGTTATTACATTGTAGCCAGGATTGTTTAGTTTCCAATTCCGCCCATTTTGAAGCCAGGTCTCCGTTATGGCTACTATTGCATAACCCCATGTGGCAACTTGCGCCTGCAACTCGTCAATCTTATTTGTAACGCTCCTCGCATTAACACACATGCATTTCAACAGCATGCTAGTTGGCTTTGCTTTTTTCCTGAATTTAACTGCTGCTCTTTCTACATTCTTCTTTGTTCTGTTGCTGTTTGTCCCTCCGAGTTTTCTATGCACCTTGTCTCTCCTCTCTGCTGCTGTGTCCTGGTGGCCCTCCGCCAGTGTGTGTATTTTGGCTATCTTATTTTCTTCTTCTGCTTATTTCGGCCCTGTGTCTGGAGCCCCTTGCATTTGTGTAGCAGCAGGAGAATGTGCAGCGAAGAAATGGTCAAAGGAAAGCGAGAGAGAGAGAGAGAGAGAGAGAGAGAGAGAGCAGCAAAAAGGATGTTGATTGATTAAGAGCAGTGTGTGCGCGCAAAACGTTGAGCAGCCTGTGGCGGCAGCAAAAGCCTACTGCACCTGGTATTCCCAGGCGGTCTCCCATCCAAGTACTAACCAGGCCTGACTCTGCTTAATTTCCGAGATCAGATGAGATCGGGCGCATTCAGACTAGTATGGCCTTAGGCATATGCTAGCTGGCTTTCTCTTTACTTAAAGCTGTCGCCCATTTTTTTCTCTTCTACGCATTCATACAAGTATTCAACACTCAATTTACATTTACAAATTTTACTCCTCCCGCAACCCCCCACCCCCCCTCCACCTCTTCTTGCTGCTCTGCCTCCCACACAAACAAACTACAAGCCCAACCCTTCATTGCCTTCTATTCAAATATTACATCAAATAAACATGCTCAAACACCAAGTCTTAAGGGCTGTAGCATCTTTCAAACTGGACAAATACCCAGGCCCGCATCAAATCTATCCCACACTCTTAAGAGAAGTAAGACACCAAATAGCACAGGCTCTCACCATCATTTTACAATCCTCTCTGGCTACAGGTGTGGTGCCCGACCACTGGAGGACTGCTAACGTGCTACCGTTCTTTCAAAAGGGAGAGAGGGATAGACCGCATAATTACAGGCCAGTCAGCCTAACCTCGGTGGTGGGAAAATTATTGGAAAAAGTTCTGAGGGACAGGAGAAATCTTCATTTAGAAAGACACGGATTAATCAGGGACAGTCAGCATGGATTTCTTAACGGAAGGTCGTGTCTGACTAACGCAATTCAATTTTTCGAGGAGGTAACAAGGAGGGTCGATGAGGGTAGTGCCTTTGATGTAGTCTATATGGATTTTAGCAAGGCTTTTGATAAGGTCCCGCATGCCAGATTGGTCACGAAAGTAAAAGCCCATGGGATCCAAGGCAAAGTGGCAAGTTGGATCCAAAATTGGCTCAGAGGCAGGAAACAAAGGGTAATGGTCGAAGGGTGTTTTTGTGACCGGAAGGCTGTTTCCAGTGGGGTTCCGCAGGGCTCAGAGAATCACAGAAACCCCACAGTGCAGATAGAGGCCATTTCGGCCCATCGAGCCTGCACCGACTCAGTACTGGGCCCTTTGCTTTTTCTGGTATATATCAATGATTTGGATTTGAATGTAGGAAGTATGATTAAGAAGTTTGCAGATGATACAAAAATTGGCCGTGTGGTTAATAATGAAACAGAATGCTGTAGACTGCAGGAAGATATCAATGGACTCGTCTAGTGGGCAGAACAGTGGCAAATGGAATTCAGTTGGAATACACAATAAATGGTAGGACACTGAGAAATGCAGAGGATCAGCGGGACCTTGGAGTGCATGTCCACAGATCCCTGAAGGTAGCAGGACAGGTAGATAAAGTGGTTAAGCAGGCATACGGGATACTTGCCTTTATTAGCCGAGGCGTAGAATATAAGAGCGGGGAGGTTATGCTTCAACTGTATAAAACACTAGTTAGGCCGCAGCTAGAGTGCCGCGTGCAGTTCTGGTCACCACATTACAAGAAGGATGCGATTGCACTAGAGAAGGTGCAGAGGAGATTTCCGAGGATGTTGCCTGGGCTGGGGAATTTTAGTTATGAGGAAAGATTGGATAGGCTGGGGTTGTTTTCTTTGGAACACAGGAGGCTGAGGCGAGACCTAATTGAGGTGTGTAAAATTATGAGGGGCCGAGATAGAGTGGATAGGAAGGACCTATTTCCCTTAGCAGAAGGGTCAATAATAGATTTCAAGTAATTGGTAGGAGGTTTACAGGGAATTTGAGGAGACATTTTTTCACCCAGTGAATGGTGGGGGTCTGGAATGCACTGCCTGAAAGGGTGGTAGAGGCAGAAACCCTCATCACGTTTAAAAAGTACTTGGATATGCACTTGAACTGCCGTAACCTACAAGGCTACGGACCAAGTGCTGTAAAGTGGGATTTGGGTGGATTGCTCTTTGTCGGCTGGCACGGACAAGATGGGCCGAATGGCCTCCTTCTGTGCTGTAAATTTCTATGATTCTGCCTGATCATGTGACATCTGCCCACACGACTTCTACAAATGTTATTACATTGTAGCCAGGATTGTTTAGTTTCCAATTCCACCCATTTTGAAGCCAGGTCTCCGTTATGGCTACTATTGCATAACCCCATGTGGCAACTTGCGCCTGCAACTCGTCAATCTTATTTGTAACACTCCTCGCATTAACACACATGCATTTCAACAGCATGCTAGTTGGCTTTGCTTTTTTCCTGAATTTAACTGCTGCTCTTTCTACATTCTTCTTTGTTCTGTTGCTGTTTGTCCCTCCGAGTTTTCTATGCACCTTGTCTCTCCTCTCTGCTGCTGTGTCCTGGTGGCCCTCCGCCAGTGTGTGTATTTTGGCTATCTTATTTTCTTCTTCTGCTTATTTCGGCCCTGTGTCTGGAGCCCCTTGCATTTGTGTAGCAGCAGGAGAATGTGCAGCGAAGAAATGGTCAAAGGAAAGCGAGAGAGAGAGAGAGAGAGAGAGAGCAGCAAAAAGGATGTTGATTGATTAAGAGCAGTGTGTGCGCGTGTGTGTGCAAAACGTTGAGCAGCCTGTGGCGGCAGCAAAAGCCTACTGCAGCCGGTATTCCCAGGCAGTCTCCCATCCAAGTACTAACCAGGCCTGACTCTGCTTAGCTTCCGAGATCAGACGAGATCGGGCGTATTCAGACTAGTATGGCCGTAGGCATATGCTAGCTGGCTTTCTCTTTACTTAAAGCTGTCGCCCATTTTTTTCTCTTCTACGCATTCATACAAGTATTCAACACTCAATTTACATTTACAAATTTTACTCCTCCCGCAACCCCCCACCCCCCCTCCACCTCTTCTTGCTGCTCTGCCTCCCACACAAACAAACTACAAGCCCAACCCTTCATTGCCTTCTATTCAAATATTACATCAAATAAACATGCTCAAACACCAAGTCTTAAGGGCTGTAGCATCTTTCAAACTGGACAAATACCCAGGCCCGCATCAAATCTATCCCACACTCTTAAGAGAAGTAAGACACCAAATAGCACAGGCTCTCACCATCATTTTACAATCCTCTCTGGCTACAGGTGTGGTGCCCGACCACTGGAGGACTGCTAACGTGCTACCGTTCTTTCAAAAGGGAGAGAGGGATAGACCGCATAATTACAGGCCAGTCAGCCTAACCTCGGTGGTGGGAAAATTATTGGAAAAAGTTCTGAGGGACAGGAGAAATCTTCATTTAGAAAGACACGGATTAATCAGGGACAGTCAGCATGGATTTCTTAACGGAAGGTCGTGTCTGACTAACGCAATTCAATTTTTCGAGGAGGTAACAAGGAGGGTCGATGAGGGTAGTGCCTTTGATGTAGTCTATATGGATTTTAGCAAGGCTTTTGATAAGGTCCCGCATGCCAGATTGGTCACGAAAGTAAAAGCCCATGGGATCCAAGGCAAAGTGGCAAGTTGGATCCAAAATTGGCTCAGAGGCAGGAAACAAAGGGTAATGGTCGAAGGGTGTTTTTGTGACCGGAAGGCTGTTTCCAGTGGGGTTCCGCAGGGCTCACAGAATCACAGAAACCCCACAGTGCAGATAGAGGCCATTTCGGCCCATCGAGCCTGCACCGACTCAGTACTGGGCCCTTTGCTTTTTCTGGTATATATCAATGATTTGGATTTGAATGTAGGAAGTATGATTAAGAAGTTTGCAGATGATACAAAAATTGGCCGTGTGGTTAATAATGAAACAGAATGCTGTAGACTGCAGGAAGATATCAATGGACTCGTCTAGTGGGCAGAACAGTGGCAAATGGAATTCAGTTGGAATACACAATAAATGGTAGGACACTGAGAAATGCAGAAGATCAGCGGGACCTTGGAGTGCATGTCCACAGATCCCTGAAGGTAGCAGGACAGGTAGATAAAGTGGTTAAGCAGGCATACGGGATACTTGCCTTTATTAGCCGAGGCGTAGAATATAAGAGCGGGGAGGTTATGCTTCAACTGTATAAAACACTAGTTAGGCCGCAGCTAGAGTGCCGCGTGCAGTTCTGGTCACCACATTACAAGAAGGATGCGATTGCACTAGAGAAGGTGCAGAGGAGATTTCCGAGGATGTTGCCTGGGCTGGGGAATTTTAGTTATGAGGAAAGATTGGATAGGCTGGGGTTGTTTTCTTTGGAACACAGGAGGCTGAGGCGAGACCTAATTGAGGTGTGTAAAATTATGAGGGGCCGAGATAGAGTGGATAGGAAGGACCTATTTCCCTTAGCAGAAGGGTCAATAATAGATTTCAAGTAATTGGTAGGAGGTTTACAGGGAATTTGAGGAGACATTTTTTCACCCAGTGAATGGTGGGGGTCTGGAATGCACTGCCTGAAAGGGTGGTAGAGGCAGAAACCCTCATCACGTTTAAAAAGTACTTGGATATGCACTTGAACTGCCGTAACCTACAAGGCTACGGACCAAGTGCTGTAAAGTGGGATTTGGGTGGATTGCTCTTTGTCGGCTGGCACGGACAAGATGGGCCGAATGGCCTCCTTCTGTGCTGTAAATTTCTATGATTCTGCCTGATCATGTGACATCTGCCCACACGACTTCTACAAATGTTATTACATTGTAGCCAGGATTGTTTAGTTTCCAATTCCGCCCATTTTGAAGCCAGGTCTCCGTTATAGCTACTATTGCATAACCCCATGTGGCAACTTGCGCCTGCAACTCGTCAATCTTATTTGTAACGCTCCTCGCATTAACACACATGCATTTCAACAGCATGCTAGTTGGCTTTGCTTTTTTCCTGAATTTAACTGCTGCTCTTTCTACATTCTTCTTTGTTCTGTTGCTGTTTGTCCCTCCGAGTTTTCTATGCACCTTGTCTCTCCTCTCTGCTGCTGTGTCCTGGTGGCCCTCCGCCAGTGTGTGTATTTTGGCTATCTTATTTTCTTCTTCTGCTTATTTCGGCCCTGTGTCTGGAGCCCCTTGCATTTGTGTAGCAGCAGGAGAATGTGCAGCGAAGAAATGGTCAAAGGAAAGCGAGAGAGAGAGAGAGAGAGAGAGAGAGCAGCAAAAAGGATGTTGATTGATTAAGAGCAGTGTGTGCGCGTGTGTGTGCAAAACGTTGAGCAGCCTGTGGCGGCAGCAAAAGCCTACTGCACCTGGTATTCCCAGGCAGTCTCCCATCCAAGTACTAACCAGGCCTGACTCTGCTTAGCTTCCGAGATCAGACGAGATCGGGCGCATTCAGACTAGTATGGCCGTAGGCATATGCTGGCTGGCTTTCTCTTTACTTAAAGCTGTCGCCCATTTTTTTCTCTTCTACGCATTCATACAAGTATTCAACACTCAATTTACATTTACAAATTTTACTCCTCCCGCAACCCCCCACCCCCCCTCCACCTCTTCTTGCTGCTCTGCCTCCCACACAAACAAACTACAAGCCCAACCCTTCATTGCCTTCTATTCAAATATTACATCAAATAAACATGCTCAAACACCAAGTCTTAAGGGCTGTAGCATCTTTCAAACTGGACAAATACCCAGGCCCGCATCAAATCTATCCCACACTCTTAAGGGAAGTAAGACACCAAATAGCACAGGCTCTCACCATCATTTTACAATCCTCTCTGGCTACAGGTGTGGTGCCCGACCACTGGAGGACTGCTAACGTGCTACCGTTCTTTCAAAAGGGAGAGAGGGATAGACCGCATAATTACAGGCCAGTCAGCCTAACCTCGGTGGTGGGAAAATTATTGGAAAAAGTTCTGAGGGACAGGAGAAATCTTCATTTAGAAAGACACGGATTAATCAGGGACAGTCAGCATGGATTTCTTAACGGAAGGTCGTGTCTGACTAACGCAATTCAATTTTTCGAGGAGGTAACAAGGAGGGTCGATGAGGGTAGTGCCTTTGATGTAGTCTATATGGATTTTAGCAAGGCTTTTGATAAGGTCCCGCATGCCAGATTGGTCACGAAAGTAAAAGCCCATGGGATCCAAGGCAAAGTGGCAAGTTGGATCCAAAATTGGCTCAGAGGCAGGAAACAAAGGGTAATGGTCGAAGGGTGTTTTTGTGACCGGAAGGCTGTTTCCAGTGGGGTTCCGCAGGGCTCACAGAATCACAGAAACCCCACAGTGCAGATAGAGGCCATTTCGGCCCATCGAGCCTGCACCGACTCAGTACTGGGCCCTTTGCTTTTTCTGGTATATATCAATGATTTGGATTTGAATGTAGGAAGTATGATTAAGAAGTTTGCAGATGATACAAAAATTGGCCGTGTGGTTAATAATGAAACAGAATGCTGTAGACTGCAGGAAGATATCAATGGACTCGTCTAGTGGGCAGAACAGTGGCAAATGGAATTCAGTTGGAATACACAATAAATGGTAGGACACTGAGAAATGCAGAAGATCAGCGGGACCTTGGAGTGCATGTCCACAGATCCCTGAAGGTAGCAGGACAGGTAGATAAAGTGGTTAAGCAGGCATACGGGATACCTGCCTTTATTAGCCGAGGCGTAGAATATAAGAGCGGGGAGGTTATGCTTCAACTGTATAAAACACTAGTTAGGCCGCAGCTAGAGTGCCGCGTGCAGTTCTGGTCACCACATTACAAGAAGGATGCGATTGCACTAGAGAAGGTGCAGAGGAGATTTCCGAGGATGTTGCCTGGGCTGGGGAATTTTAGTTATGAGGAAAGATTGGATAGGCTGGGGTTGTTTTCTTTGGAACACAGGAGGCTGAGGCGAGACCTAATTGAGGTGTGTAAAATTATGAGGGGCCGAGATAGAGTGGATAGGAAGGACCTATTTCCCTTAGCAGAAGGGTCAATAATAGATTTCAAGTAATTGGTAGGAGGTTTACAGGGAATTTGAGGAGACATTTTTTCACCCAGTGAATGGTGGGGGTCTGGAATGCACTGCCTGAAAGGGTGGTAGAGGCAGAAACCCTCATCACGTTTAAAAAGTACTTGGATATGCACTTGAACTGCCGTAACCTACAAGGCTACGGACCAAGTGCTGTAAAGTGGGATTTGGGTGGATTGCTCTTTGTCGGCTGGCACGGACAAGATGGGCCGAATGGCCTCCTTCTGTGCTGTAAATTTCTATGATTCTGCCTGATCATGTGACATCTGCCCACACGACTTCTACAAATGTTATTACATTGTAGCCAGGATTGTTTAGTTTCCAATTCCGCCCATTTTGAAGCCAGGTCTCCGTTATAGCTACTATTGCATAACCCCATGTGGCAACTTGCGCCTGCAACTCGTCAATCTTATTTGTAACACTCCTCGCATTAACACACATGCATTTCAACAGCATGCTAGTTGGCTTTGCTTTTTTCCTGAATTTAACTGCTGCTCTTTCTACATTCTTCTTTGTTCTGTTGCTGTTTGTCCCTCCGAGTTTTCTATGCACCTTGTCTCTCCTCTCTGCTGCTGTGTCCTGGTGGCCCTCCGCCAGTGTGTGTATTTTGGCTATCTTATTTTCTTCTTCTGCTTATTTCGGCCCTGTGTCTGGAGCCCCTTGCATTTGTGTAGCAGCAGGAGAATGTGCAGCGAAGAAATGGTCAAAGGAAAGCGAGAGAGAGAGAGAGAGAGAGAGAGAGAGCAGCAAAAAGGATGTTGATTGATTAAGAGCAGTGTGTGCGCGTGTGTGTGCAAAACGTTGAGCAGCCTGTGGCGGCAGCAAAAGCCTACTGCACCTGGTATTCCCAGGCAGTCTCCCATCCAAGTACTAACCAGGCCTGACTCTGCTTAGCTTCCGAGATCAGATGAGATCGGGCGCATTCAGACTAGTATGGCCGTAGGCATATGCTGGCTGGCTTTCTCTTTACTTAAAGCTGTCGCCCATTTTTTTCTCTTCTACGCATTCATACAAGTATTCAACACTCAATTTACATTTACAAATTTTACTCCTCCCGCAACCCCCCACCCCCCCTCCACCTCTTCTTGCTGCTCTGCCTCCCACACAAACAAACTACAAGCCCAACCCTTCATTGCCTTCTATTCAAATATTACATCAAATAAACATGCTCAAACACCAAGTCTTAAGGGCTGTAGCATCTTTCAAACTGGACAAATACCCAGGCCCGCATCAAATCTATCCCACACTCTTAAGGGAAGTAAGACACCAAATAGCACAGGCTCTCACCATCATTTTACAATCCTCTCTGGCTACAGGTGTGGTGCCCGACCACTGGAGGACTGCTAACGTGCTACCGTTCTTTCAAAAGGGAGAGAGGGATAGACCGCATAATTACAGGCCAGTCAGCCTAACCTCGGTGGTGGGAAAATTATTGGAAAAAGTTCTGAGGGACAGGAGAAATCTTCATTTAGAAAGACACGGATTAATCAGGGACAGTCAGCATGGATTTCTTAACGGAAGGTCGTGTCTGACTAACGCAATTCAATTTTTCGAGGAGGTAACAAGGAGGGTCGATGAGGGTAGTGCCTTTGATGTAGTCTATATGGATTTTAGCAAGGCTTTTGATAAGGTCCCGCATGCCAGATTGGTCACGAAAGTAAAAGCCCATGGGATCCAAGGCAAAGTGGCAAGTTGGATCCAAAATTGGCTCAGAGGCAGGAAACAAAGGGTAATGGTCGAAGGGTGTTTTTGTGACCGGAAGGCTGTTTCCAGTGGGGTTCCGCAGGGCTCACAGAATCACAGAAACCCCACAGTGCAGATAGAGGCCATTTCGGCCCATCGAGCCTGCACCGACTCAGTACTGGGCCCTTTGCTTTTTCTGGTATATATCAATGATTTGGATTTGAATGTAGGAAGTATGATTAAGAAGTTTGCAGATGATACAAAAATTGGCCGTGTGGTTAATAATGAAACAGAATGCTGTAGACTGCAGGAAGATATCAATGGACTCGTCTAGTGGGCAGAACAGTGGCAAATGGAATTCAGTTGGAATACACAATAAATGGTAGGACACTGAGAAATGCAGAAGATCAGCGGGACCTTGGAGTGCATGTCCACAGATCCCTGAAGGTAGCAGGACAGGTAGATAAAGTGGTTAAGCAGGCATACGGGATACTTGCCTTTATTAGCCGAGGCGTAGAATATAAGAGCGGGGAGGTTATGCTTCAACTGTATAAAACACTAGTTAGGCCGCAGCTAGAGTGCCGCGTGCAGTTCTGGTCACCACATTACAAGAAGGATGCGATTGCACTAGAGAAGGTGCAGAGGAGATTTCCGAGGATGTTGCCTGGGCTGGGGAATTTTAGTTATGAGGAAAGATTGGATAGGCTGGGGTTGTTTTCTTTGGAACACAGGAGGCTGAGGCGAGACCTAATTGAGGTGTGTAAAATTATGAGGGGCCGAGATAGAGTGGATAGGAAGGACCTATTTCCCTTAGCAGAAGGGTCAATAATAGATTTCAAGTAATTGGTAGGAGGTTTACAGGGAATTTGAGGAGACATTTTTTCACCCAGTGAATGGTGGGGGTCTGGAATGCACTGCCTGAAAGGGTGGTAGAGGCAGAAACCCTCATCACGTTTAAAAAGTACTTGGATATGCACTTGAACTGCCGTAACCTACAAGGCTACGGACCAAGTGCTGTAAAGTGGGATTTGGGTGGATTGCTCTTTGTCGGCTGGCACGGACAAGATGGGCCGAATGGCCTCCTTCTGTGCTGTAAATTTCTATGATTCTGCCTGATCATGTGACATCTGCCCACACGACTTCTACAAATGTTATTACATTGTAGCCAGGATTGTTTAGTTTCCAATTCCGCCCATTTTGAAGCCAGGTCTCCGTTATAGCTACTATTGCATAACCCCATGTGGCAACTTGCGCCTGCAACTCGTCAATCTTATTTGTAACGCTCCTCGCATTAACACACATGCATTTCAACAGCATGCTAGTTGGCTTTGCTTTTTTCCTGAATTTAACTGCTGCTCTTTCTACATTCTTCTTTGTTCTGTTGCTGTTTGTCCCTCCGAGTTTTCTATGCACCTTGTCTCTCCTCTCTGCTGCTGTGTCCTGGTGGCCCTCCGCCAGTGTGTGTATTTTGGCTATCTTATTTTCTTCTTCTGCTTATTTCGGCCCTGTGTCTGGAGCCCCTTGCATTTGTGTAGCAGCAGGAGAATGTGCAGCGAAGAAATGGTCAAAGGAAAGCGAGAGAGAGAGAGAGAGAGAGAGAGAGAGCAGCAAAAAGGATGTTGATTGATTAAGAGCAGTGTGTGCGCGTGTGTGTGCAAAACGTTGAGCAGCCTGTGGCGGCAGCAAAAGCCTACTGCACCTGGTATTCCCAGGCAGTCTCCCATCCAAGTACTAACCAGGCCTGACTCTGCTTAGCTTCCGAGATCAGATGAGATCGGGCGCATTCAGACTAGTATGGCCGTAGGCATATGCTGGCTGGCTTTCTCTTTACTTAAAGCTGTCGCCCATTTTTTTCTCTTCTACGCATTCATACAAGTATTCAACACTCAATTTACATTTACAAATTTTACTCCTCCCGCAACCCCCCACCCCCCCTCCACCTCTTCTTGCTGCTCTGCCTCCCACACAAACAAACTACAAGCCCAACCCTTCATTGCCTTCTATTCAAATATTACATCAAATAAACATGCTCAAACACCAAGTCTTAAGGGCTGTAGCATCTTTCAAACTGGACAAATACCCAGGCCCGCATCAAATCTATCCCACACTCTTAAGGGAAGTAAGACACCAAATAGCACAGGCTCTCACCATCATTTTACAATCCTCTCTGGCTACAGGTGTGGTGCCCGACCACTGGAGGACTGCTAACGTGCTACCGTTCTTTCAAAAGGGAGAGAGGGATAGACCGCATAATTACAGGCCAGTCAGCCTAACCTCGGTGGTGGGAAAATTATTGGAAAAAGTTCTGAGGGACAGGAGAAATCTTCATTTAGAAAGACACGGATTAATCAGGGACAGTCAGCATGGATTTCTTAACGGAAGGTCGTGTCTGACTAACGCAATTCAATTTTTCGAGGAGGTAACAAGGAGGGTCGATGAGGGTAGTGCCTTTGATGTAGTCTATATGGATTTTAGCAAGGCTTTTGATAAGGTCCCGCATGCCAGATTGGTCACGAAAGTAAAAGCCCATGGGATCCAAGGCAAAGTGGCAAGTTGGATCCAAAATTGGCTCAGAGGCAGGAAACAAAGGGTAATGGTCGAAGGGTGTTTTTGTGACCGGAAGGCTGTTTCCAGTGGGGTTCCGCAGGGCTCACAGAATCACAGAAACCCCACAGTGCAGATAGAGGCCATTTCGGCCCATCGAGCCTGCACCGACTCAGTACTGGGCCCTTTGCTTTTTCTGGTATATATCAATGATTTGGATTTGAATGTAGGAAGTATGATTAAGAAGTTTGCAGATGATACAAAAATTGGCCGTGTGGTTAATAATGAAACAGAATGCTGTAGACTGCAGGAAGATATCAATGGACTCGTCTAGTGGGCAGAACAGTGGCAAATGGAATTCAGTTGGAATACACAATAAATGGTAGGACACTGAGAAATGCAGAAGATCAGCGGGACCTTGGAGTGCATGTCCACAGATCCCTGAAGGTAGCAGGACAGGTAGATAAAGTGGTTAAGCAGGCATACGGGATACTTGCCTTTATTAGCCGAGGCGTAGAATATAAGAGCGGGGAGGTTATGCTTCAACTGTATAAAACACTAGTTAGGCCGCAGCTAGAGTGCCGCGTGCAGTTCTGGTCACCACATTACAAGAAGGATGCGATTGCACTAGAGAAGGTGCAGAGGAGATTTCCGAGGATGTTGCCTGGGCTGGGGAATTTTAGTTATGAGGAAAGATTGGATAGGCTGGGGTTGTTTTCTTTGGAACACAGGAGGCTGAGGCGAGACCTAATTGAGGTGTGTAAAATTATGAGGGGCCGAGATAGAGTGGATAGGAAGGACCTATTTCCCTTAGCAGAAGGGTCAATAATAGATTTCAAGTAATTGGTAGGAGGTTTACAGGGAATTTGAGGAGACATTTTTTCACCCAGTGAATGGTGGGGGTCTGGAATGCACTGCCTGAAAGGGTGGTAGAGGCAGAAACCCTCATCACGTTTAAAAAGTACTTGGATATGCACTTGAACTGCCGTAACCTACAAGGCTACGGACCAAGTGCTGTAAAGTGGGATTTGGGTGGATTGCTCTTTGTCGGCTGGCACGGACAAGATGGGCCGAATGGCCTCCTTCTGTGCTGTAAATTTCTATGATTCTGCCTGATCATGTGACATCTGCCCACACGACTTCTACAAATGTTATTACATTGTAGCCAGGATTGTTTAGTTTCCAATTCCGCCCATTTTGAAGCCAGGTCTCCGTTATAGCTACTATTGCATAACCCCATGTGGCAACTTGCGCCTGCAACTCGTCAATCTTATTTGTAACGCTCCTCGCATTAACACACATGCATTTCAACAGCATGCTAGTTGGCTTTGCTTTTTTCCTGAATTTAACTGCTGCTCTTTCTACATTCTTCTTTGTTCTGTTGCTGTTTGTCCCTCCGAGTTTTCTATGCACCTTGTCTCTCCTCTCTGCTGCTGTGTCCTGGTGGCCCTCCGCCAGTGTGTGTATTTTGGCTATCTTATTTTCTTCTTCTGCTTATTTCGGCCCTGTGTCTGGAGCCCCTTGCATTTGTGTAGCAGCAGGAGAATGTGCAGCGAAGAAATGGTCAAAGGAAAGCGAGAGAGAGAGACAGAGAGAGAGAGAGAGAGAGAGAGAGCAGCAAAAAGGATGTTGATTGATTAAGAGCAGTGTGTGCGCGTGTGTGTGCAAAACGTTGAGCAGCCTGTGGCGGCAGCAAAAGCCTACTGCACCCGGTATTCCCAGGCGGTCTCCCATACCAAGTACTAACCAGGCCTGACTCTGCTTAGCCTCCGAGATCAGACGAGATCGGGCGCATTCAGACTAGTATGGCCGTAGGCATATGCTAGCTGGCTTTCTCTTTACTTAAAGCTGTCGCCCATTTTTTTCTCTTCTACGCATTCATACAAGTATTCAACACTCAATTTACATTTACAAATTTTACTCCTCCCGCAACCCCCCACCCCCCCTCCACCTCTTCTTGCTGCTCTGCCTCCCACACAAACAAACTACAAGCCCAACCCTTCATTGCCTTCTATTCAAATATTACATCAAATAAACATGCTCAAACACCAAGTCTTAAGGGCTGTAGTATCTTTCAAACTGGACAAATACCCAGGCCCGCATCAAATCTATCCCACACTCTTAAGAGAAGTAAGACACCAAATAGCACAGGCTCTCACCATCATTTTACAATCCTCTCTGGCTACAGGTGTGGTGCCCGACCACTGGAGGACTGCTAACGTGCTACCGTTCTTTCAAAAGGGAGAGAGGGATAGACCGCATAATTACAGGCCAGTCAGCCTAACCTCGGTGGTGGGAAAATTATTGGAAAAAGTTCTGAGGGACAGGAGAAATCTTCATTTAGAAAGACACGGATTAATCAGGGACAGTCAGCATGGATTTCTTAACGGAAGGTCGTGTCTGACTAACGCAATTCAATTTTTCGAGGAGGTAACAAGGAGGGTCGATGAGGGTAGTGCCTTTGATGTAGTCTATATGGATTTTAGCAAGGCTTTTGATAAGGTCCCGCATGCCAGATTGGTCACGAAAGTAAAAGCCCATGGGATCCAAGGCAAAGTGGCAAGTTGGATCCAAAATTGGCTCAGAGGCAGGAAACAAAGGGTAATGGTCGAAGGGTGTTTTTGTGACCGGAAGGCTGTTTCCAGTGGGGTTCCGCAGGGCTCACAGAATCACAGAAACCCCACAGTGCAGATAGAGGCCATTTCGGCCCATCGAGCCTGCACCGACTCAGTACTGGGCCCTTTGCTTTTTCTGGTATATATCAATGATTTGGATTTGAATGTAGGAAGTATGATTAAGAAGTTTGCAGATGATACAAAAATTGGCCGTGTGGTTAATAATGAAACAGAATGCTGTAGACTGCAGGAAGATATCAATGGACTCGTCTAGTGGGCAGAACAGTGGCAAATGGAATTCAGTTGGAATACACAATAAATGGTAGGACACTGAGAAATGCAGAGGATCAGCGGGACCTTGGAGTGCATGTCCACAGATCCCTGAAGGTAGCAGGACAGGTAGATAAAGTGGTTAAGCAGGCATACGGGATACTTGCCTTTATTAGCCGAGGCGTAGAATATAAGAGCGGGGAGGTTATGCTTCAACTGTATAAAACACTAGTTAGGCCGCAGCTAGAGTGCCGCGTGCAGTTCTGGTCACCACATTACAAGAAGGATGCGATTGCACTAGAGAAGGTGCAGAGGAGATTTCCGAGGATGTTGCCTGGGCTGGGGAATTTTAGTTATGAGGAAAGATTGGATAGGCTGGGGTTGTTTTCTTTGGAACACAGGAGGCTGAGGCGAGACCTAATTGAGGTGTGTAAAATTATGAGGGGCCGAGATAGAGTGGATAGGAAGGACCTATTTCCCTTAGCAGAAGGGTCAATAAAAGATTTCAAGTAATTGGTAGGAGGTTTACAGGGAATTTGAGGAGACATTTTTTCACCCAGTGAATGGTGGGGGTCTGGAATGCACTGCCTGAAAGGGTGGTAGAGGCAGAAACCCTCATCACGTTTAAAAAGTACTTGGATATGCACTTGAACTGCCGTAACCTACAAGGCTACGGACCAAGTGCTGTAAAGTGGGATTTGGGTGGATTGCTCTTTGTCGGCTGGCACGGACAAGATGGGCCGAATGGCCTCCTTCTGTGCTGTAAATTTCTATGATTCTGCCTGATCATGTGACATCTGCCCACACGACTTCTACAAATGTTATTACATTGTAGCCAGGATTGTTTAGTTTCCAATTCCGCCCATTTTGAAGCCAGGTCTCCGTTATAGCTACTATTGCATAACCCCATGTGGCAACTTGCGCCTGCAACTCGTCAATCTTATTTGTAACGCTCCTCGCATTAACACACATGCATTTCAACAGCATGCTAGTTGGCTTTGCTTTTTTCCTGAATTTAACTGCTGCTCTTTCGACATTCTTCTTTGTTCTGTTGCTGTTTGTCCCTCCGAGTTTTCTATGCACCTTGTCTCTCCTCTCTGCTGCTGTGTCCTGGTGGCCCTCCGCCAGTGTGTGTATTTTGGCTATCTTATTTTCTTCTTCTGCTTATTTCGGCCCTGTGTCTGGAGCCCCTTGCATTTGTGTAGCAGCAGGAGAATGTGCAGCGAAGAAATGGTCAAAGGAAAGCGAGAGAGAGAGAGAGAGAGAGCAGCAAAAAGGATGTTGATTGATTAAGAGCAGTGTGTGCGCAAAACGTTGAGCAGCCTGTGGCGGCAGCAAAAGCCTACTGCACCTGGTATTCCCAGGCAGTCTCCCATCCAAGTACTAACCAGGCCTGACTCTGCTTAGCTTCCGAGATCAGACGAGATCGGGCGCATTCAGACTAGTATGGCTGTAGGCATATGCTAGCTGGCTTTCTCTTTACTTAAAGCTGTCGCCCATTTTTTTCTCTTCTACGCATTCATACAAGTATTCAACACTCAATTTACATTTACAAATTTTACTCCTCCCGCAACCCCCCACCCCCCCTCCACCTCTTCTTGCTGCTCTGCCTCCCACACAAACAAACTACAAGCCCAACCCTTCATTGCCTTCTATTCAAATATTACATCAAATAAACATGCTCAAACACCAAGTCTTAAGGGCTGTAGCATCTTTCAAACTGGACAAATACCCAGGCCCGCATCAAATCTATCCCACACTCTTAAGAGAAGTAAGACACCAAATAGCACAGGCTCTCACCATCATTTTACAATCCTCTCTGGCTACAGGTGTGGTGCCCGACCACTGGAGGACTGCTAACGTGCTACCGTTCTTTCAAAAGGGAGAGAGGGATAGACCGCATAATTACAGGCCAGTCAGCCTAACCTCGGTGGTGGGAAAATTATTGGAAAAAGTTCTGAGGGACAGGAGAAATCTTCATTTAGAAAGACACGGATTAATCAGGGACAGTCAGCATGGATTTCTTAACGGAAGGTCGTGTCTGACTAACGCAATTCAATTTTTCGAGGAGGTAACAAGGAGGGTCGATGAGGGTAGTGCCTTTGATGTAGTCTATATGGATTTTAGCAAGGCTTTTGATAAGGTCCCGCATGCCAGATTGGTCACGAAAGTAAAAGCCCATGGGATCCAAGGCAAAGTGGCAAGTTGGATCCAAAATTGGCTCAGAGGCAGGAAACAAAGGGTAATGGTCGAAGGGTGTTTTTGTGACCGGAAGGCTGTTTCCAGTGGGGTTCCGCAGGGCTCACAGAATCACAGAAACCCCACAGTGCAGATAGAGGCCATTTCGGCCCATCGAGCCTGCACCGACTCAGTACTGGGCCCTTTGCTTTTTCTGGTATATATCAATGATTTGGATTTGAATGTAGGAAGTATGATTAAGAAGTTTGCAGATGATACAAAAATTGGCCGTGTGGTTAATAATGAAACAGAATGCTGTAGACTGCAGGAAGATATCAATGGACTCGTCTAGTGGGCAGAACAGTGGCAAATGGAATTCAGTTGGAATACACAATAAATGGTAGGACACTGAGAAATGCAGAGGATCAGCGGGACCTTGGAGTGCATGTCCACAGATCCCTGAAGGTAGCAGGACAGGTAGATAAAGTGGTTAAGCAGGCATACGGGATACTTGCCTTTATTAGCCGAGGCGTAGAATATAAGAGCGGGGAGGTTATGCTTCAACTGTATAAAACACTAGTTAGGCCGCAGCTAGAGTGCCGCGTGCAGTTCTGGTCACCACATTACAAGAAGGATGCGATTGCACTAGAGAAGGTGCAGAGGAGATTTCCGAGGATGTTGCCTGGGCTGGGGAATTTTAGCTATGAGGAAAGATTGGATAGGCTGGGGTTGTTTTCTTTGGAATACAGGAGGCTGAGGCGAGACCTAATTGAGGTGTGTAAAATTATGAGGGGCCGAGATAGAGTGGATAGGAAGGACCTATTTCCCTTAGCAGAAGGGTCAATAATAGATTTCAAGTAATTGGTAGGAGGTTTACAGGGAATTTGAGGAGACATTTTTTCACCCAGTGAATGGTGGGGGTCTGGAATGCACTGCCTGAAAGGGTGGTAGAGGCAGAAACCCTCATCACGTTTAAAAAGTACTTGGATATGCACTTGAACTGCCGTAACCTACAAGGCTACGGACCAAGTGCTGTAAAGTGGGATTTGGGTGGATTGCTCTTTGTCGGCTGGCACGGACAAGATGGGCCGAATGGCCTCCTTCTGTGCTGTAAATTTCTATGATTCTGCCTGATCATGTGACATCTGCCCACACGACTTCTACAAATGTTATTACATTGTAGCCAGGATTGTTTAGTTTCCAATTCCGCCCATTTTGAAGCCAGGTCTCCGTTATGGCTACTATTGCATAACCCCATGTGGCAACTTGCGCCTGCAACTCGTCAATCTCATTTGTAACGCTCCTCGCATTAACACACATGCATTTCAACAGCATGCTAGTTGGCTTTGCTTTTTTCCTGAATTTAACTGCTGCACTTTCTACATTCTTCTTTGTTCTGTTGCTGTTTGTCCCTCCGAGTTTTCTATGCACCTTGTCTCTCCTCTCTGCTGCTGTGTCCTGGTGGCCCTCCGCCAGTGTGTGTATTTTGGCTATCTTATTTTCTTCTTCTGCTTATTTCGGCCCTGTGTCTGGAGCCCCTTGCATTTGTGTAGCAGCAGGAGAATGTGCAGCGAAGAAATGGTCAAAGGAAAGCGAGAGAGAGAGACAGAGAGAGAGAGAGAGAGAGCAGCAAAAAGGATGTTGATTGATTAAGAGCAGTGTGTGCGCAAAACGTTGAGCAGCCTGTGGCGGCAGCAAAAGCCTACTGCACCTGGTATTCCCAGGCGGTCTCCCATCCAAGTACTAACCAGGCCTGACTCTGCTTAGCTTCCGAGATCAGACGAGATCGGGCGCATTCAGACTAGTATGGCCGTAGGCATATGCTAGCTGGCTTTCTCTTTACTTAAAGCTGTCGCCCATTTTTTTCTCTTCTACGCATTCATACAAGTATTCAACACTCAATTTACATTTACAAATTTTACTCCTCCCGCAACCCCCCACCCCCCCTCCACCTCTTCTTGCTGCTCTGCCTCCCACACAAACAAACTACAAGCCCAACCCTTCATTGCCTTCTATTCAAATATTACATCAAATAAACATGCTCAAACACCAAGTCTTAAGGGCTGTAGCATCTTTCAAACTGGACAAATACCCAGGCCCGCATCAAATCTATCCCACACTCTTAAGAGAAGTAAGACACCAAATAGCACAGGCTCTCACCATCATTTTACAATCCTCTCTGGCTACAGGTGTGGTGCCCGACCACTGGAGGACTGCTAACGTGCTACCGTTCTTTCAAAAGGGAGAGAGGGATAGACCGCATAATTACAGGCCAGTCAGCCTAACCTCGGTGGTGGGTAAATTATTGGAAAAAGTTCTGAGGGACAGGAGAAATCTTCATTTAGAAAGACACGGATTAATCAGGGACAGTCAGCATGGATTTCTTAACGGAAGGTCGTGTCTGACTAACGCAATTCAATTTTTCGAGGAGGTAACAAGGAGGGTCGATGAGGGTAGTGCCTTTGATGTAGTCTATATGGATTTTAGCAAGGCTTTTGATAAGGTCCCGCATGCCAGATTGGTCACGAAAGTAAAAGCCCATGGGATCCAAGGCAAAGTGGCAAGTTGGATCCAAAATTGGCTCAGAGGCAGGAAACAAAGGGTAATGGTCGAAGGGTGTTTTTGTGACCGGAAGGCTGTTTCCAGTGGGGTTCCGCAGGGCTCACAGAATCACAGAAACCCCACAGTGCAGATAGAGGCCATTTCGGCCCATCGAGCCTGCACCGACTCAGTACTGGGCCCTTTGCTTTTTCTGGTATATATCAATGATTTGGATTTGAATGTAGGAAGTATGATTAAGAAGTTTGCAGATGATACAAAAATTGGCCGTGTGGTTAATAATGAAACAGAATGCTGTAGACTGCAGGAAGATATCAATGGACTCGTCTAGTGGGCAGAACAGTGGCAAATGGAATTCAGTTGGAATACACAATAAATGGTAGGACACTGAGAAATGCAGAGGATCAGCGGGACCTTGGAGTGCATGTCCACAGATCCCTGAAGGTAGCAGGACAGGTAGATAAAGTGGTTAAGCAGGCATACGGGATACTTGCCTTTATTAGCCGAGGCGTAGAATATAAGAGCGGGGAGGTTATGCTTCAACTGTATAAAACACTAGTTAGGCCGCAGCTAGAGTGCCGCGTGCAGTTCTGGTCACCACATTACAAGAAGGATGCGATTGCACTAGAGAAGGTGCAGAGGAGATTTCCGAGGATGTTGCCTGGGCTGGGGAATTTTAGTTATGAGGAAAGATTGGATAGGCTGGGGTTGTTTTCTTTGGAACACAGGAGGCTGAGGCGAGACCTAATTGAGGTGTGTAAAATTATGAGGGGCCGAGATAGAGTGGATAGGAAGGACCTATTTCCCTTAGCAGAAGGGTCAATAATAGATTTCAAGTAATTGGTAGGAGGTTTACAGGGAATTTGAGGAGACATTTTTTCACCCAGTGTATGGTGGGGGTCTGGAATGCACTGCCTGAAAGGGTGGTAGAGGCAGAAACCCTCATCACGTTTAAAAAGTACTTGGATATGCACTTGAACTGCCGTAACCTACAAGGCTACGGACCAAGTGCTGTAAAGTGGGATTTGGGTGGATTGCTCTTTGTCGGCTGGCACGGACAAGATGGGCCGAATGGCCTCCTTCTGTGCTGTAAATTTCTATGACTCTGCCTGATCATGTGACATCTGCCCACACGACTTCTACAAATGTTATTACATTGTAGCCAGGATTGTTTAGTTTCCAATTCCGCCCATTTTGAAGCCAGGTCTCCGTTATGGCTACTATTGCATAACCCCATGTGGCAACTTGCGCCTGCAACTCGTCAATCTTATTTGTAACACTCCTCGCATTAACACACATGCATTTCAACAGCATGCTAGTTGGCTTTCCTTTTTTCCTGAATTTAACTGCTGCTCTTTCTACATTCTTCTTTGTTCTGTTGCTGTTTGTCCCTCCGAGTTTTCTATGCACCTTGTCTCTCCTCTCTGCTGCTGTGTCCTGGTGGCCCTCCGCCAGTGTGTGTATTTTGGCTATCTTATTTTCTTCTTCTGCTTATTTCGGCCCTGTGTCTGGAGCCCCTTGCATTTGTGTAGCAGCAGGAGAATGTGCAGCGAAGAAATGGTCAAAGGAAAGCGAGAGAGAGAGAGAGAGAGAGAGAGAGAGCAGCAAAAAGGATGTTGATTGATTAAGAGCAGTGTGTGCGCGTGTGTGCAAAACGTTGAGCAGCCTGTGGCGGCAGCAAAAGCCTACAGCACCTGGTATTCCCAGGCGGTCTCCCATCCAAGTACTAACCAGGCCTGACTCTGCTTCGCTTCCGAGATCAGACGAGATCGGGCGTATTCAGACTAGTATGGCCGCAGGCATATGCTAGCTGGCTTTCTCTTTACTTAAAGCTGTCGCCCATTTTTTTCTCTTCTACGCATTCATACAAGTATTCAACACTCAATTTACATTTACAAATTTTACTCCTCCCGCAACCCCCCACCCCCCCTCCACCTCTTCTTGCTGCTCTGCCTCCCACACAAACAAACTACAAGCCCAACCCTTCATTGCCTTCTATTCAAATATTACATCAAATAAACATGCTCAAACACCAAGTCTTAAGGGCTGTAGCATCTGTCAAACTGGACAAATACCCAGGCCCGCATCAAATCTATCCCACACTCTTAAGAGAAGTAAGACACCAAATAGCACAGGCTCTCACCATCATTTTACAATCCTCTCTGGCTACAGGTGTGGTGCCCGACCACTGGAGGACTGCTAACGTGCTACCGTTCTTTCAAAAGGGAGAGAGGGATAGACCGCATAATTACAGGCCAGTCAGCCTAACCTCGGTGGTGGGAAAATTATTGGAAAAAGTTCTGAGGGACAGGAGAAATCTTCATTTAGAAAGACACGGATTAATCAGGGACAGTCAGCATGGATTTCTTAACGGAAGGTCGTGTCTGACTAACGCAATTCAATTTTTCGAGGAGGTAACAAGGAGGGTCGATGAGGGTAGTGCCTTTGATGTAGTCTATATGGATTTTAGCAAGGCTTTTGATAAGGTCCCGCATGCCAGATTGGTCACGAAAGTAAAAGCCCATGGGATCCAAGGCAAAGTGGCAAGTTGGATCCAAAATTGGCTCAGAGGCAGGAAACAAAGGGTAATGGTCGAAGGGTGTTTTTGTGACCGGAAGGCTGTTTCCAGTGGGGTTCCGCAGGGCTCACAGAATCACAGAAACCCCACAGTGCAGATAGAGGCCATTTCGGCCCATCGAGCCTGCACCGACTCAGTACTGGGCCCTTTGCTTTTTCTGGTATATATCAATGATTTGGATTTGAATGTAGGAAGTATGATTAAGAAGTTTGCAGATGATACAAAAATTGGCCGTGTGGTTAATAATGAAACAGAATGCTGTAGACTGCAGGAAGATATCAATGGACTCGTCTAGTGGGCAGAACAGTGGCAAATGGAATTCAGTTGGAATACACAATAAATGGTAGGACACTGAGAAATGCAGAGGATCAGCGGGACCTTGGAGTGCATGTCCACAGATCCCTGAAGGTAGCAGGACAGGTAGATAAAGTGGTTAAGCAGGCATACGGGATACTTGCCTTTATTAGCCGAGGCGTAGAATATAAGAGCGGGGAGGTTATGCTTCAACTGTATAAAACACTAGTTAGGCCGCAGCTAGAGTGCCGCGTGCAGTTCTGGTCACCACATTACAAGAAGGATGCGATTGCACTAGAGAAGGTGCAGAGGAGATTTCCGAGGATGTTGCCTGGGCTGGGGAATTTTAGTTATGAGGAAAGATTGGATAGGCTGGGGTTGTTTTCTTTGGAACACAGGAGGCTGAGGCGAGACCTAATTGAGGTGTGTAAAATTATGAGGGGCCGAGATAGAGTGGATAGGAAGGACCTATTTCCCTTAGCAGAAGGGTCAATAATAGATTTCAAGTAATTGGTAGGAGGTTTACAGGGAATTTGAGGAGACATTTTTTCACCCAGTGTATGGTGGGGGTCTGGAATGCACTGCCTGAAAGGGTGGTAGAGGCAGAAACCCTCATCACGTTTAAAAAGTACTTGGATATGCACTTGAACTGCCGTAACCTACAAGGCTACGGACCAAGTGCTGTAAAGTGGGATTTGGGTGGATTGCTCTTTGTCGGCTGGCACGGACAAGATGGGCCGAATGGCCTCCTTCTGTGCTGTAAATTTCTATGACTCTGCCTGATCATGTGACATCTGCCCACACGACTTCTACAAATGTTATTACATTGTAGCCAGGATTGTTTAGTTTCCAATTCCGCCCATTTTGAAGCCAGGTCTCCGTTATGGCTACTATTGCATAACCCCATGTGGCAACTTGCGCCTGCAACTCGTCAATCTTATTTGTAACACTCCTCGCATTAACACACATGCATTTCAACAGCATGCTAGTTGGCTTTCCTTTTTTCCTGAATTTAACTGCTGCTCTTTCTACATTCTTCTTTGTTCTGTTGCTGTTTGTCCCTCCGAGTTTTCTATGCACCTTGTCTCTCCTCTCTGCTGCTGTGTCCTGGTGGCCCTCCGCCAGTGTGTGTATTTTGGCTATCTTATTTTCTTCTTCTGCTTATTTCGGCCCTGTGTCTGGAGCCCCTTGCATTTGTGTAGCAGCAGGAGAATGTGCAGCGAAGAAATGGTCAAAGGAAAGCGAGAGAGAGAGAGAGAGAGAGAGAGAGAGCAGCAAAAAGGATGTTGATTGATTAAGAGCAGTGTGTGCGCGTGTGTGCAAAACGTTGAGCAGCCTGTGGCGGCAGCAAAAGCCTACAGCACCTGGTATTCCCAGGCGGTCTCCCATCCAAGTACTAACCAGGCCTGACTCTGCTTCGCTTCCGAGATCAGACGAGATCGGGCGTATTCAGACTAGTATGGCCGCAGGCATATGCTAGCTGGCTTTCTCTTTACTTAAAGCTGTCGCCCATTTTTTTCTCTTCTACGCATTCATACAAGTATTCAACACTCAATTTACATTTACAAATTTTACTCCTCCCGCAACCCCCCACCCCCCCTCCACCTCTTCTTGCTGCTCTGCCTCCCACACAAACAAACTACAAGCCCAACCCTTCATTGCCTTCTATTCAAATATTACATCAAATAAACATGCTCAAACACCAAGTCTTAAGGGCTGTAGCATCTGTCAAACTGGACAAATACCCAGGCCCGCATCAAATCTATCCCACACTCTTAAGAGAAGTAAGACACCAAATAGCACAGGCTCTCACCATCATTTTACAATCCTCTCTGGCTACAGGTGTGGTGCCCGACCACTGGAGGACTGCTAACGTGCTACCGTTCTTTCAAAAGGGAGAGAGGGATAGACCGCATAATTACAGGCCAGTCAGCCTAACCTCGGTGGTGGGAAAATTATTGGAAAAAGTTCTGAGGGACAGGAGAAATCTTCATTTAGAAAGACACGGATTAATCAGGGACAGTCAGCATGGATTTCTTAACGGAAGGTCGTGTCTGACTAACGCAATTCAATTTTTCGAGGAGGTAACAAGGAGGGTCGATGAGGGTAGTGCCTTTGATGTAGTCTATATGGATTTTAGCAAGGCTTTTGATAAGGTCCCGCATGCCAGATTGGTCACGAAAGTAAAAGCCCATGGGATCCAAGGCAAAGTGGCAAGTTGGATCCAAAATTGGCTCAGAGGCAGGAAACAAAGGGTAATGGTCGAAGGGTGTTTTTGTGACCGGAAGGCTGTTTCCAGTGGGGTTCCGCAGGGCTCACAGAATCACAGAAACCCCACAGTGCAGATAGAGGCCATTTCGGCCCATCGAGCCTGCACCGACTCAGTACTGGGCCCTTTGCTTTTTCTGGTATATATCAATGATTTGGATTTGAATGTAGGAAGTATGATTAAGAAGTTTGCAGATGATACAAAAATTGGCCGTGTGGTTAATAATGAAACAGAATGCTGTAGACTGCAGGAAGATATCAATGGACTCGTCTAGTGGGCAGAACAGTGGCAAATGGAATTCAGTTGGAATACACAATAAATGGTAGGACACTGAGAAATGCAGAGGATCAGCGGGACCTTGGAGTGCATGTCCACAGATCCCTGAAGGTAGCAGGACAGGTAGATAAAGTGGTTAAGCAGGCATACGGGATACTTGCCTTTATTAGCCGAGGCGTAGAATATAAGAGCGGGGAGGTTATGCTTCAACTGTATAAAACACTAGTTAGGCCGCAGCTAGAGTGCCGCGTGCAGTTCTGGTCACCACATTACAAGAAGGATGCGATTGCACTAGAGAAGGTGCAGAGGAGATTTCCGAGGATGTTGCCTGGGCTGGGGAATTTTAGTTATGAGGAAAGATTGGATAGGCTGGGGTTGTTTTCTTTGGAACACAGGAGGCTGAGGCGAGACCTAATTGAGGTGTGTAAAATTATGAGGGGCCGAGATAGAGTGGATAGGAAGGACCTATTTCCCTTAGCAGAAGGGTCAATAATAGATTTCAAGTAATTGGTAGGAGGTTTACAGGGAATTTGAGGAGACATTTTTTCACCCAGTGAATGGTGGGGGTCTGGAATGCACTGCCTGAAAGGGTGGTAGAGGCAGAAACCCTCATCACGTTTAAAAAGTACTTGGATATGCACTTGAACTGCCGTAACCAACAAGGCTACGGACCAAGTGCTGTAAAGTGGGATTTGGGTGGATTGCTCTTTGTCGGCTGGCACGGACAAGATGGGCCGAATGGCCTCCTTCTGTGCTGTAAATTTCTATGATTCTGCCTGATCATGTGACATCTGCCCACACGACTTCTACAAATGTTATTACATTGTAGCCAGGATTGTTTAGTTTCCAATTCCGCCCATTTTGAAGCCAGGTCTCCGTTATGGCTACTATTGCATAACCCCATGTGGCAACTTGCGCCTGCAACTCGTCAATCTTATTTGTAACACTCCTCGCATTAACACACATGCATTTCAACAGCATGCTAGTTGGCTTTGCTTTTTTCCTGAATTTAACTGCTGCTCTTTCTACATTCTTCTTTGTTCTGTTGCTGTTTGTCCCTCCGAGTTTTCTATGCACCTTGTCTCTCCTCTCTGCTGCTGTGTCCTGGTGGCCCTCCGCCAGTGTGTATATTTTGGCTATCTTATTTTCTTCTTCTGCTTATTTCGGCCCTGTGTCTGGAGCCCCTTGCATTTGTGTAGCAGCAGGAGAATGTGCAGCGAAGAAATGGTCAAAGGAAAGCGAGAGAGAGAGACAGAGAGAGAGAGAGAGAGAGCAGCAAAAAGGATGTTGATTGATTAAGAGCAG
Organism: Somniosus microcephalus; assembly: GCF_052327205.1. NCBI lineage: Eukaryota > Metazoa > Chordata > Chondrichthyes > Squaliformes > Somniosidae > Somniosus > Somniosus microcephalus. The sequence continues at coordinate 22,649,263 of NC_141005.1, forward strand.
TGTGTGCGCGTGTGTGTGCAAAACGTTGAGCAGCCTGTGGCGGCAGCAAAAGCCTACTGCACCCGGTATTCCCAGGCGGTCTCCCATCCAAGTACTAACCAGGCCTGACTCTGCTTAGCTTCCGAGATCAGACGAGATCGGGCACATTCAGACTAGTATGGCTGTAGGCATATGCTAGCTGGCTTTCTCTTTACTTAAAGCTGTCGCCCATTTTTTTCTCTTCTACGCATTCATACAAGTATTCAACACTCAATTTACATTTACAAATTTTACTCCTCCCGCAACCCCCCACCCCCCCTCCACCTCTTCTTGCTGCTCTGCCTCCCACACAAACAAACTACAAGCCCAACCCTTCATTGCCTTCTATTCAAATATTACATCAAATAAACATGCTCAAACACCAAGTCTTAAGGGCTGTAGCATCTTTCAAACTGGACAAATACCCAGGCCCGCATCAAATCTATCCCACACTCTTAAGAGAAGTAAGACACCAAATAGCACAGGCTCTCACCATCATTTTACAATCCTCTCTGGCTACAGGTGTGGTGCCCGACCACTGGAGGACTGCTAACGTGCTACCGTTCTTTCAAAAGGGAGAGAGGGATAGACCGCATAATTACAGGCCAGTCAGCCTAACCTCGGTGGTGGGAAAATTATTGGAAAAAGTTCTGAGGGACAGGAGAAATCTTCATTTAGAAAGACACGGATTAATCAGGGACAGTCAGCATGGATTTCTTAACGGAAGGTCGTGTCTGACTAACGCAATTCAATTTTTCGAGGAGGTAACAAGGAGGGTCGATGAGGGTAGTGCCTTTGATGTAGTCTATATGGATTTTAGCAAGGCTTTTGATAAGGTCCCGCATGCCAGATTGGTCACGAAAGTAAAAGCCCATGGGATCCAAGGCAAAGTGGCAAGTTGGATCCAAAATTGGCTCAGAGGCAGGAAACAAAGGGTAATGGTCGAAGGGTGTTTTTGTGACCGGAAGGCTGTTTCCAGTGGGGTTCCGCAGGGCTCAGAGAATCACAGAAACCCCACAGTGCAGATAGAGGCCATTTCGGCCCATCGAGCCTGCACCGACTCAGTACTGGGCCCTTTGCTTTTTCTGGTATATATCAATGATTTGGATTTGAATGTAGGAAGTATGATTAAGAAGTTTGCAGATGATACAAAAATTGGCCGTGTGGTTAATAATGAAACAGAATGCTGTAGACTGCAGGAAGATATCAATGGACTCGTCTAGTGGGCAGAACAGTGGCAAATGGAATTCAGTTGGAATACACAATAAATGGTAGGACACTGAGAAATGCAGAGGATCAGCGGGACCTTGGAGTGCATGTCCACAGATCCCTGAAGGTAGCAGGACAGGTAGATAAAGTGGTTAAGCAGGCATACGGGATACTTGCCTTTATTAGCCGAGGCGTAGAATATAAGAGCGGGGAGGTTATGCTTCAACTGTATAAAACACTAGTTAGGCCGCAGCTAGAGTGCCGCGTGCAGTTCTGGTCACCACATTACAAGAAGGATGCGATTGCACTAGAGAAGGTGCAGAGGAGATTTCCGAGGATGTTGCCTGGGCTGGGGAATTTTAGTTATGAGGAAAGATTGGATAGGCTGGGGTTGTTTTCTTTGGAACACAGGAGGCTGAGGCGAGACCTAATTGAGGTGTGTAAAATTATGAGGGGCCGAGATAGAGTGGATAGGAAGGACCTATTTCCCTTAGCAGAAGGGTCAATAATAGATTTCAAGTAATTGGTAGGAGGTTTACAGGGAATTTGAGGAGACATTTTTTCACCCAGTGAATGGTGGGGGTCTGGAATGCACTGCCTGAAAGGGTGGTAGAGGCAGAAACCCTCATCACGTTTAAAAAGTACTTGGATATGCACTTGAACTGCCGTAACCTACAAGGCTACGGACCAAGTGCTGTAAAGTGGGATTTGGGTGGATTGCTCTTTGTCGGCTGGCACGGACAAGATGGGCCGAATGGCCTCCTTCTGTGCTGTAAATTTCTATGATTCTGCCTGATCATGTGACATCTGCCCACACGACTTCTACAAATGTTATTACATTGTAGCCAGGATTGTTTAGTTTCCAATTCCGCCCATTTTGAAGCCAGGTCTCCGTTATAGCTACTATTGCATAACCCCATGTGGCAACTTGCGCCTGCAACTCGTCAATCTTATTTGTAACGCTCCTCGCATTAACACACATGCATTTCAACAGCATGCTAGTTGGCTTTGCTTTTTTCCTGAATTTAACTGCTGCTCTTTCTACATTCTTCTTTGTTCTGTTGCTGTTTGTCCCTCCGAGTTTTCTATGCACCTTGTCTCTCCTCTCTGCTGCTGTGTCCTGGTGGCCCTCCGCCAGTGTGTGTATTTTGGCTATCTTATTTTCTTCTTCTGCTTATTTCGGCCCTGTGTCTGGAGCCCCTTGCATTTGTGTAGCAGCAGGAGAATGTGCAGCGAAGAAATGGTCAAAGGAAAGCGAGAGAGAGAGACAGAGAGAGAGAGAGAGAGAGAGAGAGCAGCAAAAAGGATGTTGATTGATTAAGAGCAGTGTGTGCGCGTGTGTGTGCAAAACGTTGAGCAGCCTGTGGCGGCAGCAAAAGCCTACTGCACCCGGTATTCCCAGGCGGTCTCCCATCCAAGTACTAACCAGGCCTGACTCTGCTTAGCTTCCGAGATCAGACGAGATCGGGCGCATTCAGACTAGTATGGCCGTAGGCATATGCTAGCTGGCTTTCTCTTTACTTAAAGCTGTCGCCCATTTTTTTCTCTTCTACGCATTCATACAAGTATTCAACACTCAATTTACATTTACAAATTTTACTCCTCCCGCAACCCCCCACCCCCCCTCCACCTCTTCTTGCTGCTCTGCCTCCCACACAAACAAACTACAAGCCCAACCCTTCATTGCCTTCTATTCAAATATTACATCAAATAAACATGCTCAAACACCAAGTCTTAAGGGCTGTAGCATCTTTCAAACTGGACAAATACCCAGGCCCGCATCAAATCTATCCCACACTCTTAAGAGAAGTAAGACACCAAATAGCACAGGCTCTCACCATCATTTTACAATCCTCTCTGGCTACAGGTGTGGTGCCCGACCACTGGAGGACTGCTAACGTGCTACCGTTCTTTCAAAAGGGAGAGAGGGATAGACCGCATAATTACAGGCCAGTCAGCCTAACCTCGGTGGTGGGTAAATTATTGGAAAAAGTTCTGAGGGACAGGAGAAATCTTCATTTAGAAAGACACGGATTAATCAGGGACAGTCAGCATGGATTTCTTAACGGAAGGTCGTGTCTGACTAACGCAATTCAATTTTTCGAGGAGGTAACAAGGAGGGTCGATGAGGGTAGTGCCTTTGATGTAGTCTATATGGATTTTAGCAAGGCTTTTGATAAGGTCCCGCATGCCAGATTGGTCACGAAAGTAAAAGCCCATGGGATCCAAGGCAAAGTGGCAAGTTGGATCCAAAATTGGCTCAGAGGCAGGAAACAAAGGGTAATGGTCGAAGGGTGTTTTTGTGACCGGAAGGCTGTTTCCAGTGGGGTTCCGCAGGGCTCACAGAATCACAGAAACCCCACAGTGCAGATAGAGGCCATTTCGGCCCATCGAGCCTGCACCGACTCAGTACTGGGCCCTTTGCTTTTTCTGGTATATATCAATGATTTGGATTTGAATGTAGGAAGTATGATTAAGAAGTTTGCAGATGATACAAAAATTGGCCGTGTGGTTAATAATGAAACAGAATGCTGTAGACTGCAGGAAGATATCAATGGACTCGTCTAGTGGGCAGAACAGTGGCAAATGGAATTCAGTTGGAATACACAATAAATGGTAGGACACTGAGAAATGCAGAGGATCAGCGGGACCTTGGAGTGCATGTCCACAGATCCCTGAAGGTAGCAGGACAGGTAGATAAAGTGGTTAAGCAGGCATACGGGATACTTGCCTTTATTAGCCGAGGCGTAGAATATAAGAGCGGGGAGGTTATGCTTCAACTGTATAAAACACTAGTTAGGCCGCAGCTAGAGTGCCGCGTGCAGTTCTGGTCACCACATTACAAGAAGGATGCGATTGCACTAGAGAAGGTGCAGAGGAGATTTCCGAGGATGTTGCCTGGGCTGGGGAATTTTAGTTATGAGGAAAGATTGGATAGGCTGGGGTTGTTTTCTTTGGAACACAGGAGGCTGAGGCGAGACCTAATTGAGGTGTGTAAAATTATGAGGGGCCGAGATAGAGTGGATAGGAAGGACCTATTTCCCTTAGCAGAAGGGTCAATAATAGATTTCAAGTAATTGGTAGGAGGTTTACAGGGAATTTGAGGAGACATTTTTTCACCCAGTGAATGGTGGGGGTCTGGAATGCACTGCCTGAAAGGGTGGTAGAGGCAGAAACCCTCATCACGTTTAAAAAGTACTTGGATATGCACTTGAACTGCCGTAACCTACAAGGCTACGGACCAAGTGCTGTAAAGTGGGATTTGGGTGGATTGCTCTTTGTCGGCTGGCACGGACAAGATGGGCCGAATGGCCTCCTTCTGTGCTGTAAATTTCTATGATTCTGCCTGATCATGTGACATCTGCCCACACGACTTCTACAAATGTTATTACATTGTAGCCAGGATTGTTTAGTTTCCAATTCCGCCCATTTTGAAGCCAGGTCTCCGTTATGGCTACTATTGCATAACCCCATGTGGCAACTTGCGCCTGCAACTCGTCAATCTTATTTGTAACACTCCTCGCATTAACACACATGCATTTCAACAGCATGCTAGTTGGCTTTGCTTTTTTCCTGAATTTAACTGCTGCTCTTTCTACATTCTTCTTTGTTCTGTTGCTGTTTGTCCCTCCGAGTTTTCTATGCACCTTGTCTCTCCTCTCTGCTGCTGTGTCCTGGTGGCCCTCCGCCAGTGTGTGTATTTTGGCTATCTTATTTTCTTCTTCTGCTTATTTTGGCCCTGTGTCTGGAGCCCCTTGCATTTGTGTAGCAGCAGGAGAATGTGCAGCGAAGAAATGGTCAAAGGAAAGCGAGAGAGAGAGAGAGAGCAGCAAAAAGGATGTTGATTGATTAAGAGCAGTGTGTGCGCGTGTGTGTGCAAAACGTTGAGCAGCCTGTGGCGGCAGCAAAAGCCTACTGCACCTGGTATTCCCAGGCAGTCTCCCATCCAAGTACTAACCAGGCCTGACTCTGCTTAGCTTCCGAGATCAGACGAGATCGGGCGCATTCAGACTAGTATGGCCGTAGGCATATGCTAGCTGGCTTTCTCTTTACTTAAAGCTGTCGCCCATTTTTTTCTCTTCTACGCATTCATACAAGTATTCAACACTCAATTTACATTTACAAATTTTACTCCTCCCGCAACCCCCCACCCCCCCTCCACCTCTTCTTGCTGCTCTGCCTCCCACACAAACAAACTACAAGCCCAACCCTTCATTGCCTTCTATTCAAATATTACATCAAATAAACATGCTCAAACACCAAGTCTTAAGGGCTGTAGCATCTTTCAAACTGGACAAATACCCAGGCCCGCATCAAATCTATCCCACACTCTTAAGAGAAGTAAGACACCAAATAGCACAGGCTCTCACCATCATTTTACAATCCTCTCTGGCTACAGGTGTGGTGCCCGACCACTGGAGGACTGCTAACATGCTACCGCTCTTTCAAAAGGGAGAGAGGGATAGACCGCATAATTACAGGACAGTCAGCCTAACCTCGGTGGTGGGAAAATTATTGGAAAAAGTTCTGAGGGACAGGAGAAATCTTCATTTAGAAAGACACGGATTAATCAGGGACAGTCAGCATGGATTTCTTAACGGAAGGTCGTGTCTGACTAACGCAATTCAATTTTTCGAGGAGGTAACAAGGAGGGTCGATGAGGGTAGTGCCTTTGATGTAGTCTATATGGATTTTAGCAAGGCTTTTGATAAGGTCCCGCATGCCAGATTGGTCACGAAAGTAAAAGCCCATGGGATCCAAGGCAAAGTGGCAAGTTGGATCCAAAATTGGCTCAGAGGCAGGAAACAAAGGGTAATGGTCGGAAGGGTGTTTTTGTGACCGGAAGGCTGTTTCCAGTGGGGTTCCGCAGGGCTCACAGAATCACAGAAACCCCACAGTGCAGATAGAGGCCATTTCGGCCCATCGAGCCTGCACCGACTCAGTACTGGGCCCTTTGCTTTTTCTGGTATATATCAATGATTTGGATTTGAATGTAGGAAGTATGATTAAGAAGTTTGCAGATGATACAAAAATTGGCCGTGTGGTTAATAATGAAACAGAATGCTGTAGACTGCAGGAAGATATCAATGGACTCGTCTAGTGGGCAGAACAGTGGCAAATGGAATTCAGTTGGAATACACAATAAATGGTAGGACACTGAGAAATGCAGAGGATCAGCGGGACCTTGGAGTGCATGTCCACAGATCCCTGAAGGTAGCAGGACAGGTAGATAAAGTGGTTAAGCAGGCATACGGGATACTTGCCTTTATTAGCCGAGGCGTAGAATATAAGAGCGGGGAGGTTATGCTTCAACTGTATAAAACACTAGTTAGGCCGCAGCTAGAGTGCCGCGTGCAGTTCTGGTCACCACATTACAAGAAGGATGCGATTGCACTAGAGAAGGTGCAGAGGAGATTTCCGAGGATGTTGCCTGGGCTGGGGAATTTTAGTTATGAGGAAAGATTGGATAGGCTGGGGTTGTTTTCTTTGGAACACAGGAGGCTGAGGCGAGACCTAATTGAGGTGTGTAAAATTATGAGGGGCCGAGATAGAGTGGATAGGAAGGACCTATTTCCCTTAGCAGAAGGGTCAATAATAGATTTCAAGTAATTGGTAGGAGGTTTACAGGGAATTTGAGGAGACATTTTTTCACCCAGTGTATGGTGGGGGTCTGGAATGCACTGCCTGAAAGGGTGGTAGAGGCAGAAACCCTCATCACGTTTAAAAAGTACTTGGATATGCACTTGAACTGCCGTAACCTACAAGGCTACGGACCAAGTGCTGTAAAGTGGGATTTGGGTGGATTGCTCTTTGTCGGCTGGCACGGACAAGATGGGCCGAATGGCCTCCTTCTGTGCTGTAAATTTCTATGACTCTGCCTGATCATGTGACATCTGCCCACACGACTTCTACAAATGTTATTACATTGTAGCCAGGATTGTTTAGTTTCCAATTCCGCCCATTTTGAAGCCAGGTCTCCGTTATGGCTACTATTGCATAACCCCATGTGGCAACTTGCGCCTGCAACTCGTCAATCTTATTTGTAACACTCCTCGCATTAACACACATGCATTTCAACAGCATGCTAGTTGGCTTTCCTTTTTTCCTGAATTTAACTGCTGCTCTTTCTACATTCTTCTTTGTTCTGTTGCTGTTTGTCCCTCCGAGTTTTCTATGCACCTTGTCTCTCCTCTCTGCTGCTGTGTCCTGGTGGCCCTCCGCCAGTGTGTGTATTTTGGCTATCTTATTTTCTTCTTCTGCTTATTTCGGCCCTGTGTCTGGAGCCCCTTGCATTTGTGTAGCAGCAGGAGAATGTGCAGCGAAGAAATGGTCAAAGGAAAGCGAGAGAGAGAGAGAGAGAGAGAGAGAGAGCAGCAAAAAGGATGTTGATTGATTAAGAGCAGTGTGTGCGCGTGTGTGCAAAACGTTGAGCAGCCTGTGGCGGCAGCAAAAGCCTACAGCACCTGGTATTCCCAGGCGGTCTCCCATCCAAGTACTAACCAGGCCTGACTCTGCTTCGCTTCCGAGATCAGGCGTATTCAGACTAGTATGGCCGCAGGCATATGCTAGCTGGCTTTCTCTTTACTTAAAGCTGTCGCCCATTTTTTTCTCTTCTACGCATTCATACAAGTATTCAACACTCAATTTACATTTACAAATTTTACTCCTCCCGCAACCCCCCACCCCCCCTCCACCTCTTCTTGCTGCTCTGCCTCCCACACAAACAAACTACAAGCCCAACCCTTCATTGCCTTCTATTCAAATATTACATCAAATAAACATGCTCAAACACCAAGTCTTAAGGGCTGTAGCATCTTTCAAACTGGACAAATACCCAGGCCCGCATCAAATCTATCCCACACTCTTAAGAGAAGTAAGACACCAAATAGCACAGGCTCTCACCATCATTTTACAATCCTCTCTGGCTACAGGTGTGGTGCCCGACCACTGGAGGACTGCTAACGTGCTACCGTTCTTTCAAAAGGGAGAGAGGGATAGACCGCATAATTACAGGCCAGTCAGCCTAACCTCGGTGGTGGGAAAATTATTGGAAAAAGTTCTGAGGGACAGGAGAAATCTTCATTTAGAAAGACACGGATTAATCAGGGACAGTCAGCATGGATTTCTTAACGGAAGGTCGTGTCTGACTAACGCAATTCAATTTTTCGAGGAGGTAACAAGGAGGGTCGATGAGGGTAGTGCCTTTGATGTAGTCTATATGGATTTTAGCAAGGCTTTTGATAAGGTCCCGCAAGCCAGATTGGTCACGAAAGTAAAAGCCCATGGGATCCAAGGCAAAGTGGCAAGTTGGATCCAAAATTGGCTCAGAGGCAGGAAACAAAGGGTAATGGTCGAAGGGTGTTTTTGTGACCGGAAGGCTGTCACAGAAACCCCACAGTGCAGATAGAGGCCATTTCGGCCCATCGAGCCTGCACCGACTCAGTACTGGGCCCTTTGCTTTTTCTGGTATATATCAATGATTTGGATTTGAATGTAGGAAGTATGATTAAGAAGTTTGCAGATGATACAAAAATTGGCCGTGTGGTTAATAATGAAACAGAATGCTGTAGACTGCAGGAAGATATCAATGGACTCGTCTAGTGGGCAGAACAGTGGCAAATGGAATTCAGTTGGAATACACAATAAATGGTAGGACACTGAGAAATGCAGAGGATCAGCGGGACCTTGGAGTGCATGTCCACAGATCCCTGAAGGTAGCAGGACAGGTAGATAAAGTGGTTAAGCAGGCATACGGGATACTTGCCTTTATTAGCCGAGGCGTAGAATATAAGAGCGGGGAGGTTATGCTTCAACTGTATAAAACACTAGTTAGGCCGCAGCTAGAGTGCCGCGTGCAGTTCTGGTCACCACATTACAAGAAGGATGCGATTGCACTAGAGAAGGTGCAGAGGAGATTTCCGAGGATGTTGCCTGGGCTGGGGAATTTTAGTTATGAGGAAAGATTGGATAGGCTGGGGTTGTTTTCTTTGGAACACAGGAGGCTGAGGCGAGACCTAATTGAGGTGTGTAAAATTATGAGGGGCCGAGATAGAGTGGATAGGAAGGACCTATTTCCCTTAGCAGAAGGGTCAATAATAGATTTCAAGTAATTGGTAGGAGGTTTACAGGGAATTTGAGGAGACATTTTTTCACCCAGTGTATGGTGGGGGTCTGGAATGCACTGCCTGAAAGGGTGGTAGAGGCAGAAACCCTCATCACGTTTAAAAAGTACTTGGATATGCACTTGAACTGCCGTAACCTACAAGGCTACGGACCAAGTGCTGTAAAGTGGGATTTGGGTGGATTGCTCTTTGTCGGCTGGCACGGACAAGATGGGCCGAATGGCCTCCTTCTGTGCTGTAAATTTCTATGACTCTGCCTGATCATGTGACATCTGCCCACACGACTTCTACAAATGTTATTACATTGTAGCCAGGATTGTTTAGTTTCCAATTCCGCCCATTTTGAAGCCAGGTCTCCGTTATGGCTACTATTGCATAACCCCATGTGGCAACTTGCGCCTGCAACTCGTCAATCTTATTTGTAACACTCCTCGCATTAACACACATGCATTTCAACAGCATGCTAGTTGGCTTTCCTTTTTTCCTGAATTTAACTGCTGCTCTTTCTACATTCTTCTTTGTTCTGTTGCTGTTTGTCCCTCCGAGTTTTCTATGCACCTTGTCTCTCCTCTCTGCTGCTGTGTCCTGGTGGCCCTCCGCCAGTGTGTGTATTTTGGCTATCTTATTTTCTTCTTCTGCTTATTTCGGCCCTGTGTCTGGAGCCCCTTGCATTTGTGTAGCAGCAGGAGAATGTGCAGCGAAGAAATGGTCAAAGGAAAGCGAGAGAGAGAGAGAGAGAGAGAGAGAGAGCAGCAAAAAGGATGTTGATTGATTAAGAGCAGTGTGTGCGCGTGTGTGCAAAACGTTGAGCAGCCTGTGGCGGCAGCAAAAGCCTACAGCACCTGGTATTCCCAGGCGGTCTCCCATCCAAGTACTAACCAGGCCTGACTCTGCTTCGCTTCCGAGATCAGACGAGATCGGGCGTATTCAGACTAGTATGGCCGCAGGCATATGCTAGCTGGCTTTCTCTTTACTTAAAGCTGTCGCCCATTTTTTTCTCTTCTACGCATTCATACAAGTATTCAACACTCAATTTACATTTACAAATTTTACTCCTCCCGCAACCCCCCACCCCCCCTCCACCTCTTCTTGCTGCTCTGCCTCCCACACAAACAAACTACAAGCCCAACCCTTCATTGCCTTCTATTCAAATATTACATCAAATAAACATGCTCAAACACCAAGTCTTAAGGGCTGTAGCATCTGTCAAACTGGACAAATACCCAGGCCCGCATCAAATCTATCCCACACTCTTAAGAGAAGTAAGACACCAAATAGCACAGGCTCTCACCATCATTTTACAATCCTCTCTGGCTACAGGTGTGGTGCCCGACCACTGGAGGACTGCTAACGTGCTACCGTTCTTTCAAAAGGGAGAGAGGGATAGACCGCATAATTACAGGCCAGTCAGCCTAACCTCGGTGGTGGGAAAATTATTGGAAAAAGTTCTGAGGGACAGGAGAAATCTTCATTTAGAAAGACACGGATTAATCAGGGACAGTCAGCATGGATTTCTTAACGGAAGGTCGTGTCTGACTAACGCAATTCAATTTTTCGAGGAGGTAACAAGGAGGGTCGATGAGGGTAGTGCCTTTGATGTAGTCTATATGGATTTTAGCAAGGCTTTTGATAAGGTCCCGCATGCCAGATTGGTCACGAAAGTAAAAGCCCATGGGATCCAAGGCAAAGTGGCAAGTTGGATCCAAAATTGGCTCAGAGGCAGGAAACAAAGGGTAATGGTCGAAGGGTGTTTTTGTGACCGGAAGGCTGTTTCCAGTGGGGTTCCGCAGGGCTCACAGAATCACAGAAACCCCACAGTGCAGATAGAGGCCATTTCGGCCCATCGAGCCTGCACCGACTCAGTACTGGGCCCTTTGCTTTTTCTGGTATATATCAATGATTTGGATTTGAATGTAGGAAGTATGATTAAGAAGTTTGCAGATGATACAAAAATTGGCCGTGTGGTTAATAATGAAACAGAATGCTGTAGACTGCAGGAAGATATCAATGGACTCGTCTAGTGGGCAGAACAGTGGCAAATGGAATTCAGTTGGAATACACAATAAATGGTAGGACACTGAGAAATGCAGAGGATCAGCGGGACCTTGGAGTGCATGTCCACAGATCCCTGAAGGTAGCAGGACAGGTAGATAAAGTGGTTAAGCAGGCATACGGGATACTTGCCTTTATTAGCCGAGGCGTAGAATATAAGAGCGGGGAGGTTATGCTTCAACTGTATAAAACACTAGTTAGGCCGCAGCTAGAGTGCCGCGTGCAGTTCTGGTCACCACATTACAAGAAGGATGCGATTGCACTAGAGAAGGTGCAGAGGAGATTTCCGAGGATGTTGCCTGGGCTGGGGAATTTTAGTTATGAGGAAAGATTGGATAGGCTGGGGTTGTTTTCTTTGGAACACAGGAGGCTGAGGCGAGACCTAATTGAGGTGTGTAAAATTATGAGGGGCCGAGATAGAGTGGATAGGAAGGACCTATTTCCCTTAGCAGAAGGGTCAATAATAGATTTCAAGTAATTGGTAGGAGGTTTACAGGGAATTTGAGGAGACATTTTTTCACCCAGTGTATGGTGGGGGTCTGGAATGCACTGCCTGAAAGGGTGGTAGAGGCAGAAACCCTCATCACGTTTAAAAAGTACTTGGATATGCACTTGAACTGCCGTAACCTACAAGGCTACGGACCAAGTGCTGTAAAGTGGGATTTGGGTGGATTGCTCTTTGTCGGCTGGCACGGACAAGATGGGCCGAATGGCCTCCTTCTGTGCTGTAAATTTCTATGACTCTGCCTGATCATGTGACATCTGCCCACACGACTTCTACAAATGTTATTACATTGTAGCCAGGATTGTTTAGTTTCCAATTCCGCCCATTTTGAAGCCAGGTCTCCGTTATGGCTACTATTGCATAACCCCATGTGGCAACTTGCGCCTGCAACTCGTCAATCTTATTTGTAACACTCCTCGCATTAACACACATGCATTTCAACAGCATGCTAGTTGGCTTTCCTTTTTTCCTGAATTTAACTGCTGCTCTTTCTACATTCTTCTTTGTTCTGTTGCTGTTTGTCCCTCCGAGTTTTCTATGCACCTTGTCTCTCCTCTCTGCTGCTGTGTCCTGGTGGCCCTCCGCCAGTGTGTGTATTTTGGCTATCTTATTTTCTTCTTCTGCTTATTTCGGCCCTGTGTCTGGAGCCCCTTGCATTTGTGTAGCAGCAGGAGAATGTGCAGCGAAGAAATGGTCAAAGGAAAGCGAGAGAGAGAGAGAGAGAGAGAGAGAGAGCAGCAAAAAGGATGTTGATTGATTAAGAGCAGTGTGTGCGCGTGTGTGCAAAACGTTGAGCAGCCTGTGGCGGCAGCAAAAGCCTACAGCACCTGGTATTCCCAGGCGGTCTCCCATCCAAGTACTAACCAGGCCTGACTCTGCTTCGCTTCCGAGATCAGACGAGATCGGGCGTATTCAGACTAGTATGGCCGCAGGCATATGCTAGCTGGCTTTCTCTTTACTTAAAGCTGTCGCCCATTTTTTTCTCTTCTACGCATTCATACAAGTATTCAACACTCAATTTACATTTACAAATTTTACTCCTCCCGCAACCCCCCACCCCCCCTCCACCTCTTCTTGCTGCTCTGCCTCCCACACAAACAAACTACAAGCCCAACCCTTCATTGCCTTCTATTCAAATATTACATCAAATAAACATGCTCAAACACCAAGTCTTAAGGGCTGTAGCATCTGTCAAACTGGACAAATACCCAGGCCCGCATCAAATCTATCCCACACTCTTAAGAGAAGTAAGACACCAAATAGCACAGGCTCTCACCATCATTTTACAATCCTCTCTGGCTACAGGTGTGGTGCCCGACCACTGGAGGACTGCTAACGTGCTACCGTTCTTTCAAAAGGGAGAGAGGGATAGACCGCATAATTACAGGCCAGTCAGCCTAACCTCGGTGGTGGGAAAATTATTGGAAAAAGTTCTGAGGGACAGGAGAAATCTTCATTTAGAAAGACACGGATTAATCAGGGACAGTCAGCATGGATTTCTTAACGGAAGGTCGTGTCTGACTAACGCAATTCAATTTTTCGAGGAGGTAACAAGGAGGGTCGATGAGGGTAGTGCCTTTGATGTAGTCTATATGGATTTTAGCAAGGCTTTTGATAAGGTCCCGCATGCCAGATTGGTCACGAAAGTAAAAGCCCATGGGATCCAAGGCAAAGTGGCAAGTTGGATCCAAAATTGGCTCAGAGGCAGGAAACAAAGGGTAATGGTCGAAGGGTGTTTTTGTGACCGGAAGGCTGTTTCCAGTGGGGTTCCGCAGGGCTCACAGAATCACAGAAACCCCACAGTGCAGATAGAGGCCATTTCGGCCCATCGAGCCTGCACCGACTCAGTACTGGGCCCTTTGCTTTTTCTGGTATATATCAATGATTTGGATTTGAATGTAGGAAGTATGATTAAGAAGTTTGCAGATGATACAAAAATTGGCCGTGTGGTTAATAATGAAACAGAATGCTGTAGACTGCAGGAAGATATCAATGGACTCGTCTAGTGGGCAGAACAGTGGCAAATGGAATTCAGTTGGAATACACAATAAATGGTAGGACACTGAGAAATGCAGAGGATCAGCGGGACCTTGGAGTGCATGTCCACAGATCCCTGAAGGTAGCAGGACAGGTAGATAAAGTGGTTAAGCAGGCATACGGGATACTTGCCTTTATTAGCCGAGGCGTAGAATATAAGAGCGGGGAGGTTATGCTTCAACTGTATAAAACACTAGTTAGGCCGCAGCTAGAGTGCCGCGTGCAGTTCTGGTCACCACATTACAAGAAGGATGCGATTGCACTAGAGAAGGTGCAGAGGAGATTTCCGAGGATGTTGCCTGGGCTGGGGAATTTTAGTTATGAGGAAAGATTGGATAGGCTGGGGTTGTTTTCTTTGGAACACAGGAGGCTGAGGCGAGACCTAATTGAGGTGTGTAAAATTATGAGGGGCCGAGATAGAGTGGATAGGAAGGACCTATTTCCCTTAGCAGAAGGGTCAATAATAGATTTCAAGTAATTGGTAGGAGGTTTACAGGGAATTTGAGGAGACATTTTTTCACCCAGTGAATGGTGGGGGTCTGGAATGCACTGCCTGAAAGGGTGGTAGAGGCAGAAACCCTCATCACGTTTAAAAAGTACTTGGATATGCACTTGAACTGCCGTAACCAACAAGGCTACGGACCAAGTGCTGTAAAGTGGGATTTGGGTGGATTGCTCTTTGTCGGCTGGCACGGACAAGATGGGCCGAATGGCCTCCTTCTGTGCTGTAAATTTCTATGATTCTGCCTGATCATGTGACATCTGCCCACACGACTTCTACAAATGTTATTACATTGTAGCCAGGATTGTTTAGTTTCCAATTCCGCCCATTTTGAAGCCAGGTCTCCGTTATGGCTACTATTGCATAACCCCATGTGGCAACTTGCGCCTGCAACTCGTCAATCTTATTTGTAACACTCCTCGCATTAACACACATGCATTTCAACAGCATGCTAGTTGGCTTTGCTTTTTTCCTGAATTTAACTGCTGCTCTTTCTACATTCTTCTTTGTTCTGTTGCTGTTTGTCCCTCCGAGTTTTCTATGCACCTTGTCTCTCCTCTCTGCTGCTGTGTCCTGGTGGCCCTCCGCCAGTGTGTATATTTTGGCTATCTTATTTTCTTCTTCTGCTTATTTCGGCCCTGTGTCTGGAGCCCCTTGCATTTGTGTAGCAGCAGGAGAATGTGCAGCGAAGAAATGGTCAAAGGAAAGCGAGAGAGAGAGACAGAGAGAGAGAGAGAGAGAGCAGCAAAAAGGATGTTGATTGATTAAGAGCAGTGTGTGCGCGTGTGTGTGCAAAACGTTGAGCAGCCTGTGGCGGCAGCAAAAGCCTACTGCACCCGGTATTCCCAGGCGGTCTCCCATCCAAGTACTAACCAGGCCTGACTCTGCTTAGCTTCCGAGATCAGACGAGATCGGGCACATTCAGACTAGTATGGCTGTAGGCATATGCTAGCTGGCTTTCTCTTTACTTAAAGCTGTCGCCCATTTTTTTCTCTTCTACGCATTCATACAAGTATTCAACACTCAATTTACATTTACAAATTTTACTCCTCCCGCAACCCCCCACCCCCCCTCCACCTCTTCTTGCTGCTCTGCCTCCCACACAAACAAACTACAAGCCCAACCCTTCATTGCCTTCTATTCAAATATTACATCAAATAAACATGCTCAAACACCAAGTCTTAAGGGCTGTAGCATCTTTCAAACTGGACAAATACCCAGGCCCGCATCAAATCTATCCCACACTCTTAAGAGAAGTAAGACACCAAATAGCACAGGCTCTCACCATCATTTTACAATCCTCTCTGGCTACAGGTGTGGTGCCCGACCACTGGAGGACTGCTAACGTGCTACCGTTCTTTCAAAAGGGAGAGAGGGATAGACCGCATAATTACAGGCCAGTCAGCCTAACCTCGGTGGTGGGAAAATTATTGGAAAAAGTTCTGAGGGACAGGAGAAATCTTCATTTAGAAAGACACGGATTAATCAGGGACAGTCAGCATGGATTTCTTAACGGAAGGTCGTGTCTGACTAACGCAATTCAATTTTTCGAGGAGGTAACAAGGAGGGTCGATGAGGGTAGTGCCTTTGATGTAGTCTATATGGATTTTAGCAAGGCTTTTGATAAGGTCCCGCATGCCAGATTGGTCACGAAAGTAAAAGCCCATGGGATCCAAGGCAAAGTGGCAAGTTGGATCCAAAATTGGCTCAGAGGCAGGAAACAAAGGGTAATGGTCGAAGGGTGTTTTTGTGACCGGAAGGCTGTTTCCAGTGGGGTTCCGCAGGGCTCAGAGAATCACAGAAACCCCACAGTGCAGATAGAGGCCATTTCGGCCCATCGAGCCTGCACCGACTCAGTACTGGGCCCTTTGCTTTTTCTGGTATATATCAATGATTTGGATTTGAATGTAGGAAGTATGATTAAGAAGTTTGCAGATGATACAAAAATTGGCCGTGTGGTTAATAATGAAACAGAATGCTGTAGACTGCAGGAAGATATCAATGGACTCGTCTAGTGGGCAGAACAGTGGCAAATGGAATTCAGTTGGAATACACAATAAATGGTAGGACACTGAGAAATGCAGAGGATCAGCGGGACCTTGGAGTGCATGTCCACAGATCCCTGAAGGTAGCAGGACAGGTAGATAAAGTGGTTAAGCAGGCATACGGGATACTTGCCTTTATTAGCCGAGGCGTAGAATATAAGAGCGGGGAGGTTATGCTTCAACTGTATAAAACACTAGTTAGGCCGCAGCTAGAGTGCCGCGTGCAGTTCTGGTCACCACATTACAAGAAGGATGCGATTGCACTAGAGAAGGTGCAGAGGAGATTTCCGAGGATGTTGCCTGGGCTGGGGAATTTTAGTTATGAGGAAAGATTGGATAGGCTGGGGTTGTTTTCTTTGGAACACAGGAGGCTGAGGCGAGACCTAATTGAGGTGTGTAAAATTATGAGGGGCCGAGATAGAGTGGATAGGAAGGACCTATTTCCCTTAGCAGAAGGGTCAATAATAGATTTCAAGTAATTGGTAGGAGGTTTACAGGGAATTTGAGGAGACATTTTTTCACCCAGTGAATGGTGGGGGTCTGGAATGCACTGCCTGAAAGGGTGGTAGAGGCAGAAACCCTCATCACGTTTAAAAAGTACTTGGATATGCACTTGAACTGCCGTAACCTACAAGGCTACGGACCAAGTGCTGTAAAGTGGGATTTGGGTGGATTGCTCTTTGTCGGCTGGCACGGACAAGATGGGCCGAATGGCCTCCTTCTGTGCTGTAAATTTCTATGATTCTGCCTGATCATGTGACATCTGCCCACACGACTTCTACAAATGTTATTACATTGTAGCCAGGATTGTTTAGTTTCCAATTCCGCCCATTTTGAAGCCAGGTCTCCGTTATAGCTACTATTGCATAACCCCATGTGGCAACTTGCGCCTGCAACTCGTCAATCTTATTTGTAACGCTCCTCGCATTAACACACATGCATTTCAACAGCATGCTAGTTGGCTTTGCTTTTTTCCTGAATTTAACTGCTGCTCTTTCTACATTCTTCTTTGTTCTGTTGCTGTTTGTCCCTCCGAGTTTTCTATGCACCTTGTCTCTCCTCTCTGCTGCTGTGTCCTGGTGGCCCTCCGCCAGTGTGTGTATTTTGGCTATCTTATTTTCTTCTTCTGCTTATTTCGGCCCTGTGTCTGGAGCCCCTTGCATTTGTGTAGCAGCAGGAGAATGTGCAGCGAAGAAATGGTCAAAGGAAAGCGAGAGAGAGAGACAGAGAGAGAGAGAGAGAGAGAGAGAGCAGCAAAAAGGATGTTGATTGATTAAGAGCAGTGTGTGCGCGTGTGTGTGCAAAACGTTGAGCAGCCTGTGGCGGCAGCAAAAGCCTACTGCACCCGGTATTCCCAGGCGGTCTCCCATCCAAGTACTAACCAGGCCTGACTCTGCTTAGCTTCCGAGATCAGACGAGATCGGGCGCATTCAGACTAGTATGGCCGTAGGCATATGCTAGCTGGCTTTCTCTTTACTTAAAGCTGTCGCCCATTTTTTTCTCTTCTACGCATTCATACAAGTATTCAACACTCAATTTACATTTACAAATTTTACTCCTCCCGCAACCCCCCACCCCCCCTCCACCTCTTCTTGCTGCTCTGCCTCCCACACAAACAAACTACAAGCCCAACCCTTCATTGCCTTCTATTCAAATATTACATCAAATAAACATGCTCAAACACCAAGTCTTAAGGGCTGTAGCATCTTTCAAACTGGACAAATACCCAGGCCCGCATCAAATCTATCCCACACTCTTAAGAGAAGTAAGACACCAAATAGCACAGGCTCTCACCATCATTTTACAATCCTCTCTGGCTACAGGTGTGGTGCCCGACCACTGGAGGACTGCTAACGTGCTACCGTTCTTTCAAAAGGGAGAGAGGGATAGACCGCATAATTACAGGCCAGTCAGCCTAACCTCGGTGGTGGGAAAATTATTGGAAAAAGTTCTGAGGGACAGGAGAAATCTTCATTTAGAAAGACACGGATTAATCAGGGACAGTCAGCATGGATTTCTTAACGGAAGGTCGTGTCTGACTAACGCAATTCAATTTTTCGAGGAGGTAACAAGGAGGGTCGATGAGGGTAGTGCCTTTGATGTAGTCTATATGGATTTTAGCAAGGCTTTTGATAAGGTCCCGCATGCCAGATTGGTCACGAAAGTAAAAGCCCATGGGATCCAAGGCAAAGTGGCAAGTTGGATCCAAAATTGGCTCAGAGGCAGGAAACAAAGGGTAATGGTCGAAGGGTGTTTTTGTGACCGGAAGGCTGTTTCCAGTGGGGTTCCGCAGGGCTCACAGAATCACAGAAACCCCACAGTGCAGATAGAGGCCATTTCGGCCCATCGAGCCTGCACCGACTCAGTACTGGGCCCTTTGCTTTTTCTGGTATATATCAATGATTTGGATTTGAATGTAGGAAGTATGATTAAGAAGTTTGCAGATGATACAAAAATTGGCCGTGTGGTTAATAATGAAACAGAATGCTGTAGACTGCAGGAAGATATCAATGGACTCGTCTAGTGGGCAGAACAGTGGCAAATGGAATTCAGTTGGAATACACAATAAATGGTAGGACACTGAGAAATGCAGAGGATCAGCGGGACCTTGGAGTGCATGTCCACAGATCCCTGAAGGTAGCAGGACAGGTAGATAAAGTGGTTAAGCAGGCATACGGGATACTTGCCTTTATTAGCCGAGGCGTAGAATATAAGAGCGGGGAGGTTATGCTTCAACTGTATAAAACACTAGTTAGGCCGCAGCTAGAGTGCCGCGTGCAGTTCTGGTCACCACATTACAAGAAGGATGCGATTGCACTAGAGAAGGTGCAGAGGAGATTTCCGAGGATGTTGCCTGGGCTGGGGAATTTTAGTTATGAGGAAAGATTGGATAGGCTGGGGTTGTTTTCTTTGGAACACAGGAGGCTGAGGCGAGACCTAATTGAGGTGTGTAAAATTATGAGGGGCCGAGATAGAGTGGATAGGAAGGACCTATTTCCCTTAGCAGAAGGGTCAATAAAAGATTTCAAGTAATTGGTAGGAGGTTTACAGGGAATTTGAGGAGACATTTTTTCACCCAGTGAATGGTGGGGGTCTGGAATGCACTGCCTGAAAGGGTGGTAGAGGCAGAAACCCTCATCACGTTTAAAAAGTACTTGGATATGCACTTGAACTGCCGTAACCTACAAGGCTACGGACCAAGTGCTGTAAAGTGGGATTTGGGTGGATTGCTCTTTGTCGGCTGGCACGGACAAGATGGGCCGAATGGCCTCCTTCTGTGCTGTAAATTTCTATGATTCTGCCTGATCATGTGACATCTGCCCACACGACTTCTACAAATGTTATTACATTGTAGCCAGGATTGTTTAGTTTCCAATTCCGCCCATTTTGAAGCCAGGTCTCCGTTATAGCTACTATTGCATAACCCCATGTGGCAACTTGCGCCTGCAACTCGTCAATCTTATTTGTAACGCTCCTCGCATTAACACACATGCATTTCAACAGCATGCTAGTTGGCTTTGCTTTTTTCCTGAATTTAACTGCTGCTCTTTCGACATTCTTCTTTGTTCTGTTGCTGTTTGTCCCTCCGAGTTTTCTATGCACCTTGTCTCTCCTCTCTGCTGCTGTGTCCTGGTGGCCCTCCGCCAGTGTGTGTATTTTGGCTATCTTATTTTCTTCTTCTGCTTATTTCGGCCCTGTGTCTGGAGCCCCTTGCATTTGTGTAGCAGCAGGAGAATGTGCAGCGAAGAAATGGTCAAAGGAAAGCAAGAGAGAGAGAGAGAGAGAGCAGCAAAAAGGATGTTGATTGATTAAGAGCAGTGTGTGCGCGTGTGTGCAAAACGTTGAGCAGCCTGTGGCGGCAGCAAAAGCCTACTGCACCCGGTATTCCCAGGCGGTCTCCCATCCAAGTACTAACCAGGCCTGACTCTGCTTAGCTTCCGAGATCAGATGAGATCGGGCGCATTCAGACTAGTATGGCTGTAGGCATATGCTAGCTGGCTTTCTCTTTACTTAAAGCTGTCGCCCATTTTTTTCTCTTCTACGCATTCATACAAGTATTCAACACTCAATTTACATTTACAAATTTTACTCCTCCCGCAACCCCCCACCCCCCCTCCACCTCTTCTTGCTGCTCTGCCTCCCACACAAACAAACTACAAGCCCAACCCTTCATTGCCTTCTATTCAAATATTACATCAAATAAACATGCTCAAACACCAAGTCTTAAGGGCTGTAGCATCTTTCAAACTGGACAAATACCCAGGCCCGCATCAAATCTATCCCACACTCTTAAGAGAAGTAAGACACCAAATAGCACAGGCTCTCACCATCATTTTACAATCCTCTCTGGCTACAGGTGTGGTGCCCGACCACTGGAGGACTGCTAACGTGCTACCGTTCTTTCAAAAGGGAGAGAGGGATAGACCGCATAATTACAGGCCAGTCAGCCTAACCTCGGTGGTGGGAAAATTATTGGAAAAAGTTCTGAGGGACAGGAGAAATCTTCATTTAGAAAGACACGGATTAATCAGGGACAGTCAGCATGGATTTCTTAACGGAAGGTCGTGTCTGACTAACGCAATTCAATTTTTCGAGGAGGTAACAAGGAGGGTCGATGAGGGTAGTGCCTTTGATGTAGTCTATATGGATTTTAGCAAGGCTTTTGATAAGGTCCCGCATGCCAGATTGGTCACGAAAGTAAAAGCCCATGGGATCCAAGGCAAAGTGGCAAGTTGGATCCAAAATTGGCTCAGAGGCAGGAAACAAAGGGTAATGGTCGAAGGGTGTTTTTGTGACCGGAAGGCTGTTTCCAGTGGGGTTCCGCAGGGCTCACAGAATCACAGAAACCCCACAGTGCAGATAGAGGCCATTTCGGCCCATCGAGCCTGCACCGACTCAGTACTGGGCCCTTTGCTTTTTCTGGTATATATCAATGATTTGGATTTGAATGTAGGAAGTATGATTAAGAAGTTTGCAGATGATACAAAAATTGGCCGTGTGGTTAATAATGAAACAGAATGCTGTAGACTGCAGGAAGATATCAATGGACTCGTCTAGTGGGCAGAACAGTGGCAAATGGAATTCAGTTGGAATACACAATAAATGGTAGGACACTGAGAAATGCAGAGGATCAGCGGGACCTTGGAGTGCATGTCCACAGATCCCTGAAGGTAGCAGGACAGGTAGATAAAGTGGTTAAGCAGGCATACGGGATACTTGCCTTTATTAGCCGAGGCGTAGAATATAAGAGCGGGGAGGTTATGCTTCAACTGTATAAAACACTAGTTAGGCCGCAGCTAGAGTGCCGCGTGCAGTTCTGGTCACCACATTACAAGAAGGATGCGATTGCACGAGAGAAGGTGCAGAGGAGATTTCCGAGGATGTTGCCTGGGCTGGGGAATTTTAGTTATGAGGAAAGATTGGATAGGCTGGGGTTGTTTTCTTTGGAACACAGGAGGCTGAGGCGAGACCTAATTGAGGTGTGTAAAATTATGAGGGGCCGAGATAGAGTGGATAGGAAGGACCTATTTCCCTTAGCAGAAGGGTCAATAATAGATTTCAAGTAATTGGTAGGAGGTTTACAGGGAATTTGAGGAGACATTTTTTCACCCAGTGAATGGTGGGGGTCTGGAATGCACTGCCTGAAAGGGTGGTAGAGGCAGAAACCCTCATCACGTTTAAAAAGTACTTGGATATGCACTTGAACTGCCGTAACCTACAAGGCTACGGACCAAGTGCTGTAAAGTGGGATTTGGGTGGATTGCTCTTTGTCGGCTGGCACGGACAAGATGGGCCGAATGGCCTCCTTCTGTGCTGTAAATTTCTATGATTCTGCCTGATCATGTGACATCTGCCCACACGACTTCTACAAATGTTATTACATTGTAGCCAGGATTGTTTAGTTTCCAATTCCGCCCATTTTGAAGCCAGGTCTCCGTTATGGCTACTATTGCATAACCCCATGTGGCAACTTGCGCCTGCAACTCGTCAATCTTATTTGTAACACTCCTCGCATTAACACACATGCATTTCAACAGCATGCTAGTTGGCTTTGCTTTTTTCCTGAATTTAACTGCTGCTCTTTCTACATTCTTCTTTGTTCTGTTGCTGTTTGTCCCTCCGAGTTTTCTATGCACCTTGTCTCTCCTCTCTGCTGCTGTGTCCTGGTGGCCCTCCGCCAGTGTGTGTATTTTGGCTATCTTATTTTCTTCTTCTGCTTATTTCGGCCCTGTGTCTGGAGCCCCTTGCATTTGTGTAGCAGCAGGAGAATGTGCAGCGAAGAAATGGTCAAAGGAAAGCGAGAGAGAGAGACAGAGAGAGAGAGAGCAGCAAAAAGGATGTTGATTGATTAAGAGCAGTGTGTGCGCGTGTGTGTGCAAAACGTTGAGCAGCCTGTGGCGGCAGCAAAAGCCTACTGCACCCGGTATTCCCAGGCGGTCTCCCATCCAAGTACTAACCAGGCCTGACTCTGCTTAGCTTCCGAGATCAGACGAGATCGGGCACATTCAGACTAGTATGGCCGTAGGCATATGCTAGCTGGCTTTCTCTTTACTTAAAGCTGTCGCCCATTTTTTTCTCTTCTACGCATTCATACAAGTATTCAACACTCAATTTACATTTACAAATTTTACTCCTCCCGCAACCCCCCACCCCCCCTCCACCTCTTCTTGCTGCTCTGCCTCCCACACAAACAAACTACAAGCCCAACCCTTCATTGCCTTCTATTCAAATATTACATCAAATAAACATGCTCAAACACCAAGTCTTAAGGGCTGTAGCATCTTTCAAACTGGACAAATACCCAGGCCCGCATCAAATCTATCCCACACTCTTAAGAGAAGTAAGACACCAAATAGCACAGGCTCTCACCATCATTTTACAATCCTCTCTGGCTACAGGTGTGGTGCCCGACCACTGGAGGACTGCTAACGTGCTACCGTTCTTTCAAAAGGGAGAGAGGGATAGACCGCATAATTACAGGCCAGTCAGCCTAACCTCGGTGGTGGGAAAATTATTGGAAAAAGTTCTGAGGGACAGGAGAAATCTTCATTTAGAAAGACACGGATTAATCAGGGACAGTCAGCATGGATTTCTTAACGGAAGGTCGTGTCTGACTAACGCAATTCAATTTTTCGAGGAGGTAACAAGGAGGGTCGATGAGGGTAGTGCCTTTGATGTAGTCTATATGGATTTTAGCAAGGCTTTTGATAAGGTCCCGCATGCCAGATTGGTCACGAAAGTAAAAGCCCATGGGATCCAAGGCAAAGTGGCAAGTTGGATCCAAAATTGGCTCAGAGGCAGGAAACAAAGGGTAATGGTCGAAGGGTGTTTTTGTGACCGGAAGGCTGTTTCCAGTGGGGTTCCGCAGGGCTCACAGAATCACAGAAACCCCACAGTGCAGATAGAGGCCATTTCGGCCCATCGAGCCTGCACCGACTCAGTACTGGGCCCTTTGCTTTTTCTGGTATATATCAATGATTTGGATTTGAATGTAGGAAGTATGATTAAGAAGTTTGCAGATGATACAAAAATTGGCCGTGTGGTTAATAATGAAACAGAATGCTGTAGACTGCAGGAAGATATCAATGGACTCGTCTAGTGGGCAGAACAGTGGCAAATGGAATTCAGTTGGAATACACAATAAATGGTAGGACACTGAGAAATGCAGAGGATCAGCGGGACCTTGGAGTGCATGTCCACAGATCCCTGAAGGTAGCAGGACAGGTAGATAAAGTGGTTAAGCAGGCATACGGGATACTTGCCTTTATTAGCCGAGGCGTAGAATATAAGAGCGGGGAGGTTATGCTTCAACTGTATAAAACACTAGTTAGGCCGCAGCTAGAGTGCCGCGTGCAGTTCTGGTCACCACATTACAAGAAGGATGCGATTGCACTAGAGAAGGTGCAGAGGAGATTTCCGAGGATGTTGCCTGGGCTGGGGAATTTTAGTTATGAGGAAAGATTGGATAGGCTGGGGTTGTTTTCTTTGGAACACAGGAGGCTGAGGCGAGACCTAATTGAGGTGTGTAAAATTATGAGGGGCCGAGATAGAGTGGATAGGAAGGACCTATTTCCCTTAGCAGAAGGGTCAATAATAGATTTCAAGTAATTGGTAGGAGGTTTACAGGGAATTTGAGGAGACATTTTTTCACCCAGTGAATGGTGGGGGTCTGGAATGCACTGCCTGAAAGGGTGGTAGAGGCAGAAACCCTCATCACGTTTAAAAAGTACTTGGATATGCACTTGAACTGCCGTAACCTACAAGGCTACGGACCAAGTGCTGTAAAGTGGGATTTGGGTGGATTGCTCTTTGTCGGCTGGCACGGACAAGATGGGCCGAATGGCCTCCTTCTGTGCTGTAAATTTCTATGATTCTGCCTGATCATGTGACATCTGCCCACACGACTTCTACAAATGTTATTACATTGTAGCCAGGATTGTTTAGTTTCCAATTCCGCCCATTTTGAAGCCAGGTCTCCGTTATAGCTACTATTGCATAACCCCATGTGGCAACTTGCGCCTGCAACTCGTCAATCTTATTTGTAACGCTCCTCGCATTAACACACATGCATTTCAACAGCATGCTAGTTGGCTTTGCTTTTTTCCTGAATTTAACTGCTGCTCTTTCTACATTCTTCTTTGTTCTGTTGCTGTTTGTCCCTCCGAGTTTTCTATGCACCTTGTCTCTCCTCTCTGCTGCTGTGTCCTGGTGGCCCTCCGCCAGTGTGTGTATTTTGGCTATCTTATTTTCTTCTTCTGCTTATTTCGGCCCTGTGTCTGGAGCCCCTTGCATTTGTGTAGCAGCAGGAGAATGTGCAGCGAAGAAATGGTCAAAGGAAAGCGAGAGAGAGAGACAGAGAGAGAGAGAGAGAGAGAGAGAGCAGCAAAAAGGATGTTGATTGATTAAGAGCAGTGTGTGCGCGTGTGTGTGCAAAACGTTGAGCAGCCTGTGGCGGCAGCAAAAGCCTACTGCACCCGGTATTCCCAGGCGGTCTCCCATCCAAGTACTAACCAGGCCTGACTCTGCTTAGCTTCCGAGATCAGACGAGATCGGGCGCATTCAGACTAGTATGGCCATAGGCATATGTTAGCTGGCTTTCTCTTTACTTAAAGCTGTCGCCCATTTTTTTCTCTTCTACGCATTCATACAAGTATTCAACACTCAATTTACATTTACAAATTTTACTCCTCCCGCAACCCCCCACCCCCCCTCCACCTCTTCTTGCTGCTCTGCCTCCCACACAAACAAACTACAAGCCCAACCCTTCATTGCCTTCTATTCAAATATTACATCAAATAAACATGCTCAAACACCAAGTCTTAAGGGCTGTAGCATCTTTCAAACTGGACAAATACCCAGGCCCGCATCAAATCTATCCCACACTCTTAAGAGAAGTAAGACACCAAATAGCACAGGCTCTCACCATCATTTTACAATCCTCTCTGGCTACAGGTGTGGTGCCCGACCACTGGAGGACTGCTAACGTGCTACCGTTCTTTCAAAAGGGAGAGAGGGATAGACCGCATAATTACAGGCCAGTCAGCCTAACCTCGGTGGTGGGAAAATTATTGGAAAAAGTTCTGAGGGACAGGAGAAATCTTCATTTAGAAAGACACGGATTAATCAGGGACAGTCAGCATGGATTTCTTAACGGAAGGTCGTGTCTGACTAACGGAATTCAATTTTTCGAGGAGGTAACAAGGAGGGTCGATGAGGGTAGTGCCTTTGATGTAGTCTATATGGATTTTAGCAAGGCTTTTGATAAGGTCCCGCATGCCAGATTGGTCACGAAAGTAAAAGCCCATGGGATCCAAGGCAAAGTGGCAAGTTGGATCCAAAATTGGCTCAGAGGCAGGAAACAAAGGGTAATGGTCGAAGGGTGTTTTTGTGACCGGAAGGCTGTTTCCAGTGGGGTTCCGCAGGGCTCAGAGAATCACAGAAACCCCACAGTGCAGATAGAGGCCATTTCGGCCCATCGAGCCTGCACCGACTCAGTACTGGGCCCTTTGCTTTTTCTGGTATATATCAATGATTTGGATTTGAATGTAGGAAGTATGATTAAGAAGTTTGCAGATGATACAAAAATTGGCCGTGTGGTTAATAATGAAACAGAATGCTGTAGACTGCAGGAAGATATCAATGGACTCGTCTAGTGGGCAGAACAGTGGCAAATGGAATTCAGTTGGAATACACAATAAATGGTAGGACACTGAGAAATGCAGAGGATCAGCGGGACCTTGGAGTGCATGTCCACAGATCCCTGAAGGTAGCAGGACAGGTAGATAAAGTGGTTAAGCAGGCATACGGGATACTTGCCTTTATTAGCCGAGGCGTAGAATATAAGAGCGGGGAGGTTATGCTTCAACTGTATAAAACACTAGTTAGGCCGCAGCTAGAGTGCCGCGTGCAGTTCTGGTCACCACATTACAAGAAGGATGCGATTGCACGAGAGAAGGTGCAGAGGAGATTTCCGAGGATGTTGCCTGGGCTGGGGAATTTTAGTTATGAGGAAAGATTGGATAGGCTGGGGTTGTTTTCTTTGGAACACAGGAGGCTGAGGCGAGACCTAATTGAGGTGTGTAAAATTATGAGGGGCCGAGATAGAGTGGATAGGAAGGACCTATTTCCCTTAGCAGAAGGGTCAATAATAGATTTCAAGTAATTGGTAGGAGGTTTACAGGGAATTTGAGGAGACATTTTTTCACCCAGTGAATGGTGGGGGTCTGGAATGCACTGCCTGAAAGGGTGGTAGAGGCAGAAACCCTCATCACGTTTAAAAAGTACTTGGATATGCACTTGAACTGCCGTAACCTACAAGGCTACGGACCAAGTGCTGTAAAGTGGGATTTGGGTGGATTGCTCTTTGTCGGCTGGCACGGACAAGATGGGCCGAATGGCCTCCTTCTGTGCTGTAAATTTCTATGATTCTGCCTGATCATGTGACATCTGCCCACACGACTTCTACAAATGTTATTACATTGTAGCCAGGATTGTTTAGTTTCCAATTCCGCCCATTTTGAAGCCAGGTCTCCGTTATAGCTACTATTGCATAACCCCATGTGGCAACTTGCGCCTGCAACTCGTCAATCTTATTTGTAACGCTCCTCGCATTAACACACATGCATTTCAACAGCATGCTAGTTGGCTTTGCTTTTTTCCTGAATTTAACTGCTGCTCTTTCTACATTCTTCTTTGTTCTGTTGCTGTTTGTCCCTCCGAGTTTTCTATGCACCTTGTCTCTCCTCTCTGCTGCTGTGTCCTGGTGGCCCTCCGCCAGTGTGTGTATTTTGGCTATCTTATTTTCTTCTTCTGCTTATTTCGGCCCTGTGTCTGGAGCCCCTTGCATTTGTGTAGCAGCAGGAGAATGTGCAGCGAAGAAATGGTCAAAGGAAAGCGAGAGAGAGAGACAGAGAGAGAGAGAGAGAGAGAGAGAGAGAGAGCAGCAAAAAGGATGTTGATTGATTAAGAGCAGTGTGTGCGCGTGTGTGTGCAAAACGTTGAGCAGCCTGTGGCGGCAGCAAAAGCCTACTGCACCCGGTATTCCCAGGCGGTCTCCCATCCAAGTACTAACCAGGCCTGACTCTGCTTAGCTTCCAGAGATCAGACGAGATCGGGCGCATTCAGACTAGTATGGCCGTAGGCATATGCTAGCTGGCTTTCTCTTTACTTAAAGCTGTCGCCCATTTTTTTCTCTTCTACGCATTCATACAAGTATTCAACACTCAATTTACATTTACAAATTTTACTCCTCCCGCAACCCCCCACCCCCCCTCCACCTCTTCTTGCTGCTCTGCCTCCCACACAAACAAACTACAAGCCCAACCCTTCATTGCCTTCTATTCAAATATTACATCAAATAAACATGCTCAAACACCAAGTCTTAAGGGCTGTAGTATCTTTCAAACTGGACAAATACCCAGGCCCGCATCAAATCTATCCCACACTCTTAAGAGAAGTAAGACACCAAATAGCACAGGCTCTCACCATCATTTTACAATCCTCTCTGGCTACAGGTGTGGTGCCCGACCACTGGAGGACTGCTAACGTGCTACCGTTCTTTCAAAAGGGAGAGAGGGATAGACCGCATAATTACAGGCCAGTCAGCCTAACCTCGGTGGTGGGAAAATTATTGGAAAAAGTTCTGAGGGACAGGAGAAATCTTCATTTAGAAAGACACGGATTAATCAGGGACAGTCAGCATGGATTTCTTAACGGAAGGTCGTGTCTGACTAACGGAATTCAATTTTTCGAGGAGGTAACAAGGAGGGTCGATGAGGGTAGTGCCTTTGATGTAGTCTATATGGATTTTAGCAAGGCTTTTGATAAGGTCCCGCATGCCAGATTGGTCACGAAAGTAAAAGCCCATGGGATCCAAGGCAAAGTGGCAAGTTGGATCCAAAATTGGCTCAGAGGCAGGAAACAAAGGGTAATGGTCGAAGGGTGTTTTTGTGACCGGAAGGCTGTTTCCAGTGGGGTTCCGCAGGGCTCAGAGAATCACAGAAACCCCACAGTGCAGATAGAGGCCATTTCGGCCCATCGAGCCTGCACCGACTCAGTACTGGGCCCTTTGCTTTTTCTGGTATATATCAATGATTTGGATTTGAATGTAGGAAGTATGATTAAGAAGTTTGCAGATGATACAAAAATTGGCCGTGTGGTTAATAATGAAACAGAATGCTGTAGACTGCAGGAAGATATCAATGGACTCGTCTAGTGGGCAGAACAGTGGCAAATGGAATTCAGTTGGAATACACAATAAATGGTAGGACACTGAGAAATGCAGAGGATCAGCGGGACCTTGGAGTGCATGTCCACAGATCCCTGAAGGTAGCAGGACAGGTAGATAAAGTGGTTAAGCAGGCATACGGGATACTTGCCTTTATTAGCCGAGGCGTAGAATATAAGAGCGGGGAGGTTATGCTTCAACTGTATAAAACACTAGTTAGGCCGCAGCTAGAGTGCCGCGTGCAGTTCTGGTCACCACATTACAAGAAGGATGCGATTGCACGAGAGAAGGTGCAGAGGAGATTTCCGAGGATGTTGCCTGGGCTGGGGAATTTTAGTTATGAGGAAAGATTGGATAGGCTGGGGTTGTTTTCTTTGGAACACAGGAGGCTGAGGCGAGACCTAATTGAGGTGTGTAAAATTATGAGGGGCCGAGATAGAGTGGATAGGAAGGACCTATTTCCCTTAGCAGAAGGGTCAATAATAGATTTCAAGTAATTGGTAGGAGGTTTACAGGGAATTTGAGGAGACATTTTTTCACCCAGTGAATGGTGGGGGTCTGGAATGCACTGCCTGAAAGGGTGGTAGAGGCAGAAACCCTCATCACGTTTAAAAAGTACTTGGATATGCACTTGAACTGCCGTAACCTACAAGGCTACGGACCAAGTGCTGTAAAGTGGGATTTGGGTGGATTGCTCTTTGTCGGCTGGCACGGACAAGATGGGCCGAATGGCCTCCTTCTGTGCTGTAAATTTCTATGATTCTGCCTGATCATGTGACATCTGCCCACACGACTTCTACAAATGTTATTACATTGTAGCCAGGATTGTTTAGTTTCCAATTCCGCCCATTTTGAAGCCAGGTCTCCGTTATAGCTACTATTGCATAACCCCATGTGGCAACTTGCGCCTGCAACTCGTCAATCTTATTTGTAACGCTCCTCGCATTAACACACATGCATTTCAACAGCATGCTAGTTGGCTTTGCTTTTTTCCTGAATTTAACTGCTGCTCTTTCGACATTCTTCTTTGTTCTGTTGCTGTTTGTCCCTCCGAGTTTTCTATGCACCTTGTCTCTCCTCTCTGCTGCTGTGTCCTGGTGGCCCTCCGCCAGTGTGTGTATTTTGGCTATCTTATTTTCTTCTTCTGCTTATTTCGGCCCTGTGTCTGGAGCCCCTTGCATTTGTGTAGCAGCAGGAGAATGTGCAGCGAAGAAATGGTCAAAGGAAAGCGAGAGAGAGAGACAGAGAGAGAGAGAGAGAGAGAGAGAGAGAGAGCAGCAAAAAGGATGTTGATTGATTAAGAGCAGTGTGTGCGCGTGTGTGTGCAAAACGTTGAGCAGCCTGTGGCGGCAGCAAAAGCCTACTGCACCCGGTATTCCCAGGCGGTCTCCCATCCAAGTACTAACCAGGCCTGACTCTGCTTAGCTTCCAGAGATCAGACGAGATCGGGCGCATTCAGACTAGTATGGCCGTAGGCATATGCTAGCTGGCTTTCTCTTTACTTAAAGCTGTCGCCCATTTTTTTCTCTTCTACGCATTCATACAAGTATTCAACACTCAATTTACATTTACAAATTTTACTCCTCCCGCAACCCCCCACCCCCCCTCCACCTCTTCTTGCTGCTCTGCCTCCCACACAAACAAACTACAAGCCCAACCCTTCATTGCCTTCTATTCAAATATTACATCAAATAAACATGCTCAAACACCAAGTCTTAAGGGCTGTAGTATCTTTCAAACTGGACAAATACCCAGGCCCGCATCAAATCTATCCCACACTCTTAAGAGAAGTAAGACACCAAATAGCACAGGCTCTCACCATCATTTTACAATCCTCTCTGGCTACAGGTGTGGTGCCCGACCACTGGAGGACTGCTAACGTGCTACCGTTCTTTCAAAAGGGAGAGAGGGATAGACCGCATAATTACAGGCCAGTCAGCCTAACCTCGGTGGTGGGAAAATTATTGGAAAAAGTTCTGAGGGACAGGAGAAATCTTCATTTAGAAAGACACGGATTAATCAGGGACAGTCAGCATGGATTTCTTAACGGAAGGTCGTGTCTGACTAACGCAATTCAATTTTTCGAGGAGGGTCGATGAGGGTAGTGCCTTTGATGTAGTCTATATGGATTTTAGCAAGGCTTTTGATAAGGTCCCGCATGCCAGATTGGTCACGAAAGTAAAAGCCCATGGGATCCAAGGCAAAGTGGCAAGTTGGATCCAAAATTGGCTCAGAGGCAGGAAACAAAGGGTAATGGTCGAAGGGTGTTTTTGTGACCGGAAGGCTGTTTCCAGTGGGGTTCCGCAGGGCTCACAGAATCACAGAAACCCCACAGTGCAGATAGAGGCCATTTCGGCCCATCGAGCCTGCACCGACTCAGTACTGGGCCCTTTGCTTTTTCTGGTATATATCAATGATTTGGATTTGAATGTAGGAAGTATGATTAAGAAGTTTGCAGATGATACAAAAATTGGCCGTGTGGTTAATAATGAAACAGAATGCTGTAGACTGCAGGAAGATATCAATGGACTCGTCTAGTGGGCAGAACAGTGGCAAATGGAATTCAGTTGGAATACACAATAAATGGTAGGACACTGAGAAATGCAGAGGATCAGCGGGACCTTGGAGTGCATGTCCACAGATCCCTGAAGGTAGCAGGACAGGTAGATAAAGTGGTTAAGCAGGCATACGGGATACTTGCCTTTATTAGCCGAGGCGTAGAATATAAGAGCGGGGAGGTTATGCTTCAACTGTATAAAACACTAGTTAGGCCGCAGCTAGAGTGCCGCGTGCAGTTCTGGTCACCACATTACAAGAAGGATGCGATTGCACTAGAGAAGGTGCAGAGGAGATTTCCGAGGATGTTGCCTGGGCTGGGGAATTTTAGTTATGAGGAAAGATTGGATAGGCTGGGGTTGTTTTCTTTGGAACACAGGAGGCTGAGGCGAGACCTAATTGAGGTGTGTAAAATTATGAGGGGCCGAGATAGAGTGGATAGGAAGGACCTATTTCCCTTAGCAGAAGGGTCAATAATAGATTTCAAGTAATTGGTAGGAGGTTTACAGGGAATTTGAGGAGACATTTTTTCACCCAGTGAATGGTGGGGGTCTGGAATGCACTGCCTGAAAGGGTGGTAGAGGCAGAAACCCTCATCACGTTTAAAAAGTACTTGGATATGCACTTGAACTGCCGTAACCTACAAGGCTACGGACCAAGTGCTGTAAAGTGGGATTTGGGTGGATTGCTCTTTGTCGGCTGGCACGGACAAGATGGGCCGAATGGCCTCCTTCTGTGCTGTAAATTTCTATGATTCTGCCTGATCATGTGACATCTGCCCACACGACTTCTACAAATGTTATTACATTGTAGCCAGGATTGTTTAGTTTCCAATTCCGCCCATTTTGAAGCCAGGTCTCCGTTATAGCTACTATTGCATAACCCCATGTGGCAACTTGCGCCTGCAACTCGTCAATCTTATTTGTAACGCTCCTCGCATTAACACACATGCATTTCAACAGCATGCTAGTTGGCTTTGCTTTTTTCCTGAATTTAACTGCTGCTCTTTCGACATTCTTCTTTGTTCTGTTGCTGTTTGTCCCTCCGAGTTTTCTATGCACCTTGTCTCTCCTCTCTGCTGCTGTGTCCTGGTGGCCCTCCGCCAGTGTGTGTATTTTGGCTATCTTATTTTCTTCTTCTGCTTATTTCGGCCCTGTGTCTGGAGCCCCTTGCATTTGTGTAGCAGCAGGAGAATGTGCAGCGAAGAAATGGTCAAAGGAAAGCAAGAGAGAGAGAGAGAGAGAGCAGCAAAAAGGATGTTGATTGATTAAGAGCAGTGTGTGCGCGTGTGTGTGCAAAACGTTGAGCAGCCTGTGGCGGCAGCAAAAGCCTACTGCACCTGGTATTCCCAGGCAGTCTCCCATCCAAGTACTAACCAGGCCTGACTCTGCTTAGCTTCCAGAGATCAGACGAGATCGGGCGCATTCAGACTAGTATGGCCGTAGGCATATGCTAGCTGGCTTTCTCTTTACTTAAAGCTGTCGCCCATTTTTTTCTCTTCTACGCATTCATACAAGTATTCAACACTCAATTTACATTTACAAATTTTACTCCTCCCGCAACCCCCCACCCCCCCTCCACCTCTTCTTGCTGCTCTGCCTCCCACACAAACAAACTACAAGCCCAACCCTTCATTGCCTTCTATTCAAATATTACATCAAATAAACATGCTCAAACACCAAGTCTTAAGGGCTGTAGCATCTTTCAAACTGGACAAATACCCAGGCCCGCATCAAATCTATCCCACACTCTTAAGAGAAGTAAGACACCAAATAGCACAGGCTCTCACCATCATTTTACAATCCTCTCTGGCTACAGGTGTGGTGCCCGACCACTGGAGGACTGCTAACGTGCTACCGTTCTTTCAAAAGGGAGAGAGGGATAGACCGCATAATTACAGGCCAGTCAGCCTAACCTCGGTGGTGGGAAAATTATTGGAAAAAGTTCTGAGGGACAGGAGAAATCTTCATTTAGAAAGACACGGATTAATCAGGGACAGTCAGCATGGATTTCTTAACGGAAGGTCGTGTCTGACTAACGCAATTCAATTTTTCGAGGAGGTAACAAGGAGGGTCGATGAGGGTAGTGTCTTTGATGTAGTCTATATGGATTTTAGCAAGGCTTTTGATAAGGTCCCGCATGCCAGATTGGTCACGAAAGTAAAAGCCCATGGGATCCAAGGCAAAGTGGCAAGTTGGATCCAAAATTGGCTCAGAGGCAGGAAACAAAGGGTAATGGTCGAAGGGTGTTTTTGTGACCGGAAGGCTGTTTCCAGTGGGGTTCCGCAGGGCTCACAGAATCACAGAAACCCCACAGTGCAGATAGAGGCCATTTCGGCCCATCGAGCCTGCACCGACTCAGTACTGGGCCCTTTGCTTTTTCTGGTATATATCAATGATTTGGATTTGAATGTAGGAAGTATGATTAAGAAGTTTGCAGATGATACAAAAATTGGCCGTGTGGTTAATAATGAAACAGAATGCTGTAGACTGCAGGAAGATATCAATGGACTCGTCTAGTGGGCAGAACAGTGGCAAATGGAATTCAGTTGGAATACACAATAAATGGTAGGACACTGAGAAATGCAGAGGATCAGCGGGACCTTGGAGTGCATGTCCACAGATCCCTGAAGGTAGCAGGACAGGTAGATAAAGTGGTTAAGCAGGCATACGGGATACTTGCCTTTATTAGCCGAGGCGTAGAATATAAGAGCGGGGAGGTTATGCTTCAACTGTATAAAACACTAGTTAGGCCGCAGCTAGAGTGCCGCGTGCAGTTCTGGTCACCACATTACAAGAAGGATGCGATTGCACTAGAGAAGGTGCAGAGGAGATTTCCGAGGATGTTGCCTGGGCTGGGGAATTTTAGCTATGAGGAAAGATTGGATAGGCTGGGGTTGTTTTCTTTGGAATACAGGAGGCTGAGGCGAGACCTAATTGAGGTGTGTAAAATTATGAGGGGCCGAGATAGAGTGGATAGGAAGGACCTATTTCCCTTAGCAGAAGGGTCAATAATAGATTTCAAGTAATTGGTAGGAGGTTTACAGGGAATTTGAGGAGACATTTTTTCACCCAGTGAATGGTGGGGGTCTGGAATGCACTGCCTGAAAGGGTGGTAGAGGCAGAAACCCTCATCACGTTTAAAAAGTACTTGGATATGCACTTGAACTGCCGTAACCTACAAGGCTACGGACCAAGTGCTGTAAAGTGGGATTTGGGTGGATTGCTCTTTGTCGGCTGGCACGGACAAGATGGGCCGAATGGCCTCCTTCTGTGCTGTAAATTTCTATGATTCTGCCTGATCATGTGACATCTGCCCACACGACTTCTACAAATGTTATTACATTGTAGCCAGGATTGTTTAGTTTCCAATTCCGCCCATTTTGAAGCCAGGTCTCCGTTATGGCTACTATTGCCTAACCCCATGTGGCAACTTGCGCCTGCAACTCGTCAATCTTATTTGTAACACTCCTCGCATTAACACACATGCATTTCAACAGCATGCTAGTTGGCTTTGCTTTGTTCCTGAATTTAACTGCTGCTCTTTCTACATTCTTCTTTGTTCTGTTGCTGTTTGTCCCTCCGAGTTTTCTATGCACCTTGTCTCTCCTCTCTGCTGCTGTGTCCTGGTGGCCCTCCGCCAGTGTGTGTATTTTGGCTATCTTATTTTCTTCTTCTGCTTATTTCGGCCCTGTGTCTGGAGCCCCTTGCATTTGTGTAGCAGCAGGAGAATGTGCAGCGAAGAAATGGTCAAAGGAAAGCGAGAGAGAGAGAGAGAGAGAGAGAGAGCAGCAAAAAGGATGTTGATTGATTAAGAGCAGTGTGTGCGCGTGTGTGTGCAAAACGTTGAGCAGCCTGTGGCGGCAGCAAAAGCCTACTGCACCTGGTATTCCCAGGCAGTCTCCCATCCAAGTACTAACCAGGCCTGACGCTGCTTAGCTTCCGAGATCAGACGAGATCGGGCGCATTCAGACTAGTATGGCCGTAGGCATATGCTGGCTGGCTTTCTCTTTACTTAAAGCTGTCGCCCATTTTTTTCTCTTCTACGCATTCATACAAGTATTCAACACTCAATTTACATTTACAAATTTTACTCCTCCCGCAACCCCCCACCCCCCCTCCACCTCTTCTTGCTGCTCTGCCTCCCACACAAACAAACTACAAGCCCAACCCTTCATTGCCTTCTATTCAAATATTACATCAAATAAACATGCTCAAACACCAAGTCTTAAGGGCTGTAGCATCTTTCAAACTGGACAAATACCCAGGCCCGCATCAAATCTATCCCACACTCTTAAGAGAAGTAAGACACCAAATAGCACAGGCTCTCACCATCATTTTACAATCCTCTCTGGCTACAGGTGTGGTGCCCGACCACTGGAGGACTGCTAACGTGCTACCGCTCTTTCAAAAGGGAGAGAGGGATAGACCGCATAATTACAGGACAGTCAGCCTAACCTCGGTGGTGGGAAAATTATTGGAAAAAGTTCTGAGGGACAGGAGAAATCTTCATTTAGAAAGACACGGATTAATCAGGGACAGTCAGCATGGATTTCTTAACGGAAGGTCGTGTCTGACTAACGCAATTCAATTTTTCGAGGAGGTAACAAGGAGGGTCGATGAGGGTAGTGCCTTTGATGTAGTCTATATGGATTTTAGCAAGGCTTTTGATAAGGTCCCGCATGCCAGATTGGTCACGAAAGTAAAAGCCCATGGGATCCAAGGCAAAGTGGCAAGTTGGATCCAAAATTGGCTCAGAGGCAGGAAACAAAGGGTAATGGTCGAAGGGTGTTTTTGTGACCGGAAGGCTGTTTCCAGTGGGGTTCCGCAGGGCTCACAGAATCACAGAAACCCCACAGTGCAGATAGAGGCCATTTCGGCCCATCGAGCCTGCACCGACTCAGTACTGGGCCCTTTGCTTTTTCTGGTATATATCAATGATTTGGATTTGAATGTAGGAAGTATGATTAAGAAGTTTGCAGATGATACAAAAATTGGCCGTGTGGTTAATAATGAAACAGAATGCTGTAGACTGCAGGAAGATATCAATGGACTCGTCTAGTGGGCAGAACAGTGGCAAATGGAATTCAGTTGGAATACACAATAAATGGTAGGACACTGAGAAATGCAGAGGATCAGCGGGACCTTGGAGTGCATGTCCACAGATCCCTGAAGGTAGCAGGACAGGTAGATAAAGTGGTTAAGCAGGCATACGGGATACTTGCCTTTATTAGCCGAGGCGTAGAATATAAGAGCGGGGAGGTTATGCTTCAACTGTATAAAACACTAGTTAGGCCGCAGCTAGAGTGCCGCGTGCAGTTCTGGTCACCACATTACAAGAAGGATGCGATTGCACTAGAGAAGGTGCAGAGGAGATTTCCGAGGATGTTGCCTGGGCTGGGGAATTTTAGTTATGAGGAAAGATTGGATAGGCTGGGGTTGTTTTCTTTGGAACACAGGAGGCTGAGGCGAGACCTAATTGAGGTGTGTAAAATTATGAGGGGCCGAGATAGAGTGGATAGGAAGGACCTATTTCCCTTAGCAGAAGGGTCAATAATAGATTTCAAGTAATTGGTAGGAGGTTTACAGGGAATTTGAGGAGACATTTTTTCACCCAGTGAATGGTGGGGGTCTGGAATGCACTGCCTGAAAGGGTGGTAGAGGCAGAAACCCTCATCACGTTTAAAAAGTACTTGGATATGCACTTGAACTGCCGTAACCTACAAGGCTACGGACCAAGTGCTGTAAAGTGGGATTTGGGTGGATTGCTCTTTGTCGGCTGGCACGGACAAGATGGGCCGAATGGCCTCCTTCTGTGCTGTAAATTTCTATGATTCTGCCTGATCATGTGACATCTGCCCACACGACTTCTACAAATGTTATTACATTGTAGCCAGGATTGTTTAGTTTCCAATTCCGCCCATTTTGAAGCCAGGTCTCCGTTATGGCTACTATTGCATAACCCCATGTGGCAACTTGCGCCTGCAACTCGTCAATCTTATTTGTAACGCTCCTCGCATTAACACACATGCATTTCAACAGCATGCTAGTTGGCTTTGCTTTTTTCCTGAATTTAACTGCTGCTCTTTCGACATTCTTCTTTGTTCTGTTGCTGTTTGTCCCTCCGAGTTTTCTATGCACCTTGTCTCTCCTCTCTGCTGCTGTGTCCTGGTGGCCCTCCGCCAGTGTGTGTATTTTGGCTATCTTATTTTCTTCTTCTGCTTATTTCGGCCCTGTGTCTGGAGCCCCTTGCATTTGTGTAGCAGCAGGAGAATGTGCAGCGAAGAAATGGTCAAAGGAAAGCGAGAGAGAGAGCAGCAAAAAGGATGTTGATTGATTAAGAGCAGTGTGTGCGCGTGTGTGTGCAAAACGTTGAGCAGCCTGTGGCGGCAGCAAAAGCCTACTGCACCTGGTATTCCCAGGCGGTCTCCCATCCAAGTACTAACCAGGCCTGACTCTGCTTAGCTTCCGAGATCAGACGAGATCGGGCGCATTCAGACTAGTATGGCCGTAGGCATATGCTAGCTGGCTTTCTCTTTACTTAAAGCTGTCGCCCATTTTTTTCTCTTCTACGCATTCATACAAGTATTCAACACTCAATTTACATTTACAAATTTTACTCCTCCCGCAACCCCCCACCCCCCCTCCACCTCTTCTTGCTGCTCTGCCTCCCACACAAACAAACTACAAGCCCAACCCTTCATTGCCTTCTATTCAAATATTACATCAAATAAACATGCTCAAACACCAAGTCTTAAGGGCTGTAGCATCTTTCAAACTGGACAAATACCCAGGCCCGCATCAAATCTATCCCACACTCTTAAGAGAAGTAAGACACCAAATAGCACAGGCTCTCACCATCATTTTACAATCCTCTCTGGCTACAGGTGTGGTGCCCGACCACTGGAAGACTGCTAACGTGCTACCGTTCTTTCAAAAGGGAGAGAGGGATAGACCGCATAATTACAGGCCAGTCAGCCTAACCTCGGTGGTGGGAAAATTATTGGAAAAAGTTCTGAGGGACAGGAGAAATCTTCATTTAGAAAGACACGGATTAATCAGGGACAGTCAGCATGGATTTCTTAACGGAAGGTCGTGTCTGACTAATGCAATTCAATTTTTCGAGGAGGTAACAAGGAGGGTCGATGAGGGTAGTGCCTTTGATGTAGTCTATATGGATTTTAGCAAGGCTTTTGATAAGGTCCCGCATGCCAGATTGGTCACGAAAGTAAAAGCCCATGGGATCCAAGGCAAAGTGGCAAGTTGGATCCAAAATTGGCTCAGAGGCAGGAAACAAAGGGTAATGGTCGAAGGGTGTTTTTGTGACCGGAAGGCTGTTTCCAGTGGGGTTCCGCAGGGCTCACAGAATCACAGAAACCCCACAGTGCAGATAGAGGCCATTTCGGCCCATCGAGCCTGCACCGACTCAGTACTGGGCCCTTTGCTTTTTCTGGTATATATCAATGATTTGGATTTGAATGTAGGAAGTATGATTAAGAAGTTTGCAGATGATACAAAAATTGGCCGTGTGGTTAATAATGAAACAGAATGCTGTAGACTGCAGGAAGATATCAATGGACTCGTCTAGTGGGCAGAACAGTGGCAAATGGAATTCAGTTGGAATACACAATAAATGGTAGGACACTGAGAAATGCAGAGGATCAGCGGGACCTTGGAGTGCATGTCCACAGATCCCTGAAGGTAGCAGGACAGGTAGATAAAGTGGTTAAGCAGGCATACGGGATACTTGCCTTTATTAGCCGAGGCGTAGAATATAAGAGCGGGGAGGTTATGCTTCAACTGTATAAAACACTAGTTAGGCCGCAGCTAGAGTGCCGCGTGCAGTTCTGGTCACCACATTACAAGAAGGATGCGATTGCACTAGAGAAGGTGCAGAGGAGATTTCCGAGGATGTTGCCTGGGCTGGGGAATTTTAGTTATGAGGAAAGATTGGATAGGCTGGGGTTGTTTTCTTTGGAACACAGGAGGCTGAGGCGAGACCTAATTGAGGTGTGTAAAATTATGAGGGGCCGAGATAGAGTGGATAGGAAGGACCTATTTCCCTTAGCAGAAGGGTCAATAATAGATTTCAAGTAATTGGTAGGAGGTTTACAGGGAATTTGAGGAGACATTTTTTCACCCAGTGAATGGTGGGGGTCTGGAATGCACTGCCTGAAAGGGTGGTAGAGGCAGAAACCCTCATCACGTTTAAAAAGTACTTGGATATGCACTTGAACTGCCGTAACCTACAAGGCTACGGACCAAGTGCTGTAAAGTGGGATTTGGGTGGATTGCTCTTTGTCGGCTGGCACGGACAAGATGGGCCGAATGGCCTCCTTCTGTGCTGTAAATTTCTATGATTCTGCCTGATCATGTGACATCTGCCCACACGACTTCTACAAATGTTATTACATTGTAGCCAGGATTGTTTAGTTTCCAATTCCGCCCATTTTGAAGCCAGGTCTCCGTTATGGCTACTATTGCATAACCCCATGTGGCAACTTGCGCCTGCAACTCGTCAATCTTATTTGTAACGCTCCTCGCATTAACACACATGCATTTCAACAGCATGCTAGTTGGCTTTGCTTTTTTCCTGAATTTAACTGCTGCTCTTTCTACATTCTTCTTTGTTCTGTTGCTGTTTGTCCCTCCGAGTTTTCTATGCACCTTGTCTCTCCTCTCTGCTGCTGTGTCCTGGTGGCCCTCCGCCAGTGTGTGTATTTTGGCTATCTTATTTTCTTCTTCTGCTTATTTTGGCCCTGTGTCTGGAGCCCCTTGCATTTGTGTAGCCCTTGCATTTGTGTAGCAGCAGGAGAATGTGCAGCGAAGAAATGGTCAAAGGAAAGCGAGAGAGAGAGAGAGAGAGAGCAGCAAAAAGGATGTTGATTGATTAAGAGCAGTGTGTGCGCGTGTGTGTGCAAAACGTTGAGCAGCCTGTGGCGGCAGCAAAAGCCTACTGCACCTGGCATTCCCAGGCAGTCTCCCATCCAAGTACTAACCAGGCCTGACTCTGCTTAGCTTCCGAGATCAGACGAGATCGGGCGCATTCAGACTAGTATGGCCGTAGGCATATGCTAGCTGGCTTTCTCTTTACTTAAAGCTGTCGCCCATTTTTTTCTCTTCTACGCATTCATACAAGTATTCAACACTCAATTTACATTTACAAATTTTACTCCTCCCGCAACCCCCCACCCCCCCTCCACCTCTTCTTGCTGCTCTGCCTCCCACACAAACAAACTACAAGCCCAACCCTTCATTGCCTTCTATTCAAATATTACATCAAATAAACATGCTCAAACACCAAGTCTTAAGGGCTGTAGCATCTTTCAAACTGGACAAATACCCAGGCCCGCATCAAATCTATCCCACACTCTTAAGAGAAGTAAGACACCAAATAGCACAGGCTCTCACCATCATTTTACAATCCTCTCTGGCTACAGGTGTGGTGCCCGACCACTGGAGGACTGCTAACGTGCTACCGTTCTTTCAAAAGGGAGAGAGGGATAGACCGCATAATTACA
Source organism: Somniosus microcephalus (assembly GCF_052327205.1). NCBI lineage: Eukaryota > Metazoa > Chordata > Chondrichthyes > Squaliformes > Somniosidae > Somniosus > Somniosus microcephalus. The sequence goes on from NC_141005.1 coordinate 22,690,557, forward strand.
GGCCAGTCAGCCTAACCTCGGTGGTGGGAAAATTATTGGAAAAAGTTCTGAGGGACAGGAGAAATCTTCATTTAGAAAGACACGGATTAATCAGGGACAGTCAGCATGGATTTCTTAACGGAAGGTCGTGTCTGACTAACGCAATTCAATTTTTCGAGGAGGTAACAAGGAGGGTCGATGAGGGTAGTGCCTTTGATGTAGTCTATATGGATTTTAGCAAGGCTTTTGATAAGGTCCCGCATGCCAGATTGGTCACGAAAGTAAAAGCCCATGGGATCCAAGGCAAAGTGGCAAGTTGGATCCAAAATTGGCTCAGAGGCAGGAAACAAAGGGTAATGGTCGAAGGGTGTTTTTGTGACCGGAAGGCTGTTTCCAGTGGGGTTCCGCAGGGCTCACAGAATCACAGAAACCCCACAGTGCAGATAGAGGCCATTTCGGCCCATCGAGCCTGCACCGACTCAGTACTGGACCCTTTGCTTTTTCTGGTATATATCAATGATTTGGATTTGAATGTAGGAAGTATGATTAAGAAGTTTGCAGATGATACAAAAATTGGCCGTGTGGTTAATAATGAAACAGAATGCTGTAGACTGCAGGAAGATATCAATGGACTCGTCTAGTGGGCAGAACAGTGGCAAATGGAATTCAGTTGGAATACACAATAAATGGTAGGACACTGAGAAATGCAGAGGATCAGCGGGACCTTGGAGTGCATGTCCACAGATCCCTGAAGGTAGCAGGACAGGTAGATAAAGTGGTTAAGCAGGCATACGGGATACTTGCCTTTATTAGCCGAGGCGTAGAATATAAGAGCGGGGAGGTTATGCTTCAACTGTATAAAACACTAGTTAGGCCGCAGCTAGAGTGCCGCGTGCAGTTCTGGTCACCACATTACAAGAAGGATGCGATTGCACTAGAGAAGGTGCAGAGGAGATTTCCGAGGATGTTGCCTGGGCTGGGGAATTTTAGTTATGAGGAAAGATTGGATAGGCTGGGGTTGTTTTCTTTGGAACACAGGAGGCTGAGGTGAGACCTAATTGAGGTGTGTAAAATTATGAGGGGCCGAGATAGAGTGGATAGGAAGGACCTATTTCCCTTAGCAGAAGGGTCAATAATAGATTTCAAGTAATTGGTAGGAGGTTTACAGGGAATTTGAGGAGACATTTTTTCACCCAGTGAATGGTGGGGGTCTGGAATGCACTGCCTGAAAGGGTGGTAGAGGCAGAAACCCTCATCACGTTTAAAAAGTACTTGGATATGCACTTGAACTGCCGTAACCTACAAGGCTACGGACCAAGTGCTGTAAAGTGGGATTTGGGTGGATTGCTCTTTGTCGGCTGGCACGGACAAGATGGGCCGAATGGCCTCCTTCTGTGCTGTAAATTTCTATGATTCTGCCTGATCATGTGACATCTGCCCACACGACTTCTACAAATGTTATTACATTGTAGCCAGGATTGTTTAGTTTCCAATTCCGCCCATTTTGAAGCCAGGTCTCCGTTATGGCTACTATTGCATAACCCCATGTGGCAACTTGCGCCTGCAACTCGTCAATCTTATTTGTAACGCTCCTCGCATTAACACACATGCATTTCAACAGCATGCTAGTTGGCTTTGCTTTTTTCCTGAATTTAACTGCTGCTCTTTCGACATTCTTCTTTGTTCTGTTGCTGTTTGTCCCTCCGAGTTTTCTATGCACCTTGTCTCTCCTCTCTGCTGCTGTGTCCTGGTGGCCCTCCGCCAGTGTGTGTATTTTGGCTATCTTATTTTCTTCTTCTGCTTATTTCGGCCCTGTGTCTGGAGCCCCTTGCATTTGTGTAGCAGCAGGAGAATGTGCAGCGAAGAAATGGTCAAAGGAAAGCGAGAGAGAGAGAGAGAGAGAGAGAGCAGCAAAAAGGATGTTGATTGATTAAGAGCAGTGTGTGCGCGTGTGTGTGCAAAACGTTGAGCAGCCTGTGGCGGCAGCAAAAGCCTACTGCACCTGGTATTCCCAGGCGGTCTCCCATCCAAGTACTAACCAGGCCTGACTCTGCTTAGCTTCCGAGATCAGACGAGATCGGGCGCATTCAGACTAGTATGGCCGTAGGCATATGCTGGCTGGCTTTCTCTTTACTTAAAGCTGTCGCCCATTTTTTTCTCTTCTACGCATTCATACAAGTATTCAACACTCAATTTACATTTACAAATTTTACTCCTCCCGCAACCCCCCACCCCCCCTCCACCTCTTCTTGCTGCTCTGCCTCCCACACAAACAAACTACAAGCCCAACCCTTCATTGCCTTCTATTCAAATATTACATCAAATAAACATGCTCAAACACCAAGTCTTAAGGGCTGTAGCATCTTTCAAACTGGACAAATACCCAGGCCCGCATCAAATCTATCCCACACTCTTAAGAGAAGTAAGACACCAAATAGCACAGGCTCTCACCATCATTTTACAATCCTCTCTGGCTACAGGTGTGGTGCCCGACCACTGGAGGACTGCTAACGTGCTACCGTTCTTTCAAAAGGGAGAGAGGGATAGACCGCATAATTACAGGCCAGTCAGCCTAACCTCGGTGGTGGGTAAATTATTGGAAAAAGTTCTGAGGGACAGGAGAAATCTTCATTTAGAAAGACACGGATTAATCAGGGACAGTCAGCATGGATTTCTTAACGGAAGGTCGTGTCTGACTAACGCAATTCAATTTTTCGAGGAGGTAACAAGGAGGGTCGATGAGGGTAGTGCCTTTGATGTAGTCTATATGGATTTTAGCAAGGCTTTTGATAAGGTCCCGCATGCCAGATTGGTCACGAAAGTAAAAGCCCATGGGATCCAAGGCAAAGTGGCAAGTTGGATCCAAAATTGGCTCAGAGGCAGGAAACAAAGGGTAATGGTCGAAGGGTGTTTTTGTGACCGGAAGGCTGTTTCCAGTGGGGTTCCGCAGGGCTCACAGAATCACAGAAACCCCACAGTGCAGATAGAGGCCATTTCGGCCCATCGAGCCTGCACCGACTCAGTACTGGGCCCTTTGCTTTTTCTGGTATATATCAATGATTTGGATTTGAATGTAGGAAGTATGATTAAGAAGTTTGCAGATGATACAAAAATTGGCCGTGTGGTTAATAATGAAACAGAATGCTGTAGACTGCAGGAAGATATCAATGGACTCGTCTAGTGGGCAGAACAGTGGCAAATGGAATTCAGTTGGAATACACAATAAATGGTAGGACACTGAGAAATGCAGAGGATCAGCGGGACCTTGGAGTGCATGTCCACAGATCCCTGAAGGTAGCAGGACAGGTAGATAAAGTGGTTAAGCAGGCATACGGGATACTTGCCTTTATTAGCCGAGGCGTAGAATATAAGAGCGGGGAGGTTATGCTTCAACTGTATAAAACACTAGTTAGGCCGCAGCTAGAGTGCCGCGTGCAGTTCTGGTCACCACATTACAAGAAGGATGCGATTGCACTAGAGAAGGTGCAGAGGAGATTTCCGAGGATGTTGCCTGGGCTGGGGAATTTTAGTTATGAGGAAAGATTGGATAGGCTGGGGTTGTTTTCTTTGGAACACAGGAGGCTGAGGCGAGACCTAATTGAGGTGTGTAAAATTATGAGGGGCCGAGATAGAGTGGATAGGAAGGACCTATTTCCCTTAGCAGAAGGGTCAATAATAGATTTCAAGTAATTGGTAGGAGGTTTACAGGGAATTTGAGGAGACATTTTTTCACCCAGTGAATGGTGGGGGTCTGGAATGCACTGCCTGAAAGGGTGGTAGAGGCAGAAACCCTCATCACGTTTAAAAAGTACTTGGATATGCACTTGAACTGCCGTAACCTACAAGGCTACGGACCAAGTGCTGTAAAGATTTGGGTGGATTGCTCTTTGTCGGCTGGCACGGACAAGATGGGCCGAATGGCCTCCTTCTGTGCTGTAAATTTCTATGATTCTGCCTGATCATGTGACATCTGCCCACACGACTTCTACAAATGTTATTACATTGTAGCCAGGATTGTTTAGTTTCCAATTCCGCCCATTTTGAAGCCAGGTCTCCGTTATGGCTACTATTGCATAACCCCATGTGGCAACTTGCGCCTGCAACTCGTCAATCTTATTTGTAACACTCCTCGCATTAACACACATGCATTTCAACAGCATGCTAGTTGGCTTTGCTTTTTTCCTGAATTTAACTGCTGCTCTTTCTACATTCTTCTTTGTTCTGTTGCTGTTTGTCCCTCCGAGTTTTCTATGCACCTTGTCTCTCCTCTCTGCTGCTGTGTCCTGGTGGCCCTCCGCCAGTGTGTGTATTTTGGCTATCTTATTTTCTTCTTCTGCTTATTTTGGCCCTGTGTCTGGAGCCCCTTGCATTTGTGTAGCAGCAGGAGAATGTGCAGCGAAGAAATGGTCAAAGGAAAGCGAGAGAGAGAGAGAGAGAGCAGCAAAAAGGATGTTGATTGATTAAGAGCAGTGTGTGCGCGTGTGTGTGCAAAACGTTGAGCAGCCTGTGGCGGCAGCAAAAGCCTACTGCACCCGGTATTCCCAGGCAGTCTCCCATCCAAGTACTAACCAGGCCTGACTCTGCTTAGCTTCCGAGATCAGACGAGATCGGGCGCATTCAGACTAGTATGGCCGTAGGCATATGCTGGCTGGCTTTCTCTTTACTTAAAGCTGTCGCCCATTTTTTTCTCTTCTACGCATTCATACAAGTATTCAACACTCAATTTACATTTACAAATTTTACTCCTCCCGCAACCCCCCACCCCCCCTCCACCTCTTCTTGCTGCTCTGCCTCCCACACAAACAAACTACAAGCCCAACCCTTCATTGCCTTCTATTCAAATATTACATCAAATAAACATGCTCAAACACCAAGTCTTAAGGGCTGTAGCATCTTTCAAACTGGACAAATACCCAGGCCCGCATCAAATCTATCCCACACTCTTAAGAGATGTAAGACACCAAATAGCACAGGCTCTCACCATCATTTTACAATCCTCTCTGGCTACAGGTGTGGTGCCCGACCACTGGAGGACTGCTAACGTGCTACCGTTCTTTCAAAAGGGAGAGAGGGATAGACCGCATAATTACAGGCCAGTCAGCCTAACCTCGGTGGTGGGAAAATTATTGGAAAAAGTTCTGAGGGACAGGAGAAATCTTCATTTAGAAAGACACGGATTAATCAGGGACAGTCAGCATGGATTTCTTAACGGAAGGTCGTGTCTGACTAACGCAATTCAATTTTTCGAGGAGGTAACAAGGAGGGTCGATGAGGGTAGTGCCTTTGATGTAGTCTATATGGATTTTAGCAAGGCTTTTGATAAGGTCCCGCATGCCAGATTGGTCACGAAAGTAAAAGCCCATGGGATCCAAGGCAAAGTGGCAAGTTGGATCCAAAATTGGCTCAGAGGCAGGAAACAAAGGGTAATGGTCGAAGGGTGTTTTTGTGACCGGAAGGCTGTTTCCAGTGGGGTTCCGCAGGGCTCACAGAATCACAGAAACCCCACAGTGCAGATAGAGGCCATTTCGGCCCATCGAGCCTGCACCGACTCAGTACTGGGCCCTTTGCTTTTTCTGGTATATATCAATGATTTGGATTTGAATGTAGGAAGTATGATTAAGAAGTTTGCAGATGATACAAAAATTGGCCGTGTGGTTAATAATGAAACAGAATGCTGTAGACTGCAGGAAGATATCAATGGACTCGTCTAGTGGGCAGAACAGTGGCAAATGGAATTCAGTTGGAATACACAATAAATGGTAGGAAACTGAGAAATGCAGAGGATCAGCGGGACCTTGGAGTGCATGTCCACAGATCCCTGAAGGTAGCAGGACAGGTAGATAAAGTGGTTAAGCAGGCATACGGGATACTTGCCTTTATTAGCCGAGGCGTAGAATATAAGAGCGGGGAGGTTATGCTTCAACTGTATAAAACACTAGTTAGGCCGCAGCTAGAGTGCCGCGTGCAGTTCTGGTCACCACATTACAAGAAGGATGCGATTGCACTAGAGAAGGTGCAGAGGAGATTTCCGAGGATGTTGCCTGGGCTGGGGAATTTTAGTTATGAGGAAAGATTGGATAGGCTGGGGTTGTTTTCTTTGGAACACAGGAGGCTGAGGCGAGACCTAATTGAGGTGTGTAAAATTATGAGGGGCCGAGATAGAGTGGATAGGAAGGACCTATTTCCCTTAGCAGAAGGGTCAATAATAGATTTCAAGTAATTGGTAGGAGGTTTACAGGGAATTTGAGGAGACATTTTTTCACCCAGTGAATGGTGGGGGTCTGGAATGCACTGCCTGAAAGGGTGGTAGAGGCAGAAACCCTCATCACGTTTAAAAAGTACTTGGATATGCACTTGAACTGCCGTAACCAACAAGGCTACGGACCAAGTGCTGTAAAGTGGGATTTGGGTGGATTGCTCTTTGTCGGCTGGCACGGACAAGATGGGCCGAATGGCCTCCTTCTGTGCTGTAAATTTCTATGATTCTGCCTGATCATGTGACATCTGCCCACACGACTTCTACAAATGTTATTACATTGTAGCCAGGATTGTTTAGTTTCCAATTCCGCCCATTTTGAAGCCAGGTCTCCGTTATGGCTACTATTGCATAACCCCATGTGGCAACTTGCGCCTGCAACTCGTCAATCTTATTTGTAACACTCCTCGCATTAACACACATGCATTTCAACAGCATGCTAGTTGGCTTTGCTTTTTTCCTGAATTTAACTGCTGCTCTTTCTACATTCTTCTTTGTTCTGTTGCTGTTTGTCCCTCCGAGTTTTCTATGCACCTTGTCTCTCCTCTCTGCTGCTGTGTCCTGGTGGCCCTCCGCCAGTGTGTATATTTTGGCTATCTTATTTTCTTCTTCTGCTTATTTCGGCCCTGTGTCTGGAGCCCCTTGCATTTGTGTAGCAGCAGGAGAATGTGCAGCGAAGAAATGGTCAAAGGAAAGCGAGAGAGAGAGAGAGAGCAGCAAAAAGGATGTTGATTGATTAAGAGCAGTGTGTGCGCGTGTGTGTGCAAAACGTTGAGCAGCCTGTGGCGGCAGCAAAAGCCTACTGCACCTGGTATTCCCAGGCGGTCTCCCATCCAAGTACTAACCAGGCCTGACTCTGCTTAGCTTCCGAGATCAGACGAGATCGGGCGCATTCAGACTAGTATGGCCGTAGGCATATGCTGGCTGGCTTTCTCTTTACTTAAAGCTGTCGCCCATTTTTTTCTCTTCTACGCATTCATACAAGTATTCAACACTCAATTTACATTTACAAATTTTACTCCTCCCGCAACCCCCCACCCCCCCTCCACCTCTTCTTGCTGCTCTGCCTCCCACACAAACAAACTACAAGCCCAACCCTTCATTGCCTTCTATTCAAATATTACATCAAATAAACATGCTCAAACACCAAGTCTTAAGGGCTGTAGCATCTTTCAAACTGGACAAATACCCAGGCCCGCATCAAATCTATCCCACACTCTTAAGGGAAGTAAGACACCAAATAGCACAGGCTCTCACCATCATTTTACAATCCTCTCTGGCTACAGGTGTGGTGCCCGACCACTGGAGGACTGCTAACGTGCTACCGTTCTTTCAAAAGGGAGAGAGGGATAGACCGCATAATTACAGGACAGTCAGCCTAACCTCGGTGGTGGGAAAATTATTGGAAAAAGTTCTGAGGGACAGGAGAAATCTTCATTTAGAAAGACACGGATTAATCAGGGACAGTCAGCATGGATTTCTTAACGGAAGGTCGTGTCTGACTAACGCAATTCAATTTTTCGAGGAGGTAACAAGGAGGGTCGATGAGGGTAGTGCCTTTGATGTAGTCTATATGGATTTTAGCAAGGCTTTTGATAAGGTCCCGCATGCCAGATTGGTCACGAAAGTAAAAGCCCATGGGATCCAAGGCAAAGTGGCAAGTTGGATCCAAAATTGGCTCAGAGGCAGGAAACAAAGGGTAATGGTCGAAGGGTGTTTTTGTGACCGGAAGGCTGTTTCCAGTGGGGTTCCGCAGGGCTCACAGAATCACAGAAACCCCACAGTGCAGATAGAGGCCATTTCGGCCCATCGAGCCTGCACCGACTCAGTACTGGGCCCTTTGCTTTTTCTGGTATATATCAATGATTTGGATTTGAATGTAGGAAGTATGATTAAGAAGTTTGCAGATGATACAAAAATTGGCCGTGTGGTTAATAATGAAACAGAATGCTGTAGACTGCAGGAAGATATCAATGGACTCGTCTAGTGGGCAGAACAGTGGCAAATGGAATTCAGTTGGAATACACAATAAATGGTAGGACACTGAGAAATGCAGAGGATCAGCGGGACCTTGGAGTGCATGTCCACAGATCCCTGAAGGTAGCAGGACAGGTAGATAAAGTGGTTAAGCAGGCATACGGGATACTTGCCTTTATTAGCCGAGGCGTAGAATATAAGAGCGGGGAGGTTATGCTTCAACTGTATAAAACACTAGTTAGGCCGCAGCTAGAGTGCCGCGTGCAGTTCTGGTCACCACATTACAAGAAGGATGCGATTGCACTAGAGAAGGTGCAGAGGAGATTTCCGAGGATGTTGCCTGGGCTGGGGAATTTTAGTTATGAGGAAAGATTGGATAGGCTGGGGTTGTTTTCTTTGGAACACAGGAGGCTGAGGCGAGACCTAATTGAGGTGTGTAAAATTATGAGGGGCCGAGATAGAGTGGATAGGAAGGACCTATTTCCCTTAGCAGAAGGGTCAATAATAGATTTCAAGTAATTGGTAGGAGGTTTACAGGGAATTTGAGGAGACATTTTTTCACCCAGTGAATGGTGGGGGTCTGGAATGCACTGCCTGAAAGGGTGGTAGAGGCAGAAACCCTCATCACGTTTAAAAAGTACTTGGATATGCACTTGAACTGCCGTAACCTACAAGGCTACGGACCAAGTGCTGTAAAGTGGGATTTGGGTGGATTGCTCTTTGTCGGCTGGCACGGACAAGATGGGCCGAATGGCCTCCTTCTGTGCTGTAAATTTCTATGATTCTGCCTGATCATGTGACATCTGCCCACACGACTTCTACAAATGTTATTACATTGTAGCCAGGATTGTTTAGTTTCCAATTCCGCCCATTTTGAAGCCAGGTCTCCGTTATGGCTACTATTGCATAACCCCATGTGGCAACTTGCGCCTGCAACTCGTCAATCTTATTTGTAACGCTCCTCGCATTAACACACATGCATTTCAACAGCATGCTAGTTGGCTTTGCTTTTTTCCTGAATTTAACTGCTGCTCTTTCTACATTCTTCTTTGTTCTGTTGCTGTTTGTCCCTCCGAGTTTTCTATGCACCTTGTCTCTCCTCTCTGCTGCTGTGTCCTGGTGGCCCTCCGCCAGTGTGTGTATTTTGGCTATCTTATTTTCTTCTTCTGCTTATTTCGGCCCTGTGTCTGGAGCCCCTTGCATTTGTGTAGCAGCAGGAGAATGTGCAGCGAAGAAATGGTCAAAGGAAAGCGAGAGAGAGAGAGAGAGAGAGAGCAGCAAAAAGGATGTTGATTGATTAAGAGCAGTGTGTGCGCGTGTGTGTGCAAAACGTTGAGCAGCCTGTGGCGGCAGCAAAAGCCTACTGCACCCGGTATTCCCAGGCAGTCTCCCATCCAAGTACTAACCAGGCCTGACTCTGCTTAGCTTCCGAGATCAGACGAGATCGGGCGTATTCAGACTAGTATGGCCGTAGGCATATGCTAGCTGGCTTTCTCTTTACTTAAAGCTGTCGCCCATTTTTTTCTCTTCTACGCATTCATACAAGTATTCAACACTCAATTTACATTTACAAATTTTACTCCTCCCGCAACCCCCCACCCCCCCTCCACCTCTTCTTGCTGCTCTGCCTCCCACACAAACAAACTACAAGCCCAACCCTTCATTGCCTTCTATTCAAATATTACATCAAATAAACATGCTCAAACACCAAGTCTTAAGGGCTGTAGCATCTTTCAAACTGGACAAATACCCAGGCCCGCATCAAATCTATCCCACACTCTTAAGAGAAGTAAGACACCAAATAGCACAGGCTCTCACCATCATTTTACAATCCTCTCTGGCTACAGGTGTGGTGCCCGACCACTGGAGGACTGCTAACGTGCTACCGTTCTTTCAAAAGGGAGAGAGGGATAGACCGCATAATTACAGGCCAGTCAGCCTAACCTCGGTGGTGGGAAAATTATTGGAAAAAGTTCTGAGGGACAGGAGAAATCTTCATTTAGAAAGACACGGATTAATCAGGGACAGTCAGCATGGATTTCTTAAGGGAAGGTCGTGTCTGACTAACGCAATTCAATTTTTCGAGGAGGTAACAAGGAGGGTCGATGAGGGTAGTGCCTTTGATGTAGTCTATATGGATTTTAGCAAGGCTTTTGATAAGGTCCCGCATGCCAGATTGGTCACGAAAGTAAAAGCCCATGGGATCCAAGGCAAAGTGGCAAGTTGGATCCAAAATTGGCTCAGAGGCAGGAAACAAAGGGTAATGGTCGAAGGGTGTTTTTGTGACCGGAAGGCTGTTTCCAGTGGGGTTCCGCAGGGCTCACAGAATCACAGAAACCCCACAGTGCAGATAGAGGCCATTTCGGCCCATCGAGCCTGCACCGACTCAGTACTGGGCCCTTTGCTTTTTCTGGTATATATCAATGATTTGGATTTGAATGTAGGAAGTATGATTAAGAAGTTTGCAGATGATACAAAAATTGGCCGTGTGGTTAATAATGAAACAGAATGCTGTAGACTGCAGGAAGATATCAATGGACTCGTCTAGTGGGCAGAACAGTGGCAAATGGAATTCAGTTGGAATACACAATAAATGGTAGGACACTGAGAAATGCAGAGGATCAGCGGGACCTTGGAGTGCATGTCCACAGATCCCTGAAGGTAGCAGGACAGGTAGATAAAGTGGTTAAGCAGGCATACGGGATACTTGCCTTTATTAGCCGAGGCGTAGAATATAAGAGCGGGGAGGTTATGCTTCAACTGTATAAAACACTAGTTAGGCCGCAGCTAGAGTGCCGCGTGCAGTTCTGGTCACCACATTACAAGAAGGATGCGATTGCACTAGAGAAGGTGCAGAGGAGATTTCCGAGGATGTTGCCTGGGCTGGGGAATTTTAGTTATGAGGAAAGATTGGATAGGCTGGGGTTGTTTTCTTTGGAACACAGGAGGCTGAGGCGAGACCTAATTGAGGTGTGTAAAATTATGAGGGGCCGAGATAGAGTGGATAGGAAGGACCTATTTCCCTTAGCAGAAGGGTCAATAATAGATTTCAAGTAATTGGTAGGAGGTTTACAGGGAATTTGAGGAGACATTTTTTCACCCAGTGAATGGTGGGGGTCTGGAATGCACTGCCTGAAAGGGTGGTAGAGGCAGAAACCCTCATCACGTTTAAAAAGTACTTGGATATGCACTTGAACTGCCGTAACCTACAAGGCTACGGACCAAGTGCTGTAAAGTGGGATTTGGGTGGATTGCTCTTTGTCGGCTGGCACGGACAAGATGGGCCGAATGGCCTCCTTCTGTGCTGTAAATTTCTATGATTCTGCCTGATCATGTGACATCTGCCCACACGACTTCTACAAATGTTATTACATTGTAGCCAGGATTGTTTAGTTTCCAATTCCGCCCATTTTGAAGCCAGGTCTCCGTTATGGCTACTATTGCATAACCCCATGTGGCAACTTGCGCCTGCAACTCGTCAATCTTATTTGTAACGCTCCTCGCATTAACACACATGCATTTCAACAGCATGCTAGTTGGCTTTGCTTTTTTCCTGAATTTAACTGCTGCTCTTTCTACATTCTTCTTTGTTCTGTTGCTGTTTGTCCCTCCGAGTTTTCTATGCACCTTGTCTCTCCTCTCTGCTGCTGTGTCCTGGTGGCCCTCCGCCAGTGTGTGTATTTTGGCTATCTTATTTTCTTCTTCTGCTTATTTCGGCCCTGTGTCTGGAGCCCCTTGCATTTGTGTAGCAGCAGGAGAATGTGCAGCGAAGAAATGGTCAAAGGAAAGCGAGAGAGAGAGAGAGAGAGAGAGAGAGAGCAGCAAAAAGGATGTTGATTGATTAAGAGCAGTGTGTGCGCGTGTGTGTGCAAAACGTTGAGCAGCCTGTGGCGGCAGCAAAAGCCTACTGCACCCGGTATTCCCAGGCAGTCTCCCATCCAAGTACTAACCAGGCCTGACTCTGCTTAGCTTTCGAGATCAGACGAGATCGGGCGTATTCAGACTAGTATGGCCGTAGGCATATGCTAGCTGGCTTTCTCTTTACTTAAAGCTGTCGCCCATTTTTTTCTCTTCTACGCATTCATACAAGTATTCAACACTCAATTTACATTTACAAATTTTACTCCTCCCGCAACCCCCCACCCCCCCTCCACCTCTTCTTGCTGCTCTGCCTCCCACACAAACAAACTACAAGCCCAACCCTTCATTGCCTTCTATTCAAATATTACATCAAATAAACATGCTCAAACACCAAGTCTTAAGGGCTGTAGCATCTTTCAAACTGGACAAATACCCAGGCCCGCATCAAATCTATCCCACACTCTTAAGAGAAGTAAGACACCAAATAGCACAGGCTCTCACCATCATTTTACAATCCTCTCTGGCTACAGGTGTGGTGCCCGACCACTGGAGGACTGCTAACGTGCTACCGCTCTTTCAAAAGGGAGAGAGGGATAGACCGCATAATTACAGGACAGTCAGCCTAACCTCGGTGGTGGGAAAATTATTGGAAAAAGTTCTGAGGGACAGGAGAAATCTTCATTTAGAAAGACACGGATTAATCAGGGACAGTCAGCATGGATTTCTTAACGGAAGGTCGTGTCTGACTAACGCAATTCAATTTTTCGAGGAGGTAACAAGGAGGGTCGATGAGGGTAGTGCCTTTGATGTAGTCTATATGGATTTTAGCAAGGCTTTTGATAAGGTCCCGCATGCCAGATTGGTCACGAAAGTAAAAGCCCATGGGATCCAAGGCAAAGTGGCAAGTTGGATCCAAAATTGGCTCAGAGGCAGGAAACAAAGGGTAATGGTCGAAGGGTGTTTTTGTGACCGGAAGGCTGTTTCCAGTGGGGTTCCGCAGGGCTCACAGAATCACAGAAACCCCACAGTGCAGATAGAGGCCATTTCGGCCCATCGAGCCTGCACCGACTCAGTACTGGGCCCTTTGCTTTTTCTGGTATATATCAATGATTTGGATTTGAATGTAGGAAGTATGATTAAGAAGTTTGCAGATGATACAAAAATTGGCCGTGTGGTTAATAATGAAACAGAATGCTGTAGACTGCAGGAAGATATCAATGGACTCGTCTAGTGGGCAGAACAGTGGCAAATGGAATTCAGTTGGAATACACAATAAATGGTAGGACACTGAGAAATGCAGAGGATCAGCGGGACCTTGGAGTGCATGTCCACAGATCCCTGAAGGTAGCAGGACAGGTAGATAAAGTGGTTAAGCAGGCATACGGGATACTTGCCTTTATTAGCCGAGGCGTAGAATATAAGAGCGGGGAGGTTATGCTTCAACTGTATAAAACACTAGTTAGGCCGCAGCTAGAGTGCCGCGTGCAGTTCTGGTCACCACATTACAAGAAGGATGCGATTGCACTAGAGAAGGTGCAGAGGAGATTTCCGAGGATGTTGCCTGGGCTGGGGAATTTTAGTTATGAGGAAAGATTGGATAGGCTGGGGTTGTTTTCTTTGGAACACAGGAGGCTGAGGCGAGACCTAATTGAGGTGTGTAAAATTATGAGGGGCCGAGATAGAGTGGATAGGAAGGACCTATTTCCCTTAGCAGAAGGGTCAATAATAGATTTCAAGTAATTGGTAGGAGGTTTACAGGGAATTTGAGGAGACATTTTTTCACCCAGTGAATGGTGGGGGTCTGGAATGCACTGCCTGAAAGGGTGGTAGAGGCAGAAACCCTCATCACGTTTAAAAAGTACTTGGATATGCACTTGAACTGCCGTAACCTACAAGGCTACGGACCAAGTGCTGTAAAGTGGGATTTGGGTGGATTGCTCTTTGTCGGCTGGCACGGACAAGATGGGCCGAATGGCCTCCTTCTGTGCTGTAAATTTCTATGATTCTGCCTGATCATGTGACATCTGCCCACACGACTTCTACAAATGTTATTACATTGTAGCCAGGATTGTTTAGTTTCCAATTCCGCCCATTTTGAAGCCAGGTCTCCGTTATGGCTACTATTGCATAACCCCATGTGGCAACTTGCGCCTGCAACTCGTCAATCTTATTTGTAACGCTCCTCGCATTAACACACATGCATTTCAACAGCATGCTAGTTGGCTTTGCTTTTTTCCTGAATTTAACTGCTGCTCTTTCGACATTCTTCTTTGTTCTGTTGCTGTTTGTCCCTCCGAGTTTTCTATGCACCTTGTCTCTCCTCTCTGCTGCTGTGTCCTGGTGGCCCTCCGCCAGTGTGTGTATTTTGGCTATCTTATTTTCTTCTTCTGCTTATTTCGGCCCTGTGTCTGGAGCCCCTTGCATTTGTGTAGCAGCAGGAGAATGTGCAGCGAAGAAATGGTCAAAGGAAAGCGAGAGAGAGAGAGAGAGAGAGAGAGCAGCAAAAAGGATGTTGATTGATTAAGAGCAGTGTGTGCGCGTGTGTGTGCAAAACGTTGAGCAGCCTGTGGCGGCAGCAAAAGCCTACTGCACCTGGTATTCCCAGGCGGTCTCCCATCCAAGTACTAACCAGGCCTGACTCTGCTTAGCTTCCGAGATCAGACGAGATCAGGCGCATTCAGACTAGTATGGCCGTAGGCATATGCTGGCTGGCTTTCTCTTTACTTAAAGCTGTCGCCCATTTTTTTCTCTTCTACGCATTCATACAAGTATTCAACACTCAATTTACATTTACAAATTTTACTCCTCCCGCAACCCCCCACCCCCCCTCCACCTCTTCTTGCTGCTCTGCCTCCCACACAAACAAACTACAAGCCCAACCCTTCATTGCCTTCTATTCAAATATTACATCAAATAAACATGCTCAAACACCAAGTCTTAAGGGCTGTAGCATCTTTCAAACTGGACAAATACCCAGGCCCGCATCAAATCTATCCCACACTCTTAAGGGAAGTAAGACACCAAATAGCACAGGCTCTCACCATCATTTTACAATCCTCTCTGGCTACAGGTGTGGTGCCCGACCACTGGAGGACTGCTAACGTGCTACCGTTCTTTCAAAAGGGAGAGAGGGATAGACCGCATAATTACAGGCCAGTCAGCCTAACCTCGGTGGTGGGAAAATTATTGGAAAAAGTTCTGAGGGACAGGAGAAATCTTCATTTAGAAAGACACGGATTAATCAGGGACAGTCAGCATGGATTTCTTAACGGAAGGTCGTGTCTGACTAACGCAATTCAATTTTTCGAGGAGGTAACAAGGAGGGTCGATGAGGGTAGTGCCTTTGATGTAGTCTATATGGATTTTAGCAAGGCTTTTGATAAGGTCCCGCATGCCAGATTGGTCACGAAAGTAAAAGCCCATGGGATCCAAGGCAAAGTGGCAAGTTGGATCCAAAATTGGCTCAGAGGCAGGAAACAAAGGGTAATGGTCGAAGGGTGTTTTTGTGACCGGAAGGCTGTTTCCAGTGGGGTTCCGCAGGGCTCACAGAATCACAGAAACCCCACAGTGCAGATAGAGGCCATTTCGGCCCATCGAGCCTGCACCGACTCAGTACTGGGCCCTTTGCTTTTTCTGGTATATATCAATGATTTGGATTTGAATGTAGGAAGTATGATTAAGAAGTTTGCAGATGATACAAAAATTGGCCGTGTGGTTAATAATGAAACAGAATGCTGTAGACTGCAGGAAGATATCAATGGACTCGTCTAGTGGGCAGAACAGTGGCAAATGGAATTCAGTTGGAATACACAATAAATGGTAGGACACTGAGAAATGCAGAGGATCAGCGGGACCTTGGAGTGCATGTCCACAGATCCCTGAAGGTAGCAGGACAGGTAGATAAAGTGGTTAAGCAGGCATACGGGATACTTGCCTTTATTAGCCGAGGCGTAGAATATAAGAGCGGGGAGGTTATGCTTCAACTGTATAAAACACTAGTTAGGCCGCAGCTAGAGTGCCGCGTGCAGTTCTGGTCACCACATTACAAGAAGGATGCGATTGCACTAGAGAAGGTGCAGAGGAGATTTCCGAGGATGTTGCCTGGGCTGGGGAATTTTAGTTATGAGGAAAGATTGGATAGGCTGGGGTTGTTTTCTTTGGAACACAGGAGGCTGAGGCGAGACCTAATTGAGGTGTGTAAAATTATGAGGGGCCGAGATAGAGTGGATAGGAAGGACCTATTTCCCTTAGCAGAAGGGTCAATAATAGATTTCAAGTAATTGGTAGGAGGTTTACAGGGAATTTGAGGAGACATTTTTTCACCCAGTGAATGGTGGGGGTCTGGAATGCACTGCCTGAAAGGGTGGTAGAGGCAGAAACCCTCATCACGTTTAAAAAGTACTTGGATATGCACTTGAACTGCCGTAACCTACAAGGCTACGGACCAAGTGCTGTAAAGTGGGATTTGGGTGGATTGCTCTTTGTCGGCTGGCACGGACAAGATGGGCCGAATGGCCTCCTTCTGTGCTGTAAATTTCTATGATTCTGCCTGATCATGTGACATCTGCCCACACGACTTCTACAAATGTTATTACATTGTAGCCAGGATTGTTTAGTTTCCAATTCCGCCCATTTTGAAGCCAGGTCTCCGTTATGGCTACTATTGCATAACCCCATGTGGCAACTTGCGCCTGCAACTCGTCAATCTTATTTGTAACACTCCTCGCATTAACACACATGCATTTCAACAGCATGCTAGTTGGCTTTGCTTTTTTCCTGAATTTAACTGCTGCTCTTTCTACATTCTTCTTTGTTCTGTTGCTGTTTGTCCCTCCGAGTTTTCTATGCACCTTGTCTCTCCTCTCTGCTGCTGTGTCCTGGTGGCCCTCCGCCAGTGTGTGTATTTTGGCTATCTTATTTTCTTCTTCTGCTTATTTCGGCCCTGTGTCTGGAGCCCCTTGCATTTGTGTAGCAGCAGGAGAATGTGCAGCGAAGAAATGGTCAAAGGAAAGCGAGAGAGAGAGAGAGAGAGAGCAGCAAAAAGGATGTTGATTGATTAAGAGCAGTGTGTGCGCGTGTGTGTGCAAAACGTTGAGCAGCCTGTGGCGGCAGCAAAAGCCTACTGCACCTGGCATTCCCAGGCAGTCTCCCATCCAAGTACTAACCAGGCCTGACTCTGCTTAGCTTCCGAGATCAGACGAGATCGGGCGCATTCAGACTAGTATGGCCGTAGGCATATGCTAGCTGGCTTTCTCTTTACTTAAAGCTGTCGCCCATTTTTTTCTCTTCTACGCATTCATACAAGTATTCAACACTCAATTTACATTTACAAATTTTACTCCTCCCGCAACCCCCCACCCCCCCTCCACCTCTTCTTGCTGCTCTGCCTCCCACACAAACAAACTACAAGCCCAACCCTTCATTGCCTTCTATTCAAATATTACATCAAATAAACATGCTCAAACACCAAGTCTTAAGGGCTGTAGCATCTTTCAAACTGGACAAATACCCAGGCCCGCATCAAATCTATCCCACACTCTTAAGAGAAGTAAGACACCAAATAGCACAGGCTCTCACCATCATTTTACAATCCTCTCTGGCTACAGGTGTGGTGCCCGACCACTGGAGGACTGCTAACGTGCTACCGTTCTTTCAAAAGGGAGAGAGGGATAGACCGCATAATTACAGGCCAGTCAGCCTAACCTCGGTGGTGGGAAAATTATTGGAAAAAGTTCTGAGGGACAGGAGAAATCTTCATTTAGAAAGACACGGATTAATCAGGGACAGTCAGCATGGATTTCTTAACGGAAGGTCGTGTCTGACTAACGCAATTCAATTTTTCGAGGAGGTAACAAGGAGGGTCGATGAGGGTAGTGCCTTTGATGTAGTCTATATGGATTTTAGCAAGGCTTTTGATAAGGTCCCGCATGCCAGATTGGTCACGAAAGTAAAAGCCCATGGGATCCAAGGCAAAGTGGCAAGTTGGATCCAAAATTGGCTCAGAGGCAGGAAACAAAGGGTAATGGTCGAAGGGTGTTTTTGTGACCGGAAGGCTGTTTCCAGTGGGGTTCCGCAGGGCTCACAGAATCACAGAAACCCCACAGTGCAGATAGAGGCCATTTCGGCCCATCGAGCCTGCACCGACTCAGTACTGGACCCTTTGCTTTTTCTGGTATATATCAATGATTTGGATTTGAATGTAGGAAGTATGATTAAGAAGTTTGCAGATGATACAAAAATTGGCCGTGTGGTTAATAATGAAACAGAATGCTGTAGACTGCAGGAAGATATCAATGGACTCGTCTAGTGGGCAGAACAGTGGCAAATGGAATTCAGTTGGAATACACAATAAATGGTAGGACACTGAGAAATGCAGAGGATCAGCGGGACCTTGGAGTGCATGTCCACAGATCCCTGAAGGTAGCAGGACAGGTAGATAAAGTGGTTAAGCAGGCATACGGGATACTTGCCTTTATTAGCCGAGGCGTAGAATATAAGAGCGGGGAGGTTATGCTTCAACTGTATAAAACACTAGTTAGGCCGCAGCTAGAGTGCCGCGTGCAGTTCTGGTCACCACATTACAAGAAGGATGCGATTGCACTAGAGAAGGTGCAGAGGAGATTTCCGAGGATGTTGCCTGGGCTGGGGAATTTTAGTTATGAGGAAAGATTGGATAGGCTGGGGTTGTTTTCTTTGGAACACAGGAGGCTGAGGTGAGACCTAATTGAGGTGTGTAAAATTATGAGGGGCCGAGATAGAGTGGATAGGAAGGACCTATTTCCCTTAGCAGAAGGGTCAATAATAGATTTCAAGTAATTGGTAGGAGGTTTACAGGGAATTTGAGGAGACATTTTTTCACCCAGTGAATGGTGGGGGTCTGGAATGCACTGCCTGAAAGGGTGGTAGAGGCAGAAACCCTCATCACGTTTAAAAAGTACTTGGATATGCACTTGAACTGCCGTAACCTACAAGGCTACGGACCAAGTGCTGTAAAGTGGGATTTGGGTGGATTGCTCTTTGTCGGCTGGCACGGACAAGATGGGCCGAATGGCCTCCTTCTGTGCTGTAAATTTCTATGATTCTGCCTGATCATGTGACATCTGCCCACACGACTTCTACAAATGTTATTACATTGTAGCCAGGATTGTTTAGTTTCCAATTCCGCCCATTTTGAAGCCAGGTCTCCGTTATGGCTACTATTGCATAACCCCATGTGGCAACTTGCGCCTGCAACTCGTCAATCTTATTTGTAACGCTCCTCGCATTAACACACATGCATTTCAACAGCATGCTAGTTGGCTTTGCTTTTTTCCTGAATTTAACTGCTGCTCTTTCTACATTCTTCTTTGTTCTGTTGCTGTTTGTCCCTCCGAGTTTTCTATGCACCTTGTCTCTCCTCTCTGCTGCTGTGTCCTGGTGGCCCTCCGCCAGTGTGTGTATTTTGGCTATCTTATTTTCTTCTTCTGCTTATTTCGGCCCTGTGTCTGGAGCCCCTTGCATTTGTGTAGCAGCAGGAGAATGTGCAGCGAAGAAATGGTCAAAGGAAAGCGAGAGAGAGAGAGAGAGAGAGAGAGCAGCAAAAAGGATGTTGATTGATTAAGAGCAGTGTGTGCGCGTGTGTGTGCAAAACGTTGAGCAGCCTGTGGCGGCAGCAAAAGCCTACTGCACCTGGTATTCCCAGGCGGTCTCCCATCCAAGTACTAACCAGGCCTGACTCTGCTTAGCTTCCGAGATCAGACGAGATCGGGCGCATTCAGACTAGTATGGCCGTAGGCATATGCTGGCTGGCTTTCTCTTTACTTAAAGCTGTCGCCCATTTTTTTCTCTTCTACGCATTCATACAAGTATTCAACACTCAATTTACATTTACAAATTTTACTCCTCCCGCAACCCCCCACCCCCCCTCCACCTCTTCTTGCTGCTCTGCCTCCCACACAAACAAACTACAAGCCCAACCCTTCATTGCCTTCTATTCAAATATTACATCAAATAAACATGCTCAAACACCAAGTCTTAAGGGCTGTAGCATCTTTCAAACTGGACAAATACCCAGGCCCGCATCAAATCTATCCCACACTCTTAAGAGAAGTAAGACACCAAATAGCACAGGCTCTCACCATCATTTTACAATCCTCTCTGGCTACAGGTGTGGTGCCCGACCACTGGAGGACTGCTAACGTGCTACCGTTCTTTCAAAAGGGAGAGAGGGATAGACCGCATAATTACAGGCCAGTCAGCCTAACCTCGGTGGTGGGTAAATTATTGGAAAAAGTTCTGAGGGACAGGAGAAATCTTCATTTAGAAAGACACGGATTAATCAGGGACAGTCAGCATGGATTTCTTAACGGAAGGTCGTGTCTGACTAACGCAATTCAATTTTTCGAGGAGGTAACAAGGAGGGTCGATGAGGGTAGTGCCTTTGATGTAGTCTATATGGATTTTAGCAAGGCTTTTGATAAGGTCCCGCATGCCAGATTGGTCACGAAAGTAAAAGCCCATGGGATCCAAGGCAAAGTGGCAAGTTGGATCCAAAATTGGCTCAGAGGCAGGAAACAAAGGGTAATGGTCGAAGGGTGTTTTTGTGACCGGAAGGCTGTTTCCAGTGGGGTTCCGCAGGGCTCACAGAATCACAGAAACCCCACAGTGCAGATAGAGGCCATTTCGGCCCATCGAGCCTGCACCGACTCAGTACTGGGCCCTTTGCTTTTTCTGGTATATATCAATGATTTGGATTTGAATGTAGGAAGTATGATTAAGAAGTTTGCAGATGATACAAAAATTGGCCGTGTGGTTAATAATGAAACAGAATGCTGTAGACTGCAGGAAGATATCAATGGACTCGTCTAGTGGGCAGAACAGTGGCAAATGGAATTCAGTTGGAATACACAATAAATGGTAGGACACTGAGAAATGCAGAGGATCAGCGGGACCTTGGAGTGCATGTCCACAGATCCCTGAAGGTAGCAGGACAGGTAGATAAAGTGGTTAAGCAGGCATACGGGATACTTGCCTTTATTAGCCGAGGCGTAGAATATAAGAGCGGGGAGGTTATGCTTCAACTGTATAAAACACTAGTTAGGCCGCAGCTAGAGTGCCGCGTGCAGTTCTGGTCACCACATTACAAGAAGGATGCGATTGCACTAGAGAAGGTGCAGAGGAGATTTCCGAGGATGTTGCCTGGGCTGGGGAATTTTAGTTATGAGGAAAGATTGGATAGGCTGGGGTTGTTTTCTTTGGAACACAGGAGGCTGAGGCGAGACCTAATTGAGGTGTGTAAAATTATGAGGGGCCGAGATAGAGTGGATAGGAAGGACCTATTTCCCTTAGCAGAAGGGTCAATAATAGATTTCAAGTAATTGGTAGGAGGTTTACAGGGAATTTGAGGAGACATTTTTTCACCCAGTGAATGGTGGGGGTCTGGAATGCACTGCCTGAAAGGGTGGTAGAGGCAGAAACCCTCATCACGTTTAAAAAGTACTTGGATATGCACTTGAACTGCCGTAACCTACAAGGCTACGGACCAAGTGCTGTAAAGTGGGATTTGGGTGGATTGCTCTTTGTCGGCTGGCACGGACAAGATGGGCCGAATGGCCTCCTTCTGTGCTGTAAATTTCTATGATTCTGCCTGATCATGTGACATCTGCCCACACGACTTCTACAAATGTTATTACATTGTAGCCAGGATTGTTTAGTTTCCAATTCCGCCCATTTTGAAGCCAGGTCTCCGTTATGGCTACTATTGCATAACCCCATGTGGCAACTTGCGCCTGCAACTCGTCAATCTTATTTGTAACACTCCTCGCATTAACACACATGCATTTCAACAGCATGCTAGTTGGCTTTGCTTTTTTCCTGAATTTAACTGCTGCTCTTTCTACATTCTTCTTTGTTCTGTTGCTGTTTGTCCCTCCGAGTTTTCTATGCACCTTGTCTCTCCTCTCTGCTGCTGTGTCCTGGTGGCCCTCCGCCAGTGTGTGTATTTTGGCTATCTTATTTTCTTCTTCTGCTTATTTTGGCCCTGTGTCTGGAGCCCCTTGCATTTGTGTAGCAGCAGGAGAATGTGCAGCGAAGAAATGGTCAAAGGAAAGCGAGAGAGAGAGAGAGAGAGCAGCAAAAAGGATGTTGATTGATTAAGAGCAGTGTGTGCGCGTGTGTGTGCAAAACGTTGAGCAGCCTGTGGCGGCAGCAAAAGCCTGGTATTCCCAGGCAGTCTCCCATCCAAGTACTAACCAGGCCTGACTCTGCTTAGCTTCCGAGATCAGACGAGATCGGGCGCATTCAGACTAGTATGGCCGTAGGCATATGCTAGCTGGCTTTCTCTTTACTTAAAGCTGTCGCCCATTTTTTTCTCTTCTACGCATTCATACAAGTATTCAACACTCAATTTACATTTACAAATTTTACTCCTCCCGCAACCCCCCACCCCCCCTCCACCTCTTCTTGCTGCTCTGCCTCCCACACAAACAAACTACAAGCCCAACCCTTCATTGCCTTCTATTCAAATATTACATCAAATAAACATGCTCAAACACCAAGTCTTAAGGGCTGTAGCATCTTTCAAACTGGACAAATACCCAGGCCCGCATCAAATCTATCCCACACTCTTAAGAGAAGTAAGACACCAAATAGCACAGGCTCTCACCATCATTTTACAATCCTCTCTGGCTACAGGTGTGGTGCCCGACCACTGGAGGACTGCTAACGTGCTACCACTCTTTCAAAAGGGAGAGAGGGATAGACCGCATAATTACAGGCCAGTCAGCCTAACCTCGGTGGTGGGAAAATTATTGGAAAAAGTTCTGAGGGACAGGAGAAATCTTCATTTAGAAAGACACGGATTAATCAGGGACAGTCAGCATGGATTTCTTAACGGAAGGTCGTGTCTGACTAACGCAATTCAATTTTTCGAGGAGGTAACAAGGAGGGTCGATGAGGGTAGTGCCTTTGATGTAGTCTATATGGATTTTAGCAAGGCTTTTGATAAGGTCCCGCATGCCAGATTGGTCACGAAAGTAAAAGCCCATGGGATCCAAGGCAAAGTGGCAAGTTGGATCCAAAATTGGCTCAGAGGCAGGAAACAAAGGGTAATGGTCGGAAGGGTGTTTTTGTGACCGGAAGGCTGTTTCCAGTGGGGTTCCGCAGGGCTCACAGAATCACAGAAACCCCACAGTGCAGATAGAGGCCATTTCGGCCCATCGAGCCTGCACCGACTCAGTACTGGGCCCTTTGCTTTTTCTGGTATATATCAATGATTTGGATTTGAATGTAGGAAGTATGATTAAGAAGTTTGCAGATGATACAAAAATTGGCCGTGTGGTTAATAATGAAACAGAATGCTGTAGACTGCAGGAAGATATCAATGGACTCGTCTAGTGGGCAGAACAGTGGCAAATGGAATTCAGTTGGAATACACAATAAATGGTAGGACACTGAGAAATGCAGAGGATCAGCGGGACCTTGGAGTGCATGTCCACAGATCCCTGAAGGTAGCAGGACAGGTAGATAAAGTGGTTAAGCAGGCATACGGGATACTTGCCTTTATTAGCCGAGGCGTAGAATATAAGAGCGGGGAGGTTATGCTTCAACTGTATAAAACACTAGTTAGGCCGCAGCTAGAGTGCCGCGTGCAGTTCTGGTCACCACATTACAAGAAGGATGCGATTGCACTAGAGAAGGTGCAGAGGAGATTTCCGAGGATGTTGCCTGGGCTGGGGAATTTTAGTTATGAGGAAAGATTGGATAGGCTGGGGTTGTTTTCTTTGGAACACAGGAGGCTGAGGCGAGACCTAATTGAGGTGTGTAAAATTATGAGGGGCCGAGATAGAGTGGATAGGAAGGACCTATTTCCCTTAGCAGAAGGGTCAATAATAGATTTCAAGTAATTGGTAGGAGGTTTACAGGGAATTTGAGGAGACATTTTTTCACCCAGTGAATGGTGGGGGTCTGGAATGCACTGCCTGAAAGGGTGGTAGAGGCAGAAACCCTCATCACGTTTAAAAAGTACTTGGATATGCACTTGAACTGCCGTAACCTACAAGGCTACGGACCAAGTGCTGTAAAGTGGGATTTGGGTGGATTGCTCTTTGTCGGCTGGCACGGACAAGATGGGCCGAATGGCCTCCTTCTGTGCTGTAAATTTCTATGATTCTGCCTGATCATGTGACATCTGCCCACACGACTTCTACAAATGTTATTACATTGTAGCCAGGATTGTTTAGTTTCCAATTCCGCCCATTTTGAAGCCAGGTCTCCGTTATAGCTACTATTGCATAACCCCATGTGGCAACTTGCGCCTGCAACTCGTCAATCTTATTTGTAACGCTCCTCGCATTAACACACATGCATTTCAACAGCATGCTAGTTGGCTTTGCTTTTTTCCTGAATTTAACTGCTGCTCTTTCGACATTCTTCTTTGTTCTGTTGCTGTTTGTCCCTCCGAGTTTTCTATGCACCTTGTCTCTCCTCTCTGCTGCTGTGTCCTGGTGGCCCTCCGCCAGTGTGTGTATTTTGGCTATCTTATTTTCTTCTTCTGCTTATTTCGGCCCTGTGTCTGGAGCCCCTTGCATTTGTGTAGCAGCAGGAGAATGTGCAGCGAAGAAATGGTCAAAGGAAAGCAAGAGAGAGAGAGAGAGAGAGCAGCAAAAAGGATGTTGATTGATTAAGAGCAGTGTGTGCGCGTGTGTGTGCAAAACGTTGAGCAGCCTGTGGCGGCAGCAAAAGCCTACTGCACCCGGTATTCCCAGGCAGTCTCCCATCCAAGTACTAACCAGGCCTGACTCTGCTTAGCTTCCGAGATCAGACGAGATCGGGCGCATTCAGACTAGTATGGCCGTAGGCATATGCTGGCTGGCTTTCTCTTTACTTAAAGCTGTCGCCCATTTTTTTCTCTTCTACGCATTCATACAAGTATTCAACACTCAATTTACATTTACAAATTTTACTCCTCCCGCAACCCCCCACCCCCCCTCCACCTCTTCTTGCTGCTCTGCCTCCCACACAAACAAACTACAAGCCCAACCCTTCATTGCCTTCTATTCAAATATTACATCAAATAAACATGCTCAAACACCAAGTCTTAAGGGCTGTAGCATCTTTCAAACTGGACAAATACCCAGGCCCGCATCAAATCTATCCCACACTCTTAAGAGATGTAAGACACCAAATAGCACAGGCTCTCACCATCATTTTACAATCCTCTCTGGCTACAGGTGTGGTGCCCGACCACTGGAGGACTGCTAACGTGCTACCGTTCTTTCAAAAGGGAGAGAGGGATAGACCGCATAATTACAGGCCAGTCAGCCTAACCTCGGTGGTGGGAAAATTATTGGAAAAAGTTCTGAGGGACAGGAGAAATCTTCATTTAGAAAGACACGGATTAATCAGGGACAGTCAGCATGGATTTCTTAACGGAAGGTCGTGTCTGACTAACGCAATTCAATTTTTCGAGGAGGTAACAAGGAGGGTCGATGAGGGTAGTGCCTTTGATGTAGTCTATATGGATTTTAGCAAGGCTTTTGATAAGGTCCCGCATGCCAGATTGGTCACGAAAGTAAAAGCCCATGGGATCCAAGGCAAAGTGGCAAGTTGGATCCAAAATTGGCTCAGAGGCAGGAAACAAAGGGTAATGGTCGAAGGGTGTTTTTGTGACCGGAAGGCTGTTTCCAGTGGGGTTCCGCAGGGCTCACAGAATCACAGAAACCCCACAGTGCAGATAGAGGCCATTTCGGCCCATCGAGCCTGCACCGACTCAGTACTGGGCCCTTTGCTTTTTCTGGTATATATCAATGATTTGGATTTGAATGTAGGAAGTATGATTAAGAAGTTTGCAGATGATACAAAAATTGGCCGTGTGGTTAATAATGAAACAGAATGCTGTAGACTGCAGGAAGATATCAATGGACTCGTCTAGTGGGCAGAACAGTGGCAAATGGAATTCAGTTGGAATACACAATAAATGGTAGGAAACTGAGAAATGCAGAGGATCAGCGGGACCTTGGAGTGCATGTCCACAGATCCCTGAAGGTAGCAGGACAGGTAGATAAAGTGGTTAAGCAGGCATACGGGATACTTGCCTTTATTAGCCGAGGCGTAGAATATAAGAGCGGGGAGGTTATGCTTCAACTGTATAAAACACTAGTTAGGCCGCAGCTAGAGTGCCGCGTGCAGTTCTGGTCACCACATTACAAGAAGGATGCGATTGCACTAGAGAAGGTGCAGAGGAGATTTCCGAGGATGTTGCCTGGGCTGGGGAATTTTAGTTATGAGGAAAGATTGGATAGGCTGGGGTTGTTTTCTTTGGAACACAGGAGGCTGAGGCGAGACCTAATTGAGGTGTGTAAAATTATGAGGGGCCGAGATAGAGTGGATAGGAAGGACCTATTTCCCTTAGCAGAAGGGTCAATAATAGATTTCAAGTAATTGGTAGGAGGTTTACAGGGAATTTGAGGAGACATTTTTTCACCCAGTGAATGGTGGGGGTCTGGAATGCACTGCCTGAAAGGGTGGTAGAGGCAGAAACCCTCATCACGTTTAAAAAGTACTTGGATATGCACTTGAACTGCCGTAACCAACAAGGCTACGGACCAAGTGCTGTAAAGTGGGATTTGGGTGGATTGCTCTTTGTCGGCTGGCACGGACAAGATGGGCCGAATGGCCTCCTTCTGTGCTGTAAATTTCTATGATTCTGCCTGATCATGTGACATCTGCCCACACGACTTCTACAAATGTTATTACATTGTAGCCAGGATTGTTTAGTTTCCAATTCCGCCCATTTTGAAGCCAGGTCTCCGTTATGGCTACTATTGCATAACCCCATGTGGCAACTTGCGCCTGCAACTCGTCAATCTTATTTGTAACACTCCTCGCATTAACACACATGCATTTCAACAGCATGCTAGTTGGCTTTGCTTTTTTCCTGAATTTAACTGCTGCTCTTTCTACATTCTTCTTTGTTCTGTTGCTGTTTGTCCCTCCGAGTTTTCTATGCACCTTGTCTCTCCTCTCTGCTGCTGTGTCCTGGTGGCCCTCCGCCAGTGTGTATATTTTGGCTATCTTATTTTCTTCTTCTGCTTATTTCGGCCCTGTGTCTGGAGCCCCTTGCATTTGTGTAGCAGCAGGAGAATGTGCAGCGAAGAAATGGTCAAAGGAAAGCGAGAGAGAGAGAGAGAGCAGCAAAAAGGATGTTGATTGATTAAGAGCAGTGTGTGCGCGTGTGTGTGCAAAACGTTGAGCAGCCTGTGGCGGCAGCAAAAGCCTACTGCACCTGGTATTCCCAGGCGGTCTCCCATCCAAGTACTAACCAGGCCTGACTCTGCTTAGCTTCCGAGATCAGACGAGATCGGGCGCATTCAGACTAGTATGGCCGTAGGCATATGCTGGCTGGCTTTCTCTTTACTTAAAGCTGTCGCCCATTTTTTTCTCTTCTACGCATTCATACAAGTATTCAACACTCAATTTACATTTACAAATTTTACTCCTCCCGCAACCCCCCACCCCCCCTCCACCTCTTCTTGCTGCTCTGCCTCCCACACAAACAAACTACAAGCCCAACCCTTCATTGCCTTCTATTCAAATATTACATCAAATAAACATGCTCAAACACCAAGTCTTAAGGGCTGTAGCATCTTTCAAACTGGACAAATACCCAGGCCCGCATCAAATCTATCCCACACTCTTAAGGGAAGTAAGACACCAAATAGCACAGGCTCTCACCATCATTTTACAATCCTCTCTGGCTACAGGTGTGGTGCCCGACCACTGGAGGACTGCTAACGTGCTACCGTTCTTTCAAAAGGGAGAGAGGGATAGACCGCATAATTACAGGACAGTCAGCCTAACCTCGGTGGTGGGAAAATTATTGGAAAAAGTTCTGAGGGACAGGAGAAATCTTCATTTAGAAAGACACGGATTAATCAGGGACAGTCAGCATGGATTTCTTAACGGAAGGTCGTGTCTGACTAACGCAATTCAATTTTTCGAGGAGGTAACAAGGAGGGTCGATGAGGGTAGTGCCTTTGATGTAGTCTATATGGATTTTAGCAAGGCTTTTGATAAGGTCCCGCATGCCAGATTGGTCACGAAAGTAAAAGCCCATGGGATCCAAGGCAAAGTGGCAAGTTGGATCCAAAATTGGCTCAGAGGCAGGAAACAAAGGGTAATGGTCGAAGGGTGTTTTTGTGACCGGAAGGCTGTTTCCAGTGGGGTTCCGCAGGGCTCACAGAATCAC
This sequence comes from Somniosus microcephalus, assembly GCF_052327205.1. Classification (NCBI taxonomy): domain Eukaryota; kingdom Metazoa; phylum Chordata; class Chondrichthyes; order Squaliformes; family Somniosidae; genus Somniosus; species Somniosus microcephalus. The sequence continues at coordinate 22,718,855 of NC_141005.1, forward strand.
AGAAACCCCACAGTGCAGATAGAGGCCATTTCGGCCCATCGAGCCTGCACCGACTCAGTACTGGGCCCTTTGCTTTTTCTGGTATATATCAATGATTTGGATTTGAATGTAGGAAGTATGATTAAGAAGTTTGCAGATGATACAAAAATTGGCCGTGTGGTTAATAATGAAACAGAATGCTGTAGACTGCAGGAAGATATCAATGGACTCGTCTAGTGGGCAGAACAGTGGCAAATGGAATTCAGTTGGAATACACAATAAATGGTAGGACACTGAGAAATGCAGAGGATCAGCGGGACCTTGGAGTGCATGTCCACAGATCCCTGAAGGTAGCAGGACAGGTAGATAAAGTGGTTAAGCAGGCATACGGGATACTTGCCTTTATTAGCCGAGGCGTAGAATATAAGAGCGGGGAGGTTATGCTTCAACTGTATAAAACACTAGTTAGGCCGCAGCTAGAGTGCCGCGTGCAGTTCTGGTCACCACATTACAAGAAGGATGCGATTGCACTAGAGAAGGTGCAGAGGAGATTTCCGAGGATGTTGCCTGGGCTGGGGAATTTTAGTTATGAGGAAAGATTGGATAGGCTGGGGTTGTTTTCTTTGGAACACAGGAGGCTGAGGCGAGACCTAATTGAGGTGTGTAAAATTATGAGGGGCCGAGATAGAGTGGATAGGAAGGACCTATTTCCCTTAGCAGAAGGGTCAATAATAGATTTCAAGTAATTGGTAGGAGGTTTACAGGGAATTTGAGGAGACATTTTTTCACCCAGTGAATGGTGGGGGTCTGGAATGCACTGCCTGAAAGGGTGGTAGAGGCAGAAACCCTCATCACGTTTAAAAAGTACTTGGATATGCACTTGAACTGCCGTAACCTACAAGGCTACGGACCAAGTGCTGTAAAGTGGGATTTGGGTGGATTGCTCTTTGTCGGCTGGCACGGACAAGATGGGCCGAATGGCCTCCTTCTGTGCTGTAAATTTCTATGATTCTGCCTGATCATGTGACATCTGCCCACACGACTTCTACAAATGTTATTACATTGTAGCCAGGATTGTTTAGTTTCCAATTCCGCCCATTTTGAAGCCAGGTCTCCGTTATGGCTACTATTGCATAACCCCATGTGGCAACTTGCGCCTGCAACTCGTCAATCTTATTTGTAACGCTCCTCGCATTAACACACATGCATTTCAACAGCATGCTAGTTGGCTTTGCTTTTTTCCTGAATTTAACTGCTGCTCTTTCTACATTCTTCTTTGTTCTGTTGCTGTTTGTCCCTCCGAGTTTTCTATGCACCTTGTCTCTCCTCTCTGCTGCTGTGTCCTGGTGGCCCTCCGCCAGTGTGTGTATTTTGGCTATCTTATTTTCTTCTTCTGCTTATTTCGGCCCTGTGTCTGGAGCCCCTTGCATTTGTGTAGCAGCAGGAGAATGTGCAGCGAAGAAATGGTCAAAGGAAAGCGAGAGAGAGAGAGAGAGAGAGAGCAGCAAAAAGGATGTTGATTGATTAAGAGCAGTGTGTGCGCGTGTGTGTGCAAAACGTTGAGCAGCCTGTGGCGGCAGCAAAAGCCTACTGCACCCGGTATTCCCAGGCAGTCTCCCATCCAAGTACTAACCAGGCCTGACTCTGCTTAGCTTCCGAGATCAGACGAGATCGGGCGTATTCAGACTAGTATGGCCGTAGGCATATGCTAGCTGGCTTTCTCTTTACTTAAAGCTGTCGCCCATTTTTTTCTCTTCTACGCATTCATACAAGTATTCAACACTCAATTTACATTTACAAATTTTACTCCTCCCGCAACCCCCCACCCCCCCTCCACCTCTTCTTGCTGCTCTGCCTCCCACACAAACAAACTACAAGCCCAACCCTTCATTGCCTTCTATTCAAATATTACATCAAATAAACATGCTCAAACACCAAGTCTTAAGGGCTGTAGCATCTTTCAAACTGGACAAATACCCAGGCCCGCATCAAATCTATCCCACACTCTTAAGAGAAGTAAGACACCAAATAGCACAGGCTCTCACCATCATTTTACAATCCTCTCTGGCTACAGGTGTGGTGCCCGACCACTGGAGGACTGCTAACGTGCTACCGTTCTTTCAAAAGGGAGAGAGGGATAGACCGCATAATTACAGGCCAGTCAGCCTAACCTCGGTGGTGGGAAAATTATTGGAAAAAGTTCTGAGGGACAGGAGAAATCTTCATTTAGAAAGACACGGATTAATCAGGGACAGTCAGCATGGATTTCTTAAGGGAAGGTCGTGTCTGACTAACGCAATTCAATTTTTCGAGGAGGTAACAAGGAGGGTCGATGAGGGTAGTGCCTTTGATGTAGTCTATATGGATTTTAGCAAGGCTTTTGATAAGGTCCCGCATGCCAGATTGGTCACGAAAGTAAAAGCCCATGGGATCCAAGGCAAAGTGGCAAGTTGGATCCAAAATTGGCTCAGAGGCAGGAAACAAAGGGTAATGGTCGAAGGGTGTTTTTGTGACCGGAAGGCTGTTTCCAGTGGGGTTCCGCAGGGCTCACAGAATCACAGAAACCCCACAGTGCAGATAGAGGCCATTTCGGCCCATCGAGCCTGCACCGACTCAGTACTGGGCCCTTTGCTTTTTCTGGTATATATCAATGATTTGGATTTGAATGTAGGAAGTATGATTAAGAAGTTTGCAGATGATACAAAAATTGGCCGTGTGGTTAATAATGAAACAGAATGCTGTAGACTGCAGGAAGATATCAATGGACTCGTCTAGTGGGCAGAACAGTGGCAAATGGAATTCAGTTGGAATACACAATAAATGGTAGGACACTGAGAAATGCAGAGGATCAGCGGGACCTTGGAGTGCATGTCCACAGATCCCTGAAGGTAGCAGGACAGGTAGATAAAGTGGTTAAGCAGGCATACGGGATACTTGCCTTTATTAGCCGAGGCGTAGAATATAAGAGCGGGGAGGTTATGCTTCAACTGTATAAAACACTAGTTAGGCCGCAGCTAGAGTGCCGCGTGCAGTTCTGGTCACCACATTACAAGAAGGATGCGATTGCACTAGAGAAGGTGCAGAGGAGATTTCCGAGGATGTTGCCTGGGCTGGGGAATTTTAGTTATGAGGAAAGATTGGATAGGCTGGGGTTGTTTTCTTTGGAACACAGGAGGCTGAGGCGAGACCTAATTGAGGTGTGTAAAATTATGAGGGGCCGAGATAGAGTGGATAGGAAGGACCTATTTCCCTTAGCAGAAGGGTCAATAATAGATTTCAAGTAATTGGTAGGAGGTTTACAGGGAATTTGAGGAGACATTTTTTCACCCAGTGAATGGTGGGGGTCTGGAATGCACTGCCTGAAAGGGTGGTAGAGGCAGAAACCCTCATCACGTTTAAAAAGTACTTGGATATGCACTTGAACTGCCGTAACCTACAAGGCTACGGACCAAGTGCTGTAAAGTGGGATTTGGGTGGATTGCTCTTTGTCGGCTGGCACGGACAAGATGGGCCGAATGGCCTCCTTCTGTGCTGTAAATTTCTATGATTCTGCCTGATCATGTGACATCTGCCCACACGACTTCTACAAATGTTATTACATTGTAGCCAGGATTGTTTAGTTTCCAATTCCGCCCATTTTGAAGCCAGGTCTCCGTTATGGCTACTATTGCATAACCCCATGTGGCAACTTGCGCCTGCAACTCGTCAATCTTATTTGTAACGCTCCTCGCATTAACACACATGCATTTCAACAGCATGCTAGTTGGCTTTGCTTTTTTCCTGAATTTAACTGCTGCTCTTTCTACATTCTTCTTTGTTCTGTTGCTGTTTGTCCCTCCGAGTTTTCTATGCACCTTGTCTCTCCTCTCTGCTGCTGTGTCCTGGTGGCCCTCCGCCAGTGTGTGTATTTTGGCTATCTTATTTTCTTCTTCTGCTTATTTCGGCCCTGTGTCTGGAGCCCCTTGCATTTGTGTAGCAGCAGGAGAATGTGCAGCGAAGAAATGGTCAAAGGAAAGCGAGAGAGAGAGAGAGAGAGAGAGAGAGAGCAGCAAAAAGGATGTTGATTGATTAAGAGCAGTGTGTGCGCGTGTGTGTGCAAAACGTTGAGCAGCCTGTGGCGGCAGCAAAAGCCTACTGCACCCGGTATTCCCAGGCAGTCTCCCATCCAAGTACTAACCAGGCCTGACTCTGCTTAGCTTTCGAGATCAGACGAGATCGGGCGTATTCAGACTAGTATGGCCGTAGGCATATGCTAGCTGGCTTTCTCTTTACTTAAAGCTGTCGCCCATTTTTTTCTCTTCTACGCATTCATACAAGTATTCAACACTCAATTTACATTTACAAATTTTACTCCTCCCGCAACCCCCCACCCCCCCTCCACCTCTTCTTGCTGCTCTGCCTCCCACACAAACAAACTACAAGCCCAACCCTTCATTGCCTTCTATTCAAATATTACATCAAATAAACATGCTCAAACACCAAGTCTTAAGGGCTGTAGCATCTTTCAAACTGGACAAATACCCAGGCCCGCATCAAATCTATCCCACACTCTTAAGAGAAGTAAGACACCAAATAGCACAGGCTCTCACCATCATTTTACAATCCTCTCTGGCTACAGGTGTGGTGCCCGACCACTGGAGGACTGCTAACGTGCTACCGCTCTTTCAAAAGGGAGAGAGGGATAGACCGCATAATTACAGGACAGTCAGCCTAACCTCGGTGGTGGGAAAATTATTGGAAAAAGTTCTGAGGGACAGGAGAAATCTTCATTTAGAAAGACACGGATTAATCAGGGACAGTCAGCATGGATTTCTTAACGGAAGGTCGTGTCTGACTAACGCAATTCAATTTTTCGAGGAGGTAACAAGGAGGGTCGATGAGGGTAGTGCCTTTGATGTAGTCTATATGGATTTTAGCAAGGCTTTTGATAAGGTCCCGCATGCCAGATTGGTCACGAAAGTAAAAGCCCATGGGATCCAAGGCAAAGTGGCAAGTTGGATCCAAAATTGGCTCAGAGGCAGGAAACAAAGGGTAATGGTCGAAGGGTGTTTTTGTGACCGGAAGGCTGTTTCCAGTGGGGTTCCGCAGGGCTCACAGAATCACAGAAACCCCACAGTGCAGATAGAGGCCATTTCGGCCCATCGAGCCTGCACCGACTCAGTACTGGGCCCTTTGCTTTTTCTGGTATATATCAATGATTTGGATTTGAATGTAGGAAGTATGATTAAGAAGTTTGCAGATGATACAAAAATTGGCCGTGTGGTTAATAATGAAACAGAATGCTGTAGACTGCAGGAAGATATCAATGGACTCGTCTAGTGGGCAGAACAGTGGCAAATGGAATTCAGTTGGAATACACAATAAATGGTAGGACACTGAGAAATGCAGAGGATCAGCGGGACCTTGGAGTGCATGTCCACAGATCCCTGAAGGTAGCAGGACAGGTAGATAAAGTGGTTAAGCAGGCATACGGGATACTTGCCTTTATTAGCCGAGGCGTAGAATATAAGAGCGGGGAGGTTATGCTTCAACTGTATAAAACACTAGTTAGGCCGCAGCTAGAGTGCCGCGTGCAGTTCTGGTCACCACATTACAAGAAGGATGCGATTGCACTAGAGAAGGTGCAGAGGAGATTTCCGAGGATGTTGCCTGGGCTGGGGAATTTTAGTTATGAGGAAAGATTGGATAGGCTGGGGTTGTTTTCTTTGGAACACAGGAGGCTGAGGCGAGACCTAATTGAGGTGTGTAAAATTATGAGGGGCCGAGATAGAGTGGATAGGAAGGACCTATTTCCCTTAGCAGAAGGGTCAATAATAGATTTCAAGTAATTGGTAGGAGGTTTACAGGGAATTTGAGGAGACATTTTTTCACCCAGTGAATGGTGGGGGTCTGGAATGCACTGCCTGAAAGGGTGGTAGAGGCAGAAACCCTCATCACGTTTAAAAAGTACTTGGATATGCACTTGAACTGCCGTAACCTACAAGGCTACGGACCAAGTGCTGTAAAGTGGGATTTGGGTGGATTGCTCTTTGTCGGCTGGCACGGACAAGATGGGCCGAATGGCCTCCTTCTGTGCTGTAAATTTCTATGATTCTGCCTGATCATGTGACATCTGCCCACACGACTTCTACAAATGTTATTACATTGTAGCCAGGATTGTTTAGTTTCCAATTCCGCCCATTTTGAAGCCAGGTCTCCGTTATGGCTACTATTGCATAACCCCATGTGGCAACTTGCGCCTGCAACTCGTCAATCTTATTTGTAACACTCCTCGCATTAACACACATGCATTTCAACAGCATGCTAGTTGGCTTTGCTTTTTTCCTGAATTTAACTGCTGCTCTTTCTACATTCTTCTTTGTTCTGTTGCTGTTTGTCCCTCCGAGTTTTCTATGCACCTTGTCTCTCCTCTCTGCTGCTGTGTCCTGGTGGCCCTCCGCCAGTGTGTGTATTTTGGCTATCTTATTTTCTTCTTCTGCTTATTTCGGCCCTGTGTCTGGAGCCCCTTGCATTTGTGTAGCAGCAGGAGAATGTGCAGCGAAGAAATGGTCAAAGGAAAGCGAGAGAGAGAGAGAGAGAGAGAGAGCAGCAAAAAGGATGTTGATTGATTAAGAGCAGTGTGTGCGCGTGTGTGTGCAAAACGTTGAGCAGCCTGTGGCGGCAGCAAAAGCCTACTGCACCCGGTATTCCCAGGCAGTCTCCCATCTAAGTACTAACCAGGCCTGACTCTGCTTAGCTTCCGAGATCAGACGAGATCGGGCGCATTCAGACTAGTATGGCCGTAGGCATATGCTAGCTGGCTTTCTCTTTACTTAAAGCTGTCGCCCATTTTTTTCTCTTCTACGCATTCATACAAGTATTCAACACTCAATTTACATTTACAAATTTTACTCCTCCCGCAACCCCCCACCCCCCCTCCACCTCTTCTTGCTGCTCTGCCTCCCACACAAACAAACTACAAGCCCAACCCTTCATTGCCTTCTATTCAAATATTACATCAAATAAACATGCTCAAACACCAAGTCTTAAGGGCTGTAGCATCTTTCAAACTGGACAAATACCCAGGCCCGCATCAAATCTATCCCACACTCTTAAGAGAAGTAAGACACCAAATAGCACAGGCTCTCACCATCATTTTACAATCCTCTCTGGCTACAGGTGTGGTGCCCGACCACTGGAGGACTGCTAACGTGCTACCGTTCTTTCAAAAGGGAGAGAGGGATAGACCGCATAATTACAGGCCAGTCAGCCTAACCTCGGTGGTGGGAAAATTATTGGAAAAAGTTCTGAGGGACAGGAGAAATCTTCATTTAGAAAGACACGGATTAATCAGGGACAGTCAGCATGGATTTCTTAACGGAAGGTCGTGTCTGACTAACGCAATTCAATTTTTCGAGGAGGTAACAAGGAGGGTCGATGAGGGTAGTGCCTTTGATGTAGTCTATATGGATTTTAGCAAGGCTTTTGATAAGGTCCCGCATGCCAGATTGGTCACGAAAGTAAAAGCCCATGGGATCCAAGGCAAAGTGGCAAGTTGGATCCAAAATTGGCTCAGAGGCAGGAAACAAAGGGTAATGGTCGAAGGGTGTTTTTGTGACCGGAAGGCTGTTTCCAGTGGGGTTCCGCAGGGCTCACAGAATCACAGAAACCCCACAGTGCAGATAGAGGCCATTTCGGCCCATCGAGCCTGCACCGACTCAGTACTGGGCCCTTTGCTTTTTCTGGTATATATCAATGATTTGGATTTGAATGTAGGAAGTATGATTAAGAAGTTTGCAGATGATACAAAAATTGGCCGTGTGGTTAATAATGAAACAGAATGCTGTAGACTGCAGGAAGATATCAATGGACTCGTCTAGTGGGCAGAACAGTGGCAAATGGAATTCAGTTGGAATACACAATAAATGGTAGGACACTGAGAAATGCAGAGGATCAGCGGGACCTTGGAGTGCATGTCCACAGATCCCTGAAGGTAGCAGGACAGGTAGATAAAGTGGTTAAGCAGGCATACGGGATACTTGCCTTTATTAGCCGAGGCGTAGAATATAAGAGCGGGGAGGTTATGCTTCAACTGTATAAAACACTAGTTAGGCCGCAGCTAGAGTGCCGCGTGCAGTTCTGGTCACCACATTACAAGAAGGATGCGATTGCACTAGAGAAGGTGCAGAGGAGATTTCCGAGGATGTTGCCTGGGCTGGGGAATTTTAGTTATGAGGAAAGATTGGATAGGCTGGGGTTGTTTTCTTTGGAACACAGGAGGCTGAGGCGAGACCTAATTGAGGTGTGTAAAATTATGAGGGGCCGAGATAGAGTGGATAGGAAGGACCTATTTCCCTTAGCAGAAGGGTCAATAATAGATTTCAAGTAATTGGTAGGAGGTTTACAGGGAATTTGAGGAGACATTTTTTCACCCAGTGAATGGTGGGGGTCTGGAATGCACTGCCTGAAAGGGTGGTAGAGGCAGAAACCCTCATCACGTTTAAAAAGTACTTGGATATGCACTTGAACTGCCGTAACCTACAAGGCTACGGACCAAGTGCTGTAAAGATTTGGGTGGATTGCTCTTTGTCGGCTGGCACGGACAAGATGGGCCGAATGGCCTCCTTCTGTGCTGTAAATTTCTATGATTCTGCCTGATCATGTGACATCTGCCCACACGACTTCTACAAATGTTATTACATTGTAGCCAGGATTGTTTAGTTTCCAATTCCGCCCATTTTGAAGCCAGGTCTCCGTTATGGCTACTATTGCATAACCCCATGTGGCAACTTGCGCCTGCAACTCGTCAATCTTATTTGTAACACTCCTCGCATTAACACACATGCATTTCAACAGCATGCTAGTTGGCTTTGCTTTTTTCCTGAATTTAACTGCTGCTCTTTCTACATTCTTCTTTGTTCTGTCGCTGTTTGTCCCTCCGAGTTTTCTATGCACCTTGTCTCTCCTCTCTGCTGCTGTGTCCTGGTGGCCCTCCGCCAGTGTGTGTATTTTGGCTATCTTATTTTCTTCTTCTGCTTATTTTGGCCCTGTGTCTGGAGCCCCTTGCATTTGTGTAGCAGCAGGAGAATGTGCAGCGAAGAAATGGTCAAAGGAAAGCGAGAGAGAGAGAGAGAGCAGCAAAAAGGATGTTGATTGATTAAGAGCAGTGTGTGCGCGTGTGTGTGCAAAACGTTGAGCAGCCTGTGGCGGCAGCAAAAGCCTACTGCACCTGGTATTCCCAGGCAGTCTCCCAGCCAAGTACTAACCAGGCCTGACTCTGCTTAGCTTCCGAGATCAGACGAGATCGGGCGCATTCAGACTAGTATGGCCGTAGGCATATGCTAGCTGGCTTTCTCTTTACTTAAAGCTGTCGCCCATTTTTTTCTCTTCTACGCATTCATACAAGTATTCAACACTCAATTTACATTTACAAATTTTACTCCTCCCGCAACCCCCCACCCCCCCTCCACCTCTTCTTGCTGCTCTGCCTCCCACACAAACAAACTACAAGCCCAACCCTTCATTGCCTTCTATTCAAATATTACATCAAATAAACATGCTCAAACACCAAGTCTTAAGGGCTGTAGCATCTTTCAAACTGGACAAATACCCAGGCCCGCATCAAATCTATCCCACACTCTTAAGAGAAGTAAGACACCAAATAGCACAGGCTCTCACCATCATTTTACAATCCTCTCTGGCTACAGGTGTGGTGCCCGACCACTGGAGGACTGCTAACGTGCTACCGCTCTTTCAAAAGGGAGAGAGGGATAGACCGCATAATTACAGGCCAGTCAGCCTAACCTCGGTGGTGGGAAAATTATTGGAAAAAGTTCTGAGGGACAGGAGAAATCTTCATTTAGAAAGACACGGATTAATCAGGGACAGTCAGCATGGATTTCTTAACGGAAGGTCGTGTCTGACTAACGCAATTCAATTTTTCGAGGAGGTAACAAGGAGGGTCGATGAGGGTAGTGCCTTTGATGTAGTCTATATGGATTTTAGCAAGGCTTTTGATAAGGTCCCGCATGCCAGATTGGTCACGAAAGTAAAAGCCCATGGGATCCAAGGCAAAGTGGCAAGTTGGATCCAAAATTGGCTCAGAGGCAGGAAACAAAGGGTAATGGTCGGAAGGGTGTTTTTGTGACCGGAAGGCTGTTTCCAGTGGGGTTCCGCAGGGCTCACAGAATCACAGAAACCCCACAGTGCAGATAGAGGCCATTTCGGCCCATCGAGCCTGCACCGACTCAGTACTGGGCCCTTTGCTTTTTCTGGTATATATCAATGATTTGGATTTGAATGTAGGAAGTATGATTAAGAAGTTTGCAGATGATACAAAAATTGGCCGTGTGGTTAATAATGAAACAGAATGCTGTAGACTGCAGGAAGATATCAATGGACTCGTCTAGTGGGCAGAACAGTGGCAAATGGAATTCAGTTGGAATACACAATAAATGGTAGGACACTGAGAAATGCAGAGGATCAGCGGGACCTTGGAGTGCATGTCCACAGATCCCTGAAGGTAGCAGGACAGGTAGATAAAGTGGTTAAGCAGGCATACGGGATACTTGCCTTTATTAGCCGAGGCGTAGAATATAAGAGCGGGGAGGTTATGCTTCAACTGTATAAAACACTAGTTAGGCCGCAGCTAGAGTGCCGCGTGCAGTTCTGGTCACCACATTACAAGAAGGATGCGATTGCACTAGAGAAGGTGCAGAGGAGATTTCCGAGGATGTTGCCTGGGCTGGGGAATTTTAGTTATGAGGAAAGATTGGATAGGCTGGGGTTGTTTTCTTTGGAACACAGGAGGCTGAGGCGAGACCTAATTGAGGTGTGTAAAATTATGAGGGGCCGAGATAGAGTGGATAGGAAGGACCTATTTCCCTTAGCAGAAGGGTCAATAATAGATTTCAAGTAATTGGTAGGAGGTTTACAGGGAATTTGAGGAGACATTTTTTCACCCAGTGAATGGTGGGGGTCTGGAATGCACTGCCTGAAAGGGTGGTAGAGGCAGAAACCCTCATCACGTTTAAAAAGTACTTGGATATGCACTTGAACTGCCGTAACCTACAAGGCTACGGACCAAGTGCTGTAAAGTGGGATTTGGGTGGATTGCTCTTTGTTGGCTGGCACGGACAAGATGGGCCGAATGGCCTCCTTCTGTGCTGTAAATTTCTATGATTCTGCCTGATCATGTGACATCTGCCCACACGACTTCTACAAATGTTATTACATTGTAGCCAGGATTGTTTAGTTTCCAATTCCGCCCATTTTGAAGCCAGGTCTCCGTTATGGCTACTATTGCATAACCCCATGTGGCAACTTGCGCCTGCAACTCGTCAATCTTATTTGTAACACTCCTCGTTTTAACACACATGCATTTCAACAGCATGCTAGTTGGCTTTGCTTTTTTCCTGAATTTAACTGCTGCTCTTTCTACATTCCTCTTTGTTCTGTTGCTGTTTGTCCCTCCGAGTTTTCTATGCACCTTGTCTCTCCTCTCTGCTGCTGTGTCCTGGTGGCCCTCCGCCAGTGTGTGTATTTTGGCTATCTTATTTTCTTCTTCTGCTTATTTCGGCCCTGTGTCTGGAGCCCCTTGCATTTGTGTAGCAGCAGGAGAATGTGCAGCGAAGAAATGGTCAAAGGAAAGCGAGAGAGAGAGAGAGAGAGAGAGAGAGAGCAGCAAAAAGGATGTTGATTGATTAAGAGCAGTGTGTGCGCGTGTGTGTGCAAAACGTTGAGCAGCCTGTGGCGGCAGCAAAAGCCTACTGCACCTGGTATTCCCAAGCAGTCTCCCATCCAAGTACTAACCAGGCCTGACTCTGCTTAGCTTCCGAGATCAGACGAGATCGGGCGCATTCAGACTAGTATGGCCGTAGGCATATGCTAGCTGGCTTTCTCTTTACTTAAAGCTGTCGCCCATTTTTTTCTCTTCTACGCATTCATACAAGTATTCAACACTCAATTTACATTTACAAATTTTACTCCTCCCGCAACCCCCCACCCCCCCTCCACCTCTTCTTGCTGCTCTGCCTCCCACACAAACAAACTACAAGCCCAACCCTTCATTGCCTTCTATTCAAATATTACATCAAATAAACATGCTCAAACACCAAGTCTTAAGGGCTGTAGCATCTTTCAAACTGGACAAATACCCAGGCCCGCATCAAATCTATCCCACACTCTTAAGAGAAGTAAGACACCAAATAGCACAGGCTCTCACCATCATTTTACAATCCTCTCTGGCTACAGGTGTGGTGCCCGACCACTGGAGGACTGCTAACGTGCTACCGCTCTTTCAAAAGGGAGAGAGGGATAGACCGCATAATTACAGGCCAGTCAGCCTAACCTCGGTGGTGGGAAAATTATTGGAAAAAGTTCTGAGGGACAGGAGAAATCTTCATTTAGAAAGACACGGATTAATCAGGGACAGTCAGCATGGATTTCTTAACGGAAGGTCGTGTCTGACTAACGCAATTCAATTTTTCGAGGAGGTAACAAGGAGGGTCGATGAGGGTAGTGCCTTTGATGTAGTCTATATGGATTTTAGCAAGGCTTTTGATAAGGTCCCGCATGCCAGATTGGTCACGAAAGTAAAAGCCCATGGGATCCAAGGCAAAGTGGCAAGTTGGATCCAAAATTGGCTCAGAGGCAGGAAACAAAGGGTAATGGTCGGAAGGGTGTTTTTGTGGCCGGAAGGCTGTTTCCAGTGGGGTTCCGCAGGGCTCACAGAATCACAGAAACCCCACAGTGCAGATAGAGGCCATTTCGGCCCATCGAGCCTGCACCGACTCAGTACTGGGCCCTTTGCTTTTTCTGGTATATATCAATGATTTGGATTTGAATGTAGGAAGTATGATTAAGAAGTTTGCAGATGATACAAAAATTGGCCGTGTGGTTAATAATGAAACAGAATGCTGTAGACTGCAGGAAGATATCAATGGACTCGTCTAGTGGGCAGAACAGTGGCAAATGGAATTCAGTTGGAATACACAATAAATGGTAGGACACTGAGAAATGCAGAGGATCAGCGGGACCTTGGAGTGCATGTCCACAGATCCCTGAAGGTAGCAGGACAGGTAGATAAAGTGGTTAAGCAGGCATACGGGATACTTGCCTTTATTAGCCGAGGCGTAGAATATAAGAGCGGGGAGGTTATGCTTCAACTGTATAAAACACTAGTTAGGCCGCAGCTAGAGTGCCGCGTGCAGTTCTGGTCACCACATTACAAGAAGGATGCGATTGCACTAGAGAAGGTGCAGAGGAGATTTCCGAGGATGTTGCCTGGGCTGGGGAATTTTAGTTATGAGGAAAGATTGGATAGGCTGGGGTTGTTTTCTTTGGAACACAGGAGGCTGAGGCGAGACCTAATTGAGGTGTGTAAAATTATGAGGGGCCGAGATAGAGTGGATAGGAAGGACCTATTTCCCTTAGCAGAAGGGTCAATAATAGATTTCAAGTAATTGGTAGGAGGTTTACAGGGAATTTGAGGAGACATTTTTTCACCCAGTGAATGGTGGGGGTCTGGAATGCACTGCCTGAAAGGGTGGTAGAGGCAGAAACCCTCATCACGTTTAAAAAGTACTTGGATATGCACTTGAACTGCCGTAACCTACAAGGCTACGGACCAAGTGCTGTAAAGTGGGATTTGGGTGGATTGCTCTTTGTCGGCTGGCACGGACAAGATGGGCCGAATGGCCTCCTTCTGTGCTGTAAATTTCTATGATTCTGCCTGATCATGTGACATCTGCCCACACGACTTCTACAAATGTTATTACATTGTAGCCAGGATTGTTTAGTTTCCAATTCCGCCCATTTTGAAGCCAGGTCTCCGTTATAGCTACTATTGCATAACCCCATGTGGCAACTTGCGCCTGCAACTCGTCAATCTTATTTGTAACGCTCCTCGCATTAACACACATGCATTTCAACAGCATGCTAGTTGGCTTTGCTTTTTTCCTGAATTTAACTGCTGCTCTTTCGACATTCTTCTTTGTTCTGTTGCTGTTTGTCCCTCCGAGTTTTCTATGCACCTTGTCTCTCCTCTCTGCTGCTGTGTCCTGGTGGCCCTCCGCCAGTGTGTGTATTTTGGCTATCTTATTTTCTTCTTCTGCTTATTTCGGCCCTGTGTCTGGAGCCCCTTGCATTTGTGTAGCAGCAGGAGAATGTGCAGCGAAGAAATGGTCAAAGGAAAGCAAGAGAGAGAGAGAGAGAGAGAGCAGCAAAAAGGATGTTGATTGATTAAGAGCAGTGTGTGCGCGTGTGTGTGCAAAACGTTGAGCAGCCTGTGGCGGCAGCAAAAGCCTACTGCACCTGGTATTCCCAGGCAGTCTCCCATCCAAGTACTAACCAGGCCTGACTCTGCTTAGCTTCCGAGATCAGACGAGATCGGGCGCATTCAGACTAGTATGGCCGTAGGCATATGCTAGCTGGCTTTCTCTTTACTTAAAGCTGTCGCCCATTTTTTTCTCTTCTACGCATTCATACAAGTATTCAACACTCAATTTACATTTACAAATTTTACTCCTCCCGCAACCCCCCACCCCCCCTCCACCTCTTCTTGCTGCTCTGCCTCCCACACAAACAAACTACAAGCCCAACCCTTCATTGCCTTCTATTCAAATATTACATCAAATAAACATGCTCAAACACCAAGTCTTAAGGGCTGTAGCATCTTTCAAACTGGACAAATACCCAGGCCCGCATCAAATCTATCCCACACTCTTAAGAGATGTAAGACACCAAATAGCACAGGCTCTCACCATCATTTTACAATCCTCTCTGGCTACAGGTGTGGTGCCCGACCACTGGAGGACTGCTAACGTGCTACCGTTCTTTCAAAAGGGAGAGAGGGATAGACCGCATAATTACAGGCCAGTCAGCCTAACCTCGGTGGTGGGAAAATTATTGGAAAAAGTTCTGAGGGACAGGAGAAATCTTCATTTAGAAAGACACGGATTAATCAGGGACAGTCAGCATGGATTTCTTAACGGAAGGTCGTGTCTGACTAACGCAATTCAATTTTTCGAGGAGGTAACAAGGAGGGTCGATGAGGGTAGTGCCTTTGATGTAGTCTATATGGATTTTAGCAAGGCTTTTGATAAGGTCCCGCATGCCAGATTGGTCACGAAAGTAAAAGCCCATGGGATCCAAGGCAAAGTGGCAAGTTGGATCCAAAATTGGCTCAGAGGCAGGAAACAAAGGGTAATGGTCGAAGGGTGTTTTTGTGACCGGAAGGCTGTTTCCAGTGGGGTTCCGCAGGGCTCACAGAATCACAGAAACCCCACAGTGCAGATAGAGGCCATTTCGGCCCATCGAGCCTGCACCGACTCAGTACTGGGCCCTTTGCTTTTTCTGGTATATATCAATGATTTGGATTTGAATGTAGGAAGTATGATTAAGAAGTTTGCAGATGATACAAAAATTGGCCGTGTGGTTAATAATGAAACAGAATGCTGTAGACTGCAGGAAGATATCAATGGACTCGTCTAGTGGGCAGAACAGTGGCAAATGGAATTCAGTTGGAATACACAATAAATGGTAGGACACTGAGAAATGCAGAGGATCAGCGGGACCTTGGAGTGCATGTCCACAGATCCCTGAAGGTAGCAGGACAGGTAGATAAAGTGGTTAAGCAGGCATACGGGATACTTGCCTTTATTAGCCGAGGCGTAGAATATAAGAGCGGGGAGGTTATGCTTCAACTGTATAAAACACTAGTTAGGCCGCAGCTAGAGTGCCGCGTGCAGTTCTGGTCACCACATTACAAGAAGGATGCGATTGCACTAGAGAAGGTGCAGAGGAGATTTCCGAGGATGTTGCCTGGGCTGGGGAATTTTAGTTATGAGGAAAGATTGGATAGGCTGGGGTTGTTTTCTTTGGAACACAGGAGGCTGAGGCGAGACCTAATTGAGGTGTGTAAAATTATGAGGGGCCGAGATAGAGTGGATAGGAAGGACCTATTTCCCTTAGCAGAAGGGTCAATAATAGATTTCAAGTAATTGGTAGGAGGTTTACAGGGAATTTGAGGAGACATTTTTTCACCCAGTGAATGGTGGGGGTCTGGAATGCACTGCCTGAAAGGGTGGTAGAGGCAGAAACCCTCATCACGTTTAAAAAGTACTTGGATATGCACTTGAACTGCCGTAACCTACAAGGCTACGGACCAAGTGCTGTAAAGTGGGATTTGGGTGGATTGCTCTTTGTCGGCTGGCACGGACAAGATGGGCCGAATGGCCTCCTTCTGTGCTGTAAATTTCTATGATTCTGCCTGATCATGTGACATCTGCCCACACGACTTCTACAAATGTTATTACATTGTAGCCAGGATTGTTTAGTTTCCAATTCCGCCCATTTTGAAGCCAGGTCTCCGTTATGGCTACTATTGCCTAACCCCATGTGGCAACTTGCGCCTGCAACTCGTCAATCTTATTTGTAACACTCCTCGCATTAACACACATGCATTTCAACAGCATGCTAGTTGGCTTTGCTTTTTTCCTGAATTTAACTGCTGCTCTTTCTACATTCTTCTTTGTTCTGTTGCTGTTTGTCCCTCCGAGTTTTCTATGCACCTTGTCTCTCCTCTCTGCTGCTGTGTCCTGGTGGCCCTCCGCCAGTGTGTGTATTTTGGCTATCTTATTTTCTTCTTCTGCTTATTTCGGCCCTGTGTCTGGAGCCCCTTGCATTTGTGTAGCAGCAGGAGAATGTGCAGCGAAGAAATGGTCAAAGGAAAGCGAGAGAGAGAGAGAGAGAGAGAGAGAGAGAGCAGCAAAAAGGATGTTGATTGATTAAGAGCAGTGTGTGCGCGTGTGTGTGCAAAACGTTGAGCAGCCTGTGGCGGCAGCAAAAGCCTACTGCACCTGGTATTCCCAGGCAGTCTCCCATCCAAGTACTAACCAGGCCTGACTCTGCTTAGCTTCCGAGATCAGACGAGATCGGGCGCATTCAGACTAGTATGGCCGTAGGCATATGCTAGCTGGCTTTCTCTTTACTTAAAGCTGTCGCCCATTTTTTTCTCTTCTACGCATTCATACAAGTATTCAACACTCAATTTACATTTACAAATTTTACTCCTCCCGCAACCCCCCACCCCCCCTCCACCTCTTCTTGCTGCTCTGCCTCCCACACAAACAAACTACAAGCCCAACCCTTCATTGCCTTCTATTCAAATATTACATCAAATAAACATGCTCAAACACCAAGTCTTAAGGGCTGTAGCATCTTTCAAACTGGACAAATACCCAGGCCCGCATCAAATCTATCCCACACTCTTAAGAGAAGTAAGACACCAAATAGCACAGGCTCTCACCATCATTTTACAATCCTCTCTGGCTACAGGTGTGGTGCCCGACCACTGGAGGACTGCTAACGTGCTACCGCTCTTTCAAAAGGGAGAGAGGGATAGACCGCATAATTACAGGACAGTCAGCCTAACCTCGGTGGTGGGAAAATTATTGGAAAAAGTTCTGAGGGACAGGAGAAATCTTCATTTAGAAAGACACGGATTAATCAGGGACAGTCAGCATGGATTTCTTAACGGAAGGTCGTGTCTGACTAACGCAATTCAATTTTTCGAGGAGGTAACAAGGAGGGTCGATGAGGGTAGTGCCTTTGATGTAGTCTATATGGATTTTAGCAAGGCTTTTGATAAGGTCCCGCATGCCAGATTGGTCACGAAAGTAAAAGCCCATGGGATCCAAGGCAAAGTGGCAAGTTGGATCCAAAATTGGCTCAGAGGCAGGAAACAAAGGGTAATGGTCGAAGGGTGTTTTTGTGACCGGAAGGCTGTTTCCAGTGGGGTTCCGCAGGGCTCACAGAATCACAGAAACCCCACAGTGCAGATAGAGGCCATTTCGGCCCATCGAGCCTGCACCGACTCAGTACTGGGCCCTTTGCTTTTTCTGGTATATATCAATGATTTGGATTTGAATGTAGGAAGTATGATTAAGAAGTTTGCAGATGATACAAAAATTGGCCGTGTGGTTAATAATGAAACAGAATGCTGTAGACTGCAGGAAGATATCAATGGACTCGTCTAGTGGGCAGAACAGTGGCAAATGGAATTCAGTTGGAATACACAATAAATGGTAGGACACTGAGAAATGCAGAGGATCAGCGGGACCTTGGAGTGCATGTCCACAGATCCCTGAAGGTAGCAGGACAGGTAGATAAAGTGGTTAAGCAGGCATACGGGATACTTGCCTTTATTAGCCGAGGCGTAGAATATAAGAGCGGGGAGGTTATGCTTCAACTGTATAAAACACTAGTTAGGCCGCAGCTAGAGTGCCGCGTGCAGTTCTGGTCACCACATTACAAGAAGGATGCGATTGCACTAGAGAAGGTGCAGAGGAGATTTCCGAGGATGTTGCCTGGGCTGGGGAATTTTAGTTATGAGGAAAGATTGGATAGGCTGGGGTTGTTTTCTTTGGAACACAGGAGGCTGAGGCGAGACCTAATTGAGGTGTGTAAAATTATGAGGGGCCGAGATAGAGTGGATAGGAAGGACCTATTTCCCTTAGCAGAAGGGTCAATAATAGATTTCAAGTAATTGGTAGGAGGTTTACAGGGAATTTGAGGAGACATTTTTTCACCCAGTGAATGGTGGGGGTCTGGAATGCACTGCCTGAAAGGGTGGTAGAGGCAGAAACCCTCATCACGTTTAAAAAGTACTTGGATATGCACTTGAACTGCCGTAACCTACAAGGCTACGGACCAAGTGCTGTAAAGTGGGATTTGGGTGGATTGCTCTTTGTCGGCTGGCACGGACAAGATGGGCCGAATGGCCTCCTTCTGTGCTGTAAATTTCTATGATTCTGCCTGATCATGTGACATCTGCCCACACGACTTCTACAAATGTTATTACATTGTAGCCAGGATTGTTTAGTTTCCAATTCCGCCCATTTTGAAGCCAGGTCTCCGTTATGGCTACTATTGCATAACCCCATGTGGCAACTTGCGCCTGCAACTCGTCAATCTTATTTGTAACACTCCTCGCATTAACACACATGCATTTCAACAGCATGCTAGTTGGCTTTGCTTTTTTCCTGAATTTAACTGCTGCTCTTTCTACATTCTTCTTTGTTCTGTTGCTGTTTGTCCCTCCGAGTTTTCTATGCACCTTGTCTCTCCTCTCTGCTGCTGTGTCCTGGTGGCCCTCCGCCAGTGTGTGTATTTTGGCTATCTTATTTTCTTCTTCTGCTTATTTCGGCCCTGTGTCTGGAGCCCCTTGCATTTGTGTAGCAGCAGGAGAATGTGCAGCGAAGAAATGGTCAAAGGAAAGCGAGAGAGAGAGAGAGAGAGAGAGAGAGAGAGCAGCAAAAAGGATGTTGATTGATTAAGAGCAGTGTGTGCGCGTGTGTGTGCAAAACGTTGAGCAGCCTGTGGCGGCAGCAAAAGCCTACTGCACCCGGTATTCCCAGGCAGTCTCCCATCCAAGTACTAACCAGGCCTGACTCTGCTTAGCTTCCGAGATCAGACGAGATCGGGCGCATTCAGACTAGTATGGCCGTAGGCATATGCTAGCTGGCTTTCTCTTTACTTAAAGCTGTCGCCCATTTTTTTCTCTTCTACGCATTCATACAAGTATTCAACACTCAATTTACATTTACAAATTTTACTCCTCCCGCAACCCCCCACCCCCCCTCCACCTCTTCTTGCTGCTCTGCCTCCCACACAAACAAACTACAAGCCCAACCCTTCATTGCCTTCTATTCAAATATTACATCAAATAAACATGCTCAAACACCAAGTCTTAAGGGCTGTAGCATCTTTCAAACTGGACAAATACCCAGGCCCGCATCAAATCTATCCCACACTCTTAAGAGAAGTAAGACACCAAATAGCACAGGCTCTCACCATCATTTTACAATCCTCTCTGGCTACAGGTGTGGTGCCCGACCACTGGAGGACTGCTAACGTGCTACCGTTCTTTCAAAAGGGAGAGAGGGATAGACCGCATAATTACAGGCCAGTCAGCCTAACCTCGGTGGTGGGAAAATTATTGGAAAAAGTTCTGAGGGACAGGAGAAATCTTCATTTAGAAAGACACGGATTAATCAGGGACAGTCAGCATGGATTTCTTAACGGAAGGTCGTGTCTGACTAACGCAATTCAATTTTTCGAGGAGGTAACAAGGAGGGTCGATGAGGGTAGTGCCTTTGATGTAGTCTATATGGATTTTAGCAAGGCTTTTGATAAGGTCCCGCATGCCAGATTGGTCACGAAAGTAAAAGCCCATGGGATCCAAGGCAAAGTGGCAAGTTGGATCCAAAATTGGCTCAGAGGCAGGAAACAAAGGGTAATGGTCGAAGGGTGTTTTTGTGACCGGAAGGCTGTTTCCAGTGGGGTTCCGCAGGGCTCACAGAATCACAGAAACCCCACAGTGCAGATAGAGGCCATTTCGGCCCATCGAGCCTGCACCGACTCAGTACTGGGCCCTTTGCTTTTTCTGGTATATATCAATGATTTGGATTTGAATGTAGGAAGTATGATTAAGAAGTTTGCAGATGATACAAAAATTGGCCGTGTGGTTAATAATGAAACAGAATGCTGTAGACTGCAGGAAGATATCAATGGACTCGTCTAGTGGGCAGAACAGTGGCAAATGGAATTCAGTTGGAATACACAATAAATGGTAGGACACTGAGAAATGCAGAGGATCAGCGGGACCTTGGAGTGCATGTCCACAGATCCCTGAAGGTAGCAGGACAGGTAGATAAAGTGGTTAAGCAGGCATACGGGATACTTGCCTTTATTAGCCGAGGCGTAGAATATAAGAGCGGGGAGGTTATGCTTCAACTGTATAAAACACTAGTTAGGCCGCAGCTAGAGTGCCGCGTGCAGTTCTGGTCACCACATTACAAGAAGGATGCGATTGCACTAGAGAAGGTGCAGAGGAGATTTCCGAGGATGTTGCCTGGGCTGGGGAATTTTAGTTATGAGGAAAGATTGGATAGGCTGGGGTTGTTTTCTTTGGAACACAGGAGGCTGAGGCGAGACCTAATTGAGGTGTGTAAAATTATGAGGGGCCGAGATAGAGTGGATAGGAAGGACCTATTTCCCTTAGCAGAAGGGTCAATAATAGATTTCAAGTAATTGGTAGGAGGTTTACAGGGAATTTGAGGAGACATTTTTTCACCCAGTGAATGGTGGGGGTCTGGAATGCACTGCCTGAAAGGGTGGTAGAGGCAGAAACCCTCATCACGTTTAAAAAGTACTTGGATATGCACTTGAACTGCCGTAACCTACAAGGCTACGGACCAAGTGCTG
Organism: Somniosus microcephalus; assembly: GCF_052327205.1. Lineage (NCBI taxonomy): Eukaryota > Metazoa > Chordata > Chondrichthyes > Squaliformes > Somniosidae > Somniosus > Somniosus microcephalus. The sequence goes on from NC_141005.1 coordinate 22,740,080, forward strand.
TAAAGTGGGATTTGGGTGGATTGCTCTTTGTCGGCTGGCACGGACAAGATGGGCCGAATGGCCTCCTTCTGTGCTGTAAATTTCTATGATTCTGCCTGATCATGTGACATCTGCCCACACGACTTCTACAAATGTTATTACATTGTAGCCAGGATTGTTTAGTTTCCAATTCCGCCCATTTTGAAGCCAGGTCTCCGTTATGGCTACTATTGCATAACCCCATGTGGCAACTTGCGCCTGCAACTCGTCAATCTTATTTGTAACGCTCCTCGCATTAACACACATGCATTTCAACAGCATGCTAGTTGGCTTTGCTTTTTTCCTGAATTTAACTGCTGCTCTTTCGACATTCTTCTTTGTTCTGTTGCTGTTTGTCCCTCCGAGTTTTCTATGCACCTTGTCTCTCCTCTCTGCTGCTGTGTCCTGGTGGCCCTCCGCCAGTGTGTGTATTTTGGCTATCTTATTTTCTTCTTCTGCTTATTTCGGCCCTGTGTCTGGAGCCCCTTGCATTTGTGTAGCAGCAGGAGAATGTGCAGCGAAGAAATGGTCAAAGGAAAGCGAGAGAGAGAGAGAGAGAGAGAGAGCAGCAAAAAGGATGTTGATTGATTAAGAGCAGTGTGTGCGCGTGTGTGTGCAAAACGTTGAGCAGCCTGTGGCGGCAGCAAAAGCCTACTGCACCTGGTATTCCCAGGCTGTCTCCCATCCAAGTACTAACCAGGCCTGACTCTGCTTAGCTTCCGAGATCAGACGAGATCGGGCGCATTCAGACTAGTATGGCCGTAGGCATATGCTGGCTGGCTTTCTCTTTACTTAAAGCTGTCGCCCATTTTTTTCTCTTCTACGCATTCATACAAGTATTCAACACTCAATTTACATTTACAAATTTTACTCCTCCCGCAACCCCCCACCCCCCCTCCACCTCTTCTTGCTGCTCTGCCTCCCACACAAACAAACTACAAGCCCAACCCTTCATTGCCTTCTATTCAAATATTACATCAAATAAACATGCTCAAACACCAAGTCTTAAGGGCTGTAGCATCTTTCAAACTGGACAAATACCCAGGCCCGCATCAAATCTATCCCACACTCTTAAGGGAAGTAAGACACCAAATAGCACAGGCTCTCACCATCATTTTACAATCCTCTCTGGCTACAGGTGTGGTGCCCGACCACTGGAGGACTGCTAACGTGCTACCGTTCTTTCAAAAGGGAGAGAGGGATAGACCGCATAATTACAGGCCAGTCAGCCTAACCTCGGTGGTGGGAAAATTATTGGAAAAAGTTCTGAGGGACAGGAGAAATCTTCATTTAGAAAGACACGGATTAATCAGGGACAGTCAGCATGGATTTCTTAACGGAAGGTCGTGTCTGACTAACGCAATTCAATTTTTCGAGGAGGTAACAAGGAGGGTCGATGAGGGTAGTGCCTTTGATGTAGTCTATATGGATTTTAGCAAGGCTTTTGATAAGGTCCCGCATGCCAGATTGGTCACGAAAGTAAAAGCCCATGGGATCCAAGGCAAAGTGGCAAGTTGGATCCAAAATTGGCTCAGAGGCAGGAAACAAAGGGTAATGGTCGAAGGGTGTTTTTGTGACCGGAAGGCTGTTTCCAGTGGGGTTCCGCAGGGCTCACAGAATCACAGAAACCCCACAGTGCAGATAGAGGCCATTTCGGCCCATCGAGCCTGCACCGACTCAGTACTGGGCCCTTTGCTTTTTCTGGTATATATCAATGATTTGGATTTGAATGTAGGAAGTATGATTAAGAAGTTTGCAGATGATACAAAAATTGGCCGTGTGGTTAATAATGAAACAGAATGCTGTAGACTGCAGGAAGATATCAATGGACTCGTCTAGTGGGCAGAACAGTGGCAAATGGAATTCAGTTGGAATACACAATAAATGGTAGGACACTGAGAAATGCAGAGGATCAGCGGGACCTTGGAGTGCATGTCCACAGATCCCTGAAGGTAGCAGGACAGGTAGATAAAGTGGTTAAGCAGGCATACGGGATACTTGCCTTTATTAGCCGAGGCGTAGAATATAAGAGCGGGGAGGTTATGCTTCAACTGTATAAAACACTAGTTAGGCCGCAGCTAGAGTGCCGCGTGCAGTTCTGGTCACCACATTACAAGAAGGATGCGATTGCACTAGAGAAGGTGCAGAGGAGATTTCCGAGGATGTTGCCTGGGCTGGGGAATTTTAGTTATGAGGAAAGATTGGATAGGCTGGGGTTGTTTTCTTTGGAACACAGGAGGCTGAGGCGAGACCTAATTGAGGTGTGTAAAATTATGAGGGGCCGAGATAGAGTGGATAGGAAGGACCTATTTCCCTTAGCAGAAGGGTCAATAATAGATTTCAAGTAATTGGTAGGAGGTTTACAGGGAATTTGAGGAGACATTTTTTCACCCAGTGAATGGTGGGGGTCTGGAATGCACTGCCTGAAAGGGTGGTAGAGGCAGAAACCCTCATCACGTTTAAAAAGTACTTGGATATGCACTTGAACTGCCGTAACCTACAAGGCTACGGACCAAGTGCTGTAAAGTGGGATTTGGGTGGATTGCTCTTTGTCGGCTGGCACGGACAAGATGGGCCGAATGGCCTCCTTCTGTGCTGTAAATTTCTATGACTCTGCCTGATCATGTGACATCTGCCCACACGACTTCTACAAATGTTATTACATTGTAGCCAGGATTGTTTAGTTTCCAATTCCGCCCATTTTGAAGCCAGGTCTCCGTTATGGCTACTATTGCATAACCCCATGTGGCAACTTGCGCCTGCAACTCGTCAATCTTATTTGTAACACTCCTCGCATTAACACACATGCATTTCAACAGCATGCTAGTTGGCTTTCCTTTTTTCCTGAATTTAACTGCTGCTCTTTCTACATTCTTCTTTGTTCTGTTGCTGTTTGTCCCTCCGAGTTTTCTATGCACCTTGTCTCTCCTCTCTGCTGCTGTGTCCTGGTGGCCCTCCGCCAGTGTGTGTATTTTGGCTATCTTATTTTCTTCTTCTGCTTATTTCGGCCCTGTGTCTGGAGCCCCTTGCATTTGTGTAGCAGCAGGAGAATGTGCAGCGAAGAAATGGTCAAAGGAAAGCGAGAGAGAGAGAGAGAGAGAGAGAGAGAGCAGCAAAAAGGATGTTGATTGATTAAGAGCAGTGTGTGCGCGTGTGTGCAAAACGTTGAGCAGCCTGTGGCGGCAGCAAAAGCCTACAGCACCTGGTATTCCCAGGCAGTCTCCCATCCAAGTACTAACCAGGCCTGACTCTGCTTCGCTTCCGAGATCAGACGAGATCGGGCGTATTCAGACTAGTATGGCCGCAGGCATATGCTAGCTGGCTTTCTCTTTACTTAAAGCTGTCGCCCATTTTTTTCTCTTCTACGCATTCATACAAGTATTCAACACTCAATTTACATTTACAAATTTTACTCCTCCCGCAACCCCCCACCCCCCCTCCACCTCTTCTTGCTGCTCTGCCTCCCACACAAACAAACTACAAGCCCAACCCTTCATTGCCTTCTATTCAAATATTACATCAAATAAACATGCTCAAACACCAAGTCTTAAGGGCTGTAGCATCTGTCAAACTGGACAAATACCCAGGCCCGCATCAAATCTATCCCACACTCTTAAGAGAAGTAAGACACCAAATAGCACAGGCTCTCACCATCATTTTACAATCCTCTCTGGCTACAGGTGTGGTGCCCGACCACTGGAGGACTGCTAACGTGCTACCGTTCTTTCAAAAGGGAGAGAGGGATAGACCGCATAATTACAGGCCAGTCAGCCTAACCTCGGTGGTGGGAAAATTATTGGAAAAAGTTCTGAGGGACAGGAGAAATCTTCATTTAGAAAGACACGGATTAATCAGGGACAGTCAGCATGGATTTCTTAACGGAAGGTCGTGTCTGACTAACGCAATTCAATTTTTCGAGGAGGTAACAAGGAGGGTCGATGAGGGTAGTGCCTTTGATGTAGTCTATATGGATTTTAGCAAGGCTTTTGATAAGGTCCCGCATGCCAGATTGGTCACGAAAGTAAAAGCCCATGGGATCCAAGGCAAAGTGGCAAGTTGGATCCAAAATTGGCTCAGAGGCAGGAAACAAAGGGTAATGGTCGAAGGGTGTTTTTGTGACCGGAAGGCTGTTTCCAGTGGGGTTCCGCAGGGCTCACAGAATCACAGAAACCCCACAGTGCAGATAGAGGCCATTTCGGCCCATCGAGCCTGCACCGACTCAGTACTGGGCCCTTTGCTTTTTCTGGTATATATCAATGATTTGGATTTGAATGTAGGAAGTATGATTAAGAAGTTTGCAGATGATACAAAAATTGGCCGTGTGGTTAATAATGAAACAGAATGCTGTAGACTGCAGGAAGATATCAATGGACTCGTCTAGTGGGCAGAACAGTGGCAAATGGAATTCAGTTGGAATACACAATAAATGGTAGGACACTGAGAAATGCAGAGGATCAGCGGGACCTTGGAGTGCATGTCCACAGATCCCTGAAGGTAGCAGGACAGGTAGATAAAGTGGTTAAGCAGGCATACGGGATACTTGCCTTTATTAGCCGAGGCGTAGAATATAAGAGCGGGGAGGTTATGCTTCAACTGTATAAAACACTAGTTAGGCCGCAGCTAGAGTGCCGCGTGCAGTTCTGGTCACCACATTACAAGAAGGATGCGATTGCACTAGAGAAGGTGCAGAGGAGATTTCCGAGGATGTTGCCTGGGCTGGGGAATTTTAGTTATGAGGAAAGATTGGATAGGCTGGGGTTGTTTTCTTTGGAACACAGGAGGCTGAGGCGAGACCTAATTGAGGTGTGTAAAATTATGAGGGGCCGAGATAGAGTGGATAGGAAGGACCTATTTCCCTTAGCAGAAGGGTCAATAATAGATTTCAAGTAATTGGTAGGAGGTTTACAGGGAATTTGAGGAGACATTTTTTCACCCAGTGAATGGTGGGGGTCTGGAATGCACTGCCTGAAAGGGTGGTAGAGGCAGAAACCCTCATCACGTTTAAAAAGTACTTGGATATGCACTTGAACTGCCGTAACCTACAAGGCTACGGACCAAGTGCTGTAAAGTGGGATTTGGGTGGATTGCTCTTTGTCGGCTGGCACGGACAAGATGGGCCGAATGGCCTCCTTCTGTGCTGTAAATTTCTATGACTCTGCCTGATCATGTGACATCTGCCCACACGACTTCTACAAATGTTATTACATTGTAGCCAGGATTGTTTAGTTTCCAATTCCGCCCATTTTGAAGCCAGGTCTCCGTTATGGCTACTATTGCATAACCCCATGTGGCAACTTGCGCCTGCAACTCGTCAATCTTATTTGTAACACTCCTCGCATTAACACACATGCATTTCAACAGCATGCTAGTTGGCTTTGCTTTTTTCCTGAATTTAACTGCTGCTCTTTCTACATTCTTCTTTGTTCTGTTGCTGTTTGTCCCTCCGAGTTTTCTATGCACCTTGTCTCTCCTCTCTGCTGCTGTGTCCTGGTGGCCCTCCGCCAGTGTGTGTATTTTGGCTATCTTATTTTCTTCTTCTGCTTATTTCGGCCCTGTGTCTGGAGCCCCTTGCATTTGTGTAGCAGCAGGAGAATGTGCAGCGAAGAAATGGTCAAAGGAAAGCGAGAGAGAGAGAGAGAGAGAGAGAGAGAGCAGCAAAAAGGATGTTGATTGATTAAGAGCAGTGTGTGCGCGTGTGTGTGCAAAACGTTGAGCAGCCTGTGGCGGCAGCAAAAGCCTACTGCACCCGGTATTCCCAGGCAGTCTCCCATCCAAGTACTAACCAGGCCTGACTCTGCTTAGCTTCCAGAGATCAGACGAGATCGGGCGTATTCAGACTAGTATGGCCGTAGGCATATGCTAGCTGGCTTTCTCTTTACTTAAAGCTGTCGCCCATTTTTTTCTCTTCTACGCATTCATACAAGTATTCAACACTCAATTTACATTTACAAATTTTACTCCTCCCGCAACCCCCCACCCCCCCTCCACCTCTTCTTGCTGCTCTGCCTCCCACACAAACAAACTACAAGCCCAACCCTTCATTGCCTTCTATTCAAATATTACATCAAATAAACATGCTCAAACACCAAGTCTTAAGGGCTGTAGCATGTTTCAAACTGGACAAATACCCAGGCCCGCATCAAATCTATCCCACACTCTTAAGAGAAGTAAGACACCAAATAGCACAGGCTCTCACCATCATTTTACAATCCTCTCTGGCTACAGGTGTGGTGCCCGACCACTGGAGGACTGCTAACGTGCTACCGTTCTTTCAAAAGGGAGAGAGGGATAGACCGCATAATTACAGGCCAGTCAGCCTAACCTCGGTGGTGGGAAAATTATTGGAAAAAGTTCTGAGGGACAGGAGAAATCTTCATTTAGAAAGACACGGATTAATCAGGGACAGTCAGCATGGATTTCTTAACGGAAGGTCGTGTCTGACTAACGCAATTCAATTTTTCGAGGAGGTAACAAGGAGGGTCGATGAGGGTAGTGCCTTTGATGTAGTCTATATGGATTTTAGCAAGGCTTTTGATAAGGTCCCGCATGCCAGATTGGTCACGAAAGTAAAAGCCCATGGGATCCAAGGCAAAGTGGCAAGTTGGATCCAAAATTGGCTCAGAGGCAGGAAACAAAGGGTAATGGTCGAAGGGTGTTTTTGTGACCGGAAGGCTGTTTCCAGTGGGGTTCCGCAGGGCTCACAGAATCGCAGAAACCCCACAGTGCAGATAGAGGCCATTTCGGCCCATCGAGCCTGCACCGACTCAGTACTGGGCCCTTTGCTTTTTCTGGTATATATCAATGATTTGGATTTGAATGTAGGAAGTATGATTAAGAAGTTTGCAGATGATACAAAAATTGGCCGTGTGGTTAATAATGAAACAGAATGCTGTAGACTGCAGGAAGATATCAATGGACTCGTCTAGTGGGCAGAACAGTGGCAAATGGAATTCAGTTGGAATACACAATAAATGGTAGGACACTGAGAAATGCAGAGGATCAGCGGGACCTTGGAGTGCATGTCCACAGATCCCTGAAGGTAGCAGGACAGGTAGATAAAGTGGTTAAGCAGGCATACGGGATACTTGCCTTTATTAGCCGAGGCGTAGAATATAAGAGCGGGGAGGTTATGCTTCAACTGTATAAAACACTAGTTAGGCCGCAGCTAGAGTGCCGCGTGCAGTTCTGGTCACCACATTACAAGAAGGATGCGATTGCACTAGAGAAGGTGCAGAGGAGATTTCCGAGGATGTTGCCTGGGCTGGGGAATTTTAGTTATGAGGAAAGATTGGATAGGCTGGGGTTGTTTTCTTTGGAACATAGGAGGCTGAGGCGAGACCTAATTGAGGTGTGTAAAATTATGAGGGGCCGAGATAGAGTGGATAGGAAGGACCTATTTCCCTTAGCAGAAGGGTCAATAATAGATTTCAAGTAATTGGTAGGAGGTTTACAGGGAATTTGAGGAGACATTTTTTCACCCAGTGAATGGTGGGGGTCTGGAATGCACTGCCTGAAAGGGTGGTAGAGGCAGAAACCCTCATCACGTTTAAAAAGTACTTGGATATGCACTTGAACTGCCGTAACCTACAAGGCTACGGACCAAGTGCTGTAAAGTGGGATTTGGGTGGATTGCTCTTTGTCGGCTGGCACGGACAAGATGGGCCGAATGGCCTCCTTCTGTGCTGTAAATTTCTATGATTCTGCCTGATCATGTGACATCTGCCCACACGACTTCTACAAATGTTATTACATTGTAGCCAGGATTGTTTAGTTTCCAATTCCGCCCATTTTGAAGCCAGGTCTCCGTTATGGCTACTATTGCATAACCCCATGTGGCAACTTGCGCCTGCAACTCGTCAATCTTATTTGTAACACTCCTCGCATTAACACACATGCATTTCAACAGCATGCTAGTTGGCTTTGCTTTTTTCCTGAATTTAACTGCTGCTCTTTCGACATTCTTCTTTGTTCTGTTGCTGTTTGTCCCTCCGAGTTTTCTATGCACCTTGTCTCTCCTCTCTGCTGCTGTGTCCTGGTGGCCCTCCGCCAGTGTGTGTATTTTGGCTATCTTATTTTCTTCTTCTGCTTATTTCGGCCCTGTGTCTGGAGCCCCTTGCATTTGTGTAGCAGCAGGAGAATGTGCAGCGAAGAAATGGTCAAAGGAAAGCGAGAGAGAGAGAGAGAGAGAGAGAGAGAGAGAGAGAGCAGCAAAAAGGATGTTGATTGATTAAGAGCAGTGTGTGCGCGTGTGTGTGCAAAACGTTGAGCAGCCTGTGGCGGCAGCAAAAGCCTACTGCACCCGGTATTCCCAGGCAGTCTCCCATCCAAGTACTAACCAGGCCTGACTCTGCTTAGCTTCCAGAGATCAGACGAGATCGGGCGTATTCAGACTAGTATGGCCGTAGGCATATGCTAGCTGGCTTTCTCTTTACTTAAAGCTGTCGCCCATTTTTTTCTCTTCTACGCATTCATACAAGTATTCAACACTCAATTTACATTTACAAATTTTACTCCTCCCGCAACCCCCCACCCCCCCTCCACCTCTTCTTGCTGCTCTGCCTCCCACACAAACAAACTACAAGCCCAACCCTTCATTGCCTTCTATTCAAATATTACATCAAATAAACATGCTCAAACACCAAGTCTTAAGGGCTGTAGCATCTTTCAAACTGGACAAATACCCAGGCCCGCATCAAATCTATCCCACACTCTTAAGAGAAGTAAGACACCAAATAGCACAGGCTCTCACCATCATTTTACAATCCTCTCTGGCTACAGGTGTGGTGCCCGACCACTGGAGGACTGCTAACGTGCTACCGTTCTTTCAAAAGGGAGAGAGGGATAGACCGCATAATTACAGGCCAGTCAGCCTAACCTCGGTGGTGGGAAAATTATTGGAAAAAGTTCTGAGGGACAGGAGAAATCTTCATTTAGAAAGACACGGATTAATCAGGGACAGTCAGCATGGATTTCTTAACGGAAGGTCGTGTCTGACTAACGCAATTCAATTTTTCGAGGAGGTAACAAGGAGGGTCGATGAGGGTAGTGCCTTTGATGTAGTCTATATGGATTTTAGCAAGGCTTTTGATAAGGTCCCGCATGCCAGATTGGTCACGAAAGTAAAAGCCCATGGGATCCAAGGCAAAGTGGCAAGTTGGATCCAAAATTGGCTCAGAGGCAGGAAACAAAGGGTAATGGTCGAAGGGTGTTTTTGTGACCGGAAGGCTGTTTCCAGTGGGGTTCCGCAGGGCTCACAGAATCGCAGAAACCCCACAGTGCAGATAGAGGCCATTTCGGCCCATCGAGCCTGCACCGACTCAGTACTGGGCCCTTTGCTTTTTCTGGTATATATCAATGATTTGGATTTGAATGTAGGAAGTATGATTAAGAAGTTTGCAGATGATACAAAAATTGGCCGTGTGGTTAATAATGAAACAGAATGCTGTAGACTGCAGGAAGATATCAATGGACTCGTCTAGTGGGCAGAACAGTGGCAAATGGAATTCAGTTGGAATACACAATAAATGGTAGGACACTGAGAAATGCAGAGGATCAGCGGGACCTTGGAGTGCATGTCCACAGATCCCTGAAGGTAGCAGGACAGGTAGATAAAGTGGTTAAGCAGGCATACGGGATACTTGCCTTTATTAGCCGAGGCGTAGAATATAAGAGCGGGGAGGTTATGCTTCAACTGTATAAAACACTAGTTAGGCCGCAGCTAGAGTGCTGCATGCAGTTCTGGTCACCACATTACAAGAAGGATGCGATTGCACTAGAGAAGGTGCAGAGGAGATTTCCGAGGATGTTGCCTGGGCTGGGGAATTTAAGTTATGAGGAAAGATTGGATAGGCTGGGGTTGTTTTCTTTGGAACACAGGAGGCTGAGGCGAGACCTAATTGAGGTGTGTAAAATTATGAGGGGCCGAGATAGAGTGGATAGGAAGGACCTATTTCCCTTAGCAGAAGGGTCAATAATAGATTTCAAGTAATTGGTAGGAGGTTTACAGGGAATTTGAGGAGACATTTTTTCACCCAGTGAATGGTGGGGGTCTGGAATGCACTGCCTGAAAGGGTGGTAGAGGCAGAAACCCTCATCACGTTTAAAAAGTACTTGGATATGCACTTGAACTGCCGTAACCTACAAGGCTACGGACCAAGTGCTGTAAAGTGGGATTTGGGTGGATTGCTCTTTGTCGGCTGGCACGGACAAGATGGGCCGAATGGCCTCCTTCTGTGCTGTAAATTTCTATGATTCTGCCTGATCATGTGACATCTGCCCACACGACTTCTACAAATGTTATTACATTGTAGCCAGGATTGTTTAGTTTCCAATTCCGCCCATTTTGAAGCCAGGTCTCCGTTATGGCTACTATTGCATAACCCCATGTGGCAACTTGCGCCTGCAACTCGTCAATCTTATTTGTAACACTCCTCGCATTAACACACATGCATTTCAACAGCATGCTAGTTGGCTTTGCTTTTTTCCTGAATTTAACTGCTGCTCTTTCGACATTCTTCTTTGTTCTGTTGCTGTTTGTCCCTCCGAGTTTTCTATGCACCTTGTCTCTCCTCTCTGCTGCTGTGTCCTGGTGGCCCTCCGCCAGTGTGTGTATTTTGGCTATCTTATTTTCTTCTTCTGCTTATTTCGGCCCTGTGTCTGGAGCCCCTTGCATTTGTGTAGCAGCAGGAGAATGTGCAGCGAAGAAATGGTCAAAGGAAAGCGAGAGAGAGAGAGAGAGAGAGAGAGAGAGAGAGAGAGAGCAGCAAAAAGGATGTTGATTGATTAAGAGCAGTGTGTGCGCGTGTGTGTGCAAAACGTTGAGCAGCCTGTGGCGGCAGCAAAAGCCTACTGCACCCGGTATTCCCAGGCAGTCTCCCATCCAAGTACTAACCAGGCCTGACTCTGCTTAGCTTCCGAGATCAGACGAGATCGGGCGTATTCAGACTAGTATGGCCGTAGGCATATGCTAGCTGGCTTTCTCTTTACTTAAAGCTGTCGCCCATTTTTTTCTCTTCTACGCATTCATACAAGTATTCAACACTCAATTTACATTTACAAATTTTACTCCTCCCGCAACCCCCCACCCCCCCTCCACCTCTTCTTGCTGCTCTGCCTCCCACACAAACAAACTACAAGCCCAACCCTTCATTGCCTTCTATTCAAATATTACATCAAATAAACATGCTCAAACACCAAGTCTTAAGGGCTGTAGCATCTTTCAAACTGGACAAATACCCAGGCCCACATCAAATCTATCCCACACTCTTAAGAGAAGTAAGACACCAAATAGCACAGGCTCTCACCATCATTTTACAATCCTCTCTGGCTACAGGTGTGGTGCCCGACCACTGGAGGACTGCTAACGTGCTACCGTTCTTTCAAAAGGGAGAGAGGGATAGACCGCATAATTACAGGCCAGTCAGCCTAACCTCGGTGGTGGGAAAATTATTGGAAAAAGTTCTGAGGGACAGGAGAAATCTTCATTTAGAAAGACACGGATTAATCAGGGACAGTCAGCATGGATTTCTTAACGGAAGGTCGTGTCTGACTAACGCAATTCAATTTTTCGAGGAGGTAACAAGGAGGGTCGATGAGGGTAGTGCCTTTGATGTAGTCTATATGGATTTTAGCAAGGCTTTTGATAAGGTCCCGCATGCCAGATTGGTCACGAAAGTAAAAGCCCATGGGATCCAAGGCAAAGTGGCAAGTTGGATCCAAAATTGGCTCAGAGGCAGGAAACAAAGGGTAATGGTCGAAGGGTGTTTTTGTGACCGGAAGGCTGTTTCCAGTGGGGTTCCGCAGGGCTCACAGAATCGCAGAAACCCCACAGTGCAGATAGAGGCCATTTCGGCCCATCGAGCCTGCACCGACTCAGTACTGGGCCCTTTGCTTTTTCTGGTATATATCAATGATTTGGATTTGAATGTAGGAAGTATGATTAAGAAGTTTGCAGATGATACAAAAATTGGCCGTGTGGTTAATAATGAAACAGAATGCTGTAGACTGCAGGAAGATATCAATGGACTCGTCTAGTGGGCAGAACAGTGGCAAATGGAATTCAGTTGGAATACACAATAAATGGTAGGACACTGAGAAATGCAGAGGATCAGCGGGACCTTGGAGTGCATGTCCACAGATCCCTGAAGGTAGCAGGACAGGTAGATAAAGTGGTTAAGCAGGCATACGGGATACTTGCCTTTATTAGCCGAGGCGTAGAATATAAGAGCGGGGAGGTTATGCTTCAACTGTATAAAACACTAGTTAGGCCGCAGCTAGAGTGCCGCGTGCAGTTCTGGTCACCACATTACAAGAAGGATGCGATTGCACTAGAGAAGGTGCAGAGGAGATTTCCGAGGATGTTGCCTGGGCTGGGGAATTTTAGTTATGAGGAAAGATTGGATAGGCTGGGGTTGTTTTCTTTGGAACACAGGAGGCTGAGGCGAGACCTAATTGAGGTGTGTAAAATTATGAGGGGCCGAGATAGAGTGGATAGGAAGGACCTATTTCCCTTAGCAGAAGGGTCAATAATAGATTTCAAGTAATTGGTAGGAGGTTTACAGGGAATTTGAGGAGACATTTTTTCACCCAGTGAATGGTGGGGGTCTGGAATGCACTGCCTGAAAGGGTGGTAGAGGCAGAAACCCTCATCACGTTTAAAAAGTACTTGGATATGCACTTGAACTGCCGTAACCTACAAGGCTACGGACCAAGTGCTGTAAAGTGGGATTTGGGTGGATTGCTCTTTGTCGGCTGGCACGGACAAGATGGGCCGAATGGCCTCCTTCTGTGCTGTAAATTTCTATGATTCTGCCTGATCATGTGACATCTGCCCACACGACTTCTACAAATGTTATTACATTGTAGCCAGGATTGTTTAGTTTCCAATTCCGCCCATTTTGAAGCCAGGTCTCCGTTATGGCTACTATTGCATAACCCCATGTGGCAACTTGCGCCTGCAACTCGTCAATCTTATTTGTAACACTCCTCGCATTAACACACATGCATTTCAACAGCATGCTAGTTGGCTTTGCTTTTTTCCTGAATTTAACTGCTGCTCTTTCTACATTCTTCTTTGTTCTGTTGCTGTTTGTCCCTCCGAGTTTTCTATGCACCTTGTCTCTCCTCTCTGCTGCTGTGTCCTGGTGGCCCTCCGCCAGTGTGTGTATTTTGGCTATCTTATTTTCTTCTTCTGCTTATTTCGGCCCTGTGTCTGGAGCCCCTTGCATTTGTGTAGCAGCAGGAGAATGTGCAGCGAAGAAATGGTCAAAGGAAAGCGAGAGAGAGAGAGAGAGAGCAGGAAAAAGGATGTTGATTGATTAAGAGCAGTGTGTGCGCGTGTGTGTGCAAAACGTTGAGCAGCCTGTGGCGGCAGCAAAAGCCTACTGCACCTGGTATTCCCAGGCAGTCTCCCATCCAAATACTAACCAGGCCTGACTCTGCTTAGCTTCCGAGATCAGACGAGATCGGGCGCATTCAGACTAGTATGGCCGTAGGCATATGCTAGCTGGCTTTCTCTTTACTTAAAGCTGTCGCCCATTTTTTTCTCTTCTACGCATTCATACAAGTATTCAACACTCAATTTACATTTACAAATTTTACTCCTCCCGCAACCCCCCACCCCCCCTCCACCTCTTCTTGCTGCTCTGCCTCCCACACAAACAAACTACAAGCCCAACCCTTCATTGCCTTCTATTCAAATATTACATCAAATAAACATGCTCAAACACCAAGTCTTAAGGGCTGTAGCATCTTTCAAACTGGACAAATACCCAGGCCCGCATCAAATCTATCCCACACTCTTAAGAGAAGTAAGACACCAAATAGCACAGGCTCTCACCATCATTTTACAATCCTCTCTGGCTACAGGTGTGGTGCCCGACCACTGGAGGACTGCTAACGTGCTACCGTTCTTTCAAAAGGGAGAGAGGGATAGACCGCATAATTACAGGACAGTCAGCCTAACCTCGGTGGTGGGAAAATTATTGGAAAAAGTTCTGAGGGACAGGAGAAATCTTCATTTAGAAAGACACGGATTAATCAGGGACAGTCAGCATGGATTTCTTAACGGAAGGTCGTGTCTGACTAACGCAATTCAATTTTTCGAGGAGGTAACAAGGAGGGTCGATGAGGGTAGTGCCTTTGATGTAGTCTATATGGATTTTAGCAAGGCTTTTGATAAGGTCCCGCATGCCAGATTGGTCACGAAAGTAAAAGCCCATGGGATCCAAGGCAAAGTGGCAAGTTGGATCCAAAATTGGCTCAGAGGCAGGAAACAAAGGGTAATGGTCGAAGGGTGTTTTTGTGACCGGAAGGCTGTTTCCAGTGGGGTTCCGCAGGGCTCACAGAATCACAGAAACCCCACAGTGCAGATAGAGGCCATTTCGGCCCATCGAGCCTGCACCGACTCAGTACTGGGCCCTTTGCTTTTTCTGGTATATATCAATGATTTGGATTTGAATGTAGGAAGTATGATTAAGAAGTTTGCAGATGATACAAAAATTGGCCGTGTGGTTAATAATGAAACAGAATGCTGTAGACTGCAGGAAGATATCAATGGACTCGTCTAGTGGGCAGAACAGTGGCAAATGGAATTCAGTTGGAATACACAATAAATGGTAGGACACTGAGAAATGCAGAGGATCAGCGGGACCTTGGAGTGCATGTCCACAGATCCCTGAAGGTAGCAGGACAGGTAGATAAAGTGGTTAAGCAGGCATACGGGATACTTGCCTTTATTAGCCGAGGCGTAGAATATAAGAGCGGGGAGGTTATGCTTCAACTGTATAAAACACTAGTTAGGCCGCAGCTAGAGTGCCGCGTGCAGTTCTGGTCACCACATTACAAGAAGGATGCGATTGCACTAGAGAAGGTGCAGAGGAGATTTCCGAGGATGTTGCCTGGGCTGGGGAATTTTAGTTATGAGGAAAGATTGGATAGGCTGGGGTTGTTTTCTTTGGAACACAGGAGGCTGAGGCGAGACCTAATTGAGGTGTGTAAAATTATGAGGGGCCGAGATAGAGTGGATAGGAAGGACCTATTTCCCTTAGCAGAAGGGTCAATAATAGATTTCAAGTAATTGGTAGGAGGTTTACAGGGAATTTGAGGAGACATTTTTTCACCCAGTGAATGGTGGGGGTCTGGAATGCACTGCCTGAAAGGGTGGTAGAGGCAGAAACCCTCATCACGTTTAAAAAGTACTTGGATATGCACTTGAACTGCCGTAACCTACAAGGCTACGGACCAAGTGCTGTAAAGTGGGATTTGGGTGGATTGCTCTTTGTCGGCTGGCACGGACAAGATGGGCCGAATGGCCTCCTTCTGTGCTGTAAATTTCTATGATTCTGCCTGATCATGTGACATCTGCCCACACGACTTCTACAAATGTTATTACATTGTAGCCAGGATTGTTTAGTTTCCAATTCCGCCCATTTTGAAGCCAGGTCTCCGTTATGGCTACTATTGCATAACCCCATGTGGCAACTTGCGCCTGCAACTCGTCAATCTTATTTGTAACACTCCTCGCATTAACACACATGCATTTCAACAGCATGCTAGTTGGCTTTGCTTTTTTCCTGAATTTAACTGCTGCTCTTTCTACATTCTTCTTTGTTCTGTTGCTGTTTGTCCCTCCGAGTTTTCTATGCACCTTGTCTCTCCTCTCTGCTGCTGTGTCCTGGTGGCCCTCCGCCAGTGTGTGTATTTTGGCTATCTTATTTTCTTCTTCTGCTTATTTCGGCCCTGTGTCTGGAGCCCCTTGCATTTGTGTAGCAGCAGGAGAATGTGCAGCGAAGAAATGGTCAAAGGAAAGCGAGAGAGAGAGACAGAGAGAGAGAGAGAGAGAGAGAGAGAGAGCAGCAAAAAGGATGTTGATTGATTAAGAGCAGTGTGTGCGCGTGTGTGTGCAAAACGTTGAGCAGCCTGTGGCGGCAGCAAAAGCCTACTGCACCTGGTATTCCCAGGCGGTCTCCCATCCAAGTACTAACCAGGCCTGACTCTGCTTAGCTTCCGAGATCAGACGAGATCGGGCGCATTCAGACTAGCACGGCCGTAGGCATATGCTGGCTGGCTTTCTCTTTACTTAAAGCTGTCGCCCATTTTTTTCTCTTCTACGCATTCATACAAGTATTCAACACTCAATTTACATTTACAAATTTTACTCCTCCCGCAACCCCCCACCCCCCCTCCACCTCTTCTTGCTGCTCTGCCTCCCACACAAACAAACTACAAGCCCAACCCTTCATTGCCTTCTATTCAAATATTACATCAAATAAACATGCTCAAACACCAAGTCTTAAGGGCTGTAGCATCTTTCAAACTGGACAAATACCCAGGCCCGCATCAAATCTATCCCACACTCTTAAGAGAAGTAAGACACCAAATAGCACAGGCTCTCACCATCATTTTACAATCCTCTCTGGCTACAGGTGTGGTGCCCGACCACTGGAGGACTGCTAACGTGCTACCGCTCTTTCAAAAGGGAGAGAGGGATAGACCGCATAATTACAGGCCAGTCAGCCTAACCTCGGTGGTGGGAAAATTATTGGAAAAAGTTCTGAGGGACAGGAGAAATCTTCATTTAGAAAGACACGGATTAATCAGGGACAGTCAGCATGGATTTCTTAACGGAAGGTCGTGTCTGACTAACGCAATTCAATTTTTCGAGGAGGTAACAAGGAGGGTCGATGAGGGTAGTGCCTTTGATGTAGTCTATATGGATTTTAGCAAGGCTTTTGATAAGGTCCCGCATGCCAGATTGGTCACGAAAGTAAAAGCCCATGGGATCCAAGGCAAAGTGGCAAGTTGGATCCAAAATTGGCTCAGAGGCAGGAAACAAAGGGTAATGGTCGAAGGGTGTTTTTGTGACCGGAAGGCTGTTTCCAGTGGGGTTCCGCAGGGCTCACAGAATCACAGAAACCCCACAGTGCAGATAGAGGCCATTTCGGCCCATCGAGCCTGCACCGACTCAGTACTGGGCCCTTTGCTTTTTCTGGTATATATCAATGATTTGGATTTGAATGTAGGAAGTATGATTAAGAAGTTTGCAGATGATACAAAAATTGGCCGTGTGGTTAATAATGAAACAGAATGCTGTAGACTGCAGGAAGATATCAATGGACTCGTCTAGTGGGCAGAACAGTGGCAAATGGAATTCAGTTGGAATACACAATAAATGGTAGGACACTGAGAAATGCAGAGGATCAGCGGGACCTTGGAGTGCATGTCCACAGATCCCTGAAGGTAGCAGGACAGGTAGATAAAGTGGTTAAGCAGGCATACGGGATACTTGCCTTTATTAGCCGAGGCGTAGAATATAAGAGCGGGGAGGTTATGCTTCAACTGTATAAAACACTAGTTAGGCCGCAGCTAGAGTGCCGCGTGCAGTTCTGGTCACCACATTACAAGAAGGATGCGATTGCACTAGAGAAGGTGCAGAGGAGATTTCCGAGGATGTTGCCTGGGCTGGGGAATTTTAGTTATGAGGAAAGATTGGATAGGCTGGGGTTGTTTTCTTTGGAACACAGGAGGCTGAGGCGAGACCTAATTGAGGTGTGTAAAATTATGAGGGGCCGAGATAGAGTGGATAGGAAGGACCTATTTCCCTTAGCAGAAGGGTCAATAATAGATTTCAAGTAATTGGTAGGAGGTTTACAGGGAATTTGAGGAGACATTTTTTCACCCAGTGAATGGTGGGGGTCTGGAATGCACTGCCTGAAAGGGTGGTAGAGGCAGAAACCCTCATCACGTTTAAAAAGTACTTGGATATGCACTTGAACTGCCGTAACCTACAAGGCTACGGACCAAGTGCTGTAAAGTGGGATTTGGGTGGATTGCTCTTTGTCGGCTGGCACGGACAAGATGGGCCGAATGGCCTCCTTCTGTGCTGTAAATTTCTATGATTCTGCCTGATCATGTGACATCTGCCCACACGACTTCTACAAATGTTATTACATTGTAGCCAGGATTGTTTAGTTTCCAATTCCGCCCATTTTGAAGCCAGGTCTCCGTTATGGCTACTATTGCATAACCCCATGTGGCAACTTGCGCCTGCAAATCGTCAATCTTATTTGTAACACTCCTCGCATTAACACACATGCATTTCAACAGCATGCTAGTTGGCTTTGCTTTTTTCCTGAATTTAACTGCTGCTCTTTCTACATTCTTCTTTGTTCTGTTGCTGTTTGTCCCTCCGAGTTTTCTATGCACCTTGTCTCTCCTCTCTGCTGCTGTGTCCTGGTGGCCCTCCGCCAGTGTGTGTATTTTGGCTATCTTATTTTCTTCTTCTGCTTATTTCGGCCCTGTGTCTGGAGCCCCTTGCATTTGTGTAGCAGCAGGAGAATGTGCAGCGAAGAAATGGTCAAAGGAAAGCGAGAGAGAGAGACAGAGAGAGAGAGAGAGAGAGCAGCAAAAAGGATGTTGATTGATTAAGAGCAGTGTGTGCGCGTGTGTGTGCAAAACGTTGAGCAGCCTGTGGCGGCAGCAAAAGCCTACTGCACCCGGTATTCCCAGGCAGTCTCCCATCCAAGTACTAACCAGGCCTGACTCTGCTTAGCTTCTCGAGATCAGACGAGATCGGGCACATTCAGACTAGTATGGCCGTAGGCATATGCTAGCTGGCTTTCTCTTTACTTAAAGCTGTCGCCCATTTTTTTCTCTTCTACGCATTCATACAAGTATTCAACACTCAATTTACATTTACAAATTTTACTCCTCCCGCAACCCCCCACCCCCCCTCCACCTCTTCTTGCTGCTCTGCCTCCCACACAAACAAACTACAAGCCCAACCCTTCATTGCCTTCTATTCAAATATTACATCAAATAAACATGCTCAAACACCAAGTCTTAAGGGCTGTAGCATCTTTCAAACTGGACAAATACCCAGGCCCGCATCAAATCTATCCCACACTCTTAAGAGAAGTAAGACACCAAATAGCACAGGCTCTCACCATCATTTTACAATCCTCTCTGGCTACAGGTGTGGTGCCCGACCACTGGAGGACTGCTAACGTGCTACCGTTCTTTCAAAAGGGAGAGAGGGATAGACCGCATAATTACAGGCCAGTCAGCCTAACCTCGGTGGTGGGAAAATTATTGGAAAAAGTTCTGAGGGACAGGAGAAATCTTCATTTAGAAAGACACGGATTAATCAGGGACAGTCAGCATGGATTTCTTAACGGAAGGTCGTGTCTGACTAACGCAATTCAATTTTTCGAGGAGGTAACAAGGAGGGTCGATGAGGGTAGTGCCTTTGATGTAGTCTATATGGATTTTAGCAAGGCTTTTGATAAGGTCCCGCATGCCAGATTGGTCACGAAAGTAAAAGCCCATGGGATCCAAGGCAAAGTGGCAAGTTGGATCCAAAATTGGCTCAGAGGCAGGAAACAAAGGGTAATGGTCGAAGGGTGTTTTTGTGACCGGAAGGCTGTTTCCAGTGGGGTTCCGCAGGGCTCACAGAATCACAGAAACCCCACAGTGCAGATAGAGGCCATTTCGGCCCATCGAGCCTGCACCGACTCAGTACTGGGCCCTTTGCTTTTTCTGGTATATATCAATGATTTGGATTTGAATGTAGGAAGTATGATTAAGAAGTTTGCAGATGATACAAAAATTGGCCGTGTGGTTAATAATGAAACAGAATGCTGTAGACTGCAGGAAGATATCAATGGACTCGTCTAGTGGGCAGAACAGTGGCAAATGGAATTCAGTTGGAATACACAATAAATGGTAGGACACTGAGAAATGCAGAGGATCAGCGGGACCTTGGAGTGCATGTCCACAGATCCCTGAAGGTAGCAGGACAGGTAGATAAAGTGGTTAAGCAGGCATACGGGATACTTGCCTTTATTAGCCGAGGCGTAGAATATAAGAGCGGGGAGGTTATGCTTCAACTGTATAAAACACTAGTTAGGCCGCAGCTAGAGTGCCGCGTGCAGTTCTGGTCACCACATTACAAGAAGGATGCGATTGCACTAGAGAAGGTGCAGAGGAGATTTCCGAGGATGTTGCCTGGGCTGGGGAATTTTAGTTATGAGGAAAGATTGGATAGGCTGGGGTTGTTTTCTTTGGAACACAGGAGGCTGAGGCGAGACCTAATTGAGGTGTGTAAAATTATGAGGGGCCGAGATAGAGTGGATAGGAAGGACCTATTTCCCTTAGCAGAAGGGTCAATAATAGATTTCAAGTAATTGGTAGGAGGTTTACAGGGAATTTGAGGAGACATTTTTTCACCCAGTGAATGGTGGGGGTCTGGAATGCACTGCCTGAAAGGGTGGTAGAGGCAGAAACCCTCATCACGTTTAAAAAGTACTTGGATATGCACTTGAACTGCCGTAACCTACAAGGCTACGGACCAAGTGCTGTAAAGTGGGATTTGGGTGGATTGCTCTTTGTCGGCTGGCACGGACAAGATGGGCCGAATGGCCTCCTTCTGTGCTGTAAATTTCTATGATTCTGCCTGATCATGTGACATCTGCCCACACGACTTCTACAAATGTTATTACATTGTAGCCAGGATTGTTTAGTTTCCAATTCCGCCCATTTTGAAGCCAGGTCTCCGTTATGGCTACTATTGCATAACCCCATGTGGCAACTTGCGCCTGCAACTCGTCAATCTTATTTGTAACACTCCTCGCATTAACACACATGCATTTCAACAGCATGCTAGTTGGCTTTGCTTTTTTCCTGAATTTAACTGCTGCTCTTTCTACATTCTTCTTTGTTCTGTTGCTGTTTGTCCCTCCGAGTTTTCTATGCACCTTGTCTCTCCTCTCTGCTGCTGTGTCCTGGTGGCCCTCCGCCAGTGTGTGTATTTTGGCTATCTTATTTTCTTCTTCTGCTTATTTCGGACCTGTGTCTGGAGCCCCTTGCATTTGTGTAGCAGCAGGAGAATGTGCAGCGAAGAAATGGTCAAAGGAAAGCGAGAGAGAGAGACAGAGAGAGAGAGAGAGAGAGAGGGAGAGAGCAGCAAAAAGGATGTTGATTGATTAAGAGCAGTGTGTGCGCGTGTGTGTGCAAAACGTTGAGCAGCCTGTGGCGGCAGCAAAAGCCTACTGCACCTGGTATTCCCAGGCGGTCTCCCATCCAAGTACTAACCAGGCCTGACTCTGCTTAGCTTCCGAGATCAGACGAGATCGGGCGCATTCAGACTAGCACGGCCGTAGGCATATGCTGGCTGGCTTTCTCTTTACTTAAAGCTGTCGCCCATTTTTTTCTCTTCTACGCATTCATACAAGTATTCAACACTCAATTTACATTTACAAATTTTACTCCTCCCGCAACCCCCCACCCCCCCTCCACCTCTTCTTGCTGCTCTGCCTCCCACACAAACAAACTACAAGCCCAACCCTTCATTGCCTTCTATTCAAATATTACATCAAATAAACATGCTCAAACACCAAGTCTTAAGGGCTGTAGCATCTTTCAAACTGGACAAATACCCAGGCCCGCATCAAATCTATCCCACACTCTTAAGAGAAGTAAGACACCAAATAGCACAGGCTCTCACCATCATTTTACAATCCTCTCTGGCTACAGGTGTGGTGCCCGACCACTGGAGGACTGCTAACGTGCTACCGCTCTTTCAAAAGGGAGAGAGGGATAGACCGCATAATTACAGGCCAGTCAGCCTAACCTCGGTGGTGGGAAAATTATTGGAAAAAGTTCTGAGGGACAGGAGAAATCTTCATTTAGAAAGACACGGATTAATCAGGGACAGTCAGCATGGATTTCTTAACGGAAGGTCGTGTCTGACTAACGCAATTCAATTTTTCGAGGAGGTAACAAGGAGGGTCGATGAGGGTAGTGCCTTTGATGTAGTCTATATGGATTTTAGCAAGGCTTTTGATAAGGTCCCGCATGCCAGATTGGTCACGAAAGTAAAAGCCCATGGGATCCAAGGCAAAGTGGCAAGTTGGATCCAAAATTGGCTCAGAGACAGGAAACAAAGGGTAATGGTCGAAGGGTGTTTTTGTGACCGGAAGGCTGTTTCCAGTGGGGTTCCGCAGGGCTCACAGAATCACAGAAACCCCACAGTGCAGATAGAGGCCATTTCGGCCCATCGAGCCTGCACCGACTCAGTACTGGGCCCTTTGCTTTTTCTGGTATATATCAATGATTTGGATTTGAATGTAGGAAGTATGATTAAGAAGTTTGCAGATGATACAAAAATTGGCCGTGTGGTTAATAATGAAACAGAATGCTGTAGACTGCAGGAAGATATCAATGGACTCGTCTAGTGGGCAGAACAGTGGCAAATGGAATTCAGTTGGAATACACAATAAATGGTAGGACACTGAGAAATGCAGAGGATCAGCGGGACCTTGGAGTGCATGTCCACAGATCCCTGAAGGTAGCAGGACAGGTAGATAAAGTGGTTAAGCAGGCATACGGGATACTTGCCTTTATTAGCCGAGGCGTAGAATATAAGAGCGGGGAGGTTATGCTTCAACTGTATAAAACACTAGTTAGGCCGCAGCTAGAGTGCCGCGTGCAGTTCTGGTCACCACATTACAAGAAGGATGCGATTGCACTAGAGAAGGTGCAGAGGAGATTTCCGAGGATGTTGCCTGGGCTGGGGAATTTTAGTTATGAGGAAAGATTGGATAGGCTGGGGTTGTTTTCTTTGGAACACAGGAGGCTGAGGCGAGACCTAATTGAGGTGTGTAAAATTATGAGGGGCCGAGATAGAGTGGATAGGAAGGACCTATTTCCCTTAGCAGAAGGGTCAATAATAGATTTCAAGTAATTGGTAGGAGGTTTACAGGGAATTTGAGGAGACATTTTTTCACCCAGTGAATGGTGGGGGTCTGGAATGCACTGCCTGAAAGGGTGGTAGAGGCAGAAACCCTCATCACGTTTAAAAAGTACTTGGATATGCACTTGAACTGCCGTAACCTACAAGGCTACGGACCAAGTGCTGTAAAGTGGGATTTGGGTGGATTGCTCTTTGTCGGCTGGCACGGACAAGATGGGCCGAATGGCCTCCTTCTGTGCTGTAAATTTCTATGATTCTGCCTGATCATGTGACATCTGCCCACACGACTTCTACAAATGTTATTACATTGTAGCCAGGATTGTTTAGTTTCCAATTCCGCCCATTTTGAAGCCAGGTCTCCGTTATGGCTACTATTGCATAACCCCATGTGGCAACTTGCGCCTGCAAATCGTCAATCTTATTTGTAACACTCCTCGCATTAACACACATGCATTTCAACAGCATGCTAGTTGGCTTTGCTTTTTTCCTGAATTTAACTGCTGCTCTTTCTACATTCTTCTTTGTTCTGTTGCTGTTTGTCCCTCCGAGTTTTCTATGCACCTTGTCTCTCCTCTCTGCTGCTGTGTCCTGGTGGCCCTCCGCCAGTGTGTGTATTTTGGCTATCTTATTTTCTTCTTCTGCTTATTTCGGCCCTGTGTCTGGAGCCCCTTGCATTTGTGTAGCAGCAGGAGAATGTGCAGCGAAGAAATGGTCAAAGGAAAGCGAGAGAGAGAGACAGAGAGAGAGAGAGAGAGAGCAGCAAAAAGGATGTTGATTGATTAAGAGCAGTGTGTGCGCGTGTGTGTGCAAAACGTTGAGCAGCCTGTGGCGGCAGCAAAAGCCTACTGCACCCGGTATTCCCAGGCAGTCTCCCATCCAAGTACTAACCAGGCCTGACTCTGCTTAGCTTCTCGAGATCAGACGAGATCGGGCACATTCAGACTAGTATGGCCGTAGGCATATGCTAGCTGGCTTTCTCTTTACTTAAAGCTGTCGCCCATTTTTTTCTCTTCTACGCATTCATACAAGTATTCAACACTCAATTTACATTTACAAATTTTACTCCTCCCGCAACCCCCCACCCCCCCTCCACCTCTTCTTGCTGCTCTGCCTCCCACACAAACAAACTACAAGCCCAACCCTTCATTGCCTTCTATTCAAATATTACATCAAATAAACATGCTCAAACACCAAGTCTTAAGGGCTGTAGCATCTTTCAAACTGGACAAATACCCAGGCCCGCATCAAATCTATCCCACACTCTTAAGAGAAGTAAGACACCAAATAGCACAGGCTCTCACCATCATTTTACAATCCTCTCTGGCTACAGGTGTGGTGCCCGACCACTGGAGGACTGCTAACGTGCTACCGTTCTTTCAAAAGGGAGAGAGGGATAGACCGCATAATTACAGGCCAGTCAGCCTAACCTCGGTGGTGGGAAAATTATTGGAAAAAGTTCTGAGGGACAGGAGAAATCTTCATTTAGAAAGACACGGATTAATCAGGGACAGTCAGCATGGATTTCTTAACGGAAGGTCGTGTCTGACTAACGCAATTCAATTTTTCGAGGAGGTAACAAGGAGGGTCGATGAGGGTAGTGCCTTTGATGTAGTCTATATGGATTTTAGCAAGGCTTTTGATAAGGTCCCGCATGCCAGATTGGTCACGAAAGTAAAAGCCCATGGGATCCAAGGCAAAGTGGCAAGTTGGATCCAAAATTGGCTCAGAGGCAGGAAACAAAGGGTAATGGTCGAAGGGTGTTTTTGTGACCGGAAGGCTGTTTCCAGTGGGGTTCCGCAGGGCTCACAGAATCACAGAAACCCCACAGTGCAGATAGAGGCCATTTCGGCCCATCGAGCCTGCACCGACTCAGTACTGGGCCCTTTGCTTTTTCTGGTATATATCAATGATTTGGATTTGAATGTAGGAAGTATGATTAAGAAGTTTGCAGATGATACAAAAATTGGCCGTGTGGTTAATAATGAAACAGAATGCTGTAGACTGCAGGAAGATATCAATGGACTCGTCTAGTGGGCAGAACAGTGGCAAATGGAATTCAGTTGGAATACACAATAAATGGTAGGACACTGAGAAATGCAGAGGATCAGCGGGACCTTGGAGTGCATGTCCACAGATCCCTGAAGGTAGCAGGACAGGTAGATAAAGTGGTTAAGCAGGCATACGGGATACTTGCCTTTATTAGCCGAGGCGTAGAATATAAGAGCGGGGAGGTTATGCTTCAACTGTATAAAACACTAGTTAGGCCGCAGCTAGAGTGCCGCGTGCAGTTCTGGTCACCACATTACAAGAAGGATGCGATTGCACTAGAGAAGGTGCAGAGGAGATTTCCGAGGATGTTGCCTGGGCTGGGGAATTTTAGTTATGAGGAAAGATTGGATAGGCTGGGGTTGTTTTCTTTGGAACACAGGAGGCTGAGGCGAGACCTAATTGAGGTGTGTAAAATTATGAGGGGCCGAGATAGAGTGGATAGGAAGGACCTATTTCCCTTAGCAGAAGGGTCAATAATAGATTTCAAGTAATTGGTAGGAGGTTTACAGGGAATTTGAGGAGACATTTTTTCACCCAGTGAATGGTGGGGGTCTGGAATGCACTGCCTGAAAGGGTGGTAGAGGCAGAAACCCTCATCACGTTTAAAAAGTACTTGGATATGCACTTGAACTGCCGTAACCTACAAGGCTACGGACCAAGTGCTGTAAAGTGGGATTTGGGTGGATTGCTCTTTGTCGGCTGGCACGGACAAGATGGGCCGAATGGCCTCCTTCTGTGCTGTAAATTTCTATGATTCTGCCTGATCATGTGACATCTGCCCACACGACTTCTACAAATGTTATTACATTGTAGCCAGGATTGTTTAGTTTCCAATTCCGCCCATTTTGAAGCCAGGTCTCCGTTATAGCTACTATTGCATAACCCCATGTGGCAACTTGCGCCTGCAACTCGTCAATCTTATTTGTAACGCTCCTCGCATTAACACACATGCATTTCAACAGCATGCTAGTTGGCTTTGCTTTTTTCCTGAATTTAACTGCTGCTCTTTCTACATTCTTCTTTGTTCTGTTGCTGTTTGTCCCTCCGAGTTTTCTATGCACCTTGTCTCTCCTCTCTGCTGCTGTGTCCTGGTGGCCCTCCGCCAGTGTGTGTATTTTGGCTATCTTATTTTCTTCTTCTGCTTATTTCGGCCCTGTGTCTGGAGCCCCTTGCATTTGTGTAGCAGCAGGAGAATGTGCAGCGAAGAAATGGTCAAAGGAAAGCGAGAGAGAGAGACAGAGAGAGAGAGAGAGAGAGAGAGAGAGAGCAGCAAAAAGGATGTTGATTGATTAAGAGCAGTGCGTGCGCGTGTGCGTGCAAAACGTTGAGCAGCCTGTGGCGGCAGCAAAAGCCTACTGCACCCGGTATTCCCAGGCAGTCTCCCATCCAAGTACTAACCAGGCCTGACTCTGCTTAGCTTCCGAGATCAGACGAGATCGGGCGCATTCAGACTAGTATGGCCGTAGGCATATGCTAGCTGGCTTTCTCTTTACTTAAAGCTGTCGCCCATTTTTTTCTCTTCTACGCATTCATACAAGTATTCAACACTCAATTTACATTTACAAATTTTACTCCTCCCGCAACCCCCCACCCCCCCTCCACCTCTTCTTGCTGCTCTGCCTCCCACACAAACAAACTACAAGCCCAACCCTTCATTGCCTTCTATTCAAATATTACATCAAATAAACATGCTCAAACACCAAGTCTTAAGGGCTGTAGTATCTTTCAAACTGGACAAATACCCAGGCCCGCATCAAATCTATCCCACACTCTTAAGAGAAGTAAGACACCAAATAGCACAGGCTCTCACCATCATTTTACAATCCTCTCTGGCTACAGGTGTGGTGCCCGACCACTGGAGGACTGCTAACGTGCTACCGTTCTTTCAAAAGGGAGAGAGGGATAGACCGCATAATTACAGGCCAGTCAGCCTAACCTCGGTGGTGGGAAAATTATTGGAAAAAGTTCTGAGGGACAGGAGAAATCTTCATTTAGAAAGACACGGATTAATCAGGGACAGTCAGCATGGATTTCTTAACGGAAGGTCGTGTCTGACTAACGCAATTCAATTTTTCGAGGAGGTAACAAGGAGGGTCGATGAGGGTAGTGCCTTTGATGTAGTCTATATGGATTTTAGCAAGGCTTTTGATAAGGTCCCGCATGCCAGATTGGTCACGAAAGTAAAAGCCCATGGGATCCAAGGCAAAGTGGCAAGTTGGATCCAAAATTGGCTCAGAGGCAGGAAACAAAGGGTAATGGTCGAAGGGTGTTTTTGTGACCGGAAGGCTGTTTCCAGTGGGGTTCCGCAGGGCTCACAGAATCACAGAAACCCCACAGTGCAGATAGAGGCCATTTCGGCCCATCGAGCCTGCACCGACTCAGTACTGGGCCCTTTGCTTTTTCTGGTATATATCAATGATTTGGATTTGAATGTAGGAAGTATGATTAAGAAGTTTGCAGATGATACAAAAATTGGCCGTGTGGTTAATAATGAAACAGAATGCTGTAGACTGCAGGAAGATATCAATGGACTCGTCTAGTGGGCAGAACAGTGGCAAATGGAATTCAGTTGGAATACACAATAAATGGTAGGACACTGAGAAATGCAGAGGATCAGCGGGACCTTGGAGTGCATGTCCACAGATCCCTGAAGGTAGCAGGACAGGTAGATAAAGTGGTTAAGCAGGCATACGGGATACTTGCCTTTATTAGCCGAGGCGTAGAATATAAGAGCGGGGAGGTTATGCTTCAACTGTATAAAACACTAGTTAGGCCGCAGCTAGAGTGCCGCGTGCAGTTCTGGTCACCACATTACAAGAAGGATGCGATTGCACTAGAGAAGGTGCAGAGGAGATTTCCGAGGATGTTGCCTGGGCTGGGGAATTTTAGTTATGAGGAAAGATTGGATAGGCTGGGGTTGTTTTCTTTGGAACACAGGAGGCTGAGGCGAGACCTAATTGAGGTGTGTAAAATTATGAGGGGCCGAGATAGAGTGGATAGGAAGGACCTATTTCCCTTAGCAGAAGGGTCAATAATAGATTTCAAGTAATTGGTAGGAGGTTTACAGGGAATTTGAGGAGACATTTTTTCACCCAGTGAATGGTGGGGGTCTGGAATGCACTGCCTGAAAGGGTGGTAGAGGCAGAAACCCTCATCACGTTTAAAAAGTACTTGGATATGCACTTGAACTGCCGTAACCTACAAGGCTACGGACCAAGTGCTGTAAAGTGGGATTTGGGTGGATTGCTCTTTGTCGGCTGGCACGGACAAGATGGGCCGAATGGCCTCCTTCTGTGCTGTAAATTTCTATGATTCTGCCTGATCATGTGACATCTGCCCACACGACTTCTACAAATGTTATTACATTGTAGCCAGGATTGTTTAGTTTCCAATTCCGCCCATTTTGAAGCCAGGTCTCCGTTATGGCTACTATTGCATAACCCCATGTGGCAACTTGCGCCTGCAAATCGTCAATCTTATTTGTAACACTCCTCGCATTAACACACATGCATTTCAACAGCATGCTAGTTGGCTTTGCTTTTTTCCTGAATTTAACTGCTGCTCTTTCTACATTCTTCTTTGTTCTGTTGCTGTTTGTCCCTCCGAGTTTTCTATGCACCTTGTCTCTCCTCTCTGCTGCTGTGTCCTGGTGGCCCTCCGCCAGTGTGTGTATTTTGGCTATCTTATTTTCTTCTTCTGCTTATTTCGGCCCTGTGTCTGGAGCCCCTTGCATTTGTGTAGCAGCAGGAGAATGTGCAGCGAAGAAATGGTCAAAGGAAAGCGAGAGAGAGAGACAGAGAGAGAGAGAGAGAGAGCAGCAAAAAGGATGTTGATTGATTAAGAGCAGTGTGTGCGCGTGTGTGTGCAAAACGTTGAGCAGCCTGTGGCGGCAGCAAAAGCCTACTGCACCCGGTATTCCCAGGCGGTCTCCCATCCAAGTACTAACCAGGCCTGACTCTGCTTAGCTTCCGAGATCAGACGAGATCGGGCACATTCAGACTAGTATGGCCGTAGGCATATGCTAGCTGGCTTTCTCTTTACTTAAAGCTGTCGCCCATTTTTTTCTCTTCTACGCATTCATACAAGTATTCAACACTCAATTTACATTTACAAATTTTACTCCTCCCGCAACCCCCCACCCCCCCTCCACCTCTTCTTGCTGCTCTGCCTCCCACACAAACAAACTACAAGCCCAACCCTTCATTGCCTTCTATTCAAATATTACATCAAATAAACATGCTCAAACACCAAGTCTTAAGGGCTGTAGCATCTTTCAAACTGGACAAATACCCAGGCCCGCATCAAATCTATCCCACACTCTTAAGAGAAGTAAGACACCAAATAGCACAGGCTCTCACCATCATTTTACAATCCTCTCTGGCTACAGGTGTGGTGCCCGACCACTGGAGGACTGCTAACGTGCTACCGTTCTTTCAAAAGGGAGAGAGGGATAGACCGCATAATTACAGGCCAGTCAGCCTAACCTCGGTGGTGGGAAAATTATTGGAAAAAGTTCTGAGGGACAGGAGAAATCTTCATTTAGAAAGACACGGATTAATCAGGGACAGTCAGCATGGATTTCTTAACGGAAGGTCGTGTCTGACTAACGCAATTCAATTTTTCGAGGAGGTAACAAGGAGGGTCGATGAGGGTAGTGCCTTTGATGTAGTCTATATGGATTTTAGCAAGGCTTTTGATAAGGTCCCGCATGCCAGATTGGTCACGAAAGTAAAAGCCCATGGGATCCAAGGCAAAGTGGCAAGTTGGATCCAAAATTGGCTCAGAGGCAGGAAACAAAGGGTAATGGTCGAAGGGTGTTTTTGTGACCGGAAGGCTGTTTCCAGTGGGGTTCCGCAGGGCTCACAGAATCACAGAAACCCCACAGTGCAGATAGAGGCCATTTCGGCCCATCGAGCCTGCACCGACTCAGTACTGGGCCCTTTGCTTTTTCTGGTATATATCAATGATTTGGATTTGAATGTAGGAAGTATGATTAAGAAGTTTGCAGATGATACAAAAATTGGCCGTGTGGTTAATAATGAAACAGAATGCTGTAGACTGCAGGAAGATATCAATGGACTCGTCTAGTGGGCAGAACAGTGGCAAATGGAATTCAGTTGGAATACACAATAAATGGTAGGACACTGAGAAATGCAGAGGATCAGCGGGACCTTGGAGTGCATGTCCACAGATCCCTGAAGGTAGCAGGACAGGTAGATAAAGTGGTTAAGCAGGCATACGGGATACTTGCCTTTATTAGCCGAGGCGTAGAATATAAGAGCGGGGAGGTTATGCTTCAACTGTATAAAACACTAGTTAGGCCGCAGCTAGAGTGCCGCGTGCAGTTCTGGTCACCACATTACAAGAAGGATGCGATTGCACTAGAGAAGGTGCAGAGGAGATTTCCGAGGATGTTGCCTGGGCTGGGGAATTTTAGTTATGAGGAAAGATTGGATAGGCTGGGGTTGTTTTCTTTGGAACACAGGAGGCTGAGGCGAGACCTAATTGAGGTGTGTAAAATTATGAGGGGCCGAGATAGAGTGGATAGGAAGGACCTATTTCCCTTAGCAGAAGTGTCAATAATAGATTTCAAGTAATTGGTAGGAGGTTTACAGGGAATTTGAGGAGACATTTTTTCACCCAGTGAATGGTGGGGGTCTGGAATGCACTGCCTGAAAGGGTGGTAGAGGCAGAAACCTTCATCACGTTTAAAAAGTACTTGGATATGCACTTGAACTGCCGTAACCTACAAGGCTACGGACCAAGTGCTGTAAAGTGGGATTTGGGTGGATTGCTCTTTGTCGGCTGGCACGGACAAGATGGGCCGAATGGCCTCCTTCTGTGCTGTAAATTTCTATGATTCTGCCTGATCATGTGACATCTGCCCACACGACTTCTACAAATGTTATTACATTGTAGCCAGGATTGTTTAGTTTCCAATTCCGCCCATTTTGAAGCCAGGTCTCCGTTATAGCTACTATTGCATAACCCCATGTGGCAACTTGCGCCTGCAACTCGTCAATCTTATTTGTAACGCTCCTCGCATTAACACACATGCATTTCAACAGCATGCTAGTTGGCTTTGCTTTTTTCCTGAATTTAACTGCTGCTCTTTCTACATTCTTCTTTGTTCTGTTGCTGTTTGTCCCTCCGAGTTTTCTATGCACCTTGTCTCTCCTCTCTGCTGCTGTGTCCTGGTGGCCCTCCGCCAGTGTGTGTATTTTGGCTATCTTATTTTCTTCTTCTGCTTATTTCGGCCCTGTGTCTGGAGCCCCTTGCATTTGTGTAGCAGCAGGAGAATGTGCAGCGAAGAAATGGTCAAAGGAAAGCGAGAGAGAGAGACAGAGAGAGAGAGAGAGAGAGAGAGAGCAGCAAAAAGGATGTTGATTGATTAAGAGCAGTGTGTGCGCGTGTGTGTGCAAAACGTTGAGCAGCCTGTGGCGGCAGCAAAAGCCTACTGCACCCGGTATTCCCAGGCAGTCTCCCATCCAAGTACTAACCAGGCCTGACTCTGCTTAGCTTCCGAGATCAGACGAGATCGGGCGCATTCAGACTAGTATGGCCGTAGGCATATGCTAGCTGGCTTTCTCTTTACTTAAAGCTGTCGCCCATTTTTTTCTCTTCTACGCATTCATACAAGTATTCAACACTCAATTTACATTTACAAATTTTACTCCTCCCGCAACCCCCCACCCCCCCTCCACCTCTTCTTGCTGCTCTGCCTCCCACACAAACAAACTACAAGCCCAACCCTTCATTGCCTTCTATTCAAATATTACATCAAATAAACATGCTCAAACACCAAGTCTTAAGGGCTGTAGTATCTTTCAAACTGGACAAATACCCAGGCCCGCATCAAATCTATCCCACACTCTTAAGAGAAGTAAGACACCAAATAGCACAGGCTCTCACCATCATTTTACAATCCTCTCTGGCTACAGGTGTGGTGCCCGACCACTGGAGGACTGCTAACGTGCTACCGTTCTTTCAAAAGGGAGAGAGGGATAGACCGCATAATTACAGGCCAGTCAGCCTAACCTCGGTGGTGGGAAAATTATTGGAAAAAGTTCTGAGGGACAGGAGAAATCTTCATTTAGAAAGACACGGATTAATCAGGGACAGTCAGCATGGATTTCTTAACGGAAGGTCGTGTCTGACTAACGCAATTCAATTTTTCGAGGAGGTAACAAGGAGGGTCGATGAGGGTAGTGCCTTTGATGTAGTCTATATGGATTTTAGCAAGGCTTTTGATAAGGTCCCGCATGCCAGATTGGTCACGAAAGTAAAAGCCCATGGGATCCAAGGCAAAGTGGCAAGTTGGATCCAAAATTGGCTCAGAGGCAGGAAACAAAGGGTAATGGTCGAAGGGTGTTTTTGTGACCGGAAGGCTGTTTCCAGTGGGGTTCCGCAGGGCTCACAGAATCACAGAAACCCCACAGTGCAGATAGAGGCCATTTCGGCCCATCGAGCCTGCACCGACTCAGTACTGGGCCCTTTGCTTTTTCTGGTATATATCAATGATTTGGATTTGAATGTAGGAAGTATGATTAAGAAGTTTGCAGATGATACAAAAATTGGCCGTGTGGTTAATAATGAAACAGAATGCTGTAGACTGCAGGAAGATATCAATGGACTCGTCTAGTGGGCAGAACAGTGGCAAATGGAATTCAGTTGGAATACACAATAAATGGTAGGACACTGAGAAATGCAGAGGATCAGCGGGACCTTGGAGTGCATGTCCACAGATCCCTGAAGGTAGCAGGACAGGTAGATAAAGTGGTTAAGCAGACATACGGGATACTTGCCTTTATTAGCCGAGGCGTAGAATATAAGAGCGGGGAGGTTATGCTTCAACTGTATAAAACACTAGTTAGGCCGCAGCTAGAGTGCCGCGTGCAGTTCTGGTCACCAGATTACAAGAAGGATGCGATTGCACTAGAGAAGGTGCAGAGGAGATTTCCGAGGATGTTGCCTGGGCTGGGGAATTTTAGTTATGAGGAAAGATTGGATAGGCTGGGGTTGTTTTCTTTGGAACACAGGAGGCTGAGGCGAGACCTAATTGAGGTGTGTAAAATTATGAGGGGCCGAGATAGAGTGGATAGGAAGGACCTATTTCCCTTAGCAGAAGGGTCAATAATAGATTTCAAGTAATTGGTAGGAGGTTTACAGGGAATTTGAGGAGACATTTTTTCACCCAGTGAATGGTGGGGGTCTGGAATGCACTGCCTGAAAGGGTGGTAGAGGCAGAAACCCTCATCACGTTTAAAAAGTACTTGGATATGCACTTGAACTGCCGTAACCTACAAGGCTACGGACCAAGTGCTGTAAAGTGGGATTTGGGTGGATTGCTCTTTGTCGGCTGGCACGGACAAGATGGGCCGAATGGCCTCCTTCTGTGCTGTAAATTTCTATGATTCTGCCTGATCATGTGACATCTGCCCACACGACTTCTACAAATGTTATTACATTGTAGCCAGGATTGTTTAGTTTCCAATTCCGCCCATTTTGAAGCCAGGTCTCCGTTATGGCTACTATTGCATAACCCCATGTGGCAACTTGCGCCTGCAACTCGTCAATCTTATTTGTAACGCTCCTCGCATTAACACACATGCATTTCAACAGCATGCTAGTTGGCTTTGCTTTTTTCCTGAATTTAACTGCTGCTCTTTCGACATTCTTCTTTGTTCTGTTGCTGTTTGTCCCTCCGAGTTTTCTATGCACCTTGTCTCTCCTCTCTGCTGCTGTGTCCTGGTGGCCCTCCGCCAGTGTGTGTATTTTGGCTATCTTATTTTCTTCTTCTGCTTATTTCGGCCCTGTGTCTGGAGCCCCTTGCATTTGTGTAGCAGCAGGAGAATGTGCAGCGAAGAAATGGTCAAAGGAAAGCGAGAGAGAGAGAGAGAGAGCAGCAAAAAGGATGTTGATTGATTAAGAGCAGTGTGTGCGCGTGTGTGTGCAAAACGTTGAGCAGCCTGTGGCGGCAGCAAAAGCCTACTGCACCTGGTATTCCCAGGCGGTCTCCCATCCAAGTACTAACCAGGCCTGACTCTGCTTAGCTTCCGAGATCAGACGAGATCGGGCGCATTCAGACTAGTATGGCCGTAGGCATATGCTGGCTGGCTTTCTCTTTACTTAAAGCTGTCGCCCATTTTTTTCTCTTCTACGCATTCATACAAGTATTCAACACTCAATTTACATTTACAAATTTTACTCCTCCCGCAACCCCCCACCCCCCCTCCACCTCTTCTTGCTGCTCTGCCTCCCACACAAACAAACTACAAGCCCAACCCTTCATTGCCTTCTATTCAAATATTACATCAAATAAACATGCTCAAACATCAAGTCTTAAGGGCTGTAGCATCTTTCAAACTGGACAAATACCCAGGCCCGCATCAAATCTATCCCACACTCTTAAGGGAAGTAAGACACCAAATAGCACAGGCTCTCACCATCATTTTACAATCCTCTCTGGCTACAGGTGTGGTGCCCGACCACTGGAGGACTGCTAACGTGCTACCGTTCTTTCAAAAGGGAGAGAGGGATAGACCGCATAATTACAGGCCAGTCAGCCTAACCTCGGTGGTGGGAAAATTATTGGAAAAAGTTCTGAGGGACAGGAGAAATCTTCATTTAGAAAGACACGGATTAATCAGGGACAGTCAGCATGGATTTCTTAACGGAAGGTCGTGTCTGACTAACGCAATTCAATTTTTCGAGGAGGTAACAAGGAGGGTCGATGAGGGTAGTGCCTTTGATGTAGTCTATATGGATTTTAGCAAGGCTTTTGATAAGGTCCCGCATGCCAGATTGGTCACGAAAGTAAAAGCCCATGGGATCCAAGGCAAAGTGGCAAGTTGGATCCAAAATTGGCTCAGAGGCAGGAAACAAAGGGTAATGGTCGAAGGGTGTTTTTGTGACCGGAAGGCTGTTTCCAGTGGGGTTCCGCAGGGCTCACAGAATCACAGAAACCCCACAGTGCAGATAGAGGCCATTTCGGCCCATCGAGCCTGCACCGACTCAGTACTGGGCCCTTTGCTTTTTCTGGTATATATCAATGATTTGGATTTGAATGTAGGAAGTATGATTAAGAAGTTTGCAGATGATACAAAAATTGGCCGTGTGGTTAATAATGAAACAGAATGCTGTAGACTGCAGGAAGATATCAATGGACTCGTCTAGTGGGCAGAACAGTGGCAAATGGAATTCAGTTGGAATACACAATAAATGGTAGGACACTGAGAAATGCAGAGGATCAGCGGGACCTTGGAGTGCATGTCCACAGATCCCTGAAGGTAGCAGGACAGGTAGATAAAGTGGTTAAGCAGGCATACGGGATACTTGCCTTTATTAGCCGAGGCGTAGAATATAAGAGCGGGGAGGTTATGCTTCAACTGTATAAAACACTAGTTAGGCCGCAGCTAGAGTGCCGCGTGCAGTTCTGGTCACCACATTACAAGAAGGATGCGATTGCACTAGAGAAGGTGCAGAGGAGATTTCCGAGGATGTTGCCTGGGCTGGGGAATTTTAGTTATGAGGAAAGATTGGATAGGCTGGGGTTGTTTTCTTTGGAACACAGGAGGCTGAGGCGAGACCTAATTGAGGTGTGTAAAATTATGAGGGGCCGAGATAGAGTGGATAGGAAGGACCTATTTCCCTTAGCAGAAGGGTCAATAATAGATTTCAAGTAATTGGTAGGAGGTTTACAGGGAATTTGAGGAGACATTTTTTCACCCAGTGAATGGTGGGGGTCTGGAATGCACTGCCTGAAAGGGTGGTAGAGGCAGAAACCCTCATCACGTTTAAAAAGTACTTGGATATGCACTTGAACTGCCGTAACCTACAAGGCTACGGACCAAGTGCTGTAAAGTGGGATTTGGGTGGATTGCTCTTTGTCGGCTGGCACGGACAAGATGGGCCGAATGGCCTCCTTCTGTGCTGTAAATTTCTATGATTCTGCCTGATCATGTGACATCTGCCCACACGACTTCTACAAATGTTATTACATTGTAGCCAGGATTGTTTAGTTTCCAATTCCGCCCATTTTGAAGCCAGGTCTCCGTTATAGCTACTATTGCATAACCCCATGTGGCAACTTGCGCCTGCAACTCGTCAATCTTATTTGTAACGCTCCTCGCATTAACACACATGCATTTCAACAGCATGCTAGTTGGCTTTGCTTTTTTCCTGAATTTAACTGCTGCTCTTTCTACATTCTTCTTTGTTCTGTTGCTGTTTGTCCCTCCGAGTTTTCTATGCACCTTGTCTCTCCTCTCTGCTGCTGTGTCCTGGTGGCCCTCCGCCAGTGTGTGTATTTTGGCTATCTTATTTTCTTCTTCTGCTTATTTCGGCCCTGTGTCTGGAGCCCCTTGCATTTGTGTAGCAGCAGGAGAATGTGCAGCGAAGAAATGGTCAAAGGAAAGCGAGAGAGAGAGACAGAGAGAGAGAGAGAGAGAGCAGCAAAAAGGATGTTGATTGATTAAGAGCAGTGTGTGCGCGTGTGTGTGCAAAACGTTGAGCAGCCTGTGGCGGCAGCAAAAGCCTACTGCACCTGGTATTCCCAGGCAGTCTCCCATCCAAGTACTAACCAGGCCTGACTCTGCTTAGCTTCCGAGATCAGACGAGATCGGGCACATTCAGACTAGTATGGCCGTAGGCATATGCTAGCTGGCTTTCTCTTTACTTAAAGCTGTCGCCCATTTTTTTCTCTTCTACGCATTCATACAAGTATTCAACACTCAATTTACATTTACAAATTTTACTCCTCCCGCAACCCCCCACCCCCCCTCCACCTCTTCTTGCTGCTCTGCCTCCCACACAAACAAACTACAAGCCCAACCCTTCATTGCCTTCTATTCAAATATTACATCAAATAAACATGCTCAAACACCAAGTCTTAAGGGCTGTAGCATCTTTCAAACTGGACAAATACCCAGGCCCGCATCAAATCTATCCCACACTCTTAAGAGAAGTAAGACACCAAATAGCACAGGCTCTCACCATCATTTTACAATCCTCTCTGGCTACAGGTGTGGTGCCCGACCACTGGAGGACTGCTAACGTGCTACCGTTCTTTCAAAAGGGAGAGAGGGATAGACCGCATAATTACAGGCCAGTCAGCCTAACCTCGGTGGTGGGAAAATTATTGGAAAAAGTTCTGAGGGACAGGAGAAATCTTCATTTAGAAAGACACGGATTAATCAGGGACAGTCAGCATGGATTTCTTAACGGAAGGTCGTGTCTGACTAACGCAATTCAATTTTTCGAGGAGGTAACAAGGAGGGTCGATGAGGGTAGTGCCTTTGATGTAGTCTATATGGATTTTAGCAAGGCTTTTGATAAGGTCCCGCATGCCAGATTGGTCACGAAAGTAAAAGCCCATGGGATCCAAGGCAAAGTGGCAAGTTGGATCCAAAATTGGCTCAGAGGCAGGAAACAAAGGGTAATGGTCGAAGGGTGTTTTTGTGACCGGAAGGCTGTTTCCAGTGGGGTTCCGCAGGGCTCACAGAATCACAGAAACCCCACAGTGCAGATAGAGGCCATTTCGGCCCATCGAGCCTGCACCGACTCAGTACTGGGCCCTTTGCTTTTTCTGGTATATATCAATGATTTGGATTTGAATGTAGGAAGTATGATTAAGAAGTTTGCAGATGATACAAAAATTGGCCGTGTGGTTAATAATGAAACAGAATGCTGTAGACTGCAGGAAGATATCAATGGACTCGTCTAGTGGGCAGAACAGTGGCAAATGGAATTCAGTTGGAATACACAATAAATGGTAGGACACTGAGAAATGCAGAGGATCAGCGGGACCTTGGAGTGCATGTCCACAGATCCCTGAAGGTAGCAGGACAGGTAGATAAAGTGGTTAAGCAGGCATACGGGATACTTGCCTTTATTAGCCGAGGCGTAGAATATAAGAGCGGGGAGGTTATGCTTCAACTGTATAAAACACTAGTTAGGCCGCAGCTAGAGTGCCGCGTGCAGTTCTGGTCACCACATTACAAGAAGGATGCGATTGCACTAGAGAAGGTGCAGAGGAGATTTCCGAGGATGTTGCCTGGGCTGGGGAATTTTAGTTATGAGGAAAGATTGGATAGGCTGGGGTTGTTTTCTTTGGAACACAGGAGGCTGAGGCGAGACCTAATTGAGGTGTGTAAAATTATGAGGGGCCGAGATAGAGTGGATAGGAAGGACCTATTTCCCTTAGCAGAAGGGTCAATAATAGATTTCAAGTAATTGGTAGGAGGTTTACAGGGAATTTGAGGAGACATTTTTTCACCCAGTGAATGGTGGGGGTCTGGAATGCACTGCCTGAAAGGGTGGTAGAGGCAGAAACCTTCATCACGTTTAAAAAGTACTTGGATATGCACTTGAACTGCCGTAACCTACAAGGCTACGGACCAAGTGCTGTAAAGTGGGATTTGGGTGGATTGCTCTTTGTCGGCTGGCACGGACAAGATGGGCCGAATGGCCTCCTTCTGTGCTGTAAATTTCTATGATTCTGCCTGATCATGTGACATCTGCCCACACGACTTCTACAAATGTTATTACATTGTAGCCAGGATTGTTTAGTTTCCAATTCCGCCCATTTTGAAGCCAGGTCTCCGTTATAGCTACTATTGCATAACCCCATGTGGCAACTTGCGCCTGCAACTCGTCAATCTTATTTGTAACGCTCCTCGCATTAACACACATGCATTTCAACAGCATGCTAGTTGGCTTTGCTTTTTTCCTGAATTTAACTGCTGCTCTTTCTACATTCTTCTTTGTTCTGTTGCTGTTTGTCCCTCCGAGTTTTCTATGCACCTTGTCTCTCCTCTCTGCTGCTGTGTCCTGGTGGCCCTCCGCCAGTGTGTGTATTTTGGCTATCTTATTTTCTTCTTCTGCTTATTTCGGCCCTGTGTCTGGAGCCCCTTGCATTTGTGTAGCAGCAGGAGAATGTGCAGCGAAGAAATGGTCAAAGGAAAGCGAGAGAGAGAGACAGAGAGAGAGAGAGAGAGAGAGAGAGAGAGAGCAGCAAAAAGGATGTTGATTGATTAAGAGCAGTGTGTGCGCGTGTGTGTGCAAAACGTTGAGCAGCCTGTGGCGGCAGCAAAAGCCTACTGCACCCGGTATTCCCAGGCAGTCTCCCATCCAAGTACTAACCAGGCCTGACTCTGCTTAGCTTCCGAGATCAGACGAGATCGGGCGCATTCAGACTAGTATGGCCGTAGGCATATGCTAGCTGGCTTTCTCTTTACTTAAAGCTGTCGCCCATTTTTTTCTCTTCTACGCATTCATACAAGTATTCAACACTCAATTTACATTTACAAATTTTACTCCTCCCGCAACCCCCCACCCCCCCTCCACCTCTTCTTGCTGCTCTGCCTCCCACACAAACAAACTACAAGCCCAACCCTTCATTGCCTTCTATTCAAATATTACATCAAATAAACATGCTCAAACACCAAGTCTTAAGGGCTGTAGTATCTTTCAAACTGGACAAATACCCAGGCCCGCATCAAATCTATCCCACACTCTTAAGAGAAGTAAGACACCAAATAGCACAGGCTCTCACCATCATTTTACAATCCTCTCTGGCTACAGGTGTGGTGCCCGACCACTGGAGGACTGCTAACGTGCTACCGTTCTTTCAAAAGGGAGAGAGGGATAGACCGCATAATTACAGGCCAGTCAGCCTAACCTCGGTGGTGGGAAAATTATTGGAAAAAGTTCTGAGGGACAGGAGAAATCTTCATTTAGAAAGACACGGATTAATCAGGGACAGTCAGCATGGATTTCTTAACGGAAGGTCGTGTCTGACTAACGCAATTCAATTTTTCGAGGAGGTAACAAGGAGGGTCGATGAGGGTAGTGCCTTTGATGTAGTCTATATGGATTTTAGCAAGGCTTTTGATAAGGTCCCGCATGCCAGATTGGTCACGAAAGTAAAAGCCCATGGGATCCAAGGCAAAGTGGCAAGTTGGATCCAAAATTGGCTCAGAGGCAGGAAACAAAGGGTAATGGTCGAAGGGTGTTTTTGTGACCGGAAGGCTGTTTCCAGTGGGGTTCCGCAGGGCTCACAGAATCACAGAAACCCCACAGTGCAGATAGAGGCCATTTCGGCCCATCGAGCCTGCACCGACTCAGTACTGGGCCCTTTGCTTTTTCTGGTATATATCAATGATTTGGATTTGAATGTAGGAAGTATGATTAAGAAGTTTGCAGATGATACAAAAATTGGCCGTGTGGTTAATAATGAAACAGAATGCTGTAGACTGCAGGAAGATATCAATGGACTCGTCTAGTGGGCAGAACAGTGGCAAATGGAATTCAGTTGGAATACACAATAAATGGTAGGACACTGAGAAATGCAGAGGATCAGCGGGACCTTGGAGTGCATGTCCACAGATCCCTGAAGGTAGCAGGACAGGTAGATAAAGTGGTTAAGCAGACATACGGGATACTTGCCTTTATTAGCCGAGGCGTAGAATATAAGAGCGGGGAGGTTATGCTTCAACTGTATAAAACACTAGTTAGGCCGCAGCTAGAGTGCCGCGTGCAGT
Source organism: Somniosus microcephalus (assembly GCF_052327205.1). Lineage (NCBI taxonomy): Eukaryota > Metazoa > Chordata > Chondrichthyes > Squaliformes > Somniosidae > Somniosus > Somniosus microcephalus. Next base: position 22,780,439 of record NC_141005.1, read on the forward strand.
TCTGGTCACCACATTACAAGAAGGATGCGATTGCACTAGAGAAGGTGCAGAGGAGATTTCCGAGGATGTTGCCTGGGCTGGGGAATTTTAGTTATGAGGAAAGATTGGATAGGCTGGGGTTGTTTTCTTTGGAACACAGGAGGCTGAGGCGAGACCTAATTGAGGTGTGTAAAATTATGAGGGGCCGAGATAGAGTGGATAGGAAGGACCTATTTCCCTTAGCAGAAGGGTCAATAATAGATTTCAAGTAATTGGTAGGAGGTTTACAGGGAATTTGAGGAGACATTTTTTCACCCAGTGAATGGTGGGGGTCTGGAATGCACTGCCTGAAAGGGTGGTAGAGGCAGAAACCCTCATCACGTTTAAAAAGTACTTGGATATGCACTTGAACTGCCGTAACCTACAAGGCTACGGACCAAGTGCTGTAAAGTGGGATTTGGGTGGATTGCTCTTTGTCGGCTGGCACGGACAAGATGGGCCGAATGGCCTCCTTCTGTGCTGTAAATTTCTATGATTCTGCCTGATCATGTGACATCTGCCCACACGACTTCTACAAATGTTATTACATTGTAGCCAGGATTGTTTAGTTTCCAATTCCGCCCATTTTGAAGCCAGGTCTCCGTTATGGCTACTATTGCATAACCCCATGTGGCAACTTGCGCCTGCAACTCGTCAATCTTATTTGTAACGCTCCTCGCATTAACACACATGCATTTCAACAGCATGCTAGTTGGCTTTGCTTTTTTCCTGAATTTAACTGCTGCTCTTTCGACATTCTTCTTTGTTCTGTTGCTGTTTGTCCCTCCGAGTTTTCTATGCACCTTGTCTCTCCTCTCTGCTGCTGTGTCCTGGTGGCCCTCCGCCAGTGTGTGTATTTTGGCTATCTTATTTTCTTCTTCTGCTTATTTCGGCCCTGTGTCTGGAGCCCCTTGCATTTGTGTAGCAGCAGGAGAATGTGCAGCGAAGAAATGGTCAAAGGAAAGCGAGAGAGAGAGAGAGAGAGCAGCAAAAAGGATGTTGATTGATTAAGAGCAGTGTGTGCGCGTGTGTGTGCAAAACGTTGAGCAGCCTGTGGCGGCAGCAAAAGCCTACTGCACCTGGTATTCCCAGGCGGTCTCCCATCCAAGTACTAACCAGGCCTGACTCTGCTTAGCTTCCGAGATCAGACGAGATCGGGCGCATTCAGACTAGTATGGCCGTAGGCATATGCTGGCTGGCTTTCTCTTTACTTAAAGCTGTCGCCCATTTTTTTCTCTTCTACGCATTCATACAAGTATTCAACACTCAATTTACATTTACAAATTTTACTCCTCCCGCAACCCCCCACCCCCCCTCCACCTCTTCTTGCTGCTCTGCCTCCCACACAAACAAACTACAAGCCCAACCCTTCATTGCCTTCTATTCAAATATTACATCAAATAAACATGCTCAAACATCAAGTCTTAAGGGCTGTAGCATCTTTCAAACTGGACAAATACCCAGGCCCGCATCAAATCTATCCCACACTCTTAAGGGAAGTAAGACACCAAATAGCACAGGCTCTCACCATCATTTTACAATCCTCTCTGGCTACAGGTGTGGTGCCCGACCACTGGAGGACTGCTAACGTGCTACCGTTCTTTCAAAAGGGAGAGAGGGATAGACCGCATAATTACAGGCCAGTCAGCCTAACCTCGGTGGTGGGAAAATTATTGGAAAAAGTTCTGAGGGACAGGAGAAATCTTCATTTAGAAAGACACGGATTAATCAGGGACAGTCAGCATGGATTTCTTAACGGAAGGTCGTGTCTGACTAACGCAATTCAATTTTTCGAGGAGGTAACAAGGAGGGTCGATGAGGGTAGTGCCTTTGATGTAGTCTATATGGATTTTAGCAAGGCTTTTGATAAGGTCCCGCATGCCAGATTGGTCACGAAAGTAAAAGCCCATGGGATCCAAGGCAAAGTGGCAAGTTGGATCCAAAATTGGCTCAGAGGCAGGAAACAAAGGGTAATGGTCGAAGGGTGTTTTTGTGACCGGAAGGCTGTTTCCAGTGGGGTTCCGCAGGGCTCACAGAATCACAGAAACCCCACAGTGCAGATAGAGGCCATTTCGGCCCATCGAGCCTGCACCGACTCAGTACTGGGCCCTTTGCTTTTTCTGGTATATATCAATGATTTGGATTTGAATGTAGGAAGTATGATTAAGAAGTTTGCAGATGATACAAAAATTGGCCGTGTGGTTAATAATGAAACAGAATGCTGTAGACTGCAGGAAGATATCAATGGACTCGTCTAGTGGGCAGAACAGTGGCAAATGGAATTCAGTTGGAATACACAATAAATGGTAGGACACTGAGAAATGCAGAGGATCAGCGGGACCTTGGAGTGCATGTCCACAGATCCCTGAAGGTAGCAGGACAGGTAGATAAAGTGGTTAAGCAGGCATACGGGATACTTGCCTTTATTAGCCGAGGCGTAGAATATAAGAGCGGGGAGGTTATGCTTCAACTGTATAAAACACTAGTTAGGCCGCAGCTAGAGTGCCGCGTGCAGTTCTGGTCACCACATTACAAGAAGGATGCGATTGCACTAGAGAAGGTGCAGAGGAGATTTCCGAGGATGTTGCCTGGGCTGGGGAATTTTAGTTATGAGGAAAGATTGGATAGGCTGGGGTTGTTTTCTTTGGAACACAGGAGGCTGAGGCGAGACCTAATTGAGGTGTGTAAAATTATGAGGGGCCGAGATAGAGTGGATAGGAAGGACCTATTTCCCTTAGCAGAAGGGTCAATAATAGATTTCAAGTAATTGGTAGGAGGTTTACAGGGAATTTGAGGAGACATTTTTTCACCCAGTGAATGGTGGGGGTCTGGAATGCACTGCCTGAAAGGGTGGTAGAGGCAGAAACCCTCATCACGTTTAAAAAGTACTTGGATATGCACTTGAACTGCCGTAACCTACAAGGCTACGGACCAAGTGCTGTAAAGTGGGATTTGGGTGGATTGCTCTTTGTCGGCTGGCACGGACAAGATGGGCCGAATGGCCTCCTTCTGTGCTGTAAATTTCTATGATTCTGCCTGATCATGTGACATCTGCCCACACGACTTCTACAAATGTTATTACATTGTAGCCAGGATTGTTTAGTTTCCAATTCCGCCCATTTTGAAGCCAGGTCTCCGTTATGGCTACTATTGCATAACCCCATGTGGCAACTTGCGCCTGCAACTCGTCAATCTTATTTGTAACACTCCTCGCATTAACACACATGCATTTCAACAGCATGCTAGTTGGCTTTGCTTTTTTCCTGAATTTAACTGCTGCTCTTTCTACATTCTTCTTTGTTCTGTTGCTGTTTGTCCCTCCGAGTTTTCTATGCACCTTGTCTCTCCTCTCTGCTGCTGTGTCCTGGTGGCCCTCCGCCAGTGTGTATATTTTGGCTATCTTATTTTCTTCTTCTGCTTATTTCGGCCCTGTGTCTGGAGCCCCTTGCATTTGTGTAGCAGCAGGAGAATGTGCAGCGAAGAAATGGTCAAAGGAAAGCGAGAGAGAGAGAGAGAGAGAGCAGCAAAAAGGATGTTGATTGATTAAGAGCAGTGTGTGCGCGTGTGTGTGCAAAACGTTGAGCAGCCTGTGGCGGCAGCAAAAGCCTACTGCACCTGGTATTCCCAGGCAGTCTCCCATCCAAGTACTAACCAGGCCTGACTCTGCTTAGCTTCCGAGATCAGACGAGATCGGGCGCATTCAGACTAGTATGGCCGTAGGCATATGCTAGCTGGCTTTCTCTTTACTTAAAGCTGTCGCCCATTTTTTTCTCTTCTACGCATTCATACAAGTATTCAACACTCAATTTACATTTACAAATTTTACTCCTCCCGCAACCCCCCACCCCCCCTCCACCTCTTCTTGCTGCTCTGCCTCCCACACAAACAAACTACAAGCCCAACCCTTCATTGCCTTCTATTCAAATATTACATCAAATAAACATGCTCAAACACCAAGTCTTAAGGGCTGTAGCATCTTTCAAACTGGACAAATACCCAGGCCCGCATCAAATCTATCCCACACTCTTAAGAGAAGTAAGACACCAAATAGCACAGGCTCTCACCATCATTTTACAATCCTCTCTGGCTACAGGTGTGGTGCCCGACCACTGGAGGACTGCTAACGTGCTACCGTTCTTTCAAAAGGGAGAGAGGGATAGACCGCATAATTACAGGCCAGTCAGCCTAACCTCGGTGGTGGGAAAATTATTGGAAAAAGTTCTGAGGGACAGGAGAAATCTTCATTTAGAAAGACACGGATTAATCAGGGACAGTCAGCATGGATTTCTTAACGGAAGGTCGTGTCTGACTAACGCAATTCAATTTTTCGAGGAGGTAACAAGGAGGGTCGATGAGGGTAGTGCCTTTGATGTAGTCTATATGGATTTTAGCAAGGCTTTTGATAAGGTCCCGCATGCCAGATTGGTCACGAAAGTAAAAGCCCATGGGATCCAAGGCAAAGTGGCAAGTTGGATCCAAAATTGGCTCAGAGGCAGGAAACAAAGGGTAATGGTCGAAGGGTGTTTTTGTGACCGGAAGGCTGTTTCCAGTGGGGTTCCGCAGGGCTCACAGAATCACAGAAACCCCACAGTGCAGATAGAGGCCATTTCGGCCCATCGAGCCTGCACCGACTCAGTACTGGGCCCTTTGCTTTTTCTGGTATATATCAATGATTTGGATTTGAATGTAGGAAGTATGATTAAGAAGTTTGCAGATGATACAAAAATTGGCCGTGTGGTTAATAATGAAACAGAATGCTGTAGACTGCAGGAAGATATCAATGGACTCGTCTAGTGGGCAGAACAGTGGCAAATGGAATTCAGTTGGAATACACAATAAATGGTAGGACACTGAGAAATGCAGAGGATCAGCGGGACCTTGGAGTGCATGTCCACAGATCCCTGAAGGTAGCAGGACAGGTAGATAAAGTGGTTAAGCAGGCATACGGGATACTTGCCTTTATTAGCCGAGGCGTAGAATATAAGAGCGGGGAGGTTATGCTTCAACTGTATAAAACACTAGTTAGGCCGCAGCTAGAGTGCCGCGTGCAGTTCTGGTCACCACATTACAAGAAGGATGCGATTGCACTAGAGAAGGTGCAGAGGAGATTTCCGAGGATGTTGCCTGGGCTGGGGAATTTTAGTTATGAGGAAAGATTGGATAGGCTGGGGTTGTTTTCTTTGGAACACAGGAGGCTGAGGTGAGACCTAATTGAGGTGTGTAAAATTATGAGGGGCCGAGATAGAGTGGATAGGAAGGACCTATTTCCCTTAGCAGAAGGGTCAATAATAGATTTCAAGTAATTGGTAGGAGGTTTACAGGGAATTTGAGGAGACATTTTTTCACCCAGTGAATGGTGGGGGTCTGGAATGCACTGCCTGAAAGGGTGGTAGAGGCAGAAACCCTCATCACGTTTAAAAAGTACTTGGATATGCACTTGAACTGCCGTAACCTACAAGGCTACGGACCAAGTGCTGTAAAGTGGGATTTGGGTGGATTGCTCTTTGTCGGCTGGCACGGACAAGATGGGCCGAATGGCCTCCTTCTGTGCTGTAAATTTCTATGATTCTGCCTGATCATGTGACATCTGCCCACACGACTTCTACAAATGTTATTACATTGTAGCCAGGATTGTTTAGTTTCCAATTCCGCCCATTTTGAAGCCAGGTCTCCGTTATGGCTACTATTGCATAACCCCATGTGGCAACTTGCGCCTGCAACTCGTCAATCTTATTTGTAACGCTCCTCGCATTAACACACATGCATTTCAACAGCATGCTAGTTGGCTTTGCTTTTTTCCTGAATTTAACTGCTGCTCTTTCGACATTCTTCTTTGTTCTGTTGCTGTTTGTCCCTCCGAGTTTTCTATGCACCTTGTCTCTCCTCTCTGCTGCTGTGTCCTGGTGGCCCTCCGCCAGTGTGTGTATTTTGGCTATCTTATTTTCTTCTTCTGCTTATTTCGGCCCTGTGTCTGGAGCCCCTTGCATTTGTGTAGCAGCAGGAGAATGTGCAGCGAAGAAATGGTCAAAGGAAAGCGAGAGAGAGAGAGAGAGAGAGAGAGCAGCAAAAAGGATGTTGATTGATTAAGAGCAGTGTGTGCGCGTGTGTGTGCAAAACGTTGAGCAGCCTGTGGCGGCAGCAAAAGCCTACTGCACCTGGTATTCCCAGGCGGTCTCCCATCCAAGTACTAACCAGGCCTGACTCTGCTTAGCTTCCGAGATCAGGCGCATTCAGACTAGTATGGCCGTAGGCATATGCTGGCTGGCTTTCTCTTTACTTAAAGCTGTCGCCCATTTTTTTCTCTTCTACGCATTCATACAAGTATTCAACACTCAATTTACATTTACAAATTTTACTCCTCCCGCAACCCCCCACCCCCCCTCCACCTCTTCTTGCTGCTCTGCCTCCCACACAAACAAACTACAAGCCCAACCCTTCATTGCCTTCTATTCAAATATTACATCAAATAAACATGCTCAAACACCAAGTCTTAAGGGCTGTAGCATCTTTCAAACTGGACAAATACCCAGGCCCGCATCAAATCTATCCCACACTCTTAAGAGAAGTAAGACACCAAATAGCACAGGCTCTCACCATCATTTTACAATCCTCTCTGGCTACAGGTGTGGTGCCCGACCACTGGAGGACTGCTAACGTGCTACCGTTCTTTCAAAAGGGAGAGAGGGATAGACCGCATAATTACAGGCCAGTCAGCCTAACCTCGGTGGTGGGAAAATTATTGGAAAAAGTTCTGAGGGACAGGAGAAATCTTCATTTAGAAAGACACGGATTAATCAGGGACAGTCAGCATGGATTTCTTAACGGAAGGTCGTGTCTGACTAACGCAATTCAATTTTTCGAGGAGGTAACAAGGAGGGTCGATGAGGGTAGTGCCTTTGATGTAGTCTATATGGATTTTAGCAAGGCTTTTGATAAGGTCCCGCATGCCAGATTGGTCACGAAAGTAAAAGCCCATGGGATCCAAGGCAAAGTGGCAAGTTGGATCCAAAATTGGCTCAGAGGCAGGAAACAAAGGGTAATGGTCGAAGGGTGTTTTTGTGACCGGAAGGCTGTTTCCAGTGGGGTTCCGCAGGGCTCACAGAATCACAGAAACCCCACAGTGCAGATAGAGGCCATTTCGGCCCATCGAGCCTGCACCGACTCAGTACTGGGCCCTTTGCTTTTTCTGGTATATATCAATGATTTGGATTTGAATGTAGGAAGTATGATTAAGAAGTTTGCAGATGATACAAAAATTGGCCGTGTGGTTAATAATGAAACAGAATGCTGTAGACTGCAGGAAGATATCAATGGACTCGTCTAGTGGGCAGAACAGTGGCAAATGGAATTCAGTTGGAATACACAATAAATGGTAGGACACTGAGAAATGCAGAGGATCAGCGGGACCTTGGAGTGCATGTCCACAGATCCCTGAAGGTAGCAGGACAGGTAGATAAAGTGGTTAAGCAGGCATACGGGATACTTGCCTTTATTAGCCGAGGCGTAGAATATAAGAGCGGGGAGGTTATGCTTCAACTGTATAAAACACTAGTTAGGCCGCAGCTAGAGTGCCGCGTGCAGTTCTGGTCACCACATTACAAGAAGGATGCGATTGCACTAGAGAAGGTGCAGAGGAGATTTCCGAGGATGTTGCCTGGGCTGGGGAATTTTAGTTATGAGGAAAGATTGGATAGGCTGGGGTTGTTTTCTTTGGAACACAGGAGGCTGAGGTGAGACCTAATTGAGGTGTGTAAAATTATGAGGGGCCGAGATAGAGTGGATAGGAAGGACCTATTTCCCTTAGCAGAAGGGTCAATAATAGATTTCAAGTAATTGGTAGGAGGTTTACAGGGAATTTGAGGAGACATTTTTTCACCCAGTGAATGGTGGGGGTCTGGAATGCACTGCCTGAAAGGGTGGTAGAGGCAGAAACCCTCATCACGTTTAAAAAGTACTTGGATATGCACTTGAACTGCCGTAACCTACAAGGCTACGGACCAAGTGCTGTAAAGTGGGATTTGGGTGGATTGCTCTTTGTCGGCTGGCACGGACAAGATGGGCCGAATGGCCTCCTTCTGTGCTGTAAATTTCTATGATTCTGCCTGATCATGTGACATCTGCCCACACGACTTCTACAAATGTTATTACATTGTAGCCAGGATTGTTTAGTTTCCAATTCCGCCCATTTTGAAGCCAGGTCTCCGTTATGGCTACTATTGCATAACCCCATGTGGCAACTTGCGCCTGCAACTCGTCAATCTTATTTGTAACGCTCCTCGCATTAACACACATGCATTTCAACAGCATGCTAGTTGGCTTTGCTTTTTTCCTGAATTTAACTGCTGCTCTTTCGACATTCTTCTTTGTTCTGTTGCTGTTTGTCCCTCCGAGTTTTCTATGCACCTTGTCTCTCCTCTCTGCTGCTGTGTCCTGGTGGCCCTCCGCCAGTGTGTGTATTTTGGCTATCTTATTTTCTTCTTCTGCTTATTTCGGCCCTGTGTCTGGAGCCCCTTGCATTTGTGTAGCAGCAGGAGAATGTGCAGCGAAGAAATGGTCAAAGGAAAGCGAGAGAGAGAGAGAGAGAGAGAGAGCAGCAAAAAGGATGTTGATTGATTAAGAGCAGTGTGTGCGCGTGTGTGTGCAAAACGTTGAGCAGCCTGTGGCGGCAGCAAAAGCCTACTGCACCTGGTATTCCCAGGCGGTCTCCCATCCAAGTACTAACCAGGCCTGACTCTGCTTAGCTTCCGAGATCAGGCGCATTCAGACTAGTATGGCCGTAGGCATATGCTGGCTGGCTTTCTCTTTACTTAAAGCTGTCGCCCATTTTTTTCTCTTCTACGCATTCATACAAGTATTCAACACTCAATTTACATTTACAAATTTTACTCCTCCCGCAACCCCCCACCCCCCCTCCACCTCTTCTTGCTGCTCTGCCTCCCACACAAACAAACTACAAGCCCAACCCTTCATTGCCTTCTATTCAAATATTACATCAAATAAACATGCTCAAACACCAAGTCTTAAGGGCTGTAGCATCTTTCAAACTGGACAAATACCCAGGCCCGCATCAAATCTATCCCACACTCTTAAGGGAAGTAAGACACCAAATAGCACAGGCTCTCACCATCATTTTACAATCCTCTCTGGCTACAGGTGTGGTGCCCGACCACTGGAGGACTGCTAACGTGCTACCGTTCTTTCAAAAGGGAGAGAGGGATAGACCGCATAATTACAGGCCAGTCAGCCTAACCTCGGTGGTGGGAAAATTATTGGAAAAAGTTCTGAGGGACAGGAGAAATCTTCATTTAGAAAGACACGGATTAATCAGGGACAGTCAGCATGGATTTCTTAACGGAAGGTCGTGTCTGACTAACGCAATTCAATTTTTCGAGGAGGTAACAAGGAGGGTCGATGAGGGTAGTGCCTTTGATGTAGTCTATATGGATTTTAGCAAGGCTTTTGATAAGGTCCCGCATGCCAGATTGGTCACGAAAGTAAAAGCCCATGGGATCCAAGGCAAAGTGGCAAGTTGGATCCAAAATTGGCTCAGAGGCAGGAAACAAAGGGTAATGGTCGAAGGGTGTTTTTGTGACCGGAAGGCTGTTTCCAGTGGGGTTCCGCAGGGCTCACAGAATCACAGAAACCCCACAGTGCAGATAGAGGCCATTTCGGCCCATCGAGCCTGCACCGACTCAGTACTGGGCCCTTTGCTTTTTCTGGTATATATCAATGATTTGGATTTGAATGTAGGAAGTATGATTAAGAAGTTTGCAGATGATACAAAAATTGGCCGTGTGGTTAATAATGAAACAGAATGCTGTAGACTGCAGGAAGATATCAATGGACTCGTCTAGTGGGCAGAACAGTGGCAAATGGAATTCAGTTGGAATACACAATAAATGGTAGGACACTGAGAAATGCAGAGGATCAGCGGGACCTTGGAGTGCATGTCCACAGATCCCTGAAGGTAGCAGGACAGGTAGATAAAGTGGTTAAGCAGGCATACGGGATACTTGCCTTTATTAGCCGAGGCGTAGAATATAAGAGCGGGGAGGTTATGCTTCAACTGTATAAAACACTAGTTAGGCCGCAGCTAGAGTGCCGCGTGCAGTTCTGGTCACCACATTACAAGAAGGATGCGATTGCACTAGAGAAGGTGCAGAGGAGATTTCCGAGGATGTTGCCTGGGCTGGGGAATTTTAGTTATGAGGAAAGATTGGATAGGCTGGGGTTGTTTTCTTTGGAACACAGGAGGCTGAGGCGAGACCTAATTGAGGTGTGTAAAATTATGAGGGGCCGAGATAGAGTGGATAGGAAGGACCTATTTCCCTTAGCAGAAGGGTCAATAATAGATTTCAAGTAATTGGTAGGAGGTTTACAGGGAATTTGAGGAGACATTTTTTCACCCAGTGAATGGTGGGGGTCTGGAATGCACTGCCTGAAAGGGTGGTAGAGGCAGAAACCCTCATCACGTTTAAAAAGTACTTGGATATGCACTTGAACTGCCGTAACCTACAAGGCTACGGACCAAGTGCTGTAAAGTGGGATTTGGGTGGATTGCTCTTTGTCGGCTGGCACGGACAAGATGGGCCGAATGGCCTCCTTCTGTGCTGTAAATTTCTATGATTCTGCCTGATCATGTGACATCTGCCCACACGACTTCTACAAATGTTATTACATTGTAGCCAGGATTGTTTAGTTTCCAATTCCGCCCATTTTGAAGCCAGGTCTCCGTTATGGCTACTATTGCATAACCCCATGTGGCAACTTGCGCCTGCAACTCGTCAATCTTATTTGTAACACTCCTCGCATTAACACACATGCATTTCAACAGCATGCTAGTTGGCTTTGCTTTTTTCCTGAATTTAACTGCTGCTCTTTCTACATTCTTCTTTGTTCTGTTGCTGTTTGTCCCTCCGAGTTTTCTATGCACCTTGTCTCTCCTCTCTGCTGCTGTGTCCTGGTGGCCCTCCGCCAGTGTGTGTATTTTGGCTATCTTATTTTCTTCTTCTGCTTATTTCGGCCCTGTGTCTGGAGCCCCTTGCATTTGTGTAGCAGCAGGAGAATGTGCAGCGAAGAAATGGTCAAAGGAAAGCGAGAGAGAGAGAGAGAGAGAGCAGCAAAAAGGATGTTGATTGATTAAGAGCAGTGTGTGCGCGTGTGTGTGCAAAACGTTGAGCAGCCTGTGGCGGCAGCAAAAGCCTACTGCACCTGGTATTCCCAGGCAGTCTCCCATCCAAGTACTAACCAGGCCTGACTCTGCTTAGCTTCCGAGATCAGACGAGATCGGGCGCATTCAGACTAGTATGGCCGTAGGCATATGCTAGCTGGCTTTCTCTTTACTTAAAGCTGTCGCCCATTTTTTTCTCTTCTACGCATTCATACAAGTATTCAACACTCAATTTACATTTACAAATTTTACTCCTCCCGCAACCCCCCACCCCCCCTCCACCTCTTCTTGCTGCTCTGCCTCCCACACAAACAAACTACAAGCCCAACCCTTCATTGCCTTCTATTCAAATATTACATCAAATAAACATGCTCAAACACCAAGTCTTAAGGGCTGTAGCATCTTTCAAACTGGACAAATACCCAGGCCCGCATCAAATCTATCCCACACTCTTAAGAGAAGTAAGACACCAAATAGCACAGGCTCTCACCATCATTTTACAATCCTCTCTGGCTACAGGTGTGGTGCCCGACCACTGGAGGACTGCTAACGTGCTACCGTTCTTTCAAAAGGGAGAGAGGGATAGACCGCATAATTACAGGCCAGTCAGCCTAACCTCGGTGGTGGGAAAATTATTGGAAAAAGTTCTGAGGGACAGGAGAAATCTTCATTTAGAAAGACACGGATTAATCAGGGACAGTCAGCATGGATTTCTTAACGGAAGGTCGTGTCTGACTAACGCAATTCAATTTTTCGAGGAGGTAACAAGGAGGGTCGATGAGGGTAGTGCCTTTGATGTAGTCTATATGGATTTTAGCAAGGCTTTTGATAAGGTCCCGCATGCCAGATTGGTCACGAAAGTAAAAGCCCATGGGATCCAAGGCAAAGTGGCAAGTTGGATCCAAAATTGGCTCAGAGGCAGGAAACAAAGGGTAATGGTCGAAGGGTGTTTTTGTGACCGGAAGGCTGTTTCCAGTGGGGTTCCGCAGGGCTCACAGAATCACAGAAACCCCACAGTGCAGATAGAGGCCATTTCGGCCCATCGAGCCTGCACCGACTCAGTACTGGACCCTTTGCTTTTTCTGGTATATATCAATGATTTGGATTTGAATGTAGGAAGTATGATTAAGAAGTTTGCAGATGATACAAAAATTGGCCGTGTGGTTAATAATGAAACAGAATGCTGTAGACTGCAGGAAGATATCAATGGACTCGTCTAGTGGGCAGAACAGTGGCAAATGGAATTCAGTTGGAATACACAATAAATGGTAGGACACTGAGAAATGCAGAGGATCAGCGGGACCTTGGAGTGCATGTCCACAGATCCCTGAAGGTAGCAGGACAGGTAGATAAAGTGGTTAAGCAGGCATACGGGATACTTGCCTTTATTAGCCGAGGCGTAGAATATAAGAGCGGGGAGGTTATGCTTCAACTGTATAAAACACTAGTTAGGCCGCAGCTAGAGTGCCGCGTGCAGTTCTGGTCACCACATTACAAGAAGGATGCGATTGCACTAGAGAACGTGCAGAGGAGATTTCCGAGGATGTTGCCTGGGCTGGGGAATTTTAGTTATGAGGAAAGATTGGATAGGCTGGGGTTGTTTTCTTTGGAACACAGGAGGCTGAGGCGAGACCTAATTGAGGTGTGTAAAATTATGAGGGGCCGAGATAGAGTGGATAGGAAGGACCTATTTCCCTTAGCAGAAGGGTCAATAATAGATTTCAAGTAATTGGTAGGAGGTTTACAGGGAATTTGAGGAGACATTTTTTCACCCAGTGAATGGTGGGGGTCTGGAATGCACTGCCTGAAAGGGTGGTAGAGGCAGAAACCCTCATCACGTTTAAAAAGTACTTGGATATGCACTTGAACTGCCGTAACCTACAAGGCTACGGACCAAGTGCTGTAAAGTGGGATTTGGGTGGATTGCTCTTTGTCGGCTGGCACGGACAAGATGGGCCGAATGGCCTCCTTCTGTGCTGTAAATTTCTATGATTCTGCCTGATCATGTGACATCTGCCCACACGACTTCTACAAATGTTATTACATTGTAGCCAGGATTGTTTAGTTTCCAATTCCGCCCATTTTGAAGCCAGGTCTCCGTTATGGCTACTATTGCATAACCCCATGTGGCAACTTGCGCCTGCAACTCATCAATCTTATTTGTAACGCTCCTCGCATTAACACACATGCATTTCAACAGCATGCTAGTTGGCTTTGCTTTTTTCCTGAATTTAACTGCTGCTCTTTCTACATTCTTCTTTGTTCTGTTGCTGTTTGTCCCTCCGAGTTTTCTATGCACCTTGTCTCTCCTCTCTGCTGCTGTGTCCTGGTGGCCCTCCGCCAGTGTGTGTATTTTGGCTATCTTATTTTCTTCTTCTGCTTATTTCGGCCCTGTGTCTGGAGCCCCTTGCATTTGTGTAGCAGCAGGAGAATGTGCAGCGAAGAAATGGTCAAAGGAAAGCGAGAGAGAGAGAGAGAGAGAGCAGCAAAAAGGATGTTGATTGATTAAGAGCAGTGTGTGCGCGTGTGTGTGCAAAACGTCGAGCAGCCTGTGGCGGCAGCAAAAGCCTACTGCACCTGGTATTCCCAGGCAGTCTCCCATCCAAGTACTAACCAGGCCTGACTCTGCTTAGCTTCCGAGATCAGACGAGATCGGGCGCATTCAGACTAGTATGGCCGTAGGCATATGCTAGCTGGCTTTCTCTTTACTTAAAGCTGTCGCCCATTTTTTTCTCTTCTACGCATTCATACAAGTATTCAACACTCAATTTACATTTACAAATTTTACTCCTCCCGCAACCCCCCACCCCCCCTCCACCTCTTCTTGCTGCTCTGCCTCCCACACAAACAAACTACAAGCCCAACCCTTCATTGCCTTCTATTCAAATATTACATCAAATAAACATGCTCAAACACCAAGTCTTAAGGGCTGTAGCATCTTTCAAACTGGACAAATACCCAGGCCCGCATCAAATCTATCCCACACTCTTAAGAGAAGTAAGACACCAAATAGCACAGGCTCTCACCATCATTTTACAATCCTCTCTGGCTACAGGTGTGGTGCCCGACCACTGGAGGACTGCTAACGTGCTACCGTTCTTTCAAAAGGGAGAGAGGGATAGACCGCATAATTACAGGCCAGTCAGCCTAACCTCGGTGGTGGGAAAATTATTGGAAAAAGTTCTGAGGGACAGGAGAAATCTTCATTTAGAAAGACACGGATTAATCAGGGACAGTCAGCATGGATTTCTTAACGGAAGGTCGTGTCTGACTAACGCAATTCAATTTTTCGAGGAGGTAACAAGGAGGGTCGATGAGGGTAGTGCCTTTGATGTAGTCTATATGGATTTTAGCAAGGCTTTTGATAAGGACCCGCATGCCAGATTGGTCACGAAAGTAAAAGCCCATGGGATCCAAGGCAAAGTGGCAAGTTGGATCCAAAATTGGCTCAGAGGCAGGAAACAAAGGGTAATGGTCGAAGGGTGTTTTTGTGACCGGAAGGCTGTTTCCAGTGGGGTTCCGCAGGGCTCACAGAATCACAGAAACCCCACAGTGCAGATAGAGGCCATTTCGGCCCATCGAGCCTGCAGCGACTCAGTACTGGGCCCTTTGCTTTTTCTGGTATATATCAATGATTTGGATTTGAATGTAGGAAGTATGATTAAGAAGTTTGCAGATGATACAAAAATTGGCCGTGTGGTTAATAATGAAACAGAATGCTGTAGACTGCAGGAAGATATCAATGGACTCGTCTAGTGGGCAGAACAGTGGCAAATGGAATTCAGTTGGAATACACAATAAATGGTAGGACACTGAGAAATGCAGAGGATCAGCGGGACCTTGGAGTGCATGTCCACAGATCCCTGAAGGTAGCAGGACAGGTAGATAAAGTGGTTAAGCAGGCATACGGGATACTTGCCTTTATTAGCCGAGGCGTAGAATATAAGAGCGGGGAGGTTATGCTTCAACTGTATAAAACACTAGTTAGGCCGCAGCTAGAGTGCCGCGTGCAGTTCTGGTCACCACATTACAAGAAGGATGCGATTGCACTAGAGAAGGTGCAGAGGAGATTTCCGAGGATGTTGCCTGGGCTGGGGAATTTTAGTTATGAGGAAAGATTGGATAGGCTGGGGTTGTTTTCTTTGGAACACAGGAGGCTGAGGCGAGACCTAATTGAGGTGTGTAAAATTATGAGGGGCCGAGATAGAGTGGATAGGAAGGACCTATTTCCCTTAGCAGAAGGGTCAATAATAGATTTCAAGTAATTGGTAGGAGGTTTACAGGGAATTTGAGGAGACATTTTTTCACCCAGTGAATGGTGGGGGTCTGGAATGCACTGCCTGAAAGGGTGGTAGAGGCAGAAACCCTCATCACGTTTAAAAAGTACTTGGATATGCACTTGAACTGCCGTAACCTACAAGGCTACGGACCAAGTGCTGTAAAGTGGGATTTGGGTGGATTGCTCTTTGTCGGCTGGCACGGACAAGATGGGCCGAATGGCCTCCTTCTGTGCTGTAAATTTCTATGATTCTGCCTGATCATGTGACATCTGCCCACACGACTTCTACAAATGTTATTACATTGTAGCCAGGATTGTTTAGTTTCCAATTCCGCCCATTTTGAAGCCAGGTCTCCGTTATGGCTACTATTGCATAACCCCATGTGGCAACTTGCGCCTGCAACTCGTCAATCTTATTTGTAACGCTCCTCGCATTAACACACATGCATTTCAACAGCATGCTAGTTGGCTTTGCTTTTTTCCTGAATTTAACTGCTGCTCTTTCTACATTCTTCTTTGTTCTGTTGCTGTTTGTCCCTCCGAGTTTTCTATGCACCTTGTCTCTCCTCTCTGCTGCTGTGTCCTGGTGGCCCTCCGCCAGTGTGTGTATTTTGGCTATCTTATTTTCTTCTTCTGCTTATTTCGGCCCTGTGTCTGGAGCCCCTTGCATTTGTGTAGCAGCAGGAGAATGTGCAGCGAAGAAATGGTCAAAGGAAAGCGAGAGAGAGAGAGAGAGAGAGAGAGAGCAGCAAAAAGGATGTTGATTGATTAAGAGCAGTGTGTGCGCGTGTGTGTGCAAAACGTCGAGCAGCCTGTGGCGGCAGCAAAAGCCTACTGCACCTGGTATTCCCAGGCAGTCTCCCATCCAAGTACTAACCAGGCCTGACTCTGCTTAGTTTCCGAGATCAGACGAGATCGGGCGCATTCAGACTAGTATGGCCGTAGGCATATGCTAGCTGGCTTTCTCTTTACTTAAAGCTGTCGCCCATTTTTTTCTCTTCTACGCATTCATACAAGTATTCAACACTCAATTTACATTTACAAATTTTACTCCTCCCGCAACCCCCCACCCCCCCTCCACCTCTTCTTGCTGCTCTGCCTCCCACACAAACAAACTACAAGCCCAACCCTTCATTGCCTTCTATTCAAATATTACATCAAATAAACATGCTCAAACACCAAGTCTTAAGGGCTGTAGCATCTTTCAAACTGGACAAATACCCAGGCCCGCATCAAATCTATCCCACACTCTTAAGAGAAGTAAGACACCAAATAGCACAGGCTCTCACCATCATTTTACAATCCTCTCTGGCTACAGGTGTGGTGCCCGACCACTGGAGGACTGCTAACGTGCTACCGTTCTTTCAAAAGGGAGAGAGGGATAGACCGCATAATTACAGGCCAGTCAGCCTAACCTCGGTGGTGGGAAAATTATTGGAAAAAGTTCTGAGGGACAGGAGAAATCTTCATTTAGAAAGACACGGATTAATCAGGGACAGTCAGCATGGATTTCTTAACGGAAGGTCGTGTCTGACTAACGCAATTCAATTTTTCGAGGAGGTAACAAGGAGGGTCGATGAGGGTAGTGCCTTTGATGTAGTCTATATGGATTTTAGCAAGGCTTTTGATAAGGTCCCGCATGCCAGATTGGTCACGAAAGTAAAAGCCCATGGGATCCAAGGCAAAGTGGCAAGTTGGATCCAAAATTGGCTCAGAGGCAGGAAACAAAGGGTAATGGTCGAAGGGTGTTTTTGTGACCGGAAGGCTGTTTCCAGTGGGGTTCCGCAGGGCTCACAGAATCACAGAAACCCCACAGTGCAGATAGAGGCCATTTCGGCCCATCGAGCCTGCAGCGACTCAGTACTGGGCCCTTTGCTTTTTCTGGTATATATCAATGATTTGGATTTGAATGTAGGAAGTATGATTAAGAAGTTTGCAGATGATACAAAAATTGGCCGTGTGGTTAATAATGAAACAGAATGCTGTAGACTGCAGGAAGATATCAATGGACTCGTCTAGTGGGCAGAACAGTGGCAAATGGAATTCAGTTGGAATACACAATAAATGGTAGGACACTGAGAAATGCAGAGGATCAGCGGGACCTTGGAGTGCATGTCCACAGATCCCTGAAGGTAGCAGGACAGGTAGATAAAGTGGTTAAGCAGGCATACGGGATACTTGCCTTTATTAGCCGAGGCGTAGAATATAAGAGCGGGGAGGTTATGCTTCAACTGTATAAAACACTAGTTAGGCCGCAGCTAGAGTGCCGCGTGCAGTTCTGGTCACCACATTACAAGAAGGATGCGATTGCACTAGAGAAGGTGCAGAGGAGATTTCCGAGGATGTTGCCTGGGCTGGGGAATTTTAGTTATGAGGAAAGATTGGATAGGCTGGGGTTGTTTTCTTTGGAACACAGGAGGCTGAGGCGAGACCTAATTGAGGTGTGTAAAATTATGAGGGGCCGAGATAGAGTGGATAGGAAGGACCTATTTCCCTTAGCAGAAGGGTCAATAATAGATTTCAAGTAATTGGTAGGAGGTTTACAGGGAATTTGAGGAGACATTTTTTCACCCAGTGAATGGTGGGGGTCTGGAATGCACTGCCTGAAAGGGTGGTAGAGGCAGAAACCCTCATCACGTTTAAAAAGTACTTGGATATGCACTTGAACTGCCGTAACCTACAAGGCTACGGACCAAGTGCTGTAAAGTGGGATTTGGGTGGATTGCTCTTTGTCGGCTGGCACGGACAAGATGGGCCGAATGGCCTCCTTCTGTGCTGTAAATTTCTATGATTCTGCCTGATCATGTGACATCTGCCCACACGACTTCGACAAATGTTATTACATTGTAGCCAGGATTGTTTAGTTTCCAATTCCGCCCATTTTGAAGCCAGGTCTCCGTTATGGCTACTATTGCATAACCCCATGTGGCAACTTGCGCCTGCAACTCGTCAATCTTATTTGTAACGCTCCTCGCATTAACACACATGCATTTCAACAGCATGCTAGTTGGCTTTGCTTTTTTCCTGAATTTAACTGCTGCTCTTTCTACATTCTTCTTTGTTCTGTTGCTGTTTGTCCCTCCGAGTTTTCTATGCACCTTGTCTCTCCTCTCTGCTGCTGTGTCCTGGTGGCCCTCCGCCAGTGTGTGTATTTTGGCTATCTTATTTTCTTCTTCTGCTTATTTCGGCCCTGTGTCTGGAGCCCCTTGCATTTGTGTAGCAGCAGGAGAATGTGCAGCGAAGAAATGGTCAAAGGAAAGCGAGAGAGAGAGAGAGAGAGAGAGAGAGCAGCAAAAAGGATGTTGATTGATTAAGAGCAGTGTGTGCGCGCAAAACGTTGAGCAGCCTGTGGTGGCAGCAAAAGCCTACTGCACCTGGTATTCCCAGGCAGTCTCCCATCCAAGTACTAACCAGGCCTGACTCTGCTTAGCTTCCGAGATCAGACGAGATCGGGCGCATTCAGACGAGTATGGCCGTAGGCATATGCTAGCTGGCTTTCTCTTTACTTAAAGCTGTCGCCCATTTTTTTCTCTTCTACGCATTCATACAAGTATTCAACACTCAATTTACATTTACAAATTTTACTCCTCCCGCAACCCCCCACCCCCCCTCCACCTCTTCTTGCTGCTCTGCCTCCCACACAAACAAACTACAAGCCCAACCCTTCATTGCCTTCTATTCAAATATTACATCAAATAAACATGCTCAAACACCAAGTCTTAAGGGCTGTAGCATCTTTCAAACTGGACAAATACCCAGGCCCGCATCAAATCTATCCCACACTCTTAAGAGAAGTAAGACACCAAATAGCACAGGCTCTCACCATCATTTTACAATCCTCTCTGGCTACAGGTGTGGTGCCCGACCACTGGAGGACTGCTAACGTGCTACCGTTCTTGCAAAAGGGAGAGAGGGATAGACCGCATAATTACAGGCCAGTCAGCCTAACCTCGGTGGTGGGAAAATTATTGGAAAAAGTTCTGAGGGACAGGAGAAATCTTCATTTAGAAAGACACGGATTAATCAGGGACAGTCAGCATGGATTTCTTAACGGAAGGTCGTGTCTGACTAACGCAATTCAATTTTTCGAGGAGGTAACAAGGAGGGTCGATGAGGGTAGTGCCTTTGATGTAGTCTATATGGATTTTAGCAAGGCTTTTGATAAGGTCCCACATGCCAGATTGGTCATGAAAGTAAAAGCCCATGGGATCCAAGGCAAAGTGGCAAGTTGGATCCAAAATTGGCTCAGAGGCAGGAAACAAAGGGTAATGGTCGAAGGGTGTTTTTGTGACCGGAAGGCTGTTTCCAGTGGGGTTCCGCAGGGCTCACAGAATCACAGAAACCCCACAGTGCAGATAGAGGCCATTTCGGCCCATCGAGCCTGCAGCGACTCAGTACTGGGCCCTTTGCTTTTTCTGGTATATATCAATGATTTGGATTTGAATGTAGGAAGTATGATTAAGAAGTTTGCAGATGATACAAAAATTGGCCGTGTGGTTAATAATGAAACAGAATGCTGTAGACTGCAGGAAGATATCAATAGACTCGTCTAGTGGGCAGAACAGTGGCAAATGGAATTCAGTTGGAATACACAATAAATGGTAGGACACTGAGAAATGCAGAGGATCAGCGGGACCTTGGAGTGCATGTCCACAGATCCCTGAAGGTAGCAGGACAGGTAGATAAAGTGGTTAAGCAGGCATACGGGATACTTGCCTTTATTAGCCGAGGCGTAGAATATAAGAGCGGGGAGGTTATGCTTCAACTGTATAAAACACTAGTTAGGCCGCAGCTAGAGTGCCGCGTGCAGTTCTGGTCACCACATTACAAGAAGGATGCGATTGCACTAGAGAAGGTGCAGAGGAGATTTCCGAGGATGTTGCCTGGGCTGGGGAATTTTAGTTATGAGGAAAGATTGGATAGGCTGGGGTTGTTTTCTTTGGAACACAGGAGGCTGAGGCGAGACCTAATTGAGGTGTGTAAAATTATGAGGGGCCGAGATAGAGTGGATAGGAAGGACCTATTTCCCTTAGCAGAAGGGTCAATAATAGATTTCAAGTAATTGGTAGGAGGTTTACAGGGAATTTGAGGAGACATTTTTTCACCCAGTGAATGGTGGGGGTCTGGAATGCACTGCCTGAAAGGGTGGTAGAGGCAGAAACCCTCATCACGTTTAAAAAGTACTTGGATATGCACTTGAACTGCCGTAACCTACAAGGCTACGGACCAAGTGCTGTAAAGTGGGATTTGGGTGGATTGCTCTTTGTCGGCTGGCACGGACAAGATGGGCCGAATGGCCTCCTTCTGTGCTGTAAATTTCTATGATTCTGCCTGATCATGTGACATCTGCCCACACGACTTCTACAAATGTTATTACATTGTAGCCAGGATTGTTTAGTTTCCAATTCCGCCCATTTTGAAGCCAGGTCTCCGTTATGGCTACTATTGCATAACCCCATGTGGCAACTTGCGCCTGCAACTCGTCAATCTTATTTGTAACGCTCCTCGCATTAACACACATGCATTTCAACAGCATGCTAGTTGGCTTTGCTTTTTTCCTGAATTTAACTGCTGCTCTTTCTACATTCTTCTTTGTTCTGTTGCTGTTTGTCCCTCCGAGTTTTCTATGCACCTTGTCTCTCCTCTCTGCTGCTGTGTCCTGGTGGCCCTCCGCCAGTGTGTGTATTTTGGCTATCTTATTTTCTTCTTCTGCTTATTTCGGCCCTGTGTCTGGAGCCCCTTGCATTTGTGTAGCAGCAGGAGAATGTGCAGCGAAGAAATGGTCAAAGGAAAGCGAGAGAGAGAGAGAGAGAGAGAGAGAGCAGCAAAAAGGATGTTGATTGATTAAGAGCAGTGTGTGCGCGTGTGTGTGCAAAACGTCGAGCAGCCTGTGGCGGCAGCAAAAGCCTACTGCACCTGGTATTCCCAGGCAGTCTCCCATCCAAGTACTAACCAGGCCTGACTCTGCTTAGCTTCCGAGATCAGACGAGATCAGGCGCATTCAGACTAGTATGGCCGTAGGCATATGCTAGCTGGCTTTCTCTTTACTTAAAGCTGTCGCCCATTTTTTTCTCTTCTACGCATTCATACAAGTATTCAACACTCAATTTACATTTACAAATTTTACTCCTCCCGCAACCCCCCACCCCCCCTCCACCTCTTCTTGCTGCTCTGCCTCCCACACAAACAAACTACAAGCCCAACCCTTCATTGCCTTCTATTCAAATATTACATCAAATAAACATGCTCAAACACCAAGTCTTAAGGGCTGTAGCATCTTTCAAACTGGACAAATACCCAGGCCCGCATCAAATCTATCCCACACTCTTAAGAGAAGTAAGACACCAAATAGCACAGGCTCTCACCATCATTTTACAATCCTCTCTGGCTACAGGTGTGGTGCCCGACCACTGGAGGACTGCTAACGTGCTACCGTTCTTTCAAAAGGGAGAGAGGGATAGACCGCATAATTACAGGCCAGTCAGCCTAACCTCGGTGGTGGGAAAATTATTGGAAAAAGTTCTGAGGGACAGGAGAAATCTTCATTTAGAAAGACACGGATTAATCAGGGACAGTCAGCATGGATTTCTTAACGGAAGGTCGTGTCTGACTAACGCAATTCAATTTTTCGAGGAGGTAACAAGGAGGGTCGATGAGGGTAGTGCCTTTGATGTAGTCTATATGGATTTTAGCAAGGCTTTTGATAAGGTCCCGCATGCCAGATTGGTCACGAAAGTAAAAGCCCATGGGATCCAAGGCAAAGTGGCAAGTTGGATCCAAAATTGGCTCAGAGGCAGGAAACAAAGGGTAATGGTCGAAGGGTGTTTTTGTGACCGGAAGGCTGTTTCCAGTGGGGTTCCGCAGGGCTCACAGAATCACAGAAACCCCACAGTGCAGATAGAGGCCATTTCGGCCCATCGAGCCTGCAGCGACTCAGTACTGGGCCCTTTGCTTTTTCTGGTATATATCAATGATTTGGATTTGAATGTAGGAAGTATGATTAAGAAGTTTGCAGATGATACAAAAATTGGCCGTGTGGTTAATAATGAAACAGAATGCTGTAGACTGCAGGAAGATATCAATGGACTCGTCTAGTGGGCAGAACAGTGGCAAATGGAATTCAGTTGGAATACACAATAAATGGTAGGACACTGAGAAATGCAGAGGATCAGCGGGACCTTGGAGTGCATGTCCACAGATCCCTGAAGGTAGCAGGACAGGTAGATAAAGTGGTTAAGCAGGCATACGGGATACTTGCCTTTATTAGCCGAGGCGTAGAATATAAGAGCGGGGAGGTTATGCTTCAACTGTATAAAACACTAGTTAGGCCGCAGCTAGAGTGCCGCGTGCAGTTCTGGTCACCACATTACAAGAAGGATGCGATTGCACTAGAGAAGGTGCAGAGGAGATTTCCGAGGATGTTGCCTGGGCTGGGGAATTTTAGTTATGAGGAAAGATTGGATAGGCTGGGGTTGTTTTCTTTGGAACACAGGAGGCTGAGGCGAGACCTAATTGAGGTGTGTAAAATTATGAGGGGCCGAGATAGAGTGGATAGGAAGGACCTATTTCCCTTAGCAGAAGGGTCAATAATAGATTTCAAGTAATTGGTAGGAGGTTTACAGGGAATTTGAGGAGACATTTTTTCACCCAGTGAATGGTGGGGGTCTGGAATGCACTGCCTGAAAGGGTGGTAGAGGCAGAAACCCTCATCACGTTTAAAAAGTACTTGGATATGCACTTGAACTGCCGTAACCTACAAGGCTACGGACCAAGTGCTGTAAAGTGGGATTTGGGTGGATTGCTCTTTGTCGGCTGGCACGGACAAGATGGGCCGAATGGCCTCCTTCTGTGCTGTAAATTTCTATGATTCTGCCTGATCATGTGACATCTGCCCACACGACTTCGACAAATGTTATTACATTGTAGCCAGGATTGTTTAGTTTCCAATTCCGCCCATTTTGAAGCCAGGTCTCCGTTATGGCTACTATTGCATAACCCCATGTGGCAACTTGCGCCTGCAACTCGTCAATCTTATTTGTAACGCTCCTCGCATTAACACACATGCATTTCAACAGCATGCTAGTTGGCTTTGCTTTTTTCCTGAATTTAACTGCTGCTCTTTCTACATTCTTCTTTGTTCTGTTGCTGTTTGTCCCTCCGAGTTTTCTATGCACCTTGTCTCTCCTCTCTGCTGCTGTGTCCTGGTGGCCCTCCGCCAGTGTGTGTATTTTGGCTATCTTATTTTCTTCTTCTGCTTATTTCGGCCCTGTGTCTGGAGCCCCTTGCATTTGTGTAGCAGCAGGAGAATGTGCAGCGAAGAAATGGTCAAAGGAAAGCGAGAGAGAGAGAGAGAGAGAGCAGCAAAAAGGATGTTGATTGATTAAGAGCAGTGTGTGCGCGTGTGTGTGTAAAACGTTGAGCAGCCTGTGGCGGCAGCAAAAGCCTACTGCACCTGGTATTCCCAGGCGGTCTCCCATCCAAGTACTAACCAGGCCTGACTCTGCTTAGCTTCCAGAGATCAGACGAGATCAGGCGCATTCAGACTAGTATGGCCGTAGGCATATGCTAGCTGGCTTTCTCTTTACTTAAAGCTGTCGCCCATTTTTTTCTCTTCTACGCATTCATACAAGTATTCAACACTCAATTTACATTTACAAATTTTACTCCTCCCGCAACCCCCCACCCCCCCTCCACCTCTTCTTGCTGCTCTGCCTCCCACACAAACAAACTACAAGCCCAACCCTTCATTGCCTTCTATTCAAATATTACATCAAATAAACATGCTCAAACACCAAGTCTTAAGGGCTGTAGCATCTTTCAAACTGGACAAATACCCAGGCCCGCATCAAATCTATCCCACACTCTTAAGAGAAGTAAGACACCAAATAGCACAGGCTCTCACCATCATTTTACAATCCTCTCTGGCTACAGGTGTGGTGCCCGACCACTGGAGGACTGCTAACGTGCTACCGTTCTTTCAAAAGGGAGAGAGGGATAGACCGCATAATTACAGGCCAGTCAGCCTAACCTCGGTGGTGGGAAAATTATTGGAAAAAGTTCTGAGGGACAGGAGAAATCTTCATTTAGAAAGACACGGATTAATCAGGGACAGTCAGCATGGATTTCTTAACGGAAGGTCGTGTCTGACTAACGCAATTCAATTTTTCGAGGAGGTAACAAGGAGGGTCGATGAGGGTAGTGCCTTTGATGTAGTCTATATGGATTTTAGCAAGGCTTTTGATAAGGTCCCGCATGCCAGATTGGTCACGAAAGTAAAAGCCCATGGGATCCAAGGCAAAGTGGCAAGTTGGATCCAAAATTGGCTCAGAGGCAGGAAACAAAGGGTAATGGTCGAAGGGTGTTTTTGTGACCGGAAGGCTGTTTCCAGTGGGGTTCCGCAGGGCTCACAGAATCACAGAAACCCCACAGTGCAGATAGAGGCCATTTCGGCCCATCGAGCCTGCACCGACTCAGTACTGGGCCCTTTGCTTTTTCTGGTATATATCAATGATTTGGATTTGAATGTAGGAAGTATGATTAAGAAGTTTGCAGATGATACAAAAATTGGCCGTGTGGTTAATAATGAAACAGAATGCTGTAGACTGCAGGAAGATATCAATGGACTCGTCTAGTGGGCAGAACAGTGGCAAATGGAATTCAGTTGGAATACACAATAAATGGTAGGACACTGAGAAATGCAGAGGATCAGCGGGACCTTGGAGTGCATGTCCACAGATCCCTGAAGGTAGCAGGACAGGTAGATAAAGTGGTTAAGCAGGCATACGGGATACTTGCCTTTATTAGCCGAGGCGTAGAATATAAGAGCGGGGAGGTTATGCTTCAACTGTATAAAACACTAGTTAGGCCGCAGCTAGAGTGCCGCGTGCAGTTCTGGTCACCACATTACAAGAAGGATGCGATTGCACTAGAGAAGGTGCAGAGGAGATTTCCGAGGATGTTGCCTGGGCTGGGGAATTTTAGTTATGAGGAAAGATTGGATAGGCTGGGGTTGTTTTCTTTGGAACACAGGAGGCTGAGGCGAGACCTAATTGAGGTGTGTAAAATTATGAGGGGCCGAGATAGAGTGGATAGGAAGGACCTATTTCCCTTAGCAGAAGGGTCAATAATAGATTTCAAGTAATTGGTAGGAGGTTTACAGGGAATTTGAGGAGACATTTTTTCACCCAGTGAATGGTGGGGGTCTGGAATGCACTGCCTGAAAGGGTGGTAGAGGCAGAAACCCTCATCACGTTTAAAAAGTACTTGGATATGCACTTGAACTGCTGTAACCTACAAGGCTACGGACCAAGTGCTGTAAAGTGGGATTTGGGTGGATTGCTCTTTGTCGGCTGGCACGGACAAGATGGGCCGAATGGCCTCCTTCTGTGCTGTAAATTTCTATGATTCTGCCTGATCATGTGACATCTGCCCACACGACTTCTACAAATGTTATTACATTGTAGCCAGGATTGTTTAGTTTCCAATTCCGCCCATTTTGAAGCCAGGTCTCCGTTATGGCTACTATTGCATAACCCCATGTGGCAACTTGCGCCTGCAACTCGTCAATCTTATTTGTAACGCTCCTCGCATTAACACACATGCATTTCAACAGCATGCTAGTTGGCTTTGCTTTTTTCCTGAATTTAACTGCTGCTCTTTCTACATTCTTCTTTGTTCTGTTGCTGTTTGTCCCTCCGAGTTTTCTATGCACCTTGTCTCTCCTCTCTGCTGCTGTGTCCTGGTGGCCCTCCGCCAGTGTGTGTATTTTGGCTATCTTATTTTCTTCTTCTGCTTATTTCGGCCCTGTGTCTGGAGCCCCTTGCATTTGTGTAGCAGCAGGAGAATGTGCAGCGAAGAAATGGTCAAAGGAAAGCGAGAGAGAGAGAGAGAGAGAGAGAGAGAGAGCAGCAAAAAGGATGTTGATTGATTAAGAGCAGTGTGTGCGCGCAAAACGTTGAGCAGCCTGTGGTGGCAGCAAAAGCCTACTGCACCTGGTATTCCCAGGCAGTCTCCCATCCAAGTACTAACCAGGCCTGACTCTGCTTAGCTTCCGAGATCAGACGAGATCGGGCGCATTCAGACTAGTATGGCCGTAGGCATATGCTAGCTGGCTTTCTCTTTACTTAAAGCTGTCGCCCATTTTTTTCTCTTCTACGCATTCATACAAGTATTCAACACTCAATTTACATTTACAAATTTTACTCCTCCCGCAACCCCCCACCCCCCCTCCACCTCTTCTTGCTGCTCTGCCTCCCACACAAACAAACTACAAGCCCAACCCTTCATTGCCTTCTATTCAAATATTACATCAAATAAACATGCTCAAACACCAAGTCTTAAGGGCTGTAGCATCTTTCAAACTGGACAAATACCCAGGCCCGCATCAAATCTATCCCACACTCTTAAGAGAAGTAAGACACCAAATAGCACAGGCTCTCACCATCATTTTACAATCCTCTCTGGCTACAGGTGTGGTGCCCGACCACTGGAGGACTGCTAACGTGCTACCGTTCTTTCAAAAGGGAGAGAGGGATAGACCGCATAATTACAGGCCAGTCAGCCTAACCTCGGTGGTGGGAAAATTATTGGAAAAAGTTCTGAGGGACAGGAGAAATCTTCATTTAGAAAGACACGGATTAATCAGGGACAGTCAGCATGGATTTCTTAACGGAAGGTCGTGTCTGACTAACGCAATTCAATTTTTCGAGGAGGTAACAAGGAGGGTCGATGAGGGTAGTGCCTTTGATGTAGTCTATATGGATTTTAGCAAGGCTTTTGATAAGGTCCCACATGCCAGATTGGTCACGAAAGTAAAAGCCCATGGGATCCAAGGCAAAGTGGCAAGTTGGATCCAAAATTGGCTCAGAGGCAGGAAACAAAGGGTAATGGTCGAAGGGTGTTTTTGTGACCGGAAGGCTGTTTCCAGTGGGGTTCCGCAGGGCTCACAGAATCACAGAAACCCCACAGTGCAGATAGAGGCCATTTCGGCCCATCGAGCCTGCACCGACTCAGTACTGGGCCCTTTGCTTTTTCTGGTATATATCAATGATTTGGATTTGAATGTAGGAAGTATGATTAAGAAGTTTGCAGATGATACAAAAATTGGCCGTGTGGTTAATAATGAAACAGAATGCTGTAGACTGCAGGAAGATATCAATGGACTCGTCTAGTGGGCAGAACAGTGGCAAATGGAATTCAGTTGGAATACACAATAAATGGTAGGACACTGAGAAATGCAGAGGATCAGCGGGACCTTGGAGTGCATGTCCACAGATCCCTGAAGGTAGCAGGACAGGTAGATAAAGTGGTTAAGCAGGCATACGGGATACTTGCCTTTATTAGCCGAGGCGTAGAATATAAGAGCGGGGAGGTTATGCTTCAACTGTATAAAACACTAGTTAGGCCGCAGCTAGAGTGCCGCGTGCAGTTCTGGTCACCACATTACAAGAAGGATGCGATTGCACTAGAGAAGGTGCAGAGGAGATTTCCGAGGATGTTGCCTGGGCTGGGGAATTTTAGTTATGAGGAAAGATTGGATAGGCTGGGGTTGTTTTCTTTGGAACACAGGAGGCTGAGGCGAGACCTAATTGAGGTGTGTAAAATTATGAGGGGCCGAGATAGAGTGGATAGGAAGGACCTATTTCCCTTAGCAGAAGGGTCAATAATAGATTTCAAGTAATTGGTAGGAGGTTTACAGGGAATTTGAGGAGACATTTTTTCACCCAGTGAATGGTGGGGGTCTGGAATGCACTGCCTGAAAGGGTGGTAGAGGCAGAAACCCTCATCACGTTTAAAAAGTACTTGGATATGCACTTGAACTGCCGTAACCTACAAGGCTACGGACCAAGTGCTGTAAAGTGGGATTTGGGTGGATTGCTCTTTGTCGGCTGGCACGGACAAGATGGGCCGAATGGCCTCCTTCTGTGCTGTAAATTTCTATGATTCTGCCTGATCATGTGACATCTGCCCACACGACTTCTACAAATGTTATTACATTGTAGCCAGGATTGTTTAGTTTCCAATTCCGCCCATTTTGAAGCCAGGTCTCCGTTATGGCTACTATTGCATAACCCCATGTGGCAACTTGCGCCTGCAACTCGTCAATCTTATTTGTAACGCTCCTCGCATTAACACACATGCATTTCAACAGCATGCTAGTTGGCTTTGCTTTTTTCCTGAATTTAACTGCTGCTCTTTCTACATTCTTCTTTGTTCTGTTGCTGTTTGTCCCTCCGAGTTTTCTATGCACCTTGTCTCTCCTCTCTGCTGCTGTGTCCTGGTGGCCCTCCGCCAGTGTGTGTATTTTGGCTATCTTATTTTCTTCTTCTGCTTATTTCGGCCCTGTGTCTGGAGCCCCTTGCATTTGTGTAGCAGCAGGAGAATGTGCAGCGAAGAAATGGTCAAAGGAAAGCGAGAGAGAGAGAGAGAGAGAGAGAGAGAGCAGCAAAAAGGATGTTGATTGATTAAGAGCAGTGTGTGCGCGCAAAACGTTGAGCAGCCTGTGGTGGCAGCAAAAGCCTACTGCACCTGGTATTCCCAGGCAGTCTCCCATCCAAGTACTAACCAGGCCTGACTCTGCTTAGCTTCCGAGATCAGACGAGATCGGGCGCATTCAGACTAGTATGGCCGTAGGCATATGCTAGCTGGCTTTCTCTTTACTTAAAGCTGTCGCCCATTTTTTTCTCTTCTACGCATTCATACAAGTATTCAACACTCAATTTACATTTACAAATTTTACTCCTCCCGCAACCCCCCACCCCCCCTCCACCTCTTCTTGCTGCTCTGCCTCCCACACAAACAAACTACAAGCCCAACCCTTCATTGCCTTCTATTCAAATATTACATCAAATAAACATGCTCAAACACCAAGTCTTAAGGGCTGTAGCATCTTTCAAACTGGACAAATACCCAGGCCCGCATCAAATCTATCCCACACTCTTAAGAGAAGTAAGACACCAAATAGCACAGGCTCTCACCATCATTTTACAATCCTCTCTGGCTACAGGTGTGGTGCCCGACCACTGGAGGACTGCTAACGTGCTACCGTTCTTTCAAAAGGGAGAGAGGGATAGACCGCATAATTACAGGCCAGTCAGCCTAACCTCGGTGGTGGGAAAATTATTGGAAAAAGTTCTGAGGGACAGGAGAAATCTTCATTTAGAAAGACACGGATTAATCAGGGACAGTCAGCATGGATTTCTTAACGGAAGGTCGTGTCTGACTAACGCAATTCAATTTTTCGAGGAGGTAACAAGGAGGGTCGATGAGGGTAGTGCCTTTGATGTAGTCTATATGGATTTTAGCAAGGCTTTTGATAAGGTCCCACATGCCAGATTGGTCACGAAAGTAAAAGCCCATGGGATCCAAGGCAAAGTGGCAAGTTGGATCCAAAATTGGCTCAGAGGCAGGAAACAAAGGGTAATGGTCGAAGGGTGTTTTTGTGACCGGAAGGCTGTTTCCAGTGGGGTTCCGCAGGGCTCACAGAATCACAGAAACCCCACAGTGCAGATAGAGGCCATTTCGGCCCATCGAGCCTGCACCGACTCAGTACTGGGCCCTTTGCTTTTTCTGGTATATATCAATGATTTGGATTTGAATGTAGGAAGTATGATTAAGAAGTTTGCAGATGATACAAAAATTGGCCGTGTGGTTAATAATGAAACAGAATGCTGTAGACTGCAGGAAGATATCAATGGACTCGTCTAGTGGGCAGAACAGTGGCAAATGGAATTCAGTTGGAATACACAATAAATGGTAGGACACTGAGAAATGCAGAGGATCAGCGGGACCTTGGAGTGCATGTCCACAGATCCCTGAAGGTAGCAGGACAGGTAGATAAAGTGGTTAAGCAGGCATACGGGATACTTGCCTTTATTAGCCGAGGCGTAGAATATAAGAGCGGGGAGGTTATGCTTCAACTGTATAAAACACTAGTTAGGCCGCAGCTAGAGTGCCGCGTGCAGTTCTGGTCACCACATTACAAGAAGGATGCGATTGCACTAGAGAAGGTGCAGAGGAGATTTCCGAGGATGTTGCCTGGGCTGGGGAATTTTAGTTATGAGGAAAGATTGGATAGGCTGGGGTTGTTTTCTTTGGAACACAGGAGGCTGAGGCGAGACCTAATTGAGGTGTGTAAAATTATGAGGGGCCGAGATAGAGTGGATAGGAAGGACCTATTTCCCTTAGCAGAAGGGTCAATAATAGATTTCAAGTAATTGGTAGGAGGTTTACAGGGAATTTGAGGAGACATTTTTTCACCCAGTGAATGGTGGGGGTCTGGAATGCACTGCCTGAAAGGGTGGTAGAGGCAGAAACCCTCATCACGTTTAAAAAGTACTTGGATATGCACTTGAACTGCCGTAACCTACAAGGCTACGGACCAAGTGCTGTAAAGTGGGATTTGGGTGGATTGCTCTTTGTCGGCTGGCACGGACAAGATGGGCCGAATGGCCTCCTTCTGTGCTGTAAATTTCTATGATTCTGCCTGATCATGTGACATCTGCCCACACGACTTCGACAAATGTTATTACATTGTAGCCAGGATTGTTTAGTTTCCAATTCCGCCCATTTTGAAGCCAGGTCTCCGTTATGGCTACTATTGCATAACCCCATGTGGCAACTTGCGCCTGCAACTCGTCAATCTTATTTGTAACGCTCCTCGCATTAACACACATGCATTTCAACAGCATGCTAGTTGGCTTTGCTTTTTTCCTGAATTTAACTGCTGCTCTTTCTACATTCTTCTTTGTTCTGTTGCTGTTTGTCCCTCCGAGTTTTCTATGCACCTTGTCTCTCCTCTCTGCTGCTGTGTCCTGGTGGCCCTCCGCCAGTGTGTGTATTTTGGCTATCTTATTTTCTTCTTCTGCTTATTTCGGCCCTGTGTCTGGAGCCCCTTGCATTTGTGTAGCAGCAGGAGAATGTGCAGCGAAGAAATGGTCAAAGGAAAGCGAGAGAGAGAGAGAGAGCAGCAAAAAGGATGTTGATTGATTAAGAGCAGTGTGTGCGCGCAAAACGT
The DNA here is from genome assembly GCF_052327205.1 of Somniosus microcephalus. NCBI lineage: Eukaryota > Metazoa > Chordata > Chondrichthyes > Squaliformes > Somniosidae > Somniosus > Somniosus microcephalus. The sequence continues at coordinate 22,811,921 of NC_141005.1, forward strand.
TGAGCAGCCTGTGGTGGCAGCAAAAGCCTACTGCACCTGGTATTCCCAGGCAGTCTCCCATCCAAGTACTAACCAGGCCTGACTCTGCTTAGCTTCCGAGATCAGACGAGATCGGGCGCATTCAGACGAGTATGGCCGTAGGCATATGCTAGCTGGCTTTCTCTTTACTTAAAGCTGTCGCCCATTTTTTTCTCTTCTACGCATTCATACAAGTATTCAACACTCAATTTACATTTACAAATTTTACTCCTCCCGCAACCCCCCACCCCCCCTCCACCTCTTCTTGCTGCTCTGCCTCCCACACAAACAAACTACAAGCCCAACCCTTCATTGCCTTCTATTCAAATATTACATCAAATAAACATGCTCAAACACCAAGTCTTAAGGGCTGTAGCATCTTTCAAACTGGACAAATACCCAGGCCCGCATCAAATCTATCCCACACTCTTAAGAGAAGTAAGACACCAAATAGCACAGGCTCTCACCATCATTTTACAATCCTCTCTGGCTACAGGTGTGGTGCCCGACCACTGGAGGACTGCTAACGTGCTACCGTTCTTTCAAAAGGGAGAGAGGGATAGACCGCATAATTACAGGCCAGTCAGCCTAACCTCGGTGGTGTGAAAATTATTGGAAAAAGTTCTGAGGGACAGGAGAAATCTTCATTTAGAAAGACACGGATTAATCAGGGACAGTCAGCATGGATTTCTTAACGGAAGGTCGTGTCTGACTAACGCAATTCAATTTTTCGAGGAGGTAACAAGGAGGGTCGATGAGGGTAGTGCCTTTGATGTAGTCTATATGGATTTTAGCAAGGCTTTTGATAAGGTCCCACATGCCAGATTGGTCACGAAAGTAAAAGCCCATGGGATCCAAGGCAAAGTGGCAAGTTGGATCCAAAATTGGCTCAGAGGCAGGAAACAAAGGGTAATGGTCGAAGGGTGTTTTTGTGACCGGAAGGCTGTTTCCAGTGGGGTTCCGCAGGGCTCACAGAATCACAGAAACCCCACAGTGCAGATAGAGGCCATTTCGGCCCATCGAGCCTGCACCGACTCAGTACTGGGCCCTTTGCTTTTTCTGGTATATATCAATGATTTGGATTTGAATGTAGGAAGTATGATTAAGAAGTTTGCAGATGATACAAAAATTGGCCGTGTGGTTAATAATGAAACAGAATGCTGTAGACTGCAGGAAGATATCAATGGACTCGTCTAGTGGGCAGAACAGTGGCAAATGGAATTCAGTTGGAATACACAATAAATGGTAGGACACTGAGAAATGCAGAGGATCAGCGGGACCTTGGAGTGCATGTCCACAGATCCCTGAAGGTAGCAGGACAGGTAGATAAAGTGGTTAAGCAGGCATACGGGATACTTGCCTTTATTAGCCGAGGCGTAGAATATAAGAGCGGGGAGGTTATGCTTCAACTGTATAAAACACTAGTTAGGCCGCAGCTAGAGTGCCGCGTGCAGTTCTGGTCACCACATTACAAGAAGGATGCGATTGCACTAGAGAAGGTGCAGAGGAGATTTCCGAGGATGTTGCCTGGGCTGGGGAATTTTAGTTATGAGGAAAGATTGGATAGGCTGGGGTTGTTTTCTTTGGAACACAGGAGGCTGAGGCGAGACCTAATTGAGGTGTGTAAAATTATGAGGGGCCGAGATAGAGTGGATAGGAAGGACCTATTTCCCTTAGCAGAAGGGTCAATAATAGATTTCAAGTAATTGGTAGGAGGTTTACAGGGAATTTGAGGAGACATTTTTTCACCCAGTGAATGGTGGGGGTCTGGAATGCACTGCCTGAAAGGGTGGTAGAGGCAGAAACCCTCATCACGTTTAAAAAGTACTTGGATATGCACTTGAACTGCCGTAACCTACAAGGCTACGGACCAAGTGCTGTAAAGTGGGATTTGGGTGGATTGCTCTTTGTCGGCTGGCACGGACAAGATGGGCCGAATGGCCTCCTTCTGTGCTGTAAATTTCTATGATTCTGCCTGATCATGTGACATCTGCCCACACGACTTCTACAAATGTTATTACATTGTAGCCAGGATTGTTTAGTTTCCAATTCCGCCCATTTTGAAGCCAGGTCTCCGTTATGGCTACTATTGCATAACCCCATGTGGCAACTTGCGCCTGCAACTCGTCAATCTTATTTGTAACGCTCCTCGCATTAACACACATGCATTTCAACAGCATGCTAGTTGGCTTTGCTTTTTTCCTGAATTTAACTGCTGCTCTTTCTACATTCTTCTTTGTTCTGTTGCTGTTTGTCCCTCCGAGTTTTCTATGCACCTTGTCTCTCCTCTCTGCTGCTGTGTCCTGGTGGCCCTCCGCCAGTGTGTGTATTTTGGCTATCTTATTTTCTTCTTCTGCTTATTTCGGCCCTGTGTCTGGAGCCCCTTGCATTTGTGTAGCAGCAGGAGAATGTGCAGCGAAGAAATGGTCAAAGGAAAGCGAGAGAGAGAGAGAGAGAGAGAGAGAGCAGCAAAAAGGATGTTGATTGATTAAGAGCAGTGTGTGCGCGTGTGTGTGCAAAACGTCGAGCAGCCTGTGGCGGCAGCAAAAGCCTACTGCACCTGGTATTCCCAGGCAGTCTCCCATCCAAGTACTAACCAGGCCTGACTCTGCTTAGCTTCCGAGATCAGACGAGATCGGGCGCATTCAGACTAGTATGGCCGTAGGCATATGCTAGCTGGCTTTCTCTTTACTTAAAGCTGTCGCCCATTTTTTTCTCTTCTACGCATTCATACAAGTATTCAACACTCAATTTACATTTACAAATTTTACTCCTCCCGCAACCCCCCACCCCCCCTCCACCTCTTCTTGCTGCTCTGCCTCCCACACAAACAAACTACAAGCCCAACCCTTCATTGCCTTCTATTCAAATATTACATCAAATAAACATGCTCAAACACCAAGTCTTAAGGGCTGTAGCATCTTTCAAACTGGACAAATACCCAGGCCCGCATCAAATCTATCCCACACTCTTAAGAGAAGTAAGACACCAAATAGCACAGGCTCTCACCATCATTTTACAATCCTCTCTGGCTACAGGTGTGGTGCCCGACCACTGGAGGACTGCTAACGTGCTACCGTTCTTTCAAAAGGGAGAGAGGGATAGACCGCATAATTACAGGCCAGTCAGCCTAACCTCGGTGGTGGGAAAATTATTGGAAAAAGTTCTGAGGGACAGGAGAAATCTTCATTTAGAAAGACACGGATTAATCAGGGACAGTCAGCATGGATTTCTTAACGGAAGGTCGTGTCTGACTAACGCAATTCAATTTTTCGAGGAGGTAACAAGGAGGGTCGATGAGGGTAGTGCCTTTGATGTAGTCTATATGGATTTTAGCAAGGCTTTTGATAAGGTCCCACATGCCAGATTGGTCACGAAAGTAAAAGCCCATGGGATCCAAGGCAAAGTGGCAAGTTGGATCCAAAATTGGCTCAGAGGCAGGAAACAAAGGGTAATGGTCGAAGGGTGTTTTTGTGACCGGAAGGCTGTTTCCAGTGGGGTTCCGCAGGGCTCACAGAATCACAGAAACCCCACAGTGCAGATAGAGGCCATTTCGGCCCATCGAGCCTGCACCGACTCAGTACTGGGCCCTTTGCTTTTTCTGGTATATATCAATGATTTGGATTTGAATGTAGGAAGTATGATTAAGAAGTTTGCAGATGATACAAAAATTGGCCGTGTGGTTAATAATGAAACAGAATGCTGTAGACTGCAGGAAGATATCAATGGACTCGTCTAGTGGGCAGAACAGTGGCAAATGGAATTCAGTTGGAATACACAATAAATGGTAGGACACTGAGAAATGCAGAGGATCAGCGGGACCTTGGAGTGCATGTCCACAGATCCCTGAAGGTAGCAGGACAGGTAGATAAAGTGGTTAAGCAGGCATACGGGATACTTGCCTTTATTAGCCGAGGCGTAGAATATAAGAGCGGGGAGGTTATGCTTCAACTGTATAAAACACTAGTTAGGCCGCAGCTAGAGTGCCGCGTGCAGTTCTGGTCACCACATTACAAGAAGGATGCGATTGCACTAGAGAAGGTGCAGAGGAGATTTCCGAGGATGTTGCCTGGGCTGGGGAATTTTAGTTATGAGGAAAGATTGGATAGGCTGGGGTTGTTTTCTTTGGAACACAGGAGGCTGAGGCGAGACCTAATTGAGGTGTGTAAAATTATGAGGGGCCGAGATAGAGTGGATAGGAAGGACCTATTTCCCTTAGCAGAAGGGTCAATAATAGATTTCAAGTAATTGGTAGGAGGTTTACAGGGAATTTGAGGAGACATTTTTTCACCCAGTGAATGGTGGGGGTCTGGAATGCACTGCCTGAAAGGGTGGTAGAGGCAGAAACCCTCATCACGTTTAAAAAGTACTTGGATATGCACTTGAACTGCCGTAACCTACAAGGCTACGGACCAAGTGCTGTAAAGTGGGATTTGGGTGGATTGCTCTTTGTCGGCTGGCACGGACAAGATGGGCCGAATGGCCTCCTTCTGTGCTGTAAATTTCTATGATTCTGCCTGATCATGTGACATCTGCCCACACGACTTCTACAAATGTTATTACATTGTAGCCAGGATTGTTTAGTTTCCAATTCCGCCCATTTTGAAGCCAGGTCTCCGTTATGGCTACTATTGCATAACCCCATGTGGCAACTTGCGCCTGCAACTCGTCAATCTTATTTGTAACGCTCCTCGCATTAACACACATGCATTTCAACAGCATGCTAGTTGGCTTTGCTTTTTTCCTGAATTTAACTGCTGCTCTTTCTACATTCTTCTTTGTTCTGTTGCTGTTTGTCCCTCCGAGTTTTCTATGCACCTTGTCTCTCCTCTCTGCTGCTGTGTCCTGGTGGCCCTCCGCCAGTGTGTGTATTTTGGCTATCTTATTTTCTTCTTCTGCTTATTTCGGCCCTGTGTCTGGAGCCCCTTGCATTTGTGTAGCAGCAGGAGAATGTGCAGCGAAGAAATGGTCAAAGGAAAGCGAGAGAGAGAGAGAGAGAGAGAGAGAGAGCAGCAAAAAGGATGTTGATTGATTAAGAGCAGTGTGTGCGCGCAAAACGTTGAGCAGCCTGTGGTGGCAGCAAAAGCCTACTGCACCTGGTATTCCCAGGCAGTCTCCCATCCAAGTACTAACCAGGCCTGACTCTGCTTAGCTTCCGAGATCAGACGAGATCGGGCGCATTCAGACTAGTATGGCCGTAGGCATATGCTAGCTGGCTTTCTCTTTACTTAAAGCTGTCGCCCATTTTTTTCTCTTCTACGCATTCATACAAGTATTCAACACTCAATTTACATTTACAAATTTTACTCCTCCCGCAACCCCCCACCCCCCCTCCACCTCTTCTTGCTGCTCTGCCTCCCACACAAACAAACTACAAGCCCAACCCTTCATTGCCTTCTATTCAAATATTACATCAAATAAACATGCTCAAACACCAAGTCTTAAGGGCTGTAGCATCTTTCAAACTGGACAAATACCCAGGCCCGCATCAAATCTATCCCACACTCTTAAGAGAAGTAAGACACCAAATAGCACAGGCTCTCACCATCATTTTACAATCCTCTCTGGCTACAGGTGTGGTGCCCGACCACTGGAGGACTGCTAACGTGCTACCGTTCTTTCAAAAGGGAGAGAGGGATAGACCGCATAATTACAGGCCAGTCAGCCTAACCTCGGTGGTGGGAAAATTATTGGAAAAAGTTCTGAGGGACAGGAGAAATCTTCATTTAGAAAGACACGGATTAATCAGGGACAGTCAGCATGGATTTCTTAACGGAAGGTCGTGTCTGACTAACGCAATTCAATTTTTCGAGGAGGTAACAAGGAGGGTCGATGAGGGTAGTGCCTTTGATGTAGTCTATATGGATTTTAGCAAGGCTTTTGATAAGGTCCCACATGCCAGATTGGTCACGAAAGTAAAAGCCCATGGGATCCAAGGCAAAGTGGCAAGTTGGATCCAAAATTGGCTCAGAGGCAGGAAACAAAGGGTAATGGTCGAAGGGTGTTTTTGTGACCGGAAGGCTGTTTCCAGTGGGGTTCCGCAGGGCTCACAGAATCACAGAAACCCCACAGTGCAGATAGAGGCCATTTCGGCCCATCGAGCCTGCACCGACTCAGTACTGGGCCCTTTGCTTTTTCTGGTATATATCAATGATTTGGATTTGAATGTAGGAAGTATGATTAAGAAGTTTGCAGATGATACAAAAATTGGCCGTGTGGTTAATAATGAAACAGAATGCTGTAGACTGCAGGAAGATATCAATGGACTCGTCTAGTGGGCAGAACAGTGGCAAATGGAATTCAGTTGGAATACACAATAAATGGTAGGACACTGAGAAATGCAGAGGATCAGCGGGACCTTGGAGTGCATGTCCACAGATCCCTGAAGGTAGCAGGACAGGTAGATAAAGTGGTTAAGCAGGCATACGGGATACTTGCCTTTATTAGCCGAGGCGTAGAATATAAGAGCGGGGAGGTTATGCTTCAACTGTATAAAACACTAGTTAGGCCGCAGCTAGAGTGCCGCGTGCAGTTCTGGTCACCACATTACAAGAAGGATGCGATTGCACTAGAGAAGGTGCAGAGGAGATTTCCGAGGATGTTGCCTGGGCTGGGGAATTTTAGTTATGAGGAAAGATTGGATAGGCTGGGGTTGTTTTCTTTGGAACACAGGAGGCTGAGGCGAGACCTAATTGAGGTGTGTAAAATTATGAGGGGCCGAGATAGAGTGGATAGGAAGGACCTATTTCCCTTAGCAGAAGGGTCAATAATAGATTTCAAGTAATTGGTAGGAGGTTTACAGGGAATTTGAGGAGACATTTTTTCACCCAGTGAATGGTGGGGGTCTGGAATGCACTGCCTGAAAGGGTGGTAGAGGCAGAAACCCTCATCACGTTTAAAAAGTACTTGGATATGCACTTGAACTGCCGTAACCTACAAGGCTACGGACCAAGTGCTGTAAAGTGGGATTTGGGTGGATTGCTCTTTGTCGGCTGGCACGGACAAGATGGGCCGAATGGCCTCCTTCTGTGCTGTAAATTTCTATGATTCTGCCTGATCATGTGACATCTGCCCACACGACTTCGACAAATGTTATTACATTGTAGCCAGGATTGTTTAGTTTCCAATTCCGCCCATTTTGAAGCCAGGTCTCCGTTATGGCTACTATTGCATAACCCCATGTGGCAACTTGCGCCTGCAACTCGTCAATCTTATTTGTAACACTCCTCGCATTAACACACATGCATTTCAACAGCATGCTAGTTGGCTTTGCTTTTTTCCTGAATTTAACTGCTGCTCTTTCTACATTCTTCTTTGTTCTGTTGCTGTTTGTCCCTCCGAGTTTTCTATGCACCTTGTCTCTCCTCTCTGCTGCTGTGTCCTGGTGGCCCTCCGCCAGTGTGTGTATTTTGGCTATCTTATTTTCTTCTTCTGCTTATTTCGGCCCTGTGTCTGGAGCCCCTTGCATTTGTGTAGCAGCAGGAGAATGTGCAGCGAAGAAATGGTCAAAGGAAAGCGAGAGAGAGAGAGAGAGCAGCAAAAAGGATGTTGATTGATTAAGAGCAGTGTGTGCGCGCAAAACGTTGAGCAGCCTGTGGTGGCAGCAAAAGCCTACTGCACCTGGTATTCCCAGGCAGTCTCCCATCCAAGTACTAACCAGGCCTGACTCTGCTTAGCTTCCGAGATCAGACGAGATCGGGCGCATTCAGACGAGTATGGCCGTAGGCATATGCTAGCTGGCTTTCTCTTTACTTAAAGCTGTCGCCCATTTTTTTCTCTTCTACGCATTCATACAAGTATTCAACACTCAATTTACATTTACAAATTTTACTCCTCCCGCAACCCCCCACCCCCCCTCCACCTCTTCTTGCTGCTCTGCCTCCCACACAAACAAACTACAAGCCCAACCCTTCATTGCCTTCTATTCAAATATTACATCAAATAAACATGCTCAAACACCAAGTCTTAAGGGCTGTAGCATCTTTCAAACTGGACAAATACCCAGGCCCGCATCAAATCTATCCCACACTCTTAAGAGAAGTAAGACACCAAATAGCACAGGCTCTCACCATCATTTTACAATCCTCTCTGGCTACAGGTGTGGTGCCCGACCACTGGAGGACTGCTAACGTGCTACCGTTCTTTCAAAAGGGAGAGAGGGATAGACCGCATAATTACAGGCCAGTCAGCCTAACCTCGGTGGTGTGAAAATTATTGGAAAAAGTTCTGAGGGACAGGAGAAATCTTCATTTAGAAAGACACGGATTAATCAGGGACAGTCAGCATGGATTTCTTAACGGAAGGTCGTGTCTGACTAACGCAATTCAATTTTTCGAGGAGGTAACAAGGAGGGTCGATGAGGGTAGTGCCTTTGATGTAGTCTATATGGATTTTAGCAAGGCTTTTGATAAGGTCCCACATGCCAGATTGGTCACGAAAGTAAAAGCCCATGGGATCCAAGGCAAAGTGGCAAGTTGGATCCAAAATTGGCTCAGAGGCAGGAAACAAAGGGTAATGGTCGAAGGGTGTTTTTGTGACCGGAAGGCTGTTTCCAGTGGGGTTCCGCAGGGCTCACAGAATCACAGAAACCCCACAGTGCAGATAGAGGCCATTTCGGCCCATCGAGCCTGCACCGACTCAGTACTGGGCCCTTTGCTTTTTCTGGTATATATCAATGATTTGGATTTGAATGTAGGAAGTATGATTAAGAAGTTTGCAGATGATACAAAAATTGGCCGTGTGGTTAATAATGAAACAGAATGCTGTAGACTGCAGGAAGATATCAATGGACTCGTCTAGTGGGCAGAACAGTGGCAAATGGAATTCAGTTGGAATACACAATAAATGGTAGGACACTGAGAAATGCAGAGGATCAGCGGGACCTTGGAGTGCATGTCCACAGATCCCTGAAGGTAGCAGGACAGGTAGATAAAGTGGTTAAGCAGGCATACGGGATACTTGCCTTTATTAGCCGAGGCGTAGAATATAAGAGCGGGGAGGTTATGCTTCAACTGTATAAAACACTAGTTAGGCCGCAGCTAGAGTGCCGCGTGCAGTTCTGGTCACCACATTACAAGAAGGATGCGATTGCACTAGAGAAGGTGCAGAGGAGATTTCCGAGGATGTTGCCTGGGCTGGGGAATTTTAGTTATGAGGAAAGATTGGATAGGCTGGGGTTGTTTTCTTTGGAACACAGGAGGCTGAGGCGAGACCTAATTGAGGTGTGTAAAATTATGAGGGGCCGAGATAGAGTGGATAGGAAGGACCTATTTCCCTTAGCAGAAGGGTCAATAATAGATTTCAAGTAATTGGTAGGAGGTTTACAGGGAATTTGAGGAGACATTTTTTCACCCAGTGAATGGTGGGGGTCTGGAATGCACTGCCTGAAAGGGTGGTAGAGGCAGAAACCCTCATCACGTTTAAAAAGTACTTGGATATGCACTTGAACTGCCGTAACCTACAAGGCTACGGACCAAGTGCTGTAAAGTGGGATTTGGGTGGATTGCTCTTTGTCGGCTGGCACGGACAAGATGGGCCGAATGGCCTCCTTCTGTGCTGTAAATTTCTATGATTCTGCCTGATCATGTGACATCTGCCCACACGACTTCTACAAATGTTATTACATTGTAGCCAGGATTGTTTAGTTTCCAATTCCGCCCATTTTGAAGCCAGGTCTCCGTTATGGCTACTATTGCATAACCCCATGTGGCAACTTGCGCCTGCAACTCGTCAATCTTATTTGTAACGCTCCTCGCATTAACACACATGCATTTCAACAGCATGCTAGTTGGCTTTGCTTTTTTCCTGAATTTAACTGCTGCTCTTTCTACATTCTTCTTTGTTCTGTTGCTGTTTGTCCCTCCGAGTTTTCTATGCACCTTGTCTCTCCTCTCTGCTGCTGTGTCCTGGTGGCCCTCCGCCAGTGTGTGTATTTTGGCTATCTTATTTTCTTCTTCTGCTTATTTCGGCCCTGTGTCTGGAGCCCCTTGCATTTGTGTAGCAGCAGGAGAATGTGCAGCGAAGAAATGGTCAAAGGAAAGCGAGAGAGAGAGAGAGAGAGAGAGAGAGAGCAGCAAAAAGGATGTTGATTGATTAAGAGCAGTGTGTGCGCGTGTGTGTGCAAAACGTTGAGCAGCCTGTGGCGGCAGCAAAAGCCTACTGCACCTGGTATTCCCAGGCAGTCTCCCATCCAAGTACTAACCAGGCCTGACTCTACTTAGCTTCCGAGATCAGACGCATTCAGACTAGTATGGCCGTAGGCATATGCTAGCTGGCTTTCTCTTTACTTAAAGCTGTCGCCCATTTTTTTCTCTTCTACGCATTCATACAAGTATTCAACACTCAATTTACATTTACAAATTTTACTCCTCCCGCAACCCCCCACCCCCCCTCCACCTCTTCTTGCTGCTCTGCCTCCCACACAAACAAACTACAAGCCCAACCCTTCATTGCCTTCTATTCAAATATTACATCAAATAAACATGCTCAAACACCAAGTCTTAAGGGCTGTAGCATCTTTCAAACTGGACAAATACCCAGGCCCGCATCAAATCTATCCCACACTCTTAAGAGAAGTAAGACACCAAATAGCACAGGCTCTCACCATCATTTTACAATCCTCTCTGGCTACAGGTGTGGTGCCCGACCACTGGAGGACTGCTAACGTGCTACCGTTCTTTCAAAAGGGAGAGAGGGATAGACCGCATAATTACAGGCCAGTCAGCCTAACCTCGGTGGTGGGAAAATTATTGGAAAAAGTTCTGAGGGACAGGAGAAATCTTCATTTAGAAAGACACGGATTAATCAGGGACAGTCAGCATGGATTTCTTAACGGAAGGTCGTGTCTGACTAACGCAATTCAATTTTTCGAGGAGGTAACAAGGAGGGTCGATGAGGGTAGTGCCTTTGATGTAGTCTATATGGATTTTAGCAAGGCTTTTGATAAGGTCCCACATGCCAGATTGGTCATGAAAGTAAAAGCCCATGGGATCCAAGGCAAAGTGGCAAGTTGGATCCAAAATTGGCTCAGAGGCAGGAAACAAAGGGTAATGGTCGAAGGGTGTTTTTGTGACCGGAAGGCTGTTTCCAGTGGGGTTCCGCAGGGCTCACAGAATCACAGAAACCCCACAGTGCAGATAGAGGCCATTTCGGCCCATCGAGCCTGCAGCGACTCAGTACTGGGCCCTTTGCTTTTTCTGGTATATATCAATGATTTGGATTTGAATGTAGGAAGTATGATTAAGAAGTTTGCAGATGATACAAAAATTGGCCGTGTGGTTAATAATGAAACAGAATGCTGTAGACTGCAGGAAGATATCAATGGACTCGTCTAGTGGGCAGAACAGTGGCAAATGGAATTCAGTTGGAATACACAATAAATGGTAGGACACTGAGAAATGCAGAGGATCAGCGGGACCTTGGAGTGCATGTCCACAGATCCCTGAAGGTAGCAGGACAGGTAGATAAAGTGGTTAAGCAGGCATACGGGATACTTGCCTTTATTAGCCGAGGCGTAGAATATAAGAGCGGGGAGGTTATGCTTCAACTGTATAAAACACTAGTTAGGCCGCAGCTAGAGTGCCGCGTGCAGTTCTGGTCACCACATTACAAGAAGGATGCGATTGCACTAGAGAAGGTGCAGAGGAGATTTCCGAGGATGTTGCCTGGGCTGGGGAATTTTAGTTATGAGGAAAGATTGGATAGGCTGGGGTTGTTTTCTTTGGAACACAGGAGGCTGAGGCGAGACCTAATTGAGGTGTGTAAAATTATGAGGGGCCGAGATAGAGTGGATAGGAAGGACCTATTTCCCTTAGCAGAAGGGTCAATAATAGATTTCAAGTAATTGGTAGGAGGTTTACAGGGAATTTGAGGAGACATTTTTTCACCCAGTGAATGGTGGGGGTCTGGAATGCACTGCCTGAAAGGGTGGTAGAGGCAGAAACCCTCATCACGTTTAAAAAGTACTTGGATATGCACTTGAACTGCCGTAACCTACAAGGCTACGGACCAAGTGCTGTAAAGTGGGATTTGGGTGGATTGCTCTTTGTCGGCTGGCACGGACAAGATGGGCCGAATGGCCTCCTTCTGTGCTGTAAATTTCTATGATTCTGCCTGATCATGTGACATCTGCCCACACGACTTCTACAAATGTTATTACATTGTAGCCAGGATTGTTTAGTTTCCAATTCCGCCCATTTTGAAGCCAGGTCTCCGTTATGGCTACTATTGCATAACCCCATGTGGCAACTTGCGCCTGCAACTCGTCAATCTTATTTGTAACGCTCCTCGCATTAACACACATGCATTTCAACAGCATGCTAGTTGGCTTTGCTTTTTTCCTGAATTTAACTGCTGCTCTTTCTACATTCTTCTTTGTTCTGTTGCTGTTTGTCCCTCCGAGTTTTCTATGCACCTTGTCTCTCCTCTCTGCTGCTGTGTCCTGGTGGCCCTCCGCCAGTGTGTGTATTTTGGCTATCTTATTTTCTTCTTCTGCTTATTTCGGCCCTGTGTCTGGAGCCCCTTGCATTTGTGTAGCAGCAGGAGAATGTGCAGCGAAGAAATGGTCAAAGGAAAGCGAGAGAGAGAGAGAGAGAGAGCAGCAAAAAGGATGTTGATTGATTAAGAGCAGTGTGTGCGCGTGTGTGTGCAAAACGTCGAGCAGCCTGTGGCGGCAGCAAAAGCCTACTGCACCTGGTATTCCCAGGCAGTCTCCCATCCAAGTACTAACCAGGCCTGACTCTGCTTAGCTTCCAGAGATCAGGCGCATTCAGACTAGTATGGCCGTAGGCATATGCTAGCTGGCTTTCTCTTTACTTAAAGCTGTCGCCCATTTTTTTCTCTTCTACGCATTCATACAAGTATTCAACACTCAATTTACATTTACAAATTTTACTCCTCCCGCAACCCCCCACCCCCCCTCCACCTCTTCTTGCTGCTCTGCCTCCCACACAAACAAACTACAAGCCCAACCCTTCATTGCCTTCTATTCAAATATTACATCAAATAAACATGCTCAAACACCAAGTCTTAAGGGCTGTAGCATCTTTCAAACTGGACAAATACCCAGGCCCGCATCAAATCTATCCCACACTCTTAAGAGAAGTAAGACACCAAATAGCACAGGCTCTCACCATCATTTTACAATCCTCTCTGGCTACAGGTGTGGTGCCCGACCACTGGAGGACTGCTAACGTGCTACCGTTCTTTCAAAAGGGAGAGAGGGATAGACCGCATAATTACAGGCCAGTCAGCCTAACCTCGGTGGTGGGAAAATTATTGGAAAAAGTTCTGAGGGACAGGAGAAATCTTCATTTAGAAAGACACGGATTAATCAGGGACAGTCAGCATGGATTTCTTAACGGAAGGTCGTGTCTGACTAACGCAATTCAATTTTTCGAGGAGGTAACAAGGAGGGTCGATGAGGGTAGTGCCTTTGATGTAGTCTATATGGATTTTAGCAAGGCTTTTGATAAGGTCCCGCATGCCAGATTGGTCACGAAAGTAAAAGCCCATGGGATCCAAGGCAAAGTGGCAAGTTGGATCCAAAATTGGCTCAGAGGCAGGAAACAAAGGGTAATGGTCGAAGGGTGTTTTTGTGACCGGAAGGCTGTTTCCAGTGGGGTTCCGCAGGGCTCACAGAATCACAGAAACCCCACAGTGCAGATAGAGGCCATTTCGGCCCATCGAGCCTGCAGCGACTCAGTACTGGGCCCTTTGCTTTTTCTGGTATATATCAATGATTTGGATTTGAATGTAGGAAGTATGATTAAGAAGTTTGCAGATGATACAAAAATTGGCCGTGTGGTTAATAATGAAACAGAATGCTGTAGACTGCAGGAAGATATCAATGGACTCGTCTAGTGGGCAGAACAGTGGCAAATGGAATTCAGTTGGAATACACAATAAATGGTAGGACACTGAGAAATGCAGAGGATCAGCGGGACCTTGGAGTGCATGTCCACAGATCCCTGAAGGTAGCAGGACAGGTAGATAAAGTGGTTAAGCAGGCATACGGGATACTTGCCTTTATTAGCCGAGGCGTAGAATATAAGAGCGGGGAGGTTATGCTTCAACTGTATAAAACACTAGTTAGGCCGCAGCTAGAGTGCCGCGTGCAGTTCTGGTCACCACATTACAAGAAGGATGCGATTGCACTAGAGAAGGTGCAGAGGAGATTTCCGAGGATGTTGCCTGGGCTGGGGAATTTTAGTTATGAGGAAAGATTGGATAGGCTGGGGTTGTTTTCTTTGGAACACAGGAGGCTGAGGCGAGACCTAATTGAGGTGTGTAAAATTATGAGGGGCCGAGATAGAGTGGATAGGAAGGACCTATTTCCCTTAGCAGAAGGGTCAATAATAGATTTCAAGTAATTGGTAGGAGGTTTACAGGGAATTTGAGGAGACATTTTTTCACCCAGTGAATGGTGGGGGTCTGGAATGCACTGCCTGAAAGGGTGGTAGAGGCAGAAACCCTCATCACGTTTAAAAAGTACTTGGATATGCACTTGAACTGCCGTAACCTACAAGGCTACGGACCAAGTGCTGTAAAGTGGGATTTGGGTGGATTGCTCTTTGTCGGCTGGCACGGACAAGATGGGCCGAATGGCCTCCTTCTGTGCTGTAAATTTCTATGATTCTGCCTGATCATGTGACATCTGCCCACACGACTTCTACAAATGTTATTACATTGTAGCCAGGATTGTTTAGTTTCCAATTCCGCCCATTTTGAAGCCAGGTCTCCGTTATGGCTACTATTGCATAACCCCATGTGGCAACTTGCGCCTGCAACTCGTCAATCTTATTTGTAACGCTCCTCGCATTAACACACATGCATTTCAACAGCATGCTAGTTGGCTTTGCTTTTTTCCTGAATTTAACTGCTGCTCTTTCTACATTCTTCTTTGTTCTGTTGCTGTTTGTCCCTCCGAGTTTTCTATGCACCTTGTCTCTCCTCTCTGCTGCTGTGTCCTGGTGGCCCTCCGCCAGTGTGTGTATTTTGGCTATCTTATTTTCTTCTTCTGCTTATTTCGGCCCTGTGTCTGGAGCCCCTTGCATTTGTGTAGCAGCAGGAGAATGTGCAGCGAAGAAATGGTCAAAGGAAAGCGAGAGAGAGAGAGAGAGAGAGAGAGAGAGAGCAGCAAAAAGGATGTTGATTGATTAAGAGCAGTGTGTGCGCGCAAAACGTTGAGCAGCCTGTGGTGGCAGCAAAAGCCTACTGCACCTGGTATTCCCAGGCAGTCTCCCATCCAAGTACTAACCAGGCCTGACTCTGCTTAGCTTCCGAGATCAGACGAGATCAGGCGCATTCAGACTAGTATGGCCGTAGGCATATGCTAGCTGGCTTTCTCTTTACTTAAAGCTGTCGCCCATTTTTTTCTCTTCTACGCATTCATACAAGTATTCAACACTCAATTTACATTTGCAAATTTTACTCCTCCCGCAACCCCCCACCCCCCCTCCACCTCTTCTTGCTGCTCTGCCTCCCACACAAACAAACTACAAGCCCAACCCTTCATTGCCTTCTATTCAAATATTACATCAAATAAACATGCTCAAACACCAAGTCTTAAGGGCTGTAGCATCTTTCAAACTGGACAAATACCCAGGCCCGCATCAAATCTATCCCACACTCTTAAGAGAAGTAAGACACCAAATAGCACAGGCTCTCACCATCATTTTACAATCCTCTCTGGCTACAGGTGTGGTGCCCGACCACTGGAGGACTGCTAACGTGCTACCGTTCTTTCAAAAGGGAGAGAGGGATAGACCGCATAATTACAGGCCAGTCAGCCTAACCTCGGTGGTGGGAAAATTATTGGAAAAAGTTCTGAGGGACAGGAGAAATCTTCATTTAGAAAGACACGGATTAATCAGGGACAGTCAGCATGGATTTCTTAACGGAAGGTCGTGTCTGACTAACGCAATTCAATTTTTCGAGGAGGTAACAAGGAGGGTCGATGAGGGTAGTGCCTTTGATGTAGTCTATATGGATTTTAGCAAGGCTTTTGATAAGGTCCCACATGCCAGATTGGTCATGAAAGTAAAAGCCCATGGGATCCAAGGCAAAGTGGCAAGTTGGATCCAAAATTGGCTCAGAGGCAGGAAACAAAGGGTAATGGTCGAAGGGTGTTTTTGTGACCGGAAGGCTGTTTCCAGTGGGGTTCCGCAGGGCTCACAGAATCACAGAAACCCCACAGTGCAGATAGAGGTCATTTCGGCCCATCGAGCCTGCACCGACTCAGTACTGGGCCCTTTGCTTTTTCTGGTATATATCAATGATTTGGATTTGAATGTAGGAAGTATGATTAAGAAGTTTGCAGATGATACAAAAATTGGCCGTGTGGTTAATAATGAAACAGAATGCTGTAGACTGCAGGAAGATATCAATGGACTCGTCTAGTGGGCAGAACAGTGGCAAATGGAATTCAGTTGGAATACACAATAAATGGTAGGACACTGAGAAATGCAGAGGATCAGCGGGACCTTGGAGTGCATGTCCACAGATCCCTGAAGGTAGCAGGACAGGTAGATAAAGTGGTTAAGCAGGCATACGGGATACTTGCCTTTATTAGCCGAGGCGTAGAATATAAGAGCGGGGAGGTTATGCTTCAACTGTATAAAACACTAGTTAGGCCGCAGCTAGAGTGCCGCGTGCAGTTCTGGTCACCACATTACAAGAAGGATGCGATTGCACTAGAGAAGGTGCAGAGGAGATTTCCGAGGATGTTGCCTGGGCTGGGGAATTTTAGTTATGAGGAAAGATTGGATAGGCTGGGGTTGTTTTCTTTGGAACACAGGAGGCTGAGGCGAGACCTAATTGAGGTGTGTAAAATTATGAGGGGCCGAGATAGAGTGGATAGGAAGGACCTATTTCCCTTAGCAGAAGGGTCAATAATAGATTTCAAGTAATTGGTAGGAGGTTTACAGGGAATTTGAGGAGACATTTTTTCACCCAGTGAATGGTGGGGGTCTGGAATGCACTGCCTGAAAGGGTGGTAGAGGCAGAAACCCTCATCACGTTTAAAAAGTACTTGGATATGCACTTGAACTGCCGTAACCTACAAGGCTACGGACCAAGTGCTGTAAAGTGGGATTTGGGTGGATTGCTCTTTGTCGGCTGGCACGAACAAGATGGGCCGAATGGCCTCCTTCTGTGCTGTAAATTTCTATGATTCTGCCTGATCATGTGACATCTGCCCACACGACTTCTACAAATGTTATTACATTGTAGCCAGGATTGTTTAGTTTCCAATTCCGCCCATTTTGAAGCCAGGTCTCCGTTATGGCTACTATTGCATAACCCCATGTGGCAACTTGCGCCTGCAACTCATCAATCTTATTTGTAACGCTCCTCGCATTAACACACATGCATTTCAACAGCATGCTAGTTGGCTTTGCTTTTTTCCTGAATTTAACTGCTGCTCTTTCTACATTCTTCTTTGTTCTGTTGCTGTTTGTCCCTCCGAGTTTTCTATGCACCTTGTCTCTCCTCTCTGCTGCTGTGTCCTGGTGGCCCTCCGCCAGTGTGTGTATTTTGGCTATCTTATTTTCTTCTTCTGCTTATTTCGGCCCTGTGTCTGGAGCCCCTTGCATTTGTGTAGCAGCAGGAGAATGTGCAGCGAAGAAATGGTCAAAGGAAAGCGAGAGAGAGAGAGAGAGAGAGAGCAGCAAAAAGGATGTTGATTGATTAAGAGCAGTGTGTGCGCGTGTGTGTGCAAAACGTCGAGCAGCCTGTGGCGGCAGCAAAAGCCTACTGCACCTGGTATTCCCAGGCAGTCTCCCATCCAAGTACTAACCAGGCCTGACTCTGCTTAGCTTCCGAGATCAGACGAGATCGGGCGCATTCAGACTAGTATGGCCGTAGGCATATGCTAGCTGGCTTTCTCTTTACTTAAAGCTGTCGCCCATTTTTTTCTCTTCTACGCATTCATACAAGTATTCAACACTCAATTTACATTTACAAATTTTACTCCTCCCGCAACCCCCCACCCCCCCTCCACCTCTTCTTGCTGCTCTGCCTCCCACACAAACAAACTACAAGCCCAACCCTTCATTGCCTTCTATTCAAATATTACATCAAATAAACATGCTCAAACACCAAGTCTTAAGGGCTGTAGCATCTTTCAAACTGGACAAATACCCAGGCCCGCATCAAATCTATCCCACACTCTTAAGAGAAGTAAGACACCAAATAGCACAGGCTCTCACCATCATTTTACAATCCTCTCTGGCTACAGGTGTGGTGCCCGACCACTGGAGGACTGCTAACGTGCTACCGTTCTTTCAAAAGGGAGAGAGGGATAGACCGCATAATTACAGGCCAGTCAGCCTAACCTCGGTGGTGGGAAAATTATTGGAAAAAGTTCTGAGGGACAGGAGAAATCTTCATTTAGAAAGACACGGATTAATCAGGGACAGTCAGCATGGATTTCTTAACGGAAGGTCGTGTCTGACTAACGCAATTCAATTTTTCGAGGAGGTAACAAGGAGGGTCGATGAGGGTAGTGCCTTTGATGTAGTCTATATGGATTTTAGCAAGGCTTTTGATAAGGTCCCGCATGCCAGATTGGTCACGAAAGTAAAAGCCCATGGGATCCAAGGCAAAGTGGCAAGTTGGATCCAAAATTGGCTCAGAGGCAGGAAACAAAGGGTAATGGTCGAAGGGTGTTTTTGTGACCGGAAGGCTGTTTCCAGTGGGGTTCCGCAGGGCTCACAGAATCACAGAAACCCCACAGTGCAGATAGAGGCCATTTCGGCCCATCGAGCCTGCAGCGACTCAGTACTGGGCCCTTTGCTTTTTCTGGTATATATCAATGATTTGGATTTGAATGTAGGAAGTATGATTAAGAAGTTTGCAGATGATACAAAAATTGGCCGTGTGGTTAATAATGAAACAGAATGCTGTAGACTGCAGGAAGATATCAATGGACTCGTCTAGTGGGCAGAACAGTGGCAAATGGAATTCAGTTGGAATACACAATAAATGGTAGGACACTGAGAAATGCAGAGGATCAGCGGGACCTTGGAGTGCATGTCCACAGATCCCTGAAGGTAGCAGGACAGGTAGATAAAGTGGTTAAGCAGGCATACGGGATACTTGCCTTTATTAGCCGAGGCGTAGAATATAAGAGCGGGGAGGTTATGCTTCAACTGTATAAAACACTAGTTAGGCCGCAGCTAGAGTGCCGCGTGCAGTTCTGGTCACCACATTACAAGAAGGATGCGATTGCACTAGAGAAGGTGCAGAGGAGATTTCCGAGGATGTTGCCTGGGCTGGGGAATTTTAGTTATGAGGAAAGATTGGATAGGCTGGGGTTGTTTTCTTTGGAACACAGGAGGCTGAGGCGAGACCTAATTGAGGTGTGTAAAATTATGAGGGGCCGAGATAGAGTGGATAGGAAGGACCTATTTCCCTTAGCAGAAGGGTCAATAATAGATTTCAAGTAATTGGTAGGAGGTTTACAGGGAATTTGAGGAGACATTTTTTCACCCAGTGAATGGTGGGGGTCTGGAATGCACTGCCTGAAAGGGTGGTAGAGGCAGAAACCCTCATCACGTTTAAAAAGTACTTGGATATGCACTTGAACTGCCGTAACCTACAAGGCTACGGACCAAGTGCTGTAAAGTGGGATTTGGGTGGATTGCTCTTTGTCGGCTGGCACGGACAAGATGGGCCGAATGGCCTCCTTCTGTGCTGTAAATTTCTATGATTCTGCCTGATCATGTGACATCTGCCCACACGACTTCTACAAATGTTATTACATTGTAGCCAGGATTGTTTAGTTTCCAATTCCGCCCATTTTGAAGCCAGGTCTCCGTTATGGCTACTATTGCATAACCCCATGTGGCAACTTGCGCCTGCAACTCGTCAATCTTATTTGTAACGCTCCTCGCATTAACACACATGCATTTCAACAGCATGCTAGTTGGCTTTGCTTTTTTCCTGAATTTAACTGCTGCTCTTTCTACATTCTTCTTTGTTCTGTTGCTGTTTGTCCCTCCGAGTTTTCTATGCACCTTGTCTCTCCTCTCTGCTGCTGTTTCCTGGTGGCCCTCCGCCAGTGTGTGTATTTTGGCTATCTTATTTTCTTCTTCTGCTTATTTCGGCCCTGTGTCTGGAGCCCCTTGCATTTGTGTAGCAGCAGGAGAATGTGCAGCGAAGAAATGGTCAAAGGAAAGCGAGAGAGAGAGAGAGAGAGCAGCAAAAAGGATGTTGATTGATTAAGAGCAGTGTGTGCGCGCAAAACGTTGAGCAGCCTGTGGTGGCAGCAAAAGCCTACTGCACCTGGTATTCCCAGGCAGTCTCCCATCCAAGTACTAACCAGGCCTGACTCTGCTTAGCTTCCGAGATCAGACGAGATCGGGCGCATTCAGACTAGTATGGCCGTAGGCATATGCTAGCTGGCTTTCTCTTTACTTAAAGCTGTCGCCCATTTTTTTCTCTTCTACACATTCATACAAGTATTCAACACTCAATTTACATTTACAAATTTTACTCCTCCCGCAACCCCCCACCCCCCCTCCACCTCTTCTTGCTGCTCTGCCTCCCACACAAACAAACTACAAGCCCAACCCTTCATTGCCTTCTATTCAAATATTACATCAAATAAACATGCTCAAACACCAAGTCTTAAGGGCTGTAGCATCTTTCAAACTGGACAAATACCCAGGCCCGCATCAAATCTATCCCACACTCTTAAGAGAAGTAAGACACCAAATAGCACAGGCTCTCACCATCATTTTACAATCCTCTCTGGCTACAGGTGTGGTGCCCGACCACTGGAGGACTGCTAACGTGCTACCGTTCTTTCAAAAGGGAGAGAGGGATAGACCGCATAATTACAGGCCAGTCAGCCTAACCTCGGTGGTGGGAAAATTATTGGAAAAAGTTCTGAGGGACAGGAGAAATCTTCATTTAGAAAGACACGGATTAATCAGGGACAGTCAGCATGGATTTCTTAACGGAAGGTCGCGTCTGACTAACGCAATTCAATTTTTCGAGGAGGTAACAAGGAGGGTCGATGAGGGTAGTGCCTTTCATGTAGTCTATATGGATTTTAGCAGGGCTTTTGATAAGGTCCCACATGCCAGATTGGTCATGAAAGTAAAAGCCCATGGGATCCAAGGCAAAGTGGCAAGTTGGATCCAAAATTGGCTCAGAGGCAGGAAACAAAGGGTAATGGTCGAAGGGTGTTTTTGTGACCGGAAGGCTGTTTCCAGTGGGGTTCCGCAGGGCTCACAGAATCACAGAAACCCCACAGTGCAGATAGAGGTCATTTCGGCCCATCGAGCCTGCAGCGACTCAGTACTGGGCCCTTTGCTTTTTCTGGTATATATCAATGATTTGGATTTGAATGTAGGAAGTATGATTAAGAAGTTTGCAGATGATACAAAAATTGGCCGTGTGGTTAATAATGAAACAGAATGCTGTAGACTGCAGGAAGATATCAATGGACTCGTCTAGTGGGCAGAACAGTGGCAAATGGAATTCAGTTGGAATACACAATAAATGGTAGGACACTGAGAAATGCAGAGGATCAGCGGGACCTTGGAGTGCATGTCCACAGATCCCTGAAGGTAGCAGGACAGGTAGATAAAGTGGTTAAGCAGGCATACGGGATACTTGCCTTTATTAGCCGAGGCGTAGAATATAAGAGCGGGGAGGTTATGCTTCAACTGTATAAAACACTAGTTAGGCCGCAGCTAGAGTGCCGCGTGCAGTTCTGGTCACCACATTACAAGAAGGATGCGATTGCACTAGAGAAGGTGCAGAGGAGATTTCCGAGGATGTTGCCTGGGCTGGGGAATTTTAGTTATGAGGAAAGATTGGATAGGCTGGGGTTGTTTTCTTTGGAACACAGGAGGCTGAGGCGAGACCTAATTGAGGTGTGTAAAATTATGAGGGGCCGAGATAGAGTGGATAGGAAGGACCTATTTCCCTTAGCAGAAGGGTCAATAATAGATTTCAAGTAATTGGTAGGAGGTTTACAGGGAATTTGAGGAGACATTTTTTCACCCAGTGAATGGTGGGGGTCTGGAATGCACTGCCTGAAAGGGTGGTAGAGGCAGAAACCCTCATCACGTTTAAAAAGTACTTGGATATGCACTTGAACTGCCGTAACCTACAAGGCTACGGACCAAGTGCTGTAAAGTGGGATTTGGGTGGATTGCTCTTTGTCGGCTGGCACGGACAAGATGGGCCGAATGGCCTCCTTCTGTGCTGTAAATTTCTATGATTCTGCCTGATCATGTGACATCTGCCCACACGACTTCTACAAATGTTATTACATTGTAGCCAGGATTGTTTAGTTTCCAATTCCGCCCATTTTGAAGCCAGGTCTCCGTTATGGCTACTATTGCATAACCCCATGTGGCAACTTGCGCCTGCAACTCGTCAATCTTATTTGTAACGCTCCTCGCATTAACACACATGCATTTCAACAGCATGCTAGTTGGCTTTGCTTTTTTCCTGAATTTAACTGCTGCTCTTTCTACATTCTTCTTTGTTCTGTTGCTGTTTGTCCCTCCGAGTTTTCTATGCACCTTGTCTCTCCTCTCTGCTGCTGTGTCCTGGTGGCCCTCCGCCAGTGTGTGTATTTTGGCTATCTTATTTTCTTCTTCTGCTTATTTCGGCCCTGTGTCTGGAGCCCCTTGCATTTGTGTAGCAGCAGGAGAATGTGCAGCGAAGAAATGGTCAAAGGAAAGCGAGAGAGAGAGAGAGAGAGAGAGAGAGCAGCAAAAAGGATGTTGATTGATTAAGAGCAGTGTGTGCGCGTGTGTGTGCAAAACGTCGAGCAGCCTGTGGCGGCAGCAAAAGCCTACTGCACCTGGTATTCCCAGGCAGTCTCCCATCCAAGTACTAACCAGGCCTGACTCTGCTTAGCTTCCGAGATCAGACGAGATCGGGCGCATTCAGACTAGTATGGCCGTAGGCATATGCTAGCTGGCTTTCTCTTTACTTAAAGCTGTCGCCCATTTTTTTCTCTTCTACGCATTCATACAAGTATTCAACACTCAATTTACATTTACAAATTTTACTCCTCCCGCAACCCCCCACCCCCCCTCCACCTCTTCTTGCTGCTCTGCCTCCCACACAAACAAACTACAAGCCCAACCCTTCATTGCCTTCTATTCAAATATTACATCAAATAAACATGCTCAAACACCAAGTCTTAAGGGCTGTAGCATCTTTCAAACTGGACAAATACCCAGGCCCGCATCAAATCTATCCCACACTCTTAAGAGAAGTAAGACACCAAATAGCACAGGCTCTCACCATCATTTTACAATCCTCTCTGGCTACAGGTGTGGTGCCCGACCACTGGAGGACTGCTAACGTGCTACCGTTCTTTCAAAAGGGAGAGAGGGATAGACCGCATAATTACAGGCCAGTCAGCCTAACCTCGGTGGTGGGAAAATTATTGGAAAAAGTTCTGAGGGACAGGAGAAATCTTCATTTAGAAAGACACGGATTAATCAGGGACAGTCAGCATGGATTTCTTAACGGAAGGTCGTGTCTGACTAACGCAATTCAATTTTTCGAGGAGGTAACAAGGAGGGTCGATGAGGGTAGTGCCTTTGATGTAGTCTATATGGATTTTAGCAAGGCTTTTGATAAGGTCCCGCATGCCAGATTGGTCACGAAAGTAAAAGCCCATGGGATCCAAGGCAAAGTGGCAAGTTGGATCCAAAATTGGCTCAGAGGCAGGAAACAAAGGGTAATGGTCGAAGGGTGTTTTTGTGACCGGAAGGCTGTTTCCAGTGGGGTTCCGCAGGGCTCACAGAATCACAGAAACCCCACAGTGCAGATAGAGGCCATTTCGGCCCATCGAGCCTGCAGCGACTCAGTACTGGGCCCTTTGCTTTTTCTGGTATATATCAATGATTTGGATTTGAATGTAGGAAGTATGATTAAGAAGTTTGCAGATGATACAAAAATTGGCCGTGTGGTTAATAATGAAACAGAATGCTGTAGACTGCAGGAAGATATCAATGGACTCGTCTAGTGGGCAGAACAGTGGCAAATGGAATTCAGTTGGAATACACAATAAATGGTAGGACACTGAGAAATGCAGAGGATCAGCGGGACCTTGGAGTGCATGTCCACAGATCCCTGAAGGTAGCAGGACAGGTAGATAAAGTGGTTAAGCAGGCATACGGGATACTTGCCTTTATTAGCCGAGGCGTAGAATATAAGAGCGGGGAGGTTATGCTTCAACTGTATAAAACACTAGTTAGGCCGCAGCTAGAGTGCCGCGTGCAGTTCTGGTCACCACATTACAAGAAGGATGCGATTGCACTAGAGAAGGTGCAGAGGAGATTTCCGAGGATGTTGCCTGGGCTGGGGAATTTTAGTTATGAGGAAAGATTGGATAGGCTGGGGTTGTTTTCTTTGGAACACAGGAGGCTGAGGCGAGACCTAATTGAGGTGTGTAAAATTATGAGGGGCCGAGATAGAGTGGATAGGAAGGACCTATTTCCCTTAGCAGAAGGGTCAATAATAGATTTCAAGTAATTGGTAGGAGGTTTACAGGGAATTTGAGGAGACATTTTTTCACCCAGTGAATGGTGGGGGTCTGGAATGCACTGCCTGAAAGGGTGGTAGAGGCAGAAACCCTCATCACGTTTAAAAAGTACTTGGATATGCACTTGAACTGCCGTAACCTACAAGGCTACGGACCAAGTGCTGTAAAGTGGGATTTGGGTGGATTGCTCTTTGTCGGCTGGCACGGACAAGATGGGCCGAATGGCCTCCTTCTGTGCTGTAAATTTCTATGATTCTGCCTGATCATGTGACATCTGCCCACACGACTTCGACAAATGTTATTACATTGTAGCCAGGATTGTTTAGTTTCCAATTCCGCCCATTTTGAAGCCAGGTCTCCGTTATGGCTACTATTGCATAACCCCATGTGGCAACTTGCGCCTGCAACTCGTCAATCTTATTTGTAACGCTCCTCGCATTAACACACATGCATTTCAACAGCATGCTAGTTGGCTTTGCTTTTTTCCTGAATTTAACTGCTGCTCTTTCTACATTCTTCTTTGTTCTGTTGCTGTTTGTCCCTCCGAGTTTTCTATGCACCTTGTCTCTCCTCTCTGCTGCTGTGTCCTGGTGGCCCTCCGCCAGTGTGTGTATTTTGGCTATCTTATTTTCTTCTTCTGCTTATTTCGGCCCTGTGTCTGGAGCCCCTTGCATTTGTGTAGCAGCAGGAGAATGTGCAGCGAAGAAATGGTCAAAGGAAAGCGAGAGAGAGAGAGAGAGAGAGAGAGAGAGCAGCAAAAAGGATGTTGATTGATTAAGAGCAGTGTGTGCGCGTGTGTGTGCAAAACGTCGAGCAGCCTGTGGCGGCAGCAAAAGCCTACTGCACCTGGTATTCCCAGGCAGTTTCCCACCCAAGTACTAACCAGGCCTGACTCTGCTTAGCTTCCGAGATCAGACGAGATCGGGCGCATTCAGACTAGTATGGCCGTAGGCATATGCTAGCTGGCTTTCTCTTTACTTAAAGCTGTCGCCCATTTTTTTCTCTTCTACGCATTCATACAAGTATTCAACACTCAATTTACATTTACAAATTTTACTCCTCCCGCAACCCCCCACCCCCCCTCCACCTCTTCTTGCTGCTCTGCCTCCCACACAAACAAACTACAAGCCCAACCCTTCATTGCCTTCTATTCAAATATTACATCAAATAAACATGCTCAAACACCAAGTCTTAAGGGCTGTAGCATCTTTCAAACTGGACAAATACCCAGGCCCGCATCAAATCTATCCCACACTCTTAAGAGAAGTAAGACACCAAATAGCACAGGCTCTCACCATCATTTTACAATCCTCTCTGGCTACAGGTGTGGTGCCCGACCACTGGAGGACTGCTAACGTGCTACCGTTCTTTCAAAAGGGAGAGAGGGATAGACCGCATAATTACAGGCCAGTCAGCCTAACCTCGGTGGTGGGAAAATTATTGGAAAAAGTTCTGAGGGACAGGAGAAATCTTCATTTAGAAAGACACGGATTAATCAGGGACAGTCAGCATGGATTTCTTAACGGAAGGTCGTGTCTGACTAACGCAATTCAATTTTTCGAGGAGGTAACAAGGAGGGTCGATGAGGGTAGTGCCTTTGATGTAGTCTATATGGATTTTAGCAAGGCTTTTGATAAGGTCCCGCATGCCAGATTGGTCACGAAAGTAAAAGCCCATGGGATCCAAGGCAAAGTGGCAAGTTGGATCCAAAATTGGCTCAGAGGCAGGAAACAAAGGGTAATGGTCGAAGGGTGTTTTTGTGACCGGAAGGCTGTTTCCAGTGGGGTTCCGCAGGGCTCACAGAATCACAGAAACCCCACAGTGCAGATAGAGGCCATTTCGGCCCATCGAGCCTGCAGCGACTCAGTACTGGGCCCTTTGCTTTTTCTGGTATATATCAATGATTTGGATTTGAATGTAGGAAGTATGATTAAGAAGTTTGCAGATGATACAAAAATTGGCCGTGTGGTTAATAATGAAACAGAATGCTGTAGACTGCAGGAAGATATCAATGGACTCGTCTAGTGGGCAGAACAGTGGCAAATGGAATTCAGTTGGAATACACAATAAATGGTAGGACACTGAGAAATGCAGAGGATCAGCGGGACCTTGGAGTGCATGTCCACAGATCCCTGAAGGTAGCAGGACAGGTAGATAAAGTGGTTAAGCAGGCATACGGGATACTTGCCTTTATTAGCCGAGGCGTAGAATATAAGAGCGGGGAGGTTATGCTTCAACTGTATAAAACACTAGTTAGGCCGCAGCTAGAGTGCCGCGTGCAGTTCTGGTCACCACATTACAAGAAGGATGCGATTGCACTAGAGAAGGTGCAGAGGAGATTTCCGAGGATGTTGCCTGGGCTGGGGAATTTTAGTTATGAGGAAAGATTGGATAGGCTGGGGTTGTTTTCTTTGGAACACAGGAGGCTGAGGCGAGACCTAATTGAGGTGTGTAAAATTATGAGGGGCCGAGATAGAGTGGATAGGAAGGACCTATTTCCCTTAGCAGAAGGGTCAATAATAGATTTCAAGTAATTGGTAGGAGGTTTACAGGGAATTTGAGGAGACATTTTTTCACCCAGTGAATGGTGGGGGTCTGGAATGCACTGCCTGAAAGGGTGGTAGAGGCAGAAACCCTCATCACGTTTAAAAAGTACTTGGATATGCACTTGAACTGCCGTAACCTACAAGGCTACGGACCAAGTGCTGTAAAGTGGGATTTGGGTGGATTGCTCTTTGTCGGCTGGCACGGACAAGATGGGCCGAATGGCCTCCTTCTGTGCTGTAAATTTCTATGATTCTGCCTGATCATGTGACATCTGCCCACACGACTTCTACAAATGTTATTACATTGTAGCCAGGATTGTTTAGTTTCCAATTCCGCCCATTTTGAAGCCAGGTCTCCGTTATAGCTACTATTGCATAACCCCATGTGGCAACTTGCGCCTGCAACTCGTCAATCTTATTTGTAACACTCCTCGCATTAACACACATGCATTTCAACAGCATGCTAGTTGGCTTTGCTTTTTTCCTGAATTTAACTGCTGCTCTTTCTACATTCTTCTTTGTTCTGTTGCTGTTTGTCCCTCCGAGTTTTCTATGCACCTTGTCTCTCCTCTCTGCTGCTGTGTCCTGGTGGCCCTCCGCCAGTGTGTGTATTTTGGCTATCTTATTTTCTTCTTCTGCTTATTTCGGCCCTGTGTCTGGAGCCCCTTGCATTTGTGTAGCAGCAGGAGAATGTGCAGCGAAGAAATGGTCAAAGGAAAGCGAGAGAGAGAGAGAGAGAGAGAGAGAGAGAGAGAGCAGCAAAAAGGATGTTGATTGATTAAGAGCAGTGTGTGCGCGCAAAACGTCGAGCAGCCTGTGGCGGCAGCAAAAGCCTACTGCACCTGGTATTCCCAGGCAGTCTCCCATCCAAGTACTAACCAGGCCTGACTCTGCTTAGCTTCCGAGATCAGACGAGATCGGGCGCATTCAGACTAGTATGGCCGTAGGCATATGCTAGCTGGCTTTCTCTTTACTTAAAGCTGTCGCCCATTTTTTTCTCTTCTACGCATTCATACAAGTATTCAACACTCAATTTACATTTACAAATTTTACTCCTCCCGCAACCCCCCACCCCCCCTCCACCTCTTCTTGCTGCTCTGCCTCCCACACAAACAAACTACAAGCCCAACCCTTCATTGCCTTCTATTCAAATATTACATCAAATAAACATGCTCAAACACCAAGTCTTAAGGGCTGTAGCATCTTTCAAACTGGACAAATACCCAGGCCCGCATCAAATCTATCCCACACTCTTAAGAGAAGTAAGACACCAAATAGCACAGGCTCTCACCATCATTTTACAATCCTCTCTGGCTACAGGTGTGGTGCCCGACCACTGGAGGACTGCTAACGTGCTACCGTTCTTTCAAAAGGGAGAGAGGGATAGACCGCATAATTACAGGCCAGTCAGCCTAACCTCGGTGGTGGGAAAATTATTGGAAAAAGTTCTGAGGGACAGGAGAAATCTTCATTTAGAAAGACACGGATTAATCAGGGACAGTCAGCATGGATTTCTTAACGGAAGGTCGTGTCTGACTAACGCAATTCAATTTTTCGAGGAGGTAACAAGGAGGGTCGATGAGGGTAGTGCCTTTGATGTAGTCTATATGGATTTTAGCAAGGCTTTTGATAAGGTCCCACATGCCAGATTGGTCACGAAAGTAAAAGCCCATGGGATCCAAGGCAAAGTGGCAAGTTGGATCCAAAATTGGCTCAGAGGCAGGAAACAAAGGGTAATGGTCGAAGGGTGTTTTTGTGACCGGAAGGCTGTTTCCAGTGGGGTTCCGCAGGGCTCACAGAATCACAGAAACCCCACAGTGCAGATAGAGGCCATTTCGGCCCATCGAGCCTGCACCGACTCAGTACTGGGCCCTTTGCTTTTTCTGGTATATATCAATGATTTGGATTTGAATGTAGGAAGTATGATTAAGAAGTTTGCAGATGATACAAAAATTGGCCGTGTGGTTAATAATGAAACAGAATGCTGTAGACTGCAGGAAGATATCAATGGACTCGTCTAGTGGGCAGAACAGTGGCAAATGGAATTCAGTTGGAATACACAATAAATGGTAGGACACTGAGAAATGCAGAGGATCAGCGGGACCTTGGAGTGCATGTCCACAGATCCCTGAAGGTAGCAGGACAGGTAGATAAAGTGGTTAAGCAGGCATACGGGATACTTGCCTTTATTAGCCGAGGCGTAGAATATAAGAGCGGGGAGGTTATGCTTCAACTGTATAAAACACTAGTTAGGCCGCAGCTAGAGTGCCGCGTGCAGTTCTGGTCACCACATTACAAGAAGGATGCGATTGCACTAGAGAAGGTGCAGAGGAGATTTCCGAGGATGTTGCCTGGGCTGGGGAATTTTAGTTATGAGGAAAGATTGGATAGGCTGGGGTTGTTTTCTTTGGAACACAGGAGGCTGAGGCGAGACCTAATTGAGGTGTGTAAAATTATGAGGGGCCGAGATAGAGTGGATAGGAAGGACCTATTTCCCTTAGCAGAAGGGTCAATAATAGATTTCAAGTAATTGGTAGGAGGTTTACAGGGAATTTGAGGAGACATTTTTTCACCCAGTGAATGGTGGGGGTCTGGAATGCACTGCCTGAAAGGGTGGTAGAGGCAGAAACCCTCATCACGTTTAAAAAGTACTTGGATATGCACTTGAACTGCCGTAACCTACAAGGCTACGGACCAAGTGCTGTAAAGTGGGATTTGGGTGGATTGCTCTTTGTCGGCTGGCACGGACAAGATGGGCCGAATGGCCTCCTTCTGTGCTGTAAATTTCTATGATTCTGCCTGATCATGTGACATCTGCCCACACGACTTCTACAAATGTTATTACATTGTAGCCAGGATTGTTTAGTTTCCAATTCCGCCCATTTTGAAGCCAGGTCTCCGTTATGGCTACTATTGCATAACCCCATGTGGCAACTTGCGCCTGCAACTCGTCAATCTTATTTGTAACGCTCCTCGCATTAACACACATGCATTTCAACAGCATGCTAGTTGGCTTTGCTTTTTTCCTGAATTTAACTGCTGCTCTTTCTACATTCTTCTTTGTTCTGTTGCTGTTTGTCCCTCCGAGTTTTCTATGCACCTTGTCTCTCCTCTCTGCTGCTGTGTCCTGGTGGCCCTCCGCCAGTGTGTGTATTTTGGCTATCTTATTTTCTTCTTCTGCTTATTTCGGCCCTGTGTCTGGAGCCCCTTGCATTTGTGTAGCAGCAGGAGAATGTGCAGCGAAGAAATGGTCAAAGGAAAGCGAGAGAGAGAGAGAGAGAGAGAGAGAGAGCAGCAAAAAGGATGTTGATTGATTAAGAGCAGTGTGTGCGCGCAAAACGTTGAGCAGCCTGTGGTGGCAGCAAAAGCCTACTGCACCTGGTATTCCCAGGCAGTCTCCCATCCAAGTACTAACCAGGCCTGACTCTGCTTAGCTTCCGAGATCAGACGAGATCGGGCGCATTCAGACTAGTATGGCCGTAGGCATATGCTAGCTGGCTTTCTCTTTACTTAAAGCTGTCGCCCATTTTTTTCTCTTCTACGCATTCATACAAGTATTCAACACTCAATTTACATTTACAAATTTTACTCCTCCCGCAACCCCCCACCCCCCCTCCACCTCTTCTTGCTGCTCTGCCTCCCACACAAACAAACTACAAGCCCAACCCTTCATTGCCTTCTATTCAAATATTACATCAAATAAACATGCTCAAACACCAAGTCTTAAGGGCTGTAGCATCTTTCAAACTGGACAAATACCCAGGCCCGCATCAAATCTATCCCACACTCTTAAGAGAAGTAAGACACCAAATAGCACAGGCTCTCACCATCATTTTACAATCCTCTCTGGCTACAGGTGTGGTGCCCGACCACTGGAGGACTGCTAACGTGCTACCGTTCTTTCAAAAGGGAGAGAGGGATAGACCGCATAATTACAGGCCAGTCAGCCTAACCTCGGTGGTGTGAAAATTATTGGAAAAAGTTCTGAGGGACAGGAGAAATCTTCATTTAGAAAGACACGGATTAATCAGGGACAGTCAGCATGGATTTCTTAACGGAAGGTCGTGTCTGACTAACGCAATTCAATTTTTCGAGGAGGTAACAAGGAGGGTCGATGAGGGTAGTGCCTTTGATGTAGTCTATATGGATTTTAGCAAGGCTTTTGATAAGGTCCCACATGCCAGATTGGTCACGAAAGTAAAAGCCCATGGGATCCAAGGCAAAGTGGCAAGTTGGATCCAAAATTGGCTCAGAGGCAGGAAACAAAGGGTAATGGTCGAAGGGTGTTTTTGTGACCGGAAGGCTGTTTCCAGTGGGGTTCCGCAGGGCTCACAGAATCACAGAAACCCCACAGTGCAGATAGAGGCCATTTCGGCCCATCGAGCCTGCAGCGACTCAGTACTGGGCCCTTTGCTTTTTCTGGTATATATCAATGATTTGGATTTGAATGTAGGAAGTATGATTAAGAAGTTTGCAGATGATACAAAAATTGGCCGTGTGGTTAATAATGAAACAGAATGCTGTAGACTGCAGGAAGATATCAATGGACTCGTCTAGTGGGCAGAACAGTGGCAAATGGAATTCAGTTGGAATACACAATAAATGGTAGGACACTGAGAAATGCAGAGGATCAGCGGGACCTTGGAGTGCATGTCCACAGATCCCTGAAGGTAGCAGGACAGGTAGATAAAGTGGTTAAGCAGGCATACGGGATACTTGCCTTTATTAGCCGAGGCGTAGAATATAAGAGCGGGGAGGTTATGCTTCAACTGTATAAAACACTAGTTAGGCCGCAGCTAGAGTGCCGCGTGCAGTTCTGGTCACCACATTACAAGAAGGATGCGATTGCACTAGAGAAGGTGCAGAGGAGATTTCCGAGGATGTTGCCTGGGCTGGGGAATTTTAGTTATGAGGAAAGATTGGATAGGCTGGGGTTGTTTTCTTTGGAACACAGGAGGCTGAGGCGAGACCTAATTGAGGTGTGTAAAATTATGAGGGGCCGAGATAGAGTGGATAGGAAGGACCTATTTCCCTTAGCAGAAGGGTCAATAATAGATTTCAAGTAATTGGTAGGAGGTTTACAGGGAATTTGAGGAGACATTTTTTCACCCAGTGAATGGTGGGGGTCTGGAATGCACTGCCTGAAAGGGTGGTAGAGGCAGAAACCCTCATCACGTTTAAAAAGTACTTGGATATGCACTTGAACTGCCGTAACCTACAAGGCTACGGACCAAGTGCTGTAAAGTGGGATTTGGGTGGATTGCTCTTTGTCGGCTGGCACGGACAAGATGGGCCGAATGGCCTCCTTCTGTGCTGTAAATTTCTATGATTCTGCCTGATCATGTGACATCTGCCCACACGACTTCTACAAATGTTATTACATTGTAGCCAGGATTGTTTAGTTTCCAATTCCGCCCATTTTGAAGCCAGGTCTCCGTTATGGCTACTATTGCATAACCCCATGTGGCAACTTGCGCCTGCAACTCGTCAATCTTATTTGTAACGCTCCTCGCATTAACACACATGCATTTCAACAGCATGCTAGTTGGCTTTGCTTTTTTCCTGAATTTAACTGCTGCTCTTTCTACATTCTTCTTTGTTCTGTTGCTGTTTGTCCCTCCGAGTTTTCTATGCACCTTGTCTCTCCTCTCTGCTGCTGTGTCCTGGTGGCCCTCCGCCAGTGTGTGTATTTTGGCTATCTTATTTTCTTCTTCTGCTTATTTCGGCCCTGTGTCTGGAGCCCCTTGCATTTGTGTAGCAGCAGGAGAATGTGCAGCGAAGAAATGGTCAAAGGAAAGCGAGAGAGAGAGAGAGAGAGAGAGCAGCAAAAAGGATGTTGATTGATTAAGAGCAGTGTGTGCGCGCAAAACGTTGAGCAGCCTGTGGTGGCAGCAAAAGCCTACTGCACCTGGTATTCCCAGGCAGTCTCCCATCCAAGTACTAACCAGGCCTGACTCTGCTTAGCTTCCGAGATCAGACGAGATCGGGCGCATTCAGACTAGTATGGCCGTAGGCATATGCTAGCTGGCTTTCTCTTTACTTAAAGCTGTCGCCCATTTTTTTCTCTTCTACGCATTCATACAAGTATTCAACACTCAATTTACATTTACAAATTTTACTCCTCCCGCAACCCCCCACCCCCCCTCCACCTCTTCTTGCTGCTCTGCCTCCCACACAAACAAACTACAAGCCCAACCCTTCATTGCCTTCTATTCAAATATTACATCAAATAAACATGCTCAAACACCAAGTCTTAAGGGCTGTAGCATCTTTCAAACTGGACAAATACCCAGGCCCGCATCAAATCTATCCCACACTCTTAAGAGAAGTAAGACACCAAATAGCACAGGCTCTCACCATCATTTTACAATCCTCTCTGGCTACAGGTGTGGTGCCCGACCACTGGAGGACTGCTAACGTGCTACCGTTCTTTCAAAAGGGAGAGAGGGATAGACCGCATAATTACAGGCCAGTCAGCCTAACCTCGGTGGTGTGAAAATTATTGGAAAAAGTTCTGAGGGACAGGAGAAATCTTCATTTAGAAAGACACGGATTAATCAGGGACAGTCAGCATGGATTTCTTAACGGAAGGTCGTGTCTGACTAACGCAATTCAATTTTTCGAGGAGGTAACAAGGAGGGTCGATGAGGGTAGTGCCTTTGATGTAGTCTATATGGATTTTAGCAAGGCTTTTGATAAGGTCC
Source organism: Somniosus microcephalus (assembly GCF_052327205.1). Classification (NCBI taxonomy): domain Eukaryota; kingdom Metazoa; phylum Chordata; class Chondrichthyes; order Squaliformes; family Somniosidae; genus Somniosus; species Somniosus microcephalus. The sequence continues at coordinate 22,845,712 of NC_141005.1, forward strand.
CACATGCCAGATTGGTCACGAAAGTAAAAGCCCATGGGATCCAAGGCAAAGTGGCAAGTTGGATCCAAAATTGGCTCAGAGGCAGGAAACAAAGGGTAATGGTCGAAGGGTGTTTTTGTGACCGGAAGGCTGTTTCCAGTGGGGTTCCGCAGGGCTCACAGAATCACAGAAACCCCACAGTGCAGATAGAGGCCATTTCGGCCCATCGAGCCTGCAGCGACTCAGTACTGGGCCCTTTGCTTTTTCTGGTATATATCAATGATTTGGATTTGAATGTAGGAAGTATGATTAAGAAGTTTGCAGATGATACAAAAATTGGCCGTGTGGTTAATAATGAAACAGAATGCTGTAGACTGCAGGAAGATATCAATGGACTCGTCTAGTGGGCAGAACAGTGGCAAATGGAATTCAGTTGGAATACACAATAAATGGTAGGACACTGAGAAATGCAGAGGATCAGCGGGACCTTGGAGTGCATGTCCACAGATCCCTGAAGGTAGCAGGACAGGTAGATAAAGTGGTTAAGCAGGCATACGGGATACTTGCCTTTATTAGCCGAGGCGTAGAATATAAGAGCGGGGAGGTTATGCTTCAACTGTATAAAACACTAGTTAGGCCGCAGCTAGAGTGCCGCGTGCAGTTCTGGTCACCACATTACAAGAAGGATGCGATTGCACTAGAGAAGGTGCAGAGGAGATTTCCGAGGATGTTGCCTGGGCTGGGGAATTTTAGTTATGAGGAAAGATTGGATAGGCTGGGGTTGTTTTCTTTGGAACACAGGAGGCTGAGGCGAGACCTAATTGAGGTGTGTAAAATTATGAGGGGCCGAGATAGAGTGGATAGGAAGGACCTATTTCCCTTAGCAGAAGGGTCAATAATAGATTTCAAGTAATTGGTAGGAGGTTTACAGGGAATTTGAGGAGACATTTTTTCACCCAGTGAATGGTGGGGGTCTGGAATGCACTGCCTGAAAGGGTGGTAGAGGCAGAAACCCTCATCACGTTTAAAAAGTACTTGGATATGCACTTGAACTGCCGTAACCTACAAGGCTACGGACCAAGTGCTGTAAAGTGGGATTTGGGTGGATTGCTCTTTGTCGGCTGGCACGGACAAGATGGGCCGAATGGCCTCCTTCTGTGCTGTAAATTTCTATGATTCTGCCTGATCATGTGACATCTGCCCACACGACTTCTACAAATGTTATTACATTGTAGCCAGGATTGTTTAGTTTCCAATTCCGCCCATTTTGAAGCCAGGTCTCCGTTATGGCTACTATTGCATAACCCCATGTGGCAACTTGCGCCTGCAACTCGTCAATCTTATTTGTAACGCTCCTCGCATTAACACACATGCATTTCAACAGCATGCTAGTTGGCTTTGCTTTTTTCCTGAATTTAACTGCTGCTCTTTCTACATTCTTCTTTGTTCTGTTGCTGTTTGTCCCTCCGAGTTTTCTATGCACCTTGTCTCTCCTCTCTGCTGCTGTGTCCTGGTGGCCCTCCGCCAGTGTGTGTATTTTGGCTATCTTATTTTCTTCTTCTGCTTATTTCGGCCCTGTGTCTGGAGCCCCTTGCATTTGTGTAGCAGCAGGAGAATGTGCAGCGAAGAAATGGTCAAAGGAAAGCGAGAGAGAGAGAGAGAGAGAGCAGCAAAAAGGATGTTGATTGATTAAGAGCAGTGTGTGCGCGTGTGTGTGCAAAACGTCGAGCAGCCTGTGGCGGCAGCAAAAGCCTACTGCACCTGGTATTCCCAGGCAGTCTCCCATCCAAGTACTAACCAGGCCTGACTCTGCTTAGCTTCCGAGATCAGACGAGATCGGGCGCATTCAGACTAGTATGGCCGTAGGCATATGCTAGCTGGCTTTCTCTTTACTTAAAGCTGTCGCCCATTTTTTTCTCTTCTACGCATTCATACAAGTATTCAACACTCAATTTACATTTACAAATTTTACTCCTCCCGCAACCCCCCACCCCCCCTCCACCTCTTCTTGCTGCTCTGCCTCCCACACAAACAAACTACAAGCCCAACCCTTCATTGCCTTCTATTCAAATATTACATCAAATAAACATGCTCAAACACCAAGTCTTAAGGGCTGTAGCATCTTTCAAACTGGACAAATACCCAGGCCCGCATCAAATCTATCCCACACTCTTAAGAGAAGTAAGACACCAAATAGCACAGGCTCTCACCATCATTTTACAATCCTCTCTGGCTACAGGTGTGGTGCCCGACCACTGGAGGACTGCTAACGTGCTACCGTTCTTTCAAAAGGGAGAGAGGGATAGACCGCATAATTACAGGCCAGTCAGCCTAACCTCGGTGGTGGGAAAATTATTGGAAAAAGTTCTGAGGGACAGGAGAAATCTTCATTTAGAAAGACACGGATTAATCAGGGACAGTCAGCATGGATTTCTTAACGGAAGGTCGTGTCTGACTAACGCAATTCAATTTTTCGAGGAGGTAACAAGGAGGGTCGATGAGGGTAGTGCCTTTGATGTAGTCTATATGGATTTTAGCAAGGCTTTTGATAAGGTCCCACATGCCAGATTGGTCACGAAAGTAAAAGCCCATGGGATCCAAGGCAAAGTGGCAAGTTGGATCCAAAATTGGCTCAGAGGCAGGAAACAAAGGGTAATGGTCGAAGGGTGTTTTTGTGACCGGAAGGCTGTTTCCAGTGGGGTTCCGCAGGGCTCACAGAATCACAGAAACCCCACAGTGCAGATAGAGGCCATTTCGGCCCATCGAGCCTGCACCGACTCAGTACTGGGCCCTTTGCTTTTTCTGGTATATATCAATGATTTGGATTTGAATGTAGGAAGTATGATTAAGAAGTTTGCAGATGATACAAAAATTGGCCGTGTGGTTAATAATGAAACAGAATGCTGTAGACTGCAGGAAGATATCAATGGACTCGTCTAGTGGGCAGAACAGTGGCAAATGGAATTCAGTTGGAATACACAATAAATGGTAGGACACTGAGAAATGCAGAGGATCAGCGGGACCTTGGAGTGCATGTCCACAGATCCCTGAAGGTAGCAGGACAGGTAGATAAAGTGGTTAAGCAGGCATACGGGATACTTGCCTTTATTAGCCGAGGCGTAGAATATAAGAGCGGGGAGGTTATGCTTCAACTGTATAAAACACTAGTTAGGCCGCAGCTAGAGTGCCGCGTGCAGTTCTGGTCACCACATTACAAGAAGGATGCGATTGCACTAGAGAAGGTGCAGAGGAGATTTCCGAGGATGTTGCCTGGGCTGGGGAATTTTAGTTATGAGGAAAGATTGGATAGGCTGGGGTTGTTTTCTTTGGAACACAGGAGGCTGAGGCGAGACCTAATTGAGGTGTGTAAAATTATGAGGGGCCGAGATAGAGTGGATAGGAAGGACCTATTTCCCTTAGCAGAAGGGTCAATAATAGATTTCAAGTAATTGGTAGGAGGTTTACAGGGAATTTGAGGAGACATTTTTTCACCCAGTGAATGGTGGGGGTCTGGAATGCACTGCCTGAAAGGGTGGTAGAGGCAGAAACCCTCATCACGTTTAAAAAGTACTTGGATATGCACTTGAACTGCCGTAACCTACAAGGCTACGGACCAAGTGCTGTAAAGTGGGATTTGGGTGGATTGCTCTTTGTCGGCTGGCACGGACAAGATGGGCCGAATGGCCTCCTTCTGTGCTGTAAATTTCTATGATTCTGCCTGATCATGTGACATCTGCCCACACGACTTCTACAAATGTTATTACATTGTAGCCAGGATTGTTTAGTTTCCAATTCCGCCCATTTTGAAGCCAGGTCTCCGTTATGGCTACTATTGCATAACCCCATGTGGCAACTTGCGCCTGCAACTCGTCAATCTTATTTGTAACGCTCCTCGCATTAACACACATGCATTTCAACAGCATGCTAGTTGGCTTTGCTTTTTTCCTGAATTTAACTGCTGCTCTTTCTACATTCTTCTTTGTTCTGTTGCTGTTTGTCCCTCCGAGTTTTCTATGCACCTTGTCTCTCCTCTCTGCTGCTGTGTCCTGGTGGCCCTCCGCCAGTGTGTGTATTTTGGCTATCTTATTTTCTTCTTCTGCTTATTTCGGCCCTGTGTCTGGAGCCCCTTGCATTTGTGTAGCAGCAGGAGAATGTGCAGCGAAGAAATGGTCAAAGGAAAGCGAGAGAGAGAGAGAGAGAGAGCAGCAAAAAGGATGTTGATTGATTAAGAGCAGTGTGTGCGCGTGTGTGTGCAAAACGTCGAGCAGCCTGTGGCGGCAGCAAAAGCCTACTGCACCTGGTATTCCCAGGCAGTCTCCCATCCAAGTACTAACCAGGCCTGACTCTGCTTAGCTTCCGAGATCAGACGAGATCGGGCGCATTCAGACTAGTATGGCCGTAGGCATATGCTAGCTGGCTTTCTCTTTACTTAAAGCTGTCGCCCATTTTTTTCTCTTCTACGCATTCATACAAGTATTCAACACTCAATTTACATTTACAAATTTTACTCCTCCCGCAACCCCCCACCCCCCCTCCACCTCTTCTTGCTGCTCTGCCTCCCACACAAACAAACTACAAGCCCAACCCTTCATTGCCTTCTATTCAAATATTACATCAAATAAACATGCTCAAACACCAAGTCTTAAGGGCTGTAGCATCTTTCAAACTGGACAAATACCCAGGCCCGCATCAAATCTATCCCACACTCTTAAGAGAAGTAAGACACCAAATAGCACAGGCTCTCACCATCATTTTACAATCCTCTCTGGCTACAGGTGTGGTGCCCGACCACTGGAGGACTGCTAACGTGCTACCGTTCTTTCAAAAGGGAGAGAGGGATAGACCGCATAATTACAGGCCAGTCAGCCTAACCTCGGTGGTGGGAAAATTATTGGAAAAAGTTCTGAGGGACAGGAGAAATCTTCATTTAGAAAGACACGGATTAATCAGGGACAGTCAGCATGGATTTCTTAACGGAAGGTCGTGTCTGACTAACGCAATTCAATTTTTCGAGGAGGTAACAAGGAGGGTCGATGAGGGTAGTGCCTTTGATGTAGTCTATATGGATTTTAGCAAGGCTTTTGATAAGGTCCCGCATGCCAGATTGGTCACGAAAGTAAAAGCCCATGGGATCCAAGGCAAAGTGGCAAGTTGGATCCAAAATTGGCTCAGAGGCAGGAAACAAAGGGTAATGGTCGAAGGGTGTTTTTGTGACCGGAAGGCTGTTTCCAGTGGGGTTCCGCAGGGCTCACAGAATCACAGAAACCCCACAGTGCAGATAGAGGCCATTTCGGCCCATCGAGCCTGCAGCGACTCAGTACTGGGCCCTTTGCTTTTTCTGGTATATATCAATGATTTGGATTTGAATGTAGGAAGTATGATTAAGAAGTTTGCAGATGATACAAAAATTGGCCGTGTGGTTAATAATGAAACAGAATGCTGTAGACTGCAGGAAGATATCAATGGACTCGTCTAGTGGGCAGAACAGTGGCAAATGGAATTCAGTTGGAATACACAATAAATGGTAGGACACTGAGAAATGCAGAGGATCAGCGGGACCTTGGAGTGCATGTCCACAGATCCCTGAAGGTAGCAGGACAGGTAGATAAAGTGGTTAAGCAGGCATACGGGATACTTGCCTTTATTAGCCGAGGCGTAGAATATAAGAGCGGGGAGGTTATGCTTCAACTGTATAAAACACTAGTTAGGCCGCAGCTAGAGTGCCGCGTGCAGTTCTGGTCACCACATTACAAGAAGGATGCGATTGCACTAGAGAAGGTGCAGAGGAGATTTCCGAGGATGTTGCCTGGGCTGGGGAATTTTAGTTATGAGGAAAGATTGGATAGGCTGGGGTTGTTTTCTTTGGAACACAGGAGGCTGAGGCGAGACCTAATTGAGGTGTGTAAAATTATGAGGGGCCGAGATAGAGTGGATAGGAAGGACCTATTTCCCTTAGCAGAAGGGTCAATAATAGATTTCAAGTAATTGGTAGGAGGTTTACAGGGAATTTGAGGAGACATTTTTTCACCCAGTGAATGGTGGGGGTCTGGAATGCACTGCCTGAAAGGGTGGTAGAGGCAGAAACCCTCATCACGTTTAAAAAGTACTTGGATATGCACTTGAACTGCCGTAACCTACAAGGCTACGGACCAAGTGCTGTAAAGTGGGATTTGGGTGGATTGCTCTTTGTCGGCTGGCACGGACAAGATGGGCCGAATGGCCTCCTTCTGTGCTGTAAATTTCTATGATTCTGCCTGATCATGTGACATCTGCCCACACGACTTCTACAAATGTTATTACATTGTAGCCAGGATTGTTTAGTTTCCAATTCCGCCCATTTTGAAGCCAGGTCTCCGTTATGGCTACTATTGCATAACCCCATGTGGCAACTTGCGCCTGCAACTCGTCAATCTTATTTGTAACGCTCCTCGCATTAACACACATGCATTTCAACAGCATGCTAGTTGGCTTTGCTTTTTTCCTGAATTTAACTGCTGCTCTTTCTACATTCTTCTTTGTTCTGTTGCTGTTTGTCCCTCCGAGTTTTCTATGCACCTTGTCTCTCCTCTCTGCTGCTGTGTCCTGGTGGCCCTCCGCCAGTGTGTGTATTTTGGCTATCTTATTTTCTTCTTCTGCTTATTTCGGCCCTGTGTCTGGAGCCCCTTGCATTTGTGTAGCAGCAGGAGAATGTGCAGCGAAGAAATGGTCAAAGGAAAGCGAGAGAGAGAGAGAGAGAGAGAGAGCAGCAAAAAGGATGTTGATTGATTAAGAGCAGTGTGTGCGCGCAAAACGTTGAGCAGCCTGTGGTGGCAGCAAAAGCCTACTGCACCTGGTATTCCCAGGCAGTCTCCCATCCAAGTACTAACCAGGCCTGACTCTGCTTAGCTTCCAGAGATCAGACAAGATCGGGCGCATTCAGACTAGTATGGCCGTAGGCATATGCTAGCTGGCTTTCTCTTTACTTAAAGCTGTCGCCCATTTTTTTCTCTTCTACGCATTCATACAAGTATTCAACACTCAATTTACATTTACAAATTTTACTCCTCCCGCAACCCCCCACCCCCCCTCCACCTCTTCTTGCTGCTCTGCCTCCCACACAAACAAACTACAAGCCCAACCCTTCATTGCCTTCTATTCAAATATTACATCAAATAAACATGCTCAAACACCAAGTCTTAAGGGCTGTAGCATCTTTCAAACTGGACAAATACCCAGGCCCGCATCAAATCTATCCCACACTCTTAAGAGAAGTAAGACACCAAATAGCACAGGCTCTCACCATCATTTTACAATCCTCTCTGGCTACAGGTGTGGTGCCCGACCACTGGAGGACTGCTAACGTGCTACCGTTCTTTCAAAAGGGAGAGAGGGATAGACCGCATAATTACAGGCCAGTCAGCCTAACCTCGGTGGTGGGAAAATTATTGGAAAAAGTTCTGAGGGACAGGAGAAATCTTCATTTAGAAAGACACGGATTAATCAGGGACAGTCAGCATGGATTTCTTAACGGAAGGTCGTGTCTGACTAACGCAATTCAATTTTTCGAGGAGGTAACAAGGAGGGTCGATGAGGGTAGTGCCTTTGATGTAGTCTATATGGATTTTAGCAAGGCTTTTGATAAGGTCCCACATGCCAGATTGGTCATGAAAGTAAAAGCCCATGGGATCCAAGGCAAAGTGGCAAGTTGGATCCAAAATTGGCTCAGAGGCAGGAAACAAAGGGTAATGGTCGAAGGGTGTTTTTGTGACCGGAAGGCTGTTTCCAGTGGGGTTCCGCAGGGCTCACAGAATCACAGAAACCCCACAGTGCAGATAGAGGCCATTTCGGCCCATCGAGCCTGCACCGACTCAGTACTGGGCCCTTTGCTTTTTCTGGTATATATCAATGATTTGGATTTGAATGTAGGAAGTATGATTAAGAAGTTTGCAGATGATACAAAAATTGGCCGTGTGGTTAATAATGAAACAGAATGCTGTAGACTGCAGGAAGATATCAATGGACTCGTCTAGTGGGCAGAACAGTGGCAAATGGAATTCAGTTGGAATACACAATAAATGGTAGGACACTGAGAAATGCAGAGGATCAGCGGGACCTTGGAGTGCATGTCCACAGATCCCTGAAGGTAGCAGGACAGGTAGATAAAGTGGTTAAGCAGGCATACGGGATACTTGCCTTTATTAGCCGAGGCGTAGAATATAAGAGCGGGGAGGTTATGCTTCAACTGTATAAAACACTAGTTAGGCCGCAGCTAGAGTGCCGCGTGCAGTTCTGGTCACCACATTACAAGAAGGATGCGATTGCACTAGAGAAGGTGCAGAGGAGATTTCCGAGGATGTTGCCTGGGCTGGGGAATTTTAGTTATGAGGAAAGATTGGATAGGCTGGGGTTGTTTTCTTTGGAACACAGGAGGCTGAGGCGAGACCTAATTGAGGTGTGTAAAATTATGAGGGGCCGAGATAGAGTGGATAGGAAGGACCTATTTCCCTTAGCAGAAGGGTCAATAATAGATTTCAAGTAATTGGTAGGAGGTTTACAGGGAATTTGAGGAGACATTTTTTCACCCAGTGAATGGTGGGGGTCTGGAATGCACTGCCTGAAAGGGTGGTAGAGGCAGAAACCCTCATCACGTTTAAAAAGTACTTGGATATGCACTTGAACTGCCGTAACCTACAAGGCTACGGACCAAGTGCTGTAAAGTGGGATTTGGGTGGATTGCTCTTTGTCGGCTGGCACGGACAAGATGGGCCGAATGGCCTCCTTCTGTGCTGTAAATTTCTATGATTCTGCCTGATCATGTGACATCTGCCCACACGACTTCTACAAATGTTATTACATTGTAGCCAGGATTGTTTAGTTTCCAATTCCGCCCATTTTGAAGCCAGGTCTCCGTTATGGCTACTATTGCATAACCCCATGTGGCAACGTGCGCCTGCAACTCGTCAATCTTATTTGTAACGCTCCTCGCATTAACACACATGCATTTCAACAGCATGCTAGTTGGCTTTGCTTTTTTCCTGAATTTAACTGCTGCTCTTTCTACATTCTTCTTTGTTCTGTTGCTGTTTGTCCCTCCGAGTTTTCTATGCACCTTGTCTCTCCTCTCTGCTGCTGTGTCCTGGTGGTCCTCCGCCAGTGTGTGTATTTTGGCTATCTTATTTTCTTCTTCTGCTTATTTCGGCCCTGTGTCTGGAGCCCCTTGCATTTGTGTAGCAGCAGGAGAATGTGCAGCGAAGAAATGGTCAAAGGAAAGCGAGAGAGAGAGAGAGAGAGAGAGAGAGAGCAGCAAAAAGGATGTTGATTGATTAAGAGCAGTGTGTGCGCGTGTGTGTGCAAAACGTCGAGCAGCCTGTGGCGGCAGCAAAAGCCTACTGCACCTGGTATTCCCAGGCAGTCTCCCATCCAAGTACTAACCAGGCCTGACTCTGCTTAGCTTCCGAGATCAGACGAGATCGGGCACATTCAGACTAGTATGGCCGTAGGCATATGCTAGCTGGCTTTCTCTTTACTTAAAGCTGTCGCCCATTTTTTTCTCTTCTACGCATTCATACAAGTATTCAACACTCAATTTACATTTACAAATTTTACTCCTCCCGCAACCCCCCACCCCCCCTCCACCTCTTCTTGCTGCTCTGCCTCCCACACAAACAAACTACAAGCCCAACCCTTCATTGCCTTCTATTCAAATATTACATCAAATAAACATGCTCAAACACCAAGTCTTAAGGGCTGTAGCATCTTTCAAACTGGACAAATACCCAGGCCCGCATCAAATCTATCCCACACTCTTAAGAGAAGTAAGACACCAAATAGCACAGGCTCTCACCATCATTTTACAATCCTCTCTGGCTACAGGTGTGGTGCCCGACCACTGGAGGACTGCTAACGTGCTACCGTTCTTTCAAAAGGGAGAGAGGGATAGACCGCATAATTACAGGCCAGTCAGCCTAACCTCGGTGGTGGGAAAATTATTGGAAAAAGTTCTGAGGGACAGGAGAAATCTTCATTTAGAAAGACACGGATTAATCAGGGACAGTCAGCATGGATTTCTTAACGGAAGGTCGTGTCTGACTAACGCAATTCAATTTTTCGAGGAGGTAACAAGGAGGGTCGATGAGGGTAGTGCCTTTGATGTAGTCTATATGGATTTTAGCAAGGCTTTTGATAAGGTCCCACATGCCAGATTGGTCATGAAAGTAAAAGCCCATGGGATCCAAGGCAAAGTGGCAAGTTGGATCCAAAATTGGCTCAGAGGCAGGAAACAAAGGGTAATGGTCGAAGGGTGTTTTTGTGACCGGAAGGCTGTTTCCAGTGGGGTTCCGCAGGGCTCACAGAATCACAGAAACCCCACAGTGCAGATAGAGGTCATTTCGGCCCATCGAGCCTGCACCGACTCAGTACTGGGCCCTTTGCTTTTTCTGGTATATATCAATGATTTGGATTTGAATGTAGGAAGTATGATTAAGAAGTTTGCAGATGATACAAAAATTGGCCGTGTGGTTAATAATGAAACAGAATGCTGTAGACTGCAGGAAGATATCAATGGACTCGTCTAGTGGGCAGAACAGTGGCAAATGGAATTCAGTTGGAATACACAATAAATGGTAGGACACTGAGAAATGCAGAGGATCAGCGGGACCTTGGAGTGCATGTCCACAGATCCCTGAAGGTAGCAGGACAGGTAGATAAAGTGGTTAAGCAGGCATACGGGATACTTGCCTTTATTAGCCGAGGCGTAGAATATAAGAGCGGGGAGGTTATGCTTCAACTGTATAAAACACTAGTTAGGCCGCAGCTAGAGTGCCGCGTGCAGTTCTGGTCACCACATTACAAGAAGGATGCGATTGCACTAGAGAAGGTGCAGAGGAGATTTCCGAGGATGTTGCCTGGGCTGGGGAATTTTAGTTATGAGGAAAGATTGGATAGGCTGGGGTTGTTTTCTTTGGAACACAGGAGGCTGAGGCGAGACCTAATTGAGGTGTGTAAAATTATGAGGGGCCGAGATAGAGTGGATAGGAAGGACCTATTTCCCTTAGCAGAAGGGTCAATAATAGATTTCAAGTAATTGGTAGGAGGTTTACAGGGAATTTGAGGAGACATTTTTTCACCCAGTGAATGGTGGGGGTCTGGAATGCACTGCCTGAAAGGGTGGTAGAGGCAGAAACCCTCATCACGTTTAAAAAGTACTTGGATATGCACTTGAACTGCCGTAACCTACAAGGCTACGGACCAAGTGCTGTAAAGTGGGATTTGGGTGGATTGCTCTTTGTCGGCTGGCACGGACAAGATGGGCCGAATGGCCTCCTTCTGTGCTGTAAATTTCTATGATTCTGCCTGATCATGTGACATCTGCCCACACGACTTCTACAAATGTTATTACATTGTAGCCAGGATTGTTTAGTTTCCAATTCCGCCCATTTTGAAGCCAGGTCTCCGTTATGGCTACTATTGCATAACCCCATGTGGCAACTTGCGCCTGCAACTCGTCAATCTTATTTGTAACGCTCCTCGCATTAACACACATGCATTTCAACAGCATGCTAGTTGGCTTTGCTTTTTTCCTGAATTTAACTGCTGCTCTTTCTACATTCTTCTTTGTTCTGTTGCTGTTTGTCCCTCCGAGTTTTCTATGCACCTTGTCTCTCCTCTCTGCTGCTGTGTCCTGGTGGCCCTCCGCCAGTGTGTGTATTTTGGCTATCTTATTTTCTTCTTCTGCTTATTTCGGCCCTGTGTCTGGAGCCCCTTGCATTTGTGTAGCAGCAGGAGAATGTGCAGCGAAGAAATGGTCAAAGGAAAGCGAGAGAGAGAGAGAGAGAGAGAGAGAGAGAGCAGCAAAAAGGATGTTGATTGATTAAGAGCAGTGTGTGCGCGTGTGTGTGCAAAACGTCGAGCAGCCTGTGGCGGCAGCAAAAGCCTACTGCACCTGGTATTCCCAGGCAGTCTCCCATCCAAGTACTAACCAGGCCTGACTCTGCTTAGCTTCCGAGATCAGACGAGATCGGGCGCATTCAGACTAGTATGGCCGTAGGCATATGCTAGCTGGCTTTCTCTTTACTTAAAGCTGTCGCCCATTTTTTTCTCTTCTACGCATTCATACAAGTATTCAACACTCAATTTACATTTACAAATTTTACTCCTCCCGCAACCCCCCACCCCCCCTCCACCTCTTCTTGCTGCTCTGCCTCCCACACAAACAAACTACAAGCCCAACCCTTCATTGCCTTCTATTCAAATATTACATCAAATAAACATGCTCAAACACCAAGTCTTAAGGGCTGTAGCATCTTTCAAACTGGACAAATACCCAGGCCCGCATCAAATCTATCCCACACTCTTAAGAGAAGTAAGACACCAAATAGCACAGGCTCTCACCATCATTTTACAATCCTCTCTGGCTACAGGTGTGGTGCCCGACCACTGGAGGACTGCTAACGTGCTACCGTTCTTTCAAAAGGGAGAGAGGGATAGACCGCATAATTACAGGCCAGTCAGCCTAACCTCGGTGGTGGGAAAATTATTGGAAAAAGTTCTGAGGGACAGGAGAAATCTTCATTTAGAAAGACACGGATTAATCAGGGACAGTCAGCATGGATTTCTTAACGGAAGGTCGTGTCTGACTAACGCAATTCAATTTTTCGAGGAGGTAACAAGGAGGGTCGATGAGGGTAGTGCCTTTGATGTAGTCTATATGGATTTTAGCAAGGCTTTTGATAAGGTCCCGCATGCCAGATTGGTCACGAAAGTAAAAGCCCATGGGATCCAAGGCAAAGTGGCAAGTTGGATCCAAAATTGGCTCAGAGGCAGGAAACAAAGGGTAATGGTCGAAGGGTGTTTTTGTGACCGGAAGGCTGTTTCCAGTGGGGTTCCGCAGGGCTCACAGAATCACAGAAACCCCACAGTGCAGATAGAGGCCATTTCGGCCCATCGAGCCTGCAGCGACTCAGTACTGGGCCCTTTGCTTTTTCTGGTATATATCAATGATTTGGATTTGAATGTAGGAAGTATGATTAAGAAGTTTGCAGATGATACAAAAATTGGCCGTGTGGTTAATAATGAAACAGAATGCTGTAGACTGCAGGAAGATATCAATGGACTCGTCTAGTGGGCAGAACAGTGGCAAATGGAATTCAGTTGGAATACACAATAAATGGTAGGACACTGAGAAATGCAGAGGATCAGCGGGACCTTGGAGTGCATGTCCACAGATCCCTGAAGGTAGCAGGACAGGTAGATAAAGTGGTTAAGCAGGCATACGGGATACTTGCCTTTATTAGCCGAGGCGTAGAATATAAGAGCGGGGAGGTTATGCTTCAACTGTATAAAACACTAGTTAGGCCGCAGCTAGAGTGCCGCGTGCAGTTCTGGTCACCACATTACAAGAAGGATGCGATTGCACTAGAGAAGGTGCAGAGGAGATTTCCGAGGATGTTGCCTGGGCTGGGGAATTTTAGTTATGAGGAAAGATTGGATAGGCTGGGGTTGTTTTCTTTGGAACACAGGAGGCTGAGGCGAGACCTAATTGAGGTGTGTAAAATTATGAGGGGCCGAGATAGAGTGGATAGGAAGGACCTATTTCCCTTAGCAGAAGGGTCAATAATAGATTTCAAGTAATTGGTAGGAGGTTTACAGGGAATTTGAGGAGACATTTTTTCACCCAGTGAATGGTGGGGGTCTGGAATGCACTGCCTGAAAGGGTGGTAGAGGCAGAAACCCTCATCACGTTTAAAAAGTACTTGGATATGCACTTGAACTGCCGTAACCTACAAGGCTACGGACCAAGTGCTGTAAAGTGGGATTTGGGTGGATTGCTCTTTGTCGGCTGGCACGGACAAGATGGGCCGAATGGCCTCCTTCTGTGCTGTAAATTTCTATGATTCTGCCTGATCATGTGACATCTGCCCACACGACTTCTACAAATGTTATTACATTGTAGCCAGGATTGTTTAGTTTCCAATTCCGCCCATTTTGAAGCCAGGTCTCCGTTATGGCTACTATTGCATAACCCCATGTGGCAACTTGCGCCTGCAACTCGTCAATCTTATTTGTAACGCTCCTCGCATTAACACACATGCATTTCAACAGCATGCTAGTTGGCTTTGCTTTTTTCCTGAATTTAACTGCTGCTCTTTCTACATTCTTCTTTGTTCTGTTGCTGTTTGTCCCTCCGAGTTTTCTATGCACCTTGTCTCTCCTCTCTGCTGCTGTGTCCTGGTGGCCCTCCGCCAGTGTGTGTATTTTGGCTATCTTATTTTCTTCTTCTGCTTATTTCGGCCCTGTGTCTGGAGCCCCTTGCATTTGTGTAGCAGCAGGAGAATGTGCAGCGAAGAAATGGTCAAAGGAAAGCGAGAGAGAGAGAGAGAGAGAGAGAGAGAGAGAGCAGCAAAAAGGATGTTGATTGATTAAGAGCAGTGTGTGCGCGTGTGTGTGCAAAACGTTGAGCAGCCTGTGGCGGCAGCAAAAGCCTACTGCACCTGGTATTCCCAGGCAGTCGCCCATCCAAGTACTAACCAGGCCTGACTCTGCTTAGCTTCCGAGATCAGACGAGATCGGGCGCATTCAGACTAGTATGGCCGTAGGCATATGCTAGCTGGCTTTCTCTTTACTTAAAGCTGTCGCCCATTTTTTTCTCTTCTACGCATTCATACAAGTATTCAACACTCAATTTACATTTACAAATTTTACTCCTCCCGCAACCCCCCACCCCCCCTCCACCTCTTCTTGCTGCTCTGCCTCCCACACAAACAAACTACAAGCCCAACCCTTCATTGCCTTCTATTCAAATATTACATCAAATAAACATGCTCAAACACCAAGTCTTAAGGGCTGTAGCATCTTTCAAACTGGACAAATACCCAGGCCCGCATCAAATCTATCCCACACTCTTAAGAGAAGTAAGACACCAAATAGCACAGGCTCTCACCATCATTTTACAATCCTCTCTGGCTACAGGTGTGGTGCCCGACCACTGGAGGACTGCTAACGTGCTACCGTTCTTGCAAAAGGGAGAGAGGGATAGACCGCATAATTACAGGCCAGTCAGCCTAACCTCGGTGGTGGGAAAATTATTGGAAAAAGTTCTGAGGGACAGGAGAAATCTTCATTTAGAAAGACACGGATTAATCAGGGACAGTCAGCATGGATTTCTTAAGGGAAGGTCGTGTCTGACTAACGCAATTCAATTTTTCGAGGAGGTAACAAGGAGGGTCGATGAGGGTAGTGCCTTTGATGTAGTCTATATGGATTTTAGCAAGGCTTTTGATAAGGTCCCGCATGCCAGATTGGTCACGAAAGTAAAAGCCCATGGGATCCAAGGCAAAGTGGCAAGTTGGATCCAAAATTGGCTCAGAGGCAGGAAACAAAGGGTAATGGTCGAAGGGTGTTTTTGTGACCGGAAGGCTGTTTCCAGTGGGGTTCCGCAGGGCTCACAGAATCACAGAAACCCCACAGTGCAGATAGAGGCCATTTCGGCCCATCGAGCCTGCACCGACTCAGTACTGGGCCCTTTGCTTTTTCTGGTATATATCAATGATTTGGATTTGAATGTAGGAAGTATGATTAAGAAGTTTGCAGATGATACAAAAATTGGCCGTGTGGTTAATAATGAAACAGAATGCTGTAGACTGCAGGAAGATATCAATGGACTCGTCTAGTGGGCAGAACAGTGGCAAATGGAATTCAGTTGGAATACACAATAAATGGTAGGACACTGAGAAATGCAGAGGATCAGCGGGACCTTGGAGTGCATGTCCACAGATCCCTGAAGGTAGCAGGACAGGTAGATAAAGTGGTTAAGCAGGCATACGGGATACTTGCCTTTATTAGCCGAGGCGTAGAATATAAGAGCGGGGAGGTTATGCTTCAACTGTATAAAACACTAGTTAGGCCGCAGCTAGAGTGCCGCGTGCAGTTCTGGTCACCACATTACAAGAAGGATGCGATTGCACTAGAGAAGGTGCAGAGGAGATTTCCGAGGATGTTGCCTGGGCTGGGGAATTTTAGTTATGAGGAAAGATTGGATAGGCTGGGGTTGTTTTCTTTGGAACACAGGAGGCTGAGGCGAGACCTAATTGAGGTGTGTAAAATTATGAGGGGCCGAGATAGAGTGGATAGGAAGGACCTATTTCCCTTAGCAGAAGGGTCAATAATAGATTTCAAGTAATTGGTAGGAGGTTTACAGGGAATTTGAGGAGACATTTTTTCACCCAGTGAATGGTGGGGGTCTGGAATGCACTGCCTGAAAGGGTGGTAGAGGCAGAAACCCTCATCACGTTTAAAAAGTACTTGGATATGCACTTGAACTGCCGTAACCTACAAGGCTACGGACCAAGTGCTGTAAAGTGGGATTTGGGTGGATTGCTCTTTGTCGGCTGGCACGGACAAGATGGGCCGAATGGCCTCCTTCTGTGCTGTAAATTTCTATGATTCTGCCTGATCATGTGACATCTGCCCACATGACTTCTACAAATGTTATTACATTGTAGCCAGGATTGTTTAGTTTCCAATTCTGCCCATTTTGAAGCCAGGTCTCCGTTATAGCTACTATTGCATAACCCCATGTGGCAACTTGCGCCTGCAACTCGTCAATCTTATTTGTAACACACCTCGCATTAACACACATGCATTTCAACAGCATGCTAGTTGGCTTTGCTTTTTTCCTGAATTTAACTGCTGCTCTTTCTACATTCTTCTTTGTTCTGTTGCTGTTTGTCCCTCCGAGTTTTCTATGCACCTTGTCTCTCCTCTCTGCTGCTGTGTCCTGGTGGCCCTCCGCCAGTGTGTGTATTTTGGCTATCTTATTTTCTTCTTCTGCTTATTTCGGCCCTGTGTCTGGAGCCCCTTGCATTTGTGTAGCAGCAGGAGAATGTGCAGCGAAGAAATGGTCAAAGGAAAGCGAGAGAGAGAGAGAGAGAGAGAGAGAGAGCAGCAAAAAGGATGTTGATTGATTAAGAGCAGTGTGTGCGCGTGTGTGTGCAAAACGTTGAGCAGCCTGTGGCGGCAGCAAAAGCCTACTGCACCTGGTATTCCCAGGCAGTCGCCCATCCAAGTACTAACCAGGCCTGACTCTGCTTAGCTTCCGAGATCAGACGAGATCGGGCGCATTCAGACTAGTATGGCCGTAGGCATATGCTAGCTGGCTTTCTCTTTACTTAAAGCTGTCGCCCATTTTTTTCTCTTCTACGCATTCATACAAGTATTCAACACTCAATTTACATTTACAAATTTTACTCCTCCCGCAACCCCCCACCCCCCCTCCACCTCTTCTTGCTGCTCTGCCTCCCACACAAACAAACTACAAGCCCAACCCTTCATTGCCTTCTATTCAAATATTACATCAAATAAACATGCTCAAACACCAAGTCTTAAGGGCTGTAGCATCTTTCAAACTGGACAAATACCCAGGCCCGCATCAAATCTATCCCACACTCTTAAGAGAAGTAAGACACCAAATAGCACAGGCTCTCACCATCATTTTACAATCCTCTCTGGCTACAGGTGTGGTGCCCGACCACTGGAGGACTGCTAACGTGCTACCGTTCTTTCAAAAGGGAGAGAGGGATAGACCGCATAATTACAGGCCAGTCAGCCTAACCTCGGTGGTGGGAAAATTATTGGAAAAAGTTCTGAGGGACAGGAGAAATCTTCATTTAGAAAGACACGGATTAATCAGGGACAGTCAGCATGGATTTCTTAACGGAAGGTCGTGTCTGACTAACGCAATTCAATTTTTCGAGGAGGTAACAAGGAGGGTCGATGAGGGTAGTGCCTTTGATGTAGTCTATATGGATTTTAGCAAGGCTTTTGATAAGGTCCCGCATGCCAGATTGGTCACGAAAGTAAAAGCCCATGGGATCCAAGGCAAAGTGGCAAGTTGGATCCAAAATTGGCTCAGAGGCAGGAAACAAAGGGTAATGGTCGAAGGGTGTTTTTGTGACCGGAAGGCTGTTTCCAGTGGGGTTCCGCAGGGCTCACAGAATCACAGAAACCCCACAGTGCAGATAGAGGCCATTTCGGCCCATCGAGCCTGCACCGACTCAGTACTGGGCCCTTTGCTTTTTCTGGTATATATCAATGATTTGGATTTGAATGTAGGAAGTATGATTAAGAAGTTTGCAGATGATACAAAAATTGGCCGTGTGGTTAATAATGAAACAGAATGCTGTAGACTGCAGGAAGATATCAATGGACTCGTCTAGTGGGCAGAACAGTGGCAAATGGAATTCAGTTGGAATACACAATAAATGGTAGGACACTGAGAAATGCAGAGGATCAGCGGGACCTTGGAGTGCATGTCCACAGATCCCTGAAGGTAGCAGGACAGGTAGATAAAGTGGTTAAGCAGGCATACGGGATACTTGCCTTTATTAGCCGAGGCGTAGAATATAAGAGCGGGGAGGTTATGCTTCAACTGTATAAAACACTAGTTAGGCCGCAGCTAGAGTGCCGCGTGCAGTTCTGGTCACCACATTACAAGAAGGATGCGATTGCACTAGAGAAGGTGCAGAGGAGATTTCCGAGGATGTTGCCTGGGCTGGGGAATTTTAGTTATGAGGAAAGATTGGATAGGCTGGGGTTGTTTTCTTTGGAACACAGGAGGCTGAGGCGAGACCTAATTGAGGTGTGTAAAATTATGAGGGGCCGAGATAGAGTGGATAGGAAGGACCTATTTCCCTTAGCAGAAGGGTCAATAATAGATTTCAAGTAATTGGTAGGAGGTTTACAGGGAATTTGAGGAGACATTTTTTCACCCAGTGAATGGTGGGGGTCTGGAATGCACTGCCTGAAAGGGTGGTAGAGGCAGAAACCCTCATCACGTTTAAAAAGTACTTGGATATGCACTTGAACTGCCGTAACCTACAAGGCTACGGACCAAGTGCTGTAAAGTGGGATTTGGGTGGATTGCTCTTTGTCGGCTGGCACGGACAAGATGGGCCGAATGGCCTCCTTCTGTGCTGTAAATTTCTATGATTCTGCCTGATCATGTGACATCTGCCCACACGACTTCTACAAATGTTATTACATTGTAGCCAGGATTGTTTAGTTTCCAATTCCGCCCATTTTGAAGCCAGGTCTCCGTTATGGCTACTATTGCATAACCCCATGTGGCAACTTGCGCCTGCAACTCGTCAATCTTATTTGTAACACTCCTCGCATTAACACACATGCATTTCAACAGCATGCTAGTTGGCTTTGCTTTTTTCCTGAATTTAACTGCTGCTCTTTCTACATTATTCTTTGTTCTGTTGCTGTTTGTCCCTCCGAGTTTTCTATGCACCTTGTCTCTCCTCTCTGCTGCTGTGTCCTGGTGGCCCTCCGCCAGTGTGTGTATTTTGGCTATCTTATTTTCTTCTTCTGCTTATTTCGGCCCTGTGTCTGGAGCCCCTTGCATTTGTGTAGCAGCAGGAGAATGTGCAGCGAAGAAATGGTCAAAGGAAAGCGAGAGAGAGAGAGAGAGCAGCAAAAAGGATGTTGATTGATTAAGAGCAGTGTGTGCGCGTGTGTGTGCAAAACGTTGAGCAGCCTGTGGCGGCAGCAAAAGCCTACTGCACCTGGTATTCCCAGGCAGTCTCCCATCCAAGTACTAACCAGGCCTGACTCTGCTTAGCTTCCGAGATCAGACGAGATCGGGCGTATTCAGACTAGTATGGCTGTAGGCATATGCCAGCTGGCTTTCTCTTTACTTAAAGCTGTCGCCCATTTTTTTCTCTTCTACACATTCATACAAGTATTCAACACTCAATTTACATTTACAAGTTTTACTCCTCCCGCAACCCCCCCACCTCTTCTTGCTGCTCTGCCTCCCACACAAACAAACTACAAGCCCAACCCTTCATTGCCTTCTATTCAAATATTACATCAAATAAACATGCTCAAACACCAAGTCTTAAGGGCTGTAGCATCTTTCAAACTGGACAAATACCCAGGCCCGCATCAAATCTATCCCACACTCTTAAGAGAAGTAAGACACCAAATAGCACAGGCTCTCACCATCATTTTACAATCCTCTCTGGCTACAGGTGTGGTGCCCGACCACTGGAGGACTGCTAACGTGCTACCGTTCTTTCAAAAGGGAGAGAGGGATAGACCGCATAATTACAGGCCAGTCAGCCTAACCTCGGTGGTGGGAAAATTATTGGAAAAAGTTCTGAGGGACAGGAGAAATCTTCATTTAGCAAGACACGGATTAATCAGGGACAGTCAGCATGGATTTCTTAACGGAAGGTCGTGTCTGACTAACGCAATTCAATTTTTCGAGGAGGTAACAAGGAGGGTCGATGAGGGTAGTGCCTTTCATGTAGTCTATATGGATTTTAGCAAGGCTTTTGATAAGGTCCCGCATGCCAGATTGGTCACGAAAGTAAAAGCCCATGGGATCCAAGGCAAAGTGGCAAGTTGGATCCAAAATTGGCTCAGAGGCAGGAAACAAAGGGTAATGGTCGAAGGGTGTTTTTGTGACCGGAAGGCTGTTTCCAGTGGGGTTCCGCAGGGCTCACAGAATCACAGAAACCCCACAGTGCAGATAGAGGCCATTTCGGCCCATCGAGCCTGCAGCGACTCAGTACTGGGCCCTTTGCTTTTTCTGGTATATATCAATGATTTGGATTTGAATGTAGGAAGTATGATTAAGAAGTTTGCAGATGATACAAAAATTGGCCGTGTGGTTAATAATGAAACAGAATGCTGTAGACTGCAGGAAGATATCAATGGACTCGTCTAGTGGGCAGAACAGTGGCAAATGGAATTCAGTTGGAATACACAATAAATGGTAGGACACTGAGAAATGCAGAGGATCAGCGGGACCTTGGAGTGCATGTCCACAGATCCCTGAAGGTAGCAGGACAGGTAGATAAAGTGGTTAAGCAGGCATACGGGATACTTGCCTTTATTAGCCGAGGCGTAGAATATAAGAGCGGGGAGGTTATGCTTCAACTGTATAAAACACTAGTTAGGCCGCAGCTAGAGTGCCGCGTGCAGTTCTGGTCACCACATTACAAGAAGGATGCGATTGCACTAGAGAAGGTGCAGAGGAGATTTCCGAGGATGTTGCCTGGGCTGGGGAATTTTAGTTATGAGGAAAGATTGGATAGGCTGGGGTTGTTTTCTTTGGAACACAGGAGGCTGAGGCGAGACCTAATTGAGGTGTGTAAAATTATGAGGGGCCGAGATAGAGTGGATAGGAAGGACCTATTTCCCTTAGCAGAAGGGTCAATAATAGATTTCAAGTAATTGGTAGGAGGTTTACAGGGAATTTGAGGAGACATTTTTTCACCCAGTGAATGGTGGGGGTCTGGAATGCACTGCCTGAAAGGGTGGTAGAGGCAGAAACCCTCATCACGTTTAAAAAGTACTTGGATATGCACTTGAACTGCCGTAACCTACAAGGCTACGGACCAAGTGCTGTAAAGTGGGATTTGGGTGGATTGCTCTTTGTCGGCTGGCACGGACAAGATGGGCCGAATGGCCTCCTTCTGTGCTGTAAATTTCTATGATTCTGCCTGATCATGTGACATCTGCCCACACGACTTCTACAAATGTTATTACATTGTAGCCAGGATTGTTTAGTTTCCAATTCCGCCCATTTTGAAGCCAGGTCTCCGTTATGGCTACTATTGCATAACCCCATGTGGCAACTTGCGCCTGCAACTCGTCAATCTTATTTGTAACACTCCTCGCATTAACACACATGCATTTCAACAGCATGCTAGTTGGCTTTGCTTTTTTCCTGAATTTAACTGCTGCTCTTTCTACATTATTCTTTGTTCTGTTGCTGTTTGTCCCTCCGAGTTTTCTATGCACCTTGTCTCTCCTCTCTGCTGCTGTGTCCTGGTGGCCCTCCGCCAGTGTGTGTATTTTGGCTATCTTATTTTCTTCTTCTGCTTATTTCGGCCCTGTGTCTGGAGCCCCTTGCATTTGTGTAGCAGCAGGAGAATGTGCAGCGAAGAAATGGTCAAAGGAAAGCGAGAGAGAGAGAGAGAGAGAGAGCAGCAAAAAGGATGTTGATTGATTAAGAGCAGTGTGTGCGCGTGTGTGTGCAAAACGTTGAGCAGCCTGTGGCGGCAGCAAAAGCCTACTGCACCTGGTGTTCCCAGGCAGTCTCCCATCCAAGTACTAACCAGGCCTGACTCTGCTTAGCTTCCGAGATCAGACGAGATCGGGCGTATTCAGACTAGTATGGCCGTAGGCATATGCTAGCTGGCTTTCTCTTTACTTAAAGCTGTCGCCCATTTTTTTCTCTTCTTCGACACATTCATACAAGTATTCAACACTCAATTTACATTTACAAGTTTTACTCCTCCCGCAACCCCCCCACCCCCCCTCCACCTCTTCTTGCTGCTCTGCCTCCCACACAAACAAACTACAAGCCCAACCCTTCATTGCCTTCTATTCAAATATTACATCAAATAAACATGCTCAAACACCAAGTCTTAAGGGCTGTAGCATCTTTCAAACTGGACAAATACCCAGGCCCGCATCAAATCTATCCCACACTCTTAAGAGAAGTAAGACACCAAATAGCACAGGCTCTCACCATCATTTTACAATCCTCTCTGGCTACAGGTGTGGTGCCCGACCACTGGAGGACTGCTAACGTGCTACCGTTCTTTCAAAAGGGAGAGAGGGATAGACCGCATAATTACAGGCCAGTCAGCCTAACCTCGGTGGTGGGAAAATTATTGGAAAAAGTTCTGAGGGACAGGAGAAATCTTCATTTAGAAAGACACGGATTAATCAGGGACAGTCAGCATGGATTTCTTAACGGAAGGTCGTGTCTGACTAACGCAATTCAATTTTTCGAGGAGGTAACAAGGAGGGTCGGTGAGGGTAGTGCCTTTGATGTAGTCTATATGGATTTTAGCAAGGCTTTTGATAAGGTCCCGCATGCCAGATTGGTCACGAAAGTAAAAGCCCATGGGATCCAAGGCAAAGTGGCAAGTTGGATCCAAAATTGGCTCAGAGGCAGGAAACAAAGGGTAATGGTCGAAGGGTGTTTTTGTGACCGGAAGGCTGTTTCCAGTGGGGTTCCGCAGGGCTCACAGAATCACAGAAACCCCACAGTGCAGATAGAGGCCATTTCGGCCCACCGAGCCTGCACCGACTCAGTACTGGGCCCTTTGCTTTTTCTGGTATATATCAATGATTTGGATTTGAATGTAGGAAGTATGATTAAGAAGTTTGCAGATGATACAAAAATTGGCCGTGTGGTTAATAATGAAACAGAATGCTGTAGACTGCAGGAAGATATCAATGGACTCATCTAGTGGGCAGAACAGTGGCAAATGGAATTCAGTTGGAATACACAATAAATGGTAGGACACTGAGAAATGCAGAGGATCAGCGGGACCTTGGAGTGCATGTCCACAGATCCCTGAAGGTAGCAGGACAGGTAGATAAAGTGGTTAAGCAGGCATACGGGATACTTGCCTTTATTAGCCGAGGCGTAGAATATAAGAGCGGGGAGGTTATGCTTCAACTGTATAAAACACTAGTTAGGCCGCAGCTAGAGTGCCGCGTGCAGTTCTGGTCACCACATTACAAGAAGGATGCGATTGCACTAGAGAAGGTGCAGAGGAGATTTCCGAGGATGTTGCCTGGGCTGGGGAATTTTAGTTATGAGGAAAGATTGGATAGGCTGGGGTTGTTTTCTTTGGAACACAGGAGGCTGAGGCGAGACCTAATTGAGGTGTGTAAAATTATGAGGGGCCGAGATAGAGTGGATAGGAAGGACCTATTTCCCTTAGCAGAAGGGTCAATAATAGATTTCAAGTAATTGGTAGGAGGTTTACAGGGAATTTGAGGAGACATTTTTTCACCCAGTGAATGGTGGGGGTCTGGAATGCACTGCCTGAAAGGGTGGTAGAGGCAGAAACCCTCATCACGTTTAAAAAGTACTTGGATATGCACTTGAACTGCCGTAACCTACAAGGCTACGGACCAAGTGCTGTAAAGTGGGATTTGGGTGGATTGCTCTTTGTCGGCTGGCACGGACAAGATGGGCCGAATGGCCTCCTTCTGTGCTGTAAATTTCTATGATTCTGCCTGATCATGTGACATCTGCCCACACGACTTCTACAAATGTTATTACATTGTAGCCAGGATTGTTTAGTTTCCAATTCTGCCCATTTTGAAGCCAGGTCTCCGTTATAGCTACTATTGCATAACCCCATGTGGCAACTTGCGCCTGCAACTCGTCAATCTTATTTGTAACACTCCTCGCATTAACACACATGCATTTCAACAGCATGCTAGTTGGCTTTGCTTTTTTCCTGAATTTAACTGCTGCTCTTTCTACATTATTCTTTGTTCTGTTGCTGTTTGTCCCTCCGAGTTTTCTATGCACCTTGTCTCTCCTCTCTGCTGCTGTGTCCTGGTGGCCCTCCGCCAGTGTGTGTATTTTGGCTATCTTATTTTCTTCTTCTGCTTATTTCGGCCCTGTGTCTGGAGCCCCTTGCATTTGTGTAGCAGCAGGAGAATGTGCAGCGAAGAAATGGTCAAAGGAAAGCGAGAGAGAGAGAGAGAGAGAGAGAGAGAGCAGCAAAAAGGATGTTGATTGATTAAGAGCAGTGTGTGCGCGTGTGTGTGCAAAACGTTGAGCAGCCTGTGGCGGCAGCAAAAGCCTACTGCACCTGGTATTCCCAGGCAGTCGCCCATCCAAGTACTAACCAGGCCTGACTCTGCTTAGCTTCCGAGATCAGACGAGATCGGGCGCATTCAGACTAGTATGGCCGTAGGCATATGCTAGCTGGCTTTCTCTTTACTTAAAGCTGTCGCCCATTTTTTTCTCTTCTACGCATTCATACAAGTATTCAACACTCAATTTACATTTACAAATTTTACTCCTCCCGCAACCCCCCACCCCCCCTCCACCTCTTCTTGCTGCTCTGCCTCCCACACAAACAAACTACAAGCCCAACCCTTCATTGCCTTCTATTCAAATATTACATCAAATAAACATGCTCAAACACCAAGTCTTAAGGGCTGTAGCATCTTTCAAACTGGACAAATACCCAGGCCCGCATCAAATCTATCCCACACTCTTAAGAGAAGTAAGACACCAAATAGCACAGGCTCTCACCATCATTTTACAATCCTCTCTGGCTACAGGTGTGGTGCCCGACCACTGGAGGACTGCTAACGTGCTACCGTTCTTTCAAAAGGGAGAGAGGGATAGACCGCATAATTACAGGCCAGTCAGCCTAACCTCGGTGGTGGGAAAATTATTGGAAAAAGTTCTGAGGGACAGGAGAAATCTTCATTTAGAAAGACACGGATTAATCAGGGACAGTCAGCATGGATTTCTTAACGGAAGGTCGTGTCTGACTAACGCAATTCAATTTTTCGAGGAGGTAACAAGGAGGGTCGATGAGGGTAGTGCCTTTGATGTAGTCTATATGGATTTTAGCAAGGCTTTTGATAAGGTCCCGCATGCCAGATTGGTCACGAAAGTAAAAGCCCATGGGATCCAAGGCAAAGTGGCAAGTTGGATCCAAAATTGGCTCAGAGGCAGGAAACAAAGGGTAATGGTCGAAGGGTGTTTTTGTGACCGGAAGGCTGTTTCCAGTGGGGTTCCGCAGGGCTCACAGAATCACAGAAACCCCACAGTGCAGATAGAGGCCATTTCGGCCCATCGAGCCTGCACCGACTCAGTACTGGGCCCTTTGCTTTTTCTGGTATATATCAATGATTTGGATTTGAATGTAGGAAGTATGATTAAGAAGTTTGCAGATGATACAAAAATTGGCCGTGTGGTTAATAATGAAACAGAATGCTGTAGACTGCAGGAAGATATCAATGGACTCGTCTAGTGGGCAGAACAGTGGCAAATGGAATTCAGTTGGAATACACAATAAATGGTAGGACACTGAGAAATGCAGAGGATCAGCGGGACCTTGGAGTGCATGTCCACAGATCCCTGAAGGTAGCAGGACAGGTAGATAAAGTGGTTAAGCAGGCATACGGGATACTTGCCTTTATTAGCCGAGGCGTAGAATATAAGAGCGGGGAGGTTATGCTTCAACTGTATAAAACACTAGTTAGGCCGCAGCTAGAGTGCCGCGTGCAGTTCTGGTCACCACATTACAAGAAGGATGCGATTGCACTAGAGAAGGTGCAGAGGAGATTTCCGAGGATGTTGCCTGGGCTGGGGAATTTTAGTTATGAGGAAAGATTGGATAGGCTGGGGTTGTTTTCTTTGGAACACAGGAGGCTGAGGCGAGACCTAATTGAGGTGTGTAAAATTATGAGGGGCCGAGATAGAGTGGATAGGAAGGACCTATTTCCCTTAGCAGAAGGGTCAATAATAGATTTCAAGTAATTGGTAGGAGGTTTACAGGGAATTTGAGGAGACATTTTTTCACCCAGTGAATGGTGGGGGTCTGGAATGCACTGCCTGAAAGGGTGGTAGAGGCAGAAACCCTCATCACGTTTAAAAAGTACTTGGATATGCACTTGAACTGCCGTAACCTACAAGGCTACGGACCAAGTGCTGTAAAGTGGGATTTGGGTGGATTGCTCTTTGTCGGCTGGCACGGACAAGATGGGCCGAATGGCCTCCTTCTGTGCTGTAAATTTCTATGATTCTGCCTGATCATGTGACATCTGCCCACACGACTTCTACAAATGTTATTACATTGTAGCCAGGATTGTTTAGTTTCCAATTCCGCCCATTTTGAAGCCAGGTCTCCGTTATGGCTACTATTGCATAACCCCATGTGGCAACTTGCGCCTGCAACTCGTCAATCTTATTTGTAACACTCCTCGCATTAACACACATGCATTTCAACAGCATGCTAGTTGGCTTTGCTTTTTTCCTGAATTTAACTGCTGCTCTTTCTACATTATTCTTTGTTCTGTTGCTGTTTGTCCCTCCGAGTTTTCTATGCACCTTGTCTCTCCTCTCTGCTGCTGTGTCCTGGTGGCCCTCCGCCAGTGTGTGTATTTTGGCTATCTTATTTTCTTCTTCTGCTTATTTCGGCCCTGTGTCTGGAGCCCCTTGCATTTGTGTAGCAGCAGGAGAATGTGCAGCGAAGAAATGGTCAAAGGAAAGCGAGAGAGAGAGAGAGAGCAGCAAAAAGGATGTTGATTGATTAAGAGCAGTGTGTGCGCGTGTGTGTGCAAAACGTTGAGCAGCCTGTGGCGGCAGCAAAAGCCTACTGCACCTGGTATTCCCAGGCAGTCTCCCATCCAAGTACTAACCAGGCCTGACTCTGCTTAGCTTCCGAGATCAGACGAGATCGGGCGTATTCAGACTAGTATGGCTGTAGGCATATGCCAGCTGGCTTTCTCTTTACTTAAAGCTGTCGCCCATTTTTTTCTCTTCTACACATTCATACAAGTATTCAACACTCAATTTACATTTACAAGTTTTACTCCTCCCGCAACCCCCCCACCTCTTCTTGCTGCTCTGCCTCCCACACAAACAAACTACAAGCCCAACCCTTCATTGCCTTCTATTCAAATATTACATCAAATAAACATGCTCAAACACCAAGTCTTAAGGGCTGTAGCATCTTTCAAACTGGACAAATACCCAGGCCCGCATCAAATCTATCCCACACTCTTAAGAGAAGTAAGACACCAAATAGCACAGGCTCTCACCATCATTTTACAATCCTCTCTGGCTACAGGTGTGGTGCCCGACCACTGGAGGACTGCTAACGTGCTACCGTTCTTTCAAAAGGGAGAGAGGGATAGACCGCATAATTACAGGCCAGTCAGCCTAACCTCGGTGGTGGGAAAATTATTGGAAAAAGTTCTGAGGGACAGGAGAAATCTTCATTTAGCAAGACACGGATTAATCAGGGACAGTCAGCATGGATTTCTTAACGGAAGGTCGTGTCTGACTAACGCAATTCAATTTTTCGAGGAGGTAACAAGGAGGGTCGATGAGGGTAGTGCCTTTCATGTAGTCTATATGGATTTTAGCAAGGCTTTTGATAAGGTCCCGCATGCCAGATTGGTCACGAAAGTAAAAGCCCATGGGATCCAAGGCAAAGTGGCAAGTTGGATCCAAAATTGGCTCAGAGGCAGGAAACAAAGGGTAATGGTCGAAGGGTGTTTTTGTGACCGGAAGGCTGTTTCCAGTGGGGTTCCGCAGGGCTCACAGAATCACAGAAACCCCACAGTGCAGATAGAGGCCATTTCGGCCCATCGAGCCTGCAGCGACTCAGTACTGGGCCCTTTGCTTTTTCTGGTATATATCAATGATTTGGATTTGAATGTAGGAAGTATGATTAAGAAGTTTGCAGATGATACAAAAATTGGCCGTGTGGTTAATAATGAAACAGAATGCTGTAGACTGCAGGAAGATATCAATGGACTCGTCTAGTGGGCAGAACAGTGGCAAATGGAATTCAGTTGGAATACACAATAAATGGTAGGACACTGAGAAATGCAGAGGATCAGCGGGACCTTGGAGTGCATGTCCACAGATCCCTGAAGGTAGCAGGACAGGTAGATAAAGTGGTTAAGCAGGCATACGGGATACTTGCCTTTATTAGCCGAGGCGTAGAATATAAGAGCGGGGAGGTTATGCTTCAACTGTATAAAACACTAGTTAGGCCGCAGCTAGAGTGCCGCGTGCAGTTCTGGTCACCACATTACAAGAAGGATGCGATTGCACTAGAGAAGGTGCAGAGGAGATTTCCGAGGATGTTGCCTGGGCTGGGGAATTTTAGTTATGAGGAAAGATTGGATAGGCTGGGGTTGTTTTCTTTGGAACACAGGAGGCTGAGGCGAGACCTAATTGAGGTGTGTAAAATTATGAGGGGCCGAGATAGAGTGGATAGGAAGGACCTATTTCCCTTAGCAGAAGGGTCAATAATAGATTTCAAGTAATTGGTAGGAGGTTTACAGGGAATTTGAGGAGACATTTTTTCACCCAGTGAATGGTGGGGGTCTGGAATGCACTGCCTGAAAGGGTGGTAGAGGCAGAAACCCTCATCACGTTTAAAAAGTACTTGGATATGCACTTGAACTGCCGTAACCTACAAGGCTACGGACCAAGTGCTGTAAAGTGGGATTTGGGTGGATTGCTCTTTGTCGGCTGGCACGGACAAGATGGGCCGAATGGCCTCCTTCTGTGCTGTAAATTTCTATGATTCTGCCTGATCATGTGACATCTGCCCACACGACTTCTACAAATGTTATTACATTGTAGCCAGGATTGTTTAGTTTCCAATTCCGCCCATTTTGAAGCCAGGTCTCCGTTATGGCTACTATTGCATAACCCCATGTGGCAACTTGCGCCTGCAACTCGTCAATCTTATTTGTAACACTCCTCGCATTAACACACATGCATTTCAACAGCATGCTAGTTGGCTTTGCTTTTTTCCTGAATTTAACTGCTGCTCTTTCTACATTATTCTTTGTTCTGTTGCTGTTTGTCCCTCCGAGTTTTCTATGCACCTTGTCTCTCCTCTCTGCTGCTGTGTCCTGGTGGCCCTCCGCCAGTGTGTGTATTTTGGCTATCTTATTTTCTTCTTCTGCTTATTTCGGCCCTGTGTCTGGAGCCCCTTGCATTTGTGTAGCAGCAGGAGAATGTGCAGCGAAGAAATGGTCAAAGGAAAGCGAGAGAGAGAGAGAGAGAGAGAGCAGCAAAAAGGATGTTGATTGATTAAGAGCAGTGTGTGCGCGTGTGTGTGCAAAACGTTGAGCAGCCTGTGGCGGCAGCAAAAGCCTACTGCACCTGGTGTTCCCAGGCAGTCTCCCATCCAAGTACTAACCAGGCCTGACTCTGCTTAGCTTCCGAGATCAGACGAGATCGGGCGTATTCAGACTAGTATGGCCGTAGGCATATGCTAGCTGGCTTTCTCTTTACTTAAAGCTGTCGCCCATTTTTTTCTCTTCTTCGACACATTCATACAAGTATTCAACACTCAATTTACATTTACAAGTTTTACTCCTCCCGCAACCCCCCCACCCCCCCTCCACCTCTTCTTGCTGCTCTGCCTCCCACACAAACAAACTACAAGCCCAACCCTTCATTGCCTTCTATTCAAATATTACATCAAATAAACATGCTCAAACACCAAGTCTTAAGGGCTGTAGCATCTTTCAAACTGGACAAATACCCAGGCCCGCATCAAATCTATCCCACACTCTTAAGAGAAGTAAGACACCAAATAGCACAGGCTCTCACCATCATTTTACAATCCTCTCTGGCTACAGGTGTGGTGCCCGACCACTGGAGGACTGCTAACGTGCTACCGTTCTTTCAAAAGGGAGAGAGGGATAGACCGCATAATTACAGGCCAGTCAGCCTAACCTCGGTGGTGGGAAAATTATTGGAAAAAGTTCTGAGGGACAGGAGAAATCTTCATTTAGAAAGACACGGATTAATCAGGGACAGTCAGCATGGATTTCTTAACGGAAGGTCGTGTCTGACTAACGCAATTCAATTTTTCGAGGAGGTAACAAGGAGGGTCGGTGAGGGTAGTGCCTTTGATGTAGTCTATATGGATTTTAGCAAGGCTTTTGATAAGGTCCCGCATGCCAGATTGGTCACGAAAGTAAAAGCCCATGGGATCCAAGGCAAAGTGGCAAGTTGGATCCAAAATTGGCTCAGAGGCAGGAAACAAAGGGTAATGGTCGAAGGGTGTTTTTGTGACCGGAAGGCTGTTTCCAGTGGGGTTCCGCAGGGCTCACAGAATCACAGAAACCCCACAGTGCAGATAGAGGCCATTTCGGCCCACCGAGCCTGCACCGACTCAGTACTGGGCCCTTTGCTTTTTCTGGTATATATCAATGATTTGGATTTGAATGTAGGAAGTATGATTAAGAAGTTTGCAGATGATACAAAAATTGGCCGTGTGGTTAATAATGAAACAGAATGCTGTAGACTGCAGGAAGATATCAATGGACTCATCTAGTGGGCAGAACAGTGGCAAATGGAATTCAGTTGGAATACACAATAAATGGTAGGACACTGAGAAATGCAGAGGATCAGCGGGACCTTGGAGTGCATGTCCACAGATCCCTGAAGGTAGCAGGACAGGTAGATAAAGTGGTTAAGCAGGCATACGGGATACTTGCCTTTATTAGCCGAGGCGTAGAATATAAGAGCGGGGAGGTTATGCTTCAACTGTATAAAACACTAGTTAGGCCGCAGCTAGAGTGCCGCGTGCAGTTCTGGTCACCACATTACAAGAAGGATGCGATTGCACTAGAGAAGGTGCAGAGGAGATTTCCGAGGATGTTGCCTGGGCTGGGGAATTTTAGTTATGAGGAAAGATTGGATAGGCTGGGGTTGTTTTCTTTGGAACACAGGAGGCTGAGGCGAGACCTAATTGAGGTGTGTAAAATTATGAGGGGCCGAGATAGAGTGGATAGGAAGGACCTATTTCCCTTAGCAGAAGGGTCAATAATAGATTTCAAGTAATTGGTAGGAGGTTTACAGGGAATTTGAGGAGACATTTTTTCACCCAGTGAATGGTGGGGGTCTGGAATGCACTGCCTGAAAGGGTGGTAGAGGCAGAAACCCTCATCACGTTTAAAAAGTACTTGGATATGCACTTGAACTGCCGTAACCTACAAGGCTACGGACCAAGTGCTGTAAAGTGGGATTTGGGTGGATTGCTCTTTGTCGGCTGGCACGGACAAGATGGGCCGAATGGCCTCCTTCTGTGCTGTAAATTTCTATGATTCTGCCTGATCATGTGACATCTGCCCACACGACTTCTACAAATGTTATTACATTGTAGCCAGGATTGTTTAGTTTCCAATTCTGCCCATTTTGAAGCCAGGTCTCCGTTATAGCTACTATTGCATAACCCCATGTGGCAACTTGCGCCTGCAACTCGTCAATCTTATTTGTAACACTCCTCGCATTAACACACATGCATTTCAACAGCATGCTAGTTGGCTTTGCTTTTTTCCTGAATTTAACTGCTGCTCTTTCTACATTATTCTTTGTTCTGTTGCTGTTTGTCCCTCCGAGTTTTCTATGCACCTTGTCTCTCCTCTCTGCTGCTGTGTCCTGGTGGCCCTCCGCCAGTGTGTGTATTTTGGCTATCTTATTTTCTTCTTCTGCTTATTTCGGCCCTGTGTCTGGAGCCCCTTGCATTTGTGTAGCAGCAGGAGAATGTGCAGCGAAGAAATGGTCAAAGGAAAGCGAGAGAGAGAGAGAGAGAGAGAGAGCAGCAAAAAGGATGTTGATTGATTAAGAGCAGTGTGTGCGCGTGTGTGTGCAAAACGTTGAGCAGCCTGTGGCGGCAGCAAAAGCCTACTGCACGTGGTGTTCCCAGGCGGTCTCCCATCCAAGTACTAACCAGGCCTGACTCTGCTTAGCTTCCGAGATCAGACGAGATCGGGTGTATTCAGACTAGTATGGCTGTAGGCATATGCTAGCTGGCTTTCTCTTTACTTAAAGCTGTCGCCCATTTTTTTCTCTTCTTCGACACATTCATACAAGTATTCAACACTCAATTTACATTTACAAGTTTTACTCCTCCCGCAACCCCCCCACCCCCCCTCCACCTCTTCTTGCTGCTCTGCCTCCCACACAAACAAACTACAAGCCCAACCCTTCATTGCCTTCTATTCAAATATTACATCAAATAAACATGCTCAAACACCAAGTCTTAAGGGCTGTAGCATCTTTCAAACTGGACAAATACCCAGGCCCGCATCAAATCTATCCCACACTCTTAAGAGAAGTAAGACACCAAATAGCACAGGCTCTCACCATCATTTTACAATCCTCTCTGGCTACAGGTGTGGTGCCCGACCACTGGAGGACTGCTAACGTGCTACCGTTCTTTCAAAAGGGAGAGAGGGATAGACCGCATAATTACAGGCCAGTCAGCCTAACCTCGGTGGTGGGAAAATTATTGGAAAAAGTTCTGAGGGACAGGAGAAATCTTCATTTAGAAAGACACGGATTAATCAGGGACAGTCAGCATGGATTTCTTAACGGAAGGTCGTGTCTGACTAACGCAATTCAATTTTTCGAGGAGGTAACAAGGAGGGTCGATGAGGGTAGTGCCTTTGATGTAGTCTATATGGATTTTAGCAAGGCTTTTGATAAGGTCCCGCATGCCAGATTGGTCACGAAAGTAAAAGCCCATGGGATCCAAGGCAAAGTGGCAAGTTGGATCCAAAATTGGCTCAGAGGCAGGAAACAAAGGGTAATGGTCGAAGGGTGTTTTTGTGACCGGAAGGCTGTTTCCAGTGGGGTTCCGCAGGGCTCACAGAATCACAGAAACCCCACAGTGCAGATAGAGGCCATTTCGGCCCATCGAGCCTGCACCGACTCAGTACTGGGCCCTTTGCTTTTTCTGGTATATATCAATGATTTGGATTTGAATGTAGGAAGTATGATTAAGAAGTTTGCAGATGATACAAAAATTGGCCGTGTGGTTAATAATGAAACAGAATGCTGTAGACTGCAGGAAGATATCAATGGACTCGTCTAGTGGGCAGAACAGTGGCAAATGGAATTCAGTTGGAATACACAATAAATGGTAGGACACTGAGAAATGCTGAGGATCAGCGGGACCTTGGAGTGCATGTCCACAGATCCCTGAAGGTAGCAGGACAGGTAGATAAAGTGGTTAAGCAGGCATACGGGATACTTGCCTTTATTAGCCGAGGCGTAGAATATAAGAGCGGGGAGGTTATGCTTCAACTGTATAAAACACTAGTTAGGCCGCAGCTAGAGTGCCGCGTGCAGTTCTGGTCACCACATTACAAGAAGGATGCGATTGCACTAGAGAAGGTGCAGAGGAGATTTCCGAGGATGTTGCCTGGGCTGGGGAATTTTAGTTATGAGGAAAGATTGGATAGGCTGGGGTTGTTTTCTTTGGAACACAGGAGGCTGAGGCGAGACCTAATTGAGGTGTGTAAAATTATGAGGGGCCGAGATAGAGTGGATAGGAAGGACCTATTTCCCTTAGCAGAAGGGTCAATAATAGATTTCAAGTAATTGGTAGGAGGTTTACAGGGAATTTGAGGAGACATTTTTTCACCCAGTGAATGGTGGGGGTCTGGAATGCACTGCCTGAAAGGGTGGTAGAGGCAGAAACCCTCATCACGTTTAAAAAGTACTTGGATATGCACTTGAACTGCCGTAACCTACAAGGCTACGGACCAAGTGCTGTAAAGTGGGATTTGGGTGGATTGCTCTTTGTCGGCTGGCACGGACAAGATGGGCCGAATGGCCTCCTTCTGTGCTGTAAATTTCTATGATTCTGCCTGATCATGTGACATCTGCCCACACGACTTCTACAAATGTTATTACATTGTAGCCAGGATTGTTTAGTTTCCAATTCCGCCCATTTTGAAGCCAGGTCTCCGTTATAGCTACTATTGCATAACCCCATGTGGCAACTTGCGCCTGCAACTCGTCAATCTTATTTGTAACACTCCTCGCATTAACACACATGCATTTCAACAGCATGCTAGTTGGCTTTGCTTTTTTCCTGAATTTAACTGCTGCTCTTTCTACATTATTCTTTGTTCTGTTGCTGTTTGTCCCTCCGAGTTTTCTATGCACCTTGTCTCTCCTCTCTGCTGCTGTGTCCTGGTGGCCCTCCGCCAGTGTGTGTATTTTGGCTATCTTATTTTCTTCTTCTGCTTATTTCGGCCCTGTGTCTGGAGCCCCTTGCATTTGTGTAGCAGCAGGAGAATGTGCAGCGAAGAAATGGTCAAAGGAAAGCGAGAGAGAGAGAGAGAGAGAGAGCAGCAAAAAGGATGTTGATTGATTAAGAGCAGTGTGTGCGCGTGTGTGTGCAAAACGTTGAGCAGCCTGTGGCGGCAGCAAAAGCCTACTGCACCTGGTGTTCCCAGGCGGTCTCCCATCCAAGTACTAACCAGGCCTGACTCTGCTTAGCTTCCGAGATCAGACGAGATCGGGCGTATTCAGACTAGTATGGCCGTAGGCATATGCTAGCTGGCTTTCTCTTTACTTAAAGCTGTCGCCCATTTTTTTCTCTTCTTCGACACATTCATACAAGTATTCAACACTCAATTTACATTTACAAGTTTTACTCCTCCCGCAACCCCCCCACCCCCCCTCCACCTCTTCTTGCTGCTCTGCCTCCCACACAAACAAACTACAAGCCCAACCCTTCATTGCCTTCTATTCAAATATTACATCAAATAAACATGCTCAAACACCAAGTCTTAAGGGCTGTAGCATCTTTCAAACTGGACAAATACCCAGGCCCGCATCAAATCTATCCCACACTCTTAAGAGAAGTAAGACACCAAATAGCACAGGCTCTCACCATCATTTTACAATCCTCTCTGGCTACAGGTGTGGTGCCCGACCACTGGAGGACTGCTAACGTGCTACCGTTCTTTCAAAAGGGAGAGAGGGATAGACCGCATAATTACAGGCCAGTCAGCCTAACCTCGGTGGTGGGAAAATTATTGGAAAAAGTTCTGAGGGACAGGAGAAATCTTCATTTAGAAAGACACGGATTAATCAGGGACAGTCAGCATGGATTTCTTAACGGAAGGTCGTGTCTGACTAACGCAATTCAATTTTTCGAGGAGGTAACAAGGAGGGTCGATGAGGGTAGTGCCTTTGATGTAGTCTATATGGATTTTAGCAAGGCTTTTGATAAGGTCCCGCATGCCAGATTGGTCACGAAAGTAAAAGCCCATGGGATCCAAGGCAAAGTGGCAAGTTGGATCCAAAATTGGCTCAGAGGCAGGAAACAAAGGGTAATGGTCGAAGGGTGTTTTTGTGACCGGAAGGCTGCTTCCAGTGGGGTTCCGCAGGGCTCACAGAATCACAGAAACCCCACAGTGCAGATAGAGGCCATTTCGGCCCATCGAGCCTGCACCGACTCAGTACTGGGCCCTTTGCTTTTTCTGGTATATATCAATGATTTGGATTTGAATGTAGGAAGTATGATTAAGAAGTTTGCAGATGATACAAAAATTGGCCGTGTGGTTAATAATGAAACAGAATGCTGTAGACTGCAGGAAGATATCAATGGACTCGTCTAGTGGGCAGAACAGTGGCAAATGGAATTCAGTTGGAATACACAATAAATGGTAGGACACTGAGAAATGCAGAGGATCAGCGGGACCTTGGAGTGCATGTCCACAGATCCCTGAAGGTAGCAGGACAGGTAGATAAAGTGGTTAAGCAGGCATACGGGATACTTGCCTTTATTAGCCGAGGCGTAGAATATAAGAGCGGGGAGGTTATGCTTCAACTGTATAAAACACTAGTTAGGCCGCAGCTAGAGTGCCGCGTGCAGTTCTGGTCACCACATTACAAGAAGGATGCGATTGCACTAGAGAAGGTGCAGAGGAGATTTCCGAGGATGTTGCCTGGGCTGGGGAATTTTAGTTATGAGGAAAGATTGGATAGGCTGGGGTTGTTTTCTTTGGAACACAGGAGGCTGAGGCGAGACCTAATTGAGGTGTGTAAAATTATGAGGGGCCGAGATAGAGTGGATAGGAAGGACCTATTTCCCTTAGCAGAAGGGTCAATAATAGATTTCAAGTAATTGGTAGGAGGTTTACAGGGAATTTGAGGAGACATTTTTTCACCCAGTGAATGGTGGGGGTCTGGAATGCACTGCCTGAAAGGGTGGTAGAGGCAGAAACCCTCATCACGTTTAAAAAGTACTTGGATATGCACTTGAACTGCCGTAACCTACAAGGCTACGGACCAAGTGCTGTAAAGTGGGATTTGGGTGGATTGCTCTTTGTCGGCTGGCACGGACAAGATGGGCCGAATGGCCTCCTTCTGTGCTGTAAATTTCTATGATTCTGCCTGATCATGTGACATCTGCCCACACGACTTCTACAAATGTTATTACATTGTAGCCAGGATTGTTTAGTTTCCAATTCCGCCCATTTTGAAGCCAGGTCTCCGTTATAGCTACTATTGCATAACCCCATGTGGCAACTTGCGCCTGCAACTCGTCAATCTTATTTGTAACACTCCTCGCATTAACACACATGCATTTCAACAGCATGCTAGTTGGCTTTGCTTTTTTCCTGAATTTAACTGCTGCTCTTTCTACATTATTCTTTGTTCTGTTGCTGTTTGTCCCTCCGAGTTTTCTATGCACCTTGTCTCTCCTCTCTGCTGCTGTGTCCTGGTGGCCCTCCGCCAGTGTGTGTATTTTGGCTATCTTATTTTCTTCTTCTGCTTATTTCGGCCCTGTGTCTGGAGCCCCTTGCATTTGTGTAGCAGCAGGAGAATGTGCAGCGAAGAAATGGTCAAAGGAAAGCGAGAGAGAGAGAGAGAGAGAGAGAGAGAGAGAGAGAGCAGCAAAAAGGATGTTGATTGATTAAGAGCAGTGTGTGCGCGTGTGTGTGCAAAACGTTGAGCAGCCTGTGGCGGCAGCAAAAGCCTACTGCACCTGGTGTTCCCAGGCGGTCTCCCATCCAAGTACTAACCAGGCCTGACTCTGCTTAGCTTCCGAGATCAGACGATATCGGGCGTATTCAGACTAGTATGGCCGTAGGCATATGCTGGCTGGCTTTCTCTTTACTTAAAGCTGTCGCCCATTTTTTTCTCTTCTACACATTCATACAAGTATTCAACACTCAATTTACATTTACAAGTTTTACTCCTCCCGCAACCCCCCCACCCCCCCTCCACCTCTTCTTGCTGCTCTGCCTCCCACACAAACAAACTACAAGCCCAACCCTTCATTGCCTTCTATTCAAATATTACATCAAATAAACATGCTCAAACACCAAGTCTTAAGGGCTGTAGCATCTTTCAAACTGGACAAATACCCAGGCCCGCATCAAATCTATCCCACACTCTTAAGAGAAGTAAGACACCAAATAGCACAGGCTCTCACCATCATTTTACAATCCTCTCTGGCTACAGGTGTGGTGCCCGACCACTGGAGGACTGCTAACGTGCTACCGTTCTTTCAAAAGGGAGAGAGGGATAGACCGCATAATTACAGGCCAGTCAGCCTAACCTCGGTGGTGGGAAAATTATTGGAAAAAGTTCTGAGGGACAGGAGAAATCTTCATTTAGAAAGACACGGATTAATCAGGGACAGTCAGCATGGATTTCTTAACGGAAGGTCGTGTCTGACTAACGCAATTCAATTTTTCGAGGAGGTAACAAGGAGGGTCGATGAGGGTAGTGCCTTTGATGTAGTCTATATGGATTTTAGCAAGGCTTTTGATAAGGTCCCGCATGCCAGATTGGTCACGAAAGTAAAAGCCCATGGGATCCAAGGCAAAGTGGCAAGTTGGATCCAAAATTGGCTCAGAGGCAGGAAACAAAGGGTAATGGTCGAAGGGTGTTTTTGTGACCGGAAGGCTGTTTCCAGTGGGGTTCCGCAGGGCTCACAGAATCACAGAAACCCCACAGTGCAGATAGAGGCCATTTCGGCCCATCGAGCCTGCACCGACTCAGTACTGGGCCCTTTGCTTTTTCTGGTATATATCAATGATTTGGATTTGAATGTAGGAAGTATGATTAAGAAGTTTGCAGATGATACAAAAATTGGCCGTGTGGTTAATAATGAAACAGAATGCTGTAGACTGCAGGAAGATATCAATGGACTCCTCTAGTGGGCAGAACAGTGGCAAATGGAATTCAGTTGGAATACACAATAAATGGTAGGACACTGAGAAATGCTGAGGATCAGCGGGACCTTGGAGTGCATGTCCACAGATCCCTGAAGGTAGCAGGACAGGTAGATAAATTGGTTAAGCAGGCATACGGGATACTTGCCTTTATTAGCCGAGGCGTAGAATATAAGAGCGGGGAGGTTATGCTTCAACTGTATAAAACACTAGTTAGGCCGCAGCTAGAGTGCCGCGTGCAGTTCTGGTCACCACATTACAAGAAGGATGCGATTGCACTAGAGAAGGTGCAGAGGAGATTTCCGAGGATGTTGCCTGGGCTGGGGAATTTTAGTTATGAGGAAAGATTGGATAGGCTGGGGTTGTTTTCTTTGGAACACAGGAGGCTGAGGCGAGACCTAATTGAGGTGTGTAAAATTATGAGGGGCCGAGATAGAGTGGATAGGAAGGACCTATTTCCCTTAGCAGAAGGGTCAATAATAGATTTCAAGTAATTGGTAGGAGGTTTACAGGGAATTTGAGGAGACATTTTTTCACCCAGTGAATGGTGGGGGTCTGGAATGCACTGCCTGAAAGGGTGGTAGAGGCAGAAACCCTCATCACGTTTAAAAAGTACTTGGATATGCACTTGAACTGCCGTAACCTACAAGGCTACGGACCAAGTGCTGTAAAGTGGGATTTGGGTGGATTGCTCTTTGTCGGCTGGCACGGACAAGATGGGCCGAATGGCCTCCTTCTGTGCTGTAAATTTCTATGATTCTGCCTGATCATGTGACATCTGCCCACACGACTTCTACAAATGTTATTACATTGTAGCCAGGATTGTTTAGTTTCCAATTCCGCCCATTTTGAAGCCAGGTCTCCGTTATAGCTACTATTGCATAACCCCATGTGGCAACTTGCGCCTGCAACTCGTCAATCTTATTTGTAACACTCCTCGCATTAACACACATGCATTTCAACAGCATGCTAGTTGGCTTTGCTTTTTTCCTGAATTTAACTGCTGCTCTTTCGACATTCTTCTTTGTTCTGTTGCTGTTTGTCCCTCCGAGTTTTCTATGCACCTTGTCTCTCCTCTCTGCTGCTGTGTCCTGGTGGCCCTCCGCCAGTGTGTGTATTTTGGCTATCTTATTTTCTTCTGCTTATTTCGGCCCTGTGTCTGGAGCCCCTTGCATTTGTGTAGCAGCAGGAGAATGTGCAGCGAAGAAATGGTCAAAGGAAAGCGAGAGAGAGAGAGAGAGAGAGAGAGAGCAGCAAAAAGGATGTTGATTGATTAAGAGCAGTGTGTGCGCGTGTGTGTGCAAAACGTTGAGCAGCCTGTGGCGGCAGCAAAAGCCTACTGCACCTGGTGTTCCCAGGCGGTCTCCCATCCAAGTACTAACCAGGCCTGACTCTGCTTAGCTTCCGAGATCAGACGAGATCGGGCGTATTCAGACTAGTATGGCCGTAGGCATATGCTGGCTGGCTTTCTCTTTACTTAAAGCTGTCGCCCATTTTTTTCTCTTCTACACATTCATACAAGTATTCAACACTCAATTTACATTTACAAGTTTTACTCCTCCCGCAACCCCCCCACCCCCCCTCCACCTCTTCTTGCTGCTCTGCCTCCCACACAAACAAACTACAAGCCCAACCCTTCATTGCCTTCTATTCAAATATTACATCAAATAAACATGCTCAAACACCAAGTCTTAAGGGCTGTAGCATCTTTCAAACTGGACAAATACCCAGGCCGGCATCAAATCTATCCCACACTCTTAAGAGAAGTAAGACACCAAATAGCACAGGCTCTCACCATCATTTTACAATCCTCTCTGGCTACAGGTGTGGTGCCCGACCACTGGAGGACTGCTAACGTGCTACCGTTCTTTCAAAAGGGAGAGAGGGATAGACCGCATAATTACAGGCCAGTCAGCCTAACCTCGGTGGTGGGAAAATTATTGGA
This sequence comes from Somniosus microcephalus, assembly GCF_052327205.1. Taxonomy (NCBI): domain Eukaryota; kingdom Metazoa; phylum Chordata; class Chondrichthyes; order Squaliformes; family Somniosidae; genus Somniosus; species Somniosus microcephalus. The sequence continues at coordinate 22,886,153 of NC_141005.1, forward strand.
AAAAGTTCTGAGGGACAGGAGAAATCTTCATTTAGAAAGACACGGATTAATCAGGGACAGTCAGCATGGATTTCTTAACGGAAGGTCGTGTCTGACTAACGCAATTCAATTTTTCGAGGAGGTAACAAGGAGGGTCGATGAGGGTAGTGCCTTTGATGTAGTCTATATGGATTTTAGCAAGGCTTTTGATAAGGTCCCGCATGCCAGATTGGTCACGAAAGTAAAAGCCCATGGGATCCAAGGCAAAGTGGCAAGTTGGATCCAAAATTGGCTCAGAGGCAGGAAACAAAGGGTAATGGTCGAAGGGTGTTTTTGTGACCGGAAGGCTGTTTCCAGTGGGGTTCCGCAGGGCTCACAGAATCACAGAAACCCCACAGTGCAGATAGAGGCCATTTCGGCCCATCGAGCCTGCACCGACTCAGTACTGGGCCCTTTGCTTTTTCTGGTATATATCAATGATTTGGATTTGAATGTAGGAAGTATGATTAAGAAGTTTGCAGATGATACAAAAATTGGCCGTGTGGTTAATAATGAAACAGAATGCTGTAGACTGCAGGAAGATATCAATGGACTCGTCTAGTGGGCAGAACAGTGGCAAATGGAATTCAGTTGGAATACACAATAAATGGTAGGACACTGAGAAATGCAGAGGATCAGCGGGACCTTGGAGTGCATGTCCACAGATCCCTGAAGGTAGCAGGACAGGTAGATAAAGTGGTTAAGCAGGCATACGGGATACTTGCCTTTATTAGCCGAGGCGTAGAATATAAGAGCGGGGAGGTTATGCTTCAACTGTATAAAACACTAGTTAGGCCGCAGCTAGAGTGCCGCGTGCAGTTCTGGTCACCACATTACAAGAAGGATGCGATTGCACTAGAGAAGGTGCAGAGGAGATTTCCGAGGATGTTGCCTGGGCTGGGGAATTTTAGTTATGAGGAAAGATTGGATAGGCTGGGGTTGTTTTCTTTGGAACACAGGAGGCTGAGGCGAGACCTAATTGAGGTGTGTAAAATTATGAGGGGCCGAGATAGAGTGGATAGGAAGGACCTATTTCCCTTAGCAGAAGGGTCAATAATAGATTTCAAGTAATTGGTAGGAGGTTTACAGGGAATTTGAGGAGACATTTTTTCACCCAGTGAATGGTGGGGGTCTGGAATGCACTGCCTGAAAGGGTGGTAGAGGCAGAAACCCTCATCACGTTTAAAAAGTACTTGGATATGCACTTGAACTGCCGTAACCTACAAGTGCTGTAAAGTGGGATTTGGGTGGATTGCTCTTTGTCGGCTGGCACGGACAAGATGGGCCGAATGGCCTCCTTCTGTGCTGTAAATTTCTATGACTCTGCCTGATCATGTGACATCTGCCCACACGACTTCTACAAATGTTATTACATTGTAGCCAGGATTGTTTAGTTTCCAATTCCGCCCATTTTGAAGCCAGGTCTCCGTTATGGCTACTATTGCATAACCCCATGTGGCAACTTGCGCCTGCAACTCGTCAATCTTATTTGTAACACTCCTCGCATTAACACACATGCATTTCAACAGCATGCTAGTTGGCTTTCCTTTTTTCCTGAATTTAACTGCTGCTCTTTCTACATTCTTCTTTGTTCTGTTGCTGTTTGTCCCTCCGAGTTTTCTATGCACCTTGTCTCTCCTCTCTGCTGCTGTGTCCTGGTGGCCCTCCGCCAGTGTGTGTATTTTGGCTATCTTATTTTCTTCTTCTGCTTATTTCGGCCCTGTGTCTGGAGCCCCTTGCATTTGTGTAGCAGCAGGAGAATGTGCAGCGAAGAAATGGTCAAAGGAAAGCGAGAGAGAGAGAGAGAGAGAGAGAGAGCAGCAAAAAGGATGTTGATTGATTAAGAGCAGTGTGTGCGCGTGTGTGTGCAAAACGTTGAGCAGCCTGTGGCGGCAGCAAAAGCCTACTGCACCTGGTGTTCCCAGGCGGTCTCCCATCCAAGTACTAACCAGGCCTGACTCTGCTTAGCTTCCGAGATCAGACGAGATCGGGCGTATTCAGACTAGTATGGCCGTAGGCATATGCTAGCTGGCTTTCTCTTTACTTAAAGCTGTCGCCCATTTTTTTCTCTTCTACACATTCATACAAGTATTCAACACTCAATTTACATTTACAAGTTTTACTCCTCCCGCAACCCCCCCACCCCCCCTCCACCTCTTCTTGCTGCTCTGCCTCCCACACAAACAAACTACAAGCCCAACCCTTCATTGCCTTCTATTCAAATATTACATCAAATAAACATGCTCAAACACCAAGTCTTAAGGGCTGTAGCATCTTTCAAACTGGACAAATACCCAGGCCCGCATCAAATCTATCCCACACTCTTAAGAGAAGTAAGACACCAAATAGCACAGGCTCTCACCATCATTTTACAATCCTCTCTGGCTACAGGTGTGGTGCCCGACCACTGGAGGACTGCTAACGTGCTACCGTTCTTTCAAAAGGGAGAGAGGGATAGACCGCATAATTACAGGCCAGTCAGCCTAACCTCGGTGGTGGGAAAATTATTGGAAAAAGTTCTGAGGGACAGGAGAAATCTTCATTTAGAAAGACACGGATTAATCAGGGACAGTCAGCATGGATTTCTTAACGGAAGGTCGTGTCTGACTAACGCAATTCAATTTTTCGAGGAGGTAACAAGGAGGGTCGATGAGGGTAGTGCCTTTGATGTAGTCTATATGGATTTTAGCAAGGCTTTTGATAAGGTCCCGCATGCCAGATTGGTCACGAAAGTAAAAGCCCATGGGATCCAAGGCAAAGTGGCAAGTTGGATCCAAAATTGGCTCAGAGGCAGGAAACAAAGGGTAATGGTCGAAGGGTGTTTTTGTGACCGGAAGGCTGTTTCCAGTGGGGTTCCGCAGGGCTCACAGAATCACAGAAACCCCACAGTGCAGATAGAGGCCATTTCGGCCCATCGAGCCTGCACCGACTCAGTACTGGGCCCTTTGCTTTTTCTGGTATATATCAATGATTTGGATTTGAATGTAGGAAGTATGATTAAGAAGTTTGCAGATGATACAAAAATTGGCCGTGTGGTTAATAATGAAACAGAATGCTGTAGACTGCAGGAAGATATCAATGGACTCGTCTAGTGGGCAGAACAGTGGCAAATGGAATTCAGTTGGAATACACAATAAATGGTAGGACACTGAGAAATGCAGAGGATCAGCGGGACCTTGGAGTGCATGTCCACAGATCCCTGAAGGTAGCAGGACAGGTAGATAAAGTGGTTAAGCAGGCATACGGGATACTTGCCTTTATTAGCCGAGGCGTAGAATATAAGAGCGGGGAGGTTATGCTTCAACTGTATAAAACACTAGTTAGGCCGCAGCTAGAGTGCCGCGTGCAGTTCTGGTCACCACATTACAAGAAGGATGCGATTGCACTAGAGAAGGTGCAGAGGAGATTTCCGAGGATGTTGCCTGGGCTGGGGAATTTTAGTTATGAGGAAAGATTGGATAGGCTGGGGTTGTTTTCTTTGGAACACAGGAGGCTGAGGCGAGACCTAATTGAGGTGTGTAAAATTATGAGGGGCCGAGATAGAGTGGATAGGAAGGACCTATTTCCCTTAGCAGAAGGGTCAATAATAGATTTCAAGTAATTGGTAGGAGGTTTACAGGGAATTTGAGGAGACATTTTTTCACCCAGTGAATGGTGGGGGTCTGGAATGCACTGCCTGAAAGGGTGGTAGAGGCAGAAACCCTCATCACGTTTAAAAAGTACTTGGATATGCACTTGAACTGCCGTAACCTACAAGTGCTGTAAAGTGGGATTTGGGTGGATTGCTCTTTGTCGGCTGGCATGGACAAGATGGGCCGAATGGCCTCCTTCTGTGCTGTAAATTTCTATGACTCTGCCTGATCATGTGACATCTGCCCACACGACTTCTACAAATGTTATTACATTGTAGCCAGGATTGTTTAGTTTCCAATTCCGCCCATTTTGAAGCCAGGTCTCCGTTATGGCTACTATTGCATAACCCCATGTGGCAACTTGCGCCTGCAACTCGTCAATCTTATTTGTAACACTCCTCGCATTAACACACATGCATTTCAACAGCATGCTAGTTGGCTTTCCTTTTTTCCTGAATTTAACTGCTGCTCTTTCTACATTCTTCTTTGTTCTGTTGCTGTTTGTCCCTCCGAGTTTTCTATGCACCTTGTCTCTCCTCTCTGCTGCTGTGTCCTGGTGGCCCTCCGCCAGTGTGTGTATTTTGGCTATCTTATTTTCTTCTTCTGCTTATTTCGGCCCTGTGTCTGGAGCCCCTTGCATTTGTGTAGCAGCAGGAGAATGTGCAGCGAAGAAATGGTCAAAGGAAAGCGAGAGAGAGAGAGAGAGAGAGAGAGAGAGCAGCAAAAAGGATGTTGATTGATTAAGAGCAGTGTGTGCGCGTGTGTGCAAAACGTTGAGCAGCCTGTGGCGGCAGCAAAAGCCTACAGCACCTGCTATTCCCAGGCGGTCTCCCATCCAAGTACTAACCAGGCCTGACTCTGCTTCGCTTCCGAGATCAGACGAGATCAGGCGTATTCAGACTAGTATGGCCGCAGGCATATGCTAGCTGGCTTTCTCTTTACTTAAAGCTGTCGCCCATTTTTTTCTCTTCTACGCATTCATACAAGTATTCAACACTCAATTTACATTTACAAATTTTACTCCTCCCGCAACCCCCCACCCCCCCTCCACCTCTTCTTGCTGCTCTGCCTCCCACACAAACAAACTACAAGCCCAACCCTTCATTGCCTTCTATTCAAATATTACATCAAATAAACATGCTCAAACACCAAGTCTTAAGGGCTGTAGCATCTGTCAAACTGGACAAATACCCAGGCCCGCATCAAATCTATCCCACACTCTTAAGAGAAGTAAGACACCAAATAGCACAGGCTCTCACCATCATTTTACAATCCTCTCTGGCTACAGGTGTGGTGCCCGACCACTGGAGGACTGCTAACGTGCTACCGTTCTTTCAAAAGGGAGAGAGGGATAGACCGCATAATTACAGGCCAGTCAGCCTAACCTCGGTGGTGGGAAAATTATTGGAAAAAGTTCTGAGGGACAGGAGAAATCTTCATTTAGAAAGACACGGATTAATCAGGGACAGTCAGCATGGATTTCTTAACGGAAGGTCGTGTCTGACTAACGCAATTCAATTTTTCGAGGAGGTAACAAGGAGGGTCGATGAGGGTAGTGCCTTTGATGTAGTCTATATGGATTTTAGCAAGGCTTTTGATAAGGTCCCGCATGCCAGATTGGTCACGAAAGTAAAAGCCCATGGGATCCAAGGCAAAGTGGCAAGTTGGATCCAAAATTGGCTCAGAGGCAGGAAACAAAGGGTAATGGTCGAAGGGTGTTTTTGTGACCGGAAGGCTGTTTCCAGTGGGGTTCCGCAGGGCTCACAGAATCACAGAAACCCCACAGTGCAGATAGAGGCCATTTCGGCCCATCGAGCCTGCACCGACTCAGTACTGGGCCCTTTGCTTTTTCTGGTATATATCAATGATTTGGATTTGAATGTAGGAAGTATGATTAAGAAGTTTGCAGATGATACAAAAATTGGCCGTGTGGTTAATAATGAAACAGAATGCTGTAGACTGCAGGAAGATATCAATGGACTCGTCTAGTGGGCAGAACAGTGGCAAATGGAATTCAGTTGGAATACACAATAAATGGTAGGACACTGAGAAATGCAGAGGATCAGCGGGACCTTGGAGTGCATGTCCACAGATCCCTGAAGGTAGCAGGACAGGTAGATAAAGTGGTTAAGCAGGCATACGGGATACTTGCCTTTATTAGCCGAGGCGTAGAATATAAGAGCGGGGAGGTTATGCTTCAACTGTATAAAACACTAGTTAGGCCGCAGCTAGAGTGCCGCGTGCAGTTCTGGTCACCACATTACAAGAAGGATGCGATTGCACTAGAGAAGGTGCAGAGGAGATTTCCGAGGATGTTGCCTGGGCTGGGGAATTTTAGTTATGAGGAAAGATTGGATAGGCTGGGGTTGTTTTCTTTGGAACACAGGAGGCTGAGGCGAGACCTAATTGAGGTGTGTAAAATTATGAGGGGCCGAGATAGAGTGGATAGGAAGGACCTATTTCCCTTAGCAGAAGGGTCAATAATAGATTTCAAGTAATTGGTAGGAGGTTTACAGGGAATTTGAGGAGACATTTTTTCACCCAGTGAATGGTGGGGGTCTGGAATGCACTGCCTGAAAGGGTGGTAGAGGCAGAAACCCTCATCACGTTTAAAAAGTACTTGGATATGCACTTGAACTGCCGTAACCTACAAGGCTACGGACCAAGTGCTGTAAAGTGGGATTTGGGTGGATTGCTCTTTGTCGGCTGGCACGGACAAGATGGGCCGAATGGCCTCCTTCTGTGCTGTAAATTTCTATGACTCTGCCTGATCATGTGACATCTGCCCACACGACTTCTACAAATGTTATTACATTGTAGCCAGGATTGTTTAGTTTCCAATTCCGCCCATTTTGAAGCCAGGTCTCCGTTATGGCTACTATTGCATAACCCCATGTGGCAACTTGCGCCTGCAACTCGTCAATCTTATTTGTAACACTCCTCGCATTAACACACATGCATTTCAACAGCATGCTAGTTGGCTTTGCTTTTTTCCTGAATTTAACTGCTGCTCTTTCTACATTCTTCTTTGTTCTGTTGCTGTTTGTCCCTCCGAGTTTTCTATGCACCTTGTCTCTCCTCTCTGCTGCTGTGTCCTGGTGGCCCTCCGCCAGTGTGTGTATTTTGGCTATCTTATTTTCTTCTTCTGCTTATTTCGGCCCTGTGTCTGGAGCCCCTTGCATTTGTGTAGCAGCAGGAGAATGTGCAGCGAAGAAATGGTCAAAGGAAAGCGAGAGAGAGAGAGAGAGCAGCAAAAAGGATGTTGATTGATTAAGAGCAGTGTGTGCGCGTGTGTGCAAAACGTTGAGCAGCCTGTGGCGGCAGCAAAAGCCTACAGCACCTGGTATTCCCAGGCGGTCTCCCATCCAAGTACTAACCAGGCCTGACTCTGCTTCGCTTCCGAGATCAGACGAGATCAGACGTATTCAGACTAGTATGGCCGCAGGCATATGCTAGCTGGCTTTCTCTTTACTTAAAGCTGTCGCCCATTTTTTTCTCTTCTACGCATTCATACAAGTATTCAACACTCAATTTACATTTACAAATTTTACTCCTCCCGCAACCCCCCACCCCCCCTCCACCTCTTCTTGCTGCTCTGCCTCCCACACAAACAAACTACAAGCCCAACCCTTCATTGCCTTCTATTCAAATATTACATCAAATAAACATGCTCAAACACCAAGTCTTAAGGGCTGTAGCATCTGTCAAACTGGACAAATACCCAGGCCCGCATCAAATCTATCCCACACTCTTAAGAGAAGTAAGACACCAAATAGCACAGGCTCTCACCATCATTTTACAATCCTCTCTGGCTACAGGTGTGGTGCCCGACCACTGGAGGACTGCTAACGTGCTACCGTTCTTTCAAAAGGGAGAGAGGGATAGACCGCATAATTACAGGACAGTCAGCCTAACCTCGGTGGTGGGAAAATTATTGGAAAAAGTTCTGAGGGACAGGAGAAATCTTCATTTAGAAAGACACGGATTAATCAGGGACAGTCAGCATGGATTTCTTAACGGAAGGTCGTGTCTGACTAACGCAATTCAATTTTTCGAGGAGGTAACAAGGAGGGTCGATGAGGGTAGTGCCTTTGATGTAGTCTATATGGATTTTAGCAAGGCTTTTGATAAGGTCCCGCATGCCAGATTGGTCACGAAAGTAAAAGCCCATGGGATCCAAGGCAAAGTGGCAAGTTGGATCCAAAATTGGCTCAGAGGCAGGAAACAAAGGGTAATGGTCGAAGGGTGTTTTTGTGACCGGAAGGCTGTTTCCAGTGGGGTTCCGCAGGGCTCACAGAATCACAGAAACCCCACAGTGCAGATAGAGGCCATTTCGGCCCATCGAGCCTGCACCGACTCAGTACTGGGCCCTTTGCTTTTTCTGGTATATATCAATGATTTGGATTTGAATGTAGGAAGTATGATTAAGAAGTTTGCAGATGATACAAAAATTGGCCGTGTGGTTAATAATGAAACAGAATGCTGTAGACTGCAGGAAGATATCAATGGACTCGTCTAGTGGGCAGAACAGTGGCAAATGGAATTCAGTTGGAATACACAATAAATGGTAGGACACTGAGAAATGCAGAGGATCAGCGGGACCTTGGAGTGCATGTCCACAGATCCCTGAAGGTAGCAGGACAGGTAGATAAAGTGGTTAAGCAGGCATACGGGATACTTGCCTTTATTAGCCGAGGCGTAGAATATAAGAGCGGGGAGGTTATGCTTCAACTGTATAAAACACTAGTTAGGCCGCAGCTAGAGTGCCGCGTGCAGTTCTGGTCACCACATTACAAGAAGGATGCGATTGCACTAGAGAAGGTGCAGAGGAGATTTCCGAGGATGTTGCCTGGGCTGGGGAATTTTAGTTATGAGGAAAGATTGGATAGGCTGGGGTTGTTTTCTTTGGAACACAGGAGGCTGAGGCGAGACCTAATTGAGGTGTGTAAAATTATGAGGGGCCGAGATAGAGTGGATAGGAAGGACCTATTTCCCTTAGCAGAAGGGTCAATAATAGATTTCAAGTAATTGGTAGGAGGTTTACAGGGAATTTGAGGAGACATTTTTTCACCCAGTGAATGGTGGGGGTCTGGAATGCACTGCCTGAAAGGGTGGTAGAGGCAGAAACCCTCATCACGTTTAAAAAGTACTTGGATATGCACTTGAACTGCCGTAACCAACAAGGCTACGGACCAAGTGCTGTAAAGTGGGATTTGGGTGGATTGCTCTTTGTCGGCTGGCACGGACAAGATGGGCCGAATGGCCTCCTTCTGTGCTGTAAATTTCTATGATTCTGCCTGATCATGTGACATCTGCCCACACGACTTCTACAAATGTTATTACATTGTAGCCAGGATTGTTTAGTTTCCAATTCCGCCCATTTTGAAGCCAGGTCTCCGTTATGGCTACTATTGCATAACCCCATGTGGCAACTTGCGCCTGCAACTCGTCAATCTTATTTGTAACACTCCTCGCATTAACACACATGCATTTCAACAGCATGCTAGTTGGCTTTGCTTTTTTCCTGAATTTAACTGCTGCTCTTTCTACATTCTTCTTTGTTCTGTTGCTGTTTGTCCCTCCGAGTTTTCTATGCACCTTGTCTCTCCTCTCTGCTGCTGTGTCCTGGTGGCCCTCCGCCAGTGTGTATATTTTGGCTATCTTATTTTCTTCTTCTGCTTATTTCGGCCCTGTGTCTGGAGCCCCTTGCATTTGTGTAGCAGCAGGAGAATGTGCAGCGAAGAAATGGTCAAAGGAAAGCGAGAGAGAGAGAGAGAGCAGCAAAAAGGATGTTGATTGATTAAGAGCAGTGTGTGCGCGTGTGTGTGCAAAACGTTGAGCAGCCTGTGGCGGCAGCAAAAGCCTACTGCACCTGGTATTCCCAGGCAGTCTCCCATCCAAGTACTAACCAGGCCTGACTCTGCTTAGCTTCCGAGATCAGACGAGATCGGGCGTATTCAGACTAGTAGGGCCGTAGGCATATGCTAGCTGGCTTTCTCTTTACTTAAAGCTGTCGCCCATTTTTTTCTCTTCTACGCATTCATACAAGTATTCAACACTCAATTTACATTTACAAATTTTACTCCTCCCGCAACCCCCCACCCCCCCTCCACCTCTTCTTGCTGCTCTGCCTCCCACACAAACAAACTACAAGCCCAACCCTTCATTGCCTTCTATTCAAATATTACATCAAATAAACATGCTCAAACACCAAGTCTTAAGGGCTGTAGCATCTTTCAAACTGGACAAATACCCAGGCCCGCATCAAATCTATCCCACACTCTTAAGAGAAGTAAGACACCAAATAGCACAGGCTCTCACCATCATTTTACAATCCTCTCTGGCTACAGGTGTGGTGCCCGACCACTGGAGGACTGCTAACGTGCTACCGTTCTTTCAAAAGGGAGAGAGGGATAGACCGCATAATTACAGGCCAGTCAGCCTAACCTCGGTGGTGGGAAAATTATTGGAAAAAGTTCTGAGGGACAGGAGAAATCTTCATTTAGAAAGACACGGATTAATCAGGGACAGTCAGCATGGATTTCTTAACGGAAGGTCGTGTCTGACTAACGCAATTCAATTTTTCGAGGAGGTAACAAGGAGGGTCGATGAGGGTAGTGCCTTTGATGTAGTCTATATGGATTTTAGCAAGGCTTTTGATAAGGTCCCGCATGCCAGATTGGTCACGAAAGTAAAAGCCCATGGGATCCAAGGCAAAGTGGCAAGTTGGATCCAAAATTGGCTCAGAGGCAGGAAACAAAGGGTAATGGTCGAAGGGTGTTTTTGTGACCGGAAGGCTGTTTCCAGTGGGGTTCCGCAGGGCTCACAGAATCACAGAAACCCCACAGTGCAGATAGAGGCCATTTCGGCCCATCGAGCCTGCACCGACTCAGTACTGGGCCCTTTGCTTTTTCTGGTATATATCAATGATTTGGATTTGAATGTAGGAAGTATGATTAAGAAGTTTGCAGATGATACAAAAATTGGCCGTGTGGTTAATAATGAAACAGAATGCTGTAGACTGCAGGAAGATATCAATGGACTCGTCTAGTGGGCAGAACAGTGGCAAATGGAATTCAGTTGGAATACACAATAAATGGTAGGACACTGAGAAATGCAGAGGATCAGCGGGACCTTGGAGTGCATGTCCACAGATCCCTGAAGGTAGCAGGACAGGTAGATAAAGTGGTTAAGCAGGCATACGGGATACTTGCCTTTATTAGCCGAGGCGTAGAATATAAGAGCGGGGAGGTTATGCTTCAACTGTATAAAACACTAGTTAGGCCGCAGCTAGAGTGCCGCGTGCAGTTCTGGTCACCACATTACAAGAAGGATGCGATTGCACTAGAGAAGGTGCAGAGGAGATTTCCGAGGATGTTGCCTGGGCTGGGGAATTTTAGTTATGAGGAAAGATTGGATAGGCTGGGGTTGTTTTCTTTGGAACACAGGAGGCTGAGGCGAGACCTAATTGAGGTGTGTAAAATTATGAGGGGCCGAGATAGAGTGGATAGGAAGGACCTATTTCCCTTAGCAGAAGGGTCAATAATAGATTTCAAGTAATTGGTAGGAGGTTTACAGGGAATTTGAGGAGACATTTTTTCACCCAGTGAATGGTGGGGGTCTGGAATGCACTGCCTGAAAGGGTGGTAGAGGCAGAAACCCTCATCACGTTTAAAAAGTACTTGGATATGCACTTGAACTGCCGTAACCAACAAGGCTACGGACCAAGTGCTGTAAAGTGGGATTTGGGTGGATTGCTCTTTGTCGGCTGGCACGGACAAGATGGGCCGAATGGCCTCCTTCTGTGCTGTAAATTTCTATGACTCTGCCTGATCATGTGACATCTGCCCACACGACTTCCACAAATGTTATTACATTGTAGCCAGGATTGTTTAGTTTCCAATTCCGCCCATTTTGAAGCCAGGTCTCCGTTATGGCTACTATTGCATAACCCCATGTGGCAACTTGCGCCTGCAACTCGTCAATCTTATTTGTAACACTCCTCGCATTAACACACATGCATTTCAACAGCATGCTAGTTGGCTTTGCTTTTTTCCTGAATTTAACTGCTGCTCTTTCTACATTCTTCTTTGTTCTGTTGCTGTTTGTCCCTCCGAGTTTTCTATGCACCTTGTCTCTCCTCTCTGCTGCTGTGTCCTGGTGGCCCTCCGCCAGTGTGTATATTTTGGCTATCTTATTTTCTTCTTCTGCTTATTTCGGCCCTGTGTCTGGAGCCCCTTGCATTTGTGTAGCAGCAGGAGAATGTGCAGCGAAGAAATGGTCAAAGGAAAGCGAGAGAGAGAGAGAGAGCAGCAAAAAGGATGTTGATTGATTAAGAGCAGTGTGTGCGCGTGTGTGTGCAAAACGTTGAGCAGCCTGTGGCGGCAGCAAAAGCCTACTGCACCTGGTATTCCCAGGCGGTCTCCCATCCAAGTACTAACCAGGCCTGACTCTGCTTAGTTTCCGAGATCAGACGAGATCAGGCGCATTCAGACTAGTATGGCCGTAGGCATATGCTGGCTGGCTTTCTCTTTACTTAAAGCTGTCGCCCATTTTTTTCTCTTCTACGCATTCATACAAGTATTCAACACTCAATTTACATTTACAAATTTTACTCCTCCCGCAACCCCCCACCCCCCCTCCACCTCTTCTTGCTGCTCTGCCTCCCACACAAACAAACTACAAGCCCAACCCTTCATTGCCTTCTATTCAAATATTACATCAAATAAACATGCTCAAACACCAAGTCTTAAGGGCTGTAGCATCTTTCAAACTGGACAAATACCCAGGCCCGCATCAAATCTATCCCACACTCTTAAGGGAAGTAAGACACCAAATAGCACAGGCTCTCACCATCATTTTACAATCCTCTCTGGCTACAGGTGTGGTGCCCGACCACTGGAGGACTGCTAACGTGCTACCGTTCTTTCAAAAGGGAGAGAGGGATAGACCGCATAATTACAGGACAGTCAGCCTAACCTCGGTGGTGGGAAAATTATTGGAAAAAGTTCTGAGGGACAGGAGAAATCTTCATTTAGAAAGACACGGATTAATCAGGGACAGTCAGCATGGATTTCTTAACGGAAGGTCGTGTCTGACTAACGCAATTCAATTTTTCGAGGAGGTAACAAGGAGGGTCGATGAGGGTAGTGCCTTTGATGTAGTCTATATGGATTTTAGCAAGGCTTTTGATAAGGTCCCGCATGCCAGATTGGTCACGAAAGTAAAAGCCCATGGGATCCAAGGCAAAGTGGCAAGTTGGATCCAAAATTGGCTCAGAGGCAGGAAACAAAGGGTAATGGTCGAAGGGTGTTTTTGTGACCGGAAGGCTGTTTCCAGTGGGGTTCCGCAGGGCTCACAGAATCACAGAAACCCCACAGTGCAGATAGAGGCCATTTCGGCCCATCGAGCCTGCACCGACTCAGTACTGGGCCCTTTGCTTTTTCTGGTATATATCAATGATTTGGATTTGAATGTAGGAAGTATGATTAAGAAGTTTGCAGATGATACAAAAATTGGCCGTGTGGTTAATAATGAAACAGAATGCTGTAGACTGCAGGAAGATATCAATGGACTCGTCTAGTGGGCAGAACAGTGGCAAATGGAATTCAGTTGGAATACACAATAAATGGTAGGACACTGAGAAATGCAGAGGATCAGCGGGACCTTGGAGTGCATGTCCACAGATCCCTGAAGGTAGCAGGACAGGTAGATAAAGTGGTTAAGCAGGCATACGGGATACTTGCCTTTATTAGCCGAGGCGTAGAATATAAGAGCGGGGAGGTTATGCTTCAACTGTATAAAACACTAGTTAGGCCGCAGCTAGAGTGCCGCGTGCAGTTCTGGTCACCACATTACAAGAAGGATGCGATTGCACTAGAGAAGGTGCAGAGGAGATTTCCGAGGATGTTGCCTGGGCTGGGGAATTTTAGTTATGAGGAAAGATTGGATAGGCTGGGGTTGTTTTCTTTGGAACACAGGAGGCTGAGGCGAGACCTAATTGAGGTGTGTAAAATTATGAGGGGCCGAGATAGAGTGGATAGGAAGGACCTATTTCCCTTAGCAGAAGGGTCAATAATAGATTTCAAGTAATTGGTAGGAGGTTTACAGGGAATTTGAGGAGACATTTTTTCACCCAGTGAATGGTGGGGGTCTGGAATGCACTGCCTGAAAGGGTGGTAGAGGCAGAAACCCTCATCACGTTTAAAAAGTACTTGGATATGCACTTGAACTGCCGTAACCTACAAGGCTACGGACCAAGTGCTGTAAAGTGGGATTTGGGTGGATTGCTCTTTGTCGGCTGGCACGGACAAGATGGGCCGAATGGCCTCCTTCTGTGCTGTAAATTTCTATGATTCTGCCTGATCATGTGACATCTGCCCACACGACTTCTACAAATGTTATTACATTGTAGCCAGGATTGTTTAGTTTCCAATTCCGCCCATTTTGAAGCCAGGTCTCCGTTATGGCTACTATTGCATAACCCCATGTGGCAACTTGCGCCTGCAACTCGTCAATCTTATTTGTAACGCTCCTCGCATTAACACACATGCATTTCAACAGCATGCTAGTTGGCTTTGCTTTTTTCCTGAATTTAACTGCTGCTCTTTCTACATTCTTCTTTGTTCTGTTGCTGTTTGTCCCTCCGAGTTTTCTATGCACCTTGTCTCTCCTCTCTGCTGCTGTGTCCTGGTGGCCCTCCGCCAGTGTGTGTATTTTGGCTATCTTATTTTCTTCTTCTGCTTATTTCGGCCCTGTGTCTGGAGCCCCTTGCATTTGTGTAGCAGCAGGAGAATGTGCAGCGAAGAAATGGTCAAAGGAAAGCGAGAGAGAGAGAGAGAGAGAGAGCAGCAAAAAGGATGTTGATTGATTAAGAGCAGTGTGTGCGCGTGTGTGTGCAAAACGTTGAGCAGCCTGTGGCGGCAGCAAAAGCCTACTGCACCCGGTATTCCCAGGCAGTCTCCCATCCAAGTACTAACCAGGCCTGACTCTGCTTAGCTTCCGAGATCAGACGAGATCGGGCGTATTCAGACTAGTATGGCCGTAGGCATATGCTAGCTGGCTTTCTCTTTACTTAAAGCTGTCGCCCATTTTTTTCTCTTCTACGCATTCATACAAGTATTCAACACTCAATTTACATTTACAAATTTTACTCCTCCCGCAACCCCCCACCCCCCCTCCACCTCTTCTTGCTGCTCTGCCTCCCACACAAACAAACTACAAGCCCAACCCTTCATTGCCTTCTATTCAAATATTACATCAAATAAACATGCTCAAACACCAAGTCTTAAGGGCTGTAGCATCTTTCAAACTGGACAAATACCCAGGCCCGCATCAAATCTATCCCACACTCTTAAGAGAAGTAAGACACCAAATAGCACAGGCTCTCACCATCATTTTACAATCCTCTCTGGCTACAGGTGTGGTGCCGGACCACTGGAGGACTGCTAACGTGCTACCGTTCTTTCAAAAGGGAGAGAGGGATAGACCGCATAATTACAGGCCAGTCAGCCTAACCTCGGTGGTGGGAAAATTATTGGAAAAGGTTCTGAGGGACAGGAGAAATCTTCATTTAGAAAGACACGGATTAATCAGGGACAGTCAGCATGGATTTCTTAACGGAAGGTCGTGTCTGACTAACGCAATTCAATTTTTCGAGGAGGTAACAAGGAGGG
Organism: Somniosus microcephalus; assembly: GCF_052327205.1. Taxonomy (NCBI): domain Eukaryota; kingdom Metazoa; phylum Chordata; class Chondrichthyes; order Squaliformes; family Somniosidae; genus Somniosus; species Somniosus microcephalus. The sequence continues at coordinate 22,901,478 of NC_141005.1, forward strand.
TCGATGAGGGTAGTGCCTTTGATGTAGTCTATATGGATTTTAGCAAGGCTTTTGATAAGGTCCCGCATGCCAGATTGGTCACGAAAGTAAAAGCCCATGGGATCCAAGGCAAAGTGGCAAGTTGGATCCAAAATTGGCTCAGAGGCAGGAAACAAAGGGTAATGGTCGAAGGGTGTTTTTGTGACCGGAAGGCTGTTTCCAGTGGGGTTCCGCAGGGCTCACAGAATCACAGAAACCCCACAGTGCAGATAGAGGCCATTTCGGCCCATCGAGCCTGCACCGACTCAGTACTGGGCCCTTTGCTTTTTCTGGTATATATCAATGATTTGGATTTGAATGTAGGAAGTATGATTAAGAAGTTTGCAGATGATACAAAAATTGGCCGTGTGGTTAATAATGAAACAGAATGCTGTAGACTGCAGGAAGATATCAATGGACTCGTCTAGTGGGCAGAACAGTGGCAAATGGAATTCAGTTGGAATACACAATAAATGGTAGGACACTGAGAAATGCAGAGGATCAGCGGGACCTTGGAGTGCATGTCCACAGATCCCTGAAGGTAGCAGGACAGGTAGATAAAGTGGTTAAGCAGGCATACGGGATACTTGCCTTTATTAGCCGAGGCGTAGAATATAAGAGCGGGGAGGTTATGCTTCAACTGTATAAAACACTAGTTAGGCCGCAGCTAGAGTGCCGCGTGCAGTTCTGGTCACCACATTACAAGAAGGATGCGATTGCACTAGAGAAGGTGCAGAGGAGATTTCCGAGGATGTTGCCTGGGCTGGGGAATTTTAGTTATGAGGAAAGATTGGATAGGCTGGGGTTGTTTTCTTTGGAACACAGGAGGCTGAGGCGAGACCTAATTGAGGTGTGTAAAATTATGAGGGGCCGAGATAGAGTGGATAGGAAGGACCTATTTCCCTTAGCAGAAGGGTCAATAATAGATTTCAAGTAATTGGTAGGAGGTTTACAGGGAATTTGAGGAGACATTTTTTCACCCAGTGAATGGTGGGGGTCTGGAATGCACTGCCTGAAAGGGTGGTAGAGGCAGAAACCCTCATCACGTTTAAAAAGTACTTGGATATGCACTTGAACTGCCGTAACCTACAAGGCTACGGACCAAGTGCTGTAAAGTGGGATTTGGGTGGATTGCTCTTTGTCGGCTGGCACGGACAAGATGGGCCGAATGGCCTCCTTCGGTGCTGTAAATTTCTATGATTCTGCCTGATCATGTGACATCTGCCCACACGACTTCTACAAATGTTATTACATTGTAGCCAGGATTGTTTAGTTTCCAATTCCGCCCATTTTGAAGCCAGGTCTCCGTTATGGCTACTATTGCATAACCCCATGTGGCAACTTGCGCCTGCAACTCGTCAATCTTATTTGTAACACTCCTCGCATTAACACACATGCATTTCAACAGCATGCTAGTTGGCTTTGCTTTTTTCCTGAATTTAACTGCTGCTCTTTCTACATTCTTCTTTGTTCTGTTGCTGTTTGTCCCTCCGAGTTTTCTATGCACCTTGTCTCTCCTCTCTGCTGCTGTGTCCTGGTGGCCCTCCGCCAGTGTGTGTATTTTGGCTATCTTATTTTCTTCTTCTGCTTATTTCGGCCCTGTGTCTGGAGCCCCTTGCATTTGTGTAGCAGCAGGAGAATGTGCAGCGAAGAAATGGTCAAAGGAAAGCGAGAGAGAGAGAGAGAGAGAGAGAGAGAGCAGCAAAAAGGATGTTGATTGATTAAGAGCAGTGTGTGCGCGTGTGTGTGCAAAACGTTGAGCAGCCTGTGGCGGCAGCAAAAGCCTACTGCACCCGGTATTCCCAGGCAGTCTCCCATCCAAGTACTAACCAGGCCTGACTCTGCTTAGCTTCCGAGATCAGACGAGATCGGGCGTATTCAGACTAGTATGGCCGTAGGCATATGCTAGCTGGCTTTCTCTTTACTTAAAGCTGTCGCCCATTTTTTTCTCTTCTACGCATTCATACAAGTATTCAACACTCAATTTACATTTACAAATTTTACTCCTCCCGCAACCCCCCACCCCCCCTCCACCTCTTCTTGCTGCTCTGCCTCCCACACAAACAAACTACAAGCCCAACCCTTCATTGCCTTCTATTCAAATATTACATCAAATAAACATGCTCAAACACCAAGTCTTAAGGGCTGTAGCATCTTTCAAACTGGACAAATACCCAGGCCCGCATCAAATCTATCCCACACTCTTAAGAGAAGTAAGACACCAAATAGCACAGGCTCTCACCATCATTTTACAATCCTCTCTGGCTACAGGTGTGGTGCCGGACCACTGGAGGACTGCTAACGTGCTACCGTTCTTTCAAAAGGGAGAGAGGGATAGACCGCATAATTACAGGCCAGTCAGCCTAACCTCGGTGGTGGGAAAATTATTGGAAAAAGTTCTGAGGGACAGGAGAAATCTTCATTTAGAAAGACACGGATTAATCAGGGACAGTCAGCATGGATTTCTTAACGGAAGGTCGTGTCTGACTAACGCAATTCAATTTTTCGAGGAGGTAACAAGGAGGGTCGATGAGGGTAGTGCCTTTGATGTAGTCTATATGGATTTTAGCAAGGCTTTTGATAAGGTCCCGCATGCCAGATTGGTCACGAAAGTAAAAGCCCATGGGATCCAAGGCAAAGTGGCAAGTTGGATCCAAAATTGGCTCAGAGGCAGGAAACAAAGGGTAATGGTCGAAGGGTGTTTTTGTGACCGGAAGGCTGTTTCCAGTGGGGTTCCGCAGGGCTCACAGAATCACAGAAACCCCACAGTGCAGATAGAGGCCATTTCGGCCCATCGAGCCTGCACCGACTCAGTACTGGGCCCTTTGCTTTTTCTGGTATATATCAATGATTTGGATTTGAATGTAGGAAGTATGATTAAGAAGTTTGCAGATGATACAAAAATTGGCCGTGTGGTTAATAATGAAACAGAATGCTGTAGACTGCAGGAAGATATCAATGGACTCGTCTAGTGGGCAGAACAGTGGCAAATGGAATTCAGTTGGAATACACAATAAATGGTAGGACACTGAGAAATGCAGAGGATCAGCGGGACCTTGGAGTGCATGTCCACAGATCCCTGAAGGTAGCAGGACAGGTAGATAAAGTGGTTAAGCAGGCATACGGGATACTTGCCTTTATTAGCCGAGGCGTAGAATATAAGAGCGGGGAGGTTATGCTTCAACTGTATAAAACACTAGTTAGGCCGCAGCTAGAGTGCCGCGTGCAGTTCTGGTCACCACATTACAAGAAGGATGCGATTGCACTAGAGAAGGTGCAGAGGAGATTTCCGAGGATGTTGCCTGGGCTGGGGAATTTTAGTTATGAGGAAAGATTGGATAGGCTGGGGTTGTTTTCTTTGGAACACAGGAGGCTGAGGCGAGACCTAATTGAGGTGTGTAAAATTATGAGGGGCCGAGATAGAGTGGATAGGAAGGACCTATTTCCCTTAGCAGAAGGGTCAATAATAGATTTCAAGTAATTGGTAGGAGGTTTACAGGGAATTTGAGGAGACATTTTTTCACCCAGTGAATGGTGGGGGTCTGGAATGCACTGCCTGAAAGGGTGGTAGAGGCAGAAACCCTCATCACGTTTAAAAAGTACTTGGATATGCACTTGAACTGCCGTAACCTACAAGGCTACGGACCAAGTGCTGTAAAGTGGGATTGGGGTGGATTGCTCTTTGTCGGCTGGCACGGACAAGATGGGCCGAATGGCCTCCTTCTGTGCTGTAAATTTCTATGATTCTGCCTGATCATGTGACATCTGCCCACACGACTTCTACAAATGTTATTACATTGTAGCCAGGATTGTTTAGTTTCCAATTCCGCCCATTTTGAAGCCAGGTCTCCGTTATGGCTACTATTGCATAACCCCATGTGGCAACTTGCGCCTGCAACTCGTCAATCTTATTTGTAACACTCCTCGCATTAACACACATGCATTTCAACAGCATGCTAGTTGGCTTTGCTTTTTTCCTGAATTTAACTGCTGCTCTTTCTACATTCTTCTTTGTTCTGTTGCTGTTTGTCCCTCCGAGTTTTCTATGCACCTTGTCTCTCCTCTCTGCTGCTGTGTCCTGGTGGCCCTCCGCCAGTGTGTGTATTTTGGCTATCTTATTTTCTTCTTCTGCTTATTTCGGCCCTGTGTCTGGAGCCCCTTGCATTTGTGTAGCAGCAGGAGAATGTGCAGCGAAGAAATGGTCAAAGGAAAGCGAGAGAGAGAGAGAGAGAGAGCAGCAAAAAGGATGTTGATTGATTAAGAGCAGTGTGTGCGCGTGTGTGTGCAAAACGTTGAGCAGCCTGTGGCGGCAGCAAAAGCCTACTGCACCCGGTATTCCCAGGCAGTCTCCCATCCAAGTACTAACCAGGCCTGACTCCGCTTAGCTTCCTAGATCAGACGAGATCGGGCGCATTCAGACTAGTATGGCCGTAGGCATATGCTAGCTGGCTTTCTCTTTACTTAAAGCTGTCGCCCATTTTTTTCTCTTCTACGCATTCATACAAGTATTCAACACTCAATTTACATTTACAAATTTTACTCCTCCCGCAACCCCCCACCCCCCCTCCACCTCTTCTTGCTGCTCTGCCTCCCACACAAACAAACTACAAGCCCAACCCTTCATTGCCTTCTATTCAAATATTACATCAAATAAACATGCTCAAACACCAAGTCTTAAGGGCTGTAGCATCTTTCAAACTGGACAAATACCCAGGCCCGCATCAAATCTATCCCACACTCTTAAGAGAAGTAAGACACCAAATAGCACAGGCTCTCACCATCATTTTACAATCCTCTCTGGCTACAGGTGTGGTGCCCGACCACTGGAGGACTGCTAACGTGCTACCGTTCTTTCAAAAGGGAGAGAGGGATAGACCGCATAATTACAGGCCAGTCAGCCTAACCTCGGTGGTGGGAAAATTATTGGAAAAAGTTCTGAGGGACAGGAGAAATCTTCATTTAGAAAGACACGGATTAATCAGGGACAGTCAGCATGGATTTCTTAACGGAAGGTCGTGTCTGACTAACGCAATTCAATTTTTCGAGGAGGTAACAAGGAGGGTCGATGAGGGTAGTGCCTTTGATGTAGTCTATATGGATTTTAGCAAGGCTTTTGATAAGGTCCCGCATGCCAGATTGGTCACGAAAGTAAAAGCCCATGGGATCCAAGGCAAAGTGGCAAGTTGGATCCAAAATTGGCTCAGAGGCAGGAAACAAAGGGTAATGGTCGAAGGGTGTTTTTGTGACCGGAAGGCTGTCACAGAAACCCCACAGTGCAGATAGAGGCCATTTCGGCCCATCGAGCCTGCACCGACTCAGTACTGGGCCCTTTGCTTTTTCTGGTATATATCAATGATTTGGATTTGAATGTAGGAAGTATGATTAAGAAGTTTGCAGATGATACAAAAATTGGCCGTGTGGTTAATAATGAAACAGAATGCTGTAGACTGCAGGAAGATATCAATGGACTCGTCTAGTGGGCAGAACAGTGGCAAATGGAATTCAGTTGGAATACACAATAAATGGTAGGACACTGAGAAATGCAGAGGATCAGCGGGACCTTGGAGTGCATGTCCACAGATCCCTGAAGGTAGCAGGACAGGTAGATAAAGTGGTTAAGCAGGCATACGGGATACTTGCCTTTATTAGCCGAGGCGTAGAATATAAGAGCGGGGAGGTTATGCTTCAACTGTATAAAACACTAGTTAGGCCGCAGCTAGAGTGCCGCGTGCAGTTCTGGTCACCACATTACAAGAAGGATGCGATTGCACTAGAGAAGGTGCAGAGGAGATTTCCGAGGATGTTGCCTGGGCTGGGGAATTTTAGTTATGAGGAAAGATTGGATAGGCTGGGGTTGTTTTCTTTGGAACACAGGAGGCTGAGGCGAGACCTAATTGAGGTGTGTAAAATTATGAGGGGCCGAGATAGAGTGGATAGGAAGGACCTATTTCCCTTAGCAGAAGGGTCAATAATAGATTTCAAGTAATTGGTAGGAGGTTTACAGGGAATTTGAGGAGACATTTTTTCACCCAGTGAATGGTGGGGGTCTGGAATGCACTGCCTGAAAGGGTGGTAGAGGCAGAAACCCTCATCACGTTTAAAAAGTACTTGGATATGCACTTGAACTGCCGTAACCTACAAGGCTACGGACCAAGTGCTGTAAAGTGGGATTTGGGTGGATTGCTCTTTGTCGGCTGGCACGGACAAGATGGGCCGAATGGCCTCCTTCTGTGCTGTAAATTTCTATGATTCTGCCTGATCATGTGACATCTGCCCACACGACTTCTACAAATGTTATTACATTGTAGCCAGGATTGTTTAGTTTCCAATTCCGCCCATTTTGAAGCCAGGTCTCCGTTATGGCTACTATTGCATAACCCCATGTGGCAACTTGCGCCTGCAACTCGTCAATCTTATTTGTAACGCTCCTCGCATTAACACACATGCATTTCAACAGCATGCTAGTTGGCTTTGCTTTTTTCCTGAATTTAACTGCTGCTCTTTCGACATTCTTCTTTGTTCTGTTGCTGTTTGTCCCTCCGAGTTTTCTATGCACCTTGTCTCTCCTCTCTGCTGCTGTGTCCTGGTGGCCCTCCGCCAGTGTGTGTATTTTGGCTATCTTATTTTCTTCTTCTGCTTATTTCGGCCCTGTGTCTGGAGCCCCTTGCATTTGTGTAGCAGCAGGAGAATGTGCAGCGAAGAAATGGTCAAAGGAAAGCGAGAGAGAGAGAGAGAGAGAGAGAGCAGCAAAAAGGATGTTGATTGATTAAGAGCAGTGTGTGCGCGTGTGTGTGCAAAACGTTGAGCAGCCTGTGGCGGCAGCAAAAGCCTACTGCACCTGGTATTCCCAGGCGGTCTCCCATCCAAGTACTAACCAGGCCTGACTCTGCTTAGCTTCCGAGATCAGACGAGATCGGGCGCATTCAGACTAGTATGGCCGTAGGCATATGCTAGCTGGCTTTCTCTTTACTTAAAGCTGTCGCCCATTTTTTTCTCTTCTACGCATTCATACAAGTATTCAACACTCAATTTACATTTACAAATTTTACTCCTCCCGCAACCCCCCACCCCCCCTCCACCTCTTCTTGCTGCTCTGCCTCCCACACAAACAAACTACAAGCCCAACCCTTCATTGCCTTCTATTCAAATATTACATCAAATAAACATGCTCAAACACCAAGTCTTAAGGGCTGTAGCATCTTTCAAACTGGACAAATACCCAGGCCCGCATCAAATCTATCCCACACTCTTAAGGGAAGTAAGACACCAAATAGCACAGGCTCTCACCATCATTTTACAATCCTCTCTGGCTACAGGTGTGGTGCCCGACCACTGGAGGACTGCTAACGTGCTACCGTTCTTTCAAAAGGGAGAGAGGGATAGACCGCATAATTACAGGCCAGTCAGCCTAACCTCGGTGGTGGGAAAATTATTGGAAAAAGTTCTGAGGGACAGGAGAAATCTTCATTTAGAAAGACACGGATTAATCAGGGACAGTCAGCATGGATTTCTTAACGGAAGGTCGTGTCTGACTAACGCAATTCAATTTTTCGAGGAGGTAACAAGGAGGGTCGATGAGGGTAGTGCCTTTGATGTAGTCTATATGGATTTTAGCAAGGCTTTTGATAAGGTCCCGCATGCCAGATTGGTCACGAAAGTAAAAGCCCATGGGATCCAAGGCAAAGTGGCAAGTTGGATCCAAAATTGGCTCAGAGGCAGGAAACAAAGGGTAATGGTCGAAGGGTGTTTTTGTGACCGGAAGGCTGTTTCCAGTGGGGTTCCGCAGGGCTCACAGAATCACAGAAACCCCACAGTGCAGATAGAGGCCATTTCGGCCCATCGAGCCTGCACCGACTCAGTACTGGGCCCTTTGCTTTTTCTGGTATATATCAATGATTTGGATTTGAATGTAGGAAGTATGATTAAGAAGTTTGCAGATGATACAAAAATTGGCCGTGTGGTTAATAATGAAACAGAATGCTGTAGACTGCAGGAAGATATCAATGGACTCGTCTAGTGGGCAGAACAGTGGCAAATGGAATTCAGTTGGAATACACAATAAATGGTAGGACACTGAGAAATGCAGAGGATCAGCGGGACCTTGGAGTGCATGTCCACAGATCCCTGAAGGTAGCAGGACAGGTAGATAAAGTGGTTAAGCAGGCATACGGGATACTTGCCTTTATTAGCCGAGGCGTAGAATATAAGAGCGGGGAGGTTATGCTTCAACTGTATAAAACACTAGTTAGGCCGCAGCTAGAGTGCCGCGTGCAGTTCTGGTCACCACATTACAAGAAGGATGCGATTGCACTAGAGAAGGTGCAGAGGAGATTTCCGAGGATGTTGCCTGGGCTGGGGAATTTTAGTTATGAGGAAAGATTGGATAGGCTGGGGTTGTTTTCTTTGGAACACAGGAGGCTGAGGCGAGACCTAATTGAGGTGTGTAAAATTATGAGGGGCCGAGATAGAGTGGATAGGAAGGACCTATTTCCCTTAGCAGAAGGGTCAATAATAGATTTCAAGTAATTGGTAGGAGGTTTACAGGGAATTTGAGGAGACATTTTTTCACCCAGTGAATGGTGGGGGTCTGGAATGCACTGCCTGAAAGGGTGGTAGAGGCAGAAACCCTCATCACGTTTAAAAAGTACTTGGATATGCACTTGAACTGCCGTAACCTACAAGGCTACGGACCAAGTGCTGTAAAGTGGGATTTGGGTGGATTGCTCTTTGTCGGCTGGCACGGACAAGATGGGCCGAATGGCCTCCTTCTGTGCTGTAAATTTCTATGACTCTGCCTGATCATGTGACATCTGCCCACACGACTTCTACAAATGTTATTACATTGTAGCCAGGATTGTTTAGTTTCCAATTCCGCCCATTTTGAAGCCAGGTCTCCGTTATGGCTACTATTGCATAACCCCATGTGGCAACTTGCGCCTGCAACTCGTCAATCTTATTTGTAACACTCCTCGCATTAACACACATGCATTTCAACAGCATGCTAGTTGGCTTTCCTTTTTTCCTGAATTTAACTGCTGCTCTTTCTACATTCTTCTTTGTTCTGTTGCTGTTTGTCCCTCCGAGTTTTCTATGCACCTTGTCTCTCCTCTCTGCTGCTGTGTCCTGGTGGCCCTCCGCCAGTGTGTGTATTTTGGCTATCTTATTTTCTTCTTCTGCTTATTTCGGCCCTGTGTCTGGAGCCCCTTGCATTTGTGTAGCAGCAGGAGAATGTGCAGCGAAGAAATGGTCAAAGGAAAGCGAGAGAGAGAGAGAGAGAGAGAGAGAGAGCAGCAAAAAGGATGTTGATTGATTAAGAGCAGTGTGTGCGCGTGTGTGCAAAACGTTGAGCAGCCTGTGGCGGCAGCAAAAGCCTACAGCACCTGGTATTCCCAGGCAGTCTCCCATCCAAGTACTAACCAGGCCTGACTCTGCTTCGCTTCCGAGATCAGACGAGATCGGGCGTATTCAGACTAGTATGGCCGCAGGCATATGCTAGCTGGCTTTCTCTTTACTTAAAGCTGTCGCCCATTTTTTTCTCTTCTACGCATTCATACAAGTATTCAACACTCAATTTACATTTACAAATTTTACTCCTCCCGCAACCCCCCACCCCCCCTCCACCTCTTCTTGCTGCTCTGCCTCCCACACAAACAAACTACAAGCCCAACCCTTCATTGCCTTCTATTCAAATATTACATCAAATAAACATGCTCAAACACCAAGTCTTAAGGGCTGTAGCATCTGTCAAACTGGACAAATACCCAGGCCCGCATCAAATCTATCCCACACTCTTAAGAGAAGTAAGACACCAAATAGCACAGGCTCTCACCATCATTTTACAATCCTCTCTGGCTACAGGTGTGGTGCCCGACCACTGGAGGACTGCTAACGTGCTACCGTTCTTTCAAAAGGGAGAGAGGGATAGACCGCATAATTACAGGACAGTCAGCCTAACCTCGGTGGTGGGAAAATTATTGGAAAAAGTTCTGAGGGACAGGAGAAATCTTCATTTAGAAAGACACGGATTAATCAGGGACAGTCAGCATGGATTTCTTAACGGAAGGTCGTGTCTGACTAACGCAATTCAATTTTTCGAGGAGGTAACAAGGAGGGTCGATGAGGGTAGTGCCTTTGATGTAGTCTATATGGATTTTAGCAAGGCTTTTGATAAGGTCCCGCATGCCAGATTGGTCACGAAAGTAAAAGCCCATGGGATCCAAGGCAAAGTGGCAAGTTGGATCCAAAATTGGCTCAGAGGCAGGAAACAAAGGGTAATGGTCGAAGGGTGTTTTTGTGACCGGAAGGCTGTTTCCAGTGGGGTTCCGCAGGGCTCACAGAATCACAGAAACCCCACAGTGCAGATAGAGGCCATTTCGGCCCATCGAGCCTGCACCGACTCAGTACTGGGCCCTTTGCTTTTTCTGGTATATATCAATGATTTGGATTTGAATGTAGGAAGTATGATTAAGAAGTTTGCAGATGATACAAAAATTGGCCGTGTGGTTAATAATGAAACAGAATGCTGTAGACTGCAGGAAGATATCAATGGACTCGTCTAGTGGGCAGAACAGTGGCAAATGGAATTCAGTTGGAATACACAATAAATGGTAGGACACTGAGAAATGCAGAGGATCAGCGGGACCTTGGAGTGCATGTCCACAGATCCCTGAAGGTAGCAGGACAGGTAGATAAAGTGGTTAAGCAGGCATACGGGATACTTGCCTTTATTAGCCGAGGCGTAGAATATAAGAGCGGGGAGGTTATGCTTCAACTGTATAAAACACTAGTTAGGCCGCAGCTAGAGTGCCGCGTGCAGTTCTGGTCACCACATTACAAGAAGGATGCGATTGCACTAGAGAAGGTGCAGAGGAGATTTCCGAGGATGTTGCCTGGGCTGGGGAATTTTAGTTATGAGGAAAGATTGGATAGGCTGGGGTTGTTTTCTTTGGAACACAGGAGGCTGAGGCGAGACCTAATTGAGGTGTGTAAAATTATGAGGGGCCGAGATAGAGTGGATAGGAAGGACCTATTTCCCTTAGCAGAAGGGTCAATAATAGATTTCAAGTAATTGGTAGGAGGTTTACAGGGAATTTGAGGAGACATTTTTTCACCCAGTGAATGGTGGGGGTCTGGAATGCACTGCCTGAAAGGGTGGTAGAGGCAGAAACCCTCATCACGTTTAAAAAGTACTTGGATATGCACTTGAACTGCCGTAACCAACAAGGCTACGGACCAAGTGCTGTAAAGTGGGATTTGGGTGGATTGCTCTTTGTCGGCTGGCACGGACAAGATGGGCCGAATGGCCTCCTTCTGTGCTGTAAATTTCTATGATTCTGCCTGATCATGTGACATCTGCCCACACGACTTCTACAAATGTTATTACATTGTAGCCAGGATTGTTTAGTTTCCAATTCCGCCCATTTTGAAGCCAGGTCTCCGTTATGGCTACTATTGCATAACCCCATGTGGCAACTTGCGCCTGCAACTCGTCAATCTTATTTGTAACACTCCTCGCATTAACACACATGCATTTCAACAGCATGCTAGTTGGCTTTGCTTTTTTCCTGAATTTAACTGCTGCTCTTTCTACATTCTTCTTTGTTCTGTTGCTGTTTGTCCCTCCGAGTTTTCTATGCACCTTGTCTCTCCTCTCTGCTGCTGTGTCCTGGTGGCCCTCCGCCAGTGTGTATATTTTGGCTATCTTATTTTCTTCTTCTGCTTATTTCGGCCCTGTGTCTGGAGCCCCTTGCATTTGTGTAGCAGCAGGAGAATGTGCAGCGAAGAAATGGTCAAAGGAAAGCGAGAGAGAGAGAGAGAGCAGCAAAAAGGATGTTGATTGATTAAGAGCAGTGTGTGCGCGTGTGTGTGCAAAACGTTGAGCAGCCTGTGGCGGCAGCAAAAGCCTACTGCACCTGGTATTCCCAGGCAGTCTCCCATCCAAGTACTAACCAGGCCTGACTCTGCTTAGTTTCCGAGATCAGACGAGATCGGGCGTATTCAGACTAGTATGGCCGTAGGCATATGCTAGCTGGCTTTCTCTTTACTTAAAGCTGTCGCCCATTTTTTTCTCTTCTACGCATTCATACAAGTATTCAACACTCAATTTACATTTACAAATTTTACTCCTCCCGCAAACCCCCACCCCCCCTCCACCTCTTCTTGCTGCTCTGCCTCCCACACAAACAAACTACAAGCCCAACCCTTCATTGCCTTCTATTCAAATATTACATCAAATAAACATGCTCAAACACCAAGTCTTAAGGGCTGTAGCATCTTTCAAACTGGACAAATACCCAGGCCCGCATCAAATCTATCCCACACTCTTAAGAGAAGTAAGACACCAAATAGCACAGGCTCTCACCATCATTTTACAATCCTCTCTGGCTACAGGTGTGGTGCCCGACCACTGGAGGACTGCTAACGTGCTACCGTTCTTTCAAAAGGGAGAGAGGGATAGACCGCATAATTACAGGCCAGTCAGCCTAACCTCGGTGGTGGGAAAATTATTGGAAAAAGTTCTGAGGGACAGGAGAAATCTTCATTTAGAAAGACACGGATTAATCAGGGACAGTCAGCATGGATTTCTTAACGGAAGGTCGTGTCTGACTAACGCAATTCAATTTTTCGAGGAGGTAACAAGGAGGGTCGATGAGGGTAGTGCCTTTGATGTAGTCTATATGGATTTTAGCAAGGCTTTTGATAAGGTCCCGCATGCCAGATTGGTCACGAAAGTAAAAGCCCATGGGATCCAAGGCAAAGTGGCAAGTTGGATCCAAAATTGGCTCAGAGGCAGGAAACAAAGGGTAATGGTCGAAGGGTGTTTTTGTGACCGGAAGGCTGTTTCCAGTGGGGTTCCGCAGGGCTCACAGAATCACAGAAACCCCACAGTGCAGATAGAGGCCATTTCGGCCCATCGAGCCTGCACCGACTCAGTACTGGGCCCTTTGCTTTTTCTGGTATATATCAATGATTTGGATTTGAATGTAGGAAGTATGATTAAGAAGTTTGCAGATGATACAAAAATTGGCCGTGTGGTTAATAATGAAACAGAATGCTGTAGACTGCAGGAAGATATCAATGGACTCGTCTAGTGGGCAGAACAGTGGCAAATGGAATTCAGTTGGAATACACAATAAATGGTAGGACACTGAGAAATGCAGAGGATCAGCGGGACCTTGGAGTGCATGTCCACAGATCCCTGAAGGTAGCAGGACAGGTAGATAAAGTGGTTAAGCAGGCATACGGGATACTTGCCTTTATTAGCCGAGGCGTAGAATATAAGAGCGGGGAGGTTATGCTTCAACTGTATAAAACACTAGTTAGGCCGCAGCTAGAGTGCCGCGTGCAGTTCTGGTCACCACATTACAAGAAGGATGCGATTGCACTAGAGAAGGTGCAGAGGAGATTTCCGAGGATGTTGCCTGGGCTGGGGAATTTTAGTTATGAGGAAAGATTGGATAGGCTGGGGTTGTTTTCTTTGGAACACAGGAGGCTGAGGCGAGACCTAATTGAGGTGTGTAAAATTATGAGGGGCCGAGATAGAGTGGATAGGAAGGACCTATTTCCCTTAGCAGAAGGGTCAATAATAGATTTCAAGTAATTGGTAGGAGGTTTACAGGGAATTTGAGGAGACATTTTTTCACCCAGTGAATGGTGGGGGTCTGGAATGCACTGCCTGAAAGGGTGGTAGAGGCAGAAACCCTCATCACGTTTAAAAAGTACTTGGATATGCACTTGAACTGCCGTAACCTACAAGGCTACGGACCAAGTGCTGTAAAGTGGGATTTGGGTGGATTGCTCTTTGTCGGCTGGCACGGACAAGATGGGCCGAATGGCCTCCTTCTGTGCTGTAAATTTCTATGATTCTGCCTGATCATGTGACATCTGCCCACACGACTTCTACAAATGTTATTACATTGTAGCCAGGATTGTTTAGTTTCCAATTCCGCCCATTTTGAAGCCAGGTCTCCGTTATGGCTACTATTGCATAACCCCATGTGGCAACTTGCGCCTGCAACTCGTCAATCTTATTTGTAACACTCCTCGCATTAACACACATGCATTTCAACAGCATGCTAGTTGGCTTTGCTTTTTTCCTGAATTTAACTGCTGCTCTTTCTACATTCTTCTTTGTTCTGTTGCTGTTTGTCCCTCCGAGTTTTCTATGCACCTTGTCTCTCCTCTCTGCTGCTGTGTCCTGGTGGCCCTCCGCCAGTGTGTGTATTTTGGCTATCTTATTTTCTTCTTCTGCTTATTTCGGCCCTGTGTCTGGAGCCCCTTGCATTTGTGTAGCAGCAGGAGAATGTGCAGCGAAGAAATGGTCAAAGGAAAGCGAGAGAGAGAGAGAGAGAGAGAGAGCAGCAAAAAGGATGTTGATTGATTAAGAGCAGTGTGTGCGCGCGTGTGTGCAAAACGTTGAGCAGCCTGTGGCGGCAGCAAAAGCCTACTGCACCCGGTATTCCCAGGCAGTCTCCCATCCAAGTACTAACCAGGCCTGACTCTGCTTAGCTTCCGAGATCAGACGAGATCGGGCGTATTCAGACTAGTATGGCCGTAGGCATATGCTAGCTGGCTTTCTCTTACTTAAAGCTGTCGCCCATTTTTTTCTCTTCTACGCATTCATACAAGTATTCAACACTCAATTTACATTTACAAATTTTACTCCTCCCGCAACCCCCCACCCCCCCTCCACCTCTTCTTGCTGCTCTGCCTCCCACACAAACAAACTACAAGCCCAACCCTTCATTGCCTTCTATTCAAATATTACATCAAATAAACAGGCTCAAACACCAAGTCTTAAGGGCTGTAGCATCTTTCAAACTGGACAAATACCCAGGCCCGCATCAAATCTATCCCACACTCTTAAGAGAAGTAAGACACCAAATAGCACAGGCTCTCACCATCATTTTACAATCCTCTCTGGCTACAGGTGTGGTGCCCGACCACTGGAGGACTGCTAACGTGCTACCGTTCTTTCAAAAGGGAGAGAGGGATAGACCGCATAATTACAGGCCAGTCAGCCTAACCTCGGTGGTGGGAAAATTATTGGAAAAAGTTCTGAGGGACAGGAGAAATCTTCATTTAGAAAGACACGGATTAATCAGGGACAGTCAGCATGGATTTCTTAACGGAAGGTCGTGTCTGACTAACGCAATTCAATTTTTCGAGGAGGTAACAAGGAGGGTCGATGAGGGTAGTGCCTTTGATGTAGTCTATATGGATTTTAGCAAGGCTTTTGATAAGGTCCCGCATGCCAGATTGGTCACGAAAGTAAAAGCCCATGGGATCCAAGGCAAAGTGGCAAGTTGGATCCAAAATTGGCTCAGAGGCAGGAAACAAAGGGTAATGGTCGAAGGGTGTTTTTGTGACCGGAAGGCTGTTTCCAGTGGGGTTCCGCAGGGCTCACAGAATCACAGAAACCCCACAGTGCAGATAGAGGCCATTTCGGCCCATCGAGCCTGCACCGACTCAGTACTGGGCCCTTTGCTTTTTCTGGTATATATCAATGATTTGGATTTGAATGTAGGAAGTATGATTAAGAAGTTTGCAGATGATACAAAAATTGGCCGTGTGGTTAATAATGAAACAGAATGCTGTAGACTGCAGGAAGATATCAATGGACTCGTCTAGTGGGCAGAACAGTGGCAAATGGAATTCAGTTGGAATACACAATAAATGGTAGGACACTGAGAAATGCAGAGGATCAGCGGGACCTTGGAGTGCATGTCCACAGATCCCTGAAGGTAGCAGGACAGGTAGATAAAGTGGTTAAGCAGGCATACGGGATACTTGCCTTTATTAGCCGAGGCGTAGAATATAAGAGCGGGGAGGTTATGCTTCAACTGTATAAAACACTAGTTAGGCCGCAGCTAGAGTGCCGCGTGCAGTTCTGGTCACCACATTACAAGAAGGATGCGATTGCACTAGAGAAGGTGCAGAGGAGATTTCCGAGGATGTTGCCTGGGCTGGGGAATTTTAGTTATGAGGAAAGATTGGATAGGCTGGGGTTGTTTTCTTTGGAACATAGGAGGCTGAGGCGAGACCTAATTGAGGTGTGTAAAATTATGAGGGGCCGAGATAGAGTGGATAGGAAGGACCTATTTCCCTTAGCAGAAGGGTCAATAATAGATTTCAAGTAATTGGTAGGAGGTTTACAGGGAATTTGAGGAGACATTTTTTCACCCAGTGAATGGTGGGGGTCTGGAATGCACTGCCTGAAAGGGTGGTAGAGGCAGAAACCCTCATCACGTTTAAAAAGTACTTGGATATGCACTTGAACTGCCGTAACCTACAAGGCTACGGACCAAGTGCTGTAAAGTGGGATTTGGGTGGATTGCTCTTTGTCGGCTGGCACGGACAAGATGGGCCGAATGGCCTCCTTCTGTGCTGTAAATTTCTATGATTCTGCCTGATCATGTGACATCTGCCCACACGACTTCTACAAATGTTATTACATTGTAGCCAGGATTGTTTAGTTTCCAATTCCGCCCATTTTGAAGCCAGGTCTCCGTTATGGCTACTATTGCATAACCCCATGTGGCAACTTGCGCCTGCAACTCGTCAATCTTATTTGTAACACTCCTCGCATTAACACACATGCATTTCAACAGCATGCTAGTTGGCTTTGCTTTTTTCCTGAATTTAACTGCTGCTCTTTCGACATTCTTCTTTGTTCTGTTGCTGTTTGTCCCTCCGAGTTTTCTATGCACCTTGTCTCTCCTCTCTGCTGCTGTGTCCTGGTGGCCCTCCGCCAGTGTGTGTATTTTGGCTATCTTATTTTCTTCTTCTGCTTATTTCGGCCCTGTGTCTGGAGCCCCTTGCATTTGTGTAGCAGCAGGAGAATGTGCAGCGAAGAAATGGTCAAAGGAAAGCGAGAGAGAGAGAGAGAGAGAGAGAGAGAGAGAGAGCAGCAAAAAGGATGTTGATTGATTAAGAGCAGTGTGTGCGCGTGTGTGTGCAAAACGTTGAGCAGCCTGTGGCGGCAGCAAAAGCCTACTGCACCCGGTATTCCCAGGCAGTCTCCCATCCAAGTACTAACCAGGCCTGACTCTGCTTAGCTTCCGAGATCAGACGAGATCGGGCGTATTCAGACTAGTATGGCCGTAGGCATATGCTAGCTGGCTTTCTCTTTACTTAAAGCTGTCGCCCATTTTTTTCTCTTCTACGCATTCATACAAGTATTCAACACTCAATTTACATTTACAAATTTTACTCCTCCCGCAACCCCCCACCCCCCCTCCACCTCTTCTTGCTGCTCTGCCTCCCACACAAACAAACTACAAGCCCAACCCTTCATTGCCTTCTATTCAAATATTACATCAAATAAACATGCTCAAACACCAAGTCTTAAGGGCTGTAGCATCTTTCAAACTGGACAAATACCCAGGCCCGCATCAAATCTATCCCACACTCTTAAGAGAAGTAAGACACCAAATAGCACAGGCTCTCACCATCATTTTACAATCCTCTCTGGCTACAGGTGTGGTGCCCGACCACTGGAGGACTGCTAACGTGCTACCGTTCTTTCAAAAGGGAGAGAGGGATAGACCGCATAATTACAGGCCAGTCAGCCTAACCTCGGTGGTGGGAAAATTATTGGAAAAAGTTCTGAGGGACAGGAGAAATCTTCATTTAGAAAGACACGGATTAATCAGGGACAGTCAGCATGGATTTCTTAACGGAAGGTCGTGTCTGACTAACGCAATTCAATTTTTCGAGGAGGTAACAAGGAGGGTCGATGAGGGTAGTGCCTTTGATGTAGTCTATATGGATTTTAGCAAGGCTTTTGATAAGGTCCCGCATGCCAGATTGGTCACGAAAGTAAAAGCCCATGGGATCCAAGGCAAAGTGGCAAGTTGGATCCAAAATTGGCTCAGAGGCAGGAAACAAAGGGTAATGGTCGAAGGGTGTTTTTGTGACCGGAAGGCTGTTTCCAGTGGGGTTCCGCAGGGCTCACAGAATCGCAGAAACCCCACAGTGCAGATAGAGGCCATTTCGGCCCATCGAGCCTGCACCGACTCAGTACTGGGCCCTTTGCTTTTTCTGGTATATATCAATGATTTGGATTTGAATGTAGGAAGTATGATTAAGAAGTTTGCAGATGATACAAAAATTGGCCGTGTGGTTAATAATGAAACAGAATGCTGTAGACTGCAGGAAGATATCAATGGACTCGTCTAGTGGGCAGAACAGTGGCAAATGGAATTCAGTTGGAATACACAATAAATGGTAGGACACTGAGAAATGCAGAGGATCAGCGGGACCTTGGAGTGCATGTCCACAGATCCCTGAAGGTAGCAGGACAGGTAGATAAAGTGGTTAAGCAGGCATACGGGATACTTGCCTTTATTAGCCGAGGCGTAGAATATAAGAGCGGGGAGGTTATGCTTCAACTGTATAAAACACTAGTTAGGCCGCAGCTAGAGTGCCGCGTGCAGTTCTGGTCACCACATTACAAGAAGGATGCGATTGCACTAGAGAAGGTGCAGAGGAGATTTCCGAGGATGTTGCCTGGGCTGGGGAATTTTAGTTATGAGGAAAGATTGGATAGGCTGGGGTTGTTTTCTTTGGAACACAGGAGGCTGAGGCGAGACCTAATTGAGGTGTGTAAAATTATGAGGGGCCGAGATAGAGTGGATAGGAAGGACCTATTTCCCTTAGCAGAAGGGTCAATAATAGATTTCAAGTAATTGGTAGGAGGTTTACAGGGAATTTGAGGAGACATTTTTTCACCCAGTGAATGGTGGGGGTCTGGAATGCACTGCCTGAAAGGGTGGTAGAGGCAGAAACCCTCATCATGTTTAAAAAGTACTTGGATATGCACTTGAACTGCCGTAACCTACAAGGCTACGGACCAAGTGCTGTAAAGTGGGATTTGGGTGGATTGCTCTTTGTCGGCTGGCACGGACAAGATGGGCCGAATGGCCTCCTTCTGTGCTGTAAATTTCTATGATTCTGCCTGATCATGTGACATCTGCCCACACGACTTCTACAAATGTTATTACATTGTAGCCAGGATTGTTTAGTTTCCAATTCCGCCCATTTTGAAGCCAGGTCTCCGTTATGGCTACTATTGCATAACCCCATGTGGCAACTTGCGCCTGCAACTCGTCAATCTTATTTGTAACACTCCTCGCATTAACACACATGCATTTCAACAGCATGCTAGTTGGCTTTGCTTTTTTCCTGAATTTAACTGCTGCTCTTTCTACATTCTTCTTTGTTCTGTTGCTGTTTGTCCCTCCGAGTTTTCTATGCACCTTGTCTCTCCTCTCTGCTGCTGTGTCCTGGTGGCCCTCCGCCAGTGTGTTTATTTTGGCTATCTTATTTTCTTCTTCTGCTTATTTCGGCCCTGTGTCTGGAGCCCCTTGCATTTGTGTAGCAGCAGGAGAATGTGCAGCGAAGAAATGGTCAAAGGAAAGCGAGAGAGAGAGAGAGAGAGAGAGAGAGAGAGAGCAGCAAAAAGGATGTTGATTGATTAAGAGCAGTGTGTGCAAAACGTTGAGCAGCCTGTGGCGGCAGCAAAAGCCTACTGCACCCGGTATTCCCAGGCAGTCTCCCATCCAAGTACTAACCAGGCCTGACTCTGCTTAGCTTCCGAGATCAGACGAGATCGGGCGTATTCAGACTAGTATGGCCGTAGGCATATGCTAGCTGGCTTTCTCTTTACTTAAAGCTGTCGCCCATTTTTTTCTCTTCTACGCATTCATACAAGTATTCAACACTCAATTTACATTTACAAATTTTACTCCTCCCGCAACCCCCCACCCCCCCTCCACCTCTTCTTGCTGCTCTGCCTCCCACACAAACAAACTACAAGCCCAACCCTTCATTGCCTTCTATTCAAATATTACATCAAATAAACATGCTCAAACACCAAGTCTTAAGGGCTGTAGCATCTTTCAAACTGGACAAATACCCAGGCCCGCATCAAATCTATCCCACACTCTTAAGAGAAGTAAGACACCAAATAGCACAGGCTCTCACCATCATTTTACAATCCTCTCTGGCTACAGGTGTGGTGCCCGACCACTGGAGGACTGCTAACGTGCTACCGTTCTTTCAAAAGGGAGAGAGGGATAGACCGCATAATTACAGGCCAGTCAGCCTAACCTCGGTGGTGGGAAAATTATTGGAAAAAGTTCTGAGGGACAGGAGAAATCTTCATTTAGAAAGACACGGATTAATCAGGGACAGTCAGCGTGGATTTCTTAACGGAAGGTCGTGTCTGACTAACGCAATTCAATTTTTCGAGGAGGTAACAAGGAGGGTCGATGAGGGTAGTGCCTTTGGTGTAGTCTATATGGATTTTAGCAAGGCTTTTGATAAGGTCCCGCATGCCAGATTGGTCACGAAAGTAAAAGCCCATGGGATCCAAGGCAAAGTGGCAAGTTGGATCCAAAATTGGCTCAGAGGCAGGAAACAAAGGGTAATGGTCGAAGGGTGTTTTTGTGACCGGAAGGCTGTTTCCAGTGGGGTTCCGCAGGGCTCACAGAATCACAGAAACCCCACAGTGCAGATAGAGGCCATTTCGGCCCATCGAGCCTGCACCGACTCAGTACTGGGCCCTTTGCTTTTTCTGGTATATATCAATGATTTGGATTTGAATGTAGGAAGTATGATTAAGAAGTTTGCAGATGATACAAAAATTGGCCGTGTGGTTAATAATGAAACAGAATGCTGTAGACTGCAGGAAGATATCAATGGACTCGTCTAGTGGGCAGAACAGTGGCAAATGGAATTCAGTTGGAATACACAATAAATGGTAGGACACTGAGAAATGCAGAGGATCAGCGGGACCTTGGAGTGCATGTCCACAGATCCCTGAAGGTAGCAGGACAGGTAGATAAAGTGGTTAAGCAGGCATACGGGATACTTGCCTTTATTAGCCGAGGCGTAGAATATAAGAGCGGGGAGGTTATGCTTCAACTGTATAAAACACTAGTTAGGCCGCAGCTAGAGTGCCGCGTGCAGTTCTGGTCACCACATTACAAGAAGGATGCGATTGCACTAGAGAAGGTGCAGAGGAGATTTCCGAGGATGTTGCCTGGGCTGGGGAATTTTAGTTATGAGGAAAGATTGGATAGGCTGGGGTTGTTTTCTTTGGAACACAGGAGGCTGAGGCGAGACCTAATTGAGGTGTGTAAAATTATGAGGGGCCGAGATAGAGTGGATAGGAAGGACCTATTTCCCTTAGCAGAAGGGTCAATAATAGATTTCAAGTAATTGGTAGGAGGTTTACAGGGAATTTGAGGAGACATTTTTTCACCCAGTGAATGGTGGGGGTCTGGAATGCACTGCCTGAAAGGGTGGTAGAGGCAGAAACCCTCATCACGTTTAAAAAGTACTTGGATATGCACTTGAACTGCCGTAACCTACAAGGCTACGGACCAAGTGCTGTAAAGTGGGATTTGGGTGGATTGCTCTTTGTCGGCTGGCACGGACAAGATGGGCCGAATGGCCTCCTTCTGTGCTGTAAATTTCTATGATTCTGCCTGATCATGTGACATCTGCCCACACGACTTCTACAAATGTTATTACATTGTAGCCAGGATTGTTTAGTTTCCAATTCCGCCCATTTTGAAGCCAGGTCTCCATTATGGCTACTATTGCATAACCCCATGTGGCAACTTGCGCCTGCAACTCGTCAATCTTATTTGTAACACTCCTCGCATTAACACACATGCATTTCAACAGCATGCTAGTTGGCTTTGCTTTTTTCCTGAATTTAACTGCTGCTCTTTCTACATTCTTCTTTGTTCTGTTGCTGTTTGTCCCTCCGAGTTTTCTATGCACCTTGTCTCTCCTCTCTGCTGCTGTGTCCTGGTGGCCCTCCGCCAGTGTGTGTATTTTGGCTATCTTATTTTCTTCTTCTGCTTATTTCGGCCCTGTGTCTGGAGCCCCTTGCATTTGTGTAGCAGCAGGAGAATGTGCAGCGAAGAAATGGTCAAAGGAAAGCGAGAGAGAGAGACAGAGAGCAGGAAAAAGGATGTTGATTGATTAAGAGCAGTGTGTGCGCGTGTGTGTGCAAAACGTTGAGCAGCCTGTGGCGGCAGCAAAAGCCTACTGCACCTGGTATTCCCAGGCAGTCTCCCATCCAAGTACTAACCAGGCCTGACTCTGCTTAGCTTCCGAGATCAGACGAGATCGGGCGCATTCAGACTAGTATGGCCGTAGGCATATGCTAGCTGGCTTTCTCTTTACTTAAAGCTGTCGCCCATTTTTTTCTCTTCTACGCATTCATACAAGTATTCAACACTCAATTTACATTTACAAATTTTACTCCTCCCGCAACCCCCCACCCCCCCTCCACCTCTTCTTGCTGCTCTGCCTCCCACACAAACAAACTACAAGCCCAACCCTTCATTGCCTTCTATTCAAATATTACATCAAATAAACATGCTCAAACACCAAGTCTTAAGGGCTGTAGCATCTTTCAAACTGGACAAATACCCAGGCCCGCATCAAATCTATCCCACACTCTTAAGAGAAGTAAGACACCAAATAGCACAGGCTCTCACCATCATTTTACAATCCTCTCTGGCTACAGGTGTGGTGCCCGACCACTGGAGGACTGCTAACGTGCTACCGTTCTTTCAAAAGGGAGAGAGGGATAGACCGCATAATTACAGGCCAGTCAGCCTAACCTCGGTGGTGGGAAAATTATTGGAAAAAGTTCTGAGGGACAGGAGAAATCTTCATTTAGAAAGACACGGATTAATCAGGGACAGTCAGCGTGGATTTCTTAACGGAAGGTCGTGTCTGACTAACGCAATTCAATTTTTCGAGGAGGTAACAAGGAGGGTCGATGAGGGTAGTGCCTTTGATGTAGTCTATATGGATTTTAGCAAGGCTTTTGATAAGGTCCCGCATGCCAGATTGGTCACGAAAGTAAAAGCCCATGGGATCCAAGGCAAAGTGGCAAGTTGGATCCAAAATTGGCTCAGAGGCAGGAAACAAAGGGTAATGGTCGAAGGGTGTTTTTGTGACCGGAAGGCTGTTTCCAGTGGGGTTCCGCAGGGCTCACAGAATCACAGAAACCCCACAGTGCAGATAGAGGCCATTTCGGCCCATCGAGCCTGCACCGACTCAGTACTGGGCCCTTTGCTTTTTCTGGTATATATCAATGATTTGGATTTGAATGTAGGAAGTATGATTAAGAAGTTTGCAGATGATACAAAAATTGGCCGTGTGGTTAATAATGAAACAGAATGCTGTAGACCGCAGGAAGATATCAATGGACTCGTCTAGTGGGCAGAACAGTGGCAAATGGAATTCAGTTGGAATACACAATAAATGGTAGGACACTGAGAAATGCAGAGGATCAGCGGGACCTTGGAGTGCATGTCCACAGATCCCTGAAGGTAGCAGGACAGGTAGATAAAGTGGTTAAGCAGGCATACGGGATACTTGCCTTTATTAGCCGAGGCGTAGAATATAAGAGCGGGGAGGTTATGCTTCAACTGTATAAAACACTAGTTAGGCCGCAGCTAGAGTGCCGCGTGCAGTTCTGGTCACCACATTACAAGAAGGATGCGATTGCACTAGAGAAGGTGCAGAGGAGATTTCCGAGGATGTTGCCTGGGCTGGGGAATTTTAGCTATGAGGAAAGATTGGATAGGCTGGGGTTGTTTTCTTTGGAATACAGGAGGCTGAGGCGAGACCTAATTGAGGTGTGTAAAATTATGAGGGGCCGAGATAGAGTGGATAGGAAGGACCTATTTCCCTTAGCAGAAGGGTCAATAATAGATTTCAAGTAATTGGTAGGAGGTTTACAGGGAATTTGAGGAGACATTTTTTCACCCAGTGAATGGTGGGGGTCTGGAATGCACTGCCTGAAAGGGTGGTAGAGGCAGAAACCCTC
The DNA here is from genome assembly GCF_052327205.1 of Somniosus microcephalus. Lineage (NCBI taxonomy): Eukaryota > Metazoa > Chordata > Chondrichthyes > Squaliformes > Somniosidae > Somniosus > Somniosus microcephalus. The sequence goes on from NC_141005.1 coordinate 22,925,359, forward strand.
ATCACGTTTAAAAAGTACTTGGATATGCACTTGAACTGCCGTAACCTACAAGGCTACGGACCAAGTGCTGTAAAGTGGGATTTGGGTGGATTGCTCTTTGTCGGCTGGCACGGACAAGATGGGCCGAATGGCCTCCTTCTGTGCTGTAAATTTCTATGATTCTGCCTGATCATGTGACATCTGCCCACACGACTTCTACAAATGTTATTACATTGTAGCCAGGATTGTTTAGTTTCCAATTCCGCCCATTTTGAAGCCAGGTCTCCGTTATGGCTACTATTGCCTAACCCCATGTGGCAACTTGCGCCTGCAACTCGTCAATCTTATTTGTAACACTCCTCGCATTAACACACATGCATTTCAACAGCATGCTAGTTGGCTTTGCTTTTTTCCTGAATTTAACTGCTGCTCTTTCTACATTCTTCTTTGTTCTGTTGCTGTTTGTCCCTCCGAGTTTTCTATGCACCTTGTCTCTCCTCTCTGCTGCTGTGTCCTGGTGGCCCTCCGCCAGTGTGTGTATTTTGGCTATCTTATTTTCTTCTTCTGCTTATTTCGGCCCTGTGTCTGGAGCCCCTTGCATTTGTGTAGCAGCAGGAGAATGTGCAGCGAAGAAATGGTCAAAGGAAAGCGAGAGAGAGAGAGAGAGAGAGAGAGAGCAGCAAAAAGGATGTTGATTGATTAAGAGCAGTGTGTGCGCGTGTGTGTGCAAAACGTTGAGCAGCCTGTGGCGGCAGCAAAAGCCTACTGCACCTGGTATTCCCAGGCAGTCTCCCATCCAAGTACTAACCAGGCCTGACGCTGCTTAGCTTCCGAGATCAGACGAGATCGGGCGCATTCAGACTAGTATGGCCGTAGGCATATGCTAGCTGGCTTTCTCTTTACTTAAAGCTGTCGCCCATTTTTTTCTCTTCTACGCATTCATACAAGTATTCAACACTCAATTTACATTTACAAATTTTACTCCTCCCGCAACCCCCCACCCCCCCTCCACCTCTTCTTGCTGCTCTGCCTCCCACACAAACAAACTACAAGCCCAACCCTTCATTGCCTTCTATTCAAATATTACATCAAATAAACATGCTCAAACACCAAGTCTTAAGGGCTGTAGCATCTTTCAAACTGGACAAATACCCAGGCCCGCATCAAATCTATCCCACACTCTTAAGAGAAGTAAGACACCAAATAGCACAGGCTCTCACCATCATTTTACAATCCTCTCTGGCTACAGGTGTGGTGCCCGACCACTGGAGGACTGCTAACGTGCTACCGCTCTTTCAAAAGGGAGAGAGGGATAGACCGCATAATTACAGGACAGTCAGCCTAACCTCGGTGGTGGGAAAATTATTGGAAAAAGTTCTGAGGGACAGGAGAAATCTTCATTTAGAAAGACACGGATTAATCAGGGACAGTCAGCATGGATTTCTTAACGGAAGGTCGTGTCTGACTAACGCAATTCAATTTTTCGAGGAGGTAACAAGGAGGGTCGATGAGGGTAGTGCCTTTGATGTAGTCTATATGGATTTTAGCAAGGCTTTTGATAAGGTCCCGCATGCCAGATTGGTCACGAAAGTAAAAGCCCATGGGATCCAAGGCAAAGTGGCAAGTTGGATCCAAAATTGGCTCAGAGGCAGGAAACAAAGGGTAATGGTCGAAGGGTGTTTTTGTGACCGGAAGGCTGTTTCCAGTGGGGTTCCGCAGGGCTCACAGAATCACAGAAACCCCACAGTGCAGATAGAGGCCATTTCGGCCCATCGAGCCTGCACCGACTCAGTACTGGGCCCTTTGCTTTTTCTGGTATATATCAATGATTTGGATTTGAATGTAGGAAGTATGATTAAGAAGTTTGCAGATGATACAAAAATTGGCCGTGTGGTTAATAATGAAACAGAATGCTGTAGACTGCAGGAAGATATCAATGGACTCGTCTAGTGGGCAGAACAGTGGCAAATGGAATTCAGTTGGAATACACAATAAATGGTAGGACACTGAGAAATGCAGAGGATCAGCGGGACCTTGGAGTGCATGTCCACAGATCCCTGAAGGTAGCAGGACAGGTAGATAAAGTGGTTAAGCAGGCATACGGGATACTTGCCTTTATTAGCCGAGGCGTAGAATATAAGAGCGGGGAGGTTATGCTTCAACTGTATAAAACACTAGTTAGGCCGCAGCTAGAGTGCCGCGTGCAGTTCTGGTCACCACATTACAAGAAGGATGCGATTGCACTAGAGAAGGTGCAGAGGAGATTTCCGAGGATGTTGCCTGGGCTGGGGAATTTTAGTTATGAGGAAAGATTGGATAGGCTGGGGTTGTTTTCTTTGGAACACAGGAGGCTGAGGCGAGACCTAATTGAGGTGTGTAAAATTATGAGGGGCCGAGATAGAGTGGATAGGAAGGACCTATTTCCCTTAGCAGAAGGGTCAATAATAGATTTCAAGTAATTGGTAGGAGGTTTACAGGGAATTTGAGGAGACATTTTTTCACCCAGTGAATGGTGGGGGTCTGGAATGCACTGCCTGAAAGGGTGGTAGAGGCAGAAACCCTCATCACGTTTAAAAAGTACTTGGATATGCACTTGAACTGCCGTAACCTACAAGGCTACGGACCAAGTGCTGTAAAGTGGGATTTGGGTGGATTGCTCTTTGTCGGCTGGCACGGACAAGATGGGCCGAATGGCCTCCTTCTGTGCTGTAAATTTCTATGATTCTGCCTGATCATGTGACATCTGCCCACACGACTTCTACAAATGTTATTACATTGTAGCCAGGATTGTTTAGTTTCCAATTCCGCCCATTTTGAAGCCAGGTCTCCGTTATGGCTACTATTGCATAACCCCATGTGGCAACTTGCGCCTGCAACTCGTCAATCTCATTTGTAACGCTCCTCGCATTAACACACATGCATTTCAACAGCATGCTAGTTGGCTTTGCTTTTTTCCTGAATTTAACTGCTGCTCTTTCTACATTCTTCTTTGTTCTGTTGCTGTTTGTCCCTCCGAGTTTTCTATGCACCTTGTCTCTCCTCTCTGCTGCTGTGTCCTGGTGGCCCTCCGCCAGTGTGTGTATTTTGGCTATCTTATTTTCTTCTTCTGCTTATTTCGGCCCTGTGTCTGGAGCCCCTTGCATTTGTGTAGCAGCAGGAGAATGTGCAGCGAAGAAATGGTCAAAGGAAAGCGAGAGAGAGAGACAGAGAGAGAGAGAGAGAGAGAGCAGCAAAAAGGATGTTGATTGATTAAGAGCAGTGTGTGCGCGTGTGTGTGCAAAACGTTGAGCAGCCTGTGGCGGCAGCAAAAGCCTACTGCACCTGGTATCCCCAGGCGGTCTCCCATCCAAGTACTAACCAGGCCTGACTCTGCTTAGCTTCCGAGATCAGACGAGATCGGGCGTATTCAGACTAGTATGGCCGTAGGCATATGCTAGCTGGCTTTCTCTTTACTTAAAGCTGTCGCCCATTTTTTTCTCTTCTACGCATTCATACAAGTATTCAACACTCAATTTACATTTACAAATTTTACTCCTCCCGCAACCCCCCACCCCCCCTCCACCTCTTCTTGCTGCTCTGCCTCCCACACAAACAAACTACAAGCCCAACCCTTCATTGCCTTCTATTCAAATATTACATCAAATAAACATGCTCAAACACCAAGTCTTAAGGGCTGTAGCATCTTTCAAACTGGACAAATACCCAGGCCCGCATCAAATCTATCCCACACTCTTAAGAGAAGTAAGACACCAAATAGCACAGGCTCTCACCATCATTTTACAATCCTCTCTGGCTACAGGTGTGGTGCCCGACCACTGGAGGACTGCTAACGTGCTACCGTTCTTTCAAAAGGGAGAGAGGGATAGACCGCATAATTACAGGCCAGTCAGCCTAACCTCGGTGGTGGGAAAATTATTGGAAAAAGTTCTGAGGGACAGGAGAAATCTTCATTTAGAAAGACACGGATTAATCAGGGACAGTCAGCATGGATTTCTTAACGGAAGGTCGTGTCTGACTAATGCAATTCAATTTTTCGAGGAGGTAACAAGGAGGGTCGATGAGGGTAGTGCCTTTGATGTAGTCTATATGGATTTTAGCAAGGCTTTTGATAAGGTCCCGCATGCCAGATTGGTCACGAAAGTAAAAGCCCATGGGATCCAAGGCAAAGTGGCAAGTTGGATCCAAAATTGGCTCAGAGGCAGGAAACAAAGGGTAATGGTCGAAGGGTGTTTTTGTGACCGGAAGGCTGTTTCCAGTGGGGTTCCGCAGGGCTCACAGAATCACAGAAACCCCACAGTGCAGATAGAGGCCATTTCGGCCCATCGAGCCTGCACCGACTCAGTACTGGGCCCTTTGCTTTTTCTGGTATATATCAATGATTTGGATTTGAATGTAGGAAGTATGATTAAGAAGTTTGCAGATGATACAAAAATTGGCCGTGTGGTTAATAATGAAACAGAATGCTGTAGACTGCAGGAAGATATCAATGGACTCGTCTAGTGGGCAGAACAGTGGCAAATGGAATTCAGTTGGAATACACAATAAATGGTAGGACACTGAGAAATGCAGAGGATCAGCGGGACCTTGGAGTGCATGTCCACAGATCCCTGAAGGTAGCAGGACAGGTAGATAAAGTGGTTAAGCAGGCATACGGGATACTTGCCTTTATTAGCCGAGGCGTAGAATATAAGAGCGGGGAGGTTATGCTTCAACTGTATAAAACACTAGTTAGGCCGCAGCTAGAGTGCCGCGTGCAGTTCTGGTCACCACATTACAAGAAGGATGCGATTGCACTAGAGAAGGTGCAGAGGAGATTTCCGAGGATGTTGCCTGGGCTGGGGAATTTTAGTTATGAGGAAAGATTGGATAGGCTGGGGTTGTTTTCTTTGGAACACAGGAGGCTGAGGTGAGACCTAATTGAGGTGTGTAAAATTATGAGGGGCCGAGATAGAGTGGATAGGAAGGACCTATTTCCCTTAGCAGAAGGGTCAATAATAGATTTCAAGTAATTGGTAGGAGGTTTACAGGGAATTTGAGGAGACATTTTTTCACCCAGTGAATGGTGGGGGTCTGGAATGCACTGCCTGAAAGGGTGGTAGAGGCAGAAACCCTCATCACGTTTAAAAAGTACTTGGATATGCACTTGAACTGCCGTAACCTACAAGGCTACGGACCAAGTGCTGTAAAGTGGGATTTGGGTGGATTGCTCTTTGTCGGCTGGCACGGACAAGATGGGCCGAATGGCCTCCTTCTGTGCTGTAAATTTCTATGATTCTGCCTGATCATGTGACATCTGCCCACACGACTTCTACAAATGTTATTACATTGTAGCCAGGATTGTTTAGTTTCCAATTCCGCCCATTTTGAAGCCAGGTCTCCGTTATGGCTACTATTGCATAACCCCATGTGGCAACTTGCGCCTGCAACTCGTCAATCTTATTTGTAACACTCCTCGCATTAACACACATGCATTTCAACAGCATGCTAGTTGGCTTTGCTTTTTTCCTGAATTTAACTGCTGCTCTTTCTACATTCTTCTTTGTTCTGTTGCTGTTTGTCCCTCCGAGTTTTCTATGCACCTTGTCTCTCCTCTCTGCTGCTGTGTCCTGGTGGCCCTCCGCCAGTGTGTGTATTTTGGCTATCTTATTTTCTTCTTCTGCTTATTTCGGCCCTGTGTCTGGAGCCCCTTGCATTTGTGTAGCAGCAGGAGAATGTGCAGCGAAGAAATGGTCAAAGGAAAGCGAGAGAGAGAGAGAGAGAGAGAGAGCAGCAAAAAGGATGTTGATTGATTAAGAGCAGTGTGTGCGCGTGTGTGTGCAAAACGTTGAGCAGCCTGTAGCGGCAGCAAAAGCCTACTGCACCTGGTATTCCCAGGCGGTCTCCCATCCAAGTACTAACCAGGCCTGACTCTGCTTAGCTTCCGAGATCAGACGAGATCGGGCGCATTCAGACTAGTATGGCCGTAGGCATATGCTGGCTGGCTTTCTCTTTACTTAAAGCTGTCGCCCATTTTTTTCTCTTCTACGCATTCATACAAGTATTCAACACTCAATTTACATTTACAAATTTTACTCCTCCCGCAACCCCCCACCCCCCCTCCACCTCTTCTTGCTGCTCTGCCTCCCACACAAACAAACTACAAGCCCAACCCTTCATTGCCTTCTATTCAAATATTACATCAAATAAACATGCTCAAACACCAAGTCTTAAGGGCTGTAGCATCTTTCAAACTGGACAAATACCCAGGCCCGCATCAAATCTATCCCACACTCTTAAGAGAAGTAAGACACCAAATAGCACAGGCTCTCACCATCATTTTACAATCCTCTCTGGCTACAGGTGTGGTGCCCGACCACTGGAGGACTGCTAACGTGCTACCGTTCTTTCAAAAGGGAGAGAGGGATAGACCGCATAATTACAGGCCAGTCAGCCTAACCTCGGTGGTGGGTAAATTATTGGAAAAAGTTCTGAGGGACAGGAGAAATCTTCATTTAGAAAGACACGGATTAATCAGGGACAGTCAGCATGGATTTCTTAACGGAAGGTCGTGTCTGACTAACGCAATTCAATTTTTCGAGGAGGTAACAAGGAGGGTCGATGAGGGTAGTGCCTTTGATGTAGTCTATATGGATTTTAGCAAGGCTTTTGATAAGGTCCCGCATGCCAGATTGGTCACGAAAGTAAAAGCCCATGGGATCCAAGGCAAAGTGGCAAGTTGGATCCAAAATTGGCTCAGAGGCAGGAAACAAAGGGTAATGGTCGAAGGGTGTTTTTGTGACCGGAAGGCTGTTTCCAGTGGGGTTCCGCAGGGCTCACAGAATCACAGAAACCCCACAGTGCAGATAGAGGCCATTTCGGCCCATCGAGCCTGCACCGACTCAGTACTGGGCCCTTTGCTTTTTCTGGTATATATCAATGATTTGGATTTGAATGTAGGAAGTATGATTAAGAAGTTTGCAGATGATACAAAAATTGGCCGTGTGGTTAATAATGAAACAGAATGCTGTAGACTGCAGGAAGATATCAATGGACTCGTCTAGTGGGCAGAACAGTGGCAAATGGAATTCAGTTGGAATACACAATAAATGGTAGGACACTGAGAAATGCAGAGGATCAGCGGGACCTTGGAGTGCATGTCCACAGATCCCTGAAGGTAGCAGGACAGGTAGATAAAGTGGTTAAGCAGGCATACGGGATACTTGCCTTTATTAGCCGAGGCGTAGAATATAAGAGCGGGGAGGTTATGCTTCAACTGTATAAAACACTAGTTAGGCCGCAGCTAGAGTGCCGCGTGCAGTTCTGGTCACCACATTACAAGAAGGATGCGATTGCACTAGAGAAGGTGCAGAGGAGATTTCCGAGGATGTTGCCTGGGCTGGCGAATTTTAGTTATGAGGAAAGATTGGATAGGCTGGGGTTGTTTTCTTTGGAACACAGGAGGCTGAGGCGAGACCTAATTGAGGTGTGTAAAATTATGAGGGGCCGAGATAGAGTGGATAGGAAGGACCTATTTCCCTTAGCAGAAGGGTCAATAATAGATTTCAAGTAATTGGTAGGAGGTTTACAGGGAATTTGAGGAGACATTTTTTCACCCAGTGAATGGTGGGGGTCTGGAATGCACTGCCTGAAAGGGTGGTAGAGGCAGAAACCCTCATCACGTTTAAAAAGTACTTGGATATGCACTTGAACTGCCGTAACCAACAAGGCTACGGACCAAGTGCTGTAAAGTGGGATTTGGGTGGATTGCTCTTTGTCGGCTGGCACGGACAAGATGGGCCGAATGGCCTCCTTCTGTGCTGTAAATTTCTATGATTCTGCCTGATCATGTGACATCTGCCCACACGACTTCTACAAATGTTATTACATTGTAGCCAGGATTGTTTAGTTTCCAATTCCGCCCATTTTGAAGCCAGGTCTCCGTTATGGCTACTATTGCATAACCCCATGTGGCAACTTGCGCCTGCAACTCGTCAATCTTATTTGTAACACTCCTCGCATTAACACACATGCATTTCAACAGCATGCTAGTTGGCTTTGCTTTTTTCCTGAATTTAACTGCTGCTCTTTCTACATTCTTCTTTGTTCTGTTGCTGTTTGTCCCTCCGAGTTTTCTATGCACCTTGTCTCTCCTCTCTGCTGCTGTGTCCTGGTGGCCCTCCGCCAGTGTGTATATTTTGGCTATCTTATTTTCTTCTTCTGCTTATTTCGGCCCTGTGTCTGGAGCCCCTTGCATTTGTGTAGCAGCAGGAGAATGTGCAGCGAAGAAATGGTCAAAGGAAAGCGAGAGAGAGAGAGAGAGCAGCAAAAAGGATGTTGATTGATTAAGAGCAGTGTGTGCGCGTGTGTGTGCAAAACGTTGAGCAGCCTGTGGCGGCAGCAAAAGCCTACTGCACCTGGCATTCCCAGGCAGTCTCCCATCCAAGTACTAACCAGGCCTGACTCTGCTTAGCTTCCGAGATCAGACGAGATCGGGCGTATTCAGACTAGTATGGCCGTAGGCATATGCTAGCTGGCTTTCTCTTTACTTAAAGCTGTCGCCCATTTTTTTCTCTTCTACGCATTCATACAAGTATTCAACACTCAATTTACATTTACAAATTTTACTCCTCCCGCAACCCCCCACCCCCCCTCCACCTCTTCTTGCTGCTCTGCCTCCCACACAAACAAACTACAAGCCCAACCCTTCATTGCCTTCTATTCAAATATTACATCAAATAAACATGCTCAAACACCAAGTCTTAAGGGCTGTAGCATCTTTCAAACTGGACAAATACCCAGGCCCGCATCAAATCTATCCCACACTCTTAAGAGAAGTAAGACACCAAATAGCACAGGCTCTCACCATCATTTTACAATCCTCTCTGGCTACAGGTGTGGTGCCCGACCACTGGAGGACTGCTAACGTGCTACCGTTCTTTCAAAAGGGAGAGAGGGATAGACCGCATAATTACAGGCCAGTCAGCCTAACCTCGGTGGTGGGAAAATTATTGGAAAAAGTTCTGAGGGACAGGAGAAATCTTCATTTAGAAAGACACGGATTAATCAGGGACAGTCAGCATGGATTTCTTAACGGAAGGTCGTGTCTGACTAACGCAATTCAATTTTTCGAGGAGGTAACAAGGAGGGTCGATGAGGGTAGTGCCTTTGATGTAGTCTATATGGATTTTAGCAAGGCTTTTGATAAGGTCCCGCATGCCAGATTGGTCACGAAAGTAAAAGCCCATGGGATCCAAGGCAAAGTGGCAAGTTGGATCCAAAATTGGCTCAGAGACAGGAAACAAAGGGTAATGGTCGAAGGGTGTTTTTGTGACCGGAAGGCTGTTTCCAGTGGGGTTCCGCAGGGCTCACAGAATCACAGAAACCCCACAGTGCAGATAGAGGCCATTTCGGCCCATCGAGCCTGCACCGACTCAGTACTGGGCCCTTTGCTTTTTCTGGTATATATCAATGATTTGGATTTGAATGTAGGAAGTATGATTAAGAAGTTTGCAGATGATACAAAAATTGGCCGTGTGGTTAATAATGAAACAGAATGCTGTAGACTGCAGGAAGATATCAATGGACTCGTCTAGTGGGCAGAACAGTGGCAAATGGAATTCAGTTGGAATACACAATAAATGGTAGGACACTGAGAAATGCAGAGGATCAGCGGGACCTTGGAGTGCATGTCCACAGATCCCTGAAGGTAGCAGGACAGGTAGATAAAGTGGTTAAGCAGGCATACGGGATACTTGCCTTTATTAGCCGAGGCGTAGAATATAAGAGCGGGGAGGTTATGCTTCAACTGTATAAAACACTAGTTAGGCCGCAGCTAGAGTGCCGCGTGCAGTTCTGGTCACCACATTACAAGAAGGATGCGATTGCACTAGAGAAGGTGCAGAGGAGATTTCCGAGGATGTTGCCTGGGCTGGGGAATTTTAGTTATGAGGAAAGATTGGATAGGCTGGGGTTGTTTTCTTTGGAACACAGGAGGCTGAGGCGAGACCTAATTGAGGTGTGTAAAATTATGAGGGGCCGAGATAGAGTGGATAGGAAGGACCTATTTCCCTTAGCAGAAGGGTCAATAATAGATTTCAAGTAATTGGTAGGAGGTTTACAGGGAATTTGAGGAGACATTTTTTCACCCAGTGAATGGTGGGGGTCTGGAATGCACTGCCTGAAAGGGTGGTAGAGGCAGAAACCCTCATCACGTTTAAAAAGTACTTGGATATGCACTTGAACTGCCGTAACCAACAAGGCTACGGACCAAGTGCTGTAAAGTGGGATTTGGGTGGATTGCTCTTTGTCGGCTGGCACGGACAAGATGGGCCGAATGGCCTCCTTCTGTGCTGTAAATTTCTATGATTCTGCCTGATCATGTGACATCTGCCCACACGACTTCTACAAATGTTATTACATTGTAGCCAGGATTGTTTAGTTTCCAATTCCGCCCATTTTGAAGCCAGGTCTCCGTTATGGCTACTATTGCATAACCCCATGTGGCAACTTGCGCCTGCAACTCGTCAATCTTATTTGTAACACTCCTCGCATTAACACACATGCATTTCAACAGCATGCTAGTTGGCTTTGCTTTTTTCCTGAATTTAACTGCTGCTCTTTCTACATTCTTCTTTGTTCTGTTGCTGTTTGTCCCTCCGAGTTTTCTATGCACCTTGTCTCTCCTCTCTGCTGCTGTGTCCTGGTGGCCCTCCGCCAGTGTGTGTATTTTGGCTATCTTATTTTCTTCTTCTGCTTATTTCGGCCCTGTGTCTGGAGCCCCTTGCATTTGTGTAGCAGCAGGAGAATGTGCAGCGAAGAAATGGTCAAAGGAAAGCGAGAGAGAGAGACAGAGAGAGAGAGAGAGAGAGAGAGAGCAGCAAAAAGGATGTTGATTGATTAAGAGCAGTGTGTGCGCGTGTGTGTGCAAAACGTTGAGCAGCCTGTGGCGGCAGCAAAAGCCTACTGCACCCGGTATTCCCAGGCAGTCTCCCATCCAAGTACTAACCAGGCCTGACTCTGCTTAGCTTCCGAGATCAGACGAGATCGGGCGCATTCAGACTAGTATGGCCGTAGGCATATGCTAGCTGGCTTTCTCTTTACTTAAAGCTGTCGCCCATTTTTTTCTCTTCTACGCATTCATACAAGTATTCAACACTCAATTTACATTTACAAATTTTACTCCTCCCGCAACCCCCCACCCCCCCTCCACCTCTTCTTGCTGCTCTGCCTCCCACACAAACAAACTACAAGCCCAACCCTTCATTGCCTTCTATTCAAATATTACATCAAATAAACATGCTCAAACACCAAGTCTTAAGGGCTGTAGTATCTTTCAAACTGGACAAATACCCAGGCCCGCATCAAATCTATCCCACACTCTTAAGAGAAGTAAGACACCAAATAGCACAGGCTCTCACCATCATTTTACAATCCTCTCTGGCTACAGGTGTGGTGCCCGACCACTGGAGGACTGCTAACGTGCTACCGTTCTTTCAAAAGGGAGAGAGGGATAGACCGCATAATTACAGGCCAGTCAGCCTAACCTCGGTGGTGGGAAAATTATTGGAAAAAGTTCTGAGGGACAGGAGAAATCTTCATTTAGAAAGACACGGATTAATCAGGGACAGTCAGCGTGGATTTCTTAACGGAAGGTCGTGTCTGACTAACGCAATTCAATTTTTCGAGGAGGTAACAAGGAGGGTCGATGAGGGTAGTGCCTTTGATGTAGTCTATATGGATTTTAGCAAGGCTTTTGATAAGGTCCCGCATGCCAGATTGGTCACGAAAGTAAAAGCCCATGGGATCCAAGGCAAAGTGGCAAGTTGGATCCAAAATTGGCTCAGAGGCAGGAAACAAAGGGTAATGGTCGAAGGGTGTTTTTGTGACCGGAAGGCTGTTTCCAGTGGGGTTCCGCAGGGCTCACAGAATCACAGAAACCCCACAGTGCAGATAGAGGCCATTTCGGCCCATCGAGCCTGCACCGACTCAGTACTGGGCCCTTTGCTTTTTCTGGTATATATCAATGATTTGGATTTGAATGTAGGAAGTATGATTAAGAAGTTTGCAGATGATACAAAAATTGGCCGTGTGGTTAATAATGAAACAGAATGCTGTAGACTGCAGGAAGATATCAATGGACTCGTCTAGTGGGCAGAACAGTGGCAAATGGAATTCAGTTGGAATACACAATAAATGGTAGGACACTGAGAAATGCAGAGGATCAGCGGGACCTTGGAGTGCATGTCCACAGATCCCTGAAGGTAGCAGGACAGGTAGATAAAGTGGTTAAGCAGGCATACGGGATACTTGCCTTTATTAGCCGAGGCGTAGAATATAAGAGCGGGGAGGTTATGCTTCAACTGTATAAAACACTAGTTAGGCCGCAGCTAGAGTGCCGCGTGCAGTTCTGGTCACCACATTACAAGAAGGATGCGATTGCACTAGAGAAGGTGCAGAGGAGATTTCCGAGGATGTTGCCTGGGCTGGGGAATTTTAGTTATGAGGAAAGATTGGATAGGCTGGGGTTGTTTTCTTTGGAACACAGGAGGCTGAGGCGAGACCTAATTGAGGTGTGTAAAATTATGAGGGGCCGAGATAGAGTGGATAGGAAGGACCTATTTCCCTTAGCAGAAGGGTCAATAATAGATTTCAAGTAATTGGTAGGAGGTTTACAGGGAATTTGAGGAGACATTTTTTCACCCAGTGAATGGTGGGGGTCTGGAATGCACTGCCTGAAAGGGTGGTAGAGGCAGAAACCCTCATCACGTTTAAAAAGTACTTGGATATGCACTTGAACTGCCGTAACCTACAAGGCTACGGACCAAGTGCTGTAAAGTGGGATTTGGGTGGATTGCTCTTTGTCGGCTGGCACGGACAAGATGGGCCGAATGGCCTCCTTCTGTGCTGTAAATTTCTATGATTCTGCCTGATCATGTGACATCTGCCCACACGACTTCTACAAATGTTATTACATTGTAGCCAGGATTGTTTAGTTTCCAATTCCGCCCATTTTGAAGCCAGGTCTCCGTTATGGCTACTATTGCATAACCCCATGTGGCAACTTGCGCCTGCAACTCGTCAATCTCATTTGTAACGCTCCTCGCATTAACACACATGCATTTCAACAGCATGCTAGTTGGCTTTGCTTTTTTCCTGAATTTAACTGCTGCTCTTTCTACATTCTTCTTTGTTCTGTTGCTGTTTGTCCCTCCGAGTTTTCTATGCACCTTGTCTCTCCTCTCTGCTGCTGTGTCCTGGTGGCCCTCCGCCAGTGTGTGTATTTTGGCTATCTTATTTTCTTCTTCTGCTTATTTCGGCCCTGTGTCTGGAGCCCCTTGCATTTGTGTAGCAGCAGGAGAATGTGCAGCGAAGAAATGGTCAAAGGAAAGCGAGAGAGAGAGAGAGAGAGAGAGAGAGCAGCAAAAAGGATGTTGATTGATTAAGAGCAGTGTGTGCGCGTGTGTGTGCAAAACGTTGAGCAGCCTGTGGCGGCAGCAAAAGCCTACTGCACCTGGTATTCCCAGGCAGTCTCCCATCCAAGTACTAACCAGGCCTGACTCTGCTTAGCTTCCGAGATCAGACGAGATCGGGCGCATTCAGACTAGTATGGCCGTAGGCATATGCTAGCTGGCTTTCTCTTTACTTAAAGCTGTCGCCCATTTTTTTCTCTTCTACGCATTCATACAAGTATTCAACACTCAATTTACATTTACAAATTTTACTCCTCCCGCAACCCCCCACCCCCCCTCCACCTCTTCTTGCTGCTCTGCCTCCCACACAAACAAACTACAAGCCCAACCCTTCATTGCCTTCTATTCAAATATTACATCAAATAAACATGCTCAAACACCAAGTCTTAAGGGCTGTAGCATCTTTCAAACTGGACAAATACCCAGGCCCGCATCAAATCTATCCCACACTCTTAAGAGAAGTAAGACACCAAATAGCACAGGCTCTCACCATCATTTTACAATCCTCTCTGGCTACAGGTGTGGTGCCCGACCACTGGAGGACTGCTAACGTGCTACCGTTCTTTCAAAAGGGAGAGAGGGATAGACCGCATAATTACAGGCCAGTCAGCCTAACCTCGGTGGTGGGAAAATTATTGGAAAAAGTTCTGAGGGACAGGAGAAATCTTCATTTAGAAAGACACGGATTAATCAGGGACAGTCAGCATGGATTTCTTAACGGAAGGTCGTGTCTGACTAACGCAATTCAATTTTTCGAGGAGGTAACAAGGAGGGTCGATGAGGGTAGTGCCTTTGATGTAGTCTATATGGATTTTAGCAAGGCTTTTGATAAGGTCCCGCATGCCAGATTGGTCACGAAAGTAAAAGCCCATGGGATCCAAGGCAAAGTGGCAAGTTGGATCCAAAATTGGCTCAGAGGCAGGAAACAAAGGGTAATGGTCGAAGGGTGTTTTTGTGACCGGAAGGCTGTTTCCAGTGGGGTTCCGCAGGGCTCAGAGAATCACAGAAACCCCACAGTGCAGATAGAGGCCATTTCGGCCCATCGAGCCTGCACCGACTCAGTACTGGGCCCTTTGCTTTTTCTGGTATATATCAATGATTTGGATTTGAATGTAGGAAGTATGATTAAGAAGTTTGCAGATGATACAAAAATTGGCCGTGTGGTTAATAATGAAACAGAATGCTGTAGACTGCAGGAAGATATCAATGGACTCGTCTAGTGGGCAGAACAGTGGCAAATGGAATTCAGTTGGAATACACAATAAATGGTAGGACACTGAGAAATGCAGAGGATCAGCGGGACCTTGGAGTGCATGTCCACAGATCCCTGAAGGTAGCAGGACAGGTAGATAAAGTGGTTAAGCAGGCATACGGGATACTTGCCTTTATTAGCCGAGGCGTAGAATATAAGAGCGGGGAGGTTATGCTTCAACTGTATAAAACACTAGTTAGGCCGCAGCTAGAGTGCCGCGTGCAGTTCTGGTCACCACATTACAAGAAGGATGCGATTGCACTAGAGAAGGTGCAGAGGAGATTTCCGAGGATGTTGCCTGGGCTGGGGAATTTTAGCTATGAGGAAAGATTGGATAGGCTGGGGTTGTTTTCTTTGGAATACAGGAGGCTGAGGCGAGACCTAATTGAGGTGTGTAAAATTATGAGGGGCCGAGATAGAGTGGATAGGAAGGACCTATTTCCCTTAGCAGAAGGGTCAATAATAGATTTCAAGTAATTGGTAGGAGGTTTACAGGGAATTTGAGGAGACATTTTTTCACCCAGTGAATGGTGGGGGTCTGGAATGCACTGCCTGAAAGGGTGGTAGAGGCAGAAACCCTCATCACGTTTAAAAAGTACTTGGATATGCACTTGAACTGCCGTAACCTACAAGGCTACGGACCAAGTGCTGTAAAGTGGGATTTGGGTGGATTGCTCTTTGTCGGCTGGCACGGACAAGATGGGCCGAATGGCCTCCTTCTGTGCTGTAAATTTCTATGATTCTGCCTGATCATGTGACATCTGCCCACACGACTTCTACAAATGTTATTACATTGTAGCCAGGATTGTTTAGTTTCCAATTCCGCCCATTTTGAAGCCAGGTCTCCGTTATGGCTACTATTGCATAACCCCATGTGGCAACTTGCGCCTGCAACTCGTCAATCTCATTTGTAACGCTCCTCGCATTAACACACATGCATTTCAACAGCATGCTAGTTGGCTTTGCTTTTTTCCTGAATTTAACTGCTGCTCTTTCTACATTCTTCTTTGTTCTGTTGCTGTTTGTCCCTCCGAGTTTTCTATGCACCTTGTCTCTCCTCTCTGCTGCTGTGTCCTGGTGGCCCTCCGCCAGTGTGTGTATTTTGGCTATCTTATTTTCTTCTTCTGCTTATTTCGGCCCTGTGTCTGGAGCCCCTTGCATTTGTGTAGCAGCAGGAGAATGTGCAGCGAAGAAATGGTCAAAGGAAAGCGAGAGAGAGAGACAGAGAGAGAGAGAGAGAGAGCAGCAAAAAGGATGTTGATTGATTAAGAGCAGTGTGTGCGCGTGTGTGTGCAAAACGTTGAGCAGCCTGTGGCGGCAGCAAAAGCCTACTGCACCTGGTATTCCCAGGCGGTCTCCCATCCAAGTACTAACCAGGCCTGTCTCTGCTTAGCTTCCGAGATCAGACGAGATCGGGCGCATTCAGACTAGTATGGCCGTAGGCATATGCTAGCTGGCTTTCTCTTTACTTAAAGCTGTCGCCCATTTTTTTCTCTTCTACGCATTCATACAAGTATTCAACACTCAATTTACATTTACAAATTTTACTCCTCCCGCAACCCCCCACCCCCCCTCCACCTCTTCTTGCTGCTCTGCCTCCCACACAAACAAACTACAAGCCCAACCCTTCATTGCCTTCTATTCAAATATTACATCAAATAAACATGCTCAAACACCAAGTCTTAAGGGCTGTAGCATCTTTCAAACTGGACAAATACCCAGGCCCGCATCAAATCTATCCCACACTCTTAAGAGAAGTAAGACACCAAATAGCACAGGCTCTCACCATCATTTTACAATCCTCTCTGGCTACAGGTGTGGTGCCCGACCACTGGAGGACTGCTAACGTGCTACCGTTCTTTCAAAAGGGAGAGAGGGATAGACCGCATAATTACAGGACAGTCAGCCTAACCTCGGTGGTGGGAAAATTATTGGAAAAAGTTCTGAGGGACAGGAGAAATCTTCATTTAGAAAGACACGGATTAATCAGGGACAGTCAGCATGGATTTCTTAACGGAAGGTCGTGTCTGACTAACGCAATTCAATTTTTCGAGGAGGTAACAAGGAGGGTCGATGAGGGTAGTGCCTTTGATGTAGTCTATATGGATTTTAGCAAGGCTTTTGATAAGGTCCCGCATGCCAGATTGGTCACGAAAGTAAAAGCCCATGGGATCCAAGGCAAAGTGGCAAGTTGGATCCAAAATTGGCTCAGAGGCAGGAAACAAGGGTGTTTTTGTGACCGGAAGGCTGTTTCCAGTGGGGTTCCGCAGGGCTCACAGAATCACAGAAACCCCACAGTGCAGATAGAGGCCATTTCGGCCCATCGAGCCTGCACCGACTCAGTACTGGGCCCTTTGCTTTTTCTGGTATATATCAATGATTTGGATTTGAATGTAGGAAGTATGATTAAGAAGTTTGCAGATGATACAAAAATTGGCCGTGTGGTTAATAATGAAACAGAATGCTGTAGACTGCAGGAAGATATCAATGGACTCGTCTAGTGGGCAGAACAGTGGCAAATGGAATTCAGTTGGAATACACAATAAATGGTAGGACACTGAGAAATGCAGAGGATCAGCGGGACCTTGGAGTGCATGTCCACAGATCCCTGAAGGTAGCAGGACAGGTAGATAAAGTGGTTAAGCAGGCATACGGGATACTTGCCTTTATTAGCCGAGGCGTAGAATATAAGAGCGGGGAGGTTATGCTTCAACTGTATAAAACACTAGTTAGGCCGCAGCTAGAGTGCCGCGTGCAGTTCTGGTCACCACATTACAAGAAGGATGCGATTGCACGAGAGAAGGTGCAGAGGAGATTTCCGAGGATGTTGCCTGGGCTGGGGAATTTTAGTTATGAGGAAAGATTGGATAGGCTGGGGTTGTTTTCTTTGGAACACAGGAGGCTGAGGTGAGACCTAATTGAGGTGTGTAAAATTATGAGGGGCCGAGATAGAGTGGATAGGAAGGACCTATTTCCCTTAGCAGAAGGGTCAATAATAGATTTCAAGTAATTGGTAGGAGGTTTACAGGGAATTTGAGGAGACATTTTTTCACCCAGTGAATGGTGGGGGTCTGGAATGCACTGCCTGAAAGGGTGGTAGAGGCAGAAACCCTCATCACGTTTAAAAAGTACTTGGATATGCACTTGAACTGCCGTAACCTACAAGGCTACGGACCAAGTGCTGTAAAGTGGGATTTGGGTGGATTGCTCTTTGTCGGCTGGCACGGACAAGATGGGCCGAATGGCCTCCTTCTGTGCTGTAAATTTCTATGATTCTGCCTGATCATGTGACATCTGCCCACACGACTTCTACAAATGTTATTACATTGTAGCCAGGATTGTTTAGTTTCCAATTCCGCCCATTTTGAAGCCAGGTCTCCGTTATGGCTACTATTGCATAACCCCATGTGGCAACTTGCGCCTGCAACTCGTCAATCTTATTTGTAACGCTCCTCGCATTAACACACATGCATTTCAACAGCATGCTAGTTGGCTTTGCTTTTTTCCTGAATTTAACTGCTGCTCTTTCTACATTCTTCTTTGTTCTGTTGCTGTTTGTCCCTCCGAGTTTTCTATGCACCTTGTCTCTCCTCTCTGCTGCTGTGTCCTGGTGGCCCTCCGCCAGTGTGTGTATTTTGGCTATCTTATTTTCTTCTTCTGCTTATTTCGGCCCTGTGTCTGGAGCCCCTTGCATTTGTGTAGCAGCAGGAGAATGTGCAGCGAAGAAATGGTCAAAGGAAAGCGAGAGAGAGAGAGAGAGAGAGAGAGCAGCAAAAAGGATGTTGATTGATTAAGAGCAGTGTGTGCGCGTGTGTGTGCAAAACGTTGAGCAGCCTGTAGCGGCAGCAAAAGCCTACTGCACCTGGTATTCCCAGGCGGTCTCCCATCCAAGTACTAACCAGGCCTGACTCTGCTTAGCTTCCGAGATCAGACGAGATCGGGCGCATTCAGACTAGTATGGCCGTAGGCATATGCTAGCTGGCTTTCTCTTTACTTAAAGCTGTCGCCCATTTTTTTCTCTTCTACGCATTCATACAAGTATTCAACACTCAATTTACATTTACAAATTTTACTCCTCCCGCAACCCCCCACCCCCCCTCCACCTCTTCTTGCTGCTCTGCCTCCCACACAAACAAACTACAAGCCCAACCCTTCATTGCCTTCTATTCAAATATTACATCAAATAAACATGCTCAAACACCAAGTCTTAAGGGCTGTAGCATCTTTCAAACTGGACAAATACCCAGGCCCGCATCAAATCTATCCCACACTCTTAAGAGAAGTAAGACACCAAATAGCACAGGCTCTCACCATCATTTTACAATCCTCTCTGGCTACAGGTGTGGTGCCCGACCACTGGAGGACTGCTAACGTGCTACCGTTCTTTCAAAAGGGAGAGAGGGATAGACCGCATAATTACAGGCCAGTCAGCCTAACCTCGGTGGTGGGAAAATTATTGGAAAAAGTTCTGAGGGACAGGAGAAATCTTCATTTAGAAAGACACGGATTAATCAGGGACAGTCAGCATGGATTTCTTAACGGAAGGTCGTGTCTGACTAACGCAATTCAATTTTTCGAGGAGGTAACAAGGAGGGTCGATGAGGGTAGTGCCTTTGATGTAGTCTATATGGATTTTAGCAAGGCTTTTGATAAGGTCCCGCATGCCAGATTGGTCACGAAAGTAAAAGCCCATGGGATCCAAGGCAAAGTGGCAAGTTGGATCCAAAATTGGCTCAGAGGCAGGAAACAAAGGGTAATGGTCGAAGGGTGTTTTTGTGACCGGAAGGCTGTTTCCAGTGGGGTTCCGCAGGGCTCACAGAATCACAGAAACCCCACAGTGCAGATAGAGGCCATTTCGGCCCATCGAGCCTGCACCGACTCAGTACTGGGCCCTTTGCTTTTTCTGGTATATATCAATGATTTGGATTTGAATGTAGGAAGTATGATTAAGAAGTTTGCAGATGATACAAAAATTGGCCGTGTGGTTAATAATGAAACAGAATGCTGTAGACTGCAGGAAGATATCAATGGACTCGTCTAGTGGGCAGAACAGTGGCAAATGGAATTCAGTTGGAATACACAATAAATGGTAGGACACTGAGAAATGCAGAGGATCAGCGGGACCTTGGAGTGCATGTCCACAGATCCCTGAAGGTAGCAGGACAGGTAGATAAAGTGGTTAAGCAGGCATACGGGATACTTGCCTTTATTAGCCGAGGCGTAGAATATAAGAGCGGGGAGGTTATGCTTCAACTGTATAAAACACTAGTTAGGCCGCAGCTAGAGTGCCGCGTGCAGTTCTGGTCACCACATTACAAGAAGGATGCGATTGCACTAGAGAAGGTGCAGAGGAGATTTCCGAGGATGTTGCCTGGGCTGGGGAATTTTAGTTATGAGGAAAGATTGGATAGGCTGGGGTTGTTTTCTTTGGAACACAGGAGGCTGAGGTGAGACCTAATTGAGGTGTGTAAAATTATGAGGGGCCGAGATAGAGTGGATAGGAAGGACCTATTTCCCTTAGCAGAAGGGTCAATAATAGATTTCAAGTAATTGGTAGGAGGTTTACAGGGAATTTGAGGAGACATTTTTTCACCCAGTGAATGGTGGGGGTCTGGAATGCACTGCCTGAAAGGGTGGTAGAGGCAGAAACCCTCATCACGTTTAAAAAGTACTTGGATATGCACTTGAACTGCCGTAACCTACAAGGCTACGGACCAAGTGCTGTAAAGTGGGATTTGGGTGGATTGCTCTTTGTCGGCTGGCACGGACAAGATGGGCCGAATGGCCTCCTTCTGTGCTGTAAATTTCTATGATTCTGCCTGATCATGTGACATCTGCCCACACGACTTCTACAAATGTTATTACATTGTAGCCAGGATTGTTTAGTTTCCAATTCCGCCCATTTTGAAGCCAGGTCTCCGTTATGGCTACTATTGCATAACCCCATGTGGCAACTTGCGCCTGCAACTCGTCAATCTCATTTGTAACGCTCCTCGCATTAACACACATGCATTTCAACAGCATGCTAGTTGGCTTTGCTTTTTTCCTGAATTTAACTGCTGCTCTTTCTACATTCTTCTTTGTTCTGTTGCTGTTTGTCCCTCCGAGTTTTCTATGCACCTTGTCTCTCCTCTCTGCTGCTGTGTCCTGGTGGCCCTCCGCCAGTGTGTGTATTTTGGCTATCTTATTTTCTTCTTCTGCTTATTTTGGCCCTGTGTCTGGAGCCCCTTGCATTTGTGTAGCAGCAGGAGAATGTGCAGCGAAGAAATGGTCAAAGGAAAGCGAGAGAGAGAGACAGAGAGAGAGAGAGAGAGAGCAGCAAAAAGGATGTTGATTGATTAAGAGCAGTGTGTGCGCGTGTGTGTGCAAAACGTTGAGCAGCCTGTGGCGGCAGCAAAAGCCTACTGCACCTGGTATTCCCAGGCGGTCTCCCATCCAAGTACTAACCAGGCCTGACTCTGCTTAGCTTCCGAGATCAGACGAGATCGGGCGCATTCAGACTAGTATGGCCGTAGGCATATGCTAGCTGGCTTTCTCTTTACTTAAAGCTGTCGCCCATTTTTTTCTCTTCTACGCATTCATACAAGTATTCAACACTCAATTTACATTTACAAATTTTACTCCTCCCGCAACCCCCCACCCCCCCTCCACCTCTTCTTGCTGCTCTGCCTCCCACACAAACAAACTACAAGCCCAACCCTTCATTGCCTTCTATTCAAATATTACATCAAATAAACATGCTCAAACACCAAGTCTTAAGGGCTGTAGCATCTTTCAAACTGGACAAATACCCAGGCCCGCATCAAATCTATCCCACACTCTTAAGAGAAGTAAGACACCAAATAGCACAGGCTCTCACCATCATTTTACAATCCTCTCTGGCTACAGGTGTGGTGCCCGACCACTGGAGGACTGCTAACGTGCTACCGTTCTTTCAAAAGGGAGAGAGGGATAGACCGCATAATTACAGGCCAGTCAGCCTAACCTCGGTGGTGGGAAAATTATTGGAAAAAGTTCTGAGGGACAGGAGAAATCTTCATTTAGAAAGACACGGATTAATCAGGGACAGTCAGCATGGATTTCTTAACGGAAGGTCGTGTCTGACTAATGCAATTCAATTTTTCGAGGAGGTAACAAGGAGGGTCGATGAGGGTAGTGCCTTTGATGTAGTCTATATGGATTTTAGCAAGGCTTTTGATAAGGTCCCGCATGCCAGATTGGTCACGAAAGTAAAAGCCCATGGGATCCAAGGCAAAGTGGCAAGTTGGATCCAAAATTGGCTCAGAGGCAGGAAACAAAGGGTAATGGTCGAAGGGTGTTTTTGTGACCGGAAGGCTGTTTCCAGTGGGGTTCCGCAGGGCTCACAGAATCACAGAAACCCCACAGTGCAGATAGAGGCCATTTCGGCCCATCGAGCCTGCACCGACTCAGTACTGGGCCCTTTGCTTTTTCTGGTATATATCAATGATTTGGATTTGAATGTAGGAAGTATGATTAAGAAGTTTGCAGATGATACAAAAATTGGCCGTGTGGTTAATAATGAAACAGAATGCTGTAGACTGCAGGAAGATATCAATGGACTCGTCTAGTGGGCAGAACAGTGGCAAATGGAATTCAGTTGGAATACACAATAAATGGTAGGACACTGAGAAATGCAGAGGATCAGCGGGACCTTGGAGTGCATGTCCACAGATCCCTGAAGGTAGCAGGACAGGTAGATAAAGTGGTTAAGCAGGCATACGGGATACTTGCCTTTATTAGCCGAGGCGTAGAATATAAGAGCGGGGAGGTTATGCTTCAACTGTATAAAACACTAGTTAGGCCGCAGCTAGAGTGCCGCGTGCAGTTCTGGTCACCACATTACAAGAAGGATGCGATTGCACTAGAGAAGGTGCAGAGGAGATTTCCGAGGATGTTGCCTGGGCTGGGGAATTTTAGTTATGAGGAAAGATTGGATAGGCTGGGGTTGTTTTCTTTGGAACACAGGAGGCTGAGGCGAGACCTAATTGAGGTGTGTAAAATTATGAGGGGCCGAGATAGAGTGGATAGGAAGGACCTATTTCCCTTAGCAGAAGGGTCAATAATAGATTTCAAGTAATTGGTAGGAGGTTTACAGGGAATTTGAGGAGACATTTTTTCACCCAGTGAATGGTGGGGGTCTGGAATGCACTGCCTGAAAGGGTGGTAGAGGCAGAAACCCTCATCACGTTTAAAAAGTACTTGGATATGCACTTGAACTGCCGTAACCTACAAGGCTACGGACCAAGTGCTGTAAAGTGGGATTTGGGTGGATTGCTCTTTGTCGGCTGGCACGGACAAGATGGGCCGAATGGCCTCCTTCTGTGCTGTAAATTTCTATGATTCTGCCTGATCATGTGACATCTGCCCACACGACTTCTACAAATGTTATTACATTGTAGCCAGGATTGTTTAGTTTCCAATTCCGCCCATTTTGAAGCCAGGTCTCCGTTATGGCTACTATTGCATAACCCCATGTGGCAACTTGCGCCTGCAACTCGTCAATCTTATTTGTAACGCTCCTCGCATTAACACACATGCATTTCAACAGCATGCTAGTTGGCTTTGCTTTTTTCCTGAATTTAACTGCTGCTCTTTCTACATTCTTCTTTGTTCTGTTGCTGTTTGTCCCTCCGAGTTTTCTATGCACCTTGTCTCTCCTCTCTGCTGCTGTGTCCTGGTGGCCCTCCGCCAGTGTGTGTATTTTGGCTATCTTATTTTCTTCTTCTGCTTATTTCGGCCCTGTGTCTGGAGCCCCTTGCATTTGTGTAGCAGCAGGAGAATGTGCAGCGAAGAAATGGTCAAAGGAAAGCGAGAGAGAGAGAGAGAGAGAGAGAGAGCAGCAAAAAGGATGTTGATTGATTAAGAGCAGTGTGTGCGCGTGTGTGTGCAAAACGTTGAGCAGCCTGTAGCGGCAGCAAAAGCCTACTGCACCTGGTATTCCCAGGCGGTCTCCCATCCAAGTACTAACCAGGCCTGACTCTGCTTAGCTTCCGAGATCAGACGAGATCGGGCGCATTCAGACTAGTATGGCCGTAGGCATATGCTGGCTGGCTTTCTCTTTACTTAAAGCTGTCGCCCATTTTTTTCTCTTCTACGCATTCATACAAGTATTCAACACTCAATTTACATTTACAAATTTTACTCCTCCCGCAACCCCCCACCCCCCCTCCACCTCTTCTTGCTGCTCTGCCTCCCACACAAACAAACTACAAGCCCAACCCTTCATTGCCTTCTATTCAAATATTACATCAAATAAACATGCTCAAACACCAAGTCTTAAGGGCTGTAGCATCTTTCAAACTGGACAAATACCCAGGCCCGCATCAAATCTATCCCACACTCTTAAGAGAAGTAAGACACCAAATAGCACAGGCTCTCACCATCATTTTACAATCCTCTCTGGCTACAGGTGTGGTGCCCGACCACTGGAGGACTGCTAACGTGCTACCGTTCTTTCAAAAGGGAGAGAGGGATAGACCGCATAATTACAGGCCAGTCAGCCTAACCTCGGTGGTGGGTAAATTATTGGAAAAAGTTCTGAGGGACAGGAGAAATCTTCATTTAGAAAGACACGGATTAATCAGGGACAGTCAGCATGGATTTCTTAACGGAAGGTCGTGTCTGACTAACGCAATTCAATTTTTCGAGGAGGTAACAAGGAGGGTCGATGAGGGTAGTGCCTTTGATGTAGTCTATATGGATTTTAGCAAGGCTTTTGATAAGGTCCCGCATGCCAGATTGGTCACGAAAGTAAAAGCCCATGGGATCCAAGGCAAAGTGGCAAGTTGGATCCAAAATTGGCTCAGAGGCAGGAAACAAAGGGTAATGGTCGAAGGGTGTTTTTGTGACCGGAAGGCTGTTTCCAGTGGGGTTCCGCAGGGCTCACAGAATCACAGAAACCCCACAGTGCAGATAGAGGCCATTTCGGCCCATCGAGCCTGCACCGACTCAGTACTGGGCCCTTTGCTTTTTCTGGTATATATCAATGATTTGGATTTGAATGTAGGAAGTATGATTAAGAAGTTTGCAGATGATACAAAAATTGGCCGTGTGGTTAATAATGAAACAGAATGCTGTAGACTGCAGGAAGATATCAATGGACTCGTCTAGTGGGCAGAACAGTGGCAAATGGAATTCAGTTGGAATACACAATAAATGGTAGGACACTGAGAAATGCAGAGGATCAGCGGGACCTTGGAGTGCATGTCCACAGATCCCTGAAGGTAGCAGGACAGGTAGATAAAGTGGTTAAGCAGGCATACGGGATACTTGCCTTTATTAGCCGAGGCGTAGAATATAAGAGCGGGGAGGTTATGCTTCAACTGTATAAAACACTAGTTAGGCCGCAGCTAGAGTGCCGCGTGCAGTTCTGGTCACCACATTACAAGAAGGATGCGATTGCACTAGAGAAGGTGCAGAGGAGATTTCCGAGGATGTTGCCTGGGCTGGGGAATTTTAGTTATGAGGAAAGATTGGATAGGCTGGGGTTGTTTTCTTTGGAACACAGGAGGCTGAGGCGAGACCTAATTGAGGTGTGTAAAATTATGAGGGGCCGAGATAGAGTGGATAGGAAGGACCTATTTCCCTTAGCAGAAGGGTCAATAATAGATTTCAAGTAATTGGTAGGAGGTTTACAGGGAATTTGAGGAGACATTTTTTCACCCAGTGAATGGTGGGGGTCTGGAATGCACTGCCTGAAAGGGTGGTAGAGGCAGAAACCCTCATCACGTTTAAAAAGTACTTGGATATGCACTTGAACTGCCGTAACCTACAAGGCTACGGACCAAGTGCTGTAAAGTGGGATTTGGGTGGATTGCTCTTTGTCGGCTGGCACGGACAAGATGGGCCGAATGGCCTCCTTCTGTGCTGTAAATTTCTATGATTCTGCCTGATCATGTGACATCTGCCCACACGACTTCTACAAATGTTATTACATTGTAGCCAGGATTGTTTAGTTTCCAATTCCGCCCATTTTGAAGCCAGGTCTCCGTTATGGCTACTATTGCATAACCCCATGTGGCAACTTGCGCCTGCAACTCGTCAATCTTATTTGTAACACTCCTCGCATTAACACACATGCATTTCAACAGCATGCTAGTTGGCTTTGCTTTTTTCCTGAATTTAACTGCTGCTCTTTCTACATTCTTCTTTGTTCCGTTGCTGTTTGTCCCTCCGAGTTTTCTATGCACCTTGTCTCTCCTCTCTGCTGCTGTGTCCTGGTGGCCCTCCGCCAGTGTGTGTATTTTGGCTATCTTATTTTCTTCTTCTGCTTATTTTGGCCCTGTGTCTGGAGCCCCTTGCATTTGTGTAGCAGCAGGAGAATGTGCAGCGAAGAAATGGTCAAAGGAAAGCGAGAGAGAGAGAGAGAGAGAGAGAGCAGCAAAAAGGATGTTGATTGATTAAGAGCAGTGTGTGCGCGTGTGTGTGCAAAACGTTGAGCAGCCTGTAGCGGCAGCAAAAGCCTACTGCACCTGGTATTCCCAGGCGGTCTCCCATCCAAGTACTAACCAGGCCTGACTCTGCTTAGTTTCCGAGATCAGACGAGATCGGGCGCGTTCAGACTAGTATGGCCATAGGCATATGCTGGCTGGCTTTCTCTTTACTTAAAGCTGTCGCCCATTTTTTTCTCTTCTACGCATTCATACAAGTATTCAACACTCAATTTACATTTACAAATTTTACTCCTCCCGCAACCCCCCACCCCCCCTCCACCTCTTCTTGCTGCTCTGCCTCCCACACAAACAAACTACAAGCCCAACCCTTCATTGCCTTCTATTCAAATATTACATCAAATAAACATGCTCAAACACCAAGTCTTAAGGGCTGTAGCATCTTTCAAACTGGACAAATACCCAGGCCCGCATCAAATCTATCCCACACTCTTAAGGGAAGTAAGACACCAAATAGCACAGGCTCTCACCATCATTTTACAATCCTCTCTGGCTACAGGTGTGGTGCCCGACCACTGGAGGACTGCTAACGTGCTACCGTTCTTTCAAAAGGGAGAGAGGGATAGACCGCATAATTACAGGCCAGTCAGCCTAACCTCGGTGGTGGGAAAATTATTGGAAAAAGTTCTGAGGGACAGGAGAAATCTTCATTTAGAAAGACACGGATTAATCAGGGACAGTCAGCATGGATTTCTTAACGGAAGGTCGTGTCTGACTAACGCAATTCAATTTTTCGAGGAGGTAACAAGGAGGGTCGATGAGGGTAGTGCCTTTGATGTAGTCTATATGGATTTTAGCAAGGCTTTTGATAAGGTCCCGCATGCCAGATTGGTCACGAAAGTAAAAGCCCATGGGATCCAAGGCAAAGTGGCAAGTTGGATCCAAAATTGGCTCAGAGGCAGGAAACAAAGGGTAATGGTCGAAGGGTGTTTTTGTGACCGGAAGGCTGTTTCCAGTGGGGTTCCGCAGGGCTCACAGAATCACAGAAACCCCACAGTGCAGATAGAGGCCATTTCGGCCCATCGAGCCTGCACCGACTCAGTACTGGGCCCTTTGCTTTTTCTGGTATATATCAATGATTTGGATTTGAATGTAGGAAGTATGATTAAGAAGTTTGCAGATGATACAAAAATTGGCCGTGTGGTTAATAATGAAACAGAATGCTGTAGACTGCAGGAAGATATCAATGGACTCGTCTAGTGGGCAGAACAGTGGCAAATGGAATTCAGTTGGAATACACAATAAATGGTAGGACACTGAGAAATGCAGAGGATCAGCGGGACCTTGGAGTGCATGTCCACAGATCCCTGAAGGTAGCAGGACAGGTAGATAAAGTGGTTAAGCAGGCATACGGGATACTTGCCTTTATTAGCCGAGGCGTAGAATATAAGAGCGGGGAGGTTATGCTTCAACTGTATAAAACACTAGTTAGGCCGCAGCTAGCGTGCCGCGTGCAGTTCTGGTCACCACATTACAAGAAGGATGCGATTGCACTAGAGAAGGTGCAGAGGAGATTTCCGAGGATGTTGCCTGGGCTGGGGAATTTTAGTTATGAGGAAAGATTGGATAGGCTGGGGTTGTTTTCTTTGGAACACAGGAGGCTGAGGCGAGACCTAATTGAGGTGTGTAAAATTATGAGGGGCCGAGATAGAGTGGATAGGAAGGACCTATTTCCCTTAGCAGAAGGGTCAATAATAGATTTCAAGTAATTGGTAGGAGGTTTACAGGGAATTTGAGGAGACATTTTTTCACCCAGTGAATGGTGGGGGTCTGGAATGCACTGCCTGAAAGGGTGGTAGAGGCAGAAACCCTCATCACGTTTAAAAAGTACTTGGATATGCACTTGAACTGCCGTAACCTACAAGGCTACGGACCAAGTGCTGTAAAGTGGGATTTGGGTGGATTGCTCTTTGTCGGCTGGCACGGACAAGATGGGCCGAATGGCCTCCTTCTGTGCTGTAAATTTCTATGATTCTGCCTGATCATGTGACATCTGCCCACACGACTTCTACAAATGTTATTACATTGTAGCCAGGATTGTTTAGTTTCCAATTCCGCCCATTTTGAAGCCAGGTCTCCGTTATGGCTACTATTGCATAACCCCATGTGGCAACTTGCGCCTGCAACTCGTCAATCTTATTTGTAACACTCCTCGCATTAACACACATGCATTTCAACAGCATGCTAGTTGGCTTTGCTTTTTTCCTGAATTTAACTGCTGCTCTTTCTACATTCTTCTTTGTTCTGTTGCTGTTTGTCCCTCCGAGTTTTCTATGCACCTTGTCTCTCCTCTCTGCTGCTGTGTCCTGGTGGCCCTCCGCCAGTGTGTGTATTTTGGCTATCTTATTTTCTTCTTCTGCTTATTTTGGCCCTGTGTCTGGAGCCCCTTGCATTTGTGTAGCAGCAGGAGAATGTGCAGCGAAGAAATGGTCAAAGGAAAGCGAGAGAGAGAGAGAGAGCAGCAAAAAGGATGTTGATTGATTAAGAGCAGTGTGTGCGCGTGTGTGTGCAAAACGTTGAGCAGCCTGTGGCGGCAGCAAAAGCCTACTGCACCTGGTATTCCCAGGCAGTCTCCCATCCAAGTACTAACCAGGCCTGACTCTGCTTAGCTTCCGAGATCAGACGAGATCGGGCGCATTCAGACTAGTATGGCCGTAGGCATATGCTAGCTGGCTTTCTCTTTACTTAAAGCTGTCGCCCATTTTTTTCTCTTCTACACATTCATACAAGTATTCAACACTCAATTTACATTTACAAATTTTACTCCTCCCGCAACCCCCCACCCCCCCTCCACCTCTTCTTGCTGCTCTGCCTCCCACACAAACAAACTACAAGCCCAACCCTTCATTGCCTTCTATTCAAATATTACATCAAATAAACATGCTCAAACACCAAGTCTTAAGGGCTGTAGCATCTTTCAAACTGGACAAATACCCAGGCCCGCATCAAATCTATCCCACACTCTTAAGAGAAGTAAGACACCAAATAGCACAGGCTCTCACCATCATTTTACAATCCTCTCTGGCTACAGGTGTGGTGCCCGACCACTGGAGGACTGCTAACGTGCTACCGCTCTTTCAAAAGGGAGAGAGGGATAGACCGCATAATTACAGGCCAGTCAGCCTAACCTCGGTGGTGGGAAAATTATTGGAAAAAGTTCTGAGGGACAGGAGAAATCTTCATTTAGAAAGACACGGATTAATCAGGGACAGTCAGCATGGATTTCTTAACGGAAGGTCGTGTCTGACTAACGCAATTCAATTTTTCGAGGAGGTAACAAGGAGGGTCGATGAGGGTAGTGCCTTTGATGTAGTCTATATGGATTTTAGCAAGGCTTTTGATAAGGTCCCGCATGCCAGATTGGTCACGAAAGTAAAAGCCCATGGGATCCAAGGCAAAGTGGCAAGTTGGATCCAAAATTGGCTCAGAGGCAGGAAACAAAGGGTAATGGTCGAAGGGTGTTTTTGTGACCGGAAGGCTGTTTCCAGTGGGGTTCCGCAGGGCTCACAGAATCACAGAAACCCCACAGTGCAGATAGAGGCCATTTCGGCCCATCGAGCCTGCACCGACTCAGTACTGGGCCCTTTGCTTTTTCTGGTATATATCAATGATTTGGATTTGAATGTAGGAAGTATGATTAAGAAGTTTGCAGATGATACAAAAATTGGCCGTGTGGTTAATAATGAAACAGAATGCTGTAGACTGCAGGAAGATATCAATGGACTCGTCTAGTGGGCAGAACAGTGGCAAATGGAATTCAGTTGGAATACACAATAAATGGTAGGACACTGAGAAATGCAGAGGATCAGCGGGACCTTGGAGTGCATGTCCACAGATCCCTGAAGGTAGCAGGACAGGTAGATAAAGTGGTTAAGCAGGCATACGGGATACTTGCCTTTATTAGCCGAGGCGTAGAATATAAGAGCGGGGAGGTTATGCTTCAACTGTATAAAACACTAGTTAGGCCGCAGCTAGAGTGCCGCGTGCAGTTCTGGTCACCACATTACAAGAAGGATGCGATTGCACTAGAGAAGGTGCAGAGGAGATTTCCGAGGATGTTGCCTGGGCTGGGGAATTTTAGTTATGAGGAAAGATTGGATAGGCTGGGGTTGTTTTCTTTGGAACACAGGAGGCTGAGGCGAGACCTAATTGAGGTGTGTAAAATTATGAGGGGCCGAGATAGAGTGGATAGGAAGGACCTATTTCCCTTAGCAGAAGGGTCAATAATAGATTTCAAGTAATTGGTAGGAGGTTTACAGGGAATTTGAGGAGACATTTTTTCACCCAGTGAATGGTGGGGGTCTGGAATGCACTGCCTGAAAGGGTGGTAGAGGCAGAAACCCTCATCACGTTTAAAAAGTACTTGGATATGCACTTGAACTGCCGTAACCTACAAGGCTACGGACCAAGTGCTGTAAAGTGGGATTTGGGTGGATTGCTCTTTGTCGGCTGGCACGGACAAGATGGGCCGAATGGCCTCCTTCTGTGCTGTAAATTTCTATGATTCTGCCTGATCATGTGACATCTGCCCACACGACTTCTACAAATGTTATTACATTGTAGCCAGGATTGTTTAGTTTCCAATTCCGCCCATTTTGAAGCCAGGTCTCCGTTATGGCTACTATTGCATAACCCCATGTGGCAACTTGCGCCTGCAACTCGTCAATCTTATTTGTAACACTCCTCGTTTTAACACACATGCATTTCAACAGCATGCTAGTTGGCTTTGCTTTTTTCCTGAATTTAACTGCTGCTCTTTCTACATTCTTCTTTGTTCTGTTGCTGTTTGTCCCTCCGAGTTTTCTATGCACCTTGTCTCTCCTCTCTGCTGCTGTGTCCTGGTGGCCCTCCGCCAGTGTGTGTATTTTGGCTATCTTATTTTCTTCTTCTGCTTATTTCGGCCCTGTGTCTGGAGCCCCTTGCATTTGTGTAGCAGCAGGAGAATGTGCAGCGAAGAAATGGTCAAAGGAAAGCGAGAGAGAGAGAGAGAGCAGCAAAAAGGATGTTGATTGATTAAGAGCAGTGTGTGCGCGTGTGTGTGCAAAACGTTGAGCAGCCTGTGGCGGCAGCAAAAGCCTACTGCACCTGGTATTCCCAGGCAGTCTCCCATCCAAGTACTAACCAGGCCTGACTCTGCTTAGCTTCCGAGATCAGACGAGATCGGGCGCATTCAGACTAGTATGGCCGTAGGCATATGCTAGCTGGCTTTCTCTTTACTTAAAGCTGTCGCCCATTTTTTTCTCTTCTACACATTCATACAAGTATTCAACACTCAATTTACATTTACAAATTTTACTCCTCCCGCAACCCCCCACCCCCCCTCCACCTCTTCTTGCTGCTCTGCCTCCCACACAAACAAACTACAAGCCCAACCCTTCATTGCCTTCTATTCAAATATTACATCAAATAAACATGCTCAAACACCAAGTCTTAAGGGCTGTAGCATCTTTCAAACTGGACAAATACCCAGGCCCGCATCAAATCTATCCCACACTCTTAAGAGAAGTAAGACACCAAATAGCACAGGCTCTCACCATCATTTTACAATCCTCTCTGGCTACAGGTGTGGTGCCCGACCACTGGAGGACTGCTAACGTGCTACCGCTCTTTCAAAAGGGAGAGAGGGATAGACCGCATAATTACAGGCCAGTCAGCCTAACCTCGGTGGTGGGAAAATTATTGGAAAAAGTTCTGAGGGACAGGAGAAATCTTCATTTAGAAAGACACGGATTAATCAGGGACAGTCAGCATGGATTTCTTAACGGAAGGTCGTGTCTGACTAACGCAATTCAATTTTTCGAGGAGGTAACAAGGAGGGTCGATGAGGGTAGTGCCTTTGATGTAGTCTATATGGATTTTAGCAAGGCTTTTGATAAGGTCCCGCATGCCAGATTGGTCACGAAAGTAAAAGCCCATGGGATCCAAGGCAAAGTGGCAAGTTGGATCCAAAATTGGCTCAGAGGCAGGAAACAAAGGGTAATGGTCGGAAGGGTGTTTTTGTGACCGGAAGGCTGTTTCCAGTGGGGTTCCGCAGGGCTCACAGAATCACAGAAACCCCACAGTGCAGATAGAGGCCATTTCGGCCCATCGAGCCTGCACCGACTCAGTACTGGGCCCTTTGCTTTTTCTGGTATATATCAATGATTTGGATTTGAATGTAGGAAGTATGATTAAGAAGTTTGCAGATGATACAAAAATTGGCCGTGTGGTTAATAATGAAACAGAATGCTGTAGACTGCAGGAAGATATCAATGGACTCGTCTAGTGGGCAGAACAGTGGCAAATGGAATTCAGTTGGAATACACAATAAATGGTAGGACACTGAGAAATGCAGAGGATCAGCGGGACCTTGGAGTGCATGTCCACAGATCCCTGAAGGTAGCAGGACAGGTAGATAAAGTGGTTAAGCAGGCATACGGGATACTTGCCTTTATTAGCCGAGGCGTAGAATATAAGAGCGGGGAGGTTATGCTTCAACTGTATAAAACACTAGTTAGGCCGCAGCTAGAGTGCCGCGTGCAGTTCTGGTCACCACATTACAAGAAGGATGCGATTGCACTAGAGAAGGTGCAGAGGAGATTTCCGAGGATGTTGCCTGGGCTGGGGAATTTTAGTTATGAGGAAAGATTGGATAGGCTGGGGTTGTTTTCTTTGGAACACAGGAGGCTGAGGCGAGACCTAATTGAGGTGTGTAAAATTATGAGGGGCCGAGATAGAGTGGATAGGAAGGACCTATTTCCCTTAGCAGAAGGGTCAATAATAGATTTCAAGTAATTGGTAGGAGGTTTACAGGGAATTTGAGGAGACATTTTTTCACCCAGTGAATGGTGGGGGTCTGGAATGCACTGCCTGAAAGGGTGGTAGAGGCAGAAACCCTCATCACGTTTAAAAAGTACTTGGATATGCACTTGAACTGCCGTAACCTACAAGGCTACGGACCAAGTGCTGTAAAGTGGGATTTGGGTGGATTGCTCTTTGTCGGCTGGCACGGACAAGATGGGCCGAATGGCCTCCTTCTGTGCTGTAAATTTCTATGATTCTGCCTGATCATGTGACATCTGCCCACACGACTTCTACAAATGTTATTACATTGTAGCCAGGATTGTTTAGTTTCCAATTCCGCCCATTTTGAAGCCAGGTCTCCGTTATGGCTACTATTGCATAACCCCATGTGGCAACTTGCGCCTGCAACTCGTCAATCTTATTTGTAACACTCCTCGTTTTAACACACATGCATTTCAACAGCATGCTAGTTGGCTTTGCTTTTTTCCTGAATTTAACTGCTGCTCTTTCTACATTCTTCTTTGTTCTGTTGCTGTTTGTCCCTCCGAGTTTTCTATGCACCTTGTCTCTCCTCTCTGCTGCTGTGTCCTGGTGGCCCTCCGCCAGTGTGTGTATTTTGGCTATCTTATTTTCTTCTTCTGCTTATTTCGGCCCTGTGTCTGGAGCCCCTTGCATTTGTGTAGCAGCAGGAGAATGTGCAGCGAAGAAATGGTCAAAGGAAAGCGAGAGAGAGAGAGAGAGAGAGAGAGAGAGAGCAGCAAAAAGGATGTTGATTGATTAAGAGCAGTGTGTGCGCGTGTGTGTGCAAAACGTTGAGCAGCCTGTGGCGGCAGCAAAAGCCTACTGCACCTGGTATTCCCAGGCAGTCTCCCATCCAAGTACTAACCAGGCCTGACTCTGCTTAGCTTCCGAGATCAGACGAGATCGGGCGCATTCAGACTAGTATGGCCGTAGGCATATGCTAGCTGGCTTTCTCTTTACTTAAAGCTGTCGCCCATTTTTTTCTCTTCTACGCATTCATACAAGTATTCAACACTCAATTTACATTTACAAATTTTACTCCTCCCGCAACCCCCCACCCCCCCTCCACCTCTTCTTGCTGCTCTGCCTCCCACACAAACAAACTACAAGCCCAACCCTTCATTGCCTTCTATTCAAATATTACATCAAATAAACATGCTCAAACACCAAGTCTTAAGGGCTGTAGCATCTTTCAAACTGGACAAATACCCAGGCCCGCATCAAATCTATCCCACACTCTTAAGAGAAGTAAGACACCAAATAGCACAGGCTCTCACCATCATTTTACAATCCTCTCTGGCTACAGGTGTGGTGCCCGACCACTGGAGGACTGCTAACGTGCTACCGTTCTTTCAAAAGGGAGAGAGGGATAGACCGCATAATTACAGGCCAGTCAGCCTAACCTCGGTGGTGGGAAAATTATTGGAAAAAGTTCTGAGGGACAGGAGAAATCTTCATTTAGAAAGACACGGATTAATCAGGGACAGTCAGCATGGATTTCTTAACGGAAGGTCGTGTCTGACTAACGCAATTCAATTTTTCGAGGAGGTAACAAGGAGGGTCGATGAGGGTAGTGCCTTTGATGTAGTCTATATGGATTTTAGCAAGGCTTTTGATAAGGTCCCGCAAGCCAGATTGGTCACGAAAGTAAAAGCCCATGGGATCCAAGGCAAAGTGGCAAGTTGGATCCAAAATTGGCTCAGAGGCAGGAAACAAAGGGTAATGGTCGAAGGGTGTTTTTGTGACCGGAAGGCTGTCACAGAAACCCCACAGTGCAGATAGAGGCCATTTCGGCCCATCGAGCCTGCACCGACTCAGTACTGGGCCCTTTGCTTTTTCTGGTATATATCAATGATTTGGATTTGAATGTAGGAAGTATGATTAAGAAGTTTGCAGATGATACAAAAATTGGCCGTGTGGTTAATAATGAAACAGAATGCTGTAGACTGCAGGAAGATATCAATGGACTCGTCTAGTGGGCAGAACAGTGGCAAATGGAATTCAGTTGGAATACACAATAAATGGTAGGACACTGAGAAATGCAGAGGATCAGCGGGACCTTGGAGTGCATGTCCACAGATCCCTGAAGGTAGCAGGACAGGTAGATAAAGTGGTTAAGCAGGCATACGGGATACTTGCCTTTATTAGCCGAGGCGTAGAATATAAGAGCGGGGAGGTTATGCTTCAACTGTATAAAACACTAGTTAGGCCGCAGCTAGAGTGCCGCGTGCAGTTCTGGTCACCACATTACAAGAAGGATGCGATTGCACTAGAGAAGGTGCAGAGGAGATTTCCGAGGATGTTGCCTGGGCTGGGGAATTTTAGTTATGAGGAAAGATTGGATAGGCTGGGGTTGTTTTCTTTGGAACACAGGAGGCTGAGGCGAGACCTAATTGAGGTGTGTAAAATTATGAGGGGCCGAGATAGAGTGGATAGGAAGGACCTATTTCCCTTAGCAGAAGGGTCAATAATAGATTTCAAGTAATTGGTAGGAGGTTTACAGGGAATTTGAGGAGACATTTTTTCACCCAGTGAATGGTGGGGGTCTGGAATGCACTGCCTGAAAGGGTGGTAGAGGCAGAAACCCTCATCACGTTTAAAAAGTACTTGGATATGCACTTGAACTGCCGTAACCTACAAGGCTACGGACCAAGTGCTGTAAAGTGGGATTTGGGTGGATTGCTCTTTGTCGGCTGGCACGGACAAGATGGGCCGAATGGCCTCCTTCTGTGCTGTAAATTTCTATGACTCTGCCTGATCATGTGACATCTGCCCACACGACTTCTACAAATGTTATTACATTGTAGCCAGGATTGTTTAGTTTCCAATTCCGCCCATTTTGAAGCCAGGTCTCCGTTATGGCTACTATTGCATAACCCCATGTGGCAACTTGCGCCTGCAACTCGTCAATCTTATTTGTAACACTCCTCGCATTAACACACATGCATTTCAACAGCATGCTAGTTGGCTTTCCTTTTTTCCTGAATTTAACTGCTGCTCTTTCTACATTCTTCTTTGTTCTGTTGCTGTTTGTCCCTCCGAGTTTTCTATGCACCTTGTCTCTCCTCTCTGCTGCTGTGTCCTGGTGGCCCTCCGCCAGTGTGTGTATTTTGGCTATCTTATTTTCTTCTTCTGCTTATTTCGGCCCTGTGTCTGGAGCCCCTTGCATTTGTGTAGCAGCAGGAGAATGTGCAGCGAAGAAATGGTCAAAGGAAAGCGAGAGAGAGAGAGAGAGAGAGAGAGAGAGCAGCAAAAAGGATGTTGATTGATTAAGAGCAGTGTGTGCGCGTGTGTGCAAAACGTTGAGCAGCCTGTGGCGGCAGCAAAAGCCTACAGCACCTGGTATTCCCAGGCGGTCTCCCATCCAAGTACTAACCAGGCCTGACTCTGCTTCGCTTCCGAGATCAGACGAGATCGGGCGTATTCAGACTAGTATGGCCGCAGGCATATGCTAGCTGGCTTTCTCTTTACTTAAAGCTGTCGCCCATTTTTTTCTCTTCTACGCATTCATACAAGTATTCAACACTCAATTTACATTTACAAATTTTACTCCTCCCGCAACCCCCCACCCCCCCTCCACCTCTTCTTGCTGCTCTGCCTCCCACACAAACAAACTACAAGCCCAACCCTTCATTGCCTTCTATTCAAATATTACATCAAATAAACATGCTCAAACACCAAGTCTTAAGGGCTGTAGCATCTGTCAAACTGGACAAATACCCAGGCCCGCATCAAATCTATCCCACACTCTTAAGAGAAGTAAGACACCAAATAGCACAGGCTCTCACCATCATTTTACAATCCTCTCTGGCTACAGGTGTGGTGCCCGACCACTGGAGGACTGCTAACGTGCTACCGTTCTTTCAAAAGGGAGAGAGGGATAGACCGCATAATTACAGGACAGTCAGCCTAACCTCGGTGGTGGGAAAATTATTGGAAAAAGTTCTGAGGGACAGGAGAAATCTTCATTTAGAAAGACACGGATTAATCAGGGACAGTCAGCATGGATTTCTTAACGGAAGGTCGTGTCTGACTAACGCAATTCAATTTTTCGAGGAGGTAACAAGGAGGGTCGATGAGGGTAGTGCCTTTGATGTAGTCTATATGGATTTTAGCAAGGCTTTTGATAAGGTCCCGCATGCCAGATTGGTCACGAAAGTAAAAGCCCATGGGATCCAAGGCAAAGTGGCAAGTTGGATCCAAAATTGGCTCAGAGGCAGGAAACAAAGGGTAATGGTCGAAGGGTGTTTTTGTGACCGGAAGGCTGTTTCCAGTGGGGTTCCGCAGGGCTCACAGAATCACAGAAACCCCACAGTGCAGATAGAGGCCATTTCGGCCCATCGAGCCTGCACCGACTCAGTACTGGGCCCTTTGCTTTTTCTGGTATATATCAATGATTTGGATTTGAATGTAGGAAGTATGATTAAGAAGTTTGCAGATGATACAAAAATTGGCCGTGTGGTTAATAATGAAACAGAATGCTGTAGACTGCAGGAAGATATCAATGGACTCGTCTAGTGGGCAGAACAGTGGCAAATGGAATTCAGTTGGAATACACAATAAATGGTAGGACACTGAGAAATGCAGAGGATCAGCGGGACCTTGGAGTGCATGTCCACAGATCCCTGAAGGTAGCAGGACAGGTAGATAAAGTGGTTAAGCAGGCATACGGGATACTTGCCTTTATTAGCCGAGGCGTAGAATATAAGAGCGGGGAGGTTATGCTTCAACTGTATAAAACACTAGTTAGGCCGCAGCTAGAGTGCCGCGTGCAGTTCTGGTCACCACATTACAAGAAGGATGCGATTGCACTAGAGAAGGTGCAGAGGAGATTTCCGAGGATGTTGCCTGGGCTGGGGAATTTTAGTTATGAGGAAAGATTGGATAGGCTGGGGTTGTTTTCTTTGGAACACAGGAGGCTGAGGCGAGACCTAATTGAGGTGTGTAAAATTATGAGGGGCCGAGATAGAGTGGATAGGAAGGACCTATTTCCCTTAGCAGAAGGGTCAATAATAGATTTCAAGTAATTGGTAGGAGGTTTACAGGGAATTTGAGGAGACATTTTTTCACCCAGTGAATGGTGGGGGTCTGGAATGCACTGCCTGAAAGGGTGGTAGAGGCAGAAACCCTCATCACGTTTAAAAAGTACTTGGATATGCACTTGAACTGCCGTAACCAACAAGGCTACGGACCAAGTGCTGTAAAGTGGGATTTGGGTGGATTGCTCTTTGTCGGCTGGCACGGACAAGATGGGCCGAATGGCCTCCTTCTGTGCTGTAAATTTCTATGATTCTGCCTGATCATGTGACATCTGCCCACACGACTTCTACAAATGTTATTACATTGTAGCCAGGATTGTTTAGTTTCCAATTCCGCCCATTTTGAAGCCAGGTCTCCGTTATGGCTACTATTGCATAACCCCATGTGGCAACTTGCGCCTGCAACTCGTCAATCTTATTTGTAACACTCCTCGCATTAACACACATGCATTTCAACAGCATGCTAGTTGGCTTTGCTTTTTTCCTGAATTTAACTGCTGCTCTTTCTACATTCTTCTTTGTTCTGTTGCTGTTTGTCCCTCCGAGTTTTCTATGCACCTTGTCTCTCCTCTCTGCTGCTGTGTCCTGGTGGCCCTCCGCCAGTGTGTATATTTTGGCTATCTTATTTTCTTCTTCTGCTTATTTCGGCCCTGTGTCTGGAGCCCCTTGCATTTGTGTAGCAGCAGGAGAATGTGCAGCGAAGAAATGGTCAAAGGAAAGCGAGAGAGAGAGAGAGAGCAGCAAAAAGGATGTTGATTGATTAAGAGCAGTGTGTGCGCGTGTGTGTGCAAAACGTTGAGCAGCCTGTGGCGGCAGCAAAAGCCTACTGCACCTGGTATTCCCAGGCAGTCTCCCATCCAAGTACTAACCAGGCCTGACTCTGCTTAGCTTCCGAGATCAGACGAGATCGGGCGTATTCAGACTAGTATGGCCGTAGGCATATGCTAGCTGGCTTTCTCTTTACTTAAAGCTGTCGCCCATTTTTTTCTCTTCTACGCATTCATACAAGTATTCAACACTCAATTTACATTTACAAATTTTACTCCTCCCGCAACCCCCCACCCCCCCTCCACCTCTTCTTGCTGCTCTGCCTCCCACACAAACAAACTACAAGCCCAACCCTTCATTGCCTTCTATTCAAATATTACATCAAATAAACATGCTCAAACACCAAGTCTTAAGGGCTGTAGCATCTTTCAAACTGGACAAATACCCAGGCCCGCATCAAATCTATCCCACACTCTTAAGAGAAGTAAGACACCAAATAGCACAGGCTCTCACCATCATTTTACAATCCTCTCTGGCTACAGGTGTGGTGCCCGACCACTGGAGGACTGCTAACGTGCTACCGTTCTTTCAAAAGGGAGAGAGGGATAGACCGCATAATTACAGGCCAGTCAGCCTAACCTCGGTGGTGGGAAAATTATTGGAAAAAGTTCTGAGGGACAGGAGAAATCTTCATTTAGAAAGACACGGATTAATCAGGGACAGTCAGCATGGATTTCTTAACGGAAGGTCGTGTCTGACTAACGCAATTCAATTTTTCGAGGAGGTAACAAGGAGGGTCGATGAGGGTAGTGCCTTTGATGTAGTCTATATGGATTTTAGCAAGGCTTTTGATAAGGTCCCGCATGCCAGATTGGTCACGAAAGTAAAAGCCCATGGGATCCAAGGCAAAGTGGCAAGTTGGATCCAAAATTGGCTCAGAGGCAGGAAACAAAGGGTAATGGTCGAAGGGTGTTTTTGTGACCGGAAGGCTGTTTCCAGTGGGGTTCCGCAGGGCTCACAGAATCACAGAAACCCCACAGTGCAGATAGAGGCCATTTCGGCCCATCGAGCCTGCACCGACTCAGTACTGGGCCCTTTGCTTTTTCTGGTATATATCAATGATTTGGATTTGAATGTAGGAAGTATGATTAAGAAGTTTGCAGATGATACAAAAATTGGCCGTGTGGTTAATAATGAAACAGAATGCTGTAGACTGCAGGAAGATATCAATGGACTCGTCTAGTGGGCAGAACAGTGGCAAATGGAATTCAGTTGGAATACACAATAAATGGTAGGACACTGAGAAATGCAGAGGATCAGCGGGACCTTGGAGTGCATGTCCACAGATCCCTGAAGGTAGCAGGACAGGTAGATAAAGTGGTTAAGCAGGCATACGGGATACTTGCCTTTATTAGCCGAGGCGTAGAATATAAGAGCGGGGAGGTTATGCTTCAACTGTATAAAACACTAGTTAGGCCGCAGCTAGAGTGCCGCGTGCAGTTCTGGTCACCACATTACAAGAAGGATGCGATTGCACTAGAGAAGGTGCAGAGGAGATTTCCGAGGATGTTGCCTGGGCTGGGGAATTTTAGTTATGAGGAAAGATTGGATAGGCTGGGGTTGTTTTCTTTGGAACACAGGAGGCTGAGGCGAGACCTAATTGAGGTGTGTAAAATTATGAGGGGCCGAGATAGAGTGGATAGGAAGGACCTATTTCCCTTAGCAGAAGGGTCAATAATAGATTTCAAGTAATTGGTAGGAGGTTTACAGGGAATTTGAGGAGACATTTTTTCACCCAGTGAATGGTGGGGGTCTGGAATGCACTGCCTGAAAGGGTGGTAGAGGCAGAAACCCTCATCACGTTTAAAAAGTACTTGGATATGCACTTGAACTGCCGTAACCAACAAGGCTACGGACCAAGTGCTGTAAAGTGGGATTTGGGTGGATTGCTCTTTGTCGGCTGGCACGGACAAGATGGGCCGAATGGCCTCCTTCTGTGCTGTAAATTTCTATGATTCTGCCTGATCATGTGACATCTGCCCACACGACTTCTACAAATGTTATTACATTGTAGCCAGGATTGTTTAGTTTCCAATTCCGCCCATTTTGAAGCCAGGTCTCCGTTATGGCTACTATTGCATAACCCCATGTGGCAACTTGCGCCTGCAACTCGTCAATCTTATTTGTAACACTCCTCGCATTAACACACATGCATTTCAACAGCATGCTAGTTGGCTTTGCTTTTTTCCTGAATTTAACTGCTGCTCTTTCTACATTCTTCTTTGTTCTGTTGCTGTTTGTCCCTCCGAGTTTTCTATGCACCTTGTCTCTCCTCTCTGCTGCTGTGTCCTGGTGGCCCTCCGCCAGTGTGTGTATTTTGGCTATCTTATTTTCTTCTTCTGCTTATTTCGGCCCTGTGTCTGGAGCCCCTTGCATTTGTGTAGCAGCAGGAGAATGTGCAGCGAAGAAATGGTCAAAGGAAAGCGAGAGAGAGAGAGAGAGAGAGAGAGAGAGAGAGCAGCAAAAAGGATGTTGATTGATTAAGAGCAGTGTGTGCGCGTGTGTGTGCAAAACGTTGAGCAGCCTGTGGCGGCAGCAAAAGCCTACTGCACCCGGTATTCCCAGGCGGTCTCCCATCCAAGTACTAACCAGGCCTGACTCTGCTTAGCTTCCGAGATCAGACGAGATCGGGCACATTCAGACTAGTATGGCCGTAGGCATATGCTAGCTGGCTTTCTCTTTACTTAAAGCTGTCGCCCATTTTTTTCT
The DNA here is from genome assembly GCF_052327205.1 of Somniosus microcephalus. Lineage (NCBI taxonomy): Eukaryota > Metazoa > Chordata > Chondrichthyes > Squaliformes > Somniosidae > Somniosus > Somniosus microcephalus. The sequence continues at coordinate 22,966,889 of NC_141005.1, forward strand.
CTTCTACGCATTCATACAAGTATTCAACACTCAATTTACATTTACAAATTTTACTCCTCCCGCAACCCCCCACCCCCCCTCCACCTCTTCTTGCTGCTCTGCCTCCCACACAAACAAACTACAAGCCCAACCCTTCATTGCCTTCTATTCAAATATTACATCAAATAAACATGCTCAAACACCAAGTCTTAAGGGCTGTAGCATCTTTCAAACTGGACAAATACCCAGGCCCGCATCAAATCTATCCCACACTCTTAAGAGAAGTAAGACACCAAATAGCACAGGCTCTCACCATCATTTTACAATCCTCTCTGGCTACAGGTGTGGTGCCCGACCACTGGAGGACTGCTAACGTGCTACCGTTCTTTCAAAAGGGAGAGAGGGATAGACCGCATAATTACAGGCCAGTCAGCCTAACCTCGGTGGTGGGAAAATTATTGGAAAAAGTTCTGAGGGACAGGAGAAATCTTCATTTAGAAAGACACGGATTAATCAGGGACAGTCAGCATGGATTTCTTAACGGAAGGTCGTGTCTGACTAACGCAATTCAATTTTTCGAGGAGGTAACAAGGAGGGTCGATGAGGGTAGTGCCTTTGATGTAGTCTATATGGATTTTAGCAAGGCTTTTGATAAGGTCCCGCATGCCAGATTGGTCACGAAAGTAAAAGCCCATGGGATCCAAGGCAAAGTGGCAAGTTGGATCCAAAATTGGCTCAGAGGCAGGAAACAAAGGGTAATGGTCGAAGGGTGTTTTTGTGACCGGAAGGCTGTTTCCAGTGGGGTTCCGCAGGGCTCAGAGAATCACAGAAACCCCACAGTGCAGATAGAGGCCATTTCGGCCCATCGAGCCTGCACCGACTCAGTACTGGGCCCTTTGCTTTTTCTGGTATATATCAATGATTTGGATTTGAATGTAGGAAGTATGATTAAGAAGTTTGCAGATGATACAAAAATTGGCCGTGTGGTTAATAATGAAACAGAATGCTGTAGACTGCAGGAAGATATCAATGGACTCGTCTAGTGGGCAGAACAGTGGCAAATGGAATTCAGTTGGAATACACAATAAATGGTAGGACACTGAGAAATGCAGAGGATCAGCGGGACCTTGGAGTGCATGTCCACAGATCCCTGAAGGTAGCAGGACAGGTAGATAAAGTGGTTAAGCAGGCATACGGGATACTTGCCTTTATTAGCCGAGGCGTAGAATATAAGAGCGGGGAGGTTATGCTTCAACTGTATAAAACACTAGTTAGGCCGCAGCTAGAGTGCCGCGTGCAGTTCTGGTCACCACATTACAAGAAGGATGCGATTGCACTAGAGAAGGTGCAGAGGAGATTTCCGAGGATGTTGCCTGGGCTGGGGAATTTTAGTTATGAGGAAAGATTGGATAGGCTGGGGTTGTTTTCTTTGGAACACAGGAGGCTGAGGCGAGACCTAATTGAGGTGTGTAAAATTATGAGGGGCCGAGATAGAGTGGATAGGAAGGACCTATTTCCCTTAGCAGAAGGGTCAATAATAGATTTCAAGTAATTGGTAGGAGGTTTACAGGGAATTTGAGGAGACATTTTTTCACCCAGTGAATGGTGGGGGTCTGGAATGCACTGCCTGAAAGGGTGGTAGAGGCAGAAACCCTCATCACGTTTAAAAAGTACTTGGATATGCACTTGAACTGCCGTAACCTACAAGGCTACGGACCAAGTGCTGTAAAGTGGGATTTGGGTGGATTGCTCTTTGTCGGCTGGCACGGACAAGATGGGCCGAATGGCCTCCTTCTGTGCTGTAAATTTCTATGATTCTGCCTGATCATGTGACATCTGCCCACACGACTTCTACAAATGTTATTACATTGTAGCCAGGATTGTTTAGTTTCCAATTCCGCCCATTTTGAAGCCAGGTCTCCGTTATGGCTACTATTGCATAACCCCATGTGGCAACTTGCGCCTGCAACTCGTCAATCTTATTTGTAACACTCCTCGCATTAACACACATGCATTTCAACAGCATGCTAGTTGGCTTTGCTTTTTTCCTGAATTTAACTGCTGCTCTTTCTACATTCTTCTTTGTTCTGTTGCTGTTTGTCCCTCCGAGTTTTCTATGCACCTTGTCTCTCCTCTCTGCTGCTGTGTCCTGGTGGCCCTCCGCCAGTGTGTGTATTTTGGCTATCTTATTTTCTTCTTCTGCTTATTTCGGCCCTGTGTCTGGAGCCCCTTGCATTTGTGTAGCAGCAGGAGAATGTGCAGCGAAGAAATGGTCAAAGGAAAGCGAGAGAGAGAGAGAGAGCAGCAAAAAGGATGTTGATTGATTAAGAGCAGTGTGTGCGCGTGTGTGTGCAAAACGTTGAGCAGCCTGTGGCGGCAGCAAAAGCCTACTGCACCCGGTATTCCCAGGCGGTCTCCCATCCAAGTACTAACCAGGCCTGACTCTGCTTAGCTTCCGAGATCAGACGAGATCGGGCGCATTCAGACTAGTATGGCCGTAGGCATATGCTAGCTGGCTTTCTCTTTACTTAAAGCTGTCGCCCATTTTTTTCTCTTCTACGCATTCATACAAGTATTCAACACTCAATTTACATTTACAAATTTTACTCCTCCCGCAACCCCCCACCCCCCCTCCACCTCTTCTTGCTGCTCTGCCTCCCACACAAACAAACTACAAGCCCAACCCTTCATTGCCTTCTATTCAAATATTACATCAAATAAACATGCTCAAACACCAAGTCTTAAGGGCTGTAGTATCTTTCAAACTGGACAAATACCCAGGCCCGCATCAAATCTATCCCACACTCTTAAGAGAAGTAAGACACCAAATAGCACAGGCTCTCACCATCATTTTACAATCCTCTCTGGCTACAGGTGTGGTGCCCGACCACTGGAGGACTGCTAACGTGCTACCGTTCTTTCAAAAGGGAGAGAGGGATAGACCGCATAATTACAGGCCAGTCAGCCTAACCTCGGTGGTGGGAAAATTATTGGAAAAAGTTCTGAGGGACAGGAGAAATCTTCATTTAGAAAGACACGGATTAATCAGGGACAGTCAGCATGGATTTCTTAACGGAAGGTCGTGTCTGACTAACGCAATTCAATTTTTCGAGGAGGTAACAAGGAGGGTCGATGAGGGTAGTGCCTTTGATGTAGTCTATATGGATTTTAGCAAGGCTTTTGATAAGGTCCCGCATGCCAGATTGGTCACGAAAGTAAAAGCCCATGGGATCCAAGGCAAAGTGGCAAGTTGGATCCAAAATTGGCTCAGAGGCAGGAAACAAAGGGTAATGGTCGAAGGGTGTTTTTGTGACCGGAAGGCTGTTTCCAGTGGGGTTCCGCAGGGCTCAGAGAATCACAGAAACCCCACAGTGCAGATAGAGGCCATTTCGGCCCATCGAGCCTGCACCGACTCAGTACTGGGCCCTTTGCTTTTTCTGGTATATATCAATGATTTGGATTTGAATGTAGGAAGTATGATTAAGAAGTTTGCAGATGATACAAAAATTGGCCGTGTGGTTAATAATGAAACAGAATGCTGTAGACTGCAGGAAGATATCAATGGACTCGTCTAGTGGGCAGAACAGTGGCAAATGGAATTCAGTTGGAATACACAATAAATGGTAGGACACTGAGAAATGCAGAGGATCAGCGGGACCTTGGAGTGCATGTCCACAGATCCCTGAAGGTAGCAGGACAGGTAGATAAAGTGGTTAAGCAGGCATACGGGATACTTGCCTTTATTAGCCGAGGCGTAGAATATAAGAGCGGGGAGGTTATGCTTCAACTGTATAAAACACTAGTTAGGCCGCAGCTAGAGTGCCGCGTGCAGTTCTGGTCACCACATTACAAGAAGGATGCGATTGCACTAGAGAAGGTGCAGAGGAGATTTCCGAGGATGTTGCCTGGGCTGGGGAATTTTAGTTATGAGGAAAGATTGGATAGGCTGGGGTTGTTTTCTTTGGAACACAGGAGGCTGAGGCGAGACCTAATTGAGGTGTGTAAAATTATGAGGGGCCGAGATAGAGTGGATAGGAAGGACCTATTTCCCTTAGCAGAAGGGTCAATAATAGATTTCAAGTAATTGGTAGGAGGTTTACAGGGAATTTGAGGAGACATTTTTTCACCCAGTGAATGGTGGGGGTCTGGAATGCACTGCCTGAAAGGGTGGTAGAGGCAGAAACCCTCATCACGTTTAAAAAGTACTTGGATATGCACTTGAACTGCCGTAACCTACAAGGCTACGGACCAAGTGCTGTAAAGTGGGATTTGGGTGGATTGCTCTTTGTCGGCTGGCACGGACAAGATGGGCCGAATGGCCTCCTTCTGTGCTGTAAATTTCTATGATTCTGCCTGATCATGTGACATCTGCCCACACGACTTCTACAAATGTTATTACATTGTAGCCAGGATTGTTTAGTTTCCAATTCCGCCCATTTTGAAGCCAGGTCTCCGTTATAGCTACTATTGCATAACCCCATGTGGCAACTTGCGCCTGCAACTCGTCAATCTTATTTGTAACGCTCCTCGCATTAACACACATGCATTTCAACAGCATGCTAGTTGGCTTTGCTTTTTTCCTGAATTTAACTGCTGCTCTTTCTACATTCTTCTTTGTTCTGTTGCTGTTTGTCCCTCCGAGTTTTCTATGCACCTTGTCTCTCCTCTCTGCTGCTGTGTCCTGGTGGCCCTCCGCCAGTGTGTGTATTTTGGCTATCTTATTTTCTTCTTCTGCTTATTTCGGCCCTGTGTCTGGAGCCCCTTGCATTTGTGTAGCAGCAGGAGAATGTGCAGCGAAGAAATGGTCAAAGGAAAGCGAGAGAGAGAGACAGAGAGAGAGAGAGAGAGAGAGAGAGCAGCAAAAAGGATGTTGATTGATTAAGAGCAGTGTGTGCGCGTGTGTGTGCAAAACGTTGAGCAGCCTGTGGCGGCAGCAAAAGCCTACTGCACCCGGTATTCCCAGGCGGTCTCCCATCCAAGTACTAACCAGGCCTGACTCTGCTTAGCTTCCGAGATCAGACGAGATCGGGCGCATTCAGACTAGTATGGCCGTAGGCATATGCTAGCTGGCTTTCTCTTTACTTAAAGCTGTCGCCCATTTTTTTCTCTTCTACGCATTCATACAAGTATTCAACACTCAATTTACATTTACAAATTTTACTCCTCCCGCAACCCCCCACCCCCCCTCCACCTCTTCTTGCTGCTCTGCCTCCCACACAAACAAACTACAAGCCCAACCCTTCATTGCCTTCTATTCAAATATTACATCAAATAAACATGCTCAAACACCAAGTCTTAAGGGCTGTAGTATCTTTCAAACTGGACAAATACCCAGGCCCGCATCAAATCTATCCCACACTCTTAAGAGAAGTAAGACACCAAATAGCACAGGCTCTCACCATCATTTTACAATCCTCTCTGGCTACAGGTGTGGTGCCCGACCACTGGAGGACTGCTAACGTGCTACCGTTCTTTCAAAAGGGAGAGAGGGATAGACCGCATAATTACAGGCCAGTCAGCCTAACCTCGGTGGTGGGAAAATTATTGGAAAAAGTTCTGAGGGACAGGAGAAATCTTCATTTAGAAAGACACGGATTAATCAGGGACAGTCAGCATGGATTTCTTAACGGAAGGTCGTGTCTGACTAACGCAATTCAATTTTTCGAGGAGGTAACAAGGAGGGTCGATGAGGGTAGTGCCTTTGATGTAGTCTATATGGATTTTAGCAAGGCTTTTGATAAGGTCCCGCATGCCAGATTGGTCACGAAAGTAAAAGCCCATGGGATCCAAGGCAAAGTGGCAAGTTGGATCCAAAATTGGCTCAGAGGCAGGAAACAAAGGGTAATGGTCGAAGGGTGTTTTTGTGACCGGAAGGCTGTTTCCAGTGGGGTTCCGCAGGGCTCAGAGAATCACAGAAACCCCACAGTGCAGATAGAGGCCATTTCGGCCCATCGAGCCTGCACCGACTCAGTACTGGGCCCTTTGCTTTTTCTGGTATATATCAATGATTTGGATTTGAATGTAGGAAGTATGATTAAGAAGTTTGCAGATGATACAAAAATTGGCCGTGTGGTTAATAATGAAACAGAATGCTGTAGACTGCAGGAAGATATCAATGGACTCGTCTAGTGGGCAGAACAGTGGCAAATGGAATTCAGTTGGAATACACAATAAATGGTAGGACACTGAGAAATGCAGAGGATCAGCGGGACCTTGGAGTGCATGTCCACAGATCCCTGAAGGTAGCAGGACAGGTAGATAAAGTGGTTAAGCAGGCATACGGGATACTTGCCTTTATTAGCCGAGGCGTAGAATATAAGAGCGGGGAGGTTATGCTTCAACTGTATAAAACACTAGTTAGGCCGCAGCTAGAGTGCCGCGTGCAGTTCTGGTCACCACATTACAAGAAGGATGCGATTGCACTAGAGAAGGTGCAGAGGAGATTTCCGAGGATGTTGCCTGGGCTGGGGAATTTTAGTTATGAGGAAAGATTGGATAGGCTGGGGTTGTTTTCTTTGGAACACAGGAGGCTGAGGCGAGACCTAATTGAGGTGTGTAAAATTATGAGGGGCCGAGATAGAGTGGATAGGAAGGACCTATTTCCCTTAGCAGAAGGGTCAATAATAGATTTCAAGTAATTGGTAGGAGGTTTACAGGGAATTTGAGGAGACATTTTTTCACCCAGTGAATGGTGGGGGTCTGGAATGCACTGCCTGAAAGGGTGGTAGAGGCAGAAACCCTCATCACGTTTAAAAAGTACTTGGATATGCACTTGAACTGCCGTAACCTACAAGGCTACGGACCAAGTGCTGTAAAGTGGGATTTGGGTGGATTGCTCTTTGTCGGCTGGCACGGACAAGATGGGCCGAATGGCCTCCTTCTGTGCTGTAAATTTCTATGATTCTGCCTGATCATGTGACATCTGCCCACACGACTTCTACAAATGTTATTACATTGTAGCCAGGATTGTTTAGTTTCCAATTCCGCCCATTTTGAAGCCAGGTCTCCGTTATAGCTACTATTGCATAACCCCATGTGGCAACTTGCGCCTGCAACTCGTCAATCTTATTTGTAACGCTCCTCGCATTAACACACATGCATTTCAACAGCATGCTAGTTGGCTTTGCTTTTTTCCTGAATTTAACTGCTGCTCTTTCTACATTCTTCTTTGTTCTGTTGCTGTTTGTCCCTCCGAGTTTTCTATGCACCTTGTCTCTCCTCTCTGCTGCTGTGTCCTGGTGGCCCTCCGCCAGTGTGTGTATTTTGGCTATCTTATTTTCTTCTTCTGCTTATTTCGGCCCTGTGTCTGGAGCCCCTTGCATTTGTGTAGCAGCAGGAGAATGTGCAGCGAAGAAATGGTCAAAGGAAAGCGAGAGAGAGAGACAGAGAGAGAGAGAGAGAGAGAGAGAGCAGCAAAAAGGATGTTGATTGATTAAGAGCAGTGTGTGCGCGTGTGTGTGCAAAACGTTGAGCAGCCTGTGGCGGCAGCAAAAGCCTACTGCACCCGGTATTCCCAGGCGGTCTCCCATCCAAGTACTAACCAGGCCTGACTCTGCTTAGCTTCCGAGATCAGACGAGATCGGGCGCATTCAGACTAGTATGGCCGTAGGCATATGCTAGCTGGCTTTCTCTTTACTTAAAGCTGTCGCCCATTTTTTTCTCTTCTACGCATTCATACAAGTATTCAACACTCAATTTACATTTACAAATTTTACTCCTCCCGCAACCCCCCACCCCCCCTCCACCTCTTCTTGCTGCTCTGCCTCCCACACAAACAAACTACAAGCCCAACCCTTCATTGCCTTCTATTCAAATATTACATCAAATAAACATGCTCAAACACCAAGTCTTAAGGGCTGTAGTATCTTTCAAACTGGACAAATACCCAGGCCCGCATCAAATCTATCCCACACTCTTAAGAGAAGTAAGACACCAAATAGCACAGGCTCTCACCATCATTTTACAATCCTCTCTGGCTACAGGTGTGGTGCCCGACCACTGGAGGACTGCTAACGTGCTACCGTTCTTTCAAAAGGGAGAGAGGGATAGACCGCATAATTACAGGCCAGTCAGCCTAACCTCGGTGGTGGGAAAATTATTGGAAAAAGTTCTGAGGGACAGGAGAAATCTTCATTTAGAAAGACACGGATTAATCAGGGACAGTCAGCATGGATTTCTTAACGGAAGGTCGTGTCTGACTAACGCAATTCAATTTTTCGAGGAGGTAACAAGGAGGGTCGATGAGGGTAGTGCCTTTGATGTAGTCTATATGGATTTTAGCAAGGCTTTTGATAAGGTCCCGCATGCCAGATTGGTCACGAAAGTAAAAGCCCATGGGATCCAAGGCAAAGTGGCAAGTTGGATCCAAAATTGGCTCAGAGGCAGGAAACAAAGGGTAATGGTCGAAGGGTGTTTTTGTGACCGGAAGGCTGTTTCCAGTGGGGTTCCGCAGGGCTCAGAGAATCACAGAAACCCCACAGTGCAGATAGAGGCCATTTCGGCCCATCGAGCCTGCACCGACTCAGTACTGGGCCCTTTGCTTTTTCTGGTATATATCAATGATTTGGATTTGAATGTAGGAAGTATGATTAAGAAGTTTGCAGATGATACAAAAATTGGCCGTGTGGTTAATAATGAAACAGAATGCTGTAGACTGCAGGAAGATATCAATGGACTCGTCTAGTGGGCAGAACAGTGGCAAATGGAATTCAGTTGGAATACACAATAAATGGTAGGACACTGAGAAATGCAGAGGATCAGCGGGACCTTGGAGTGCATGTCCACAGATCCCTGAAGGTAGCAGGACAGGTAGATAAAGTGGTTAAGCAGGCATACGGGATACTTGCCTTTATTAGCCGAGGCGTAGAATATAAGAGCGGGGAGGTTATGCTTCAACTGTATAAAACACTAGTTAGGCCGCAGCTAGAGTGCCGCGTGCAGTTCTGGTCACCACATTACAAGAAGGATGCGATTGCACTAGAGAAGGTGCAGAGGAGATTTCCGAGGATGTTGCCTGGGCTGGGGAATTTTAGTTATGAGGAAAGATTGGATAGGCTGGGGTTGTTTTCTTTGGAACACAGGAGGCTGAGGCGAGACCTAATTGAGGTGTGTAAAATTATGAGGGGCCGAGATAGAGTGGATAGGAAGGACCTATTTCCCTTAGCAGAAGGGTCAATAATAGATTTCAAGTAATTGGTAGGAGGTTTACAGGGAATTTGAGGAGACATTTTTTCACCCAGTGAATGGTGGGGGTCTGGAATGCACTGCCTGAAAGGGTGGTAGAGGCAGAAACCCTCATCACGTTTAAAAAGTACTTGGATATGCACTTGAACTGCCGTAACCTACAAGGCTACGGACCAAGTGCTGTAAAGTGGGATTTGGGTGGATTGCTCTTTGTCGGCTGGCACGGACAAGATGGGCCGAATGGCCTCCTTCTGTGCTGTAAATTTCTATGATTCTGCCTGATCATGTGACATCTGCCCACACGACTTCTACAAATGTTATTACATTGTAGCCAGGATTGTTTAGTTTCCAATTCCGCCCATTTTGAAGCCAGGTCTCCGTTATAGCTACTATTGCATAACCCCATGTGGCAACTTGCGCCTGCAACTCGTCAATCTTATTTGTAACGCTCCTCGCATTAACACACATGCATTTCAACAGCATGCTAGTTGGCTTTGCTTTTTTCCTGAATTTAACTGCTGCTCTTTCTACATTCTTCTTTGTTCTGTTGCTGTTTGTCCCTCCGAGTTTTCTATGCACCTTGTCTCTCCTCTCTGCTGCTGTGTCCTGGTGGCCCTCCGCCAGTGTGTGTATTTTGGCTATCTTATTTTCTTCTTCTGCTTATTTCGGCCCTGTGTCTGGAGCCCCTTGCATTTGTGTAGCAGCAGGAGAATGTGCAGCGAAGAAATGGTCAAAGGAAAGCAAGAGAGAGAGAGAGAGAGAGCAGCAAAAAGGATGTTGATTGATTAAGAGCAGTGTGTGCGCGTGTGTGCAAAATGTTGAGCAGCCTGTGGCGGCAGCAAAAGCCTACTGCACCCGGTATTCCCAGGCGGTCTCCCATCCAAGTACTAACCAGGCCTGACTCTGCTTAGTTTCCGAGATCAGATGAGATCGGGCGCATTCAGACTAGTATGGCCGTAGGCATATGCTAGCTGGCTTTCTCTTTACTTAAAGCTGTCGCCCATTTTTTTCTCTTCTACGCATTCATACAAGTATTCAACACTCAATTTACATTTACAAATTTTACTCCTCCCGCAACCCCCCACCCCCCCTCCACCTCTTCTTGCTGCTCTGCCTCCCACACAAACAAACTACAAGCCCAACCCTTCATTGCCTTCTATTCAAATATTACATCAAATAAACATGCTCAAACACCAAGTCTTAAGGGCTGTAGCATCTTTCAAACTGGACAAATACCCAGGCCCGCATCAAATCTATCCCACACTCTTAAGAGAAGTAAGACACCAAATAGCACAGGCTCTCACCATCATTTTACAATCCTCTCTGGCTACAGGTGTGGTGCCCGACCACTGGAGGACTGCTAACGTGCTACCGTTCTTTCAAAAGGGAGAGAGGGATAGACCGCATAATTACAGGCCAGTCAGCCTAACCTCGGTGGTGGGAAAATTATTGGAAAAAGTTCTGAGGGACAGGAGAAATCTTCATTTAGAAAGACACGGATTAATCAGGGACAGTCAGCATGGATTTCTTAACGGAAGGTCGTGTCTGACTAACGCAATTCAATTTTTCGAGGAGGTAACAAGGAGGGTCGATGAGGGTAGTGCCTTTGATGTAGTCTATATGGATTTTAGCAAGGCTTTTGATAAGGTCCCGCATGCCAGATTGGTCACGAAAGTAAAAGCCCATGGGATCCAAGGCAAAGTGGCAAGTTGGATCCAAAATTGGCTCAGAGGCAGGAAACAAAGGGTAATGGTCGAAGGGTGTTTTTGTGACCGGAAGGCTGTTTCCAGTGGGGTTCCGCAGGGCTCACAGAATCACAGAAACCCCACAGTGCAGATAGAGGCCATTTCGGCCCATCGAGCCTGCACCGACTCAGTACTGGGCCCTTTGCTTTTTCTGGTATATATCAATGATTTGGATTTGAATGTAGGAAGTATGATTAAGAAGTTTGCAGATGATACAAAAATTGGCCGTGTGGTTAATAATGAAACAGAATGCTGTAGACTGCAGGAAGATATCAATGGACTCGTCTAGTGGGCAGAACAGTGGCAAATGGAATTCAGTTGGAATACACAATAAATGGTAGGACACTGAGAAATGCAGAGGATCAGCGGGACCTTGGAGTGCATGTCCACAGATCCCTGAAGGTAGCAGGACAGGTAGATAAAGTGGTTAAGCAGGCATACGGGATACTTGCCTTTATTAGCCGAGGCGTAGAATATAAGAGCGGGGAGGTTATGCTTCAACTGTATAAAACACTAGTTAGGCCGCAGCTAGAGTGCCGCGTGCAGTTCTGGTCACCACATTACAAGAAGGATGCGATTGCACGAGAGAAGGTGCAGAGGAGATTTCCGAGGATGTTGCCTGGGCTGGGGAATTTTAGTTATGAGGAAAGATTGGATAGGCTGGGGTTGTTTTCTTTGGAACACAGGAGGCTGAGGCGAGACCTAATTGAGGTGTGTAAAATTATGAGGGGCCGAGATAGAGTGGATAGGAAGGACCTATTTCCCTTAGCAGAAGGGTCAATAATAGATTTCAAGTAATTGGTAGGAGGTTTACAGGGAATTTGAGGAGACATTTTTTCACCCAGTGAATGGTGGGGGTCTGGAATGCACTGCCTGAAAGGGTGGTAGAGGCAGAAACCCTCATCACGTTTAAAAAGTACTTGGATATGCACTTGAACTGCCGTAACCTACAAGGCTACGGACCAAGTGCTGTAAAGTGGGATTTGGGTGGATTGCTCTTTGTCGGCTGGCACGGACAAGATGGGCCGAATGGCCTCCTTCTGTGCTGTAAATTTCTATGATTCTGCCTGATCATGTGACATCTGCCCACACGACTTCTACAAATGTTATTACATTGTAGCCAGGATTGTTTAGTTTCCAATTCCGCCCATTTTGAAGCCAGGTCTCCGTTATAGCTACTATTGCATAACCCCATGTGGCAACTTGCGCCTGCAACTCGTCAATCTTATTTGTAACGCTCCTCGCATTAACACACATGCATTTCAACAGCATGCTAGTTGGCTTTGCTTTTTTCCTGAATTTAACTGCTGCTCTTTCTACATTCTTCTTTGTTCTGTTGCTGTTTGTCCCTCCGAGTTTTCTATGCACCTTGTCTCTCCTCTCTGCTGCTGTGTCCTGGTGGCCCTCCGCCAGTGTGTGTATTTTGGCTATCTTATTTTCTTCTTCTGCTTATTTCGGCCCTGTGTCTGGAGCCCCTTGCATTTGTGTAGCAGCAGGAGAATGTGCAGCGAAGAAATGGTCAAAGGAAAGCGAGAGAGAGAGACAGAGAGAGAGAGAGCAGCAAAAAGGATGTTGATTGATTAAGAGCAGTGTGTGCGCGTGTGTGTGCAAAACGTTGAGCAGCCTGTGGCGGCAGCAAAAGCCTACTGCACCCAGTATTCCCAGGCGGTCTCCCATCCAAGTACTAACCAGGCCTGACTCTGCTTAGCTTCCGAGATCAGACGAGATCGGGCACATTCAGACTAGTATGGCCGTAGGCATATGCTAGCTGGCTTTCTCTTTACTTAAAGCTGTCGCCCATTTTTTTCTCTTCTACGCATTCATACAAGTATTCAACACTCAATTTACATTTACAAATTTTACTCCTCCCGCAACCCCCCACCCCCCCTCCACCTCTTCTTGCTGCTCTGCCTCCCACACAAACAAACTACAAGCCCAACCCTTCATTGCCTTCTATTCAAATATTACATCAAATAAACATGCTCAAACACCAAGTCTTAAGGGCTGTAGCATCTTTCAAACTGGACAAATACCCAGGCCCGCATCAAATCTATCCCACACTCTTAAGAGAAGTAAGACACCAAATAGCACAGGCTCTCACCATCATTTTACAATCCTCTCTGGCTACAGGTGTGGTGCCCGACCACTGGAGGACTGCTAACGTGCTACCGTTCTTTCAAAAGGGAGAGAGGGATAGACCGCATAATTACAGGCCAGTCAGCCTAACCTCGGTGGTGGGAAAATTATTGGAAAAAGTTCTGAGGGACAGGAGAAATCTTCATTTAGAAAGACACGGATTAATCAGGGACAGTCAGCATGGATTTCTTAACGGAAGGTCGTGTCTGACTAACGCAATTCAATTTTTCGAGGAGGTAACAAGGAGGGTCGATGAGGGTAGTGCCTTTGATGTAGTCTATATGGATTTTAGCAAGGCTTTTGATAAGGTCCCGCATGCCAGATTGGTCACGAAAGTAAAAGCCCATGGGATCCAAGGCAAAGTGGCAAGTTGGATCCAAAATTGGCTCAGAGGCAGGAAACAAAGGGTAATGGTCGAAGGGTGTTTTTGTGACCGGAAGGCTGTTTCCAGTGGGGTTCCGCAGGGCTCAGAGAATCACAGAAACCCCACAGTGCAGATAGAGGCCATTTCGGCCCATCGAGCCTGCACCGACTCAGTACTGGGCCCTTTGCTTTTTCTGGTATATATCAATGATTTGGATTTGAATGTAGGAAGTATGATTAAGAAGTTTGCAGATGATACAAAAATTGGCCGTGTGGTTAATAATGAAACAGAATGCTGTAGACTGCAGGAAGATATCAATGGACTCGTCTAGTGGGCAGAACAGTGGCAAATGGAATTCAGTTGGAATACACAATAAATGGTAGGACACTGAGAAATGCAGAGGATCAGCGGGACCTTGGAGTGCATGTCCACAGATCCCTGAAGGTAGCAGGACAGGTAGATAAAGTGGTTAAGCAGGCATACGGGATACTTGCCTTTATTAGCCGAGGCGTAGAATATAAGAGCGGGGAGGTTATGCTTCAACTGTATAAAACACTAGTTAGGCCGCAGCTAGAGTGCCGCGTGCAGTTCTGGTCACCACATTACAAGAAGGATGCGATTGCACTAGAGAAGGTGCAGAGGAGATTTCCGAGGATGTTGCCTGGGCTGGGGAATTTTAGTTATGAGGAAAGATTGGATAGGCTGGGGTTGTTTTCTTTGGAACACAGGAGGCTGAGGCGAGACCTAATTGAGGTGTGTAAAATTATGAGGGGCCGAGATAGAGTGGATAGGAAGGACCTATTTCCCTTAGCAGAAGGGTCAATAATAGATTTCAAGTAATTGGTAGGAGGTTTACAGGGAATTTGAGGAGACATTTTTTCACCCAGTGAATGGTGGGGGTCTGGAATGCACTGCCTGAAAGGGTGGTAGAGGCAGAAACCCTCATCACGTTTAAAAAGTACTTGGATATGCACTTGAACTGCCGTAACCTACAAGGCTACGGACCAAGTGCTGTAAAGTGGGATTTGGGTGGATTGCTCTTTGTCGGCTGGCACGGACAAGATGGGCCGAATGGCCTCCTTCTGTGCTGTAAATTTCTATGATTCTGCCTGATCATGTGACATCTGCCCACACGACTTCTACAAATGTTATTACATTGTAGCCAGGATTGTTTAGTTTCCAATTCCGCCCATTTTGAAGCCAGGTCTCCGTTATGGCTACTATTGCATAACCCCATGTGGCAACTTGCGCCTGCAACTCGTCAATCTCATTTGTAACGCTCCTCGCATTAACACACATGCATTTCAACAGCATGCTAGTTGGCTTTGCTTTTTTCCTGAATTTAACTGCTGCTCTTTCTACATTCTTCTTTGTTCTGTTGCTGTTTGTCCCTCCGAGTTTTCTATGCACCTTGTCTCTCCTCTCTGCTGCTGTGTCCTGGTGGCCCTCCGCCAGTGTGTGTATTTTGGCTATCTTATTTTCTTCTTCTGCTTATTTTGGCCCTGTGTCTGGAGCCCCTTGCATTTGTGTAGCAGCAGGAGAATGTGCAGCGAAGAAATGGTCAAAGGAAAGCGAGAGAGAGAGAGACAGAGAGAGAGAGAGAGAGAGAGCAGCAAAAAGGATGTTGATTGATTAAGAGCAGTGTGTGCGCGTGTGTGTGCAAAACGTTGAGCAGCCTGTGGCGGCAGCAAAAGCCTACTGCACCTGGTATTCCCAGGCGGTCTCCCATCCAAGTACTAACCAGGCCTGACTCTGCTTAGCTTCCGAGATCAGACGAGATCGGGCGCATTCAGACTAGTATGGCCGTAGGCATATGCTAGCTGGCTTTCTCTTTACTTAAAGCTGTCGCCCATTTTTTTCTCTTCTACGCATTCATACAAGTATTCAACACTCAATTTACATTTACAAATTTTACTCCTCCCGCAACCCCCCACCCCCCCTCCACCTCTTCTTGCTGCTCTGCCTCCCACACAAACAAACTACAAGCCCAACCCTTCATTGCCTTCTATTCAAATATTACATCAAATAAACATGCTCAAACACCAAGTCTTAAGGGCTGTAGCATCTTTCAAACTGGACAAATACCCAGGCCCGCATCAAATCTATCCCACACTCTTAAGAGAAGTAAGACACCAAATAGCACAGGCTCTCACCATCATTTTACAATCCTCTCTGGCTACAGGTGTGGTGCCCGACCACTGGAGGACTGCTAACGTGCTACCGTTCTTTCAAAAGGGAGAGAGGGATAGACCGCATAATTACAGGCCAGTCAGCCTAACCTCGGTGGTGGGAAAATTATTGGAAAAAGTTCTGAGGGACAGGAGAAATCTTCATTTAGAAAGACACGGATTAATCAGGGACAGTCAGCATGGATTTCTTAACGGAAGGTCGTGTCTGACTAATGCAATTCAATTTTTCGAGGAGGTAACAAGGAGGGTCGATGAGGGTAGTGCCTTTGATGTAGTCTATATGGATTTTAGCAAGGCTTTTGATAAGGTCCCGCATGCCAGATTGGTCACGAAAGTAAAAGCCCATGGGATCCAAGGCAAAGTGGCAAGTTGGATCCAAAATTGGCTCAGAGGCAGGAAACAAGGGTGTTTTTGTGACCGGAAGGCTGTTTCCAGTGGGGTTCCGCAGGGCTCACAGAATCACAGAAACCCCACAGTGCAGATAGAGGCCATTTCGGCCCATCGAGCCTGCACCGACTCAGTACTGGGCCCTTTGCTTTTTCTGGTATATATCAATGATTTGGATTTGAATGTAGGAAGTATGATTAAGAAGTTTGCAGATGATACAAAAATTGGCCGTGTGGTTAATAATGAAACAGAATGCTGTAGACTGCAGGAAGATATCAATGGACTCGTCTAGTGGGCAGAACAGTGGCAAATGGAATTCAGTTGGAATACACAATAAATGGTAGGACACTGAGAAATGCAGAGGATCAGCGGGACCTTGGAGTGCATGTCCACAGATCCCTGAAGGTAGCAGGACAGGTAGATAAAGTGGTTAAGCAGGCATACGGGATACTTGCCTTTATTAGCCGAGGCGTAGAATATAAGAGCGGGGAGGTTATGCTTCAACTGTATAAAACACTAGTTAGGCCGCAGCTAGAGTGCCGCGTGCAGTTCTGGTCACCACATTACAAGAAGGATGCGATTGCACTAGAGAAGGTGCAGAGGAGATTTCCGAGGATGTTGCCTGGGCTGGGGAATTTTAGTTATGAGGAAAGATTGGATAGGCTGGGGTTGTTTTCTTTGGAACACAGGAGGCTGAGGTGAGACCTAATTGAGGTGTGTAAAATTATGAGGGGCCGAGATAGAGTGGATAGGAAGGACCTATTTCCCTTAGCAGAAGGGTCAATAATAGATTTCAAGTAATTGGTAGGAGGTTTACAGGGAATTTGAGGAGACATTTTTTCACCCAGTGAATGGTGGGGGTCTGGAATGCACTGCCTGAAAGGGTGGTAGAGGCAGAAACCCTCATCACGTTTAAAAAGTACTTGGATATGCACTTGAACTGCCGTAACCTACAAGGCTACGGACCAAGTGCTGTAAAGTGGGATTTGGGTGGATTGCTCTTTGTCGGCTGGCACGGACAAGATGGGCCGAATGGCCTCCTTCTGTGCTGTAAATTTCTATGATTCTGCCTGATCATGTGACATCTGCCCACACGACTTCTACAAATGTTATTACATTGTAGCCAGGATTGTTTAGTTTCCAATTCCGCCCATTTTGAAGCCAGGTCTCCGTTATGGCTACTATTGCATAACCCCATGTGGCAACTTGCGCCTGCAACTCGTCAATCTTATTTGTAACGCTCCTCGCATTAACACACATGCATTTCAACAGCATGCTAGTTGGCTTTGCTTTTTTCCTGAATTTAACTGCTGCTCTTTCTACATTCTTCTTTGTTCTGTTGCTGTTTGTCCCTCCGAGTTTTCTATGCACCTTGTCTCTCCTCTCTGCTGCTGTGTCCTGGTGGCCCTCCGCCAGTGTGTGTATTTTGGCTATCTTATTTTCTTCTTCTGCTTATTTCGGCCCTGTGTCTGGAGCCCCTTGCATTTGTGTAGCAGCAGGAGAATGTGCAGCGAAGAAATGGTCAAAGGAAAGCGAGAGAGAGAGAGAGAGAGAGAGAGAGCAGCAAAAAGGATGTTGATTGATTAAGAGCAGTGTGTGCGCGTGTGTGTGCAAAACGTTGAGCAGCCTGTAGCGGCAGCAAAAGCCTACTGCACCTGGTATTCCCAGGCGGTCTCCCATCCAAGTACTAACCAGGCCTGACTCTGCTTAGCTTCCGAGATCAGACGAGATCGGGCGCATTCAGACTAGTATGGCCGTAGGCATATGCTGGCTGGCTTTCTCTTTACTTAAAGCTGTCGCCCATTTTTTTCTCTTCTACGCATTCATACAAGTATTCAACACTCAATTTACATTTACAAATTTTACTCCTCCCGCAACCCCCCACCCCCCCTCCACCTCTTCTTGCTGCTCTGCCTCCCACACAAACAAACTACAAGCCCAACCCTTCATTGCCTTCTATTCAAATATTACATCAAATAAACATGCTCAAACACCAAGTCTTAAGGGCTGTAGCATCTTTCAAACTGGACAAATACCCAGGCCCGCATCAAATCTATCCCACACTCTTAAGAGAAGTAAGACACCAAATAGCACAGGCTCTCACCATCATTTTACAATCCTCTCTGGCTACAGGTGTGGTGCCCGACCACTGGAGGACTGCTAACGTGCTACCGTTCTTTCAAAAGGGAGAGAGGGATAGACCGCATAATTACAGGCCAGTCAGCCTAACCTCGGTGGTGGGTAAATTATTGGAAAAAGTTCTGAGGGACAGGAGAAATCTTCATTTAGAAAGACACGGATTAATCAGGGACAGTCAGCATGGATTTCTTAACGGAAGGTCGTGTCTGACTAACGCAATTCAATTTTTCGAGGAGGTAACAAGGAGGGTCGATGAGGGTAGTGCCTTTGATGTAGTCTATATGGATTTTAGCAAGGCTTTTGATAAGGTCCCGCATGCCAGATTGGTCACGAAAGTAAAAGCCCATGGGATCCAAGGCAAAGTGGCAAGTTGGATCCAAAATTGGCTCAGAGGCAGGAAACAAAGGGTAATGGTCGAAGGGTGTTTTTGTGACCGGAAGGCTGTTTCCAGTGGGGTTCCGCAGGGCTCACAGAATCACAGAAACCCCACAGTGCAGATAGAGGCCATTTCGGCCCATCGAGCCTGCACCGACTCAGTACTGGGCCCTTTGCTTTTTCTGGTATATATCAATGATTTGGATTTGAATGTAGGAAGTATGATTAAGAAGTTTGCAGATGATACAAAAATTGGCCGTGTGGTTAATAATGAAACAGAATGCTGTAGACTGCAGGAAGATATCAATGGACTCATCTAGTGGGCAGAACAGTGGCAAATGGAATTCAGTTGGAATACACAATAAATGGTAGGACACTGAGAAATGCAGAGGATCAGCGGGACCTTGGAGTGCATGTCCACAGATCCCTGAAGGTAGCAGGACAGGTAGATAAAGTGGTTAAGCAGGCATACGGGATACTTGCCTTTATTAGCCGAGGCGTAGAATATAAGAGCGGGGAGGTTATGCTTCAACTGTATAAAACACTAGTTAGGCCGCAGCTAGAGTGCCGCGTGCAGTTCTGGTCACCACATTACAAGAAGGATGCGATTGCACTAGAGAAGGTGCAGAGGAGATTTCCGAGGATGTTGCCTGGGCTGGGGAATTTTAGTTATGAGGAAAGATTGGATAGGCTGGGGTTGTTTTCTTTGGAACACAGGAGGCTGAGGCGAGACCTAATTGAGGTGTGTAAAATTATGAGGGGCCGAGATAGAGTGGATAGGAAGGACCTATTTCCCTTAGCAGAAGGGTCAATAATAGATTTCAAGTAATTGGTAGGAGGTTTACAGGGAATTTGAGGAGACATTTTTTCACCCAGTGAATGGTGGGGGTCTGGAATGCACTGCCTGAAAGGGTGGTAGAGGCAGAAACCCTCATCACGTTTAAAAAGTACTTGGATATGCACTTGAACTGCCGTAACCTACAAGGCTACGGACCAAGTGCTGTAAAGTGGGATTTGGGTGGATTGCTCTTTGTCGGCTGGCACGGACAAGATGGGCCGAATGGCCTCCTTCTGTGCTGTAAATTTCTATGATTCTGCCTGATCATGTGACATCTGCCCACACGACTTCTACAAATGTTATTACATTGTAGCCAGGATTGTTTAGTTTCCAATTCCGCCCATTTTGAAGCCAGGTCTCCGTTATGGCTACTATTGCATAACCCCATGTGGCAACTTGCGCCTGCAACTCGTCAATCTTATTTGTAACACTCCTCGCATTAACACACATGCATTTCAACAGCATGCTAGTTGGCTTTGCTTTTTTCCTGAATTTAACTGCTGCTCTTTCTACATTCTTCTTTGTTCTGTTGCTGTTTGTCCCTCCGAGTTTTCTATGCACCTTGTCTCTCCTCTCTGCTGCTGTGTCCTGGTGGCCCTCCGCCAGTGTGTGTATTTTGGCTATCTTATTTTCTTCTTCTGCTTATTTTGGCCCTGTGTCTGGAGCCCCTTGCATTTGTGTAGTAGCAGGAGAATGTGCAGCGAAGAAATGGTCAAAGGAAAGCGAGAGAGAGAGCAGCAAAAAGGATGTTGATTGATTAAGAGCAGTGTGTGCGCGTGTGTGTGCAAAACGTTGAGCAGCCTGTGGCGGCAGCAAAAGCCTACTGCACCTGGTATTCCCAGGCAGTCTCCCATCCAAGTACTAACCAGGCCTGACTCTGCTTAGCTTCCGAGATCAGACGAGATCGGGCGCATTCAGACTAGTATGGCCGTAGGCATATGCTAGCTGGCTTTCTCTTTACTTAAAGCTGTCGCCCATTTTTTTCTCTTCTACGCATTCATACAAGTATTCAACACTCAATTTACATTTACAAATTTTACTCCTCCCGCAACCCCCCACCCCCCCTCCACCTCTTCTTGCTGCTCTGCCTCCCACACAAACAAACTACAAGCCCAACCCTTCATTGCCTTCTATTCAAATATTACATCAAATAAACATGCTCAAACACCAAGTCTTAAGGGCTGTAGCATCTTTCAAACTGGACAAATACCCAGGCCCGCATCAAATCTATCCCACACTCTTAAGAGAAGTAAGACACCAAATAGCACAGGCTCTCACCATCATTTTACAATCCTCTCTGGCTACAGGTGTGGTGCCCGACCACTGGAGGACTGCTAACGTGCTACCGCTCTTTCAAAAGGGAGAGAGGGATAGACCGCATAATTACAGGCCAGTCAGCCTAACCTCGGTGGTGGGAAAATTATTGGAAAAAGTTCTGAGGGACAGGAGAAATCTTCATTTAGAAAGACACGGATTAATCAGGGACAGTCAGCATGGATTTCTTAACGGAAGGTCGTGTCTGACTAACGCAATTCAATTTTTCGAGGAGGTAACAAGGAGGGTCGATGAGGGTAGTGCCTTTGATGTAGTCTATATGGATTTTAGCAAGGCTTTTGATAAGGTCCCGCATGCCAGATTGGTCACGAAAGTAAAAGCCCATGGGATCCAAGGCAAAGTGGCAAGTTGGATCCAAAATTGGCTCAGAGGCAGGAAACAAAGGGTAATGGTCGGAAGGGTGTTTTTGTGACCGGAAGGCTGTTTCCAGTGGGGTTCCGCAGGGCTCACAGAATCACAGAAACCCCACAGTGCAGATAGAGGCCATTTCGGCCCATCGAGCCTGCACCGACTCAGTACTGGGCCCTTTGCTTTTTCTGGTATATATCAATGATTTGGATTTGAATGTAGGAAGTATGATTAAGAAGTTTGCAGATGATACAAAAATTGGCCGTGTGGTTAATAATGAAACAGAATGCTGTAGACTGCAGGAAGATATCAATGGACTCGTCTAGTGGGCAGAACAGTGGCAAATGGAATTCAGTTGGAATACACAATAAATGGTAGGACACTGAGAAATGCAGAGGATCAGCGGGACCTTGGAGTGCATGTCCACAGATCCCTGAAGGTAGCAGGACAGGTAGATAAAGTGGTTAAGCAGGCATACGGGATACTTGCCTTTATTAGCCGAGGCGTAGAATATAAGAGCGGGGAGGTTATGCTTCAACTGTATAAAACACTAGTTAGGCCGCAGCTAGAGTGCCGCGTGCAGTTCTGGTCACCACATTACAAGAAGGATGCGATTGCACTAGAGAAGGTGCAGAGGAGATTTCCGAGGATGTTGCCTGGGCTGGGGAATTTTAGTTATGAGGAAAGATTGGATAGGCTGGGGTTGTTTTCTTTGGAACACAGGAGGCTGAGGTGAGACCTAATTGAGGTGTGTAAAATTATGAGGGGCCGAGATAGAGTGGATAGGAAGGACCTATTTCCCTTAGCAGAAGGGTCAATAATAGATTTCAAGTAATTGGTAGGAGGTTTACAGGGAATTTGAGGAGACATTTTTTCACCCAGTGAATGGTGGGGGTCTGGAATGCACTGCCTGAAAGGGTGGTAGAGGCAGAAACCCTCATCACGTTTAAAAAGTACTTGGATATGCACTTGAACTGCCGTAACCTACAAGGCTACGGACCAAGTGCTGTAAAGTGGGATTTGGGTGGATTGCTCTTTGTCGGCTGGCACGGACAAGATGGGCCGAATGGCCTCCTTCTGTGCTGTAAATTTCTATGATTCTGCCTGATCATGTGACATCTGCCCACACGACTTCTACAAATGTTATTACATTGTAGCCAGGATTGTTTAGTTTCCAATTCCGCCCATTTTGAAGCCAGGTCTCCGTTATGGCTACTATTGCATAACCCCATGTGGCAACTTGCGCCTGCAACTCGTCAATCTTATTTGTAACGCTCCTCGCATTAACACACATGCATTTCAACAGCATGCTAGTTGGCTTTGCTTTTTTCCTGAATTTAACTGCTGCTCTTTCTACATTCTTCTTTGTTCTGTTGCTGTTTGTCCCTCCGAGTTTTCTATGCACCTTGTCTCTCCTCTCTGCTGCTGTGTCCTGGTGGCCCTCCGCCAGTGTGTGTATTTTGGCTATCTTATTTTCTTCTTCTGCTTATTTCGGCCCTGTGTCTGGAGCCCCTTGCATTTGTGTAGCAGCAGGAGAATGTGCAGCGAAGAAATGGTCAAAGGAAAGCGAGAGAGAGAGAGAGAGAGAGAGAGAGCAGCAAAAAGGATGTTGATTGATTAAGAGCAGTGTGTGCGCGTGTGTGTGCAAAACGTTGAGCAGCCTGTAGCGGCAGCAAAAGCCTACTGCACCTGGTATTCCCAGGCAGTCTCCCATCCAAGTACTAACCAGGCCTGACTCTGCTTAGCTTCCGAGATCAGACGAGATCGGGCGCGTTCAGACTAGTATGGCCGTAGGCATATGCTAGCTGGCTTTCTCTTTACTTAAAGCTGTCGCCCATTTTTTTCTCTTCTACACATTCATACAAGTATTCAACACTCAATTTACATTTACAAATTTTACTCCTCCCGCAACCCCCCACCCCCCCTCCACCTCTTCTTGCTGCTCTGCCTCCCACACAAACAAACTACAAGCCCAACCCTTCATTGCCTTCTATTCAAATATTACATCAAATAAACATGCTCAAACACCAAGTCTTAAGGGCTGTAGCATCTTTCAAACTGGACAAATACCCAGGCCCGCATCAAATCTATCCCACACTCTTAAGAGAAGTAAGACACCAAATAGCACAGGCTCTCACCATCATTTTACAATCCTCTCTGGCTACAGGTGTGGTGCCCGACCACTGGAGGACTGCTAACGTGCTACCGTTCTTTCAAAAGGGAGAGAGGGATAGACCGCATAATTACAGGCCAGTCAGCCTAACCTCGGTGGTGGGTAAATTATTGGAAAAAGTTCTGAGGGACAGGAGAAATCTTCATTTAGAAAGACACGGATTAATCAGGGACAGTCAGCATGGATTTCTTAACGGAAGGTCGTGTCTGACTAACGCAATTCAATTTTTCGAGGAGGTAACAAGGAGGGTCGATGAGGGTAGTGCCTTTGATGTAGTCTATATGGATTTTAGCAAGGCTTTTGATAAGGTCCCGCATGCCAGATTGGTCACGAAAGTAAAAGCCCATGGGATCCAAGGCAAAGTGGCAAGTTGGATCCAAAATTGGCTCAGAGGCAGGAAACAAAGGGTAATGGTCGAAGGGTGTTTTTGTGACCGGAAGGCTGTTTCCAGTGGGGTTCCGCAGGGCTCAGAGAATCACAGAAACCCCACAGTGCAGATAGAGGCCATTTCGGCCCATCGAGCCTGCACCGACTCAGTACTGGGCCCTTTGCTTTTTCTGGTATATATCAATGATTTGGATTTGAATGTAGGAAGTATGATTAAGAAGTTTGCAGATGATACAAAAATTGGCCGTGTGGTTAATAATGAAACAGAATGCTGTAGACTGCAGGAAGATATCAATGGACTCGTCTAGTGGGCAGAACAGTGGCAAATGGAATTCAGTTGGAATACACAATAAATGGTAGGACACTGAGAAATGCAGAGGATCAGCGGGACCTTGGAGTGCATGTCCACAGATCCCTGAAGGTAGCAGGACAGGTAGATAAAGTGGTTAAGCAGGCATACGGGATACTTGCCTTTATTAGCCGAGGCGTAGAATATAAGAGCGGGGAGGTTATGCTTCAACTGTATAAAACACTAGTTAGGCCGCAGCTAGAGTGCCGCGTGCAGTTCTGGTCACCACATTACAAGAAGGATGCGATTGCACTAGAGAAGGTGCAGAGGAGATTTCCGAGGATGTTGCCTGGGCTGGGGAATTTTAGTTATGAGGAAAGATTGGATAGGCTGGGGTTGTTTTCTTTGGAACACAGGAGGCTGAGGCGAGACCTAATTGAGGTGTGTAAAATTATGAGGGGCCGAGATAGAGTGGATAGGAAGGACCTATTTCCCTTAGCAGAAGGGTCAATAATAGATTTCAAGTAATTGGTAGGAGGTTTACAGGGAATTTGAGGAGACATTTTTTCACCCAGTGAATGGTGGGGGTCTGGAATGCACTGCCTGAAAGGGTGGTAGAGGCAGAAACCCTCATCACGTTTAAAAAGTACTTGGATATGCACTTGAACTGCCGTAACCTACAAGGCTACGGACCAAGTGCTGTAAAGTGGGATTTGGGTGGATTGCTCTTTGTCGGCTGGCACGGACAAGATGGGCCGAATGGCCTCCTTCTGTGCTGTAAATTTCTATGATTCTGCCTGATCATGTGACATCTGCCCACACGACTTCTACAAATGTTATTACATTGTAGCCAGGATTGTTTAGTTTCCAATTCCGCCCATTTTGAAGCCAGGTCTCCGTTATGGCTACTATTGCATAACCCCATGTGGCAACTTGCGCCTGCAACTCGTCAATCTTATTTGTAACACTCCTCGTTTTAACACACATGCATTTCAACAGCATGCTAGTTGGCTTTGCTTTTTTCCTGAATTTAACTGCTGCTCTTTCTACATTCTTCTTTGTTCTGTTGCTGTTTGTCCCTCCGAGTTTTCTATGCACCTTGTCTCTCCTCTCTGCTGCTGTGTCCTGGTGGCCCTCCGCCAGTGTGTGTATTTTGGCTATCTTATTTTCTTCTTCTGCTTATTTCGGCCCTGTGTCTGGAGCCCCTTGCATTTGTGTAGCAGCAGGAGAATGTGCAGCGAAGAAATGGTCAAAGGAAAGCGAGAGAGAGAGAGAGAGCAGCAAAAAGGATGTTGATTGATTAAGAGCAGTGTGTGCGCGTGTGTGTGCAAAACGTTGAGCAGCCTGTGGCGGCAGCAAAAGCCTACTGCACCTGGTATTCCCAGGCAGTCTCCCATCCAAGTACTAACCAGGCCTGACTCTGCTTAGCTTCCGAGATCAGACGAGATCGGGCGCATTCAGACTAGTATGGCCGTAGGCATATGCTAGCTGGCTTTCTCTTTACTTAAAGCTGTCGCCCATTTTTTTCTCTTCTACACATTCATACAAGTATTCAACACTCAATTTACATTTACAAATTTTACTCCTCCCGCAACCCCCCACCCCCCCTCCACCTCTTCTTGCTGCTCTGCCTCCCACACAAACAAACTACAAGCCCAACCCTTCATTGCCTTCTATTCAAATATTACATCAAATAAACATGCTCAAACACCAAGTCTTAAGGGCTGTAGCATCTTTCAAACTGGACAAATACCCAGGCCCGCATCAAATCTATCCCACACTCTTAAGAGAAGTAAGACACCAAATAGCACAGGCTCTCACCATCATTTTACAATCCTCTCTGGCTACAGGTGTGGTGCCCGACCACTGGAGGACTGCTAACGTGCTACCGCTCTTTCAAAAGGGAGAGAGGGATAGACCGCATAATTACAGGCCAGTCAGCCTAACCTCGGTGGTGGGAAAATTATTGGAAAAAGTTCTGAGGGACAGGAGAAATCTTCATTTAGAAAGACACGGATTAATCAGGGACAGTCAGCATGGATTTCTTAACGGAAGGTCGTGTCTGACTAACGCAATTCAATTTTTCGAGGAGGTAACAAGGAGGGTCGATGAGGGTAGTGCCTTTGATGTAGTCTATATGGATTTTAGCAAGGCTTTTGATAAGGTCCCGCATGCCAGATTGGTCACGAAAGTAAAAGCCCATGGGATCCAAGGCAAAGTGGCAAGTTGGATCCAAAATTGGCTCAGAGGCAGGAAACAAAGGGTAATGGTCGGAAGGGTGTTTTTGTGACCGGAAGGCTGTTTCCAGTGGGGTTCCGCAGGGCTCACAGAATCACAGAAACCCCACAGTGCAGATAGAGGCCATTTCGGCCCATCGAGCCTGCACCGACTCAGTACTGGGCCCTTTGCTTTTTCTGGTATATATCAATGATTTGGATTTGAATGTAGGAAGTATGATTAAGAAGTTTGCAGATGATACAAAAATTGGCCGTGTGGTTAATAATGAAACAGAATGCTGTAGACTGCAGGAAGATATCAATGGACTCGTCTAGTGGGCAGAACAGTGGCAAATGGAATTCAGTTGGAATACACAATAAATGGTAGGACACTGAGAAATGCAGAGGATCAGCGGGACCTTGGAGTGCATGTCCACAGATCCCTGAAGGTAGCAGGACAGGTAGATAAAGTGGTTAAGCAGGCATACGGGATACTTGCCTTTATTAGCCGAGGCGTAGAATATAAGAGCGGGGAGGTTATGCTTCAACTGTATAAAACACTAGTTAGGCCGCAGCTAGAGTGCCGCGTGCAGTTCTGGTCACCACATTACAAGAAGGATGCGATTGCACTAGAGAAGGTGCAGAGGAGATTTCCGAGGATGTTGCCTGGGCTGGGGAATTTTAGTTATGAGGAAAGATTGGATAGGCTGGGGTTGTTTTCTTTGGAACACAGGAGGCTGAGGCGAGACCTAATTGAGGTGTGTAAAATTATGAGGGGCCGAGATAGAGTGGATAGGAAGGACCTATTTCCCTTAGCAGAAGGGTCAATAATAGATTTCAAGTAATTGGTAGGAGGTTTACAGGGAATTTGAGGAGACATTTTTTCACCCAGTGAATGGTGGGGGTCTGGAATGCACTGCCTGAAAGGGTGGTAGAGGCAGAAACCCTCATCACGTTTAAAAAGTACTTGGATATGCACTTGAACTGCCGTAACCTACAAGGCTACGGACCAAGTGCTGTAAAGTGGGATTTGGGTGGATTGCTCTTTGTCGGCTGGCACGGACAAGATGGGCCGAATGGCCTCCTTCTGTGCTGTAAATTTCTATGATTCTGCCTGATCATGTGACATCTGCCCACACGACTTCTACAAATGTTATTACATTGTAGCCAGGATTGTTTAGTTTCCAATTCCGCCCATTTTGAAGCCAGGTCTCCGTTATGGCTACTATTGCATAACCCCATGTGGCAACTTGCGCCTGCAACTCGTCAATCTTATTTGTAACACTCCTCGTTTTAACACACATGCATTTCAACAGCATGCTAGTTGGCTTTGCTTTTTTCCTGAATTTAACTGCTGCTCTTTCTACATTCTTCTTTGTTCTGTTGCTGTTTGTCCCTCCGAGTTTTCTATGCACCTTGTCTCTCCTCTCTGCTGCTGTGTCCTGGTGGCCCTCCGCCAGTGTGTGTATTTTGGCTATCTTATTTTCTTCTTCTGCTTATTTCGGCCCTGTGTCTGGAGCCCCTTGCATTTGTGTAGCAGCAGGAGAATGTGCAGCGAAGAAATGGTCAAAGGAAAGCGAGAGAGAGAGAGAGAGCAGCAAAAAGGATGTTGATTGATTAAGAGCAGTGTGTGCGCGTGTGTGTGCAAAACGTTGAGCAGCCTGTGGCGGCAGCAAAAGCCTACTGCACCTGGTATTCCCAGGCAGTCTCCCATCCAAGTACTAACCAGGCCTGACTCTGCTTAGCTTCCGAGATCAGACGAGATCGGGCGCATTCAGACTAGTATGGCCGTAGGCATATGCTAGCTGGCTTTCTCTTTACTTAAAGCTGTCGCCCATTTTTTTCTCTTCTACACATTCATACAAGTATTCAACACTCAATTTACATTTACAAATTTTACTCCTCCCGCAACCCCCCACCCCCCCTCCACCTCTTCTTGCTGCTCTGCCTCCCACACAAACAAACTACAAGCCCAACCCTTCATTGCCTTCTATTCAAATATTACATCAAATAAACATGCTCAAACACCAAGTCTTAAGGGCTGTAGCATCTTTCAAACTGGACAAATACCCAGGCCCGCATCAAATCTATCCCACACTCTTAAGAGAAGTAAGACACCAAATAGCACAGGCTCTCACCATCATTTTACAATCCTCTCTGGCTACAGGTGTGGTGCCCGACCACTGGAGGACTGCTAACGTGCTACCGCTCTTTCAAAAGGGAGAGAGGGATAGACCGCATAATTACAGGCCAGTCAGCCTAACCTCGGTGGTGGGAAAATTATTGGAAAAAGTTCTGAGGGACAGGAGAAATCTTCATTTAGAAAGACACGGATTAATCAGGGACAGTCAGCATGGATTTCTTAACGGAAGGTCGTGTCTGACTAACGCAATTCAATTTTTCGAGGAGGTAACAAGGAGGGTCGATGAGGGTAGTGCCTTTGATGTAGTCTATATGGATTTTAGCAAGGCTTTTGATAAGGTCCCGCATGCCAGATTGGTCACGAAAGTAAAAGCCCATGGGATCCAAGGCAAAGTGGCAAGTTGGATCCAAAATTGGCTCAGAGGCAGGAAACAAAGGGTAATGGTCGAAGGGTGTTTTTGTGACCGGAAGGCTGTTTCCAGTGGGGTTCCGCAGGGCTCACAGAATCACAGAAACCCCACAGTGCAGATAGAGGCCATTTCGGCCCATCGAGCCTGCACCGACTCAGTACTGGGCCCTTTGCTTTTTCTGGTATATATCAATGATTTGGATTTGAATGTAGGAAGTATGATTAAGAAGTTTGCAGATGATACAAAAATTGGCCGTGTGGTTAATAATGAAACAGAATGCTGTAGACTGCAGGAAGATATCAATGGACTCGTCTAGTGGGCAGAACAGTGGCAAATGGAATTCAGTTGGAATACACAATAAATGGTAGGACACTGAGAAATGCAGAGGATCAGCGGGACCTTGGAGTGCATGTCCACAGATCCCTGAAGGTAGCAGGACAGGTAGATAAAGTGGTTAAGCAGGCATACGGGATACTTGCCTTTATTAGCCGAGGCGTAGAATATAAGAGCGGGGAGGTTATGCTTCAACTGTATAAAACACTAGTTAGGCCGCAGCTAGAGTGCCGCGTGCAGTTCTGGTCACCACATTACAAGAAGGATGCGATTGCACTAGAGAAGGTGCAGAGGAGATTTCCGAGGATGTTGCCTGGGCTGGGGAATTTTAGTTATGAGGAAAGATTGGATAGGCTGGGGTTGTTTTCTTTGGAACACAGGAGGCTGAGGCGAGACCTAATTGAGGTGTGTAAAATTATGAGGGGCCGAGATAGAGTGGATAGGAAGGACCTATTTCCCTTAGCAGAAGGGTCAATAATAGATTTCAAGTAATTGGTAGGAGGTTTACAGGGAATTTGAGGAGACATTTTTTCACCCAGTGAATGGTGGGGGTCTGGAATGCACTGCCTGAAAGGGTGGTAGAGGCAGAAACCCTCATCACGTTTAAAAAGTACTTGGATATGCACTTGAACTGCCGTAACCTACAAGGCTACGGACCAAGTGCTGTAAAGTGGGATTTGGGTGGATTGCTCTTTGTCGGCTGGCACGGACAAGATGGGCCGAATGGCCTCCTTCTGTGCTGTAAATTTCTATGACTCTGCCTGATCATGTGACATCTGCCCACACGACTTCTACAAATGTTATTACATTGTAGCCAGGATTGTTTAGTTTCCAATTCCGCCCATTTTGAAGCCAGGTCTCCGTTATGGCTACTATTGCATAACCCCATGTGGCAACTTGCGCCTGCAACTCGTCAATCTTATTTGTAACACTCCTCGCATTAACACACATGCATTTCAACAGCATGCTAGTTGGCTTTCCTTTTTTCCTGAATTTAACTGCTGCTCTTTCTACATTCTTCTTTGTTCTGTTGCTGTTTGTCCCTCCGAGTTTTCTATGCACCTTGTCTCTCCTCTCTGCTGCTGTGTCCTGGTGGCCCTCCGCCAGTGTGTGTATTTTGGCTATCTTATTTTCTTCTTCTGCTTATTTCGGCCCTGTGTCTGGAGCCCCTTGCATTTGTGTAGCAGCAGGAGAATGTGCAGCGAAGAAATGGTCAAAGGAAAGCGAGAGAGAGAGAGAGAGAGAGAGAGAGAGAGCAGCAAAAAGGATGTTGATTGATTAAGAGCAGTGTGTGCGCGTGTGTGCAAAACGTTGAGCAGCCTGTGGCGGCAGCAAAAGCCTACAGCACCTGGTATTCCCAGGCGGTCTCCCATCCAAGTACTAACCAGGCCTGACTCTGCTTCGCTTCCGAGATCAGACGAGATCGGGCGTATTCAGACTAGTATGGCCGCAGGCATATGCTAGCTGGCTTTCTCTTTACTTAAAGCTGTCGCCCATTTTTTTCTCTTCTACGCATTCATACAAGTATTCAACACTCAATTTACATTTACAAATTTTACTCCTCCCGCAACCCCCCACCCCCCCTCCACCTCTTCTTGCTGCTCTGCCTCCCACACAAACAAACTACAAGCCCAACCCTTCATTGCCTTCTATTCAAATATTACATCAAATAAACATGCTCAAACACCAAGTCTTAAGGGCTGTAGCATCTGTCAAACTGGACAAATACCCAGGCCCGCATCAAATCTATCCCACACTCTTAAGAGAAGTAAGACACCAAATAGCACAGGCTCTCACCATCATTTTACAATCCTCTCTGGCTACAGGTGTGGTGCCCGACCACTGGAGGACTGCTAACGTGCTACCGTTCTTTCAAAAGGGAGAGAGGGATAGACCGCATAATTACAGGACAGTCAGCCTAACCTCGGTGGTGGGAAAATTATTGGAAAAAGTTCTGAGGGACAGGAGAAATCTTCATTTAGAAAGACACGGATTAATCAGGGACAGTCAGCATGGATTTCTTAACGGAAGGTCGTGTCTGACTAACGCAATTCAATTTTTCGAGGAGGTAACAAGGAGGGTCGATGAGGGTAGTGCCTTTGATGTAGTCTATATGGATTTTAGCAAGGCTTTTGATAAGGTCCCGCATGCCAGATTGGTCACGAAAGTAAAAGCCCATGGGATCCAAGGCAAAGTGGCAAGTTGGATCCAAAATTGGCTCAGAGGCAGGAAACAAAGGGTAATGGTCGAAGGGTGTTTTTGTGACCGGAAGGCTGTTTCCAGTGGGGTTCCGCAGGGCTCAGAGAATCACAGAAACCCCACAGTGCAGATAGAGGCCATTTCGGCCCATCGAGCCTGCACCGACTCAGTACTGGGCCCTTTGCTTTTTCTGGTATATATCAATGATTTGGATTTGAATGTAGGAAGTATGATTAAGAAGTTTGCAGATGATACAAAAATTGGCCGTGTGGTTAATAATGAAACAGAATGCTGTAGACTGCAGGAAGATATCAATGGACTCGTCTAGTGGGCAGAACAGTGGCAAATGGAATTCAGTTGGAATACACAATAAATGGTAGGACACTGAGAAATGCAGAGGATCAGCGGGACCTTGGAGTGCATGTCCACAGATCCCTGAAGGTAGCAGGACAGGTAGATAAAGTGGTTAAGCAGGCATACGGGATACTTGCCTTTATTAGCCGAGGCGTAGAATATAAGAGCGGGGAGGTTATGCTTCAACTGTATAAAACACTAGTTAGGCCGCAGCTAGAGTGCCGCGTGCAGTTCTGGTCACCACATTACAAGAAGGATGCGATTGCACTAGAGAAGGTGCAGAGGAGATTTCCGAGGATGTTGCCTGGGCTGGGGAATTTTAGTTATGAGGAAAGATTGGATAGGCTGGGGTTGTTTTCTTTGGAACACAGGAGGCTGAGGCGAGACCTAATTGAGGTGTGTAAAATTATGAGGGGCCGAGATAGAGTGGATAGGAAGGACCTATTTCCCTTAGCAGAAGGGTCAATAATAGATTTCAAGTAATTGGTAGGAGGTTTACAGGGAATTTGAGGAGACATTTTTTCACCCAGTGAATGGTGGGGGTCTGGAATGCACTGCCTGAAAGGGTGGTAGAGGCAGAAACCCTCATCACGTTTAAAAAGTACTTGGATATGCACTTGAACTGCCGTAACCAACAAGGCTACGGACCAAGTGCTGTAAAGTGGGATTTGGGTGGATTGCTCTTTGTCGGCTGGCACGGACAAGATGGGCCGAATGGCCTCCTTCTGTGCTGTAAATTTCTATGATTCTGCCTGATCATGTGACATCTGCCCACACGACTTCTACAAATGTTATTACATTGTAGCCAGGATTGTTTAGTTTCCAATTCCGCCCATTTTGAAGCCAGGTCTCCGTTATGGCTACTATTGCATAACCCCATGTGGCAACTTGCGCCTGCAACTCGTCAATCTTATTTGTAACACTCCTCGCATTAACACACATGCATTTCAACAGCATGCTAGTTGGCTTTGCTTTTTTCCTGAATTTAACTGCTGCTCTTTCTACATTCTTCTTTGTTCTGTTGCTGTTTGTCCCTCCGAGTTTTCTATGCACCTTGTCTCTCCTCTCTGCTGCTGTGTCCTGGTGGCCCTCCGCCAGTGTGTATATTTTGGCTATCTTATTTTCTTCTTCTGCTTATTTCGGCCCTGTGTCTGGAGCCCCTTGCATTTGTGTAGCAGCAGGAGAATGTGCAGCGAAGAAATGGTCAAAGGAAAGCGAGAGAGAGAGAGAGAGCAGCAAAAAGGATGTTGATTGATTAAGAGCAGTGTGTGCGCGTGTGTGTGCAAAACGTTGAGCAGCCTGTGGCGGCAGCAAAAGCCTACTGCACCTGGTATTCCCAGGCAGTCTCCCATCCAAGTACTAACCAGGCCTGACTCTGCTTAGTTTCCGAGATCAGACGAGATCGGGCGTATTCAGACTAGTATGGCCGTAGGCATATGCTAGCTGGCTTTCTCTTTACTTAAAGCTGTCGCCCATTTTTTTCTCTTCTACGCATTCATACAAGTATTCAACACTCAATTTACATTTACAAATTTTACTCCTCCCGCAACCCCCCACCCCCCCTCCACCTCTTCTTGCTGCTCTGCCTCCCACACAAACAAACTACAAGCCCAACCCTTCATTGCCTTCTATTCAAATATTACATCAAATAAACATGCTCAAACACCAAGTCTTAAGGGCTGTAGCATCTTTCAAACTGGACAAATACCCAGGCCCGCATCAAATCTATCCCACACTCTTAAGAGAAGTAAGACACCAAATAGCACAGGCTCTCACCATCATTTTACAATCCTCTCTGGCTACAGGTGTGGTGCCCGACCACTGGAGGACTGCTAACGTGCTACCGTTCTTTCAAAAGGGAGAGAGGGATAGACCGCATAATTACAGGCCAGTCAGCCTAACCTCGGTGGTGGGAAAATTATTGGAAAAAGTTCTGAGGGACAGGAGAAATCTTCATTTAGAAAGACACGGATTAATCAGGGACAGTCAGCATGGATTTCTTAACGGAAGGTCGTGTCTGACTAACGCAATTCAATTTTTCGAGGAGGTAACAAGGAGGGTCGATGAGGGTAGTGCCTTTGATGTAGTCTATATGGATTTTAGCAAGGCTTTTGATAAGGTCCCGCATGCCAGATTGGTCACGAAAGTAAAAGCCCATGGGATCCAAGGCAAAGTGGCAAGTTGGATCCAAAATTGGCTCAGAGACAGGAAACAAAGGGTAATGGTCGAAGGGTGTTTTTGTGACCGGAAGGCTGTTTCCAGTGGGGTTCCGCAGGGCTCACAGAATCACAGAAACCCCACAGTGCAGATAGAGGCCATTTCGGCCCATCGAGCCTGCACCGACTCAGTACTGGGCCCTTTGCTTTTTCTGGTATATATCAATGATTTGGATTTGAATGTAGGAAGTATGATTAAGAAGTTTGCAGATGATACAAAAATTGGCCGTGTGGTTAATAATGAAACAGAATGCTGTAGACTGCAGGAAGATATCAATGGACTCGTCTAGTGGGCAGAACAGTGGCAAATGGAATTCAGTTGGAATACACAATAAATGGTAGGACACTGAGAAATGCAGAGGATCAGCGGGACCTTGGAGTGCATGTCCACAGATCCCTGAAGGTAGCAGGACAGGTAGATAAAGTGGTTAAGCAGGCATACGGGATACTTGCCTTTATTAGCCGAGGCGTAGAATATAAGAGCGGGGAGGTTATGCTTCAACTGTATAAAACACTAGTTAGGCCGCAGCTAGAGTGCCGCGTGCAGTTCTGGTCACCACATTACAAGAAGGATGCGATTGCACTAGAGAAGGTGCAGAGGAGATTTCCGAGGATGTTGCCTGGGCTGGGGAATTTTAGTTATGAGGAAAGATTGGATAGGCTGGGGTTGTTTTCTTTGGAACACAGGAGGCTGAGGCGAGACCTAATTGAGGTGTGTAAAATTATGAGGGGCCGAGATAGAGTGGATAGGAAGGACCTATTTCCCTTAGCAGAAGGGTCAATAATAGATTTCAAGTAATTGGTAGGAGGTTTACAGGGAATTTGAGGAGACATTTTTTCACCCAGTGAATGGTGGGGGTCTGGAATGCACTGCCTGAAAGGGTGGTAGAGGCAGAAACCCTCATCACGTTTAAAAAGTACTTGGATATGCACTTGAACTGCCGTAACCTACAAGGCTACGGACCAAGTGCTGTAAAGTGGGATTTGGGTGGATTGCTCTTTGTCGGCTGGCACGGACAAGATGGGCCGAATGGCCTCCTTCTGTGCTGTAAATTTCTATGATTCTGCCTGATCATGTGACATCTGCCCACACGACTTCTACAAATGTTATTACATTGTAGCCAGGATTGTTTAGTTTCCAATTCCGCCCATTTTGAAGCCAGGTCTCCGTTATAGCTACTATTGCATAACCCCATGTGGCAACTTGCGCCTGCAACTCGTCAATCTTATTTGTAACGCTCCTCGCATTAACACACATGCATTTCAACAGCATGCTAGTTGGCTTTGCTTTTTTCCTGAATTTAACTGCTGCTCTTTCTACATTCTTCTTTGTTCTGTTGCTGTTTGTCCCTCCGAGTTTTCTATGCACCTTGTCTCTCCTCTCTGCTGCTGTGTCCTGGTGGCCCTCCGCCAGTGTGTGTATTTTGGCTATCTTATTTTCTTCTTCTGCTTATTTCGGCCCTGTGTCTGGAGCCCCTTGCATTTGTGTAGCAGCAGGAGAATGTGCAGCGAAGAAATGGTCAAAGGAAAGCGAGAGAGAGAGACAGAGAGAGAGAGAGAGAGAGAGAGAGCAGCAAAAAGGATGTTGATTGATTAAGAGCAGTGTGTGCGCGTGTGTGTGCAAAACGTTGAGCAGCCTGTGGCGGCAGCAAAAGCCTACTGCACCCGGTATTCCCAGGCGGTCTCCCATCCAAGTACTAACCAGGCCTGACTCTGCTTAGCTTCCGAGATCAGACGAGATCGGGCGCATTCAGACTAGTATGGCCGTAGACATATGCTAGCTGGCTTTCTCTTTACTTAAAGCTGTCGCCCATTTTTTTCTCTTCTACGCATTCATACAAGTATTCAACACTCAATTTACATTTACAAATTTTACTCCTCCCGCAACCCCCCACCCCCCCTCCACCTCTTCTTGCTGCTCTGCCTCCCACACAAACAAACTACAAGCCCAACCCTTCATTGCCTTCTATTCAAATATTACATCAAATAAACATGCTCAAACACCAAGTCTTAAGGGCTGTAGTATCTTTCAAACTGGACAAATACCCAGGCCCGCATCAAATCTATCCCACACTCTTAAGAGAAGTAAGACACCAAATAGCACAGGCTCTCACCATCATTTTACAATCCTCTCTGGCTACAGGTGTGGTGCCCGACCACTGGAGGACTGCTAACGTGCTACCGTTCTTTCAAAAGGGAGAGAGGGATAGACCGCATAATTACAGGCCAGTCAGCCTAACCTCGGTGGTGGGAAAATTATTGGAAAAAGTTCTGAGGGACAGGAGAAATCTTCATTTAGAAAGACACGGATTAATCAGGGACAGTCAGCATGGATTTCTTAACGGAAGGTCGTGTCTGACTAACGCAATTCAATTTTTCGAGGAGGTAACAAGGAGGGTCGATGAGGGTAGTGCCTTTGATGTAGTCTATATGGATTTTAGCAAGGCTTTTGATAAGGTCCCGCATGCCAGATTGGTCACGAAAGTAAAAGCCCATGGGATCCAAGGCAAAGTGGCAAGTTGGATCCAAAATTGGCTCAGAGGCAGGAAACAAAGGGTAATGGTCGAAGGGTGTTTTTGTGACCGGAAGGCTGTTTCCAGTGGGGTTCCGCAGGGCTCAGAGAATCACAGAAACCCCACAGTGCAGATAGAGGCCATTTCGGCCCATCGAGCCTGCACCGACTCAGTACTGGGCCCTTTGCTTTTTCTGGTATATATCAATGATTTGGATTTGAATGTAGGAAGTATGATTAAGAAGTTTGCAGATGATACAAAAATTGGCCGTGTGGTTAATAATGAAACAGAATGCTGTAGACTGCAGGAAGATATCAATGGACTCGTCTAGTGGGCAGAACAGTGGCAAATGGAATTCAGTTGGAATACACAATAAATGGTAGGACACTGAGAAATGCAGAGGATCAGCGGGACCTTGGAGTGCATGTCCACAGATCCCTGAAGGTAGCAGGACAGGTAGATAAAGTGGTTAAGCAGGCATACGGGATACTTGCCTTTATTAGCCGAGGCGTAGAATATAAGAGCGGGGAGGTTATGCTTCAACTGTATAAAACACTAGTTAGGCCGCAGCTAGAGTGCCGCGTGCAGTTCTGGTCACCACATTACAAGAAGGATGCGATTGCACTAGAGAAGGTGCAGAGGAGATTTCCGAGGATGTTGCCTGGGCTGGGGAATTTTAGTTATGAGGA
Source organism: Somniosus microcephalus (assembly GCF_052327205.1). Lineage (NCBI taxonomy): Eukaryota > Metazoa > Chordata > Chondrichthyes > Squaliformes > Somniosidae > Somniosus > Somniosus microcephalus. The sequence goes on from NC_141005.1 coordinate 23,003,828, forward strand.
AAGATTGGATAGGCTGGGGTTGTTTTCTTTGGAACACAGGAGGCTGAGGCGAGACCTAATTGAGGTGTGTAAAATTATGAGGGGCCGAGATAGAGTGGATAGGAAGGACCTATTTCCCTTAGCAGAAGGGTCAATAATAGATTTCAAGTAATTGGTAGGAGGTTTACAGGGAATTTGAGGAGACATTTTTTCACCCAGTGAATGGTGGGGGTCTGGAATGCACTGCCTGAAAGGGTGGTAGAGGCAGAAACCCTCATCACGTTTAAAAAGTACTTGGATATGCACTTGAACTGCCGTAACCTACAAGGCTACGGACCAAGTGCTGTAAAGTGGGATTTGGGTGGATTGCTCTTTGTCGGCTGGCACGGACAAGATGGGCCGAATGGCCTCCTTCTGTGCTGTAAATTTCTATGATTCTGCCTGATCATGTGACATCTGCCCACACGACTTCTACAAATGTTATTACATTGTAGCCAGGATTGTTTAGTTTCCAATTCCGCCCATTTTGAAGCCAGGTCTCCGTTATAGCTACTATTGCATAACCCCATGTGGCAACTTGCGCCTGCAACTCGTCAATCTTATTTGTAACGCTCCTCGCATTAACACACATGCATTTCAACAGCATGCTAGTTGCCTTTGCTTTTTTCCTGAATTTAACTGCTGCTCTTTCTACATTCTTCTTTGTTCTGTTGCTGTTTGTCCCTCCGAGTTTTCTATGCACCTTGTCTCTCCTCTCTGCTGCTGTGTCCTGGTGGCCCTCCGCCAGTGTGTGTATTTTGGCTATCTTATTTTCTTCTTCTGCTTATTTCGGCCCTGTGTCTGGAGCCCCTTGCATTTGTGTAGCAGCAGGAGAATGTGCAGCGAAGAAATGGTCAAAGGAAAGCGAGAGAGAGAGAGAGAGAGAGAGAGAGAGAGAGAGAGAGAGAGAGAGCAGCAAAAAGGATGTTGATTGATTAAGAGCAGTGTGTGCGCGTGTGTGTGCAAAACATTGAGCAGCCTGTGGCGGCAGCAAAAGCCTACTGCACCCGGTATTCCCAGGCGGTCTCCCATTCAAGTACTAACCAGGCCTGACTCTGCTTAGCTTCCGAGATCAGACGAGATCGGGCGCATTCAGACTAATATGGCCATAGGCATATGCTAGCTGGCTTTCTCTTTACTTAAAGCTGTCGCCCATTTTTTTCTCTTCTACGCATTCATACAAGTATTCAACACTCAATTTACATTTACAAATTTTACTCCTCCCGCAACCCCCCACCCCCCCTCCACCTCTTCTTGCTGCTCTGCCTCCCACACAAACAAACTACAAGCCCAACCCTTCATTGCCTTCTATTCAAATATTACATCAAATAAACATGCTCAAACACCAAGTCTTAAGGGCTGTAGTATCTTTCAAACTGGACAAATACCCAGGCCCGCATCAAATCTATCCCACACTCTTAAGAGAAGTAAGACACCAAATAGCACAGGCTCTCACCATCATTTTACAATCCTCTCTGGCTACAGGTGTGGTGCCCGACCACTGGAGGACTGCTAACGTGCTACCGTTCTTTCAAAAGGGAGAGAGGGATAGACCGCATAATTACAGGCCAGTCAGCCTAACCTCGGTGGTGGGAAAATTATTGGAAAAAGTTCTGAGGGACAGGAGAAATCTTCATTTAGAAAGACACGGATTAATCAGGGACAGTCAGCATGGATTTCTTAACGGAAGGTCGTGTCTGACTAACGCAATTCAATTTTTCGAGGAGGTAACAAGGAGGGTCGATGAGGGTAGTGCCTTTGATGTAGTCTATATGGATTTTAGCAAGGCTTTTGATAAGGTCCCGCATGCCAGATTGGTCACGAAAGTAAAAGCCCATGGGATCCAAGGCAAAGTGGCAAGTTGGATCCAAAATTGGCTCAGAGGCAGGAAACAAAGGGTAATGGTCGAAGGGTGTTTTTGTGACCGGAAGGCTGTTTCCAGTGGGGTTCCGCAGGGCTCACAGAATCACAGAAACCCCACAGTGCAGATAGAGGCCATTTCGGCCCATCGAGCCTGCACCGACTCAGTACTGGGCCCTTTGCTTTTTCTGGTATATATCAATGATTTGGATTTGAATGTAGGAAGTATGATTAAGAAGTTTGCAGATGATACAAAAATTGGCCGTGTGGTTAATAATGAAACAGAATGCTGTAGACTGCAGGAAGATATCAATGGACTCGTCTAGTGGGCAGAACAGTGGCAAATGGAATTCAGTTGGAATACACAATAAATGGTAGAACACTGAGAAATGCAGAGGATCAGCGGGACCTTGGAGTGCATGTCCACAGATCCCTGAAGGTAGCAGGACAGGTAGATAAAGTGGTTAAGCAGGCATACGGGATACTTGCCTTTATTAGCCGAGGCGTAGAATATAAGAGCGGGGAGGTTATGCTTCAACTGTATAAAACACTAGTTAGGCCGCAGCTAGGGTGCCGCGTGCAGTTCTGGTCACCACATTACAAGAAGGATGCGATTGCACTAGAGAAGGTGCAGAGGAGATTTCCGAGGATGTTGCCTGGGCTGGGGAATTTTAGTTATGAGGAAAGATTGGATAGGCTGGGGTTGTTTTCTTTGGAACACAGGAGGCTGAGGCGAGACCTAATTGAGGTGTGTAAAATTATGAGGGGCCGAGATAGAGTGGATAGGAAGGACCTATTTCCCTTAGCAGAAGGGTCAATAAAAGATTTCAAGTAATTGGTAGGAGGTTTACAGGGAATTTGAGGAGACATTTTTTCACCCAGTGAATGGTGGGGGTCTGGAATGCACTGCCTGAAAGGGTGGTAGAGGCAGAAACCCTCATCACGTTTAAAAAGTACTTGGATATGCACTTGAACTGCCGTAACCTACAAGGCTACGGACCAAGTGCTGTAAAGTGGGATTTGGGTGGATTGCTCTTTGTCGGCTGGCACGGACAAGATGGGCCGAATGGCCTCCTTCTGTGCTGTAAATTTCTATGATTCTGCCTGATCATGTGACATCTGCCCACACGACTTCTACAAATGTTATTACATTGTAGCCAGGATTGTTTAGTTTCCAATTCCGCCCATTTTGAAGCCAGGTCTCCGTTATAGCTACTATTGCATAACCCCATGTGGCAACTTGCGCCTGCAACTCGTCAATCTTATTTGTAACGCTCCTCGCATTAACACACATGCATTTCAACAGCATGCTAGTTGGCTTTGCTTTTTTCCTGAATTTAACTGCTGCTCTTTCGACATTCTTCTTTGTTCTGTTGCTGTTTGTCCCTCCGAGTTTTCTATGCACCTTGTCTCTCCTCTCTGCTGCTGTGTCCTGGTGGCCCTCCGCCAGTGTGTGTATTTTGGCTATCTTATTTTCTTCTTCTGCTTATTTTGGCCCTGTGTCTGGAGCCCCTTGCATTTGTGTAGCAGCAGGAGAATGTGCAGCGAAGAAATGGTCAAAGGAAAGCGAGAGAGAGAGACAGAGAGAGAGAGAGCAGCAAAAAGGATGTTGATTGATTAAGAGCAGTGTGTGCGCGTGTGTGTGCAAAACGTTGAGCAGCCTGTGGCGGCAGCAAAAGCCTACTGCACCCGGTATTCCCAGGCGGTCTCCCATCCAAGTACTAACCAGGCCTGACTCTGCTTAGCTTCCGAGATCAGACGAGATCGGGCACATTCAGACTAGTATGGCCGTAGGCATATGCTAGCTGGCTTTCTCTTTACTTAAAGCTGTCGCCCATTTTTTTCTCTTCTACGCATTCATACAAGTATTCAACACTCAATTTACATTTACAAATTTTACTCCTCCCGCAACCCCCCACCCCCCCTCCACCTCTTCTTGCTGCTCTGCCTCCCACACAAACAAACTACAAGCCCAACCCTTCATTGCCTTCTATTCAAATATTACATCAAATAAACATGCTCAAACACCAAGTCTTAAGGGCTGTAGCATCTTTCAAACTGGACAAATACCCAGGCCCGCATCAAATCTATCCCACACTCTTAAGAGAAGTAAGACACCAAATAGCACAGGCTCTCACCATCATTTTACAATCCTCTCTGGCTACAGGTGTGGTGCCCGACCACTGGAGGACTGCTAACGTGCTACCGTTCTTTCAAAAGGGAGAGAGGGATAGACCGCATAATTACAGGCCAGTCAGCCTAACCTCGGTGGTGGGAAAATTATTGGAAAAAGTTCTGAGGGACAGGAGAAATCTTCATTTAGAAAGACACGGATTAATCAGGGACAGTCAGCATGGATTTCTTAACGGAAGGTCGTGTCTGACTAACGCAATTCAATTTTTCGAGGAGGTAACAAGGAGGGTCGATGAGGGTAGTGCCTTTGATGTAGTCTATATGGATTTTAGCAAGGCTTTTGATAAGGTCCCGCATGCCAGATTGGTCACGAAAGTAAAAGCCCATGGGATCCAAGGCAAAGTGGCAAGTTGGATCCAAAATTGGCTCAGAGGCAGGAAACAAAGGGTAATGGTCGAAGGGTGTTTTTGTGACCGGAAGGCTGTTTCCAGTGGGGTTCCGCAGGGCTCACAGAATCACAGAAACCCCACAGTGCAGATAGAGGCCATTTCGGCCCATCGAGCCTGCACCGACTCAGTACTGGGCCCTTTGCTTTTTCTGGTATATATCAATGATTTGGATTTGAATGTAGGAAGTATGATTAAGAAGTTTGCAGATGATACAAAAATTGGCCGTGTGGTTAATAATGAAACAGAATGCTGTAGACTGCAGGAAGATATCAATGGACTCGTCTAGTGGGCAGAACAGTGGCAAATGGAATTCAGTTGGAATACACAATAAATGGTAGGACACTGAGAAATGCAGAGGATCAGCGGGACCTTGGAGTGCATGTCCACAGATCCCTGAAGGTAGCAGGACAGGTAGATAAAGTGGTTAAGCAGGCATACGGGATACTTGCCTTTATTAGCCGAGGCGTAGAATATAAGAGCGGGGAGGTTATGCTTCAACTGTATAAAACACTAGTTAGGCCGCAGCTAGAGTGCCGCGTGCAGTTCTGGTCACCACATTACAAGAAGGATGCGATTGCACTAGAGAAGGTGCAGAGGAGATTTCCGAGGATGTTGCCTGGGCTGGGGAATTTTAGTTATGAGGAAAGATTGGATAGGCTGGGGTTGTTTTCTTTGGAACACAGGAGGCTGAGGCGAGACCTAATTGAGGTGTGTAAAATTATGAGGGGCCGAGATAGAGTGGATAGGAAGGACCTATTTCCCTTAGCAGAAGGGTCAATAATAGATTTCAAGTAATTGGTAGGAGGTTTACAGGGAATTTGAGGAGACATTTTTTCACCCAGTGAATGGTGGGGGTCTGGAATGCACTGCCTGAAAGGGTGGTAGAGGCAGAAACCCTCATCACGTTTAAAAAGTACTTGGATATGCACTTGAACTGCCGTAACCTACAAGGCTACGGACCAAGTGCTGTAAAGTGGGATTTGGGTGGATTGCTCTTTGTCGGCTGGCACGGACAAGATGGGCCGAATGGCCTCCTTCTGTGCTGTAAATTTCTATGATTCTGCCTGATCATGTGACATCTGCCCACACGACTTCTACAAATGTTATTACATTGTAGCCAGGATTGTTTAGTTTCCAATTCCGCCCATTTTGAAGCCAGGTCTCCGTTATAGCTACTATTGCATAACCCCATGTGGCAACTTGCGCCTGCAACTCGTCAATCTTATTTGTAACGCTCCTCGCATTAACACACATGCATTTCAACAGCATGCTAGTTGGCTTTGCTTTTTTCCTGAATTTAACTGCTGCTCTTTCTACATTCTTCTTTGTTCTGTTGCTGTTTGTCCCTCCGAGTTTTCTATGCACCTTGTCTCTCCTCTCTGCTGCTGTGTCCTGGTGGCCCTCCGCCAGTGTGTGTATTTTGGCTATCTTATTTTCTTCTTCTGCTTATTTCGGCCCTGTGTCTGGAGCCCCTTGCATTTGTGTAGCAGCAGGAGAATGTGCAGCGAAGAAATGGTCAAAGGAAAGCGAGAGAGAGAGACAGAGAGAGAGAGAGAGAGAGAGAGAGAGCAGCAAAAAGGATGTTGATTGATTAAGAGCAGTGTGTGCGCGTGTGTGTGCAAAACGTTGAGCAGCCTGTGGCGGCAGCAAAAGCCTACTGCACCCGGTATTCCCAGGCGGTCTCCCATCCAAGTACTAACCAGGCCTGACTCTGCTTAGCTTCCGAGATCAGACGAGATCGGGCGCATTCAGACTAGTATGGCCGTAGGCATATGCTAGCTGGCTTTCTCTTTACTTAAAGCTGTCGCCCATTTTTTTCTCTTCTACGCATTCATACAAGTATTCAACACTCAATTTACATTTACAAATTTTACTCCTCCCGCAACCCCCCACCCCCCCTCCACCTCTTCTTGCTGCTCTGCCTCCCACACAAACAAACTACAAGCCCAACCCTTCATTGCCTTCTATTCAAATATTACATCAAATAAACATGCTCAAACACCAAGTCTTAAGGGCTGTAGTATCTTTCAAACTGGACAAATACCCAGGCCCGCATCAAATCTATCCCACACTCTTAAGAGAAGTAAGACACCAAATAGCACAGGCTCTCACCATCATTTTACAATCCTCTCTGGCTACAGGTGTGGTGCCCGACCACTGGAGGACTGCTAACGTGCTACCGTTCTTTCAAAAGGGAGAGAGGGATAGACCGCATAATTACAGGCCAGTCAGCCTAACCTCGGTGGTGGGAAAATTATTGGAAAAAGTTCTGAGGGACAGGAGAAATCTTCATTTAGAAAGACACGGATTAATCAGGGACAGTCAGCATGGATTTCTTAACGGAAGGTCGTGTCTGACTAACGCAATTCAATTTTTCGAGGAGGTAACAAGGAGGGTCGATGAGGGTAGTGCCTTTGATGTAGTCTATATGGATTTTAGCAAGGCTTTTGATAAGGTCCCGCATGCCAGATTGGTCACGAAAGTAAAAGCCCATGGGATCCAAGGCAAAGTGGCAAGTTGGATCCAAAATTGGCTCAGAGGCAGGAAACAAAGGGTAATGGTCGAAGGGTGTTTTTGTGACCGGAAGGCTGTTTCCAGTGGGGTTCCGCAGGGCTCAGAGAATCACAGAAACCCCACAGTGCAGATAGAGGCCATTTCGGCCCATCGAGCCTGCACCGACTCAGTACTGGGCCCTTTGCTTTTTCTGGTATATATCAATGATTTGGATTTGAATGTAGGAAGTATGATTAAGAAGTTTGCAGATGATACAAAAATTGGCCGTGTGGTTAATAATGAAACAGAATGCTGTAGACTGCAGGAAGATATCAATGGACTCGTCTAGTGGGCAGAACAGTGGCAAATGGAATTCAGTTGGAATACACAATAAATGGTAGGACACTGAGAAATGCAGAGGATCAGCGGGACCTTGGAGTGCATGTCCACAGATCCCTGAAGGTAGCAGGACAGGTAGATAAAGTGGTTAAGCAGGCATACGGGATACTTGCCTTTATTAGCCGAGGCGTAGAATATAAGAGCGGGGAGGTTATGCTTCAACTGTATAAAACACTAGTTAGGCCGCAGCTAGAGTGCCGCGTGCAGTTCTGGTCACCACATTACAAGAAGGATGCGATTGCACTAGAGAAGGTGCAGAGGAGATTTCCGAGGATGTTGCCTGGGCTGGGGAATTTTAGTTATGAGGAAAGATTGGATAGGCTGGGGTTGTTTTCTTTGGAACACAGGAGGCTGAGGCGAGACCTAATTGAGGTGTGTAAAATTATGAGGGGCCGAGATAGAGTGGATAGGAAGGACCTATTTCCCTTAGCAGAAGGGTCAATAATAGATTTCAAGTAATTGGTAGGAGGTTTACAGGGAATTTGAGGAGACATTTTTTCACCCAGTGAATGGTGGGGGTCTGGAATGCACTGCCTGAAAGGGTGGTAGAGGCAGAAACCCTCATCACGTTTAAAAAGTACTTGGATATGCACTTGAACTGCCGTAACCTACAAGGCTACGGACCAAGTGCTGTAAAGTGGGATTTGGGTGGATTGCTCTTTGTCGGCTGGCACGGACAAGATGGGCCGAATGGCCTCCTTCTGTGCTGTAAATTTCTATGATTCTGCCTGATCATGTGACATCTGCCCACACGACTTCTACAAATGTTATTACATTGTAGCCAGGATTGTTTAGTTTCCAATTCCGCCCATTTTGAAGCCAGGTCTCCGTTATAGCTACTATTGCATAACCCCATGTGGCAACTTGCGCCTGCAACTCGTCAATCTTATTTGTAACGCTCCTCGCATTAACACACATGCATTTCAACAGCATGCTAGTTGGCTTTGCTTTTTTCCTGAATTTAACTGCTGCTCTTTCTACATTCTTCTTTGTTCTGTTGCTGTTTGTCCCTCCGAGTTTTCTATGCACCTTGTCTCTCCTCTCTGCTGCTGTGTCCTGGTGGCCCTCCGCCAGTGTGTGTATTTTGGCTATCTTATTTTCTTCTTCTGCTTATTTCGGCCCTGTGTCTGGAGCCCCTTGCATTTGTGTAGCAGCAGGAGAATGTGCAGCGAAGAAATGGTCAAAGGAAAGCGAGAGAGAGAGACAGAGAGAGAGAGAGAGAGCAGCAAAAAGGATGTTGATTGATTAAGAGCAGTGTGTGCGCGTGTGTGTGCAAAACGTTGAGCAGCCTGTGGCGGCAGCAAAAGCCTACTGCACCCGGTATTCCCAGGCGGTCTCCCATCCAAGTACTAACCAGGCCTGACTCTGCTTAGCTTCCGAGATCAGACGAGATCGGGCGCATTCAGACTAGTATGGCCGTAGGCATATGCTAGCTGGCTTTCTCTTTACTTAAAGCTGTCGCCCATTTTTTTCTCTTCTACGCATTCATACAAGTATTCAACACTCAATTTACATTTACAAATTTTACTCCTCCCGCAACCCCCCACCCCCCCTCCACCTCTTCTTGCTGCTCTGCCTCCCACACAAACAAACTACAAGCCCAACCCTTCATTGCCTTCTATTCAAATATTACATCAAATAAACATGCTCAAACACCAAGTCTTAAGGGCTGTAGCATCTTTCAAACTGGACAAATACCCAGGCCCGCATCAAATCTATCCCACACTCTTAAGAGAAGTAAGACACCAAATAGCACAGGCTCTCACCATCATTTTACAATCCTCTCTGGCTACAGGTGTGGTGCCCGACCACTGGAGGACTGCTAACGTGCTACCGTTCTTTCAAAAGGGAGAGAGGGATAGACCGCATAATTACAGGCCAGTCAGCCTAACCTCGGTGGTGGGAAAATTATTGGAAAAAGTTCTGAGGGACAGGAGAAATCTTCATTTAGAAAGACACGGATTAATCAGGGACAGTCAGCATGGATTTCTTAACGGAAGGTCGTGTCTGACTAACGCAATTCAATTTTTCGAGGAGGTAACAAGGAGGGTCGATGAGGGTAGTGCCTTTGATGTAGTCTATATGGATTTTAGCAAGGCTTTTGATAAGGTCCCGCATGCCAGATTGGTCACGAAAGTAAAAGCCCATGGGATCCAAGGCAAAGTGGCAAGTTGGATCCAAAATTGGCTCAGAGGCAGGAAACAAAGGGTAATGGTCGAAGGGTGTTTTTGTGACCGGAAGGCTGTTTCCAGTGGGGTTCCGCAGGGCTCAGAGAATCACAGAAACCCCACAGTGCAGATAGAGGCCATTTCGGCCCATCGAGCCTGCACCGACTCAGTACTGGGCCCTTTGCTTTTTCTGGTATATATCAATGATTTGGATTTGAATGTAGGAAGTATGATTAAGAAGTTTGCAGATGATACAAAAATTGGCCGTGTGGTTAATAATGAAACAGAATGCTGTAGACTGCAGGAAGATATCAATGGACTCGTCTAGTGGGCAGAACAGTGGCAAATGGAATTCAGTTGGAATACACAATAAATGGTAGGACACTGAGAAATGCAGAGGATCAGCGGGACCTTGGAGTGCATGTCCACAGATCCCTGAAGGTAGCAGGACAGGTAGATAAAGTGGTTAAGCAGGCATACGGGATACTTGCCTTTATTAGCCGAGGCGTAGAATATAAGAGCGGGGAGGTTATGCTTCAACTGTATAAAACACTAGTTAGGCCGCAGCTAGAGTGCCGCGTGCAGTTCTGGTCACCACATTACAAGAAGGATGCGATTGCACTAGAGAAGGTGCAGAGGAGATTTCCGAGGATGTTGCCTGGGCTGGGGAATTTTAGTTATGAGGAAAGATTGGATAGGCTGGGGTTGTTTTCTTTGGAACACAGGAGGCTGAGGCGAGACCTAATTGAGGTGTGTAAAATTATGAGGGGCCGAGATAGAGTGGATAGGAAGGACCTATTTCCCTTAGCAGAAGGGTCAATAATAGATTTCAAGTAATTGGTAGGAGGTTTACAGGGAATTTGAGGAGACATTTTTTCACCCAGTGAATGGTGGGGGTCTGGAATGCACTGCCTGAAAGGGTGGTAGAGGCAGAAACCCTCATCACGTTTAAAAAGTACTTGGATATGCACTTGAACTGCCGTAACCTACAAGGCTACGGACCAAGTGCTGTAAAGTGGGATTTGGGTGGATTGCTCTTTGTCGGCTGGCACGGACAAGATGGGCCGAATGGCCTCCTTCTGTGCTGTAAATTTCTATGATTCTGCCTGATCATGTGACATCTGCCCACACGACTTCTACAAATGTTATTACATTGTAGCCAGGATTGTTTAGTTTCCAATTTCGCCCATTTTGAAGCCAGGTCTCCGTTATAGCTACTATTGCATAACCCCATGTGGCAACTTGCGCCTGCAACTCGTCAATCTTATTTGTAACGCTCCTCGCATTAACACACATGCATTTCAACAGCATGCTAGTTGGCTTTGCTTTTTTCCTGAATTTAACTGCTGCTCTTTCGACATTCTTCTTTGTTCTGTTGCTGTTTGTCCCTCCGAGTTTTCTATGCACCTTGTCTCTCCTCTCTGCTGCTGTGTCCTGGTGGCCCTCCGCCAGTGTGTGTATTTTGGCTATCTTATTTTCTTCTTCTGCTTATTTCGGCCCTGTGTCTGGAGCCCCTTGCATTTGTGTAGCAGCAGGAGAATGTGCAGCGAAGAAATGGTCAAAGGAAAGCGAGAGAGAGAGACAGAGAGAGAGAGAGCAGCAAAAAGGATGTTGATTGATTAAGAGCAGTGTGTGCGCGTGTGTGTGCAAAACGTTGAGCAGCCTGTGGCGGCAGCAAAAGCCTACTGCACCTGGTATTCCCAGGCAGTCTCCCATCCAAGTACTAACCAGGCCTGACGCTGCTTAGCTTCCGAGATCAGACGAGATCGGGCGCATTCAGACTAGTATGGCCGTAGGCATATGCTAGCTGGCTTTCTCTTTACTTAAAGCTGTCGCCCATTTTTTTCTCTTCTACGCATTCATACAAGTATTCAACACTCAATTTACATTTACAAATTTTACTCCTCCCGCAACCCCCCACCCCCCCTCCACCTCTTCTTGCTGCTCTGCCTCCCACACAAACAAACTACAAGCCCAACCCTTCATTGCCTTCTATTCAAATATTACATCAAATAAACATGCTCAAACACCAAGTCTTAAGGGCTGTAGCATCTTTCAAACTGGACAAATACCCAGGCCCGCATCAAATCTATCCCACACTCTTAAGAGAAGTAAGACACCAAATAGCACAGGCTCTCACCATCATTTTACAATCCTCTCTGGCTACAGGTGTGGTGCCCGACCACTGGAGGACTGCTAACGTGCTACCGCTCTTTCAAAAGGGAGAGAGGGATAGACCGCATAATTACAGGCCAGTCAGCCTAACCTCGGTGGTGGGAAAATTATTGGAAAAAGTTCTGAGGGACAGGAGAAATCTTCATTTAGAAAGACACGGATTAATCAGGGACAGTCAGCATGGATTTCTTAACGGAAGGTCGTGTCTGACTAACGCAATTCAATTTTTCGAGGAGGTAACAAGGAGGGTCGATGAGGGTAGTGCCTTTGATGTAGTCTATATGGATTTTAGCAAGGCTTTTGATAAGGTCCCGCATGCCAGATTGGTCACGAAAGTAAAAGCCCATGGGATCCAAGGCAAAGTGGCAAGTTGGATCCAAAATTGGCTCAGAGGCAGGAAACAAAGGGTAATGGTCGAAGGGTGTTTTTGTGACCGGAAGGCTGTTTCCAGTGGGGTTCCGCAGGGCTCACAGAATCACAGAAACCCCACAGTGCAGATAGAGGCCATTTCGGCCCATCGAGCCTGCACCGACTCAGTACTGGGCCCTTTGCTTTTGCTGGTATATATCAATGATTTGGATTTGAATGTAGGAAGTATGATTAAGAAGTTTGCAGATGATACAAAAATTGGCCGTGTGGTTAATAATGAAACAGAATGCTGTAGACTGCAGGAAGATATCAATGGACTCGTCTAGTGGGCAGAACAGTGGCAAATGGAATTCAGTTGGAATACACAATAAATGGTAGGACACTGAGAAATGCAGAGGATCAGCGGGACCTTGGAGTGCATGTCCACAGATCCCTGAAGGTAGCAGGACAGGTAGATAAAGTGGTTAAGCAGGCATACGGGATACTTGCCTTTATTAGCCGAGGCGTAGAATATAAGAGCGGGGAGGTTATGCTTCAACTGTATAAAACACTAGTTAGGCCGCAGCTAGAGTGCCGCGTGCAGTTCTGGTCACCACATTACAAGAAGGATGCGATTGCACTAGAGAAGGTGCAGAGGAGATTTCCGAGGATGTTGCCTGGGCTGGGGAATTTTAGTTATGAGGAAAGATTGGATAGGCTGGGGTTGTTTTCTTTGGAACACAGGAGGCTGAGGCGAGACCTAATTGAGGTGTGTAAAATTATGAGGGGCCGAGATAGAGTGGATAGGAAGGACCTATTTCCCTTAGCAGAAGGGTCAATAATAGATTTCAAGTAATTGGTAGGAGGTTTACAGGGAATTTGAGGAGACATTTTTTCACCCAGTGAATGGTGGGGGTCTGGAATGCACTGCCTGAAAGGGTGGTAGAGGCAGAAACCCTCATCACGTTTAAAAAGTACTTGGATATGCACTTGAACTGCCGTAACCTACAAGGCTACGGACCAAGTGCTGTAAAGTGGGATTTGGGTGGATTGCTCTTTGTCGGCTGGCACGGACAAGATGGGCCGAATGGCCTCCTTCTGTGCTGTAAATTTCTATGATTCTGCCTGATCATGTGACATCTGCCCACACGACTTCCACAAATGTTATTACATTGTAGCCAGGATTGTTTAGTTTCCAATTCCGCCCATTTTGAAGCCAGGTCTCCGTTATGGCTACTATTGCATAACCCCATGTGGCAACTTGCGCCTGCAACTCGTCAATCTTATTTGTAACGCTCCTCGCATTAACACACATGCATTTCAACAGCATGCTAGTTGGCTTTGCTTTTTTCCTGAATTTAACTGCTGCTCTTTCTACATTCTTCTTTGTTCTGTTGCTGTTTGTCCCTCCGAGTTTTCTATGCACCTTGTCTCTCCTCTCTGCTGCTGTGTCCTGGTGGCCCTCCGCCAGTGTGTGTATTTTGGCTATCTTATTTTCTTCTTCTGCTTATTTCGGCCCTGTGTCTGGAGCCCCTTGCATTTGTGTAGCAGCAGGAGAATGTGCAGCGAAGAAATGGTCAAAGGAAAGCGAGAGAGAGAGACAGAGAGAGAGAGAGAGAGAGAGCAGCAAAAAGGATGTTGATTGATTAAGAGCAGTGTGTGCGCGTGTGTGTGCAAAACGTTGAGCAGCCTGTGGCGGCAGCAAAAGCCTACTGCACCTGGTATTCCCAGGCGGTCTCCCATCCAAGTACTAACCAGGCCTGACTCTGCTTAGCTTCCGAGATCAGACGAGATCGGGCACATTCAGACTAGTATGGCCGTAGGCATATGCTAGCTGGCTTTCTCTTTACTTAAAGCTGTCGCCCATTTTTTTCTCTTCTACGCATTCATACAAGTATTCAACACTCAATTTACATTTACAAATTTTACTCCTCCCGCAACCCCCCACCCCCCCTCCACCTCTTCTTGCTGCTCTGCCTCCCACACAAACAAACTACAAGCCCAACCCTTCATTGCCTTCTATTCAAATATTACATCAAATAAACATGCTCAAACACCAAGTCTTAAGGGCTGTAGCATCTTTCAAACTGGACAAATACCCAGGCCCGCATCAAATCTATCCCACACTCTTAAGAGAAGTAAGACACCAAATAGCACAGGCTCTCACCATCATTTTACAATCCTCTCTGGCTACAGGTGTGGTGCCCGACCACTGGAGGACTGCTAACGTGCTACCGTTCTTTCAAAAGGGAGAGAGGGATAGACCGCATAATTACAGGCCAGTCAGCCTAACCTCGGTGGTGGGAAAATTATTGGAAAAAGTTCTGAGGGACAGGAGAAATCTTCATTTAGAAAGACACGGATTAATCAGGGACAGTCAGCATGGATTTCTTAACGGAAGGTCGTGTCTGACTAATGCAATTCAATTTTTCGAGGAGGTAACAAGGAGGGTCGATGAGGGTAGTGCCTTTGATGTAGTCTATATGGATTTTAGCAAGGCTTTTGATAAGGTCCCGCATGCCAGATTGGTCACGAAAGTAAAAGCCCATGGGATCCAAGGCAAAGTGGCAAGTTGGATCCAAAATTGGCTCAGAGGCAGGAAACAAGGGTGTTTTTGTGACCGGAAGGCTGTTTCCAGTGGGGTTCCGCAGGGCTCACAGAATCACAGAAACCCCACAGTGCAGATAGAGGCCATTTCGGCCCATCGAGCCTGCACCGACTCAGTACTGGGCCCTTTGCTTTTTCTGGTATATATCAATGATTTGGATTTGAATGTAGGAAGTATGATTAAGAAGTTTGCAGATGATACAAAAATTGGCCGTGTGGTTAATAATGAAACAGAATGCTGTAGACTGCAGGAAGATATCAATGGACTCGTCTAGTGGGCAGAACAGTGGCAAATGGAATTCAGTTGGAATACACAATAAATGGTAGGACACTGAGAAATGCAGAGGATCAGCGGGACCTTGGAGTGCATGTCCACAGATCCCTGAAGGTAGCAGGACAGGTAGATAAAGTGGTTAAGCAGGCATACGGGATACTTGCCTTTATTAGCCGAGGTGTAGAATATAAGAGCGGGGAGGTTATGCTTCAACTGTATAAAACACTAGTTAGGCCGCAGCTAGAGTGCCGCGTGCAGTTCTGGTCACCACATTACAAGAAGGATGCGATTGCACTAGAGAAGGTGCAGAGGAGATTTCCGAGGATGTTGCCTGGGCTGGGGAATTTTAGTTATGAGGAAAGATTGGATAGGCTGGGGTTGTTTTCTTTGGAACACAGGAGGCTGAGGTGAGACCTAATTGAGGTGTGTAAAATTATGAGGGGCCGAGATAGAGTGGATAGGAAGGACCTATTTCCCTTAGCAGAAGGGTCAATAATAGATTTCAAGTAATTGGTAGGAGGTTTACAGGGAATTTGAGGAGACATTTTTTCACCCAGTGAATGGTGGGGGTCTGGAATGCACTGCCTGAAAGGGTGGTAGAGGCAGAAACCCTCATCACGTTTAAAAAGTACTTGGATATGCACTTGAACTGCCGTAACCTACAAGGCTACGGACCAAGTGCTGTAAAGTGGGATTTGGGTGGATTGCTCTTTGTCGGCTGGCACGGACAAGATGGGCCGAATGGCCTCCTTCTGTGCTGTAAATTTCTATGATTCTGCCTGATCATGTGACATCTGCCCACACGACTTCTACAAATGTTATTACATTGTAGCCAGGATTGTTTAGTTTCCAATTCCGCCCATTTTGAAGCCAGGTCTCCGTTATGGCTACTATTGCATAACCCCATGTGGCAACTTGCGCCTGCAACTCGTCAATCTTATTTGTAACGCTCCTCGCATTAACACACATGCATTTCAACAGCATGCTAGTTGGCTTTGCTTTTTTCCTGAATTTAACTGCTGCTCTTTCTACATTCTTCTTTGTTCTGTTGCTGTTTGTCCCTCCGAGTTTTCTATGCACCTTGTCTCTCCTCTCTGCTGCTGTGTCCTGGTGGCCCTCCGCCAGTGTGTGTATTTTGGCTATCTTATTTTCTTCTTCTGCTTATTTCGGCCCTGTGTCTGGAGCCCCTTGCATTTGTGTAGCAGCAGGAGAATGTGCAGCGAAGAAATGGTCAAAGGAAAGCGAGAGAGAGAGAGAGAGCAGCAAAAAGGATGTTGATTGATTAAGAGCAGTGTGTGCGCGTGTGTGTGCAAAACGTTGAGCAGCCTGTAGCGGCAGCAAAAGCCTACTGCACCTGGTATTCCCAGGCGGTCTCCCATCCAAGTACTAACCAGGCCTGACTCTGCTTAGCTTCCGAGATCAGACGAGATCGGGCGCATTCAGACTAGTAGGGCCGTAGGCATATGCTGGCTGGCTTTCTCTTTACTTAAAGCTGTCGCCCATTTTTTTCTCTTCTACGCATTCATACAAGTATTCAACACTCAATTTACATTTACAAATTTTACTCCTCCCGCAACCCCCCACCCCCCCTCCACCTCTTCTTGCTGCTCTGCCTCCCACACAAACAAACTACAAGCCCAACCCTTCATTGCCTTCTATTCAAATATTACATCAAATAAACATGCTCAAACACCAAGTCTTAAGGGCTGTAGCATCTTTCAAACTGGACAAATACCCAGGCCCGCATCAAATCTATCCCACACTCTTAAGAGAAGTAAGACACCAAATAGCACAGGCTCTCACCATCATTTTACAATCCTCTCTGGCTACAGGTGTGGTGCCCGACCACTGGAGGACTGCTAACGTGCTACCGTTCTTTCAAAAGGGAGAGAGGGATAGACCGCATAATTACAGGCCAGTCAGCCTAACCTCGGTGGTGGGTAAATTATTGGAAAAAGTTCTGAGGGACAGGAGAAATCTTCATTTAGAAAGACACGGATTAATCAGGGACAGTCAGCATGGATTTCTTAACGGAAGGTCGTGTCTGACTAACGCAATTCAATTTTTCGAGGAGGTAACAAGGAGGGTCGATGAGGGTAGTGCCTTTGATGTAGTCTATATGGATTTTAGCAAGGCTTTTGATAAGGTCCCGCATGCCAGATTGGTCACGAAAGTAAAAGCCCATGGGATCCAAGGCAAAGTGGCAAGTTGGATCCAAAATTGGCTCAGAGGCAGGAAACAAAGGGTAATGGTCGAAGGGTGTTTTTGTGACCGGAAGGCTGTTTCCAGTGGGGTTCCGCAGGGCTCACAGAATCACAGAAACCCCACAGTGCAGATAGAGGCCATTTCGGCCCATCGAGCCTGCACCGACTCAGTACTGGGCCCTTTGCTTTTTCTGGTATATATCAATGATTTGGATTTGAATGTAGGAAGTATGATTAAGAAGTTTGCAGATGATACAAAAATTGGCCGTGTGGTTAATAATGAAACAGAATGCTGTAGACTGCAGGAAGATATCAATGGACTCGTCTAGTGGGCAGAACAGTGGCAAATGGAATTCAGTTGGAATACACAATAAATGGTAGGACACTGAGAAATGCAGAGGATCAGCGGGACCTTGGAGTGCATGTCCACAGATCCCTGAAGGTAGCAGGACAGGTAGATAAAGTGGTTAAGCAGGCATACGGGATACTTGCCTTTATTAGCCGAGGCGTAGAATATAAGAGCGGGGAGGTTATGCTTCAACTGTATAAAACACTAGTTAGGCCGCAGCTAGAGTGCCGCGTGCAGTTCTGGTCACCACATTACAAGAAGGATGCGATTGCACTAGAGAAGGTGCAGAGGAGATTTCCGAGGATGTTGCCTGGGCTGGGGAATTTTAGTTATGAGGAAAGATTGGATAGGCTGGGGTTGTTTTCTTTGGAACACAGGAGGCTGAGGCGAGACCTAATTGAGGTGTGTAAAATTATGAGGGGCCGAGATAGAGTGGATAGGAAGGACCTATTTCCCTTAGCAGAAGGGTCAATAATAGATTTCAAGTAATTGGTAGGAGGTGTACAGGGAATTTGAGGAGACATTTTTTCACCCAGTGAATGGTGGGGGTCTGGAATGCACTGCCTGAAAGGGTGGTAGAGGCAGAAACCCTCATCACGTTTAAAAAGTACTTGGATATGCACTTGAACTGCCGTAACCTACAAGGCTACGGACCAAGTGCTGTAAAGTGGGATTTGGGTGGATTGCTCTTTGTCGGCTGGCACGGACAAGATGGGCCGAATGGCCTCCTTCTGTGCTGTAAATTTCTATGATTCTGCCTGATCATGTGACATCTGCCCACACGACTTCTACAAATGTTATTACATTGTAGCCAGGATTGTTTAGTTTCCAATTCCGCCCATTTTGAAGCCAGGTCTCCGTTATGGCTACTATTGCATAACCCCATGTGGCAACTTGCGCCTGCAACTCGTCAATCTTATTTGTAACACTCCTCGCATTAACACACATGCATTTCAACAGCATGCTAGTTGGCTTTGCTTTTTTCCTGAATTTAACTGCTGCTCTTTCTACATTCTTCTTTGTTCTGTTGCTGTTTGTCCCTCCGAGTTTTCTATGCACCTTGTCTCTCCTCTCTGCTGCTGTGTCCTGGTGGCCCTCCGCCAGTGTGTGTATTTTGGCTATCTTATTTTCTTCTTCTGCTTATTTCGGCCCTGTGTCTGGAGCCCCTTGCATTTGTGTAGCAGCAGGAGAATGTGCAGCGAAGAAATGGTCAAAGGAAAGCGAGAGAGAGAGACAGAGAGCAGGAAAAAGGATGTTGATTGATTAAGAGCAGTGTGTGCGCGTGTGTGTGCAAAACGTTGAGCAGCCTGTGGCGGCAGCAAAAGCCTACTGCACCTGGTATTCCCAGGCAGTCTCCCATCCAAGTACTAACCAGGCCTGACTCTGCTTAGCTTCCGAGATCAGACGAGATCGGGCGCATTCAGACTAGTATGGCCGTAGGCATATGCTAGCTGGCTTTCTCTTTACTTAAAGCTGTCGCCCATTTTTTTCTCTTCTACGCATTCATACAAGTATTCAACACTCAATTTACATTTACAAATTTTACTCCTCCCGCAACCCCCCACCCCCCCTCCACCTCTTCTTGCTGCTCTGCCTCCCACACAAACAAACTACAAGCCCAACCCTTCATTGCCTTCTATTCAAATATTACATCAAATAAACATGCTCAAACACCAAGTCTTAAGGGCTGTAGCATCTTTCAAACTGGACAAATACCCAGGCCCGCATCAAATCTATCCCACACTCTTAAGAGAAGTAAGACACCAAATAGCACAGGCTCTCACCATCATTTTACAATCCTCTCTGGCTACAGGTGTGGTGCCCGACCACTGGAGGACTGCTAACGTGCTACCGTTCTTTCAAAAGGGAGAGAGGGATAGACCGCATAATTACAGGCCAGTCAGCCTAACCTCGGTGGTGGGAAAATTATTGGAAAAAGTTCTGAGGGACAGGAGAAATCTTCATTTAGAAAGACACGGATTAATCAGGGACAGTCAGCATGGATTTCTTAACGGAAGGTCGTGTCTGACTAATGCAATTCAATTTTTCGAGGAGGTAACAAGGAGGGTCGATGAGGGTAGTGCCTTTGATGTAGTCTATATGGATTTTAGCAAGGCTTTTGATAAGGTCCTGCATGCCAGATTGGTCACGAAAGTAAAAGCCCATGGGATCCAAGGCAAAGTGGCAAGTTGGATCCAAAATTGGCTCAGAGGCAGGAAACAAGGGTGTTTTTGTGACCGGAAGGCTGTTTCCAGTGGGGTTCCGCAGGGCTCACAGAATCACAGAAACCCCACAGTGCAGATAGAGGCCATTTCGGCCCATCGAGCCTGCACCGACTCAGTACTGGGCCCTTTGCTTTTTCTGGTATATATCAATGATTTGGATTTGAATGTAGGAAGTATGATTAAGAAGTTTGCAGATGATACAAAAATTGGCCGTGTGGTTAATAATGAAACAGAATGCTGTAGACTGCAGGAAGATATCAATGGACTCGTCTAGTGGGCAGAACAGTGGCAAATGGAATTCAGTTGGAATACACAATAAATGGTAGGACACTGAGAAATGCAGAGGATCAGCGGGACCTTGGAGTGCATGTCCACAGATCCCTGAAGGTAGCAGGACAGGTAGATAAAGTGGTTAAGCAGGCATACGGGATACTTGCCTTTATTAGCCGAGGCGTAGAATATAAGAGCGGGGAGGTTATGCTTCAACTGTATAAAACACTAGTTAGGCCGCAGCTAGAGTGCCGCGTGCAGTTCTGGTCACCACATTACAAGAAGGATGCGATTGCACTAGAGAAGGTGCAGAGGAGATTTCCGAGGATGTTGCCTGGGCTGGGGAATTTTAGTTATGAGGAAAGATTGGATAGGCTGGGGTTGTTTTCTTTGGAACACAGGAGGCTGAGGTGAGACCTAATTGAGGTGTGTAAAATTATGAGGGGCCGAGATAGAGTGGATAGGAAGGACCTATTTCCCTTAGCAGAAGGGTCAATAATAGATTTCAAGTAATTGGTAGGAGGTTTACAGGGAATTTGAGGAGACATTTTTTCACCCAGTGAATGGTGGGGGTCTGGAATGCACTGCCTGAAAGGGTGGTAGAGGCAGAAACCCTCATCACGTTTAAAAAGTACTTGGATATGCACTTGAACTGCCGTAACCTACAAGGCTACGGACCAAGTGCTGTAAAGTGGGATTTGGGTGGATTGCTCTTTGTCGGCTGGCACGGACAAGATGGGCCGAATGGCCTCCTTCTGTGCTGTAAATTTCTATGATTCTGCCTGATCATGTGACATCTGCCCACACGACTTCTACAAATGTTATTACATTGTAGCCAGGATTGTTTAGTTTCCAATTCCGCCCATTTTGAAGCCAGGTCTCCGTTATGGCTACTATTGCATAACCCCATGTGGCAACTTGCGCCTGCAACTCGTCAATCTTATTTGTAACACTCCTCGCATTAACACACATGCATTTCAACAGCATGCTAGTTGGCTTTGCTTTTTTCCTGAATTTAACTGCTGCTCTTTCTACATTCTTCTTTGTTCTGTTGCTGTTTGTCCCTCCGAGTTTTCTATGCACCTTGTCTCTCCTCTCTGCTGCTGTGTCCTGGTGGCCCTCCGCCAGTGTGTGTATTTTGGCTATCTTATTTTCTTCTTCTGCTTATTTCGGCCCTGTGTCTGGAGCCCCTTGCATTTGTGTAGCAGCAGGAGAATGTGCAGCGAAGAAATGGTCAAAGGAAAGCGAGAGAGAGAGAGAGAGAGAGAGAGAGAGAGAGAGAGAGAGCAGCAAAAAGGATGTTGATTGATTAAGAGCAGTGTGTGCGCGTGTGTGTGCAAAACATTGAGCAGCCTGTGGCGGCAGCAAAAGCCTACTGCACCCGGTATTCCCAGGCGGTCTCCCATTCAAGTACTAACCAGGCCTGACTCTGCTTAGCTTCCGAGATCAGACGAGATCGGGCGCATTCAGACTAATATGGCCATAGGCATATGCTAGCTGGCTTTCTCTTTACTTAAAGCTGTCGCCCATTTTTTTCTCTTCTACGCATTCATACAAGTATTCAACACTCAATTTACATTTACAAATTTTACTCCTCCCGCAACCCCCCACCCCCCCTCCACCTCTTCTTGCTGCTCTGCCTCCCACACAAACAAACTACAAGCCCAACCCTTCATTGCCTTCTATTCAAATATTACATCAAATAAACATGCTCAAACACCAAGTCTTAAGGGCTGTAGTATCTTTCAAACTGGACAAATACCCAGGCCCGCATCAAATCTATCCCACACTCTTAAGAGAAGTAAGACACCAAATAGCACAGGCTCTCACCATCATTTTACAATCCTCTCTGGCTACAGGTGTGGTGCCCGACCACTGGAGGACTGCTAACGTGCTACCGTTCTTTCAAAAGGGAGAGAGGGATAGACCGCATAATTACAGGCCAGTCAGCCTAACCTCGGTGGTGGGAAAATTATTGGAAAAAGTTCTGAGGGACAGGAGAAATCTTCATTTAGAAAGACACGGATTAATCAGGGACAGTCAGCATGGATTTCTTAACGGAAGGTCGTGTCTGACTAACGCAATTCAATTTTTCGAGGAGGTAACAAGGAGGGTCGATGAGGGTAGTGCCTTTGATGTAGTCTATATGGATTTTAGCAAGGCTTTTGATAAGGTCCCGCATGCCAGATTGGTCACGAAAGTAAAAGCCCATGGGATCCAAGGCAAAGTGGCAAGTTGGATCCAAAATTGGCTCAGAGGCAGGAAACAAAGGGTAATGGTCGAAGGGTGTTTTTGTGACCGGAAGGCTGTTTCCAGTGGGGTTCCGCAGGGCTCACAGAATCACAGAAACCCCACAGTGCAGATAGAGGCCATTTCGGCCCATCGAGCCTGCACCGACTCAGTACTGGGCCCTTTGCTTTTTCTGGTATATATCAATGATTTGGATTTGAATGTAGGAAGTATGATTAAGAAGTTTGCAGATGATACAAAAATTGGCCGTGTGGTTAATAATGAAACAGAATGCTGTAGACTGCAGGAAGATATCAATGGACTCGTCTAGTGGGCAGAACAGTGGCAAATGGAATTCAGTTGGAATACACAATAAATGGTAGAACACTGAGAAATGCAGAGGATCAGCGGGACCTTGGAGTGCATGTCCACAGATCCCTGAAGGTAGCAGGACAGGTAGATAAAGTGGTTAAGCAGGCATACGGGATACTTGCCTTTATTAGCCGAGGCGTAGAATATAAGAGCGGGGAGGTTATGCTTCAACTGTATAAAACACTAGTTAGGCCGCAGCTAGGGTGCCGCGTGCAGTTCTGGTCACCACATTACAAGAAGGATGCGATTGCACTAGAGAAGGTGCAGAGGAGATTTCCGAGGATGTTGCCTGGGCTGGGGAATTTTAGTTATGAGGAAAGATTGGATAGGCTGGGGTTGTTTTCTTTGGAACACAGGAGGCTGAGGCGAGACCTAATTGAGGTGTGTAAAATTATGAGGGGCCGAGATAGAGTGGATAGGAAGGACCTATTTCCCTTAGCAGAAGGGTCAATAAAAGATTTCAAGTAATTGGTAGGAGGTTTACAGGGAATTTGAGGAGACATTTTTTCACCCAGTGAATGGTGGGGGTCTGGAATGCACTGCCTGAAAGGGTGGTAGAGGCAGAAACCCTCATCACGTTTAAAAAGTACTTGGATATGCACTTGAACTGCCGTAACCTACAAGGCTACGGACCAAGTGCTGTAAAGTGGGATTTGGGTGGATTGCTCTTTGTCGGCTGGCACGGACAAGATGGGCCGAATGGCCTCCTTCTGTGCTGTAAATTTCTATGATTCTGCCTGATCATGTGACATCTGCCCACACGACTTCTACAAATGTTATTACATTGTAGCCAGGATTGTTTAGTTTCCAATTCCGCCCATTTTGAAGCCAGGTCTCCGTTATAGCTACTATTGCATAACCCCATGTGGCAACTTGCGCCTGCAACTCGTCAATCTTATTTGTAACGCTCCTCGCATTAACACACATGCATTTCAACAGCATGCTAGTTGGCTTTGCTTTTTTCCTGAATTTAACTGCTGCTCTTTCTACATTCTTCTTTGTTCTGTTGCTGTTTGTCCCTCCGAGTTTTCTATGCACCTTGTCTCTCCTCTCTGCTGCTGTGTCCTGGTGGCCCTCCGCCAGTGTGTGTATTTTGGCTATCTTATTTTCTTCTTCTGCTTATTTTGGCCCTGTGTCTGGAGCCCCTTGCATTTGTGTAGCAGCAGGAGAATGTGCAGCGAAGAAATGGTCAAAGGAAAGCGAGAGAGAGAGACAGAGAGAGAGAGAGCAGCAAAAAGGATGTTGATTGATTAAGAGCAGTGTGTGCGCGTGTGTGTGCAAAACGTTGAGCAGCCTGTGGCGGCAGCAAAAGCCTACTGCACCCGGTATTCCCAGGCGGTCTCCCATCCAAGTACTAACCAGGCCTGACTCTGCTTAGCTTCCGAGATCAGACGAGATCGGGCACATTCAGACTAGTATGGCCGTAGGCATATGCTAGCTGGCTTTCTCTTTACTTAAAGCTGTCGCCCATTTTTTTCTCTTCTACGCATTCATACAAGTATTCAACACTCAATTTACATTTACAAATTTTACTCCTCCCGCAACCCCCCACCCCCCCTCCACCTCTTCTTGCTGCTCTGCCTCCCACACAAACAAACTACAAGCCCAACCCTTCATTGCCTTCTATTCAAATATTACATCAAATAAACATGCTCAAACACCAAGTCTTAAGGGCTGTAGCATCTTTCAAACTGGACAAATACCCAGGCCCGCATCAAATCTATCCCACACTCTTAAGAGAAGTAAGACACCAAATAGCACAGGCTCTCACCATCATTTTACAATCCTCTCTGGCTACAGGTGTGGTGCCCGACCACTGGAGGACTGCTAACGTGCTACCGTTCTTTCAAAAGGGAGAGAGGGATAGACCGCATAATTACAGGCCAGTCAGCCTAACCTCGGTGGTGGGAAAATTATTGGAAAAAGTTCTGAGGGACAGGAGAAATCTTCATTTAGAAAGACACGGATTAATCAGGGACAGTCAGCATGGATTTCTTAACGGAAGGTCGTGTCTGACTAACGCAATTCAATTTTTCGAGGAGGTAACAAGGAGGGTCGATGAGGGTAGTGCCTTTGATGTAGTCTATATGGATTTTAGCAAGGCTTTTGATAAGGTCCCGCATGCCAGATTGGTCACGAAAGTAAAAGCCCATGGGATCCAAGGCAAAGTGGCAAGTTGGATCCAAAATTGGCTCAGAGGCAGGAAACAAAGGGTAATGGTCGAAGGGTGTTTTTGTGACCGGAAGGCTGTTTCCAGTGGGGTTCCGCAGGGCTCAGAGAATCACAGAAACCCCACAGTGCAGATAGAGGCCATTTCGGCCCATCGAGCCTGCACCGACTCAGTACTGGGCCCTTTGCTTTTTCTGGTATATATCAATGATTTGGATTTGAATGTAGGAAGTATGATTAAGAAGTTTGCAGATGATACAAAAATTGGCCGTGTGGTTAATAATGAAACAGAATGCTGTAGACTGCAGGAAGATATCAATGGACTCGTCTAGTGGGCAGAACAGTGGCAAATGGAATTCAGTTGGAATACACAATAAATGGTAGGACACTGAGAAATGCAGAGGATCAGCGGGACCTTGGAGTGCATGTCCACAGATCCCTGAAGGTAGCAGGACAGGTAGATAAAGTGGTTAAGCAGGCATACGGGATACTTGCCTTTATTAGCCGAGGCGTAGAATATAAGAGCGGGGAGGTTATGCTTCAACTGTATAAAACACTAGTTAGGCCGCAGCTAGAGTGCCGCGTGCAGTTCTGGTCACCACATTACAAGAAGGATGCGATTGCACTAGAGAAGGTGCAGAGGAGATTTCCGAGGATGTTGCCTGGGCTGGGGAATTTTAGTTATGAGGAAAGATTGGATAGGCTGGGGTTGTTTTCTTTGGAACACAGGAGGCTGAGGCGAGACCTAATTGAGGTGTGTAAAATTATGAGGGGCCGAGATAGAGTGGATAGGAAGGACCTATTTCCCTTACCAGAAGGGTCAATAATAGATTTCAAGTAATTGGTAGGAGGTTTACAGGGAATTTGAGGAGACATTTTTTCACCCAGTGAATGGTGGGGGTCTGGAATGCACTGCCTGAAAGGGTGGTAGAGGCAGAAACCCTCATCACGTTTAAAAAGTACTTGGATATGCACTTGAACTGCCGTAACCTACAAGGCTACGGACCAAGTGCTGTAAAGTGGGATTTGGGTGGATTGCTCTTTGTCGGCTGGCACGGACAAGATGGGCCGAATGGCCTCCTTCTGTGCTGTAAATTTCTATGATTCTGCCTGATCATGTGACATCTGCCCACACGACTTCTACAAATGTTATTACATTGTAGCCAGGATTGTTTAGTTTCCAATTCCGCCCATTTTGAAGCCAGGTCTCCGTTATAGCTACTATTGCATAACCCCATGTGGCAACTTGCGCCTGCAACTCGTCAATCTTATTTGTAACGCTCCTCGCATTAACACACATGCATTTCAACAGCATGCTAGTTGGCTTTGCTTTTTTCCTGAATTTAACTGCTGCTCTTTCTACATTCTTCTTTGTTCTGTTGCTGTTTGTCCCTCCGAGTTTTCTATGCACCTTGTCTCTCCTCTCTGCTGCTGTGTCCTGGTGGCCCTCCGCCAGTGTGTGTATTTTGGCTATCTTATTTTCTTCTTCTGCTTATTTCGGCCCTGTGTCTGGAGCCCCTTGCATTTGTGTAGCAGCAGGAGAATGTGCAGCGAAGAAATGGTCAAAGGAAAGCGAGAGAGAGAGACAGAGAGAGAGAGAGAGAGCAGCAAAAAGGATGTTGATTGATTAAGAGCAGTGTGTGCGCGTGTGTGTGCAAAACGTTGAGCAGCCTGTGGCGGCAGCAAAAGCCTACTGCACCTGGTATTCCCAGGCAGTCTCCCATCCAAGTACTAACCAGGCCTGACTCTGCTTAGCTTCCGAGATCAGACGAGATCGGGCGCATTCAGACTAGTATGGCCGTAGGCATATGCTAGCTGGCTTTCTCTTTACTTAAAGCTGTCGCCCATTTTTTTCTCTTCTACACATTCATACAAGTATTCAACACTCAATTTACATTTACAAATTTTACTCCTCCCGCAACCCCCCACCCCCCCTCCACCTCTTCTTGCTGCTCTGCCTCCCACACAAACAAACTACAAGCCCAACCCTTCATTGCCTTCTATTCAAATATTACATCAAATAAACATGCTCAAACACCAAGTCTTAAGGGCTGTAGCATCTTTCAAACTGGACAAATACCCAGGCCCGCATCAAATCTATCCCACACTCTTAAGAGAAGTAAGACACCAAATAGCACAGGCTCTCACCATCATTTTACAATCCTCTCTGGCTACAGGTGTGGTGCCCGACCACTGGAGGACTGCTAACGTGCTACCGCTCTTTCAAAAGGGAGAGAGGGATAGACCGCATAATTACAGGCCAGTCAGCCTAACCTCGGTGGTGGGAAAATTATTGGAAAAAGTTCTGAGGGACAGGAGAAATCTTCATTTAGAAAGACACGGATTAATCAGGGACAGTCAGCATGGATTTCTTAACGGAAGGTCGTGTCTGACTAACGCAATTCAATTTTTCGAGGAGGTAACAAGGAGGGTCGATGAGGGT
Source organism: Somniosus microcephalus (assembly GCF_052327205.1). Taxonomy (NCBI): domain Eukaryota; kingdom Metazoa; phylum Chordata; class Chondrichthyes; order Squaliformes; family Somniosidae; genus Somniosus; species Somniosus microcephalus. The sequence continues at coordinate 23,031,013 of NC_141005.1, forward strand.
AGTGCCTTTGATGTAGTCTATATGGATTTTAGCAAGGCTTTTGATAAGGTCCCGCATGCCAGATTGGTCACGAAAGTAAAAGCCCATGGGATCCAAGGCAAAGTGGCAAGTTGGATCCAAAATTGGCTCAGAGGCAGGAAACAAAGGGTAATGGTCGGAAGGGTGTTTTTGTGACCGGAAGGCTGTTTCCAGTGGGGTTCCGCAGGGCTCACAGAATCACAGAAACCCCACAGTGCAGATAGAGGCCATTTCGGCCCATCGAGCCTGCACCGACTCAGTACTGGGCCCTTTGCTTTTTCTGGTATATATCAATGATTTGGATTTGAATGTAGGAAGTATGATTAAGAAGTTTGCAGATGATACAAAAATTGGCCGTGTGGTTAATAATGAAACAGAATGCTGTAGACTGCAGGAAAATATCAATGGACTCGTCTAGTGGGCAGAACAGTGGCAAATGGAATTCAGTTGGAATACACAATAAATGGTAGGACACTGAGAAATGCAGAGGATCAGCGGGACCTTGGAGTGCATGTCCACAGATCCCTGAAGGTAGCAGGACAGGTAGATAAAGTGGTTAAGCAGGCATACGGGATACTTGCCTTTATTAGCCGAGGCGTAGAATATAAGAGCGGGGAGGTTATGCTTCAACTGTATAAAACACTAGTTAGGCCGCAGCTAGAGTGCCGCGTGCAGTTCTGGTCACCACATTACAAGAAGGATGCGATTGCACTAGAGAAGGTGCAGAGGAGATTTCCGAGGATGTTGCCTGGGCTGGGGAATTTTAGTTATGAGGAAAGATTGGATAGGCTGGGGTTGTTTTCTTTGGAACACAGGAGGCTGAGGCGAGACCTAATTGAGGTGTGTAAAATTATGAGGGGCCGAGATAGAGTGGATAGGAAGGACCTATTTCCCTTAGCAGAAGGGTCAATAATAGATTTCAAGTAATTGGTAGGAGGTTTACAGGGAATTTGAGGAGACATTTTTTCACCCAGTGAATGGTGGGGGTCTGGAATGCACTGCCTGAAAGGGTGGTAGAGGCAGAAACCCTCATCACGTTTAAAAAGTACTTGGATATGCACTTGAACTGCCGTAACCTACAAGGCTACGGACCAAGTGCTGTAAAGTGGGATTTGGGTGGATTGCTCTTTGTCGGCTGGCACGGACAAGATGGGCCGAATGGCCTCCTTCTGTGCTGTAAATTTCTATGATTCTGCCTGATCATGTGACATCTGCCCACACGACTTCTACAAATGTTATTACATTGTAGCCAGGATTGTTTAGTTTCCAATTCCGCCCATTTTGAAGCCAGGTCTCCGTTATGGCTACTATTGCATAACCCCATGTGGCAACTTGCGCCTGCAACTCGTCAATCTTATTTGTAACACTCCTCGTTTTAACACACATGCATTTCAACAGCATGCTAGTTGGCTTTGCTTTTTTCCTGAATTTAACTGCTGCTCTTTCTACATTCTTCTTTGTTCTGTTGCTGTTTGTCCCTCCGAGTTTTCTATGCACCTTGTCTCTCCTCTCTGCTGCTGTGTCCTGGTGGCCCTCCGCCAGTGTGTGTATTTTGGCTATCTTATTTTCTTCTTCTGCTTATTTCGGCCCTGTGTCTGGAGCCCCTTGCATTTGTGTAGCAGCAGGAGAATGTGCAGCGAAGAAATGGTCAAAGGAAAGCGAGAGAGAGAGAGAGAGAGAGAGAGAGAGCAGCAAAAAGGATGTTGATTGATTAAGAGCAGTGTGTGCGCGTGTGTGTGCAAAACGTTGAGCAGCCTGTGGCGGCAGCAAAAGCCTACTGCACCTGGTATTCCCAGGCAGTCTCCCATCCAAGTACTAACCAGGCCTGACTCTGCTTAGCTTCCGAGATCAGACGAGATCGGGCGCATTCAGACTAGTATGGCCGTAGGCATATGCTAGCTGGCTTTCTCTTTACTTAAAGCTGTCGCCCATTTTTTTCTCTTCTACGCATTCATACAAGTATTCAACACTCAATTTACATTTACAAATTTTACTCCTCCCGCAACCCCCCACCCCCCCTCCACCTCTTCTTGCTGCTCTGCCTCCCACACAAACAAACTACAAGCCCAACCCTTCATTGCCTTCTATTCAAATATTACATCAAATAAACATGCTCAAACACCAAGTCTTAAGGGCTGTAGCATCTTTCAAACTGGACAAATACCCAGGCCCGCATCAAATCTATCCCACACTCTTAAGAGAAGTAAGACACCAAATAGCACAGGCTCTCACCATCATTTTACAATCCTCTCTGGCTACAGGTGTGGTGCCCGACCACTGGAGGACTGCTAACGTGCTACCGTTCTTTCAAAAGGGAGAGAGGGATAGACCGCATAATTACAGGACAGTCAGCCTAACCTCGGTGGTGGGAAAATTATTGGAAAAAGTTCTGAGGGACAGGAGAAATCTTCATTTAGAAAGACACGGATTAATCAGGGACAGTCAGCATGGATTTCTTAACGGAAGGTCGTGTCTGACTAACGCAATTCAATTTTTCGAGGAGGTAACAAGGAGGGTCGATGAGGGTAGTGCCTTTGATGTAGTCTATATGGATTTTAGCAAGGCTTTTGATAAGGTCCCGCATGCCAGATTGGTCACGAAAGTAAAAGCCCATGGGATCCAAGGCAAAGTGGCAAGTTGGATCCAAAATTGGCTCAGAGGCAGGAAACAAAGGGTAATGGTCGAAGGGTGTTTTTGTGACCGGAAGGCTGTTTCCAGTGGGGTTCCGCAGGGCTCACAGAATCACAGAAACCCCACAGTGCAGATAGAGGCCATTTCGGCCCATCGAGCCTGCACCGACTCAGTACTGGGCCCTTTGCTTTTTCTGGTATATATCAATGATTTGGATTTGAATGTAGGAAGTATGATTAAGAAGTTTGCAGATGATACAAAAATTGGCCGTGTGGTTAATAATGAAACAGAATGCTGTAGACTGCAGGAAGATATCAATGGACTCGTCTAGTGGGCAGAACAGTGGCAAATGGAATTCAGTTGGAATACACAATAAATGGTAGGACACTGAGAAATGCAGAGGATCAGCGGGACCTTGGAGTGCATGTCCACAGATCCCTGAAGGTAGCAGGACAGGTAGATAAAGTGGTTAAGCAGGCATACGGGATACTTGCCTTTATTAGCCGAGGCGTAGAATATAAGAGCGGGGAGGTTATGCTTCAACTGTATAAAACACTAGTTAGGCCGCAGCTAGAGTGCCGCGTGCAGTTCTGGTCACCACATTACAAGAAGGATGCGATTGCACTAGAGAAGGTGCAGAGGAGATTTCCGAGGATGTTGCCTGGGCTGGGGAATTTTAGTTATGAGGAAAGATTGGATAGGCTGGGGTTGTTTTCTTTGGAACACAGGAGGCTGAGGCGAGACCTAATTGAGGTGTGTAAAATTATGAGGGGCCGAGATAGAGTGGATAGGAAGGACCTATTTCCCTTAGCAGAAGGGTCAATAATAGATTTCAAGTAATTGGTAGGAGGTTTACAGGGAATTTGAGGAGACATTTTTTCACCCAGTGAATGGTGGGGGTCTGGAATGCACTGCCTGAAAGGGTGGTAGAGGCAGAAACCCTCATCACGTTTAAAAAGTACTTGGATATGCACTTGAACTGCCGTAACCAACAAGGCTACGGACCAAGTGCTGTAAAGTGGGATTTGGGTGGATTGCTCTTTGTCGGCTGGCACGGACAAGATGGGCCGAATGGCCTCCTTCTGTGCTGTAAATTTCTATGATTCTGCCTGATCATGTGACATCTGCCCACACGACTTCTACAAATGTTATTACATTGTAGCCAGGATTGTTTAGTTTCCAATTCCGCCCATTTTGAAGCCAGGTCTCCGTTATGGCTACTATTGCATAACCCCATGTGGCAACTTGCGCCTGCAACTCGTCAATCTTATTTGTAACACTCCTCGCATTAACACACATGCATTTCAACAGCATGCTAGTTGGCTTTGCTTTTTTCCTGAATTTAACTGCTGCTCTTTCTACATTCTTCTTTGTTCTGTTGCTGTTTGTCCCTCCGAGTTTTCTATGCACCTTGTCTCTCCTCTCTGCTGCTGTGTCCTGGTGGCCCTCCGCCAGTGTGTATATTTTGGCTATCTTATTTTCTTCTTCTGCTTATTTCGGCCCTGTGTCTGGAGCCCCTTGCATTTGTGTAGCAGCAGGAGAATGTGCAGCGAAGAAATGGTCAAAGGAAAGCGAGAGAGAGAGAGAGAGCAGCAAAAAGGATGTTGATTGATTAAGAGCAGAGTGTGCGCGTGTGTGTGCAAAACGTTGAGCAGCCTGTGGCGGCAGCAAAAGCCTACTGCACCTGGTATTCCCAGGCAGTCTCCCATCCAAGTACTAACCAGGCCTGACTCTGCTTAGTTTCCGAGATCAGACGAGATCGGGCGTATTCAGACTAGTATGGCCGTAGGCATATGCTAGCTGGCTTTCTCTTTACTTAAAGCTGTCGCCCATTTTTTTCTCTTCTACGCATTCATACAAGTATTCAACACTCAATTTACATTTACAAATTTTACTCCTCCCGCAACCCCCCACCCCCCCTCCACCTCTTCTTGCTGCTCTGCCTCCCACACAAACAAACTACAAGCCCAACCCTTCATTGCCTTCTATTCAAATATTACATCAAATAAACATGCTCAAACACCAAGTCTTAAGGGCTGTAGCATCTTTCAAACTGGACAAATACCCAGGCCCGCATCAAATCTATCCCACACTCTTAAGAGAAGTAAGACACCAAATAGCACAGGCTCTCACCATCATTTTACAATCCTCTCTGGCTACAGGTGTGGTGCCCGACCACTGGAGGACTGCTAACGTGCTACCGTTCTTTCAAAAGGGAGAGAGGGATAGACCGCATAATTACAGGCCAGTCAGCCTAACCTCGGTGGTGGGAAAATTATTGGAAAAAGTTCTGAGGGACAGGAGAAATCTTCATTTAGAAAGACACGGATTAATCAGGGACAGTCAGCATGGATTTCTTAACGGAAGGTCGTGTCTGACTAACGCAATTCAATTTTTCGAGGAGGTAACAAGGAGGGTCGATGAGGGTAGTGCCTTTGATGTAGTCTATATGGATTTTAGCAAGGCTTTTGATAAGGTCCCGCATGCCAGATTGGTCACGAAAGTAAAAGCCCATGGGATCCAAGGCAAAGTGGCAAGTTGGATCCAAAATTGGCTCAGAGACAGGAAACAAAGGGTAATGGTCGAAGGGTGTTTTTGTGACCGGAAGGCTGTTTCCAGTGGGGTTCCGCAGGGCTCACAGAATCACAGAAACCCCACAGTGCAGATAGAGGCCATTTCGGCCCATCGAGCCTGCACCGACTCAGTACTGGGCCCTTTGCTTTTTCTGGTATATATCAATGATTTGGATTTGAATGTAGGAAGTATGATTAAGAAGTTTGCAGATGATACAAAAATTGGCCGTGTGGTTAATAATGAAACAGAATGCTGTAGACTGCAGGAAGATATCAATGGACTCGTCTAGTGGGCAGAACAGTGGCAAATGGAATTCAGTTGGAATACACAATAAATGGTAGGACACTGAGAAATGCAGAGGATCAGCGGGACCTTGGAGTGCATGTCCACAGATCCCTGAAGGTAGCAGGACAGGTAGATAAAGTGGTTAAGCAGGCATACGGGATACTTGCCTTTATTAGCCGAGGCGTAGAATATAAGAGCGGGGAGGTTATGCTTCAACTGTATAAAACACTAGTTAGGCCGCAGCTAGAGTGCCGCGTGCAGTTCTGGTCACCACATTACAAGAAGGATGCGATTGCACTAGAGAAGGTGCAGAGGAGATTTCCGAGGATGTTGCCTGGGCTGGGGAATTTTAGTTATGAGGAAAGATTGGATAGGCTGGGGTTGTTTTCTTTGGAACACAGGAGGCTGAGGCGAGACCTAATTGAGGTGTGTAAAATTATGAGGGGCCGAGATAGAGTGGATAGGAAGGACCTATTTCCCTTAGCAGAAGGGTCAATAATAGATTTCAAGTAATTGGTAGGAGGTTTACAGGGAATTTGAGGAGACATTTTTTCACCCAGTGAATGGTGGGGGTCTGGAATGCACTGCCTGAAAGGGTGGTAGAGGCAGAAACCCTCATCACGTTTAAAAAGTACTTGGATATGCACTTGAACTGCCGTAACCTACAAGGCTACGGACCAAGTGCTGTAAAGTGGGATTTGGGTGGATTGCTCTTTGTCGGCTGGCACGGACAAGATGGGCCGAATGGCCTCCTTCTGTGCTGTAAATTTCTATGATTCTGCCTGATCATGTGACATCTGCCCACACGACTTCTACAAATGTTATTACATTGTAGCCAGGATTGTTTAGTTTCCAATTCCGCCCATTTTGAAGCCAGGTCTCCGTTATAGCTACTATTGCATAACCCCATGTGGCAACTTGCGCCTGCAACTCGTCAATCTTATTTGTAACGCTCCTCGCATTAACACACATGCATTTCAACAGCATGCTAGTTGGCTTTGCTTTTTTCCTGAATTTAACTGCTGCTCTTTCTACATTCTTCTTTGTTCTGTTGCTGTTTGTCCCTCCGAGTTTTCTATGCACCTTGTCTCTCCTCTCTGCTGCTGTGTCCTGGTGGCCCTCCGCCAGTGTGTGTATTTTGGCTATCTTATTTTCTTCTTCTGCTTATTTCGGCCCTGTGTCTGGAGCCCCTTGCATTTGTGTAGCAGCAGGAGAATGTGCAGCGAAGAAATGGTCAAAGGAAAGCGAGAGAGAGAGACAGAGAGAGAGAGAGAGAGAGAGAGAGCAGCAAAAAGGATGTTGATTGATTAAGAGCAGTGTGTGCGCGTGTGTGTGCAAAACGTTGAGCAGCCTGTGGCGGCAGCAAAAGCCTACTGCACCCGGTATTCCCAGGCGGTCTCCCATCCAAGTACTAACCAGGCCTGACTCTGCTTAGCTTCCGAGATCAGACGAGATCGGGCGCATTCAGACTAGTATGGCCGTAGACATATGCTAGCTGGCTTTCTCTTTACTTAAAGCTGTCGCCCATTTTTTTCTCTTCTACGCATTCATACAAGTATTCAACACTCAATTTACATTTACAAATTTTACTCCTCCCGCAACCCCCCACCCCCCCTCCACCTCTTCTTGCTGCTCTGCCTCCCACACAAACAAACTACAAGCCCAACCCTTCATTGCCTTCTATTCAAATATTACATCAAATAAACATGCTCAAACACCAAGTCTTAAGGGCTGTAGTATCTTTCAAACTGGACAAATACCCAGGCCCGCATCAAATCTATCCCACACTCTTAAGAGAAGTAAGACACCAAATAGCACAGGCTCTCACCATCATTTTACAATCCTCTCTGGCTACAGGTGTGGTGCCCGACCACTGGAGGACTGCTAACGTGCTACCGTTCTTTCAAAAGGGAGAGAGGGATAGACCGCATAATTACAGGCCAGTCAGCCTAACCTCGGTGGTGGGAAAATTATTGGAAAAAGTTCTGAGGGACAGGAGAAATCTTCATTTAGAAAGACACGGATTAATCAGGGACAGTCAGCATGGATTTCTTAACGGAAGGTCGTGTCTGACTAACGCAATTCAATTTTTCGAGGAGGTAACAAGGAGGGTCGATGAGGGTAGTGCCTTTGATGTAGTCTATATGGATTTTAGCAAGGCTTTTGATAAGGTCCCGCATGCCAGATTGGTCACGAAAGTAAAAGCCCATGGGATCCAAGGCAAAGTGGCAAGTTGGATCCAAAATTGGCTCAGAGGCAGGAAACAAAGGGTAATGGTCGAAGGGTGTTTTTGTGACCGGAAGGCTGTTTCCAGTGGGGTTCCGCAGGGCTCAGAGAATCACAGAAACCCCACAGTGCAGATAGAGGCCATTTCGGCCCATCGAGCCTGCACCGACTCAGTACTGGGCCCTTTGCTTTTTCTGGTATATATCAATGATTTGGATTTGAATGTAGGAAGTATGATTAAGAAGTTTGCAGATGATACAAAAATTGGCCGTGTGGTTAATAATGAAACAGAATGCTGTAGACTGCAGGAAGATATCAATGGACTCGTCTAGTGGGCAGAACAGTGGCAAATGGAATTCAGTTGGAATACACAATAAATGGTAGGACACTGAGAAATGCAGAGGATCAGCGGGACCTTGGAGTGCATGTCCACAGATCCCTGAAGGTAGCAGGACAGGTAGATAAAGTGGTTAAGCAGGCATACGGGATACTTGCCTTTATTAGCCGAGGCGTAGAATATAAGAGCGGGGAGGTTATGCTTCAACTGTATAAAACACTAGTTAGGCCGCAGCTAGAGTGCCGCGTGCAGTTCTGGTCACCACATTACAAGAAGGATGCGATTGCACTAGAGAAGGTGCAGAGGAGATTTCCGAGGATGTTGCCTGGGCTGGGGAATTTTAGTTATGAGGAAAGATTGGATAGGCTGGGGTTGTTTTCTTTGGAACACAGGAGGCTGAGGCGAGACCTAATTGAGGTGTGTAAAATTATGAGGGGCCGAGATAGAGTGGATAGGAAGGACCTATTTCCCTTAGCAGAAGGGTCAATAATAGATTTCAAGTAATTGGTAGGAGGTTTACAGGGAATTTGAGGAGACATTTTTTCACCCAGTGAATGGTGGGGGTCTGGAATGCACTGCCTGAAAGGGTGGTAGAGGCAGAAACCCTCATCACGTTTAAAAAGTACTTGGATATGCACTTGAACTGCCGTAACCTACAAGGCTACGGACCAAGTGCTGTAAAGTGGGATTTGGGTGGATTGCTCTTTGTCGGCTGGCACGGACAAGATGGGCCGAATGGCCTCCTTCTGTGCTGTAAATTTCTATGATTCTGCCTGATCATGTGACATCTGCCCACACGACTTCTACAAATGTTATTACATTGTAGCCAGGATTGTTTAGTTTCCAATTCCGCCCATTTTGAAGCCAGGTCTCCGTTATAGCTACTATTGCATAACCCCATGTGGCAACTTGCGCCTGCAACTCGTCAATCTTATTTGTAACGCTCCTCGCATTAACACACATGCATTTCAACAGCATGCTAGTTGCCTTTGCTTTTTTCCTGAATTTAACTGCTGCTCTTTCTACATTCTTCTTTGTTCTGTTGCTGTTTGTCCCTCCGAGTTTTCTATGCACCTTGTCTCTCCTCTCTGCTGCTGTGTCCTGGTGGCCCTCCGCCAGTGTGTGTATTTTGGCTATCTTATTTTCTTCTTCTGCTTATTTCGGCCCTGTGTCTGGAGCCCCTTGCATTTGTGTAGCAGCAGGAGAATGTGCAGCGAAGAAATGGTCAAAGGAAAGCGAGAGAGAGAGAGAGAGAGAGAGAGAGAGAGAGAGAGAGAGAGAGAGAGCAGCAAAAAGGATGTTGATTGATTAAGAGCAGTGTGTGCGCGTGTGTGTGCAAAACATTGAGCAGCCTGTGGCGGCAGCAAAAGCCTACTGCACCCGGTATTCCCAGGCGGTCTCCCATTCAAGTACTAACCAGGCCTGACTCTGCTTAGCTTCCGAGATCAGACGAGATCGGGCGCATTCAGACTAATATGGCCATAGGCATATGCTAGCTGGCTTTCTCTTTACTTAAAGCTGTCGCCCATTTTTTTCTCTTCTACGCATTCATACAAGTATTCAACACTCAATTTACATTTACAAATTTTACTCCTCCCGCAACCCCCCACCCCCCCTCCACCTCTTCTTGCTGCTCTGCCTCCCACACAAACAAACTACAAGCCCAACCCTTCATTGCCTTCTATTCAAATATTACATCAAATAAACATGCTCAAACACCAAGTCTTAAGGGCTGTAGTATCTTTCAAACTGGACAAATACCCAGGCCCGCATCAAATCTATCCCACACTCTTAAGAGAAGTAAGACACCAAATAGCACAGGCTCTCACCATCATTTTACAATCCTCTCTGGCTACAGGTGTGGTGCCCGACCACTGGAGGACTGCTAACGTGCTACCGTTCTTTCAAAAGGGAGAGAGGGATAGACCGCATAATTACAGGCCAGTCAGCCTAACCTCGGTGGTGGGAAAATTATTGGAAAAAGTTCTGAGGGACAGGAGAAATCTTCATTTAGAAAGACACGGATTAATCAGGGACAGTCAGCATGGATTTCTTAACGGAAGGTCGTGTCTGACTAACGCAATTCAATTTTTCGAGGAGGTAACAAGGAGGGTCGATGAGGGTAGTGCCTTTGATGTAGTCTATATGGATTTTAGCAAGGCTTTTGATAAGGTCCCGCATGCCAGATTGGTCACGAAAGTAAAAGCCCATGGGATCCAAGGCAAAGTGGCAAGTTGGATCCAAAATTGGCTCAGAGGCAGGAAACAAAGGGTAATGGTCGAAGGGTGTTTTTGTGACCGGAAGGCTGTTTCCAGTGGGGTTCCGCAGGGCTCACAGAATCACAGAAACCCCACAGTGCAGATAGAGGCCATTTCGGCCCATCGAGCCTGCACCGACTCAGTACTGGGCCCTTTGCTTTTTCTGGTATATATCAATGATTTGGATTTGAATGTAGGAAGTATGATTAAGAAGTTTGCAGATGATACAAAAATTGGCCGTGTGGTTAATAATGAAACAGAATGCTGTAGACTGCAGGAAGATATCAATGGACTCGTCTAGTGGGCAGAACAGTGGCAAATGGAATTCAGTTGGAATACACAATAAATGGTAGAACACTGAGAAATGCAGAGGATCAGCGGGACCTTGGAGTGCATGTCCACAGATCCCTGAAGGTAGCAGGACAGGTAGATAAAGTGGTTAAGCAGGCATACGGGATACTTGCCTTTATTAGCCGAGGCGTAGAATATAAGAGCGGGGAGGTTATGCTTCAACTGTATAAAACACTAGTTAGGCCGCAGCTAGGGTGCCGCGTGCAGTTCTGGTCACCACATTACAAGAAGGATGCGATTGCACTAGAGAAGGTGCAGAGGAGATTTCCGAGGATGTTGCCTGGGCTGGGGAATTTTAGTTATGAGGAAAGATTGGATAGGCTGGGGTTGTTTTCTTTGGAACACAGGAGGCTGAGGCGAGACCTAATTGAGGTGTGTAAAATTATGAGGGGCCGAGATAGAGTGGATAGGAAGGACCTATTTCCCTTAGCAGAAGGGTCAATAAAAGATTTCAAGTAATTGGTAGGAGGTTTACAGGGAATTTGAGGAGACATTTTTTCACCCAGTGAATGGTGGGGGTCTGGAATGCACTGCCTGAAAGGGTGGTAGAGGCAGAAACCCTCATCACGTTTAAAAAGTACTTGGATATGCACTTGAACTGCCGTAACCTACAAGGCTACGGACCAAGTGCTGTAAAGTGGGATTTGGGTGGATTGCTCTTTGTCGGCTGGCACGGACAAGATGGGCCGAATGGCCTCCTTCTGTGCTGTAAATTTCTATGATTCTGCCTGATCATGTGACATCTGCCCACACGACTTCTACAAATGTTATTACATTGTAGCCAGGATTGTTTAGTTTCCAATTCCGCCCATTTTGAAGCCAGGTCTCCGTTATAGCTACTATTGCATAACCCCATGTGGCAACTTGCGCCTGCAACTCGTCAATCTTATTTGTAACGCTCCTCGCATTAACACACATGCATTTCAACAGCATGCTAGTTGGCTTTGCTTTTTTCCTGAATTTAACTGCTGCTCTTTCGACATTCTTCTTTGTTCTGTTGCTGTTTGTCCCTCCGAGTTTTCTATGCACCTTGTCTCTCCTCTCTGCTGCTGTGTCCTGGTGGCCCTCCGCCAGTGTGTGTATTTTGGCTATCTTATTTTCTTCTTCTGCTTATTTCGGCCCTGTGTCTGGAGCCCCTTGCATTTGTGTAGCAGCAGGAGAATGTGCAGCGAAGAAATGGTCAAAGGAAAGCGAGAGAGAGAGACAGAGAGAGAGAGAGCAGCAAAAAGGATGTTGATTGATTAAGAGCAGTGTGTGCGCGTGTGTGTGCAAAACGTTGAGCAGCCTGTGGCGGCAGCAAAAGCCTACTGCACCCGGTATTCCCAGGCGGTCTCCCATCCAAGTACTAACCAGGCCTGACTCTGCTTAGCTTCCGAGATCAGACGAGATCGGGCACATTCAGACTAGTATGGCCGTAGGCATATGCTAGCTGGCTTTCTCTTTACTTAAAGCTGTCGCCCATTTTTTTCTCTTCTACGCATTCATACAAGTATTCAACACTCAATTTACATTTACAAATTTTACTCCTCCCGCAACCCCCCACCCCCCCTCCACCTCTTCTTGCTGCTCTGCCTCCCACACAAACAAACTACAAGCCCAACCCTTCATTGCCTTCTATTCAAATATTACATCAAATAAACATGCTCAAACACCAAGTCTTAAGGGCTGTAGCATCTTTCAAACTGGACAAATACCCAGGCCCGCATCAAATCTATCCCACACTCTTAAGAGAAGTAAGACACCAAATAGCACAGGCTCTCACCATCATTTTACAATCCTCTCTGGCTACAGGTGTGGTGCCCGACCACTGGAGGACTGCTAACGTGCTACCGTTCTTTCAAAAGGGAGAGAGGGATAGACCGCATAATTACAGGCCAGTCAGCCTAACCTCGGTGGTGGGAAAATTATTGGAAAAAGTTCTGAGGGACAGGAGAAATCTTCATTTAGAAAGACACGGATTAATCAGGGACAGTCAGCATGGATTTCTTAACGGAAGGTCGTGTCTGACTAACGCAATTCAATTTTTCGAGGAGGTAACAAGGAGGGTCGATGAGGGTAGTGCCTTTGATGTAGTCTATATGGATTTTAGCAAGGCTTTTGATAAGGTCCCGCATGCCAGATTGGTCACGAAAGTAAAAGCCCATGGGATCCAAGGCAAAGTGGCAAGTTGGATCCAAAATTGGCTCAGAGGCAGGAAACAAAGGGTAATGGTCGAAGGGTGTTTTTGTGACCGGAAGGCTGTTTCCAGTGGGGTTCCGCAGGGCTCACAGAATCACAGAAACCCCACAGTGCAGATAGAGGCCATTTCGGCCCATCGAGCCTGCACCGACTCAGTACTGGGCCCTTTGCTTTTTCTGGTATATATCAATGATTTGGATTTGAATGTAGGAAGTATGATTAAGAAGTTTGCAGATGATACAAAAATTGGCCGTGTGGTTAATAATGAAACAGAATGCTGTAGACTGCAGGAAGATATCAATGGACTCGTCTAGTGGGCAGAACAGTGGCAAATGGAATTCAGTTGGAATACACAATAAATGGTAGGACACTGAGAAATGCAGAGGATCAGCGGGACCTTGGAGTGCATGTCCACAGATCCCTGAAGGTAGCAGGACAGGTAGATAAAGTGGTTAAGCAGGCATACGGGATACTTGCCTTTATTAGCCGAGGCGTAGAATATAAGAGCGGGGAGGTTATGCTTCAACTGTATAAAACACTAGTTAGGCCGCAGCTAGAGTGCCGCGTGCAGTTCTGGTCACCACATTACAAGAAGGATGCGATTGCACTAGAGAAGGTGCAGAGGAGATTTCCGAGGATGTTGCCTGGGCTGGGGAATTTTAGTTATGAGGAAAGATTGGATAGGCTGGGGTTGTTTTCTTTGGAACACAGGAGGCTGAGGCGAGACCTAATTGAGGTGTGTAAAATTATGAGGGGCCGAGATAGAGTGGATAGGAAGGACCTATTTCCCTTAGCAGAAGGGTCAATAATAGATTTCAAGTAATTGGTAGGAGGTTTACAGGGAATTTGAGGAGACATTTTTTCACCCAGTGAATGGTGGGGGTCTGGAATGCACTGCCTGAAAGGGTGGTAGAGGCAGAAACCCTCATCACGTTTAAAAAGTACTTGGATATGCACTTGAACTGCCGTAACCTACAAGGCTACGGACCAAGTGCTGTAAAGTGGGATTTGGGTGGATTGCTCTTTGTCGGCTGGCACGGACAAGATGGGCCGAATGGCCTCCTTCTGTGCTGTAAATTTCTATGATTCTGCCTGATCATGTGACATCTGCCCACACGACTTCTACAAATGTTATTACATTGTAGCCAGGATTGTTTAGTTTCCAATTCCGCCCATTTTGAAGCCAGGTCTCCGTTATAGCTACTATTGCATAACCCCATGTGGCAACTTGCGCCTGCAACTCGTCAATCTTATTTGTAACGCTCCTCGCATTAACACACATGCATTTCAACAGCATGCTAGTTGGCTTTGCTTTTTTCCTGAATTTAACTGCTGCTCTTTCTACATTCTTCTTTGTTCTGTTGCTGTTTGTCCCTCCGAGTTTTCTATGCACCTTGTCTCTCCTCTCTGCTGCTGTGTCCTGGTGGCCCTCCGCCAGTGTGTGTATTTTGGCTATCTTATTTTCTTCTTCTGCTTATTTCGGCCCTGTGTCTGGAGCCCCTTGCATTTGTGTAGCAGCAGGAGAATGTGCAGCGAAGAAATGGTCAAAGGAAAGCGAGAGAGAGAGACAGAGAGAGAGAGAGAGAGAGAGAGAGCAGCAAAAAGGATGTTGATTGATTAAGAGCAGTGTGTGCGCGTGTGTGTGCAAAACGTTGAGCAGCCTGTGGCGGCAGCAAAAGCCTACTGCACCCGGTATTCCCAGGCGGTCTCCCATCCAAGTACTAACCAGGCCTGACTCTGCTTAGCTTCCGAGATCAGACGAGATCGGGCGCATTCAGACTAGTATGGCCGTAGGCATATGCTAGCTGGCTTTCTCTTTACTTAAAGCTGTCGCCCATTTTTTTCTCTTCTACGCATTCATACAAGTATTCAACACTCAATTTACATTTACAAATTTTACTCCTCCCGCAACCCCCCACCCCCCCTCCACCTCTTCTTGCTGCTCTGCCTCCCACACAAACAAACTACAAGCCCAACCCTTCATTGCCTTCTATTCAAATATTACATCAAATAAACATGCTCAAACACCAAGTCTTAAGGGCTGTAGTATCTTTCAAACTGGACAAATACCCAGGCCCGCATCAAATCTATCCCACACTCTTAAGAGAAGTAAGACACCAAATAGCACAGGCTCTCACCATCATTTTACAATCCTCTCTGGCTACAGGTGTGGTGCCCGACCACTGGAGGACTGCTAACGTGCTACCGTTCTTTCAAAAGGGAGAGAGGGATAGACCGCATAATTACAGGCCAGTCAGCCTAACCTCGGTGGTGGGAAAATTATTGGAAAAAGTTCTGAGGGACAGGAGAAATCTTCATTTAGAAAGACACGGATTAATCAGGGACAGTCAGCATGGATTTCTTAACGGAAGGTCGTGTCTGACTAACGCAATTCAATTTTTCGAGGAGGTAACAAGGAGGGTCGATGAGGGTAGTGCCTTTGATGTAGTCTATATGGATTTTAGCAAGGCTTTTGATAAGGTCCCGCATGCCAGATTGGTCACGAAAGTAAAAGCCCATGGGATCCAAGGCAAAGTGGCAAGTTGGATCCAAAATTGGCTCAGAGGCAGGAAACAAAGGGTAATGGTCGAAGGGTGTTTTTGTGACCGGAAGGCTGTTTCCAGTGGGGTTCCGCAGGGCTCAGAGAATCACAGAAACCCCACAGTGCAGATAGAGGCCATTTCGGCCCATCGAGCCTGCACCGACTCAGTACTGGGCCCTTTGCTTTTTCTGGTATATATCAATGATTTGGATTTGAATGTAGGAAGTATGATTAAGAAGTTTGCAGATGATACAAAAATTGGCCGTGTGGTTAATAATGAAACAGAATGCTGTAGACTGCAGGAAGATATCAATGGACTCGTCTAGTGGGCAGAACAGTGGCAAATGGAATTCAGTTGGAATACACAATAAATGGTAGGACACTGAGAAATGCAGAGGATCAGCGGGACCTTGGAGTGCATGTCCACAGATCCCTGAAGGTAGCAGGACAGGTAGATAAAGTGGTTAAGCAGGCATACGGGATACTTGCCTTTATTAGCCGAGGCGTAGAATATAAGAGCGGGGAGGTTATGCTTCAACTGTATAAAACACTAGTTAGGCCGCAGCTAGAGTGCCGCGTGCAGTTCTGGTCACCACATTACAAGAAGGATGCGATTGCACTAGAGAAGGTGCAGAGGAGATTTCCGAGGATGTTGCCTGGGCTGGGGAATTTTAGTTATGAGGAAAGATTGGATAGGCTGGGGTTGTTTTCTTTGGAACACAGGAGGCTGAGGCGAGACCTAATTGAGGTGTGTAAAATTATGAGGGGCCGAGATAGAGTGGATAGGAAGGACCTATTTCCCTTAGCAGAAGGGTCAATAATAGATTTCAAGTAATTGGTAGGAGGTTTACAGGGAATTTGAGGAGACATTTTTTCACCCAGTGAATGGTGGGGGTCTGGAATGCACTGCCTGAAAGGGTGGTAGAGGCAGAAACCCTCATCACGTTTAAAAAGTACTTGGATATGCACTTGAACTGCCGTAACCTACAAGGCTACGGACCAAGTGCTGTAAAGTGGGATTTGGGTGGATTGCTCTTTGTCGGCTGGCACGGACAAGATGGGCCGAATGGCCTCCTTCTGTGCTGTAAATTTCTATGATTCTGCCTGATCATGTGACATCTGCCCACACGACTTCTACAAATGTTATTACATTGTAGCCAGGATTGTTTAGTTTCCAATTTCGCCCATTTTGAAGCCAGGTCTCCGTTATAGCTACTATTGCATAACCCCATGTGGCAACTTGCGCCTGCAACTCGTCAATCTTATTTGTAACGCTCCTCGCATTAACACACATGCATTTCAACAGCATGCTAGTTGGCTTTGCTTTTTTCCTGAATTTAACTGCTGCTCTTTCGACATTCTTCTTTGTTCTGTTGCTGTTTGTCCCTCCGAGTTTTCTATGCACCTTGTCTCTCCTCTCTGCTGCTGTGTCCTGGTGGCCCTCCGCCAGTGTGTGTATTTTGGCTATCTTATTTTCTTCTTCTGCTTATTTCGGCCCTGTGTCTGGAGCCCCTTGCATTTGTGTAGCAGCAGGAGAATGTGCAGCGAAGAAATGGTCAAAGGAAAGCGAGAGAGAGAGACAGAGAGAGAGAGAGAGAGAGAGCAGCAAAAAGGATGTTGATTGATTAAGAGCAGTGTGTGCGCGTGTGTGTGCAAAACGTTGAGCAGCCTGTGGCGGCAGCAAAAGCCTACTGCACCTGGTATTCCCAGGCGGTCTCCCATCCAAGTACTAACCAGGCCTGACTCTGCTTAGTTTCCGAGATCAGACGAGATCGGGCACATTCAGACTAGTATGGCCGTAGGCATATGCTAGCTGGCTTTCTCTTTACTTAAAGCTGTCGCCCATTTTTTTCTCTTCTACGCATTCATACAAGTATTCAACACTCAATTTACATTTACAAATTTTACTCCTCCCGCAACCCCCCACCCCCCCTCCACCTCTTCTTGCTGCTCTGCCTCCCACACAAACAAACTACAAGCCCAACCCTTCATTGCCTTCTATTCAAATATTACATCAAATAAACATGCTCAAACACCAAGTCTTAAGGGCTGTAGCATCTTTCAAACTGGACAAATACCCAGGCCCGCATCAAATCTATCCCACACTCTTAAGAGAAGTAAGACACCAAATAGCACAGGCTCTCACCATCATTTTACAATCCTCTCTGGCTACAGGTGTGGTGCCCGACCACTGGAGGACTGCTAACGTGCTACCGTTCTTTCAAAAGGGAGAGAGGGATAGACCGCATAATTACAGGCCAGTCAGCCTAACCTCGGTGGTGGGAAAATTATTGGAAAAAGTTCTGAGGGACAGGAGAAATCTTCATTTAGAAAGACACGGATTAATCAGGGACAGTCAGCATGGATTTCTTAACGGAAGGTCGTGTCTGACTAACGCAATTCAATTTTTCGAGGAGGTAACAAGGAGGGTCGATGAGGGTAGTGCCTTTGATGTAGTCTATATGGATTTTAGCAAGGCTTTTGATAAGGTCCCGCATGCCAGATTGGTCACGAAAGTAAAAGCCCATGGGATCCAAGGCAAAGTGGCAAGTTGGATCCAAAATTGGCTCAGAGGCAGGAAACAAAGGGTAATGGTCGAAGGGTGTTTTTGTGACCGGAAGGCTGTTTCCAGTGGGGTTCCGCAGGGCTCACAGAATCACAGAAACCCCACAGTGCAGATAGAGGCCATTTCGGCCCATCGAGCCTGCACCGACTCAGTACTGGGCCCTTTGCTTTTTCTGGTATATATCAATGATTTGGATTTGAATGTAGGAAGTATGATTAAGAAGTTTGCAGATGATACAAAAATTGGCCGTGTGGTTAATAATGAAACAGAATGCTGTAGACTGCAGGAAGATATCAATGGACTCGTCTAGTGGGCAGAACAGTGGCAAATGGAATTCAGTTGGAATACACAATAAATGGTAGGACACTGAGAAATGCAGAGGATCAGCGGGACCTTGGAGTGCATGTCCACAGATCCCTGAAGGTAGCAGGACAGGTAGATAAAGTGGTTAAGCAGGCATACGGGATACTTGCCTTTATTAGCCGAGGCGTAGAATATAAGAGCGGGGAGGTTATGCTTCAACTGTATAAAACACTAGTTAGGCCGCAGCTAGAGTGCCGCGTGCAGTTCTGGTCACCACATTACAAGAAGGATGCGATTGCACTAGAGAAGGTGCAGAGGAGATTTCCGAGGATGTTGCCTGGGCTGGGGAATTTTAGCTATGAGGAAAGATTGGATAGGCTGGGGTTGTTTTCTTTGGAATACAGGAGGCTGAGGCGAGACCTAATTGAGGTGTGTAAAATTATGAGGGGCCGAGATAGAGTGGATAGGAAGGACCTATTTCCCTTAGCAGAAGGGTCAATAATAGATTTCAAGTAATTGGTAGGAGGTTTACAGGGAATTTGAGGAGACATTTTTTCACCCAGTGAATGGTGGGGGTCTGGAATGCACTGCCTGAAAGGGTGGTAGAGGCAGAAACCCTCATCACGTTTAAAAAGTACTTGGATATGCACTTGAACTGCCGTAACCTACAAGGCTACGGACCAAGTGCTGTAAAGTGGGATTTGGGTGGATTGCTCTTTGTCGGCTGGCACGGACAAGATGGGCCGAATGGCCTCCTTCTGTGCTGTAAATTTCTATGATTCTGCCTGATCATGTGACATCTGCCCACACGACTTCTACAAATGTTATTACATTGTAGCCAGGATTGTTTAGTTTCCAATTCCGCCCATTTTGAAGCCAGGTCTCCGTTATGGCTACTATTGCCTAACCCCATGTGGCAACTTGCGCCTGCAACTCGTCAATCTTATTTGTAACACTCCTCGCATTAACACACATGCATTTCAACAGCATGCTAGTTGGCTTTGCTTTTTTCCTGAATTTAACTGCTGCTCTTTCTACATTCTTCTTTGTTCTGTTGCTGTTTGTCCCTCCGAGTTTTCTATGCACCTTGTCTCTCCTCTCTGCTGCTGTGTCCTGGTGGCCCTCCGCCAGTGTGTGTATTTTGGCTATCTTATTTTCTTCTTCTGCTTATTTCGGCCCTGTGTCTGGAGCCCCTTGCATTTGTGTAGCAGCAGGAGAATGTGCAGCGAAGAAATGGTCAAAGGAAAGCGAGAGAGAGAGACAGAGAGAGAGAGAGCAGCAAAAAGGATGTTGATTGATTAAGAGCAGTGTGTGCGCGTGTGTGTGCAAAACGTTGAGCAGCCTGTGGCGGCAGCAAAAGCCTACTGCACCTGGTATTCCCAGGCAGTCTCCCATCCAAGTACTAACCAGGCCTGACGCTGCTTAGCTTCCGAGATCAGACGAGATCGGGCGCATTCAGACTAGTATGGCCGTAGGCATATGCTAGCTGGCTTTCTCTTTACTTAAAGCTGTCGCCCATTTTTTTCTCTTCTACGCATTCATACAAGTATTCAACACTCAATTTACATTTACAAATTTTACTCCTCCCGCAACCCCCCACCCCCCCTCCACCTCTTCTTGCTGCTCTGCCTCCCACACAAACAAACTACAAGCCCAACCCTTCATTGCCTTCTATTCAAATATTACATCAAATAAACATGCTCAAACACCAAGTCTTAAGGGCTGTAGCATCTTTCAAACTGGACAAATACCCAGGCCCGCATCAAATCTATCCCACACTCTTAAGAGAAGTAAGACACCAAATAGCACAGGCTCTCACCATCATTTTACAATCCTCTCTGGCTACAGGTGTGGTGCCCGACCACTGGAGGACTGCTAACGTGCTACCGCTCTTTCAAAAGGGAGAGAGGGATAGACCGCATAATTACAGGCCAGTCAGCCTAACCTCGGTGGTGGGAAAATTATTGGAAAAAGTTCTGAGGGACAGGAGAAATCTTCATTTAGAAAGACACGGATTAATCAGGGACAGTCAGCATGGATTTCTTAACGGAAGGTCGTGTCTGACTAACGCAATTCAATTTTTCGAGGAGGTAACAAGGAGGGTCGATGAGGGTAGTGCCTTTGATGTAGTCTATATGGATTTTAGCAAGGCTTTTGATAAGGTCCCGCATGCCAGATTGGTCACGAAAGTAAAAGCCCATGGGATCCAAGGCAAAGTGGCAAGTTGGATCCAAAATTGGCTCAGAGGCAGGAAACAAAGGGTAATGGTCGAAGGGTGTTTTTGTGACCGGAAGGCTGTTTCCAGTGGGGTTCCGCAGGGCTCACAGAATCACAGAAACCCCACAGTGCAGATAGAGGCCATTTCGGCCCATCGAGCCTGCACCGACTCAGTACTGGGCCCTTTGCTTTTGCTGGTATATATCAATGATTTGGATTTGAATGTAGGAAGTATGATTAAGAAGTTTGCAGATGATACAAAAATTGGCCGTGTGGTTAATAATGAAACAGAATGCTGTAGACTGCAGGAAGATATCAATGGACTCGTCTAGTGGGCAGAACAGTGGCAAATGGAATTCAGTTGGAATACACAATAAATGGTAGGACACTGAGAAATGCAGAGGATCAGCGGGACCTTGGAGTGCATGTCCACAGATCCCTGAAGGTAGCAGGACAGGTAGATAAAGTGGTTAAGCAGGCATACGGGATACTTGCCTTTATTAGCCGAGGCGTAGAATATAAGAGCGGGGAGGTTATGCTTCAACTGTATAAAACACTAGTTAGGCCGCAGCTAGAGTGCCGCGTGCAGTTCTGGTCACCACATTACAAGAAGGATGCGATTGCACTAGAGAAGGTGCAGAGGAGATTTCCGAGGATGTTGCCTGGGCTGGGGAATTTTAGTTATGAGGAAAGATTGGATAGGCTGGGGTTGTTTTCTTTGGAACACAGGAGGCTGAGGCGAGACCTAATTGAGGTGTGTAAAATTATGAGGGGCCGAGATAGAGTGGATAGGAAGGACCTATTTCCCTTAGCAGAAGGGTCAATAATAGATTTCAAGTAATTGGTAGGAGGTTTACAGGGAATTTGAGGAGACATTTTTTCACCCAGTGAATGGTGGGGGTCTGGAATGCACTGCCTGAAAGGGTGGTAGAGGCAGAAACCCTCATCACGTTTAAAAAGTACTTGGATATGCACTTGAACTGCCGTAACCTACAAGGCTACGGACCAAGTGCTGTAAAGTGGGATTTGGGTGGATTGCTCTTTGTCGGCTGGCACGGACAAGATGGGCCGAATGGCCTCCTTCTGTGCTGTAAATTTCTATGATTCTGCCTGATCATGTGACATCTGCCCACACGACTTCTACAAATGTTATTACATTGTAGCCAGGATTGTTTAGTTTCCAATTCCGCCCATTTTGAAGCCAGGTCTCCGTTATGGCTACTATTGCATAACCCCATGTGGCAACTTGCGCCTGCAACTCGTCAATCTTATTTGTAACGCTCCTCGCATTAACACACATGCATTTCAACAGCATGCTAGTTGGCTTTGCTTTTTTCCTGAATTTAACTGCTGCTCTTTCTACATTCTTCTTTGTTCTGTTGCTGTTTGTCCCTCCGAGTTTTCTATGCACCTTGTCTCTCCTCTCTGCTGCTGTGTCCTGGTGGCCCTCCGCCAGTGTGTGTATTTTGGCTATCTTATTTTCTTCTTCTGCTTATTTCGGCCCTGTGTCTGGAGCCCCTTGCATTTGTGTAGCAGCAGGAGAATGTGCAGCGAAGAAATGGTCAAAGGAAAGCGAGAGAGAGAGACAGAGAGAGAGAGAGAGAGAGAGCAGCAAAAAGGATGTTGATTGATTAAGAGCAGTGTGTGCGCGTGTGTGTGCAAAACGTTGAGCAGCCTGTGGCGGCAGCAAAAGCCTACTGCACCTGGTATTCCCAGGCGGTCTCCCATCCAAGTACTAACCAGGCCTGACTCTGCTTAGCTTCCGAGATCAGACGAGATCGGGCACATTCAGACTAGTATGGCCGTAGGCATATGCTAGCTGGCTTTCTCTTTACTTAAAGCTGTCGCCCATTTTTTTCTCTTCTACGCATTCATACAAGTATTCAACACTCAATTTACATTTACAAATTTTACTCCTCCCGCAACCCCCCACCCCCCCTCCACCTCTTCTTGCTGCTCTGCCTCCCACACAAACAAACTACAAGCCCAACCCTTCATTGCCTTCTATTCAAATATTACATCAAATAAACATGCTCAAACACCAAGTCTTAAGGGCTGTAGCATCTTTCAAACTGGACAAATACCCAGGCCCGCATCAAATCTATCCCACACTCTTAAGAGAAGTAAGACACCAAATAGCACAGGCTCTCACCATCATTTTACAATCCTCTCTGGCTACAGGTGTGGTGCCCGACCACTGGAGGACTGCTAACGTGCTACCGTTCTTTCAAAAGGGAGAGAGGGATAGACCGCATAATTACAGGCCAGTCAGCCTAACCTCGGTGGTGGGAAAATTATTGGAAAAAGTTCTGAGGGACAGGAGAAATCTTCATTTAGAAAGACACGGATTAATCAGGGACAGTCAGCATGGATTTCTTAACGGAAGGTCGTGTCTGACTAATGCAATTCAATTTTTCGAGGAGGTAACAAGGAGGGTCGATGAGGGTAGTGCCTTTGATGTAGTCTATATGGATTTTAGCAAGGCTTTTGATAAGGTCCCGCATGCCAGATTGGTCACGAAAGTAAAAGCCCATGGGATCCAAGGCAAAGTGGCAAGTTGGATCCAAAATTGGCTCAGAGGCAGGAAACAAGGGTGTTTTTGTGACCGGAAGGCTGTTTCCAGTGGGGTTCCGCAGGGCTCACAGAATCACAGAAACCCCACAGTGCAGATAGAGGCCATTTCGGCCCATCGAGCCTGCACCGACTCAGTACTGGGCCCTTTGCTTTTTCTGGTATATATCAATGATTTGGATTTGAATGTAGGAAGTATGATTAAGAAGTTTGCAGATGATACAAAAATTGGCCGTGTGGTTAATAATGAAACAGAATGCTGTAGACTGCAGGAAGATATCAATGGACTCGTCTAGTGGGCAGAACAGTGGCAAATGGAATTCAGTTGGAATACACAATAAATGGTAGGACACTGAGAAATGCAGAGGATCAGCGGGACCTTGGAGTGCATGTCCACAGATCCCTGAAGGTAGCAGGACAGGTAGATAAAGTGGTTAAGCAGGCATATGGGATACTTGCCTTTATTAGCCGAGGTGTAGAATATAAGAGCGGGGAGGTTATGCTTCAACTGTATAAAACACTAGTTAGGCCGCAGCTAGAGTGCCGCGTGCAGTTCTGGTCACCACATTACAAGAAGGATGCGATTGCACTAGAGAAGGTGCAGAGGAGATTTCCGAGGATGTTGCCTGGGCTGGGGAATTTTAGTTATGAGGAAAGATTGGATAGGCTGGGGTTGTTTTCTTTGGAACACAGGAGGCTGAGGTGAGACCTAATTGAGGTGTGTAAAATTATGAGGGGCCGAGATAGAGTGGATAGGAAGGACCTATTTCCCTTAGCAGAAGGGTCAATAATAGATTTCAAGTAATTGGTAGGAGGTTTACAGGGAATTTGAGGAGACATTTTTTCACCCAGTGAATGGTGGGGGTCTGGAATGCACTGCCTGAAAGGGTGGTAGAGGCAGAAACCCTCATCACGTTTAAAAAGTACTTGGATATGCACTTGAACTGCCGTAACCTACAAGGCTACGGACCAAGTGCTGTAAAGTGGGATTTGGGTGGATTGCTCTTTGTCGGCTGGCACGGACAAGATGGGCCGAATGGCCTCCTTCTGTGCTGTAAATTTCTATGATTCTGCCTGATCATGTGACATCTGCCCACACGACTTCTACAAATGTTATTACATTGTAGCCAGGATTGTTTAGTTTCCAATTCCGCCCATTTTGAAGCCAGGTCTCCGTTATGGCTACTATTGCATAACCCCATGTGGCAACTTGCGCCTGCAACTCGTCAATCTTATTTGTAACGCTCCTCGCATTAACACACATGCATTTCAACAGCATGCTAGTTGGCTTTGCTTTTTTCCTGAATTTAACTGCTGCTCTTTCTACATTCTTCTTTGTTCTGTTGCTGTTTGTCCCTCCGAGTTTTCTATGCACCTTGTCTCACCTCTCTGCTGCTGTGTCCTGGTGGCCCTCCGCCAGTGTGTGTATTTTGGCTATCTTATTTTCTTCTTCTGCTTATTTCGGCCCTGTGTCTGGAGCCCCTTGCATTTGTGTAGCAGCAGGAGAATGTGCAGCGAAGAAATGGTCAAAGGAAAGCGAGAGAGAGAGAGAGAGCAGCAAAAAGGATGTTGATTGATTAAGAGCAGTGTGTGCGCGTGTGTGTGCAAAACGTTGAGCAGCCTGTAGCGGCAGCAAAAGCCTACTGCACCTGGTATTCCCAGGCGGTCTCCCATCCAAGTACTAACCAGGCCTGACTCTGCTTAGCTTCCGAGATCAGACGAGATCGGGCGCATTCAGACTAGTAGGGCCGTAGGCATATGCTGGCTGGCTTTCTCTTTACTTAAAGCTGTCGCCCATTTTTTTCTCTTCTACGCATTCATACAAGTATTCAACACTCAATTTACATTTACAAATTTTACTCCTCCCGCAACCCCCCACCCCCCCTCCACCTCTTCTTGCTGCTCTGCCTCCCACACAAACAAACTACAAGCCCAACCCTTCATTGCCTTCTATTCAAATATTACATCAAATAAACATGCTCAAACACCAAGTCTTAAGGGCTGTAGCATCTTTCAAACTGGACAAATACCCAGGCCCGCATCAAATCTATCCCACACTCTTAAGAGAAGTAAGACACCAAATAGCACAGGCTCTCACCATCATTTTACAATCCTCTCTGGCTACAGGTGTGGTGCCCGACCACTGGAGGACTGCTAACGTGCTACCGTTCTTTCAAAAGGGAGAGAGGGATAGACCGCATAATTACAGGCCAGTCAGCCTAACCTCGGTGGTGGGTAAATTATTGGAAAAAGTTCTGAGGGACAGGAGAAATCTTCATTTAGAAAGACACGGATTAATCAGGGACAGTCAGCATGGATTTCTTAACGGAAGGTCGTGTCTGACTAACGCAATTCAATTTTTCGAGGAGGTAACAAGGAGGGTCGATGAGGGTAGTGCCTTTGATGTAGTCTATATGGATTTTAGCAAGGCCTTTGATAAGGTCCCGCATGCCAGATTGGTCACGAAAGTAAAAGCCCATGGGATCCAAGGCAAAGTGGCAAGTTGGATCCAAAATTGGCTCAGAGGCAGGAAACAAAGGGTAATGGTCGAAGGGTGTTTTTGTGACCGGAAGGCTGTTTCCAGTGGGGTTCCGCAGGGCTCACAGAATCACAGAAACCCCACAGTGCAGATAGAGGCCATTTCGGCCCATCGAGCCTGCACCGACTCAGTACTGGGCCCTTTGCTTTTTCTGGTATATATCAATGATTTGGATTTGAATGTAGGAAGTATGATTAAGAAGTTTGCAGATGATACAAAAATTGGCCGTGTGGTTAATAATGAAACAGAATGCTGTAGACTGCAGGAAGATATCAATGGACTCGTCTAGTGGGCAGAACAGTGGCAAATGGAATTCAGTTGGAATACACAATAAATGGTAGGACACTGAGAAATGCAGAGGATCAGCGGGACCTTGGAGTGCATGTCCACAGATCCCTGAAGGTAGCAGGACAGGTAGATAAAGTGGTTAAGCAGGCATACGGGATACTTGCCTTTATTAGCCGAGGCGTAGAATATAAGAGCGGGGAGGTTATGCTTCAACTGTATAAAACACTAGTTAGGCCGCAGCTAGAGTGCCGCGTGCAGTTCTGGTCACCACATTACAAGAAGGATGCGATTGCACTAGAGAAGGTGCAGAGGAGATTTCCGAGGATGTTGCCTGGGCTGGGGAATTTTAGTTATGAGGAAAGATTGGATAGGCTGGGGTTGTTTTCTTTGGAACACAGGAGGCTGAGGCGAGACCTAATTGAGGTGTGTAAAATTATGAGGGGCCGAGATAGAGTGGATAGGAAGGACCTATTTCCCTTAGCAGAAGGGTCAATAATAGATTTCAAGTAATTGGTAGGAGGTGTACAGGGAATTTGAGGAGACATTTTTTCACCCAGTGAATGGTGGGGGTCTGGAATGCACTGCCTGAAAGGGTGGTAGAGGCAGAAACCCTCATCACGTTTAAAAAGTACTTGGATATGCACTTGAACTGCCGTAACCTACAAGGCTACGGACCAAGTGCTGTAAAGTGGGATTTGGGTGGATTGCTCTTTGTCGGCTGGCACGGACAAGATGGGCCGAATGGCCTCCTTCTGTGCTGTAAATTTCTATGATTCTGCCTGATCATGTGACATCTGCCCACACGACTTCTACAAATGTTATTACATTGTAGCCAGGATTGTTTAGTTTCCAATTCCGCCCATTTTGAAGCCAGGTCTCCGTTATGGCTACTATTGCATAACCCCATGTGGCAACTTGCGCCTGCAACTCGTCAATCTTATTTGTAACACTCCTCGCATTAACACACATGCATTTCAACAGCATGCTAGTTGGCTTTGCTTTTTTCCTGAATTTAACTGCTGCTCTTTCTACATTCTTCTTTGTTCTGTTGCTGTTTGTCCCTCCGAGTTTTCTATGCACCTTGTCTCTCCTCTCTGCTGCTGTGTCCTGGTGGCCCTCCGCCAGTGTGTGTATTTTGGCTATCTTATTTTCTTCTTCTGCTTATTTCGGCCCTGTGTCTGGAGCCCCTTGCATTTGTGTAGCAGCAGGAGAATGTGCAGCGAAGAAATGGTCAAAGGAAAGCGAGAGAGAGAGACAGAGAGCAGGAAAAAGGATGTTGATTGATTAAGAGCAGTGTGTGCGCGTGTGTGTGCAAAACGTTGAGCAGCCTGTGGCGGCAGCAAAAGCCTACTGCACCTGGTATTCCCAGGCAGTCTCCCATCCAAGTACTAACCAGGCCTGACTCTGCTTAGCTTCCGAGATCAGACGAGATCGGGCGCATTCAGACTAGTATGGCCGTAGGCATATGCTAGCTGGCTTTCTCTTTACTTAAAGCTGTCGCCCATTTTTTTCTCTTCTACGCATTCATACAAGTATTCAACACTCAATTTACATTTACAAATTTTACTCCTCCCGCAACCCCCCACCCCCCCTCCACCTCTTCTTGCTGCTCTGCCTCCCACACAAACAAACTACAAGCCCAACCCTTCATTGCCTTCTATTCAAATATTACATCAAATAAACATGCTCAAACACCAAGTCTTAAGGGCTGTAGCATCTTTCAAACTGGACAAATACCCAGGCCCGCATCAAATCTATCCCACACTCTTAAGAGAAGTAAGACACCAAATAGCACAGGCTCTCACCATCATTTTACAATCCTCTCTGGCTACAGGTGTGGTGCCCGACCACTGGAGGACTGCTAACGTGCTACCGTTCTTTCAAAAGGGAGAGAGGGATAGACCGCATAATTACAGGCCAGTCAGCCTAACCTCGGTGGTGGGAAAATTATTGGAAAAAGTTCTGAGGGACAGGAGAAATCTTCATTTAGAAAGACACGGATTAATCAGGGACAGTCAGCATGGATTTCTTAACGGAAGGTCGTGTCTGACTAATGCAATTCAATTTTTCGAGGAGGTAACAAGGAGGGTCGATGAGGGTAGTGCCTTTGATGTAGTCTATATGGATTTTAGCAAGGCTTTTGATAAGGTCCCGCATGCCAGATTGGTCACGAAAGTAAAAGCCCATGGGATCCAAGGCAAAGTGGCAAGTTGGATCCAAAATTGGCTCAGAGGCAGGAAACAAAGGGTAATGGTCGAAGGGTGTTTTTGTGACCGGAAGGCTGTTTCCAGTGGGGTTCCGCAGGGCTCAGAGAATCACAGAAACCCCACAGTGCAGATAGAGGCCATTTCGGCCCATCGAGCCTGCACCGACTCAGTACTGGGCCCTTTGCTTTTTCTGGTATATATCAATGATTTGGATTTGAATGTAGGAAGTATGATTAAGAAGTTTGCAGATGATACAAAAATTGGCCGTGTGGTTAATAATGAAACAGAATGCTGTAGACTGCAGGAAGATATCAATGGACTCGTCTAGTGGGCAGAACAGTGGCAAATGGAATTCAGTTGGAATACACAATAAATGGTAGGACACTGAGAAATGCAGAGGATCAGCGGGACCTTGGAGTGCATGTCCACAGATCCCTGAAGGTAGCAGGACAGGTAGATAAAGTGGTTAAGCAGGCATACGGGATACTTGCCTTTATTAGCCGAGGCGTAGAATATAAGAGCGGGGAGGTTATGCTTCAACTGTATAAAACACTAGTTAGGCCGCAGCTAGAGTGCCGCGTGCAGTTCTGGTCACCACATTACAAGAAGGATGCGATTGCACTAGAGAAGGTGCAGAGGAGATTTCCGAGGATGTTGCCTGGGCTGGGGAATTTTAGTTATGAGGAAAGATTGGATAGGCTGGGGTTGTTTTCTTTGGAACACAGGAGGCTGAGGCGAGACCTAATTGAGGTGTGTAAAATTATGAGGGGCCGAGATAGAGTGGATAGGAAGGACCTATTTCCCTTAGCAGAAGGGTCAATAATAGATTTCAAGTAATTGGTAGGAGGTTTACAGGGAATTTGAGGAGACATTTTTTCACCCAGTGAATGGTGGGGGTCTGGAATGCACTGCCTGAAAGGGTGGTAGAGGCAGAAACCCTCATCACGTTTAAAAAGTACTTGGATATGCACTTGAACTGCCGTAACCTACAAGGCTACGGACCAAGTGCTGTAAAGTGGGATTTGGGTGGATTGCTCTTTGTCGGCTGGCACGGACAAGATGGGCCGAATGGCCTCCTTCTGTGCTGTAAATTTCTATGATTCTGCCTGATCATGTGACATCTGCCCACACGACTTCTACAAATGTTATTACATTGTAGCCAGGATTGTTTAGTTTCCAATTCCGCCCATTTTGAAGCCAGGTCTCCGTTATAGCTACTATTGCATAACCCCATGTGGCAACTTGCGCCTGCAACTCGTCAATCTTATTTGTAACGCTCCTCGCATTAACACACATGCATTTCAACAGCATGCTAGTTGGCTTTGCTTTTTTCCTGAATTTAACTGCTGCTCTTTCTACATTCTTCTTTGTTCTGTTGCTGTTTGTCCCTCCGAGTTTTCTATGCACCTTGTCTCTCCTCTCTGCTGCTGTGTCCTGGTGGCCCTCCGCCAGTGTGTGTATTTTGGCTATCTTATTTTCTTCTTCTGCTTATTTCGGCCCTGTGTCTGGAGCCCCTTGCATTTGTGTAGCAGCAGGAGAATGTGCAGCGAAGAAATGGTCAAAGGAAAGCGAGAGAGAGAGACAGAGAGAGAGAGAGAGAGCAGCAAAAAGGATGTTGATTGATTAAGAGCAGTGTGTGCGCGTGTGTGTGCAAAACGTTGAGCAGCCTGTGGCGGCAGCAAAAGCCTACTGCACCCGGTATTCCCAGGCGGTCTCCCATCCAAGTACTAACCAGGCCTGACTCTGCTTAGCTTCCGAGATCAGACGAGATCGGGCGCATTCAGACTAGTATGGCCGTAGGCATATGCTAGCTGGCTTTCTCTTTACTTAAAGCTGTCGC
Source organism: Somniosus microcephalus (assembly GCF_052327205.1). Lineage (NCBI taxonomy): Eukaryota > Metazoa > Chordata > Chondrichthyes > Squaliformes > Somniosidae > Somniosus > Somniosus microcephalus. Next base: position 23,060,944 of record NC_141005.1, read on the forward strand.
CCATTTTTTTCTCTTCTACGCATTCATACAAGTATTCAACACTCAATTTACATTTACAAATTTTACTCCTCCCGCAACCCCCCACCCCCCCTCCACCTCTTCTTGCTGCTCTGCCTCCCACACAAACAAACTACAAGCCCAACCCTTCATTGCCTTCTATTCAAATATTACATCAAATAAACATGCTCAAACACCAAGTCTTAAGGGCTGTAGCATCTTTCAAACTGGACAAATACCCAGGCCCGCATCAAATCTATCCCACACTCTTAAGAGAAGTAAGACACCAAATAGCACAGGCTCTCACCATCATTTTACAATCCTCTCTGGCTACAGGTGTGGTGCCCGACCACTGGAGGACTGCTAACGTGCTACCGTTCTTTCAAAAGGGAGAGAGGGATAGACCGCATAATTACAGGCCAGTCAGCCTAACCTCGGTGGTGGGAAAATTATTGGAAAAAGTTCTGAGGGACAGGAGAAATCTTCATTTAGAAAGACACGGATTAATCAGGGACAGTCAGCATGGATTTCTTAACGGAAGGTCGTGTCTGACTAACGCAATTCAATTTTTCGAGGAGGTAACAAGGAGGGTCGATGAGGGTAGTGCCTTTGATGTAGTCTATATGGATTTTAGCAAGGCTTTTGATAAGGTCCCGCATGCCAGATTGGTCACGAAAGTAAAAGCCCATGGGATCCAAGGCAAAGTGGCAAGTTGGATCCAAAATTGGCTCAGAGGCAGGAAACAAAGGGTAATGGTCGAAGGGTGTTTTTGTGACCGGAAGGCTGTTTCCAGTGGGGTTCCGCAGGGCTCACAGAATCACAGAAACCCCACAGTGCAGATAGAGGCCATTTCGGCCCATCGAGCCTGCACCGACTCAGTACTGGGCCCTTTGCTTTTTCTGGTATATATCAATGATTTGGATTTGAATGTAGGAAGTATGATTAAGAAGTTTGCAGATGATACAAAAATTGGCCGTGTGGTTAATAATGAAACAGAATGCTGTAGACTGCAGGAAGATATCAATGGACTCGTCTAGTGGGCAGAACAGTGGCAAATGGAATTCAGTTGGAATACACAATAAATGGTAGGACACTGAGAAATGCAGAGGATCAGCGGGACCTTGGAGTGCATGTCCACAGATCCCTGAAGGTAGCAGGACAGGTAGATAAAGTGGTTAAGCAGGCATACGGGATACTTGCCTTTATTAGCCGAGGCGTAGAATATAAGAGCGGGGAGGTTATGCTTCAACTGTATAAAACACTAGTTAGGCCGCAGCTAGAGTGCCGCGTGCAGTTCTGGTCACCACATTACAAGAAGGATGCGATTGCACTAGAGAAGGTGCAGAGGAGATTTCCGAGGATGTTGCCTGGGCTGGGGAATTTTAGTTATGAGGAAAGATTGGATAGGCTGGGGTTGTTTTCTTTGGAACACAGGAGGCTGAGGCGAGACCTAATTGAGGTGTGTAAAATTATGAGGGGCCGAGATAGAGTGGATAGGAAGGACCTATTTCCCTTAGCAGAAGGGTCAATAATAGATTTCAAGTAATTGGTAGGAGGTTTACAGGGAATTTGAGGAGACATTTTTTCACCCAGTGAATGGTGGGGGTCTGGAATGCACTGCCTGAAAGGGTGGTAGAGGCAGAAACCCTCATCACGTTTAAAAAGTACTTGGATATGCACTTGAACTGCCGTAACCTACAAGGCTACGGACCAAGTGCTGTAAAGTGGGATTTGGGTGGATTGCTCTTTGTCGGCTGGCACGGACAAGATGGGCCGAATGGCCTCCTTCTGTGCTGTAAATTTCTATGATTCTGCCTGATCATGTGACATCTGCCCACACGACTTCTACAAATGTTATTACATTGTAGCCAGGATTGTTTAGTTTCCAATTTCGCCCATTTTGAAGCCAGGTCTCCGTTATAGCTACTATTGCATAACCCCATGTGGCAACTTGCGCCTGCAACTCGTCAATCTTATTTGTAACGCTCCTCGCATTAACACACATGCATTTCAACAGCATGCTAGTTGGCTTTGCTTTTTTCCTGAATTTAACTGCTGCTCTTTCGACATTCTTCTTTGTTCTGTTGCTGTTTGTCCCTCCGAGTTTTCTATGCACCTTGTCTCTCCTCTCTGCTGCTGTGTCCTGGTGGCCCTCCGCCAGTGTGTGTATTTTGGCTATCTTATTTTCTTCTTCTGCTTATTTCGGCCCTGTGTCTGGAGCCCCTTGCATTTGTGTAGCAGCAGGAGAATGTGCAGCGAAGAAATGGTCAAAGGAAAGCGAGAGAGAGAGACAGAGAGAGAGAGAGAGAGAGAGCAGCAAAAAGGATGTTGATTGATTAAGAGCAGTGTGTGCGCGTGTGTGTGCAAAACGTTGAGCAGCCTGTGGCGGCAGCAAAAGCCTACTGCACCTGGTATTCCCAGGCGGTCTCCCATCCAAGTACTAACCAGGCCTGACTCTGCTTAGTTTCCGAGATCAGACGAGATCGGGCACATTCAGACTAGTATGGCCGTAGGCATATGCTAGCTGGCTTTCTCTTTACTTAAAGCTGTCGCCCATTTTTTTCTCTTCTACGCATTCATACAAGTATTCAACACTCAATTTACATTTACAAATTTTACTCCTCCCGCAACCCCCCACCCCCCCTCCACCTCTTCTTGCTGCTCTGCCTCCCACACAAACAAACTACAAGCCCAACCCTTCATTGCCTTCTATTCAAATATTACATCAAATAAACATGCTCAAACACCAAGTCTTAAGGGCTGTAGCATCTTTCAAACTGGACAAATACCCAGGCCCGCATCAAATCTATCCCACACTCTTAAGAGAAGTAAGACACCAAATAGCACAGGCTCTCACCATCATTTTACAATCCTCTCTGGCTACAGGTGTGGTGCCCGACCACTGGAGGACTGCTAACGTGCTACCGTTCTTTCAAAAGGGAGAGAGGGATAGACCGCATAATTACAGGCCAGTCAGCCTAACCTCGGTGGTGGGAAAATTATTGGAAAAAGTTCTGAGGGACAGGAGAAATCTTCATTTAGAAAGACACGGATTAATCAGGGACAGTCAGCATGGATTTCTTAACGGAAGGTCGTGTCTGACTAACGCAATTCAATTTTTCGAGGAGGTAACAAGGAGGGTCGATGAGGGTAGTGCCTTTGATGTAGTCTATATGGATTTTAGCAAGGCTTTTGATAAGGTCCCGCATGCCAGATTGGTCACGAAAGTAAAAGCCCATGGGATCCAAGGCAAAGTGGCAAGTTGGATCCAAAATTGGCTCAGAGGCAGGAAACAAAGGGTAATGGTCGAAGGGTGTTTTTGTGACCGGAAGGCTGTTTCCAGTGGGGTTCCGCAGGGCTCACAGAATCACAGAAACCCCACAGTGCAGATAGAGGCCATTTCGGCCCATCGAGCCTGCACCGACTCAGTACTGGGCCCTTTGCTTTTTCTGGTATATATCAATGATTTGGATTTGAATGTAGGAAGTATGATTAAGAAGTTTGCAGATGATACAAAAATTGGCCGTGTGGTTAATAATGAAACAGAATGCTGTAGACTGCAGGAAGATATCAATGGACTCGTCTAGTGGGCAGAACAGTGGCAAATGGAATTCAGTTGGAATACACAATAAATGGTAGGACACTGAGAAATGCAGAGGATCAGCGGGACCTTGGAGTGCATGTCCACAGATCCCTGAAGGTAGCAGGACAGGTAGATAAAGTGGTTAAGCAGGCATACGGGATACTTGCCTTTATTAGCCGAGGCGTAGAATATAAGAGCGGGGAGGTTATGCTTCAACTGTATAAAACACTAGTTAGGCCGCAGCTAGAGTGCCGCGTGCAGTTCTGGTCACCACATTACAAGAAGGATGCGATTGCACTAGAGAAGGTGCAGAGGAGATTTCCGAGGATGTTGCCTGGGCTGGGGAATTTTAGCTATGAGGAAAGATTGGATAGGCTGGGGTTGTTTTCTTTGGAATACAGGAGGCTGAGGCGAGACCTAATTGAGGTGTGTAAAATTATGAGGGGCCGAGATAGAGTGGATAGGAAGGACCTATTTCCCTTAGCAGAAGGGTCAATAATAGATTTCAAGTAATTGGTAGGAGGTTTACAGGGAATTTGAGGAGACATTTTTTCACCCAGTGAATGGTGGGGGTCTGGAATGCACTGCCTGAAAGGGTGGTAGAGGCAGAAACCCTCATCACGTTTAAAAAGTACTTGGATATGCACTTGAACTGCCGTAACCTACAAGGCTACGGACCAAGTGCTGTAAAGTGGGATTTGGGTGGATTGCTCTTTGTCGGCTGGCACGGACAAGATGGGCCGAATGGCCTCCTTCTGTGCTGTAAATTTCTATGATTCTGCCTGATCATGTGACATCTGCCCACACGACTTCTACAAATGTTATTACATTGTAGCCAGGATTGTTTAGTTTCCAATTCCGCCCATTTTGAAGCCAGGTCTCCGTTATGGCTACTATTGCCTAACCCCATGTGGCAACTTGCGCCTGCAACTCGTCAATCTTATTTGTAACACTCCTCGCATTAACACACATGCATTTCAACAGCATGCTAGTTGGCTTTGCTTTTTTCCTGAATTTAACTGCTGCTCTTTCTACATTCTTCTTTGTTCTGTTGCTGTTTGTCCCTCCGAGTTTTCTATGCACCTTGTCTCTCCTCTCTGCTGCTGTGTCCTGGTGGCCCTCCGCCAGTGTGTGTATTTTGGCTATCTTATTTTCTTCTTCTGCTTATTTCGGCCCTGTGTCTGGAGCCCCTTGCATTTGTGTAGCAGCAGGAGAATGTGCAGCGAAGAAATGGTCAAAGGAAAGCGAGAGAGAGAGACAGAGAGAGAGAGAGCAGCAAAAAGGATGTTGATTGATTAAGAGCAGTGTGTGCGCGTGTGTGTGCAAAACGTTGAGCAGCCTGTGGCGGCAGCAAAAGCCTACTGCACCTGGTATTCCCAGGCAGTCTCCCATCCAAGTACTAACCAGGCCTGACGCTGCTTAGCTTCCGAGATCAGACGAGATCGGGCGCATTCAGACTAGTATGGCCGTAGGCATATGCTAGCTGGCTTTCTCTTTACTTAAAGCTGTCGCCCATTTTTTTCTCTTCTACGCATTCATACAAGTATTCAACACTCAATTTACATTTACAAATTTTACTCCTCCCGCAACCCCCCACCCCCCCTCCACCTCTTCTTGCTGCTCTGCCTCCCACACAAACAAACTACAAGCCCAACCCTTCATTGCCTTCTATTCAAATATTACATCAAATAAACATGCTCAAACACCAAGTCTTAAGGGCTGTAGCATCTTTCAAACTGGACAAATACCCAGGCCCGCATCAAATCTATCCCACACTCTTAAGAGAAGTAAGACACCAAATAGCACAGGCTCTCACCATCATTTTACAATCCTCTCTGGCTACAGGTGTGGTGCCCGACCACTGGAGGACTGCTAACGTGCTACCGCTCTTTCAAAAGGGAGAGAGGGATAGACCGCATAATTACAGGCCAGTCAGCCTAACCTCGGTGGTGGGAAAATTATTGGAAAAAGTTCTGAGGGACAGGAGAAATCTTCATTTAGAAAGACACGGATTAATCAGGGACAGTCAGCATGGATTTCTTAACGGAAGGTCGTGTCTGACTAACGCAATTCAATTTTTCGAGGAGGTAACAAGGAGGGTCGATGAGGGTAGTGCCTTTGATGTAGTCTATATGGATTTTAGCAAGGCTTTTGATAAGGTCCCGCATGCCAGATTGGTCACGAAAGTAAAAGCCCATGGGATCCAAGGCAAAGTGGCAAGTTGGATCCAAAATTGGCTCAGAGGCAGGAAACAAAGGGTAATGGTCGAAGGGTGTTTTTGTGACCGGAAGGCTGTTTCCAGTGGGGTTCCGCAGGGCTCACAGAATCACAGAAACCCCACAGTGCAGATAGAGGCCATTTCGGCCCATCGAGCCTGCACCGACTCAGTACTGGGCCCTTTGCTTTTGCTGGTATATATCAATGATTTGGATTTGAATGTAGGAAGTATGATTAAGAAGTTTGCAGATGATACAAAAATTGGCCGTGTGGTTAATAATGAAACAGAATGCTGTAGACTGCAGGAAGATATCAATGGACTCGTCTAGTGGGCAGAACAGTGGCAAATGGAATTCAGTTGGAATACACAATAAATGGTAGGACACTGAGAAATGCAGAGGATCAGCGGGACCTTGGAGTGCATGTCCACAGATCCCTGAAGGTAGCAGGACAGGTAGATAAAGTGGTTAAGCAGGCATACGGGATACTTGCCTTTATTAGCCGAGGCGTAGAATATAAGAGCGGGGAGGTTATGCTTCAACTGTATAAAACACTAGTTAGGCCGCAGCTAGAGTGCCGCGTGCAGTTCTGGTCACCACATTACAAGAAGGATGCGATTGCACTAGAGAAGGTGCAGAGGAGATTTCCGAGGATGTTGCCTGGGCTGGGGAATTTTAGTTATGAGGAAAGATTGGATAGGCTGGGGTTGTTTTCTTTGGAACACAGGAGGCTGAGGCGAGACCTAATTGAGGTGTGTAAAATTATGAGGGGCCGAGATAGAGTGGATAGGAAGGACCTATTTCCCTTAGCAGAAGGGTCAATAATAGATTTCAAGTAATTGGTAGGAGGTTTACAGGGAATTTGAGGAGACATTTTTTCACCCAGTGAATGGTGGGGGTCTGGAATGCACTGCCTGAAAGGGTGGTAGAGGCAGAAACCCTCATCACGTTTAAAAAGTACTTGGATATGCACTTGAACTGCCGTAACCTACAAGGCTACGGACCAAGTGCTGTAAAGTGGGATTTGGGTGGATTGCTCTTTGTCGGCTGGCACGGACAAGATGGGCCGAATGGCCTCCTTCTGTGCTGTAAATTTCTATGATTCTGCCTGATCATGTGACATCTGCCCACACGACTTCTACAAATGTTATTACATTGTAGCCAGGATTGTTTAGTTTCCAATTCCGCCCATTTTGAAGCCAGGTCTCCGTTATGGCTACTATTGCATAACCCCATGTGGCAACTTGCGCCTGCAACTCGTCAATCTTATTTGTAACGCTCCTCGCATTAACACACATGCATTTCAACAGCATGCTAGTTGGCTTTGCTTTTTTCCTGAATTTAACTGCTGCTCTTTCTACATTCTTCTTTGTTCTGTTGCTGTTTGTCCCTCCGAGTTTTCTATGCACCTTGTCTCTCCTCTCTGCTGCTGTGTCCTGGTGGCCCTCCGCCAGTGTGTGTATTTTGGCTATCTTATTTTCTTCTTCTGCTTATTTCGGCCCTGTGTCTGGAGCCCCTTGCATTTGTGTAGCAGCAGGAGAATGTGCAGCGAAGAAATGGTCAAAGGAAAGCGAGAGAGAGAGACAGAGAGAGAGAGAGAGAGAGAGCAGCAAAAAGGATGTTGATTGATTAAGAGCAGTGTGTGCGCGTGTGTGTGCAAAACGTTGAGCAGCCTGTGGCGGCAGCAAAAGCCTACTGCACCTGGTATTCCCAGGCGGTCTCCCATCCAAGTACTAACCAGGCCTGACTCTGCTTAGCTTCCGAGATCAGACGAGATCGGGCACATTCAGACTAGTATGGCCGTAGGCATATGCTAGCTGGCTTTCTCTTTACTTAAAGCTGTCGCCCATTTTTTTCTCTTCTACGCATTCATACAAGTATTCAACACTCAATTTACATTTACAAATTTTACTCCTCCCGCAACCCCCCACCCCCCCTCCACCTCTTCTTGCTGCTCTGCCTCCCACACAAACAAACTACAAGCCCAACCCTTCATTGCCTTCTATTCAAATATTACATCAAATAAACATGCTCAAACACCAAGTCTTAAGGGCTGTAGCATCTTTCAAACTGGACAAATACCCAGGCCCGCATCAAATCTATCCCACACTCTTAAGAGAAGTAAGACACCAAATAGCACAGGCTCTCACCATCATTTTACAATCCTCTCTGGCTACAGGTGTGGTGCCCGACCACTGGAGGACTGCTAACGTGCTACCGTTCTTTCAAAAGGGAGAGAGGGATAGACCGCATAATTACAGGCCAGTCAGCCTAACCTCGGTGGTGGGAAAATTATTGGAAAAAGTTCTGAGGGACAGGAGAAATCTTCATTTAGAAAGACACGGATTAATCAGGGACAGTCAGCATGGATTTCTTAACGGAAGGTCGTGTCTGACTAATGCAATTCAATTTTTCGAGGAGGTAACAAGGAGGGTCGATGAGGGTAGTGCCTTTGATGTAGTCTATATGGATTTTAGCAAGGCTTTTGATAAGGTCCCGCATGCCAGATTGGTCACGAAAGTAAAAGCCCATGGGATCCAAGGCAAAGTGGCAAGTTGGATCCAAAATTGGCTCAGAGGCAGGAAACAAGGGTGTTTTTGTGACCGGAAGGCTGTTTCCAGTGGGGTTCCGCAGGGCTCACAGAATCACAGAAACCCCACAGTGCAGATAGAGGCCATTTCGGCCCATCGAGCCTGCACCGACTCAGTACTGGGCCCTTTGCTTTTTCTGGTATATATCAATGATTTGGATTTGAATGTAGGAAGTATGATTAAGAAGTTTGCAGATGATACAAAAATTGGCCGTGTGGTTAATAATGAAACAGAATGCTGTAGACTGCAGGAAGATATCAATGGACTCGTCTAGTGGGCAGAACAGTGGCAAATGGAATTCAGTTGGAATACACAATAAATGGTAGGACACTGAGAAATGCAGAGGATCAGCGGGACCTTGGAGTGCATGTCCACAGATCCCTGAAGGTAGCAGGACAGGTAGATAAAGTGGTTAAGCAGGCATACGGGATACTTGCCTTTATTAGCCGAGGTGTAGAATATAAGAGCGGGGAGGTTATGCTTCAACTGTATAAAACACTAGTTAGGCCGCAGCTAGAGTGCCGCGTGCAGTTCTGGTCACCACATTACAAGAAGGATGCGATTGCACTAGAGAAGGTGCAGAGGAGATTTCCGAGGATGTTGCCTGGGCTGGGGAATTTTAGTTATGAGGAAAGATTGGATAGGCTGGGGTTGTTTTCTTTGGAACACAGGAGGCTGAGGCGAGACCTAATTGAGGTGTGTAAAATTATGAGGGGCCGAGATAGAGTGGATAGGAAGGACCTATTTCCCTTAGCAGAAGGGTCAATAATAGATTTCAAGTAATTGGTAGGAGGTTTACAGGGAATTTGAGGAGACATTTTTTCACCCAGTGAATGGTGGGGGTCTGGAATGCACTGCCTGAAAGGGTGGTAGAGGCAGAAACCCTCATCACGTTTAAAAAGTACTTGGATATGCACTTGAACTGCCGTAACCTACAAGGCTACGGACCAAGTGCTGTAAAGTGGGATTTGGGTGGATTGCTCTTTGTCGGCTGGCACGGACAAGATGGGCCGAATGGCCTCCTTCTGTGCTGTAAATTTCTATGATTCTGCCTGATCATGTGACATCTGCCCACACGACTTCTACAAATGTTATTACATTGTAGCCAGGATTGTTTAGTTTCCAATTCCGCCCATTTTGAAGCCAGGTCTCCGTTATGGCTACTATTGCATAACCCCATGTGGCAACTTGCGCCTGCAACTCGTCAATCTTATTTGTAACGCTCCTCGCATTAACACACATGCATTTCAACAGCATGCTAGTTGGCTTTGCTTTTTTCCTGAATTTAACTGCTGCTCTTTCTACATTCTTCTTTGTTCTGTTGCTGTTTGTCCCTCCGAGTTTTCTATGCACCTTGTCTCACCTCTCTGCTGCTGTGTCCTGGTGGCCCTCCGCCAGTGTGTGTATTTTGGCTATCTTATTTTCTTCTTCTGCTTATTTCGGCCCTGTGTCTGGAGCCCCTTGCATTTGTGTAGCAGCAGGAGAATGTGCAGCGAAGAAATGGTCAAAGGAAAGCGAGAGAGAGAGAGAGAGAGCAGCAAAAAGGATGTTGATTGATTAAGAGCAGTGTGTGCGCGTGTGTGTGCAAAACGTTGAGCAGCCTGTAGCGGCAGCAAAAGCCTACTGCACCTGGTATTCCCAGGCGGTCTCCCATCCAAGTACTAACCAGGCCTGACTCTGCTTAGCTTCCGAGATCAGACGAGATCGGGCGCATTCAGACTAGTATGGCCGTAGGCATATGCTGGCTGGCTTTCTCTTTACTTAAAGCTGTCGCCCATTTTTTTCTCTTCTACGCATTCATACAAGTATTCAACACTCAATTTACATTTACAAATTTTACTCCTCCCGCAACCCCCCACCCCCCCTCCACCTCTTCTTGCTGCTCTGCCTCCCACACAAACAAACTACAAGCCCAACCCTTCATTGCCTTCTATTCAAATATTACATCAAATAAACATGCTCAAACACCAAGTCTTAAGGGCTGTAGCATCTTTCAAACTGGACAAATACCCAGGCCCGCATCAAATCTATCCCACACTCTTAAGAGAAGTAAGACACCAAATAGCACAGGCTCTCACCATCATTTTACAATCCTCTCTGGCTACAGGTGTGGTGCCCGACCACTGGAGGACTGCTAACGTGCTACCGTTCTTTCAAAAGGGAGAGAGGGATAGACCGCATAATTACAGGCCAGTCAGCCTAACCTCGGTGGTGGGTAAATTATTGGAAAAAGTTCTGAGGGACAGGAGAAATCTTCATTTAGAAAGACACGGATTAATCAGGGACAGTCAGCATGGATTTCTTAACGGAAGGTCGTGTCTGACTAACGCAATTCAATTTTTCGAGGAGGTAACAAGGAGGGTCGATGAGGGTAGTGCCTTTGATGTAGTCTATATGGATTTTAGCAAGGCTTTTGATAAGGTCCCGCATGCCAGATTGGTCACGAAAGTAAAAGCCCATGGGATCCAAGGCAAAGTGGCAAGTTGGATCCAAAATTGGCTCAGAGGCAGGAAACAAAGGGTAATGGTCGAAGGGTGTTTTTGTGACCGGAAGGCTGTTTCCAGTGGGGTTCCGCAGGGCTCACAGAATCACAGAAACCCCACAGTGCAGATAGAGGCCATTTCGGCCCATCGAGCCTGCACCGACTCAGTACTGGGCCCTTTGCTTTTTCTGGTATATATCAATGATTTGGATTTGAATGTAGGAAGTATGATTAAGAAGTTTGCAGATGATACAAAAATTGGCCGTGTGGTTAATAATGAAACAGAATGCTGTAGACTGCAGGAAGATATCAATGGACTCGTCTAGTGGGCAGAACAGTGGCAAATGGAATTCAGTTGGAATACACAATAAATGGTAGGACACTGAGAAATGCAGAGGATCAGCGGGACCTTGGAGTGCATGTCCACAGATCCCTGAAGGTAGCAGGACAGGTAGATAAAGTGGTTAAGCAGGCATACGGGATACTTGCCTTTATTAGCCGAGGCGTAGAATATAAGAGCGGGGAGGTTATGCTTCAACTGTATAAAACACTAGTTAGGCCGCAGCTAGAGTGCCGCGTGCAGTTCTGGTCACCACATTACAAGAAGGATGCGATTGCACTAGAGAAGGTGCAGAGGAGATTTCCGAGGATGTTGCCTGGGCTGGGGAATTTTAGTTATGAGGAAAGATTGGATAGGCTGGGGTTGTTTTCTTTGGAACACAGGAGGCTGAGGCGAGACCTAATTGAGGTGTGTAAAATTATGAGGGGCCGAGATAGAGTGGATAGGAAGGACCTATTTCCCTTAGCAGAAGGGTCAATAATAGATTTCAAGTAATTGGTAGGAGGTGTACAGGGAATTTGAGGAGACATTTTTTCACCCAGTGAATGGTGGGGGTCTGGAATGCACTGCCTGAAAGGGTGGTAGAGGCAGAAACCCTCATCACGTTTAAAAAGTACTTGGATATGCACTTGAACTGCCGTAACCTACAAGGCTACGGACCAAGTGCTGTAAAGTGGGATTTGGGTGGATTGCTCTTTGTCGGCTGGCACGGACAAGATGGGCCGAATGGCCTCCTTCTGTGCTGTAAATTTCTATGATTCTGCCTGATCATGTGACATCTGCCCACACGACTTCTACAAATGTTATTACATTGTAGCCAGGATTGTTTAGTTTCCAATTCCGCCCATTTTGAAGCCAGGTCTCCGTTATGGCTACTATTGCATAACCCCATGTGGCAACTTGCGCCTGCAACTCGTCAATCTTATTTGTAACACTCCTCGCATTAACACACATGCATTTCAACAGCATGCTAGTTGGCTTTGCTTTTTTCCTGAATTTAACTGCTGCTCTTTCTACATTCTTCTTTGTTCTGTTGCTGTTTGTCCCTCCGAGTTTTCTATGCACCTTGTCTCTCCTCTCTGCTGCTGTGTCCTGGTGGCCCTCCGCCAGTGTGTGTATTTTGGCTATCTTATTTTCTTCTTCTGCTTATTTTGGCCCTGTGTCTGGAGCCCCTTGCATTTGTGTAGCAGCAGGAGAATGTGCAGCGAAGAAATGGTCAAAGGAAAGCGAGAGAGAGAGAGAGAGCAGCAAAAAGGATGTTGATTGATTAAGAGCAGTGTGTGCGCGTGTGTGTGCAAAACGTTGAGCAGCCTGTGGCGGCAGCAAAAGCCTACTGCACCTGGTATTCCCAGGCGGTCTCCCATCCAAGTACTAACCAGGCCTGACTCTGCTTAGCTTCCGAGATCAGACGAGATCGGGCGCATTCAGACTAGTATGGCCGTAGGCATATGCTAGCTGGCTTTCTCTTTACTTAAAGCTGTCGCCCATTTTTTTCTCTTCTACGCATTCATACAAGTATTCAACACTCAATTTACATTTACAAATTTTACTCCTCCCGCAACCCCCCACCCCCCCTCCACCTCTTCTTGCTGCTCTGCCTCCCACACAAACAAACTACAAGCCCAACCCTTCATTGCCTTCTATTCAAATATTACATCAAATAAACATGCTCAAACACCAAGTCTTAAGGGCTGTAGCATCTTTCAAACTGGACAAATACCCAGGCCCGCATCAAATCTATCCCACACTCTTAAGAGAAGTAAGACACCAAATAGCACAGGCTCTCACCATCATTTTACAATCCTCTCTGGCTACAGGTGTGGTGCCCGACCACTGGAGGACTGCTAACGTGCTACCGTTCTTTCAAAAGGGAGAGAGGGATAGACCGCATAATTACAGGCCAGTCAGCCTAACCTCGGTGGTGGGAAAATTATTGGAAAAAGTTCTGAGGGACAGGAGAAATCTTCATTTAGAAAGACACGGATTAATCAGGGACAGTCAGCATGGATTTCTTAACGGAAGGTCGTGTCTGACTAACGCAATTCAATTTTTCGAGGAGGTAACAAGGAGGGTCGATGAGGGTAGTGCCTTTGATGTAGTCTATATGGATTTTAGCAAGGCTTTTGATAAGGTCCCGCATGCCAGATTGGTCACGAAAGTAAAAGCCCATGGGATCCAAGGCAAAGTGGCAAGTTGGATCCAAAATTGGCTCAGAGGCAGGAAACAAAGGGTAATGGTCGAAGGGTGTTTTTGTGACCGGAAGGCTGTTTCCAGTGGGGTTCCGCAGGGCTCAGAGAATCACAGAAACCCCACAGTGCAGATAGAGGCCATTTCGGCCCATCGAGCCTGCACCGACTCAGTACTGGGCCCTTTGCTTTTTCTGGTATATATCAATGATTTGGATTTGAATGTAGGAAGTATGATTAAGAAGTTTGCAGATGATACAAAAATTGGCCGTGTGGTTAATAATGAAACAGAATGCTGTAGACTGCAGGAAGATATCAATGGACTCGTCTAGTGGGCAGAACAGTGGCAAATGGAATTCAGTTGGAATACACAATAAATGGTAGGACACTGAGAAATGCAGAGGATCAGCGGGACCTTGGAGTGCATGTCCACAGATCCCTGAAGGTAGCAGGACAGGTAGATAAAGTGGTTAAGCAGGCATACGGGATACTTGCCTTTATTAGCCGAGGCGTAGAATATAAGAGCGGGGAGGTTATGCTTCAACTGTATAAAACACTAGTTAGGCCGCAGCTAGAGTGCCGCGTGCAGTTCTGGTCACCACATTACAAGAAGGATGCGATTGCACTAGAGAAGGTGCAGAGGAGATTTCCGAGGATGTTGCCTGGGCTGGGGAATTTTAGTTATGAGGAAAGATTGGATAGGCTGGGGTTGTTTTCTTTGGAACACAGGAGGCTGAGGCGAGACCTAATTGAGGTGTGTAAAATTATGAGGGGCCGAGATAGAGTGGATAGGAAGGACCTATTTCCCTTAGCAGAAGGGTCAATAATAGATTTCAAGTAATTGGTAGGAGGTTTACAGGGAATTTGAGGAGACATTTTTTCACCCAGTGAATGGTGGGGGTCTGGAATGCACTGCCTGAAAGGGTGGTAGAGGCAGAAACCCTCATCACGTTTAAAAAGTACTTGGATATGCACTTGAACTGCCGTAACCTACAAGGCTACGGACCAAGTGCTGTAAAGTGGGATTTGGGTGGATTGCTCTTTGTCGGCTGGCACGGACAAGATGGGCCGAATGGCCTCCTTCTGTGCTGTAAATTTCTATGATTCTGCCTGATCATGTGACATCTGCCCACACGACTTCTACAAATGTTATTACATTGTAGCCAGGATTGTTTAGTTTCCAATTCCGCCCATTTTGAAGCCAGGTCTCCGTTATAGCTACTATTGCATAACCCCATGTGGCAACTTGCGCCTGCAACTCGTCAATCTTATTTGTAACGCTCCTCGCATTAACACACATGCATTTCAACAGCATGCTAGTTGGCTTTGCTTTTTTCCTGAATTTAACTGCTGCTCTTTCTACATTCTTCTTTGTTCTGTTGCTGTTTGTCCCTCCGAGTTTTCTATGCACCTTGTCTCTCCTCTCTGCTGCTGTGTCCTGGTGGCCCTCCGCCAGTGTGTGTATTTTGGCTATCTTATTTTCTTCTTCTGCTTATTTCGGCCCTGTGTCTGGAGCCCCTTGCATTTGTGTAGCAGCAGGAGAATGTGCAGCGAAGAAATGGTCAAAGGAAAGCGAGAGAGAGAGACAGAGAGAGAGAGAGAGAGAGAGAGAGAGCAGCAAAAAGGATGTTGATTGATTAAGAGCAGTGTGTGCGCGTGTGTGTGCAAAACGTTGAGCAGCCTGTGGCGGCAGCAAAAGCCTACTGCACCCGGTATTCCCAGGCGGTCTCCCATCCAAGTACTAACCAGGCCTGACTCTGCTTAGCTTCCGAGATCAGACGAGATCGGGCGCATTCAGACTAGTATGGCCGTAGGCATATGCTAGCTGGCTTTCTCTTTACTTAAAGCTGTCGCCCATTTTTTTCTCTTCTACGCATTCATACAAGTATTCAACACTCAATTTACATTTACAAATTTTACTCCTCCCGCAACCCCCCACCCCCCCTCCACCTCTTCTTGCTGCTCTGCCTCCCACACAAACAAACTACAAGCCCAACCCTTCATTGCCTTCTATTCAAATATTACATCAAATAAACATGCTCAAACACCAAGTCTTAAGGGCTGTAGTATCTTTCAAACTGGACAAATACCCAGGCCCGCATCAAATCTATCCCACACTCTTAAGAGAAGTAAGACACCAAATAGCACAGGCTCTCACCATCATTTTACAATCCTCTCTGGCTACAGGTGTGGTGCCCGACCACTGGAGGACTGCTAACGTGCTACCGTTCTTTCAAAAGGGAGAGAGGGATAGACCGCATAATTACAGGCCAGTCAGCCTAACCTCGGTGGTGGGAAAATTATTGGAAAAAGTTCTGAGGGACAGGAGAAATCTTCATTTAGAAAGACACGGATTAATCAGGGACAGTCAGCATGGATTTCTTAACGGAAGGTCGTGTCTGACTAACGCAATTCAATTTTTCGAGGAGGTAACAAGGAGGGTCGATGAGGGTAGTGCCTTTGATGTAGTCTATATGGATTTTAGCAAGGCTTTTGATAAGGTCCCGCATGCCAGATTGGTCACGAAAGTAAAAGCCCATGGGATCCAAGGCAAAGTGGCAAGTTGGATCCAAAATTGGCTCAGAGGCAGGAAACAAAGGGTAATGGTCGAAGGGTGTTTTTGTGACCGGAAGGCTGTTTCCAGTGGGGTTCCGCAGGGCTCAGAGAATCACAGAAACCCCACAGTGCAGATAGAGGCCATTTCGGCCCATCGAGCCTGCACCGACTCAGTACTGGGCCCTTTGCTTTTTCTGGTATATATCAATGATTTGGATTTGAATGTAGGAAGTATGATTAAGAAGTTTGCAGATGATACAAAAATTGGCCGTGTGGTTAATAATGAAACAGAATGCTGTAGACTGCAGGAAGATATCAATGGACTCGTCTAGTGGGCAGAACAGTGGCAAATGGAATTCAGTTGGAATACACAATAAATGGTAGGACACTGAGAAATGCAGAGGATCAGCGGGACCTTGGAGTGCATGTCCACAGATCCCTGAAGGTAGCAGGACAGGTAGATAAAGTGGTTAAGCAGGCATACGGGATACTTGCCTTTATTAGCCGAGGCGTAGAATATAAGAGCGGGGAGGTTATGCTTCAACTGTATAAAACACTAGTTAGGCCGCAGCTAGAGTGCCGCGTGCAGTTCTGGTCACCACATTACAAGAAGGATGCGATTGCACTAGAGAAGGTGCAGAGGAGATTTCCGAGGATGTTGCCTGGGCTGGGGAATTTTAGTTATGAGGAAAGATTGGATAGGCTGGGGTTGTTTTCTTTGGAACACAGGAGGCTGAGGCGAGACCTAATTGAGGTGTGTAAAATTATGAGGGGCCGAGATAGAGTGGATAGGAAGGACCTATTTCCCTTAGCAGAAGGGTCAATAATAGATTTCAAGTAATTGGTAGGAGGTTTACAGGGAATTTGAGGAGACATTTTTTCACCCAGTGAATGGTGGGGGTCTGGAATGCACTGCCTGAAAGGGTGGTAGAGGCAGAAACCCTCATCACGTTTAAAAAGTACTTGGATATGCACTTGAACTGCCGTAACCTACAAGGCTACGGACCAAGTGCTGTAAAGTGGGATTTGGGTGGATTGCTCTTTGTCGGCTGGCACGGACAAGATGGGCCGAATGGCCTCCTTCTGTGCTGTAAATTTCTATGATTCTGCCTGATCATGTGACATCTGCCCACACGACTTCTACAAATGTTATTACATTGTAGCCAGGATTGTTTAGTTTCCAATTCCGCCCATTTTGAAGCCAGGTCTCCGTTATAGCTACTATTGCATAACCCCATGTGGCAACTTGCGCCTGCAACTCGTCAATCTTATTTGTAACGCTCCTCGCATTAACACACATGCATTTCAACAGCATGCTAGTTGGCTTTGCTTTTTTCCTGAATTTAACTGCTGCTCTTTCTACATTCTTCTTTGTTCTGTTGCTGTTTGTCCCTCCGAGTTTTCTATGCACCTTGTCTCTCCTCTCTGCTGCTGTGTCCTGGTGGCCCTCCGCCAGTGTGTGTATTTTGGCTATCTTATTTTCTTCTTCTGCTTATTTCGGCCCTGTGTCTGGAGCCCCTTGCATTTGTGTAGCAGCAGGAGAATGTGCAGCGAAGAAATGGTCAAAGGAAAGCGAGAGAGAGAGACAGAGAGAGAGAGAGAGAGAGAGAGAGCAGCAAAAAGGATGTTGATTGATTAAGAGCAGTGTGTGCGCGTGTGTGTGCAAAACGTTGAGCAGCCTGTGGCGACAGCAAAAGCCTACTGCACCCGGTATTCCCAGGCGGTCTCCCATCCAAGTACTAACCAGGCCTGACTCTGCTTAGCTTCCGAGATCAGACGAGATCGGGCGCATTCAGACTAGTATGGCCGTAGGCATATGCTAGCTGGCTTTCTCTTTACTTAAAGCTGTCGCCCATTTTTTTCTCTTCTACGCATTCATACAAGTATTCAACACTCAATTTACATTTACAAATTTTACTCCTCCCGCAACCCCCCACCCCCCCTCCACCTCTTCTTGCTGCTCTGCCTCCCACACAAACAAACTACAAGCCCAACCCTTCATTGCCTTCTATTCAAATATTACATCAAATAAACATGCTCAAACACCAAGTCTTAAGGGCTGTAGTATCTTTCAAACTGGACAAATACCCAGGCCCGCATCAAATCTATCCCACACTCTTAAGAGAAGTAAGACACCAAATAGCACAGGCTCTCACCATCATTTTACAATCCTCTCTGGCTACAGGTGTGGTGCCCGACCACTGGAGGACTGCTAACGTGCTACCGTTCTTTCAAAAGGGAGAGAGGGATAGACCGCATAATTACAGGCCAGTCAGCCTAACCTCGGTGGTGGGAAAATTATTGGAAAAAGTTCTGAGGGACAGGAGAAATCTTCATTTAGAAAGACACGGATTAATCAGGGACAGTCAGCATGGATTTCTTAACGGAAGGTCGTGTCTGACTAACGCAATTCAATTTTTCGAGGAGGTAACAAGGAGGGTCGATGAGGGTAGTGCCTTTGATGTAGTCTATATGGATTTTAGCAAGGCTTTTGATAAGGTCCCGCATGCCAGATTGGTCACGAAAGTAAAAGCCCATGGGATCCAAGGCAAAGTG
The DNA here is from genome assembly GCF_052327205.1 of Somniosus microcephalus. Lineage (NCBI taxonomy): Eukaryota > Metazoa > Chordata > Chondrichthyes > Squaliformes > Somniosidae > Somniosus > Somniosus microcephalus. Next base: position 23,079,451 of record NC_141005.1, read on the forward strand.
GCAAGTTGGATCCAAAGTTGGCTCAGAGGCAGGAAACAAAGGGTAATGGTCGAAGGGTGTTTTTGTGACCGGAAGGCTGTTTCCAGTGGGGTTCCGCAGGGCTCACAGAATCACAGAAACCCCACAGTGCAGATAGAGGCCATTTCGGCCCATCGAGCCTGCACCGACTCAGTACTGGGCCCTTTGCTTTTTCTGGTATATATCAATGATTTGGATTTGAATGTAGGAAGTATGATTAAGAAGTTTGCAGATGATACAAAAATTGGCCGTGTGGTTAATAATGAAACAGAATGCTGTAGACTGCAGGAAGATATCAATGGACTCGTCTAGTGGGCAGAACAGTGGCAAATGGAATTCAGTTGGAATACACAATAAATGGTAGAACACTGAGAAATGCAGAGGATCAGCGGGACCTTGGAGTGCATGTCCACAGATCCCTGAAGGTAGCAGGACAGGTAGATAAAGTGGTTAAGCAGGCATACGGGATACTTGCCTTTATTAGCCGAGGCGTAGAATATAAGAGCGGGGAGGTTATGCTTCAACTGTATAAAACACTAGTTAGGCCGCAGCTAGAGTGCCGCGTGCAGTTCTGGTCACCACATTACAAGAAGGATGCGATTGCACTAGAGAAGGTGCAGAGGAGATTTCCGAGGATGTTGCCTGGGCTGGGGAATTTTAGTTATGAGGAAAGATTGGATAGGCTGGGGTTGTTTTCTTTGGAACACAGGAGGCTGAGGCGAGACCTAATTGAGGTGTGTAAAATTATGAGGGGCCGAGATAGAGTGGATAGGAAGGACCTATTTCCCTTAGCAGAAGGGTCAATAAAAGATTTCAAGTAATTGGTAGGAGGTTTACAGGGAATTTGAGGAGACATTTTTTCACCCAGTGAATGGTGGGGGTCTGGAATGCACTGCCTGAAAGGGTGGTAGAGGCAGAAACCCTCATCACGTTTAAAAAGTACTTGGATATGCACTTGAACTGCCGTAACCTACAAGGCTACGGACCAAGTGCTGTAAAGTGGGATTTGGGTGGATTGCTCTTTGTCGGCTGGCACGGACAAGATGGGCCGAATGGCCTCCTTCTGTGCTGTAAATTTCTATGATTCTGCCTGATCATGTGACATCTGCCCACACGACTTCTACAAATGTTATTACATTGTAGCCAGGATTGTTTAGTTTCCAATTCCGCCCATTTTGAAGCCAGGTCTCCGTTATAGCTACTATTGCATAACCCCATGTGGCAACTTGCGCCTGCAACTCGTCAATCTTATTTGTAACGCTCCTCGCATTAACACACATGCATTTCAACAGCATGCTAGTTGGCTTTGCTTTTTTCCTGAATTTAACTGCTGCTCTTTCGACATTCTTCTTTGTTCTGTTGCTGTTTGTCCCTCCGAGTTTTCTATGCACCTTGTCTCTCCTCTCTGCTGCTGTGTCCTGGTGGCCCTCCGCCAGTGTGTGTATTTTGGCTATCTTATTTTCTTCTTCTGCTTATTTTGGCCCTGTGTCTGGAGCCCCTTGCATTTGTGTAGCAGCAGGAGAATGTGCAGCGAAGAAATGGTCAAAGGAAAGCAAGAGAGAGAGAGAGAGAGAGCAGCAAAAAGGATGTTGATTGATTAAGAGCAGTGTGTGCGCGTGTGTGCAAAACGTTGAGCAGCCTGTGGCGGCAGCAAAAGCCTACTGCACCCGGTATTCCCAGGCGGTCTCCCATCCAAGTACTAACCAGGCCTGACTCTGCTTAGCTTCCGAGATCAGATGAGATCGGGCGCATTCAGACTAGTATGGCCGTAGGCATATGCTAGCTGGCTTTCTCTTTACTTAAAGCTGTCGCCCATTTTTTTCTCTTCTACGCATTCATACAAGTATTCAACACTCAATTTACATTTACAAATTTTACTCCTCCCGCAACCCCCCACCCCCCCTCCACCTCTTCTTGCTGCTCTGCCTCCCACACAAACAAACTACAAGCCCAACCCTTCATTGCCTTCTATTCAAATATTACATCAAATAAACATGCTCAAACACCAAGTCTTAAGGGCTGTAGCATCTTTCAAACTGGACAAATACCCAGGCCCGCATCAAATCTATCCCACACTCTTAAGAGAAGTAAGACACCAAATAGCACAGGCTCTCACCATCATTTTACAATCCTCTCTGGCTACAGGTGTGGTGCCCGACCACTGGAGGACTGCTAACGTGCTACCGTTCTTTCAAAAGGGAGAGAGGGATAGACCGCATAATTACAGGCCAGTCAGCCTAACCTCGGTGGTGGGAAAATTATTGGAAAAAGTTCTGAGGGACAGGAGAAATCTTCATTTAGAAAGACACGGATTAATCAGGGACAGTCAGCATGGATTTCTTAACGGAAGGTCGTGTCTGACTAACGCAATTCAATTTTTCGAGGAGGTAACAAGGAGGGTCGATGAGGGTAGTGCCTTTGATGTAGTCTATATGGATTTTAGCAAGGCTTTTGATAAGGTCCCGCATGCCAGATTGGTCACGAAAGTAAAAGCCCATGGGATCCAAGGCAAAGTGGCAAGTTGGATCCAAAATTGGCTCAGAGGCAGGAAACAAAGGGTAATGGTCGAAGGGTGTTTTTGTGACCGGAAGGCTGTTTCCAGTGGGGTTCCGCAGGGCTCACAGAATCACAGAAACCCCACAGTGCAGATAGAGGCCATTTCGGCCCATCGAGCCTGCACCGACTCAGTACTGGGCCCTTTGCTTTTTCTGGTATATATCAATGATTTGGATTTGAATGTAGGAAGTATGATTAAGAAGTTTGCAGATGATACAAAAATTGGCCGTGTGGTTAATAATGAAACAGAATGCTGTAGACTGCAGGAAGATATCAATGGACTCGTCTAGTGGGCAGAACAGTGGCAAATGGAATTCAGTTGGAATACACAATAAATGGTAGGACACTGAGAAATGCAGAGGATCAGCGGGACCTTGGAGTGCATGTCCACAGATCCCTGAAGGTAGCAGGACAGGTAGATAAAGTGGTTAAGCAGGCATACGGGATACTTGCCTTTATTAGCCGAGGCGTAGAATATAAGAGCGGGGAGGTTATGCTTCAACTGTATAAAACACTAGTTAGGCCGCAGCTAGAGTGCCGCGTGCAGTTCTGGTCACCACATTACAAGAAGGATGCGATTGCACGAGAGAAGGTGCAGAGGAGATTTCCGAGGATGTTGCCTGGGCTGGGGAATTTTAGTTATGAGGAAAGATTGGATAGGCTGGGGTTGTTTTCTTTGGAACACAGGAGGCTGAGGCGAGACCTAATTGAGGTGTGTAAAATTATGAGGGGCCGAGATAGAGTGGATAGGAAGGACCTATTTCCCTTAGCAGAAGGGTCAATAATAGATTTCAAGTAATTGGTAGGAGGTTTACAGGGAATTTGAGGAGACATTTTTTCACCCAGTGAATGGTGGGGGTCTGGAATGCACTGCCTGAAAGGGTGGTAGAGGCAGAAACCCTCATCACGTTTAAAAAGTACTTGGATATGCACTTGAACTGCCGTAACCTACAAGGCTACGGACCAAGTGCTGTAAAGTGGGATTTGGGTGGATTGCTCTTTGTCGGCTGGCACGGACAAGATGGGCCAAATGGCCTCCTTCTGTGCTGTAAATTTCTATGATTCTGCCTGATCATGTGACATCTGCCCACACGACTTCTACAAATGTTATTACATTGTAGCCAGGATTGTTTAGTTTCCAATTCCGCCCATTTTGAAGCCAGGTCTCCGTTATGGCTACTATTGCATAACCCCATGTGGCAACTTGCGCCTGCAACTCGTCAATCTTATTTGTAACACTCCTCGCATTAACACACATGCATTTCAACAGCATGCTAGTTGGCTTTGCTTTTTTCCTGAATTTAACTGCTGCTCTTTCTACATTCTTCTTTGTTCTGTTGCTGTTTGTCCCTCCGAGTTTTCTATGCACCTTGTCTCTCCTCTCTGCTGCTGTGTCCTGGTGGCCCTCCGCCAGTGTGTGTATTTTGGCTATCTTATTTTCTTCTTCTGCTTATTTCGGCCCTGTGTCTGGAGCCCCTTGCATTTGTGTAGCAGCAGGAGAATGTGCAGCGAAGAAATGGTCAAAGGAAAGCGAGAGAGAGAGACAGAGAGAGAGAGAGCAGCAAAAAGGATGTTGATTGATTAAGAGCAGTGTGTGCGCGTGTGTGTGCAAAACGTTGAGCAGCCTGTGGCGGCAGCAAAAGCCTACTGCACCCGGTATTCCCAGGCGGTCTCCCATCCAAGTACTAACCAGGCCTGACTCTGCTTAGCTTCCGAGATCAGACGAGATCGGGCACATTCAGACTAGTATGGCCGTAGGCATATGCTAGCTGGCTTTCTCTTTACTTAAAGCTGTCGCCCATTTTTTTCTCTTCTACGCATTCATACAAGTATTCAACACTCAATTTACATTTACAAATTTTACTCCTCCCGCAACCCCCCACCCCCCCTCCACCTCTTCTTGCTGCTCTGCCTCCCACACAAACAAACTACAAGCCCAACCCTTCATTGCCTTCTATTCAAATATTACATCAAATAAACATGCTCAAACACCAAGTCTTAAGGGCTGTAGCATCTTTCAAACTGGACAAATACCCAGGCCCGCATCAAATCTATCCCACACTCTTAAGAGAAGTAAGACACCAAATAGCACAGGCTCTCACCATCATTTTACAATCCTCTCTGGCTACAGGTGTGGTGCCCGACCACTGGAGGACTGCTAACGTGCTACCGTTCTTTCAAAAGGGAGAGAGGGATAGACCGCATAATTACAGGCCAGTCAGCCTAACCTCGGTGGTGGGAAAATTATTGGAAAAAGTTCTGAGGGACAGGAGAAATCTTCATTTAGAAAGACACGGATTAATCAGGGACAGTCAGCATGGATTTCTTAACGGAAGGTCGTGTCTGACTAACGCAATTCAATTTTTCGAGGAGGTAACAAGGAGGGTCGATGAGGGTAGTGCCTTTGATGTAGTCTATATGGATTTTAGCAAGGCTTTTGATAAGGTCCCGCATGCCAGATTGGTCACGAAAGTAAAAGCCCATGGGATCCAAGGCAAAGTGGCAAGTTGGATCCAAAATTGGCTCAGAGGCAGGAAACAAAGGGTAATGGTCGAAGGGTGTTTTTGTGACCGGAAGGCTGTTTCCAGTGGGGTTCCGCAGGGCTCAGAGAATCACAGAAACCCCACAGTGCAGATAGAGGCCATTTCGGCCCATCGAGCCTGCACCGACTCAGTACTGGGCCCTTTGCTTTTTCTGGTATATATCAATGATTTGGATTTGAATGTAGGAAGTATGATTAAGAAGTTTGCAGATGATACAAAAATTGGCCGTGTGGTTAATAATGAAACAGAATGCTGTAGACTGCAGGAAGATATCAATGGACTCGTCTAGTGGGCAGAACAGTGGCAAATGGAATTCAGTTGGAATACACAATAAATGGTAGGACACTGAGAAATGCAGAGGATCAGCGGGACCTTGGAGTGCATGTCCACAGATCCCTGAAGGTAGCAGGACAGGTAGATAAAGTGGTTAAGCAGGCATACGGGATACTTGCCTTTATTAGCCGAGGCGTAGAATATAAGAGCGGGGAGGTTATGCTTCAACTGTATAAAACACTAGTTAGGCCGCAGCTAGAGTGCCGCGTGCAGTTCTGGTCACCACATTACAAGAAGGATGCGATTGCACTAGAGAAGGTGCAGAGGAGATTTCCGAGGATGTTGCCTGGGCTGGGGAATTTTAGTTATGAGGAAAGATTGGATAGGCTGGGGTTGTTTTCTTTGGAACACAGGAGGCTGAGGCGAGACCTAATTGAGGTGTGTAAAATTATGAGGGGCCGAGATAGAGTGGATAGGAAGGACCTATTTCCCTTAGCAGAAGGGTCAATAATAGATTTCAAGTAATTGGTAGGAGGTTTACAGGGAATTTGAGGAGACATTTTTTCACCCAGTGAATGGTGGGGGTCTGGAATGCACTGCCTGAAAGGGTGGTAGAGGCAGAAACCCTCATCACGTTTAAAAAGTACTTGGATATGCACTTGAACTGCCGTAACCTACAAGGCTACGGACCAAGTGCTGTAAAGTGGGATTTGGGTGGATTGCTCTTTGTCGGCTGGCACGGACAAGATGGGCCGAATGGCCTCCTTCTGTGCTGTAAATTTCTATGATTCTGCCTGATCATGTGACATCTGCCCACACGACTTCTACAAATGTTATTACATTGTAGCCAGGATTGTTTAGTTTCCAATTCCGCCCATTTTGAAGCCAGGTCTCCGTTATAGCTACTATTGCATAACCCCATGTGGCAACTTGCGCCTGCAACTCGTCAATCTTATTTGTAACGCTCCTCGCATTAACACACATGCATTTCAACAGCATGCTAGTTGGCTTTGCTTTTTTCCTGAATTTAACTGCTGCTCTTTCTACATTCTTCTTTGTTCTGTTGCTGTTTGTCCCTCCGAGTTTTCTATGCACCTTGTCTCTCCTCTCTGCTGCTGTGTCCTGGTGGCCCTCCGCCAGTGTGTGTATTTTGGCTATCTTATTTTCTTCTTCTGCTTATTTCGGCCCTGTGTCTGGAGCCCCTTGCATTTGTGTAGCAGCAGGAGAATGTGCAGCGAAGAAATGGTCAAAGGAAAGCGAGAGAGAGAGACAGAGAGAGAGAGAGAGAGAGAGAGAGCAGCAAAAAGGATGTTGATTGATTAAGAGCAGTGTGTGCGCGTGTGTGTGCAAAACGTTGAGCAGCCTGTGGCGGCAGCAAAAGCCTACTGCACCCGGTATTCCCAGGCGGTCTCCCATCCAAGTACTAACCAGGCCTGACTCTGCTTAGTTTCACGAGATCAGACGAGATCGGGCGCATTCAGACTAGTATGGCCGTAGGCATATGCTAGCTGGCTTTCTCTTTACTTAAAGCTGTCGCCCATTTTTTTCTCTTCTACGCATTCATACAAGTATTCAACACTCAATTTACATTTACAAATTTTACTCCTCCCGCAACCCCCCACCCCCCCTCCACCTCTTCTTGCTGCTCTGCCTCCCACACAAACAAACTACAAGCCCAACCCTTCATTGCCTTCTATTCAAATATTACATCAAATAAACATGCTCAAACACCAAGTCTTAAGGGCTGTAGTATCTTTCAAACTGGACAAATACCCAGGCCCGCATCAAATCTATCCCACACTCTTAAGAGAAGTAAGACACCAAATAGCACAGGCTCTCACCATCATTTTACAATCCTCTCTGGCTACAGGTGTGGTGCCCGACCACTGGAGGACTGCTAACGTGCTACCGTTCTTTCAAAAGGGAGAGAGGGATAGACCGCATAATTACAGGCCAGTCAGCCTAACCTCGGTGGTGGGAAAATTATTGGAAAAAGTTCTGAGGGACAGGAGAAATCTTCATTTAGAAAGACACGGATTAATCAGGGACAGTCAGCATGGATTTCTTAACGGAAGGTCGTGTCTGACTAACGCAATTCAATTTTTCGAGGAGGTAACAAGGAGGGTCGATGAGGGTAGTGCCTTTGATGTAGTCTATATGGATTTTAGCAAGGCTTTTGATAAGGTCCCGCATGCCAGATTGGTCACGAAAGTAAAAGCCCATGGGATCCAAGGCAAAGTGGCAAGTTGGATCCAAAATTGGCTCAGAGGCAGGAAACAAAGGGTAATGGTCGAAGGGTGTTTTTGTGACCGGAAGGCTGTTTCCAGTGGGGTTCCGCAGGGCTCACAGAATCACAGAAACCCCACAGTGCAGATAGAGGCCATTTCGGCCCATCGAGCCTGCACCGACTCAGTACTGGGCCCTTTGCTTTTTCTGGTATATATCAATGATTTGGATTTGAATGTAGGAAGTATGATTAAGAAGTTTGCAGATGATACAAAAATTGGCCGTGTGGTTAATAATGAAACAGAATGCTGTAGACTGCAGGAAGATATCAATGGACTCGTCTAGTGGGCAGAACAGTGGCAAATGGAATTCAGTTGGAATACACAATAAATGGTAGGACACTGAGAAATGCAGAGGATCAGCGGGACCTTGGAGTGCATGTCCACAGATCCCTGAAGGTAGCAGGACAGGTAGATAAAGTGGTTAAGCAGGCATATGGGATACTTGCCTTTATTAGCCGAGGCGTAGAATATAAGAGCGGGGAGGTTATGCTTCAACTGTATAAAACACTAGTTAGGCCGCAGCTAGAGTGCCGCGTGCAGTTCTGGTCACCACATTACAAGAAGGATGCGATTGCACTAGAGAAGGTGCAGAGGAGATTTCCGAGGATGTTGCCTGGGCTGGGGAATTTTAGTTATGAGGAAAGATTGGATAGGCTGGGGTTGTTTTCTTTGGAACACAGGAGGCTGAGGCGAGACCTAATTGAGGTGTGTAAAATTATGAGGGGCCGAGATAGAGTGGATAGGAAGGACCTATTTCCCTTAGCAGAAGGGTCAATAATAGATTTCAAGTAATTGGTAGGAGGTTTACAGGGAATTTGAGGAGACATTTTTTCACCCAGTGAATGGTGGGGGTCTGGAATGCACTGCCTGAAAGGGTGGTAGAGGCAGAAACCCTCATCACGTTTAAAAAGTACTTGGATATGCACTTGAACTGCCGTAACCTACAAGGCTACGGACCAAGTGCTGTAAAGTGGGATTTGGGTGGATTGCTCTTTGTCGGCTGGCACGGACAAGATGGGCCGAATGGCCTCCTTCTGTGCTGTAAATTTCTATGATTCTGCCTGATCATGTGACATCTGCCCACACGACTTCTACAAATGTTATTACATTGTAGCCAGGATTGTTTAGTTTCCAATTCCGCCCATTTTGAAGCCAGGTCTCCGTTATAGCTACTATTGCATAACCCCATGTGGCAACTTGCGCCTGCAACTTGTCAATCTTATTTGTAACGCTCCTCGCATTAACACACATGCATTTCAACAGCATGCTAGTTGGCTTTGCTTTTTTCCTGAATTTAACTGCTGCTCTTTCGACATTCTTCTTTGTTCTGTTGCTGTTTGTCCCTCCGAGTTTTCTATGCACCTTGTCTCTCCTCTCTGCTGCTGTGTCCTGGTGGCCCTCCGCCAGTGTGTGTATTTTGGCTATCTTATTTTCTTCTTCTGCTTATTTCGGCCCTGTGTCTGGAGCCCCTTGCATTTGTGTAGCAGCAGGAGAATGTGCAGCGAAGAAATGGTCAAAGGAAAGCGAGAGAGAGAGAGAGAGAGAGCAGCAAAAAGGATGTTGATTGATTAAGAGCAGTGTGTGCGCGTGTGTGTGCAAAACGTTGAGCAGCCTGTGGCGGCAGCAAAAGCCTACTGCACCTGGTATTCCCAGGCGGTCTCCCATCCAAGTACTAACCAGGCCTGACTCTGCTTAGCTTCCGAGATCAGACGAGATCGGGCGCATTCAGACTAGTATGGCCGTAGGCATATGCTAGCTGGCTTTCTCTTTACTTAAAGCTGTCGCCCATTTTTTTCTCTTCTACGCATTCATACAAGTATTCAACACTCAATTTACATTTACAAATTTTACTCCTCCCGCAACCCCCCACCCCCCCTCCACCTCTTCTTGCTGCTCTGCCTCCCACACAAACAAACTACAAGCCCAACCCTTCATTGCCTTCTATTCAAATATTACATCAAATAAACATGCTCAAACACCAAGTCTTAAGGGCTGTAGCATCTTTCAAACTGGACAAATACCCAGGCCCGCATCAAATCTATCCCACACTCTTAAGAGAAGTAAGACACCAAATAGCACAGGCTCTCACCATCATTTTACAATCCTCTCTGGCTACAGGTGTGGTGCCCGACCACTGGAGGACTGCTAACGTGCTACCGTTCTTTCAAAAGGGAGAGAGGGATAGACCGCATAATTACAGGCCAGTCAGCCTAACCTCGGTGGTGGGAAAATTATTGGAAAAAGTTCTGAGGGACAGGAGAAATCTTCATTTAGAAAGACACGGATTAATCAGGGACAGTCAGCATGGATTTCTTAACGGAAGGTCGTGTCTGACTAACGCAATTCAATTTTTCGAGGAGGTAACAAGGAGGGTCGATGAGGGTAGTGCCTTTGATGTAGTCTATATGGATTTTAGCAAGGCTTTTGATAAGGTCCCGCATGCCAGATTGGTCACGAAAGTAAAAGCCCATGGGATCCAAGGCAAAGTGGCAAGTTGGATCCAAAATTGGCTCAGAGGCAGGAAACAAAGGGTAATGGTCGAAGGGTGTTTTTGTGACCGGAAGGCTGTTTCCAGTGGGGTTCCGCAGGGCTCACAGAATCACAGAAACCCCACAGTGCAGATAGAGGCCATTTCGGCCCATCGAGCCTGCACCGACTCAGTACTGGGCCCTTTGCTTTTTCTGGTATATATCAATGATTTGGATTTGAATGTAGGAAGTATGATTAAGAAGTTTGCAGATGATACAAAAATTGGCCGTGTGGTTAATAATGAAACAGAATGCTGTAGACTGCAGGAAGATATCAATGGACTCGTCTAGTGGGCAGAACAGTGGCAAATGGAATTCAGTTGGAATACACAATAAATGGTAGGACACTGAGAAATGCAGAGGATCAGCGGGACCTTGGAGTGCATGTCCACAGATCCCTGAAGGTAGCAGGACAGGTAGATAAAGTGGTTAAGCAGGCATACGGGATACTTGCCTTTATTAGCCGAGGCGTAGAATATAAGAGCGGGGAGGTTATGCTTCAACTGTATAAAACACTAGTTAGGCCGCAGCTAGAGTGCCGCGTGCAGTTCTGGTCACCACATTACAAGAAGGATGCGATTGCACTAGAGAAGGTGCAGAGGAGATTTCCGAGGATGTTGCCTGGGCTGGGGAATTTTAGCTATGAGGAAAGATTGGATAGGCTGGGGTTGTTTTCTTTGGAATACAGGAGGCTGAGGCGAGACCTAATTGAGGTGTGTAAAATTATGAGGGGCCGAGATAGAGTGGATAGGAAGGACCTATTTCCCTTAGCAGAAGGGTCAATAATAGATTTCAAGTAATTGGTAGGAGGTTTACAGGGAATTTGAGGAGACATTTTTTCACCCAGTGAATGGTGGGGGTCTGGAATGCACTGCCTGAAAGGGTGGTAGAGGCAGAAACCCTCATCACGTTTAAAAAGTACTTGGATATGCACTTGAACTGCCGTAACCTACAAGGCTACGGACCAAGTGCTGTAAAGTGGGATTTGGGTGGATTGCTCTTTGTCGGCTGGCACGGACAAGATGGGCCGAATGGCCTCCTTCTGTGCTGTAAATTTCTATGATTCTGCCTGATCATGTGACATCTGCCCACACGACTTCTACAAATGTTATTACATTGTAGCCAGGATTGTTTAGTTTCCAATTCCGCCCATTTTGAAGCCAGGTCTCCGTTATAGCTACTATTGCATAACCCCATGTGGCAACTTGCGCCTGCAACTCGTCAATCTTATTTGTAACGCTCCTCGCATTAACACACATGCATTTCAACAGCATGCTAGTTGGCTTTGCTTTTTTCCTGAATTTAACTGCTGCTCTTTCTACATTCTTCTTTGTTCTGTTGCTGTTTGTCCCTCCGAGTTTTCTATGCACCTTGTCTCTCCTCTCTGCTGCTGTGTCCTGGTGGCCCTCCGCCAGTGTGTGTATTTTGGCTATCTTATTTTCTTCTTCTGCTTATTTCGGCCCTGTGTCTGGAGCCCCTTGCATTTGTGTAGCAGCAGGAGAATGTGCAGCGAAGAAATGGTCAAAGGAAAGCGAGAGAGAGAGACAGAGAGAGAGAGAGAGAGAGAGAGAGCAGCAAAAAGGATGTTGATTGATTAAGAGCAGTGTGTGCGCGTGTGTGTGCAAAACGTTGAGCAGCCTGTGGCGGCAGCAAAAGCCTACTGCACCCGGTATTCCCAGGCGGTCTCCCATCCAAGTACTAACCAGGCCTGACTCTGCTTAGTTTCACGAGATCAGACGAGATCGGGCGCATTCAGACTAGTATGGCCGTAGGCATATGCTAGCTGGCTTTCTCTTTACTTAAAGCTGTCGCCCATTTTTTTCTCTTCTACGCATTCATACAAGTATTCAACACTCAATTTACATTTACAAATTTTACTCCTCCCGCAACCCCCCACCCCCCCTCCACCTCTTCTTGCTGCTCTGCCTCCCACACAAACAAACTACAAGCCCAACCCTTCATTGCCTTCTATTCAAATATTACATCAAATAAACATGCTCAAACACCAAGTCTTAAGGGCTGTAGTATCTTTCAAACTGGACAAATACCCAGGCCCGCATCAAATCTATCCCACACTCTTAAGAGAAGTAAGACACCAAATAGCACAGGCTCTCACCATCATTTTACAATCCTCTCTGGCTACAGGTGTGGTGCCCGACCACTGGAGGACTGCTAACGTGCTACCGTTCTTTCAAAAGGGAGAGAGGGATAGACCGCATAATTACAGGCCAGTCAGCCTAACCTCGGTGGTGGGAAAATTATTGGAAAAAGTTCTGAGGGACAGGAGAAATCTTCATTTAGAAAGACACGGATTAATCAGGGACAGTCAGCATGGATTTCTTAACGGAAGGTCGTGTCTGACTAACGCAATTCAATTTTTCGAGGAGGTAACAAGGAGGGTCGATGAGGGTAGTGCCTTTGATGTAGTCTATATGGATTTTAGCAAGGCTTTTGATAAGGTCCCGCATGCCAGATTGGTCACGAAAGTAAAAGCCCATGGGATCCAAGGCAAAGTGGCAAGTTGGATCCAAAATTGGCTCAGAGGCAGGAAACAAAGGGTAATGGTCGAAGGGTGTTTTTGTGACCGGAAGGCTGTTTCCAGTGGGGTTCCGCAGGGCTCACAGAATCACAGAAACCCCACAGTGCAGATAGAGGCCATTTCGGCCCATCGAGCCTGCACCGACTCAGTACTGGGCCCTTTGCTTTTTCTGGTATATATCAATGATTTGGATTTGAATGTAGGAAGTATGATTAAGAAGTTTGCAGATGATACAAAAATTGGCCGTGTGGTTAATAATGAAACAGAATGCTGTAGACTGCAGGAAGATATCAATGGACTCGTCTAGTGGGCAGAACAGTGGCAAATGGAATTCAGTTGGAATACACAATAAATGGTAGGACACTGAGAAATGCAGAGGATCAGCGGGACCTTGGAGTGCATGTCCACAGATCCCTGAAGGTAGCAGGACAGGTAGATAAAGTGGTTAAGCAGGCATACGGGATACTTGCCTTTATTAGCCGAGGCGTAGAATATAAGAGCGGGGAGGTTATGCTTCAACTGTATAAAACACTAGTTAGGCCGCAGCTAGAGTGCCGCGTGCAGTTCTGGTCACCACATTACAAGAAGGATGCGATTGCACTAGAGAAGGTGCAGAGGAGATTTCCGAGGATGTTGCCTGGGCTGGGGAATTTTAGTTATGAGGAAAGATTGGATAGGCTGGGGTTGTTTTCTTTGGAACACAGGAGGCTGAGGCGAGACCTAATTGAGGTGTGTAAAATTATGAGGGGCCGAGATAGAGTGGATAGGAAGGACCTATTTCCCTTAGCAGAAGGGTCAATAATAGATTTCAAGTAATTGGTAGGAGGTTTACAGGGAATTTGAGGAGACATTTTTTCACCCAGTGAATGGTGGGGGTCTGGAATGCACTGCCTGAAAGGGTGGTAGAGGCAGAAACCCTCATCACGTTTAAAAAGTACTTGGATATGCACTTGAACTGCCGTAACCTACAAGGCTACGGACCAAGTGCTGTAAAGTGGGATTTGGGTGGATTGCTCTTTGTCGGCTGGCACGGACAAGATGGGCCGAATGGCCTCCTTCTGTGCTGTAAATTTCTATGATTCTGCCTGATCATGTGACATCTGCCCACACGACTTCTACAAATGTTATTACATTGTAGCCAGGATTGTTTAGTTTCCAATTCCGCCCATTTTGAAGCCAGGTCTCCGTTATAGCTACTATTGCATAACCCCATGTGGCAACTTGCGCCTGCAACTTGTCAATCTTATTTGTAACGCTCCTCGCATTAACACACATGCATTTCAACAGCATGCTAGTTGGCTTTGCTTTTTTCCTGAATTTAACTGCTGCTCTTTCTACATTCTTCTTTGTTCTGTTGCTGTTTGTCCCTCCGAGTTTTCTATGCACCTTGTCTCTCCTCTCTGCTGCTGTGTCCTGGTGGCCCTCCGCCAGTGTGTGTATTTTGGCTATCTTATTTTCTTCTTCTGCTTATTTTGGCCCTGTGTCTGGAGCCCCTTGCATTTGTGTAGCAGCAGGAGAATGTGCAGCGAAGAAATGGTCAAAGGAAAGCGAGAGAGAGAGAGAGAGCAGCAAAAAGGATGTTGATTGATTAAGAGCAGTGTGTGCGCGTGTGTGTGCAAAACGTTGAGCAGCCTGTGGCGGCAGCAAAAGCCTACTGCACCTGGTATTCCCAGGCGGTCTCCCATCCAAGTACTAACCAGGCCTGACTCTGCTTAGCTTCCGAGATCAGACGAGATCGGGCGCATTCAGACTAGTATGGCCGTAGGCATATGCTAGCTGGCTTTCTCTTTACTTAAAGCTGTCGCCCATTTTTTTCTCTTCTACGCATTCATACAAGTATTCAACACTCAATTTACATTTACAAATTTTACTCCTCCCGCAACCCCCCACCCCCCCTCCACCTCTTCTTGCTGCTCTGCCTCCCACACAAACAAACTACAAGCCCAACCCTTCATTGCCTTCTATTCAAATATTACATCAAATAAACATGCTCAAACACCAAGTCTTAAGGGCTGTAGCATCTTTCAAACTGGACAAATACCCAGGCCCGCATCAAATCTATCCCACACTCTTAAGAGAAGTAAGACACCAAATAGCACAGGCTCTCACCATCATTTTACAATCCTCTCTGGCTACAGGTGTGGTGCCCGACCACTGGAGGACTGCTAACGTGCTACCGTTCTTTCAAAAGGGAGAGAGGGATAGACCGCATAATTACAGGCCAGTCAGCCTAACCTCGGTGGTGGGAAAATTATTGGAAAAAGTTCTGAGGGACAGGAGAAATCTTCATTTAGAAAGACACGGATTAATCAGGGACAGTCAGCATGGATTTCTTAACGGAAGGTCGTGTCTGACTAACGCAATTCAATTTTTCGAGGAGGTAACAAGGAGGGTCGATGAGGGTAGTGCCTTTGATGTAGTCTATATGGATTTTAGCAAGGCTTTTGATAAGGTCCCGCATGCCAGATTGGTCACGAAAGTAAAAGCCCATGGGATCCAAGGCAAAGTGGCAAGTTGGATCCAAAATTGGCTCAGAGGCAGGAAACAAAGGGTAATGGTCGAAGGGTGTTTTTGTGACCGGAAGGCTGTTTCCAGTGGGGTTCCGCAGGGCTCAGAGAATCACAGAAACCCCACAGTGCAGTTAGAGGCCATTTCGGCCCATCGAGCCTGCACCGACTCAGTACTGGGCCCTTTGCTTTTTCTGGTATATATCAATGATTTGGATTTGAATGTAGGAAGTATGATTAAGAAGTTTGCAGATGATACAAAAATTGGCCGTGTGGTTAATAATGAAACAGAATGCTGTAGACTGCAGGAAGATATCAATGGACTCGTCTAGTGGGCAGAACAGTGGCAAATGGAATTCAGTTGGAATACACAATAAATGGTAGGACACTGAGAAATGCAGAGGATCAGCGGGACCTTGGAGTGCATGTCCACAGATCCCTGAAGGTAGCAGGACAGGTAGATAAAGTGGTTAAGCAGGCATACGGGATACTTGCCTTTATTAGCCGAGGCGTAGAATATAAGAGCGGGGAGGTTATGCTTCAACTGTATAAAACACTAGTTAGGCCGCAGCTAGAGTGCCGCGTGCAGTTCTGGTCACCACATTACAAGAAGGATGCGATTGCACTAGAGAAGGTGCAGAGGAGATTTCCGAGGATGTTGCCTGGGCTGGGGAATTTTAGTTATGAGGAAAGATTGGATAGGCTGGGGTTGTTTTCTTTGGAACACAGGAGGCTGAGGCGAGACCTAATTGAGGTGTGTAAAATTATGAGGGGCCGAGATAGAGTGGATAGGAAGGACCTATTTCCCTTAGCAGAAGGGTCAATAATAGATTTCAAGTAATTGGTAGGAGGTTTACAGGGAATTTGAGGAGACATTTTTTCACCCAGTGAATGGTGGGGGTCTGGAATGCACTGCCTGAAAGGGTGGTAGAGGCAGAAACCCTCATCACGTTTAAAAAGTACTTGGATATGCACTTGAACTGCCGTAACCTACAAGGCTACGGACCAAGTGCTGTAAAGTGGGATTTGGGTGGATTGCTCTTTGTCGGCTGGCACGGACAAGATGGGCCGAATGGCCTCCTTCTGTGCTGTAAATTTCTATGATTCTGCCTGATCATGTGACATCTGCCCACACGACTTCTACAAATGTTATTACATTGTAGCCAGGATTGTTTAGTTTCCAATTCCGCCCATTTTGAAGCCAGGTCTCCGTTATAGCTACTATTGCATAACCCCATGTGGCAACTTGCGCCTGCAACTCGTCAATCTTATTTGTAACGCTCCTCGCATTAACACACATGCATTTCAACAGCATGCTAGTTGGCTTTGCTTTTTTCCTGAATTTAACTGCTGCTCTTTCTACATTCTTCTTTGTTCTGTTGCTGTTTGTCCCTCCGAGTTTTCTATGCACCTTGTCTCTCCTCTCTGCTGCTGTGTCCTGGTGGCCCTCCGCCAGTGTGTGTATTTTGGCTATCTTATTTTCTTCTTCTGCTTATTTCGGCCCTGTGTCTGGAGCCCCTTGCATTTGTGTAGCAGCAGGAGAATGTGCAGCGAAGAAATGGTCAAAGGAAAGCGAGAGAGAGAGACAGAGAGAGAGAGAGAGAGAGAGAGAGAGCAGCAAAAAGGATGTTGATTGATTAAGAGCAGTGTGTGCGCGTGTGTGTGCAAAACGTTGAGCAGCCTGTGGCGGCAGCAAAAGCCTACTGCACCCGGTATTCCCAGGCGGTCTCCCATCCAAGTACTAACCAGGCCTGACTCTGCTTAGCTTCCGAGATCAGACGAGATCGGGCGCATTCAGACTAGTATGGCCGTAGGCATATGCTAGCTGGCTTTCTCTTTACTTAAAGCTGTCGCCCATTTTTTTCTCTTCTACGCATTCATACAAGTATTCAACACTCAATTTACATTTACAAATTTTACTCCTCCCGCAACCCCCCACCCCCCCTCCACCTCTTCTTGCTGCTCTGCCTCCCACACAAACAAACTACAAGCCCAACCCTTCATTGCCTTCTATTCAAATATTACATCAAATAAACATGCTCAAACACCAAGTCTTAAGGGCTGTAGTATCTTTCAAACTGGACAAATACCCAGGCCCGCATCAAATCTATCCCACACTCTTAAGAGAAGTAAGACACCAAATAGCACAGGCTCTCACCATCATTTTACAATCCTCTCTGGCTACAGGTGTGGTGCCCGACCACTGGAGGACTGCTAACGTGCTACCGTTCTTTCAAAAGGGAGAGAGGGATAGACCGCATAATTACAGGCCAGTCAGCCTAACCTCGGTGGTGGGAAAATTATTGGAAAAAGTTCTGAGGGACAGGAGAAATCTTCATTTAGAAAGACACGGATTAATCAGGGACAGTCAGCATGGATTTCTTAACGGAAGGTCGTGTCTGACTAACGCAATTCAATTTTTCGAGGAGGTAACAAGGAGGGTCGATGAGGGTAGTGCCTTTGATGTAGTCTATATGGATTTTAGCAAGGCTTTTGATAAGGTCCCGCATGCCAGATTGGTCACGAAAGTAAAAGCCCATGGGATCCAAGGCAAAGTGGCAAGTTGGATCCAAAATTGGCTCAGAGGCAGGAAACAAAGGGTAATGGTCGAAGGGTGTTTTTGTGACCGGAAGGCTGTTTCCAGTGGGGTTCCGCAGGGCTCAGAGAATCACAGAAACCCCACAGTGCAGATAGAGGCCATTTCGGCCCATCGAGCCTGCACCGACTCAGTACTGGGCCCTTTGCTTTTTCTGGTATATATCAATGATTTGGATTTGAATGTAGGAAGTATGATTAAGAAGTTTGCAGATGATACAAAAATTGGCCGTGTGGTTAATAATGAAACAGAATGCTGTAGACTGCAGGAAGATATCAATGGACTCGTCTAGTGGGCAGAACAGTGGCAAATGGAATTCAGTTGGAATACACAATAAATGGTAGGACACTGAGAAATGCAGAGGATCAGCGGGACCTTGGAGTGCATGTCCACAGATCCCTGAAGGTAGCAGGACAGGTAGATAAAGTGGTTAAGCAGGCATACGGGATACTTGCCTTTATTAGCCGAGGCGTAGAATATAAGAGCGGGGAGGTTATGCTTCAACTGTATAAAACACTAGTTAGGCCGCAGCTAGAGTGCCGCGTGCAGTTCTGGTCACCACATTACAAGAAGGATGCGATTGCACTAGAGAAGGTGCAGAGGAGATTTCCGAGGATGTTGCCTGGGCTGGGGAATTTTAGTTATGAGGAAAGATTGGATAGGCTGGGGTTGTTTTCTTTGGAACACAGGAGGCTGAGGCGAGACCTAATTGAGGTGTGTAAAATTATGAGGGGCCGAGATAGAGTGGATAGGAAGGACCTATTTCCCTTAGCAGAAGGGTCAATAATAGATTTCAAGTAATTGGTAGGAGGTTTACAGGGAATTTGAGGAGACATTTTTTCACCCAGTGAATGGTGGGGGTCTGGAATGCACTGCCTGAAAGGGTGGTAGAGGCAGAAACCCTCATCACGTTTAAAAAGTACTTGGATATGCACTTGAACTGCCGTAACCTACAAGGCTACGGACCAAGTGCTGTAAAGTGGGATTTGGGTGGATTGCTCTTTGTCGGCTGGCACGGACAAGATGGGCCGAATGGCCTCCTTCTGTGCTGTAAATTTCTATGATTCTGCCTGATCATGTGACATCTGCCCACACGACTTCTACAAATGTTATTACATTGTAGCCAGGATTGTTTAGTTTCCAATTCCGCCCATTTTGAAGCCAGGTCTCCGTTATAGCTACTATTGCATAACCCCATGTGGCAACTTGCGCCTGCAACTCGTCAATCTTATTTGTAACGCTCCTCGCATTAACACACATGCATTTCAACAGCATGCTAGTTGGCTTTGCTTTTTTCCTGAATTTAACTGCTGCTCTTTCTACATTCTTCTTTGTTCTGTTGCTGTTTGTCCCTCCGAGTTTTCTATGCACCTTGTCTCTCCTCTCTGCTGCTGTGTCCTGGTGGCCCTCCGCCAGTGTGTGTATTTTGGCTATCTTATTTTCTTCTTCTGCTTATTTCGGCCCTGTGTCTGGAGCCCCTTGCATTTGTGTAGCAGCAGGAGAATGTGCAGCGAAGAAATGGTCAAAGGAAAGCGAGAGAGAGAGACAGAGAGAGAGAGAGAGAGAGAGAGAGCAGCAAAAAGGATGTTGATTGATTAAGAGCAGTGTGTGCGCGTGTGTGTGCAAAACGTTGAGCAGCCTGTGGCGACAGCAAAAGCCTACTGCACCCGGTATTCCCAGGCGGTCTCCCATCCAAGTACTAACCAGGCCTGACTCTGCTTAGCTTCCGAGATCAGACGAGATCGGGCGCATTCAGACTAGTATGGCCGTAGGCATATGCTAGCTGGCTTTCTCTTTACTTAAAGCTGTCGCCCATTTTTTTCTCTTCTACGCATTCATACAAGTATTCAACACTCAATTTACATTTACAAATTTTACTCCTCCCGCAACCCCCCACCCCCCCTCCACCTCTTCTTGCTGCTCTGCCTCCCACACAAACAAACTACAAGCCCAACCCTTCATTGCCTTCTATTCAAATATTACATCAAATAAACATGCTCAAACACCAAGTCTTAAGGGCTGTAGTATCTTTCAAACTGGACAAATACCCAGGCCCGCATCAAATCTATCCCACACTCTTAAGAGAAGTAAGACACCAAATAGCACAGGCTCTCACCATCATTTTACAATCCTCTCTGGCTACAGGTGTGGTGCCCGACCACTGGAGGACTGCTAACGTGCTACCGTTCTTTCAAAAGGGAGAGAGGGATAGACCGCATAATTACAGGCCAGTCAGCCTAACCTCGGTGGTGGGAAAATTATTGGAAAAAGTTCTGAGGGACAGGAGAAATCTTCATTTAGAAAGACACGGATTAATCAGGGACAGTCAGCATGGATTTCTTAACGGAAGGTCGTGTCTGACTAACGCAATTCAATTTTTCGAGGAGGTAACAAGGAGGGTCGATGAGGGTAGTGCCTTTGATGTAGTCTATATGGATTTTAGCAAGGCTTTTGATAAGGTCCCGCATGCCAGATTGGTCACGAAAGTAAAAGCCCATGGGATCCAAGGCAAAGTGGCAAGTTGGATCCAAAATTGGCTCAGAGGCAGGAAACAAAGGGTAATGGTCGAAGGGTGTTTTTGTGACCGGAAGGCTGTTTCCAGTGGGGTTCCGCAGGGCTCACAGAATCACAGAAACCCCACAGTGCAGATAGAGGCCATTTCGGCCCATCGAGCCTGCACCGACTCAGTACTGGGCCCTTTGCTTTTTCTGGTATATATCAATGATTTGGATTTGAATGTAGGAAGTATGATTAAGAAGTTTGCAGATGATACAAAAATTGGCCGTGTGGTTAATAATGAAACAGAATGCTGTAGACTGCAGGAAGATATCAATGGACTCGTCTAGTGGGCAGAACAGTGGCAAATGGAATTCAGTTGGAATACACAATAAATGGTAGAACACTGAGAAATGCAGAGGATCAGCGGGACCTTGGAGTGCATGTCCACAGATCCCTGAAGGTAGCAGGACAGGTAGATAAAGTGGTTAAGCAGGCATACGGGATACTTGCCTTTATTAGCCGAGGCGTAGAATATAAGAGCGGGGAGGTTATGCTTCAACTGTATAAAACACTAGTTAGGCCGCAGCTAGAGTGCCGCGTGCAGTTCTGGTCACCACATTACAAGAAGGATGCGATTGCACTAGAGAAGGTGCAGAGGAGATTTCCGAGGATGTTGCCTGGGCTGGGGAATTTTAGTTATGAGGAAAGATTGGATAGGCTGGGGTTGTTTTCTTTGGAACACAGGAGGCTGAGGCGAGACCTAATTGAGGTGTGTAAAATTATGAGGGGCCGAGATAGAGTGGATAGGAAGGACCTATTTCCCTTAGCAGAAGGGTCAATAAAAGATTTCAAGTAATTGGTAGGAGGTTTACAGGGAATTTGAGGAGACATTTTTTCACCCAGTGAATGGTGGGGGTCTGGAATGCACTGCCTGAAAGGGTGGTAGAGGCAGAAACCCTCATCACGTTTAAAAAGTACTTGGATATGCACTTGAACTGCCGTAACCTACAAGGCTACGGACCAAGTGCTGTAAAGTGGGATTTGGGTGGATTGCTCTTTGTCGGCTGGCACGGACAAGATGGGCCGAATGGCCTCCTTCTGTGCTGTAAATTTCTATGATTCTGCCTGATCATGTGACATCTGCCCACACGACTTCTACAAATGTTATTACATTGTAGCCAGGATTGTTTAGTTTCCAATTCCGCCCATTTTGAAGCCAGGTCTCCGTTATAGCTACTATTGCATAACCCCATGTGGCAACTTGCGCCTGCAACTCGTCAATCTTATTTGTAACGCTCCTCGCATTAACACACATGCATTTCAACAGCATGCTAGTTGGCTTTGCTTTTTTCCTGAATTTAACTGCTGCTCTTTCGACATTCTTCTTTGTTCTGTTGCTGTTTGTCCCTCCGAGTTTTCTATGCACCTTGTCTCTCCTCTCTGCTGCTGTGTCCTGGTGGCCCTCCGCCAGTGTGTGTATTTTGGCTATCTTATTTTCTTCTTCTGCTTATTTTGGCCCTGTGTCTGGAGCCCCTTGCATTTGTGTAGCAGCAGGAGAATGTGCAGCGAAGAAATGGTCAAAGGAAAGCAAGAGAGAGAGAGAGAGAGAGCAGCAAAAAGGATGTTGATTGATTAAGAGCAGTGTGTGCGCGTGTGTGCAAAACGTTGAGCAGCCTGTGGCGGCAGCAAAAGCCTACTGCACCCGGTATTCCCAGGCGGTCTCCCATCCAAGTACTAACCAGGCCTGACTCTGCTTAGCTTCCGAGATCAGATGAGATCGGGCGCATTCAGACTAGTATGGCCGTAGGCATATGCTAGCTGGCTTTCTCTTTACTTAAAGCTGTCGCCCATTTTTTTCTCTTCTACGCATTCATACAAGTATTCAACACTCAATTTACATTTACAAATTTTACTCCTCCCGCAACCCCCCACCCCCCCTCCACCTCTTCTTGCTGCTCTGCCTCCCACACAAACAAACTACAAGCCCAACCCTTCATTGCCTTCTATTCAAATATTACATCAAATAAACATGCTCAAACACCAAGTCTTAAGGGCTGTAGCATCTTTCAAACTGGACAAATACCCAGGCCCGCATCAAATCTATCCCACACTCTTAAGAGAAGTAAGACACCAAATAGCACAGGCTCTCACCATCATTTTACAATCCTCTCTGGCTACAGGTGTGGTGCCCGACCACTGGAGGACTGCTAACGTGCTACCGTTCTTTCAAAAGGGAGAGAGGGATAGACCGCATAATTACAGGCCAGTCAGCCTAACCTCGGTGGTGGGAAAATTATTGGAAAAAGTTCTGAGGGACAGGAGAAATCTTCATTTAGAAAGACACGGATTAATCAGGGACAGTCAGCATGGATTTCTTAACGGAAGGTCGTGTCTGACTAACGCAATTCAATTTTTCGAGGAGGTAACAAGGAGGGTCGATGAGGGTAGTGCCTTTGATGTAGTCTATATGGATTTTAGCAAGGCTTTTGATAAGGTCCCGCATGCCAGATTGGTCACGAAAGTAAAAGCCCATGGGATCCAAGGCAAAGTGGCAAGTTGGATCCAAAATTGGCTCAGAGGCAGGAAACAAAGGGTAATGGTCGAAGGGTGTTTTTGTGACCGGAAGGCTGTTTCCAGTGGGGTTCCGCAGGGCTCACAGAATCACAGAAACCCCACAGTGCAGATAGAGGCCATTTCGGCCCATCGAGCCTGCACCGACTCAGTACTGGGCCCTTTGCTTTTTCTGGTATATATCAATGATTTGGATTTGAATGTAGGAAGTATGATTAAGAAGTTTGCAGATGATACAAAAATTGGCCGTGTGGTTAATAATGAAACAGAATGCTGTAGACTGCAGGAAGATATCAATGGACTCGTCTAGTGGGCAGAACAGTGGCAAATGGAATTCAGTTGGAATACACAATAAATGGTAGGACACTGAGAAATGCAGAGGATCAGCGGGACCTTGGAGTGCATGTCCACAGATCCCTGAAGGTAGCAGGACAGGTAGATAAAGTGGTTAAGCAGGCATACGGGATACTTGCCTTTATTAGCCGAGGCGTAGAATATAAGAGCGGGGAGGTTATGCTTCAACTGTATAAAACACTAGTTAGGCCGCAGCTAGAGTGCCGCGTGCAGTTCTGGTCACCACATTACAAGAAGGATGCGATTGCACGAGAGAAGGTGCAGAGGAGATTTCCGAGGATGTTGCCTGGGCTGGGGAATTTTAGTTATGAGGAAAGATTGGATAGGCTGGGGTTGTTTTCTTTGGAACACAGGAGGCTGAGGCGAGACCTAATTGAGGTGTGTAAAATTATGAGGGGCCGAGATAGAGTGGATAGGAAGGACCTATTTCCCTTAGCAGAAGGGTCAATAATAGATTTCAAGTAATTGGTAGGAGGTTTACAGGGAATTTGAGGAGACATTTTTTCACCCAGTGAATGGTGGGGGTCTGGAATGCACTGCCTGAAAGGGTGGTAGAGGCAGAAACCCTCATCACGTTTAAAAAGTACTTGGATATGCACTTGAACTGCCGTAACCTACAAGGCTACGGACCAAGTGCTGTAAAGTGGGATTTGGGTGGATTGCTCTTTGTCGGCTGGCACGGACAAGATGGGCCAAATGGCCTCCTTCTGTGCTGTAAATTTCTATGATTCTGCCTGATCATGTGACATCTGCCCACACGACTTCTACAAATGTTATTACATTGTAGCCAGGATTGTTTAGTTTCCAATTCCGCCCATTTTGAAGCCAGGTCTCCGTTATGGCTACTATTGCATAACCCCATGTGGCAACTTGCGCCTGCAACTCGTCAATCTTATTTGTAACACTCCTCGCATTAACACACATGCATTTCAACAGCATGCTAGTTGGCTTTGCTTTTTTCCTGAATTTAACTGCTGCTCTTTCTACATTCTTCTTTGTTCTGTTGCTGTTTGTCCCTCCGAGTTTTCTATGCACCTTGTCTCTCCTCTCTGCTGCTGTGTCCTGGTGGCCCTCCGCCAGTGTGTGTATTTTGGCTATCTTATTTTCTTCTTCTGCTTATTTCGGCCCTGTGTCTGGAGCCCCTTGCATTTGTGTAGCAGCAGGAGAATGTGCAGCGAAGAAATGGTCAAAGGAAAGCGAGAGAGAGAGACAGAGAGAGAGAGAGCAGCAAAAAGGATGTTGATTGATTAAGAGCAGTGTGTGCGCGTGTGTGTGCAAAACGTTGAGCAGCCTGTGGCGGCAGCAAAAGCCTACTGCACCCGGTATTCCCAGGCGGTCTCCCATCCAAGTACTAACCAGGCCTGACTCTGCTTAGCTTCCGAGATCAGACGAGATCGGGCACATTCAGACTAGTATGGCCGTAGGCATATGCTAGCTGGCTTTCTCTTTACTTAAAGCTGTCGCCCATTTTTTTCTCTTCTACGCATTCATACAAGTATTCAACACTCAATTTACATTTACAAATTTTACTCCTCCCGCAACCCCCCACCCCCCCTCCACCTCTTCTTGCTGCTCTGCCTCCCACACAAACAAACTACAAGCCCAACCCTTCATTGCCTTCTATTCAAATATTACATCAAATAAACATGCTCAAACACCAAGTCTTAAGGGCTGTAGCATCTTTCAAACTGGACAAATACCCAGGCCCGCATCAAATCTATCCCACACTCTTAAGAGAAGTAAGACACCAAATAGCACAGGCTCTCACCATCATTTTACAATCCTCTCTGGCTACAGGTGTGGTGCCCGACCACTGGAGGACTGCTAACGTGCTACCGTTCTTTCAAAAGGGAGAGAGGGATAGACCGCATAATTACAGGCCAGTCAGCCTAACCTCGGTGGTGGGAAAATTATTGGAAAAAGTTCTGAGGGACAGGAGAAATCTTCATTTAGAAAGACACGGATTAATCAGGGACAGTCAGCATGGATTTCTTAACGGAAGGTCGTGTCTGACTAACGCAATTCAATTTTTCGAGGAGGTAACAAGGAGGGTCGATGAGGGTAGTGCCTTTGATGTAGTCTATATGGATTTTAGCAAGGCTTTTGATAAGGTCCCGCATGCCAGATTGGTCACGAAAGTAAAAGCCCATGGGATCCAAGGCAAAGTGGCAAGTTGGATCCAAAATTGGCTCAGAGGCAGGAAACAAAGGGTAATGGTCGAAGGGTGTTTTTGTGACCGGAAGGCTGTTTCCAGTGGGGTTCCGCAGGGCTCAGAGAATCACAGAAACCCCACAGTGCAGATAGAGGCCATTTCGGCCCATCGAGCCTGCACCGACTCAGTACTGGGCCCTTTGCTTTTTCTGGTATATATCAATGATTTGGATTTGAATGTAGGAAGTATGATTAAGAAGTTTGCAGATGATACAAAAATTGGCCGTGTGGTTAATAATGAAACAGAATGCTGTAGACTGCAGGAAGATATCAATGGACTCGTCTAGTGGGCAGAACAGTGGCAAATGGAATTCAGTTGGAATACACAATAAATGGTAGGACACTGAGAAATGCAGAGGATCAGCGGGACCTTGGAGTGCATGTCCACAGATCCCTGAAGGTAGCAGGACAGGTAGATAAAGTGGTTAAGCAGGCATACGGGATACTTGCCTTTATTAGCCGAGGCGTAGAATATAAGAGCGGGGAGGTTATGCTTCAACTGTATAAAACACTAGTTAGGCCGCAGCTAGAGTGCCGCGTGCAGTTCTGGTCACCACATTACAAGAAGGATGCGATTGCACTAGAGAAGGTGCAGAGGAGATTTCCGAGGATGTTGCCTGGGCTGGGGAATTTTAGTTATGAGGAAAGATTGGATAGGCTGGGGTTGTTTTCTTTGGAACACAGGAGGCTGAGGCGAGACCTAATTGAGGTGTGTAAAATTATGAGGGGCCGAGATAGAGTGGATAGGAAGGACCTATTTCCCTTAGCAGAAGGGTCAATAATAGATTTCAAGTAATTGGTAGGAGGTTTACAGGGAATTTGAGGAGACATTTTTTCACCCAGTGAATGGTGGGGGTCTGGAATGCACTGCCTGAAAGGGTGGTAGAGGCAGAAACCCTCATCACGTTTAAAAAGTACTTGGATATGCACTTGAACTGCCGTAACCTACAAGGCTACGGACCAAGTGCTGTAAAGTGGGATTTGGGTGGATTGCTCTTTGTCGGCTGGCACGGACAAGATGGGCCGAATGGCCTCCTTCTGTGCTGTAAATTTCTATGATTCTGCCTGATCATGTGACATCTGCCCACACGACTTCTACAAATGTTATTACATTGTAGCCAGGATTGTTTAGTTTCCAATTCCGCCCATTTTGAAGCCAGGTCTCCGTTATAGCTACTATTGCATAACCCCATGTGGCAACTTGCGCCTGCAACTCGTCAATCTTATTTGTAACGCTCCTCGCATTAACACACATGCATTTCAACAGCATGCTAGTTGGCTTTGCTTTTTTCCTGAATTTAACTGCTGCTCTTTCTACATTCTTCTTTGTTCTGTTGCTGTTTGTCCCTCCGAGTTTTCTATGCACCTTGTCTCTCCTCTCTGCTGCTGTGTCCTGGTGGCCCTCCGCCAGTGTGTGTATTTTGGCTATCTTATTTTCTTCTTCTGCTTATTTCGGCCCTGTGTCTGGAGCCCCTTGCATTTGTGTAGCAGCAGGAGAATGTGCAGCGAAGAAATGGTCAAAGGAAAGCGAGAGAGAGAGACAGAGAGAGAGAGAGAGAGAGAGAGAGCAGCAAAAAGGATGTTGATTGATTAAGAGCAGTGTGTGCGCGTGTGTGTGCAAAACGTTGAGCAGCCTGTGGCGGCAGCAAAAGCCTACTGCACCCGGTATTCCCAGGCGGTCTCCCATCCAAGTACTAACCAGGCCTGACTCTGCTTAGTTTCACGAGATCAGACGAGATCGGGCGCATTCAGACTAGTATGGCCGTAGGCATATGCTAGCTGGCTTTCTCTTTACTTAAAGCTGTCGCCCATTTTTTTCTCTTCTACGCATTCATACAAGTATTCAACACTCAATTTACATTTACAAATTTTACTCCTCCCGCAACCCCCCACCCCCCCTCCACCTCTTCTTGCTGCTCTGCCTCCCACACAAACAAACTACAAGCCCAACCCTTCATTGCCTTCTATTCAAATATTACATCAAATAAACATGCTCAAACACCAAGTCTTAAGGGCTGTAGTATCTTTCAAACTGGACAAATACCCAGGCCCGCATCAAATCTATCCCACACTCTTAAGAGAAGTAAGACACCAAATAGCACAGGCTCTCACCATCATTTTACAATCCTCTCTGGCTACAGGTGTGGTGCCCGACCACTGGAGGACTGCTAACGTGCTACCGTTCTTTCAAAAGGGAGAGAGGGATAGACCGCATAATTACAGGCCAGTCAGCCTAACCTCGGTGGTGGGAAAATTATTGGAAAAAGTTCTGAGGGACAGGAGAAATCTTCATTTAGAAAGACACGGATTAATCAGGGACAGTCAGCATGGATTTCTTAACGGAAGGTCGTGTCTGACTAACGCAATTCAATTTTTCGAGGAGGTAACAAGGAGGGTCGATGAGGGTAGTGCCTTTGATGTAGTCTATATGGATTTTAGCAAGGCTTTTGATAAGGTCCCGCATGCCAGATTGGTCACGAAAGTAAAAGCCCATGGGATCCAAGGCAAAGTGGCAAGTTGGATCCAAAATTGGCTCAGAGGCAGGAAACAAAGGGTAATGGTCGAAGGGTGTTTTTGTGACCGGAAGGCTGTTTCCAGTGGGGTTCCGCAGGGCTCACAGAATCACAGAAACCCCACAGTGCAGATAGAGGCCATTTCGGCCCATCGAGCCTGCACCGACTCAGTACTGGGCCCTTTGCTTTTTCTGGTATATATCAATGATTTGGATTTGAATGTAGGAAGTATGATTAAGAAGTTTGCAGATGATACAAAAATTGGCCGTGTGGTTAATAATGAAACAGAATGCTGTAGACTGCAGGAAGATATCAATGGACTCGTCTAGTGGGCAGAACAGTGGCAAATGGAATTCAGTTGGAATACACAATAAATGGTAGGACACTGAGAAATGCAGAGGATCAGCGGGACCTTGGAGTGCATGTCCACAGATCCCTGAAGGTAGCAGGACAGGTAGATAAAGTGGTTAAGCAGGCATACGGGATACTTGCCTTTATTAGCCGAGGCGTAGAATATAAGAGCGGGGAGGTTATGCTTCAACTGTATAAAACACTAGTTAGGCCGCAGCTAGAGTGCCGCGTGCAGTTCTGGTCACCACATTACAAGAAGGATGCGATTGCACTAGAGAAGGTGCAGAGGAGATTTCCGAGGATGTTGCCTGGGCTGGGGAATTTTAGTTATGAGGAAAGATTGGATAGGCTGGGGTTGTTTTCTTTGGAACACAGGAGGCTGAGGCGAGACCTAATTGAGGTGTGTAAAATTATGAGGGGCCGAGATAGAGTGGATAGGAAGGACCTATTTCCCTTAGCAGAAGGGTCAATAAAAGATTTCAAGTAATTGGTAGGAGGTTTACAGGGAATTTGAGGAGACATTTTTTCACCCAGTGAATGGTGGGGGTCTGGAATGCACTGCCTGAAAGGGTGGTAGAGGCAGAAACCCTCATCACGTTTAAAAAGTACTTGGATATGCACTTGAACTGCCGTAACCTACAAGGCTACGGACCAAGTGCTGTAAAGTGGGATTTGGGTGGATTGCTCTTTGTCGGCTGGCACGGACAAGATGGGCCGAATGGCCTCCTTCTGTGCTGTAAATTTCTATGATTCTGCCTGATCATGTGACATCTGCCCACACGACTTCTACAAATGTTATTACATTGTAGCCAGGATTGTTTAGTTTCCAATTCCGCCCATTTTGAAGCCAGGTCTCCGTTATAGCTACTATTGCATAACCCCATGTGGCAACTTGCGCCTGCAACTCGTCAATCTTATTTGTAACGCTCCTCGCATTAACACACATGCATTTCAACAGCATGCTAGTTGGCTTTGCTTTTTTCCTGAATTTAACTGCTGCTCTTTCGACATTCTTCTTTGTTCTGTTGCTGTTTGTCCCTCCGAGTTTTCTATGCACCTTGTCTCTCCTCTCTGCTGCTGTGTCCTGGTGGCCCTCCGCCAGTGTGTGTATTTTGGCTATCTTATTTTCTTCTTCTGCTTATTTTGGCCCTGTGTCTGGAGCCCCTTGCATTTGTGTAGCAGCAGGAGAATGTGCAGCGAAGAAATGGTCAAAGGAAAGCAAGAGAGAGAGAGAGAGAGAGCAGCAAAAAGGATGTTGATTGATTAAGAGCAGTGTGTGCGCGTGTGTGCAAAACGTTGAGCAGCCTGTGGCGGCAGCAAAAGCCTACTGCACCCGGTATTCCCAGGCGGTCTCCCATCCAAGTACTAACCAGGCCTGACTCTGCTTAGCTTCCGAGATCAGATGAGATCGGGCGCATTCAGACTAGTATGGCCGTAGGCATATGCTAGCTGGCTTTCTCTTTACTTAAAGCTGTCGCCCATTTTTTTCTCTTCTACGCATTCATACAAGTATTCAACACTCAATTTACATTTACAAATTTTACTCCTCCCGCAACCCCCCACCCCCCCTCCACCTCTTCTTGCTGCTCTGCCTCCCACACAAACAAACTACAAGCCCAACCCTTCATTGCCTTCTATTCAAATATTACATCAAATAAACATGCTCAAACACCAAGTCTTAAGGGCTGTAGCATCTTTCAAACTGGACAAATACCCAGGCCCGCATCAAATCTATCCCACACTCTTAAGAGAAGTAAGACACCAAATAGCACAGGCTCTCACCATCATTTTACAATCCTCTCTGGCTACAGGTGTGGTGCCCGACCACTGGAGGACTGCTAACGTGCTACCGTTCTTTCAAAAGGGAGAGAGGGATAGACCGCATAATTACAGGCCAGTCAGCCTAACCTCGGTGGTGGGAAAATTATTGGAAAAAGTTCTGAGGGACAGGAGAAATCTTCATTTAGAAAGACACGGATTAATCAGGGACAGTCAGCATGGATTTCTTAACGGAAGGTCGTGTCTGACTAACGCAATTCAATTTTTCGAGGAGGTAACAAGGAGGGTCGATGAGGGTAGTGCCTTTGATGTAGTCTATATGGATTTTAGCAAGGCTTTTGATAAGGTCCCGCATGCCAGATTGGTCACGAAAGTAAAAGCCCATGGGATCCAAGGCAAAGTGGCAAGTTGGATCCAAAATTGGCTCAGAGGCAGGAAACAAAGGGTAATGGTCGAAGGGTGTTTTTGTGACCGGAAGGCTGTTTCCAGTGGGGTTCCGCAGGGCTCACAGAATCACAGAAACCCCACAGTGCAGATAGAGGCCATTTCGGCCCATCGAGCCTGCACCGACTCAGTACTGGGCCCTTTGCTTTTTCTGGTATATATCAATGATTTGGATTTGAATGTAGGAAGTATGATTAAGAAGTTTGCAGATGATACAAAAATTGGCCGTGTGGTTAATAATGAAACAGAATGCTGTAGACTGCAGGAAGATATCAATGGACTCGTCTAGTGGGCAGAACAGTGGCAAATGGAATTCAGTTGGAATACACAATAAATGGTAGGACACTGAGAAATGCAGAGGATCAGCGGGACCTTGGAGTGCATGTCCACAGATCCCTGAAGGTAGCAGGACAGGTAGATAAAGTGGTTAAGCAGGCATACGGGATACTTGCCTTTATTAGCCGAGGCGTAGAATATAAGAGCGGGGAGGTTATGCTTCAACTGTATAAAACACTAGTTAGGCCGCAGCTAGAGTGCCGCGTGCAGTTCTGGTCACCACATTACAAGAAGGATGCGATTGCACGAGAGAAGGTGCAGAGGAGATTTCCGAGGATGTTGCCTGGGCTGGGGAATTTTAGTTATGAGGAAAGATTGGATAGGCTGGGGTTGTTTTCTTTGGAACACAGGAGGCTGAGGCGAGACCTAATTGAGGTGTGTAAAATTATGAGGGGCCGAGATAGAGTGGATAGGAAGGACCTATTTCCCTTAGCAGAAGGGTCAATAATAGATTTCAAGTAATTGGTAGGAGGTTTACAGGGAATTTGAGGAGACATTTTTTCACCCAGTGAATGGTGGGGGTCTGGAATGCACTGCCTGAAAGGGTGGTAGAGGCAGAAACCCTCATCACGTTTAAAAAGTACTTGGATATGCACTTGAACTGCCGTAACCTACAAGGCTACGGACCAAGTGCTGTAAAGTGGGATTTGGGTGGATTGCTCTTTGTCGGCTGGCACGGACAAGATGGGCCAAATGGCCTCCTTCTGTGCTGTAAATTTCTATGATTCTGCCTGATCATGTGACATCTGCCCACACGACTTCTACAAATGTTATTACATTGTAGCCAGGATTGTTTAGTTTCCAATTCCGCCCATTTTGAAGCCAGGTCTCCGTTATGGCTACTATTGCATAACCCCATGTGGCAACTTGCGCCTGCAACTCGTCAATCTTATTTGTAACACTCCTCGCATTAACACACATGCATTTCAACAGCATGCTAGTTGGCTTTGCTTTTTTCCTGAATTTAACTGCTGCTCTTTCTACATTCTTCTTTGTTCTGTTGCTGTTTGTCCCTCCGAGTTTTCTATGCACCTTGTCTCTCCTCTCTGCTGCTGTGTCCTGGTGGCCCTCCGCCAGTGTGTGTATTTTGGCTATCTTATTTTCTTCTTCTGCTTATTTCGGCCCTGTGTCTGGAGCCCCTTGCATTTGTGTAGCAGCAGGAGAATGTGCAGCGAAGAAATGGTCAAAGGAAAGCGAGAGAGAGAGACAGAGAGAGAGAGAGCAGCAAAAAGGATGTTGATTGATTAAGAGCAGTGTGTGCGCGTGTGTGTGCAAAACGTTGAGCAGCCTGTGGCGGCAGCAAAAGCCTACTGCACCCGGTATTCCCAGGCGGTCTCCCATCCAAGTACTAACCAGGCCTGACTCTGCTTAGCTTCCGAGATCAGACGAGATCGGGCACATTCAGACTAGTATGGCCGTAGGCATATGCTAGCTGGCTTTCTCTTTACTTAAAGCTGTCGCCCATTTTTTTCTCTTCTACGCATTCATACAAGTATTCAACACTCAATTTACATTTACAAATTTTACTCCTCCCGCAACCCCCCACCCCCCCTCCACCTCTTCTTGCTGCTCTGCCTCCCACACAAACAAACTACAAGCCCAACCCTTCATTGCCTTCTATTCAAATATTACATCAAATAAACATGCTCAAACACCAAGTCTTAAGGGCTGTAGCATCTTTCAAACTGGACAAATACCCAGGCCCGCATCAAATCTATCCCACACTCTTAAGAGAAGTAAGACACCAAATAGCACAGGCTCTCACCATCATTTTACAATCCTCTCTGGCTACAGGTGTGGTGCCCGACCACTGGAGGACTGCTAACGTGCTACCGTTCTTTCAAAAGGGAGAGAGGGATAGACCGCATAATTACAGGCCAGTCAGCCTAACCTCGGTGGTGGGAAAATTATTGGAAAAAGTTCTGAGGGACAGGAGAAATCTTCATTTAGAAAGACACGGATTAATCAGGGACAGTCAGCATGGATTTCTTAACGGAAGGTCGTGTCTGACTAACGCAATTCAATTTTTCGAGGAGGTAACAAGGAGGGTCGATGAGGGTAGTGCCTTTGATGTAGTCTATATGGATTTTAGCAAGGCTTTTGATAAGGTCCCGCATGCCAGATTGGTCACGAAAGTAAAAGCCCATGGGATCCAAGGCAAAGTGGCAAGTTGGATCCAAAATTGGCTCAGAGGCAGGAAACAAAGGGTAATGGTCGAAGGGTGTTTTTGTGACCGGAAGGCTGTTTCCAGTGGGGTTCCGCAGGGCTCAGAGAATCACAGAAACCCCACAGTGCAGATAGAGGCCATTTCGGCCCATCGAGCCTGCACCGACTCAGTACTGGGCCCTTTGCTTTTTCTGGTATATATCAATGATTTGGATTTGAATGTAGGAAGTATGATTAAGAAGTTTGCAGATGATACAAAAATTGGCCGTGTGGTTAATAATGAAACAGAATGCTGTAGACTGCAGGAAGATATCAATGGACTCGTCTAGTGGGCAGAACAGTGGCAAATGGAATTCAGTTGGAATACACAATAAATGGTAGGACACTGAGAAATGCAGAGGATCAGCGGGACCTTGGAGTGCATGTCCACAGATCCCTGAAGGTAGCAGGACAGGTAGATAAAGTGGTTAAGCAGGCATACGGGATACTTGCCTTTATTAGCCGAGGCGTAGAATATAAGAGCGGGGAGGTTATGCTTCAACTGTATAAAACACTAGTTAGGCCGCAGCTAGAGTGCCGCGTGCAGTTCTGGTCACCACATTACAAGAAGGATGCGATTGCACTAGAGAAGGTGCAGAGGAGATTTCCGAGGATGTTGCCTGGGCTGGGGAATTTTAGTTATGAGGAAAGATTGGATAGGCTGGGGTTGTTTTCTTTGGAACACAGGAGGCTGAGGCGAGACCTAATTGAGGTGTGTAAAATTATGAGGGGCCGAGATAGAGTGGATAGGAAGGACCTATTTCCCTTAGCAGAAGGGTCAATAATAGATTTCAAGTAATTGGTAGGAGGTTTACAGGGAATTTGAGGAGACATTTTTTCACCCAGTGAATGGTGGGGGTCTGGAATGCACTGCCTGAAAGGGTGGTAGAGGCAGAAACCCTCATCACGTTTAAAAAGTACTTGGATATGCACTTGAACTGCCGTAACCTACAAGGCTACGGACCAAGTGCTGTAAAGTGGGATTTGGGTGGATTGCTCTTTGTCGGCTGGCACGGACAAGATGGGCCGAATGGCCTCCTTCTGTGCTGTAAATTTCTATGATTCTGCCTGATCATGTGACATCTGCCCACACGACTTCTACAAATGTTATTACATTGTAGCCAGGATTGTTTAGTTTCCAATTCCGCCCATTTTGAAGCCAGGTCTCCGTTATAGCTACTATTGCATAACCCCATGTGGCAACTTGCGCCTGCAACTCGTCAATCTTATTTGTAACGCTCCTCGCATTAACACACATGCATTTCAACAGCATGCTAGTTGGCTTTGCTTTTTTCCTGAATTTAACTGCTGCTCTTTCTACATTCTTCTTTGTTCTGTTGCTGTTTGTCCCTCCGAGTTTTCTATGCACCTTGTCTCTCCTCTCTGCTGCTGTGTCCTGGTGGCCCTCCGCCAGTGTGTGTATTTTGGCTATCTTATTTTCTTCTTCTGCTTATTTCGGCCCTGTGTCTGGAGCCCCTTGCATTTGTGTAGCAGCAGGAGAATGTGCAGCGAAGAAATGGTCAAAGGAAAGCGAGAGAGAGAGACAGAGAGAGAGAGAGAGAGAGAGAGAGCAGCAAAAAGGATGTTGATTGATTAAGAGCAGTGTGTGCGCGTGTGTGTGCAAAACGTTGAGCAGCCTGTGGCGGCAGCAAAAGCCTACTGCACCCGGTATTCCCAGGCGGTCTCCCATCCAAGTACTAACCAGGCCTGACTCTGCTTAGTTTCACGAGATCAGACGAGATCGGGCGCATTCAGACTAGTATGGCCGTAGGCATATGCTAGCTGGCTTTCTCTTTACTTAAAGCTGTCGCCCATTTTTTTCTCTTCTACGCATTCATACAAGTATTCAACACTCAATTTACATTTACAAATTTTACTCCTCCCGCAACCCCCCACCCCCCCTCCACCTCTTCTTGCTGCTCTGCCTCCCACACAAACAAACTACAAGCCCAACCCTTCATTGCCTTCTATTCAAATATTACATCAAATAAACATGCTCAAACACCAAGTCTTAAGGGCTGTAGTATCTTTCAAACTGGACAAATACCCAGGCCCGCATCAAATCTATCCCACACTCTTAAGAGAAGTAAGACACCAAATAGCACAGGCTCTCACCATCATTTTACAATCCTCTCTGGCTACAGGTGTGGTGCCCGACCACTGGAGGACTGCTAACGTGCTACCGTTCTTTCAAAAGGGAGAGAGGGATAGACCGCATAATTACAGGCCAGTCAGCCTAACCTCGGTGGTGGGAAAATTATTGGAAAAAGTTCTGAGGGACAGGAGAAATCTTCATTTAGAAAGACACGGATTAATCAGGGACAGTCAGCATGGATTTCTTAACGGAAGGTCGTGTCTGACTAACGCAATTCAATTTTTCGAGGAGGTAACAAGGAGGGTCGATGAGGGTAGTGCCTTTGATGTAGTCTATATGGATTTTAGCAAGGCTTTTGATAAGGTCCCGCATGCCAGATTGGTCACGAAAGTAAAAGCCCATGGGATCCAAGGCAAAGTGGCAAGTTGGATCCAAAATTGGCTCAGAGGCAGGAAACAAAGGGTAATGGTCGAAGGGTGTTTTTGTGACCGGAAGGCTGTTTCCAGTGGGGTTCCGCAGGGCTCACAGAATCACAGAAACCCCACAGTGCAGATAGAGGCCATTTCGGCCCATCGAGCCTGCACCGACTCAGTACTGGGCCCTTTGCTTTTTCTGGTATATATCAATGATTTGGATTTGAATGTAGGAAGTATGATTAAGAAGTTTGCAGATGATACAAAAATTGGCCGTGTGGTTAATAATGAAACAGAATGCTGTAGACTGCAGGAAGATATCAATGGACTCGTCTAGTGGGCAGAACAGTGGCAAATGGAATTCAGTTGGAATACACAATAAATGGTAGGACACTGAGAAATGCAGAGGATCAGCGGGACCTTGGAGTGCATGTCCACAGATCCCTGAAGGTAGCAGGACAGGTAGATAAAGTGGTTAAGCAGGCATACGGGATACTTGCCTTTATTAGCCGAGGCGTAGAATATAAGAGCGGGGAGGTTATGCTTCAACTGTATAAAACACTAGTTAGGCCGCAGCTAGAGTGCCGCGTGCAGTTCTGGTCACCACATTACAAGAAGGATGCGATTGCACTAGAGAAGGTGCAGAGGAGATTTCCGAGGATGTTGCCTGGGCTGGGGAATTTTAGTTATGAGGAAAGATTGGATAGGCTGGGGTTGTTTTCTTTGGAACACAGGAGGCTGAGGCGAGACCTAATTGAGGTGTGTAAAATTATGAGGGGCCGAGATAGAGTGGATAGGAAGGACCTATTTCCCTTAGCAGAAGGGTCAATAATAGATTTCAAGTAATTGGTAGGAGGTTTACAGGGAATTTGAGGAGACATTTTTTCACCCAGTGAATGGTGGGGGTCTGGAATGCACTGCCTGAAAGGGTGGTAGAGGCAGAAACCCTCATCACGTTTAAAAAGTACTTGGATATGCACTTGAACTGCCGTAACCTACAAGGCTACGGACCAAGTGCTGTAAAGTGGGATTTGGGTGGATTGCTCTTTGTCGGCTGGCACGGACAAGATGGGCCGAATGGCCTCCTTCTGTGCTGTAAATTTCTATGATTCTGCCTGATCATGTGACATCTGCCCACACGACTTCTACAAATGTTATTACATTGTAGCCAGGATTGTTTAGTTTCCAATTCCGCCCATTTTGAAGCCAGGTCTCCGTTATAGCTACTATTGCATAACCCCATGTGGCAACTTGCGCCTGCAACTTGTCAATCTTATTTGTAACGCTCCTCGCATTAACACACATGCATTTCAACAGCATGCTAGTTGGCTTTGCTTTTTTCCTGAATTTAACTGCTGCTCTTTCGACATTCTTCTTTGTTCTGTTGCTGTTTGTCCCTCCGAGTTTTCTATGCACCTTGTCTCTCCTCTCTGCTGCTGTGTCCTGGTGGCCCTCCGCCAGTGTGTGTATTTTGGCTATCTTATTTTCTTCTTCTGCTTATTTCGGCCCTGTGTCTGGAGCCCCTTGCATTTGTGTAGCAGCAGGAGAATGTGCAGCGAAGAAATGGTCAAAGGAAAGCGAGAGAGAGAGAGAGAGAGAGCAGCAAAAAGGATGTTGATTGATTAAGAGCAGTGTGTGCGCGTGTGTGTGCAAAACGTTGAGCAGCCTGTGGCGGCAGCAAAAGCCTACTGCACCTGGTATTCCCAGGCGGTCTCCCATCCAAGTACTAACCAGGCCTGACTCTGCTTAGCTTCCGAGATCAGACGAGATCGGGCGCATTCAGACTAGTATGGCCGTAGGCATATGCTAGCTGGCTTTCTCTTTACTTAAAGCTGTCGCCCATTTTTTTCTCTTCTACGCATTCATACAAGTATTCAACACTCAATTTACATTTACAAATTTTACTCCTCCCGCAACCCCCCACCCCCCCTCCACCTCTTCTTGCTGCTCTGCCTCCCACACAAACAAACTACAAGCCCAACCCTTCATTGCCTTCTATTCAAATATTACATCAAATAAACATGCTCAAACACCAAGTCTTAAGGGCTGTAGCATCTTTCAAACTGGACAAATACCCAGGCCCGCATCAAATCTATCCCACACTCTTAAGAGAAGTAAGACACCAAATAGCACAGGCTCTCACCATCATTTTACAATCCTCTCTGGCTACAGGTGTGGTGCCCGACCACTGGAGGACTGCTAACGTGCTACCGTTCTTTCAAAAGGGAGAGAGGGATAGACCGCATAATTACAGGCCAGTCAGCCTAACCTCGGTGGTGGGAAAATTATTGGAAAAAGTTCTGAGGGACAGGAGAAATCTTCATTTAGAAAGACACGGATTAATCAGGGACAGTCAGCATGGATTTCTTAACGGAAGGTCGTGTCTGACTAACGCAATTCAATTTTTCGAGGAGGTAACAAGGAGGGTCGATGAGGGTAGTGCCTTTGATGTAGTCTATATGGATTTTAGCAAGGCTTTTGATAAGGTCCCGCATGCCAGATTGGTCACGAAAGTAAAAGCCCATGGGATCCAAGGCAAAGTGGCAAGTTGGATCCAAAATTGGCTCAGAGGCAGGAAACAAAGGGTAATGGTCGAAGGGTGTTTTTGTGACCGGAAGGCTGTTTCCAGTGGGGTTCCGCAGGGCTCACAGAATCACAGAAACCCCACAGTGCAGATAGAGGCCATTTCGGCCCATCGAGCCTGCACCGACTCAGTACTGGGCCCTTTGCTTTTTCTGGTATATATCAATGATTTGGATTTGAATGTAGGAAGTATGATTAAGAAGTTTGCAGATGATACAAAAATTGGCCGTGTGGTTAATAATGAAACAGAATGCTGTAGACTGCAGGAAGATATCAATGGACTCGTCTAGTGGGCAGAACAGTGGCAAATGGAATTCAGTTGGAATACACAATAAATGGTAGGACACTGAGAAATGCAGAGGATCAGCGGGACCTTGGAGTGCATGTCCACAGATCCCTGAAGGTAGCAGGACAGGTAGATAAAGTGGTTAAGCAGGCATACGGGATACTTGCCTTTATTAGCCGAGGCGTAGAATATAAGAGCGGGGAGGTTATGCTTCAACTGTATAAAACACTAGTTAGGCCGCAGCTAGAGTGCCGCGTGCAGTTCTGGTCACCACATTACAAGAAGGATGCGATTGCACTAGAGAAGGTGCAGAGGAGATTTCCGAGGATGTTGCCTGGGCTGGGGAATTTTAGCTATGAGGAAAGATTGGATAGGCTGGGGTTGTTTTCTTTGGAATACAGGAGGCTGAGGCGAGACCTAATTGAGGTGTGTAAAATTATGAGGGGCCGAGATAGAGTGGATAGGAAGGACCTATTTCCCTTAGCAGAAGGGTCAATAATAGATTTCAAGTAATTGGTAGGAGGTTTACAGGGAATTTGAGGAGACATTTTTTCACCCAGTGAATGGTGGGGGTCTGGAATGCACTGCCTGAAAGGGTGGTAGAGGCAGAAACCCTCATCACGTTTAAAAAGTACTTGGATATGCACTTGAACTGCCGTAACCTACAAGGCTACGGACCAAGTGCTGTAAAGTGGGATTTGGGTGGATTGCTCTTTGTCGGCTGGCACGGACAAGATGGGCCGAATGGCCTCCTTCTGTGCTGTAAATTTCTATGATTCTGCCTGATCATGTGACATCTGCCCACACGACTTCTACAAATGTTATTACATTGTAGCCAGGATTGTTTAGTTTCCAATTCCGCCCATTTTGAAGCCAGGTCTCCGTTATAGCTACTATTGCATAACCCCATGTGGCAACTTGCGCCTGCAACTCGTCAATCTTATTTGTAACGCTCCTCGCATTAACACACATGCATTTCAACAGCATGCTAGTTGGCTTTGCTTTTTTCCTGAATTTAACTGCTGCTCTTTCTACATTCTTCTTTGTTCTGTTGCTGTTTGTCCCTCCGAGTTTTCTATGCACCTTGTCTCTCCTCTCTGCTGCTGTGTCCTGGTGGCCCTCCGCCAGTGTGTGTATTTTGGCTATCTTATTTTCTTCTTCTGCTTATTTCGGCCCTGTGTCTGGAGCCCCTTGCATTTGTGTAGCAGCAGGAGAATGTGCAGCGAAGAAATGGTCAAAGGAAAGCGAGAGAGAGAGACAGAGAGAGAGAGAGAGAGAGAGAGAGCAGCAAAAAGGATGTTGATTGATTAAGAGCAGTGTGTGCGCGTGTGTGTGCAAAACGTTGAGCAGCCTGTGGCGGCAGCAAAAGCCTACTGCACCCGGTATTCCCAGGCGGTCTCCCATCCAAGTACTAACCAGGCCTGACTCTGCTTAGTTTCACGAGATCAGACGAGATCGGGCGCATTCAGACTAGTATGGCCGTAGGCATATGCTAGCTGGCTTTCTCTTTACTTAAAGCTGTCGCCCATTTTTTTCTCTTCTACGCATTCATACAAGTATTCAACACTCAATTTACATTTACAAATTTTACTCCTCCCGCAACCCCCCACCCCCCCTCCACCTCTTCTTGCTGCTCTGCCTCCCACACAAACAAACTACAAGCCCAACCCTTCATTGCCTTCTATTCAAATATTACATCAAATAAACATGCTCAAACACCAAGTCTTAAGGGCTGTAGTATCTTTCAAACTGGACAAATACCCAGGCCCGCATCAAATCTATCCCACACTCTTAAGAGAAGTAAGACACCAAATAGCACAGGCTCTCACCATCATTTTACAATCCTCTCTGGCTACAGGTGTGGTGCCCGACCACTGGAGGACTGCTAACGTGCTACCGTTCTTTCAAAAGGGAGAGAGGGATAGACCGCATAATTACAGGCCAGTCAGCCTAACCTCGGTGGTGGGAAAATTATTGGAAAAAGTTCTGAGGGACAGGAGAAATCTTCATTTAGAAAGACACGGATTAATCAGGGACAGTCAGCATGGATTTCTTAACGGAAGGTCGTGTCTGACTAACGCAATTCAATTTTTCGAGGAGGTAACAAGGAGGGTCGATGAGGGTAGTGCCTTTGATGTAGTCTATATGGATTTTAGCAAGGCTTTTGATAAGGTCCCGCATGCCAGATTGGTCACGAAAGTAAAAGCCCATGGGATCCAAGGCAAAGTGGCAAGTTGGATCCAAAATTGGCTCAGAGGCAGGAAACAAAGGGTAATGGTCGAAGGGTGTTTTTGTGACCGGAAGGCTGTTTCCAGTGGGGTTCCGCAGGGCTCACAGAATCACAGAAACCCCACAGTGCAGATAGAGGCCATTTCGGCCCATCGAGCCTGCACCGACTCAGTACTGGGCCCTTTGCTTTTTCTGGTATATATCAATGATTTGGATTTGAATGTAGGAAGTATGATTAAGAAGTTTGCAGATGATACAAAAATTGGCCGTGTGGTTAATAATGAAACAGAATGCTGTAGACTGCAGGAAGATATCAATGGACTCGTCTAGTGGGCAGAACAGTGGCAAATGGAATTCAGTTGGAATACACAATAAATGGTAGGACACTGAGAAATGCAGAGGATCAGCGGGACCTTGGAGTGCATGTCCACAGATCCCTGAAGGTAGCAGGACAGGTAGATAAAGTGGTTAAGCAGGCAT
This sequence comes from Somniosus microcephalus, assembly GCF_052327205.1. Lineage (NCBI taxonomy): Eukaryota > Metazoa > Chordata > Chondrichthyes > Squaliformes > Somniosidae > Somniosus > Somniosus microcephalus. Next base: position 23,120,648 of record NC_141005.1, read on the forward strand.
ACGGGATACTTGCCTTTATTAGCCGAGGCGTAGAATATAAGAGCGGGGAGGTTATGCTTCAACTGTATAAAACACTAGTTAGGCCGCAGCTAGAGTGCCGCGTGCAGTTCTGGTCACCACATTACAAGAAGGATGCGATTGCACTAGAGAAGGTGCAGAGGAGATTTCCGAGGATGTTGCCTGGGCTGGGGAATTTTAGTTATGAGGAAAGATTGGATAGGCTGGGGTTGTTTTCTTTGGAACACAGGAGGCTGAGGCGAGACCTAATTGAGGTGTGTAAAATTATGAGGGGCCGAGATAGAGTGGATAGGAAGGACCTATTTCCCTTAGCAGAAGGGTCAATAATAGATTTCAAGTAATTGGTAGGAGGTTTACAGGGAATTTGAGGAGACATTTTTTCACCCAGTGAATGGTGGGGGTCTGGAATGCACTGCCTGAAAGGGTGGTAGAGGCAGAAACCCTCATCACGTTTAAAAAGTACTTGGATATGCACTTGAACTGCCGTAACCTACAAGGCTACGGACCAAGTGCTGTAAAGTGGGATTTGGGTGGATTGCTCTTTGTCGGCTGGCACGGACAAGATGGGCCGAATGGCCTCCTTCTGTGCTGTAAATTTCTATGATTCTGCCTGATCATGTGACATCTGCCCACACGACTTCTACAAATGTTATTACATTGTAGCCAGGATTGTTTAGTTTCCAATTCCGCCCATTTTGAAGCCAGGTCTCCGTTATAGCTACTATTGCATAACCCCATGTGGCAACTTGCGCCTGCAACTTGTCAATCTTATTTGTAACGCTCCTCGCATTAACACACATGCATTTCAACAGCATGCTAGTTGGCTTTGCTTTTTTCCTGAATTTAACTGCTGCTCTTTCGACATTCTTCTTTGTTCTGTTGCTGTTTGTCCCTCCGAGTTTTCTATGCACCTTGTCTCTCCTCTCTGCTGCTGTGTCCTGGTGGCCCTCCGCCAGTGTGTGTATTTTGGCTATCTTATTTTCTTCTTCTGCTTATTTCGGCCCTGTGTCTGGAGCCCCTTGCATTTGTGTAGCAGCAGGAGAATGTGCAGCGAAGAAATGGTCAAAGGAAAGCGAGAGAGAGAGAGAGAGAGAGCAGCAAAAAGGATGTTGATTGATTAAGAGCAGTGTGTGCGCGTGTGTGTGCAAAACGTTGAGCAGCCTGTGGCGGCAGCAAAAGCCTACTGCACCTGGTATTCCCAGGCGGTCTCCCATCCAAGTACTAACCAGGCCTGACTCTGCTTAGCTTCCGAGATCAGACGAGATCGGGCGCATTCAGACTAGTATGGCCGTAGGCATATGCTAGCTGGCTTTCTCTTTACTTAAAGCTGTCGCCCATTTTTTTCTCTTCTACGCATTCATACAAGTATTCAACACTCAATTTACATTTACAAATTTTACTCCTCCCGCAACCCCCCACCCCCCCTCCACCTCTTCTTGCTGCTCTGCCTCCCACACAAACAAACTACAAGCCCAACCCTTCATTGCCTTCTATTCAAATATTACATCAAATAAACATGCTCAAACACCAAGTCTTAAGGGCTGTAGCATCTTTCAAACTGGACAAATACCCAGGCCCGCATCAAATCTATCCCACACTCTTAAGAGAAGTAAGACACCAAATAGCACAGGCTCTCACCATCATTTTACAATCCTCTCTGGCTACAGGTGTGGTGCCCGACCACTGGAGGACTGCTAACGTGCTACCGTTCTTTCAAAAGGGAGAGAGGGATAGACCGCATAATTACAGGCCAGTCAGCCTAACCTCGGTGGTGGGAAAATTATTGGAAAAAGTTCTGAGGGACAGGAGAAATCTTCATTTAGAAAGACACGGATTAATCAGGGACAGTCAGCATGGATTTCTTAACGGAAGGTCGTGTCTGACTAACGCAATTCAATTTTTCGAGGAGGTAACAAGGAGGGTCGATGAGGGTAGTGCCTTTGATGTAGTCTATATGGATTTTAGCAAGGCTTTTGATAAGGTCCCGCATGCCAGATTGGTCACGAAAGTAAAAGCCCATGGGATCCAAGGCAAAGTGGCAAGTTGGATCCAAAATTGGCTCAGAGGCAGGAAACAAAGGGTAATGGTCGAAGGGTGTTTTTGTGACCGGAAGGCTGTTTCCAGTGGGGTTCCGCAGGGCTCACAGAATCACAGAAACCCCACAGTGCAGATAGAGGCCATTTCGGCCCATCGAGCCTGCACCGACTCAGTACTGGGCCCTTTGCTTTTTCTGGTATATATCAATGATTTGGATTTGAATGTAGGAAGTATGATTAAGAAGTTTGCAGATGATACAAAAATTGGCCGTGTGGTTAATAATGAAACAGAATGCTGTAGACTGCAGGAAGATATCAATGGACTCGTCTAGTGGGCAGAACAGTGGCAAATGGAATTCAGTTGGAATACACAATAAATGGTAGGACACTGAGAAATGCAGAGGATCAGCGGGACCTTGGAGTGCATGTCCACAGATCCCTGAAGGTAGCAGGACAGGTAGATAAAGTGGTTAAGCAGGCATACGGGATACTTGCCTTTATTAGCCGAGGCGTAGAATATAAGAGCGGGGAGGTTATGCTTCAACTGTATAAAACACTAGTTAGGCCGCAGCTAGAGTGCCGCGTGCAGTTCTGGTCACCACATTACAAGAAGGATGCGATTGCACTAGAGAAGGTGCAGAGGAGATTTCCGAGGATGTTGCCTGGGCTGGGGAATTTTAGCTATGAGGAAAGATTGGATAGGCTGGGGTTGTTTTCTTTGGAATACAGGAGGCTGAGGCGAGACCTAATTGAGGTGTGTAAAATTATGAGGGGCCGAGATAGAGTGGATAGGAAGGACCTATTTCCCTTAGCAGAAGGGTCAATAATAGATTTCAAGTAATTGGTAGGAGGTTTACAGGGAATTTGAGGAGACATTTTTTCACCCAGTGAATGGTGGGGGTCTGGAATGCACTGCCTGAAAGGGTGGTAGAGGCAGAAACCCTCATCACGTTTAAAAAGTACTTGGATATGCACTTGAACTGCCGTAACCTACAAGGCTACGGACCAAGTGCTGTAAAGTGGGATTTGGGTGGATTGCTCTTTGTCGGCTGGCACGGACAAGATGGGCCGAATGGCCTCCTTCTGTGCTGTAAATTTCTATGATTCTGCCTGATCATGTGACATCTGCCCACACGACTTCTACAAATGTTATTACATTGTAGCCAGGATTGTTTAGTTTCCAATTCCGCCCATTTTGAAGCCAGGTCTCCGTTATGGCTACTATTGCATAACCCCATGTGGCAACTTGCGCCTGCAACTCGTCAATCTTATTTGTAACGCTCCTCGCATTAACACACATGCATTTCAACAGCATGCTAGTTGGCTTTGCTTTTTTCCTGAATTTAACTGCTGCTCTTTCTACATTCTTCTTTGTTCTGTTGCTGTTTGTCCCTCCGAGTTTTCTATGCACCTTGTCTCTCCTCTCTGCTGCTGTGTCCTGGTGGCCCTCCGCCAGTGTGTGTATTTTGGCTATCTTATTTTCTTCTTCTGCTTATTTCGGCCCTGTGTCTGGAGCCCCTTGCATTTGTGTAGCAGCAGGAGAATGTGCAGCGAAGAAATGGTCAAAGGAAAGCGAGAGAGAGAGACAGAGAGAGAGAGAGAGAGAGCAGCAAAAAGGATGTTGATTGATTAAGAGCAGTGTGTGCGCGTGTGTGTGCAAAACGTTGAGCAGCCTGTGGCGGCAGCAAAAGCCTACTGCACCTGGTATTCCCAGGCGGTCTCCCATCCAAGTACTAACCAGGCCTGACTCTGCTTAGCTTCCGAGATCAGACGAGATCGGGCGCATTCAGACTAGTATGGCCGTAGGCATATGCTAGCTGGCTTTCTCTTTACTTAAAGCTGTCGCCCATTTTTTTCTCTTCTACGCATTCATACAAGTATTCAACACTCAATTTACATTTACAAATTTTACTCCTCCCGCAACCCCCCACCCCCCCTCCACCTCTTCTTGCTGCTCTGCCTCCCACACAAACAAACTACAAGCCCAACCCTTCATTGCCTTCTATTCAAATATTACATCAAATAAACATGCTCAAACACCAAGTCTTAAGGGCTGTAGCATCTTTCAAACTGGACAAATACCCAGGCCCGCATCAAATCTATCCCACACTCTTAAGAGAAGTAAGACACCAAATAGCACAGGCTCTCACCATCATTTTACAATCCTCTCTGGCTACAGGTGTGGTGCCCGACCACTGGAGGACTGCTAACGTGCTACCGCTCTTTCAAAAGGGAGAGAGGGATAGACCGCATAATTACAGGCCAGTCAGCCTAACCTCGGTGGTGGGAAAATTATTGGAAAAAGTTCTGAGGGACAGGAGAAATCTTCATTTAGAAAGACACGGATTAATCAGGGACAGTCAGCATGGATTTCTTAACGGAAGGTCGTGTCTGACTAACGCAATTCAATTTTTCGAGGAGGTAACAAGGAGGGTCGATGAGGGTAGTGCCTTTGATGTAGTCTATATGGATTTTAGCAAGGCTTTTGATAAGGTCCCGCATGCCAGATTGGTCACGAAAGTAAAAGCCCATGGGATCCAAGGCAAAGTGGCAAGTTGGATCCAAAATTGGCTCAGAGGCAGGAAACAAAGGGTAATGGTCGAAGGGTGTTTTTGTGACCGGAAGGCTGTTTCCAGTGGGGTTCCGCAGGGCTCACAGAATCACAGAAACCCCACAGTGCAGATAGAGGCCATTTCGGCCCATCGAGCCTGCACCGACTCAGTACTGGGCCCTTTGCTTTTTCTGGTATATATCAATGATTTGGATTTGAATGTAGGAAGTATGATTAAGAAGTTTGCAGATGATACAAAAATTGGCCGTGTGGTTAATAATGAAACAGAATGCTGTAGACTGCAGGAAGATATCAATGGACTCGTCTAGTGGGCAGAACAGTGGCAAATGGAATTCAGTTGGAATACACAATAAATGGTAGGACACTGAGAAATGCAGAGGATCAGCGGGACCTTGGAGTGCATGTCCACAGATCCCTGAAGGTAGCAGGACAGGTAGATAAAGTGGTTAAGCAGGCATACGGGATACTTGCCTTTATTAGCCGAGGCGTAGAATATAAGAGCGGGGAGGTTATGCTTCAACTGTATAAAACACTAGTTAGGCCGCAGCTAGAGTGCCGCGTGCAGTTCTGGTCACCACATTACAAGAAGGATGCGATTGCACTAGAGAAGGTGCAGAGGAGATTTCCGAGGATGTTGCCTGGGCTGGGGAATTTTAGTTATGAGGAAAGATTGGATAGGCTGGGGTTGTTTTCTTTGGAACACAGGAGGCTGAGGCGAGACCTAATTGAGGTGTGTAAAATTATGAGGGGCCGAGATAGAGTGGATAGGAAGGACCTATTTCCCTTAGCAGAAGGGTCAATAATAGATTTCAAGTAATTGGTAGGAGGTTTACAGGGAATTTGAGGAGACATTTTTTCACCCAGTGAATGGTGGGGGTCTGGAATGCACTGCCTGAAAGGGTGGTAGAGGCAGAAACCCTCATCACGTTTAAAAAGTACTTGGATATGCACTTGAACTGCCGTAACCTACAAGGCTACGGACCAAGTGCTGTAAAGTGGGATTTGGGTGGATTGCTCTTTGTCGGCTGGCACGGACAAGATGGGCCGAATGGCCTCCTTCTGTGCTGTAAATTTCTATGATTCTGCCTGATCATGTGACATCTGCCCACACGACTTCTACAAATGTTATTACATTGTAGCCAGGATTGTTTAGTTTCCAATTCCGCCCATTTTGAAGCCAGGTCTCCGTTATGGCTACTATTGCATAACCCCATGTGGCAACTTGCGCCTGCAACTCGTCAATCTTATTTGTAACACTCCTCGCATTAACACACATGCATTTCAACAGCATGCTAGTTGGCTTTGCTTTTTTCCTGAATTTAACTGCTGCTCTTTCTACATTCTTCTTTGTTCTGTTGCTGTTTGTCCCTCCGAGTTTTCTATGCACCTTGTCTCTCCTCTCTGCTGCTGTGTCCTGGTGGCCCTCCGCCAGTGTGTGTATTTTGGCTATCTTATTTTCTTCTTCTGCTTATTTTGGCCCTGTGTCTGGAGCCCCTTGCATTTGTGTAGCAGCAGGAGAATGTGCAGCGAAGAAATGGTCAAAGGAAAGCGAGAGAGAGAGAGAGAGAGAGAGCAGCAAAAAGGATGTTGATTGATTAAGAGCAGTGTGTGCGCGTGTGTGTGCAAAACGTTGAGCAGCCTGTAGCGGCAGCAAAAGCCTACTGCACCTGGTATTCCCAGGCGGTCTCCCATCCAAGTACTAACCAGGCCTGACTCTGCTTAGCTTCCGAGATCAGACGAGATCGGGCGCGTTCAGACTAGTATGGCCGTAGGCATATGCTGGCTGGCTTTCTCTTTACTTAAAGCTGTCGCCCATTTTTTTCTCTTCTACGCATTCATACAAGTATTCAACACTCAATTTACATTTACAAATTTTACTCCTCCCGCAACCCCCCACCCCCCCTCCACCTCTTCTTGCTGCTCTGCCTCCCACACAAACAAACTACAAGCCCAACCCTTCATTGCCTTCTATTCAAATATTACATCAAATAAACATGCTCAAACACCAAGTCTTAAGGGCTGTAGCATCTTTCAAACTGGACAAATACCCAGGCCCGCATCAAATCTATCCCACACTCTTAAGAGAAGTAAGACACCAAATAGCACAGGCTCTCACCATCATTTTACAATCCTCTCTGGCTACAGGTGTGGTGCCCGACCACTGGAGGACTGCTAACGTGCTACCGTTCTTTCAAAAGGGAGAGAGGGATAGACCGCATAATTACAGGCCAGTCAGCCTAACCTCGGTGGTGGGTAAATTATTGGAAAAAGTTCTGAGGGACAGGAGAAATCTTCATTTAGAAAGACACGGATTAATCAGGGACAGTCAGCATGGATTTCTTAACGGAAGGTCGTGTCTGACTAACGCAATTCAATTTTTCGAGGAGGTAACAAGGAGGGTCGATGAGGGTAGTGCCTTTGATGTAGTCTATATGGATTTTAGCAAGGCTTTTGATAAGGTCCCGCATGCCAGATTGGTCACGAAAGTAAAAGCCCATGGGATCCAAGGCAAAGTGGCAAGTTGGATCCAAAATTGGCTCAGAGGCAGGAAACAAAGGGTAATGGTCGAAGGGTGTTTTTGTGACCGGAAGGCTGTTTCCAGTGGGGTTCCGCAGGGCTCACAGAATCACAGAAACCCCACAGTGCAGATAGAGGCCATTTCGGCCCATCGAGCCTGCACCGACTCAGTACTGGGCCCTTTGCTTTTTCTGGTATATATCAATGATTTGGATTTGAATGTAGGAAGTATGATTAAGAAGTTTGCAGATGATACAAAAATTGGCCGTGTGGTTAATAATGAAACAGAATGCTGTAGACTGCAGGAAGATATCAATGGACTCGTCTAGTGGGCAGAACAGTGGCAAATGGAATTCAGTTGGAATACACAATAAATGGTAGGACACTGAGAAATGCAGAGGATCAGCGGGACCTTGGAGTGCATGTCCACAGATCCCTGAAGGTAGCAGGACAGGTAGATAAAGTGGTTAAGCAGGCATACGGGATACTTGCCTTTATTAGCCGAGGCGTAGAATATAAGAGCGGGGAGGTTATGCTTCAACTGTATAAAACACTAGTTAGGCCGCAGCTAGAGTGCCGCGTGCAGTTCTGGTCACCACATTACAAGAAGGATGCGATTGCACTAGAGAAGGTGCAGAGGAGATTTCCGAGGATGTTGCCTGGGCTGGGGAATTTTAGTTATGAGGAAAGATTGGATAGGCTGGGGTTGTTTTCTTTGGAACACAGGAGGCTGAGGCGAGACCTAATTGAGGTGTGTAAAATTATGAGGGGCCGAGATAGAGTGGATAGGAAGGACCTATTTCCCTTAGCAGAAGGGTCAATAATAGATTTCAAGTAATTGGTAGGAGGTTTACAGGGAATTTGAGGAGACATTTTTTCACCCAGTGAATGGTGGGGGTCTGGAATGCACTGCCTGAAAGGGTGGTAGAGGCAGAAACCCTCATCACGTTTAAAAAGTACTTGGATATGCACTTGAACTGCCGTAACCTACAAGGCTACGGACCAAGTGCTGTAAAGTGGGATTTGGGTGGATTGCTCTTTGTCGGCTGGCACGGACAAGATGGGCCGAATGGCCTCCTTCTGTGCTGTAAATTTCTATGATTCTGCCTGATCATGTGACATCTGCCCACACGACTTCTACAAATGTTATTACATTGTAGCCAGGATTGTTTAGTTTCCAATTCCGCCCATTTTGAAGCCAGGTCTCCGTTATGGCTACTATTGCATAACCCCATGTGGCAACTTGCGCCTGCAACTCGTCAATCTTATTTGTAACACTCCTCGCATTAACACACATGCATTTCAACAGCATGCTAGTTGGCTTTGCTTTTTTCCTGAATTTAACTGCTGCTCTTTCTACATTCTTCTTTGTTCTGTTGCTGTTTGTCCCTCCGAGTTTTCTATGCACCTTGTCTCTCCTCTCTGCTGCTGTGTCCTGGTGGCCCTCCGCCAGTGTGTGTATTTTGGCTATCTTATTTTCTTCTTCTGCTTATTTTGGCCCTGTGTCTGGAGCCCCTTGCATTTGTGTAGTAGCAGGAGAATGTGCAGCGAAGAAATGGTCAAAGGAAAGCGAGAGAGAGAGAGAGAGAGAGAGAGAGCAGCAAAAAGGATGTTGATTGATTAAGAGCAGTGTGTGCGCGTGTGTGTGCAAAACGTTGAGCAGCCTGTAGCGGCAGCAAAAGCCTACTGCACCTGGTATTCCCAGGCGGTCTCCCATCCAAGTACTAACCAGGCCTGACTCTGCTTAGCTTCCGAGATCAGACGAGATCGGGCGCGTTCAGACTAGTATGGCCGTAGGCATATGCTGGCTGGCTTTCTCTTTACTTAAAGCTGTCGCCCATTTTTTTCTCTTCTACGCATTCATACAAGTATTCAACACTCAATTTACATTTACAAATTTTACTCCTCCCGCAACCCCCCACCCCCCCTCCACCTCTTCTTGCTGCTCTGCCTCCCACACAAACAAACTACAAGCCCAACCCTTCATTGCCTTCTATTCAAATATTACATCAAATAAACATGCTCAAACACCAAGTCTTAAGGGCTGTAGCATCTTTCAAACTGGACAAATACCCAGGCCCGCATCAAATCTATCCCACACTCTTAAGAGAAGTAAGACACCAAATAGCACAGGCTCTCACCATCATTTTACAATCCTCTCTGGCTACAGGTGTGGTGCCCGACCACTGGAGGACTGCTAACGTGCTACCGTTCTTTCAAAAGGGAGAGAGGGATAGACCGCATAATTACAGGCCAGTCAGCCTAACCTCGGTGGTGGGTAAATTATTGGAAAAAGTTCTGAGGGACAGGAGAAATCTTCATTTAGAAAGACACGGATTAATCAGGGACAGTCAGCATGGATTTCTTAACGGAAGGTCGTGTCTGACTAACGCAATTCAATTTTTCGAGGAGGTAACAAGGAGGGTCGATGAGGGTAGTGCCTTTGATGTAGTCTATATGGATTTTAGCAAGGCTTTTGATAAGGTCCCGCATGCCAGATTGGTCACGAAAGTAAAAGCCCATGGGATCCAAGGCAAAGTGGCAAGTTGGATCCAAAATTGGCTCAGAGGCAGGAAACAAAGGGTAATGGTCGAAGGGTGTTTTTGTGACCGGAAGGCTGTTTCCAGTGGGGTTCCGCAGGGCTCACAGAATCACAGAAACCCCACAGTGCAGATAGAGGCCATTTCGGCCCATCGAGCCTGCACCGACTCAGTACTGGGCCCTTTGCTTTTTCTGGTATATATCAATGATTTGGATTTGAATGTAGGAAGTATGATTAAGAAGTTTGCAGATGATACAAAAATTGGCCGTGTGGTTAATAATGAAACAGAATGCTGTAGACTGCAGGAAGATAGCAATGGACTCGTCTAGTGGGCAGAACAGTGGCAAATGGAATTCAGTTGGAATACACAATAAATGGTAGGACACTGAGAAATGCAGAGGATCAGCGGGACCTTGGAGTGCATGTCCACAGATCCCTGAAGGTAGCAGGACAGGTAGATAAAGTGGTTAAGCAGGCATACGGGATACTTGCCTTTATTAGCCGAGGCGTAGAATATAAGAGCGGGGAGGTTATGCTTCAACTGTATAAAACACTAGTTAGGCCGCAGCTAGAGTGCCGCGTGCAGTTCTGGTCACCACATTACAAGAAGGATGCGATTGCACTAGAGAAGGTGCAGAGGAGATTTCCGAGGATGTTGCCTGGGCTGGGGAATTTTAGTTATGAGGAAAGATTGGATAGGCTGGGGTTGTTTTCTTTGGAACACAGGAGGCTGAGGCGAGACCTAATTGAGGTGTGTAAAATTATGAGGGGCCGAGATAGAGTGGATAGGAAGGACCTATTTCCCTTAGCAGAAGGGTCAATAATAGATTTCAAGTAATTGGTAGGAGGTTTACAGGGAATTTGAGGAGACATTTTTTCACCCAGTGAATGGTGGGGGTCTGGAATGCACTGCCTGAAAGGGTGGTAGAGGCAGAAACCCTCATCACGTTTAAAAAGTACTTGGATATGCACTTGAACTGCCGTAACCTACAAGGCTACGGACCAAGTGCTGTAAAGTGGGATTTGGGTGGATTGCTCTTTGTCGGCTGGCACGGACAAGATGGGCCGAATGGCCTCCTTCTGTGCTGTAAATTTCTATGATTCTGCCTGATCATGTGACATCTGCCCACACGACTTCTACAAATGTTATTACATTGTAGCCAGGATTGTTTAGTTTCCAATTCCGCCCATTTTGAAGCCAGGTCTCCGTTATGGCTACTATTGCATAACCCCATGTGGCAACTTGCGCCTGCAACTCGTCAATCTTATTTGTAACACTCCTCGCATTAACACACATGCATTTCAACAGCATGCTAGTTGGCTTTGCTTTTTTCCTGAATTTAACTGCTGCTCTTTCTACATTCTTCTTTGTTCTGTTGCTGTTTGTCCCTCCGAGTTTTCTATGCACCTTGTCTCTCCTCTCTGCTGCTGTGTCCTGGTGGCCCTCCGCCAGTGTGTGTATTTTGGCTATCTTATTTTCTTCTTCTGCTTATTTTGGCCCTGTGTCTGGAGCCCCTTGCATTTGTGTAGTAGCAGGAGAATGTGCAGCGAAGAAATGGTCAAAGGAAAGCGAGAGAGAGAGAGAGAGCAGCAAAAAGGATGTTGATTGATTAAGAGCAGTGTGTGCGCGTGTGTGTGCAAAACGTTGAGCAGCCTGTGGCGGCAGCAAAAGCCTACTGCACCTGGTATTCCCAGGCAGTCTCCCATCCAAGTACTAACCAGGCCTGACTCTGCTTAGCTTCCGAGATCAGACGAGATCGGGCGCATTCAGACTAGTATGGCCGTAGGCATATGCTAGCTGGCTTTCTCTTTACTTAAAGCTGTCGCCCATTTTTTTCTCTTCTACGCATTCATACAAGTATTCAACACTCAATTTACATTTACAAATTTTACTCCTCCCGCAACCCCCCACCCCCCCTCCACCTCTTCTTGCTGCTCTGCCTCCCACACAAACAAACTACAAGCCCAACCCTTCATTGCCTTCTATTCAAATATTACATCAAATAAACATGCTCAAACACCAAGTCTTAAGGGCTGTAGCATCTTTCAAACTGGACAAATACCCAGGCCCGCATCAAATCTATCCCACACTCTTAAGAGAAGTAAGACACCAAATAGCACAGGCTCTCACCATCATTTTACAATCCTCTCTGGCTACAGGTGTGGTGCCCGACCACTGGAGGACTGCTAACGTGCTACCGCTCTTTCAAAAGGGAGAGAGGGATAGACCGCATAATTACAGGCCAGTCAGCCTAACCTCGGTGGTGGGAAAATTATTGGAAAAAGTTCTGAGGGACAGGAGAAATCTTCATTTAGAAAGACACGGATTAATCAGGGACAGTCAGCATGGATTTCTTAACGGAAGGTCGTGTCTGACTAACGCAATTCAATTTTTCGAGGAGGTAACAAGGAGGGTCGATGAGGGTAGTGCCTTTGATGTAGTCTATATGGATTTTAGCAAGGCTTTTGATAAGGTCCCGCATGCCAGATTGGTCACGAAAGTAAAAGCCCATGGGATCCAAGGCAAAGTGGCAAGTTGGATCCAAAATTGGCTCAGAGGCAGGAAACAAAGGGTAATGGTCGGAAGGGTGTTTTTGTGACCGGAAGGCTGTTTCCAGTGGGGTTCCGCAGGGCTCACAGAATCACAGAAACCCCACAGTGCAGATAGAGGCCATTTCGGCCCATCGAGCCTGCACCGACTCAGTACTGGGCCCTTTGCTTTTTCTGGTATATATCAATGATTTGGATTTGAATGTAGGAAGTATGATTAAGAAGTTTGCAGATGATACAAAAATTGGCCGTGTGGTTAATAATGAAACAGAATGCTGTAGACTGCAGGAAGATATCAATGGACTCGTCTAGTGGGCAGAACAGTGGCAAATGGAATTCAGTTGGAATACACAATAAATGGTAGGACACTGAGAAATGCAGAGGATCAGCGGGACCTTGGAGTGCATGTCCACAGATCCCTGAAGGTAGCAGGACAGGTAGATAAAGTGGTTAAGCAGGCATACGGGATACTTGCCTTTATTAGCCGAGGCGTAGAATATAAGAGCGGGGAGGTTATGCTTCAACTGTATAAAACACTAGTTAGGCCGCAGCTAGAGTGCCGCGTGCAGTTCTGGTCACCACATTACAAGAAGGATGCGATTGCACTAGAGAAGGTGCAGAGGAGATTTCCGAGGATGTTGCCTGGGCTGGGGAATTTTAGTTATGAGGAAAGATTGGATAGGCTGGGGTTGTTTTCTTTGGAACACAGGAGGCTGAGGTGAGACCTAATTGAGGTGTGTAAAATTATGAGGGGCCGAGATAGAGTGGATAGGAAGGACCTATTTCCCTTAGCAGAAGGGTCAATAATAGATTTCAAGTAATTGGTAGGAGGTTTACAGGGAATTTGAGGAGACATTTTTTCACCCAGTGAATGGTGGGGGTCTGGAATGCACTGCCTGAAAGGGTGGTAGAGGCAGAAACCCTCATCACGTTTAAAAAGTACTTGGATATGCACTTGAACTGCCGTAACCTACAAGGCTACGGACCAAGTGCTGTAAAGTGGGATTTGGGTGGATTGCTCTTTGTCGGCTGGCACGGACAAGATGGGCCGAATGGCCTCCTTCTGTGCTGTAAATTTCTATGATTCTGCCTGATCATGTGACATCTGCCCACACGACTTCTACAAATGTTATTACATTGTAGCCAGGATTGTTTAGTTTCCAATTCCGCCCATTTTGAAGCCAGGTCTCCGTTATGGCTACTATTGCATAACCCCATGTGGCAACTTGCGCCTGCAACTCGTCAATCTTATTTGTAACGCTCCTCGCATTAACACACATGCATTTCAACAGCATGCTAGTTGGCTTTGCTTTTTTCCTGAATTTAACTGCTGCTCTTTCTACATTCTTCTTTGTTCTGTTGCTGTTTGTCCCTCCGAGTTTTCTATGCACCTTGTCTCTCCTCTCTGCTGCTGTGTCCTGGTGGCCCTCCGCCAGTGTGTGTATTTTGGCTATCTTATTTTCTTCTTCTGCTTATTTCGGCCCTGTGTCTGGAGCCCCTTGCATTTGTGTAGCAGCAGGAGAATGTGCAGCGAAGAAATGGTCAAAGGAAAGCGAGAGAGAGAGAGAGAGAGAGAGAGAGCAGCAAAAAGGATGTTGATTGATTAAGAGCAGTGTGTGCGCGTGTGTGTGCAAAACGTTGAGCAGCCTGTAGCGGCAGCAAAAGCCTACTGCACCTGGTATTCCCAGGCGGTCTCCCATCCAAGTACTAACCAGGCCTGACTCTGCTTAGCTTCCGAGATCAGACGAGATCGGGCGCGTTCAGACTAGTATGGCCGTAGGCATATGCTGGCTGGCTTTCTCTTTACTTAAAGCTGTCGCCCATTTTTTTCTCTTCTACGCATTCATACAAGTATTCAACACTCAATTTACATTTACAAATTTTACTCCTCCCGCAACCCCCCACCCCCCCTCCACCTCTTCTTGCTGCTCTGCCTCCCACACAAACAAACTACAAGCCCAACCCTTCATTGCCTTCTATTCAAATATTACATCAAATAAACATGCTCAAACACCAAGTCTTAAGGGCTGTAGCATCTTTCAAACTGGACAAATACCCAGGCCCGCATCAAATCTATCCCACACTCTTAAGAGAAGTAAGACACCAAATAGCACAGGCTCTCACCATCATTTTACAATCCTCTCTGGCTACAGGTGTGGTGCCCGACCACTGGAGGACTGCTAACGTGCTACCGCTCTTTCAAAAGGGAGAGAGGGATAGACCGCATAATTACAGGACAGTCAGCCTAACCTCGGTGGTGGGAAAATTATAGGAAAAAGTTCTGAGGGACAGGAGAAATCTTCATTTAGAAAGACACGGATTAATCAGGGACAGTCAGCATGGATTTCTTAACGGAAGGTCGTGTCTGACTAACGCAATTCAATTTTTCGAGGAGGTAACAAGGAGGGTCGATGAGGGTAGTGCCTTTGATGTAGTCTATATGGATTTTAGCAAGGCTTTTGATAAGGTCCCGCATGCCAGATTGGTCACGAAAGTAAAAGCCCATGGGATCCAAGGCAAAGTGGCAAGTTGGATCCAAAATTGGCTCAGAGGCAGGAAACAAAGGGTAATGGTCGGAAGGGTGTTTTTGTGACCGGAAGGCTGTTTCCAGTGGGGTTCCGCAGGGCTCACAGAATCACAGAAACCCCACAGTGCAGATAGAGGCCATTTCGGCCCATCGAGCCTGCACCGACTCAGTACTGGGCCCTTTGCTTTTTCTGGTATATATCAATGATTTGGATTTGAATGTAGGAAGTATGATTAAGAAGTTTGCAGATGATACAAAAATTGGCCGTGTGGTTAATAATGAAACAGAATGCTGTAGACTGCAGGAAGATATCAATGGACTCGTCTAGTGGGCAGAACAGTGGCAAATGGAATTCAGTTGGAATACACAATAAATGGTAGGACACTGAGAAATGCAGAGGATCAGCGGGACCTTGGAGTGCATGTCCACAGATCCCTGAAGGTAGCAGGACAGGTAGATAAAGTGGTTAAGCAGGCATACGGGATACTTGCCTTTATTAGCCGAGGCGTAGAATATAAGAGCGGGGAGGTTATGCTTCAACTGTATAAAACACTAGTTAGGCCGCAGCTAGAGTGCCGCGTGCAGTTCTGGTCACCACATTACAAGAAGGATGCGATTGCACTAGAGAAGGTGCAGAGGAGATTTCCGAGGATGTTGCCTGGGCTGGGGAATTTTAGTTATGAGGAAAGATTGGATAGGCTGGGGTTGTTTTCTTTGGAACACAGGAGGCTGAGGCGAGACCTAATTGAGGTGTGTAAAATTATGAGGGGCCGAGATAGAGTGGATAGGAAGGACCTATTTCCCTTAGCAGAAGGGTCAATAATAGATTTCAAGTAATTGGTAGGAGGTTTACAGGGAATTTGAGGAGACATTTTTTCACCCAGTGAATGGTGGGGGTCTGGAATGCACTGCCTGAAAGGGTGGTAGAGGCAGAAACCCTCATCACGTTTAAAAAGTACTTGGATATGCACTTGAACTGCCGTAACCTACAAGGCTACGGACCAAGTGCTGTAAAGTGGGATTTGGGTGGATTGCTCTTTGTCGGCTGGCACGGACAAGATGGGCCGAATGGCCTCCTTCTGTGCTGTAAATTTCTATGATTCTGCCTGATCATGTGACATCTGCCCACACGACTTCTACAAATGTTATTACATTGTAGCCAGGATTGTTTAGTTTCCAATTCCGCCCATTTTGAAGCCAGGTCTCCGTTATGGCTACTATTGCATAACCCCATGTGGCAACTTGCGCCTGCAACTCGTCAATCTTATTTGTAACACTCCTCGCATTAACACACATGCATTTCAACAGCATGCTAGTTGGCTTTGCTTTTTTCCTGAATTTAACTGCTGCTCTTTCTACATTCTTCTTTGTTCTGTTGCTGTTTGTCCCTCCGAGTTTTCTATGCACCTTGTCTCTCCTCTCTGCTGCTGTGTCCTGGTGGCCCTCCGCCAGTGTGTGTATTTTGGCTATCTTATTTTCTTCTTCTGCTTATTTTGGCCCTGTGTCTGGAGCCCCTTGCATTTGTGTAGCAGCAGGAGAATGTGCAGCGAAGAAATGGTCAAAGGAAAGCGAGAGAGAGAGAGAGAGCAGCAAAAAGGATGTTGATTGATTAAGAGCAGTGTGTGCGCGTGTGTGTGCAAAACGTTGAGCAGCCTGTGGCGGCAGCAAAAGCCTACTGCACCTGGTATTCCCAGGCAGTCTCCCATCCAAGTACTAACCAGGCCTGACTCTGCTTAGCTTCCGAGATCAGATGAGATCGGGCGCATTCAGACTAGTATGGCCGTAGGCATATGCTAGCTGGCTTTCTCTTTACTTAAAGCTGTCGCCCATTTTTTTCTCTTCTACACATTCATACAAGTATTCAACACTCAATTTACATTTACAAATTTTACTCCTCCCGCAACCCCCCACCCCCCCTCCACCTCTTCTTGCTGCTCTGCCTCCCACACAAACAAACTACAAGCCCAACCCTTCATTGCCTTCTATTCAAATATTACATCAAATAAACATGCTCAAACACCAAGTCTTAAGGGCTGTAGCATCTTTCAAACTGGACAAATACCCAGGCCCGCATCAAATCTATCCCACACTCTTAAGAGAAGTAAGACACCAAATAGCACAGGCTCTCACCATCATTTTACAATCCTCTCTGGCTACAGGTGTGGTGCCCGACCACTGGAGGACTGCTAACGTGCTACCGCTCTTTCAAAAGGGAGAGAGGGATAGACCGCATAATTACAGGCCAGTCAGCCTAACCTCGGTGGTGGGAAAATTATTGGAAAAAGTTCTGAGGGACAGGAGAAATCTTCATTTAGAAAGACACGGATTAATCAGGGAC
This sequence comes from Somniosus microcephalus, assembly GCF_052327205.1. Lineage (NCBI taxonomy): Eukaryota > Metazoa > Chordata > Chondrichthyes > Squaliformes > Somniosidae > Somniosus > Somniosus microcephalus. Next base: position 23,137,748 of record NC_141005.1, read on the forward strand.
AGTCAGCATGGATTTCTTAACGGAAGGTCGTGTCTGACTAACGCAATTCAATTTTTCGAGGAGGTAACAAGGAGGGTCGATGAGGGTAGTGCCTTTGATGTAGTCTATATGGATTTTAGCAAGGCTTTTGATAAGGTCCCGCATGCCAGATTGGTCACGAAAGTAAAAGCCCATGGGATCCAAGGCAAAGTGGCAAGTTGGATCCAAAATTGGCTCAGAGGCAGGAAACAAAGGGTAATGGTCGGAAGGGTGTTTTTGTGACCGGAAGGCTGTTTCCAGTGGGGTTCCGCAGGGCTCACAGAATCACAGAAACCCCACAGTGCAGATAGAGGCCATTTCGGCCCATCGAGCCTGCACCGACTCAGTACTGGGCCCTTTGCTTTTTCTGGTATATATCAATGATTTGGATTTGAATGTAGGAAGTATGATTAAGAAGTTTGCAGATGATACAAAAATTGGCCGTGTGGTTAATAATGAAACAGAATGCTGTAGACTGCAGGAAAATATCAATGGACTCGTCTAGTGGGCAGAACAGTGGCAAATGGAATTCAGTTGGAATACACAATAAATGGTAGGACACTGAGAAATGCAGAGGATCAGCGGGACCTTGGAGTGCATGTCCACAGATCCCTGAAGGTAGCAGGACAGGTAGATAAAGTGGTTAAGCAGGCATACGGGATACTTGCCTTTATTAGCCGAGGCGTAGAATATAAGAGCGGGGAGGTTATGCTTCAACTGTATAAAACACTAGTTAGGCCGCAGCTAGAGTGCCGCGTGCAGTTCTGGTCACCACATTACAAGAAGGATGCGATTGCACTAGAGAAGGTGCAGAGGAGATTTCCGAGGATGTTGCCTGGGCTGGGGAATTTTAGTTATGAGGAAAGATTGGATAGGCTGGGGTTGTTTTCTTTGGAACACAGGAGGCTGAGGCGAGACCTAATTGAGGTGTGTAAAATTATGAGGGGCCGAGATAGAGTGGATAGGAAGGACCTATTTCCCTTAGCAGAAGGGTCAATAATAGATTTCAAGTAATTGGTAGGAGGTTTACAGGGAATTTGAGGAGACATTTTTTCACCCAGTGAATGGTGGGGGTCTGGAATGCACTGCCTGAAAGGGTGGTAGAGGCAGAAACCCTCATCACGTTTAAAAAGTACTTGGATATGCACTTGAACTGCCGTAACCTACAAGGCTACGGACCAAGTGCTGTAAAGTGGGATTTGGGTGGATTGCTCTTTGTCGGCTGGCACGGACAAGATGGGCCGAATGGCCTCCTTCTGTGCTGTAAATTTCTATGATTCTGCCTGATCATGTGACATCTGCCCACACGACTTCTACAAATGTTATTACATTGTAGCCAGGATTGTTTAGTTTCCAATTCCGCCCATTTTGAAGCCAGGTCTCCGTTATGGCTACTATTGCATAACCCCATGTGGCAACTTGCGCCTGCAACTCGTCAATCTTATTTGTAACACTCCTCGTTTTAACACACATGCATTTCAACAGCATGCTAGTTGGCTTTGCTTTTTTCCTGAATTTAACTGCTGCTCTTTCTACATTCTTCTTTGTTCTGTTGCTGTTTGTCCCTCCGAGTTTTCTATGCACCTTGTCTCTCCTCTCTGCTGCTGTGTCCTGGTGGCCCTCCGCCAGTGTGTGTATTTTGGCTATCTTATTTTCTTCTTCTGCTTATTTCGGCCCTGTGTCTGGAGCCCCTTGCATTTGTGTAGCAGCAGGAGAATGTGCAGCGAAGAAATGGTCAAAGGAAAGCGAGAGAGAGAGAGAGAGAGAGAGAGAGAGCAGCAAAAAGGATGTTGATTGATTAAGAGCAGTGTGTGCGCGTGTGTGTGCAAAACGTTGAGCAGCCTGTGGCGGCAGCAAAAGCCTACTGCACCTGGTATTCCCAGGCAGTCTCCCATCCAAGTACTAACCAGGCCTGACTCTGCTTAGCTTCCGAGATCAGACGAGATCGGGCGCATTCAGACTAGTATGGCCGTAGGCATATGCTAGCTGGCTTTCTCTTTACTTAAAGCTGTCGCCCATTTTTTTCTCTTCTACGCATTCATACAAGTATTCAACACTCAATTTACATTTACAAATTTTACTCCTCCCGCAACCCCCCACCCCCCCTCCACCTCTTCTTGCTGCTCTGCCTCCCACACAAACAAACTACAAGCCCAACCCTTCATTGCCTTCTATTCAAATATTACATCAAATAAACATGCTCAAACACCAAGTCTTAAGGGCTGTAGCATCTTTCAAACTGGACAAATACCCAGGCCCGCATCAAATCTATCCCACACTCTTAAGAGAAGTAAGACACCAAATAGCACAGGCTCTCACCATCATTTTACAATCCTCTCTGGCTACAGGTGTGGTGCCCGACCACTGGAGGACTGCTAACGTGCTACCGTTCTTTCAAAAGGGAGAGAGGGATAGACCGCATAATTACAGGCCAGTCAGCCTAACCTCGGTGGTGGGAAAATTATTGGAAAAAGTTCTGAGGGACAGGAGAAATCTTCATTTAGAAAGACACGGATTAATCAGGGACAGTCAGCATGGATTTCTTAACGGAAGGTCGTGTCTGACTAACGCAATTCAATTTTTCGAGGAGGTAACAAGGAGGGTCGATGAGGGTAGTGCCTTTGATGTAGTCTATATGGATTTTAGCAAGGCTTTTGATAAGGTCCCGCAAGCCAGATTGGTCACGAAAGTAAAAGCCCATGGGATCCAAGGCAAAGTGGCAAGTTGGATCCAAAATTGGCTCAGAGGCAGGAAACAAAGGGTAATGGTCGAAGGGTGTTTTTGTGACCGGAAGGCTGTCACAGAAACCCCACAGTGCAGATAGAGGCCATTTCGGCCCATCGAGCCTGCACCGACTCAGTACTGGGCCCTTTGCTTTTTCTGGTATATATCAATGATTTGGATTTGAATGTAGGAAGTATGATTAAGAAGTTTGCAGATGATACAAAAATTGGCCGTGTGGTTAATAATGAAACAGAATGCTGTAGACTGCAGGAAGATATCAATGGACTCGTCTAGTGGGCAGAACAGTGGCAAATGGAATTCAGTTGGAATACACAATAAATGGTAGGACACTGAGAAATGCAGAGGATCAGCGGGACCTTGGAGTGCATGTCCACAGATCCCTGAAGGTAGCAGGACAGGTAGATAAAGTGGTTAAGCAGGCATACGGGATACTTGCCTTTATTAGCCGAGGCGTAGAATATAAGAGCGGGGAGGTTATGCTTCAACTGTATAAAACACTAGTTAGGCCGCAGCTAGAGTGCCGCGTGCAGTTCTGGTCACCACATTACAAGAAGGATGCGATTGCACTAGAGAAGGTGCAGAGGAGATTTCCGAGGATGTTGCCTGGGCTGGGGAATTTTAGTTATGAGGAAAGATTGGATAGGCTGGGGTTGTTTTCTTTGGAACACAGGAGGCTGAGGCGAGACCTAATTGAGGTGTGTAAAATTATGAGGGGCCGAGATAGAGTGGATAGGAAGGACCTATTTCCCTTAGCAGAAGGGTCAATAATAGATTTCAAGTAATTGGTAGGAGGTTTACAGGGAATTTGAGGAGACATTTTTTCACCCAGTGAATGGTGGGGGTCTGGAATGCACTGCCTGAAAGGGTGGTAGAGGCAGAAACCCTCATCACGTTTAAAAAGTACTTGGATATGCACTTGAACTGCCGTAACCTACAAGGCTACGGACCAAGTGCTGTAAAGTGGGATTTGGGTGGATTGCTCTTTGTCGGCTGGCACGGACAAGATGGGCCGAATGGCCTCCTTCTGTGCTGTAAATTTCTATGACTCTGCCTGATCATGTGACATCTGCCCACACGACTTCTACAAATGTTATTACATTGTAGCCAGGATTGTTTAGTTTCCAATTCCGCCCATTTTGAAGCCAGGTCTCCGTTATGGCTACTATTGCATAACCCCATGTGGCAACTTGCGCCTGCAACTCGTCAATCTTATTTGTAACACTCCTCGCATTAACACACATGCATTTCAACAGCATGCTAGTTGGCTTTCCTTTTTTCCTGAATTTAACTGCTGCTCTTTCTACATTCTTCTTTGTTCTGTTGCTGTTTGTCCCTCCGAGTTTTCTATGCACCTTGTCTCTCCTCTCTGCTGCTGTGTCCTGGTGGCCCTCCGCCAGTGTGTGTATTTTGGCTATCTTATTTTCTTCTTCTGCTTATTTCGGCCCTGTGTCTGGAGCCCCTTGCATTTGTGTAGCAGCAGGAGAATGTGCAGCGAAGAAATGGTCAAAGGAAAGCGAGAGAGAGAGAGAGAGAGAGAGAGAGCAGCAAAAAGGATGTTGATTGATTAAGAGCAGTGTGTGCGCGTGTGTGCAAAACGTTGAGCAGCCTGTGGCGGCAGCAAAAGCCTACAGCACCTGGTATTCCCAGGCGGTCTCCCATCCAAGTACTAACCAGGCCTGACTCTGCTTCGCTTCCGAGATCAGACGAGATCGGGCGTATTCAGACTAGTATGGCCGCAGGCATATGCTAGCTGGCTTTCTCTTTACTTAAAGCTGTCGCCCATTTTTTTCTCTTCTACGCATTCATACAAGTATTCAACACTCAATTTACATTTACAAATTTTACTCCTCCCGCAACCCCCCACCCCCCCTCCACCTCTTCTTGCTGCTCTGCCTCCCACACAAACAAACTACAAGCCCAACCCTTCATTGCCTTCTATTCAAATATTACATCAAATAAACATGCTCAAACACCAAGTCTTAAGGGCTGTAGCATCTGTCAAACTGGACAAATACCCAGGCCCGCATCAAATCTATCCCACACTCTTAAGAGAAGTAAGACACCAAATAGCACAGGCTCTCACCATCATTTTACAATCCTCTCTGGCTACAGGTGTGGTGCCCGACCACTGGAGGACTGCTAACGTGCTACCGTTCTTTCAAAAGGGAGAGAGGGATAGACCGCATAATTACAGGACAGTCAGCCTAACCTCGGTGGTGGGAAAATTATTGGAAAAAGTTCTGAGGGACAGGAGAAATCTTCATTTAGAAAGACACGGATTAATCAGGGACAGTCAGCATGGATTTCTTAACGGAAGGTCGTGTCTGACTAACGCAATTCAATTTTTCGAGGAGGTAACAAGGAGGGTCGATGAGGGTAGTGCCTTTGATGTAGTCTATATGGATTTTAGCAAGGCTTTTGATAAGGTCCCGCATGCCAGATTGGTCACGAAAGTAAAAGCCCATGGGATCCAAGGCAAAGTGGCAAGTTGGATCCAAAATTGGCTCAGAGGCAGGAAACAAAGGGTAATGGTCGAAGGGTGTTTTTGTGACCGGAAGGCTGTTTCCAGTGGGGTTCCGCAGGGCTCACAGAATCACAGAAACCCCACAGTGCAGATAGAGGCCATTTCGGCCCATCGAGCCTGCACCGACTCAGTACTGGGCCCTTTGCTTTTTCTGGTATATATCAATGATTTGGATTTGAATGTAGGAAGTATGATTAAGAAGTTTGCAGATGATACAAAAATTGGCCGTGTGGTTAATAATGAAACAGAATGCTGTAGACTGCAGGAAGATATCAATGGACTCGTCTAGTGGGCAGAACAGTGGCAAATGGAATTCAGTTGGAATACACAATAAATGGTAGGACACTGAGAAATGCAGAGGATCAGCGGGACCTTGGAGTGCATGTCCACAGATCCCTGAAGGTAGCAGGACAGGTAGATAAAGTGGTTAAGCAGGCATACGGGATACTTGCCTTTATTAGCCGAGGCGTAGAATATAAGAGCGGGGAGGTTATGCTTCAACTGTATAAAACACTAGTTAGGCCGCAGCTAGAGTGCCGCGTGCAGTTCTGGTCACCACATTACAAGAAGGATGCGATTGCACTAGAGAAGGTGCAGAGGAGATTTCCGAGGATGTTGCCTGGGCTGGGGAATTTTAGTTATGAGGAAAGATTGGATAGGCTGGGGTTGTTTTCTTTGGAACACAGGAGGCTGAGGCGAGACCTAATTGAGGTGTGTAAAATTATGAGGGGCCGAGATAGAGTGGATAGGAAGGACCTATTTCCCTTAGCAGAAGGGTCAATAATAGATTTCAAGTAATTGGTAGGAGGTTTACAGGGAATTTGAGGAGACATTTTTTCACCCAGTGAATGGTGGGGGTCTGGAATGCACTGCCTGAAAGGGTGGTAGAGGCAGAAACCCTCATCACGTTTAAAAAGTACTTGGATATGCACTTGAACTGCCGTAACCAACAAGGCTACGGACCAAGTGCTGTAAAGTGGGATTTGGGTGGATTGCTCTTTGTCGGCTGGCACGGACAAGATGGGCCGAATGGCCTCCTTCTGTGCTGTAAATTTCTATGATTCTGCCTGATCATGTGACATCTGCCCACACGACTTCTACAAATGTTATTACATTGTAGCCAGGATTGTTTAGTTTCCAATTCCGCCCATTTTGAAGCCAGGTCTCCGTTATGGCTACTATTGCATAACCCCATGTGGCAACTTGCACCTGCAACTCGTCAATCTTATTTGTAACACTCCTCGCATTAACACACATGCATTTCAACAGCATGCTAGTTGGCTTTGCTTTTTTCCTGAATTTAACTGCTGCTCTTTCTACATTCTTCTTTGTTCTGTTGCTGTTTGTCCCTCCGAGTTTTCTATGCACCTTGTCTCTCCTCTCTGCTGCTGTGTCCTGGTGGCCCTCCGCCAGTGTGTATATTTTGGCTATCTTATTTTCTTCTTCTGCTTATTTCGGCCCTGTGTCTGGAGCCCCTTGCATTTGTGTAGCAGCAGGAGAATGTGCAGCGAAGAAATGGTCAAAGGAAAGCGAGAGAGAGAGAGAGAGCAGCAAAAAGGATGTTGATTGATTAAGAGCAGTGTGTGCGCGTGTGTGTGCAAAACGTTGAGCAGCCTGTGGCGGCAGCAAAAGCCTACTGCACCCGGTATTCCCAGGCGGTCTCCCATCCAAGTACTAACCAGGCCTGACTCTGCTTAGCTTCCGAGATCAGACGAGATCGGGCGCATTCAGACTAGTATGGCCATAGGCATATGCTAGCTGGCTTTCTCTTTACTTAAAGCTGTCGCCCATTTTTTTCTCTTCTACGCATTCATACAAGTATTCAACACTCAATTTACATTTACAAATTTTACTCCTCCCGCAACCCCCCACCCCCCCTCCACCTCTTCTTGCTGCTCTGCCTCCCACACAAACAAACTACAAGCCCAACCCTTCATTGCCTTCTATTCAAATATTACATCAAATAAACATGCTCAAACACCAAGTCTTAAGGGCTGTAGCATCTTTCAAACTGGACAAATACCCAGGCCCGCATCAAATCTATCCCACACTCTTAAGAGAAGTAAGACACCAAATAGCACAGGCTCTCACCATCATTTTACAATCCTCTCTGGCTACAGGTGTGGTGCCCGACCACTGGAGGACTGCTAACGTGCTACCGTTCTTTCAAAAGGGAGAGAGGGATAGACCGCATAATTACAGGCCAGTCAGCCTAACCTCGGTGGTGGGAAAATTATTGGAAAAAGTTCTGAGGGACAGGAGAAATCTTCATTTAGAAAGACACGGATTAATCAGGGACAGTCAGCATGGATTTCTTAACGGAAGGTCGTGTCTGACTAACGCAATTCAATTTTTCGAGGAGGTAACAAGGAGGGTCGATGAGGGTAGTGCCTTTGATGTAGTCTATATGGATTTTAGCAAGGCTTTTGATAAGGTCCCGCATGCCAGATTGGTCACGAAAGTAAAAGCCCATGGGATCCAAGGCAAAGTGGCAAGTTGGATCCAAAATTGGCTCAGAGGCAGGAAACAAAGGGTAATGGTCGAAGGGTGTTTTTGTGACCGGAAGGCTGTTTCCAGTGGGGTTCCGCAGGGCTCAGAGAATCACAGAAACCCCACAGTGCAGATAGAGGCCATTTCGGCCCATCGAGCCTGCACCGACTCAGTACTGGGCCCTTTGCTTTTTCTGGTATATATCAATGATTTGGATTTGAATGTAGGAAGTATGATTAAGAAGTTTGCAGATGATACAAAAATTGGCCGTGTGGTTAATAATGAAACAGAATGCTGTAGACTGCAGGAAGATATCAATGGACTCGTCTAGTGGGCAGAACAGTGGCAAATGGAATTCAGTTGGAATACACAATAAATGGTAGGACACTGAGAAATGCAGAGGATCAGCGGGACCTTGGAGTGCATGTCCACAGATCCCTGAAGGTAGCAGGACAGGTAGATAAAGTGGTTAAGCAGGCATACGGGATACTTGCCTTTATTAGCCGAGGCGTAGAATATAAGAGCGGGGAGGTTATGCTTCAACTGTATAAAACACTAGTTAGGCCGCAGCTAGAGTGCCGCGTGCAGTTCTGGTCACCACATTACAAGAAGGATGCGATTGCACTAGAGAAGGTGCAGAGGAGATTTCCGAGGATGTTGCCTGGGCTGGGGAATTTTAGTTATGAGGAAAGATTGGATAGGCTGGGGTTGTTTTCTTTGGAACACAGGAGGCTGAGGCGAGACCTAATTGAGGTGTGTAAAATTATGAGGGGCCGAGATAGAGTGGATAGGAAGGACCTATTTCCCTTAGCAGAAGGGTCAATAATAGATTTCAAGTAATTGGTAGGAGGTTTACAGGGAATTTGAGGAGACATTTTTTCACCCAGTGAATGGTGGGGGTCTGGAATGCACTGCCTGAAAGGGTGGTAGAGGCAGAAACCCTCATCACGTTTAAAAAGTACTTGGATATGCACTTGAACTGCCGTAACCTACAAGGCTACGGACCAAGTGCTGTAAAGTGGGATTTGGGTGGATTGCTCTTTGTCGGCTGGCACGGACAAGATGGGCCGAATGGCCTCCTTCTGTGCTGTAAATTTCTATGATTCTGCCTGATCATGTGACATCTGCCCACACGACTTCTACAAATGTTATTACATTGTAGCCAGGATTGTTTAGTTTCCAATTCCGCCCATTTTGAAGCCAGGTCTCCGTTATAGCTACTATTGCATAACCCCATGTGGCAACTTGCGCCTGCAACTCGTCAATCTTATTTGTAACGCTCCTCGCATTAACACACATGCATTTCAACAGCATGCTAGTTGGCTTTGCTTTTTTCCTGAATTTAACTGCTGCTCTTTCTACATTCTTCTTTGTTCTGTTGCTGTTTGTCCCTCCGAGTTTTCTATGCACCTTGTCTCTCCTCTCTGCTGCTGTGTCCTGGTGGCACTCCGCCAGTGTGTGTATTTTGGCTATCTTATTTTCTTCTTCTGCTTATTTCGGCCCTGTGTCTGGAGCCCCTTGCATTTGTGTAGCAGCAGGAGAATGTGCAGCGAAGAAATGGTCAAAGGAAAGCGAGAGAGAGAGACAGAGAGAGAGAGAGAGAGAGAGAGAGCAGCAAAAAGGATGTTGATTGATTAAGAGCAGTGTGTGCGCGTGTGTGTGCAAAACGTTGAGCAGCCTGTGGCGGCAGCAAAAGCCTACTGCACCCGGTATTCCCAGGCGGTCTCCCATCCAAGTACTAACCAGGCCTGACTCTGCTTAGCTTCCGAGATCAGACGAGATCGGGCGCATTCAGACTAGTACGGCCGTAGGCATATGCTAGCTGGCTTTCTCTTTACTTAAAGCTGTCGCCCATTTTTTTCTCTTCTACGCATTCATACAAGTATTCAACACTCAATTTACATTTACAAATTTTACTCCTCCCGCAACCCCCCACCCCCCCTCCACCTCTTCTTGCTGCTCTGCCTCCCACACAAACAAACTACAAGCCCAACCCTTCATTGCCTTCTATTCAAATATTACATCAAATAAACATGCTCAAACACCAAGTCTTAAGGGCTGTAGTATCTTTCAAACTGGACAAATACCCAGGCCCGCATCAAATCTATCCCACACTCTTAAGAGAAGTAAGACACCAAATAGCACAGGCTCTCACCATCATTTTACAATCCTCTCTGGCTACAGGTGTGGTGCCCGACCACTGGAGGACTGCTAACGTGCTACCGTTCTTTCAAAAGGGAGAGAGGGATAGACCGCATAATTACAGGCCAGTCAGCCTAACCTCGGTGGTGGGAAAATTATTGGAAAAAGTTCTGAGGGACAGGAGAAATCTTCATTTAGAAAGACACGGATTAATCAGGGACAGTCAGCATGGATTTCTTAACGGAAGGTCGTGTCTGACTAACGCAATTCAATTTTTCGAGGAGGTAACAAGGAGGGTCGATGAGGGTAGTGCCTTTGATGTAGTCTATATGGATTTTAGCAAGGCTTTTGATAAGGTCCCGCATGCCAGATTGGTCACGAAAGTAAAAGCCCATGGGATCCAAGGCAAAGTGGCAAGTTGGATCCAAAATTGGCTCAGAGGCAGGAAACAAAGGGTAATGGTCGAAGGGTGTTTTTGTGACCGGAAGGCTGTTTCCAGTGGGGTTCCGCAGGGCTCAGAGAATCACAGAAACCCCACAGTGCAGATAGAGGCCATTTCGGCCCATCGAGCCTGCACCGACTCAGTACTGGGCCCTTTGCTTTTTCTGGTATATATCAATGATTTGGATTTGAATGTAGGAAGTATGATTAAGAAGTTTGCAGATGATACAAAAATTGGCCGTGTGGTTAATAATGAAACAGAATGCTGTAGACTGCAGGAAGATATCAATGGACTCGTCTAGTGGGCAGAACAGTGGCAAATGGAATTCAGTTGGAATACACAATAAATGGTAGGACACTGAGAAATGCAGAGGATCAGCGGGACCTTGGAGTGCATGTCCACAGATCCCTGAAGGTAGCAGGACAGGTAGATAAAGTGGTTAAGCAGGCATACGGGATACTTGCCTTTATTAGCCGAGGCGTAGAATATAAGAGCGGGGAGGTTATGCTTCAACTGTATAAAACACTAGTTAGGCCGCAGCTAGAGTGCCGCGTGCAGTTCTGGTCACCACATTACAAGAAGGATGCGATTGCACTAGAGAAGGTGCAGAGGAGATTTCCGAGGATGTTGCCTGGGCTGGGGAATTTTAGTTATGAGGAAAGATTGGATAGGCTGGGGTTGTTTTCTTTGGAACACAGGAGGCTGAGGCGAGACCTAATTGAGGTGTGTAAAATTATGAGGGGCCGAGATAGAGTGGATAGGAAGGACCTATTTCCCTTAGCAGAAGGGTCAATAATAGATTTCAAGTAATTGGTAGGAGGTTTACAGGGAATTTGAGGAGACATTTTTTCACCCAGTGAATGGTGGGGGTCTGGAATGCACTGCCTGAAAGGGTGGTAGAGGCAGAAACCCTCATCACGTTTAAAAAGTACTTGGATATGCACTTGAACTGCCGTAACCTACAAGGCTACGGACCAAGTGCTGTAAAGTGGGATTTGGGTGGATTGCTCTTTGTCGGCTGGCACGGACAAGATGGGCCGAATGGCCTCCTTCTGTGCTGTAAATTTCTATGATTCTGCCTGATCATGTGACATCTGCCCACACGACTTCTACAAATGTTATTACATTGTAGCCAGGATTGTTTAGTTTCCAATTCCGCCCATTTTGAAGCCAGGTCTCCGTTATAGCTACTATTGCATAACCCCATGTGGCAACTTGCGCCTGCAACTCGTCAATCTTATTTGTAACGCTCCTCGCATTAACACACATGCATTTCAACAGCATGCTAGTTGGCTTTGCTTTTTTCCTGAATTTAACTGCTGCTCTTTCTACATTCTTCTTTGTTCTGTTGCTGTTTGTCCCTCCGAGTTTTCTATGCACCTTGTCTCTCCTCTCTGCTGCTGTGTCCTGGTGGCCCTCCGCCAGTGTGTGTATTTTGGCTATCTTATTTTCTTCTTCTGCTTATTTCGGCCCTGTGTCTGGAGCCCCTTGCATTTGTGTAGCAGCAGGAGAATGTGCAGCGAAGAAATGGTCAAAGGAAAGCGAGAGAGAGAGACAGAGAGAGAGAGAGAGAGAGAGAGAGCAGCAAAAAGGATGTTGATTGATTAAGAGCAGTGTGTGCGCGTGTGTGTGCAAAACGTTGAGCAGCCTGTGGCGGCAGCAAAAGCCTACTGCACCCGGTATTCCCAGGCGGTCTCCCATCCAAGTACTAACCAGGCCTGACTCTGCTTAGCTTCACGAGATCAGACGAGATCGGGCGCATTCAGACTAGTATGGCCGTAGGCATATGCTAGCTGGCTTTCTCTTTACTTAAAGCTGTCGCCCATTTTTTTCTCTTCTACGCATTCATACAAGTATTCAACACTCAATTTACATTTACAAATTTTACTCCTCCCGCAACCCCCCACCCCCCCTCCACCTCTTCTTGCTGCTCTGCCTCCCACACAAACAAACTACAAGCCCAACCCTTCATTGCCTTCTATTCAAATATTACATCAAATAAACATGCTCAAACACCAAGTCTTAAGGGCTGTAGTATCTTTCAAACTGGACAAATACCCAGGCCCGCATCAAATCTATCCCACACTCTTAAGAGAAGTAAGACACCAAATAGCACAGGCTCTCACCATCATTTTACAATCCTCTCTGGCTACAGGTGTGGTGCCCGACCACTGGAGGACTGCTAACGTGCTACCGTTCTTTCAAAAGGGAGAGAGGGATAGACCGCATAATTACAGGCCAGTCAGCCTAACCTCGGTGGTGGGAAAATTATTGGAAAAAGTTCTGAGGGACAGGAGAAATCTTCATTTAGAAAGACACGGATTAATCAGGGACAGTCAGCATGGATTTCTTAACGGAAGGTCGTGTCTGACTAACGCAATTCAATTTTTCGAGGAGGTAACAAGGAGGGTCGATGAGGGTAGTGCCTTTGATGTAGTCTATATGGATTTTAGCAAGGCTTTTGATAAGGTCCCGCATGCCAGATTGGTCACGAAAGTAAAAGCCCATGGGATCCAAGGCAAAGTGCCAAGTTGGATCCAAAATTGGCTCAGAGGCAGGAAACAAAGGGTAATGGTCGAAGGGTGTTTTTGTGACCGGAAGGCTGTTTCCAGTGGGGTTCCGCAGGGCTCAGAGAATCACAGAAACCCCACAGTGCAGATAGAGGCCATTTCGGCCCATCGAGCCTGCACCGACTCAGTACTGGGCCCTTTGCTTTTTCTGGTATATATCAATGATTTGGATTTGAATGTAGGAAGTATGATTAAGAAGTTTGCAGATGATACAAAAATTGGCCGTGTGGTTAATAATGAAACAGAATGCTGTAGACTGCAGGAAGATATCAATGGACTCGTCTAGTGGGCAGAACAGTGGCAAATGGAATTCAGTTGGAATACACAATAAATGGTAGGACACTGAGAAATGCAGAGGATCAGCGGGACCTTGGAGTGCATGTCCACAGATCCCTGAAGGTAGCAGGACAGGTAGATAAAGTGGTTAAGCAGGCATACGGGATACTTGCCTTTATTAGCCGAGGCGTAGAATATAAGAGCGGGGAGGTTATGCTTCAACTGTATAAAACACTAGTTAGGCCGCAGCTAGAGTGCCGCGTGCAGTTCTGGTCACCACATTACAAGAAGGATGCGATTGCACTAGAGAAGGTGCAGAGGAGATTTCCGAGGATGTTGCCTGGGCTGGGGAATTTTAGTTATGAGGAAAGATTGGATAGGCTGGGGTTGTTTTCTTTGGAACACAGGAGGCTGAGGCGAGACCTAATTGAGGTGTGTAAAATTATGAGGGGCCGAGATAGAGTGGATAGGAAGGACCTATTTCCCTTAGCAGAAGGGTCAATAATAGATTTCAAGTAATTGGTAGGAGGTTTACAGGGAATTTGAGGAGACATTTTTTCACCCAGTGAATGGTGGGGGTCTGGAATGCACTGCCTGAAAGGGTGGTAGAGGCAGAAACCCTCATCACGTTTAAAAAGTACTTGGATATGCACTTGAACTGCCGTAACCTACAAGGCTACGGACCAAGTGCTGTAAAGTGGGATTTGGGTGGATTGCTCTTTGTCGGCTGGCACGGACAAGATGGGCCGAATGGCCTCCTTCTGTGCTGTAAATTTCTATGATTCTGCCTGATCATGTGACATCTGCCCACACGACTTCTACAAATGTTATTACATTGTAGCCAGGATTGTTTAGTTTCCAATTCCGCCCATTTTGAAGCCAGGTCTCCGTTATAGCTACTATTGCATAACCCCATGTGGCAACTTGCGCCTGCAACTCGTCAATCTTATTTGTAACGCTCCTCGCATTAACACACATGCATTTCAACAGCATGCTAGTTGGCTTTGCTTTTTTCCTGAATTTAACTGCTGCTCTTTCTACATTCTTCTTTGTTCTGTTGCTGTTTGTCCCTCCGAGTTTTCTATGCACCTTGTCTCTCCTCTCTGCTGCTGTGTCCTGGTGGCCCTCCGCCAGTGTGTGTATTTTGGCTATCTTATTTTCTTCTTCTGCTTATTTCGGCCCTGTGTCTGGAGCCCCTTGCATTTGTGTAGCAGCAGGAGAATGTGCAGCGAAGAAATGGTCAAAGGAAAGCGAGAGAGAGAGACAGAGAGAGAGAGAGAGAGAGAGAGAGCAGCAAAAAGGATGTTGATTGATTAAGAGCAGTGTGTGCGCGTGTGTGTGCAAAACGTTGAGCAGCCTGTGGCGGCAGCAAAAGCCTACTGCACCCGGTATTCCCAGGCGGTCTCCCATCCAAGTACTAACCAGGCCTGACTCTGCTTAGCTTCACGAGATCAGACGAGATCGGGCGCATTCAGACTAGTATGGCCGTAGGCATATGCTAGCTGGCTTTCTCTTTACTTAAAGCTGTCGCCCATTTTTTTCTCTTCTACGCATTCATACAAGTATTCAACACTCAATTTACATTTACAAATTTTACTCCTCCCGCAACCCCCCACCCCCCCTCCACCTCTTCTTGCTGCTCTGCCTCCCACACAAACAAACTACAAGCCCAACCCTTCATTGCCTTCTATTCAAATATTACATCAAATAAACATGCTCAAACACCAAGTCTTAAGGGCTGTAGTATCTTTCAAACTGGACAAATACCCAGGCCCGCATCAAATCTATCCCACACTCTTAAGAGAAGTAAGACACCAAATAGCACAGGCTCTCACCATCATTTTACAATCCTCTCTGGCTACAGGTGTGGTGCCCGACCACTGGAGGACTGCTAACGTGCTACCGTTCTTTCAAAAGGGAGAGAGGGATAGACCGCATAATTACAGGCCAGTCAGCCTAACCTCGGTGGTGGGAAAATTATTGGAAAAAGTTCTGAGGGACAGGAGAAATCTTCATTTAGAAAGACACGGATTAATCAGGGACAGTCAGCATGGATTTCTTAACGGAAGGTCGTGTCTGACTAACGCAATTCAATTTTTCGAGGAGGTAACAAGGAGGGTCGATGAGGGTAGTGCCTTTGATGTAGTCTATATGGATTTTAGCAAGGCTTTTGATAAGGTCCCGCATGCCAGATTGGTCACGAAAGTAAAAGCCCATGGGATCCAAGGCAAAGTGGCAAGTTGGATCCAAAATTGGCTCAGAGGCAGGAAACAAAGGGTAATGGTCGAAGGGTGTTTTTGTGACCGGAAGGCTGTTTCCAGTGGGGTTCCGCAGGGCTCAGAGAATCACAGAAACCCCACAGTGCAGATAGAGGCCATTTCGGCCCATCGAGCCTGCACCGACTCAGTACTGGGCCCTTTGCTTTTTCTGGTATATATCAATGATTTGGATTTGAATGTAGGAAGTATGATTAAGAAGTTTGCAGATGATACAAAAATTGGCCGTGTGGTTAATAATGAAACAGAATGCTGTAGACTGCAGGAAGATATCAATGGACTCGTCTAGTGGGCAGAACAGTGGCAAATGGAATTCAGTTGGAATACACAATAAATGGTAGGACACTGAGAAATGCAGAGGATCAGCGGGACCTTGGAGTGCATGTCCACAGATCCCTGAAGGTAGCAGGACAGGTAGATAAAGTGGTTAAGCAGGCATACGGGATACTTGCCTTTATTAGCCGAGGCGTAGAATATAAGAGCGGGGAGGTTATGCTTCAACTGTATAAAACACTAGTTAGGCCGCAGCTAGAGTGCCGCGTGCAGTTCTGGTCACCACATTACAAGAAGGATGCGATTGCACTAGAGAAGGTGCAGAGGAGATTTCCGAGGATGTTGCCTGGGCTGGGGAATTTTAGTTATGAGGAAAGATTGGATAGGCTGGGGTTGTTTTCTTTGGAACACAGGAGGCTGAGGCGAGACCTAATTGAGGTGTGTAAAATTATGAGGGGCCGAGATAGAGTGGATAGGAAGGACCTATTTCCCTTAGCAGAAGGGTCAATAATAGATTTCAAGTAATTGGTAGGAGGTTTACAGGGAATTTGAGGAGACATTTTTTCACCCAGTGAATGGTGGGGGTCTGGAATGCACTGCCTGAAAGGGTGGTAGAGGCAGAAACCCTCATCACGTTTAAAAAGTACTTGGATATGCACTTGAACTGCCGTAACCTACAAGGCTACGGACCAAGTGCTGTAAAGTGGGATTTGGGTGGATTGCTCTTTGTCGGCTGGCACGGACAAGATGGGCCAAATGGCCTCCTTCTGTGCTGTAAATTTCTATGATTCTGCCTGATCATGTGACATCTGCCCACACGACTTCTACAAATGTTATTACATTGTAGCCAGGATTGTTTAGTTTCCAATTCCGCCCATTTTGAAGCCAGGTCTCCGTTATAGCTACTATTGCATAACCCCATGTGGCAACTTGCGCCTGCAACTCGTCAATCTTATTTGTAACGCTCCTCGCATTAACACACATGCATTTCAACAGCATGCTAGTTGGCTTTGCTTTTTTCCTGAATTTAACTGCTGCTCTTTCTACATTCTTCTTTGTTCTGTTGCTGTTTGTCCCTCCGAGTTTTCTATGCACCTTGTCTCTCCTCTCTGCTGCTGTGTCCTGGTGGCCCTCCGCCAGTGTGTGTATTTTGGCTATCTTATTTTCTTCTTCTGCTTATTTCGGCCCTGTGTCTGGAGCCCCTTGCATTTGTGTAGCAGCAGGAGAATGTGCAGCGAAGAAATGGTCAAAGGAAAGCGAGAGAGAGAGACAGAGAGAGAGAGAGAGAGAGAGAGAGCAGCAAAAAGGATGTTGATTGATTAAGAGCAGTGTGTGCGCGTGTGTGTGCAAAACGTTGAGCAGCCTGTGGCGGCAGCAAAAGCCTACTGCACCCGGTATTCCCAGGCGGTCTCCCATCCAAGTACTAACCAGGCCTGACTCTGCTTAGCTTCCGAGATCAGACGAGATCGGGCGCATTCAGACTAGTATGGCCGTAGGCATATGCTAGCTGGCTTTCTCTTTACTTAAAGCTGTCGCCCATTTTTTTCTCTTCTACGCATTCATACAAGTATTCAACACTCAATTTACATTTACAAATTTTACTCCTCCCGCAACCCCCCACCCCCCCTCCACCTCTTCTTGCTGCTCTGCCTCCCACACAAACAAACTACAAGCCCAACCCTTCATTGCCTTCTATTCAAATATTACATCAAATAAACATGCTCAAACACCAAGTCTTAAGGGCTGTAGTATCTTTCAAACTGGACAAATACCCAGGCCCGCATCAAATCTATCCCACACTCTTAAGAGAAGTAAGACACCAAATAGCACAGGCTCTCACCATCATTTTACAATCCTCTCTGGCTACAGGTGTGGTGCCCGACCACTGGAGGACTGCTAACGTGCTACCGTTCTTTCAAAAGGGAGAGAGGGATAGACCGCATAATTACAGGCCAGTCAGCCTAACCTCGGTGGTGGGAAAATTATTGGAAAAAGTTCTGAGGGACAGGAGAAATCTTCATTTAGAAAGACACGGATTAATCAGGGACAGTCAGCATGGATTTCTTAACGGAAGGTCGTGTCTGACTAACGCAATTCAATTTTTCGAGGAGGTAACAAGGAGGGTCGATGAGGGTAGTGCCTTTGATGTAGTCTATATGGATTTTAGCAAGGCTTTTGATAAGGTCCCGCATGCCAGATTGGTCACGAAAGTAAAAGCCCATGGGATCCAAGGCAAAGTGGCAAGTTGGATCCAAAATTGGCTCAGAGGCAGGAAACAAAGGGTAATGGTCGAAGGGTGTTTTTGTGACCGGAAGGCTGTTTCCAGTGGGGTTCCGCAGGGCTCAGAGAATCACAGAAACCCCACAGTGCAGATAGAGGCCATTTCGGCCCATCGAGCCTGCACCGACTCAGTACTGGGCCCTTTGCTTTTTCTGGTATATATCAATGATTTGGATTTGAATGTAGGAAGTATGATTAAGAAGTTTGCAGATGATACAAAAATTGGCCGTGTGGTTAATAATGAAACAGAATGCTGTAGACTGCAGGAAGATATCAATGGACTCGTCTAGTGGGCAGAACAGTGGCAAATGGAATTCAGTTGGAATACACAATAAATGGTAGGACACTGAGAAATGCAGAGGATCAGCGGGACCTTGGAGTGCATGTCCACAGATCCCTGAAGGTAGCAGGACAGGTAGATAAAGTGGTTAAGCAGGCATACGGGATACTTGCCTTTATTAGCCGAGGCGTAGAATATAAGAGCGGGGAGGTTATGCTTCAACTGTATAAAACACTAGTTAGGCCGCAGCTAGAGTGCCGCGTGCAGTTCTGGTCACCACATTACAAGAAGGATGCGATTGCACTAGAGAAGGTGCAGAGGAGATTTCCGAGGATGTTGCCTGGGCTGGGGAATTTTAGTTATGAGGAAAGATTGGATAGGCTGGGGTTGTTTTCTTTGGAACACAGGAGGCTGAGGCGAGACCTAATTGAGGTGTGTAAAATTATGAGGGGCCGAGATAGAGTGGATAGGAAGGACCTATTTCCCTTAGCAGAAGGGTCAATAATAGATTTCAAGTAATTGGTAGGAGGTTTACAGGGAATTTGAGGAGACATTTTTTCACCCAGTGAATGGTGGGGGTCTGGAATGCACTGCCTGAAAGGGTGGTAGAGGCAGAAACCCTCATCACGTTTAAAAAGTACTTGGATATGCACTTGAACTGCCGTAACCTACAAGGCTACGGACCAAGTGCTGTAAAGTGGGATTTGGGTGGATTGCTCTTTGTCGGCTGGCACGGACAAGATGGGCCGAATGGCCTCCTTCTGTGCTGTAAATTTCTATGATTCTGCCTGATCATGTGACATCTGCCCACACGACTTCTACAAATGTTATTACATTGTAGCCAGGATTGTTTAGTTTCCAATTCCGCCCATTTTGAAGCCAGGTCTCCGTTATAGCTACTATTGCATAACCCCATGTGGCAACTTGCGCCTGCAACTCGTCAATCTTATTTGTAACGCTCCTCGCATTAACACACATGCATTTCAACAGCATGCTAGTTGCCTTTGCTTTTTTCCTGAATTTAACTGCTGCTCTTTCTACATTCTTCTTTGTTCTGTTGCTGTTTGTCCCTCCGAGTTTTCTATGCACCTTGTCTCTCCTCTCTGCTGCTGTGTCCTGGTGGCCCTCCGCCAGTGTGTGTATTTTGGCTATCTTATTTTCTTCTTCTGCTTATTTCGGCCCTGTGTCTGGAGCCCCTTGCATTTGTGTAGCAGCAGGAGAATGTGCAGCGAAGAAATGGTCAAAGGAAAGCGAGAGAGAGAGAGAGAGAGAGAGAGAGAGAGAGAGAGAGAGAGAGAGCAGCAAAAAGGATGTTGATTGATTAAGAGCAGTGTGTGCGCGTGTGTGTGCAAAACATTGAGCAGCCTGTGGCGGCAGCAAAAGCCTACTGCACCCGGTATTCCCAGGCGGTCTCCCATTCAAGTACTAACCAGGCCTGACTCTGCTTAGCTTCCGAGATCAGACGAGATCGGGCGCATTCAGACTAGTATGGCCATAGGCATATGCTAGCTGGCTTTCTCTTTACTTAAAGCTGTCGCCCATTTTTTTCTCTTCTACGCATTCATACAAGTATTCAACACTCAATTTACATTTACAAATTTTACTCCTCCCGCAACCCCCCACCCCCCCTCCACCTCTTCTTGCTGCTCTGCCTCCCACACAAACAAACTACAAGCCCAACCCTTCATTGCCTTCTATTCAAATATTACATCAAATAAACATGCTCAAACAC
The DNA here is from genome assembly GCF_052327205.1 of Somniosus microcephalus. NCBI lineage: Eukaryota > Metazoa > Chordata > Chondrichthyes > Squaliformes > Somniosidae > Somniosus > Somniosus microcephalus. The sequence goes on from NC_141005.1 coordinate 23,157,796, forward strand.
CAAGTCTTAAGGGCTGTAGTATCTTTCAAACTGGACAAATACCCAGGCCCGCATCAAATCTATCCCACACTCTTAAGAGAAGTAAGACACCAAATAGCACAGGCTCTCACCATCATTTTACAATCCTCTCTGGCTACAGGTGTGGTGCCCGACCACTGGAGGACTGCTAACGTGCTACCGTTCTTTCAAAAGGGAGAGAGGGATAGACCGCATAATTACAGGCCAGTCAGCCTAACCTCGGTGGTGGGAAAATTATTGGAAAAAGTTCTGAGGGACAGGAGAAATCTTCATTTAGAAAGACACGGATTAATCAGGGACAGTCAGCATGGATTTCTTAACGGAAGGTCGTGTCTGACTAACGCAATTCAATTTTTCGAGGAGGTAACAAGGAGGGTCGATGAGGGTAGTGCCTTTGATGTAGTCTATATGGATTTTAGCAAGGCTTTTGATAAGGTCCCGCATGCCAGATTGGTCACGAAAGTAAAAGCCCATGGGATCCAAGGCAAAGTGGCAAGTTGGATCCAAAATTGGCTCAGAGGCAGGAAACAAAGGGTAATGGTCGAAGGGTGTTTTTGTGACCGGAAGGCTGTTTCCAGTGGGGTTCCGCAGGGCTCACAGAATCACAGAAACCCCACAGTGCAGATAGAGGCCATTTCGGCCCATCGAGCCTGCACCGACTCAGTACTGGGCCCTTTGCTTTTTCTGGTATATATCAATGATTTGGATTTGAATGTAGGAAGTATGATTAAGAAGTTTGCAGATGATACAAAAATTGGCCGTGTGGTTAATAATGAAACAGAATGCTGTAGACTGCAGGAAGATATCAATGGACTCGTCTAGTGGGCAGAACAGTGGCAAATGGAATTCAGTTGGAATACACAATAAATGGTAGAACACTGAGAAATGCAGAGGATCAGCGGGACCTTGGAGTGCATGTCCACAGATCCCTGAAGGTAGCAGGACAGGTAGATAAAGTGGTTAAGCAGGCATACGGGATACTTGCCTTTATTAGCCGAGGCGTAGAATATAAGAGCGGGGAGGTTATGCTTCAACTGTATAAAACACTAGTTAGGCCGCAGCTAGAGTGCCGCGTGCAGTTCTGGTCACCACATTACAAGAAGGATGCGATTGCACTAGAGAAGGTGCAGAGGAGATTTCCGAGGATGTTGCCTGGGCTGGGGAATTTTAGTTATGAGGAAAGATTGGATAGGCTGGGGTTGTTTTCTTTGGAACACAGGAGGCTGAGGCGAGACCTAATTGAGGTGTGTAAAATTATGAGGGGCCGAGATAGAGTGGATAGGAAGGACCTATTTCCCTTAGCAGAAGGGTCAATAAAAGATTTCAAGTAATTGGTAGGAGGTTTACAGGGAATTTGAGGAGACATTTTTTCACCCAGTGAATGGTGGGGGTCTGGAATGCACTGCCTGAAAGGGTGGTAGAGGCAGAAACCCTCATCACGTTTAAAAAGTACTTGGATATGCACTTGAACTGCCGTAACCTACAAGGCTACGGACCAAGTGCTGTAAAGTGGGATTTGGGTGGATTGCTCTTTGTCGGCTGGCACGGACAAGATGGGCCGAATGGCCTCCTTCTGTGCTGTAAATTTCTATGATTCTGCCTGATCATGTGACATCTGCCCACACGACTTCTACAAATGTTATTACATTGTAGCCAGGATTGTTTAGTTTCCAATTCCGCCCATTTTGAAGCCAGGTCTCCGTTATAGCTACTATTGCATAACCCCATGTGGCAACTTGCGCCTGCAACTCGTCAATCTTATTTGTAACGCTCCTCGCATTAACACACATGCATTTCAACAGCATGCTAGTTGGCTTTGCTTTTTTCCTGAATTTAACTGCTGCTCTTTCTACATTCTTCTTTGTTCTGTTGCTGTTTGTCCCTCCGAGTTTTCTATGCACCTTGTCTCTCCTCTCTGCTGCTGTGTCCTGGTGGCCCTCCGCCAGTGTGTGTATTTTGGCTATCTTATTTTCTTCTTCTGCTTATTTTGGCCCTGTGTCTGGAGCCCCTTGCATTTGTGTAGCAGCAGGAGAATGTGCAGCGAAGAAATGGTCAAAGGAAAGCAAGAGAGAGAGAGAGAGAGAGCAGCAAAAAGGATGTTGATTGATTAAGAGCAGTGTGTGCGCGTGTGTGCAAAACGTTGAGCAGCCTGTGGCGGCAGCAAAAGCCTACTGCACCCGGTATTCCCAGGCGGTCTCCCATCCAAGTACTAACCAGGCCTGACTCTGCTTAGCTTCCGAGATCAGATGAGATCGGGCGCATTCAGACTAGTATGGCCGTAGGCATATGCTAGCTGGCTTTCTCTTTACTTAAAGCTGTCGCCCATTTTTTTCTCTTCTACGCATTCATACAAGTATTCAACACTCAATTTACATTTACAAATTTTACTCCTCCCGCAACCCCCCACCCCCCCTCCACCTCTTCTTGCTGCTCTGCCTCCCACACAAACAAACTACAAGCCCAACCCTTCATTGCCTTCTATTCAAATATTACATCAAATAAACATGCTCAAACACCAAGTCTTAAGGGCTGTAGCATCTTTCAAACTGGACAAATACCCAGGCCCGCATCAAATCTATCCCACACTCTTAAGAGAAGTAAGACACCAAATAGCACAGGCTCTCACCATCATTTTACAATCCTCTCTGGCTACAGGTGTGGTGCCCGACCACTGGAGGACTGCTAACGTGCTACCGTTCTTTCAAAAGGGAGAGAGGGATAGACCGCATAATTACAGGCCAGTCAGCCTAACCTCGGTGGTGGGAAAATTATTGGAAAAAGTTCTGAGGGACAGGAGAAATCTTCATTTAGAAAGACACGGATTAATCAGGGACAGTCAGCATGGATTTCTTAACGGAAGGTCGTGTCTGACTAACGCAATTCAATTTTTCGAGGAGGTAACAAGGAGGGTCGATGAGGGTAGTGCCTTTGATGTAGTCTATATGGATTTTAGCAAGGCTTTTGATAAGGTCCCGCATGCCAGATTGGTCACGAAAGTAAAAGCCCATGGGATCCAAGGCAAAGTGGCAAGTTGGATCCAAAATTGGCTCAGAGGCAGGAAACAAAGGGTAATGGTCGAAGGGTGTTTTTGTGACCGGAAGGCTGTTTCCAGTGGGGTTCCGCAGGGCTCACAGAATCACAGAAACCCCACAGTGCAGATAGAGGCCATTTCGGCCCATCGAGCCTGCACCGACTCAGTACTGGGCCCTTTGCTTTTTCTGGTATATATCAATGATTTGGATTTGAATGTAGGAAGTATGATTAAGAAGTTTGCAGATGATACAAAAATTGGCCGTGTGGTTAATAATGAAACAGAATGCTGTAGACTGCAGGAAGATATCAATGGACTCGTCTAGTGGGCAGAACAGTGGCAAATGGAATTCAGTTGGAATACACAATAAATGGTAGGACACTGAGAAATGCAGAGGATCAGCGGGACCTTGGAGTGCATGTCCACAGATCCCTGAAGGTAGCAGGACAGGTAGATAAAGTGGTTAAGCAGGCATACGGGATACTTGCCTTTATTAGCCGAGGCGTAGAATATAAGAGCGGGGAGGTTATGCTTCAACTGTATAAAACACTAGTTAGGCCGCAGCTAGAGTGCCGCGTGCAGTTCTGGTCACCACATTACAAGAAGGATGCGATTGCACGAGAGAAGGTGCAGAGGAGATTTCCGAGGATGTTGCCTGGGCTGGGGAATTTTAGTTATGAGGAAAGATTGGATAGGCTGGGGTTGTTTTCTTTGGAACACAGGAGGCTGAGGCGAGACCTAATTGAGGTGTGTAAAATTATGAGGGGCCGAGATAGAGTGGATAGGAAGGACCTATTTCCCTTAGCAGAAGGGTCAATAATAGATTTCAAGTAATTGGTAGGAGGTTTACAGGGAATTTGAGGAGACATTTTTTCACCCAGTGAATGGTGGGGGTCTGGAATGCACTGCCTGAAAGGGTGGTAGAGGCAGAAACCCTCATCACGTTTAAAAAGTACTTGGATATGCACTTGAACTGCCGTAACCTACAAGGCTACGGACCAAGTGCTGTAAAGTGGGATTTGGGTGGATTGCTCTTTGTCGGCTGGCACGGACAAGATGGGCCGAATGGCCTCCTTCTGTGCTGTAAATTTCTATGATTCTGCCTGATCATGTGACATCTGCCCACACGACTTCTACAAATGTTATTACATTGTAGCCAGGATTGTTTAGTTTCCAATTCCGCCCATTTTGAAGCCAGGTCTCCGTTATGGCTACTATTGCATAACCCCATGTGGCAACTTGCGCCTGCAACTCGTCAATCTTATTTGTAACACTCCTCGCATTAACACACATGCATTTCAACAGCATGCTAGTTGGCTTTGCTTTTTTCCTGAATTTAACTGCTGCTCTTTCTACATTCTTCTTTGTTCTGTTGCTGTTTGTCCCTCCGAGTTTTCTATGCACCTTGTCTCTCCTCTCTGCTGCTGTGTCCTGGTGGCCCTCCGCCAGTGTGTGTATTTTGGCTATCTTATTTTCTTCTTCTGCTTATTTCGGCCCTGTGTCTGGAGCCCCTTGCATTTGTGTAGCAGCAGGAGAATGTGCAGCGAAGAAATGGTCAAAGGAAAGCGAGAGAGAGAGACAGAGAGAGAGAGAGCAGCAAAAAGGATGTTGATTGATTAAGAGCAGTGTGTGCGCGTGTGTGTGCAAAACGTTGAGCAGCCTGTGGCGGCAGCAAAAGCCTACTGCACCCGGTATTCCCAGGCGGTCTCCCATCCAAGTACTAACCAGGCCTGACTCTGCTTAGCTTCCGAGATCAGACGAGATCGGGCACATTCAGACTAGTATGGCCGTAGGCATATGCTAGCTGGCTTTCTCTTTACTTAAAGCTGTCGCCCATTTTTTTCTCTTCTACGCATTCATACAAGTATTCAACACTCAATTTACATTTACAAATTTTACTCCTCCCGCAACCCCCCACCCCCCCTCCACCTCTTCTTGCTGCTCTGCCTCCCACACAAACAAACTACAAGCCCAACCCTTCATTGCCTTCTATTCAAATATTACATCAAATAAACATGCTCAAACACCAAGTCTTAAGGGCTGTAGCATCTTTCAAACTGGACAAATACCCAGGCCCGCATCAAATCTATCCCACACTCTTAAGAGAAGTAAGACACCAAATAGCACAGGCTCTCACCATCATTTTACAATCCTCTCTGGCTACAGGTGTGGTGCCCGACCACTGGAGGACTGCTAACGTGCTACCGTTCTTTCAAAAGGGAGAGAGGGATAGACCGCATAATTACAGGCCAGTCAGCCTAACCTCGGTGGTGGGAAAATTATTGGAAAAAGTTCTGAGGGACAGGAGAAATCTTCATTTAGAAAGACACGGATTAATCAGGGACAGTCAGCATGGATTTCTTAACGGAAGGTCGTGTCTGACTAACGCAATTCAATTTTTCGAGGAGGTAACAAGGAGGGTCGATGAGGGTAGTGCCTTTGATGTAGTCTATATGGATTTTAGCAAGGCTTTTGATAAGGTCCCGCATGCCAGATTGGTCACGAAAGTAAAAGCCCATGGGATCCAAGGCAAAGTGGCAAGTTGGATCCAAAATTGGCTCAGAGGCAGGAAACAAAGGGTAATGGTCGAAGGGTGTTTTTGTGACCGGAAGGCTGTTTCCAGTGGGGTTCCGCAGGGCTCAGAGAATCACAGAAACCCCACAGTGCAGATAGAGGCCATTTCGGCCCATCGAGCCTGCACCGACTCAGTACTGGGCCCTTTGCTTTTTCTGGTATATATCAATGATTTGGATTTGAATGTAGGAAGTATGATTAAGAAGTTTGCAGATGATACAAAAATTGGCCGTGTGGTTAATAATGAAACAGAATGCTGTAGACTGCAGGAAGATATCAATGGACTCGTCTAGTGGGCAGAACAGTGGCAAATGGAATTCAGTTGGAATACACAATAAATGGTAGGACACTGAGAAATGCAGAGGATCAGCGGGACCTTGGAGTGCATGTCCACAGATCCCTGAAGGTAGCAGGACAGGTAGATAAAGTGGTTAAGCAGGCATACGGGATACTTGCCTTTATTAGCCGAGGCGTAGAATATAAGAGCGGGGAGGTTATGCTTCAACTGTATAAAACACTAGTTAGGCCGCAGCTAGAGTGCCGCGTGCAGTTCTGGTCACCACATTACAAGAAGGATGCGATTGCACTAGAGAAGGTGCAGAGGAGATTTCCGAGGATGTTGCCTGGGCTGGGGAATTTTAGTTATGAGGAAAGATTGGATAGGCTGGGGTTGTTTTCTTTGGAACACAGGAGGCTGAGGCGAGACCTAATTGAGGTGTGTAAAATTATGAGGGGCCGAGATAGAGTGGATAGGAAGGACCTATTTCCCTTAGCAGAAGGGTCAATAATAGATTTCAAGTAATTGGTAGGAGGTTTACAGGGAATTTGAGGAGACATTTTTTCACCCAGTGAATGGTGGGGGTCTGGAATGCACTGCCTGAAAGGGTGGTAGAGGCAGAAACCCTCATCACGTTTAAAAAGTACTTGGATATGCACTTGAACTGCCGTAACCTACAAGGCTACGGACCAAGTGCTGTAAAGTGGGATTTGGGTGGATTGCTCTTTGTCGGCTGGCACGGACAAGATGGGCCGAATGGCCTCCTTCTGTGCTGTAAATTTCTATGATTCTGCCTGATCATGTGACATCTGCCCACACGACTTCTACAAATGTTATTACATTGTAGCCAGGATTGTTTAGTTTCCAATTCCGCCCATTTTGAAGCCAGGTCTCCGTTATAGCTACTATTGCATAACCCCATGTGGCAACTTGCGCCTGCAACTCGTCAATCTTATTTGTAACGCTCCTCGCATTAACACACATGCATTTCAACAGCATGCTAGTTGGCTTTGCTTTTTTCCTGAATTTAACTGCTGCTCTTTCGACATTCTTCTTTGTTCTGTTGCTGTTTGTCCCTCCGAGTTTTCTATGCACCTTGTCTCTCCTCTCTGCTGCTGTGTCCTGGTGGCCCTCCGCCAGTGTGTGTATTTTGGCTATCTTATTTTCTTCTTCTGCTTATTTCGGCCCTGTGTCTGGAGCCCCTTGCATTTGTGTAGCAGCAGGAGAATGTGCAGCGAAGAAATGGTCAAAGGAAAGCGAGAGAGAGAGACAGAGAGAGAGAGAGAGAGAGAGCAGCAAAAAGGATGTTGATTGATTAAGAGCAGTGTGTGCGCGTGTGTGTGCAAAACGTTGAGCAGCCTGTGGCGGCAGCAAAAGCCTACTGCACCTGGTATTCCCAGGCGGTCTCCCATCCAAGTACTAACCAGGCCTGACTCTGCTTAGCTTCCGAGATCAGACGAGATCGGGCACATTCAGACTAGTATGGCCGTAGGCATATGCTAGCTGGCTTTCTCTTTACTTAAAGCTGTCGCCCATTTTTTTCTCTTCTACGCATTCATACAAGTATTCAACACTCAATTTACATTTACAAATTTTACTCCTCCCGCAACCCCCCACCCCCCCTCCACCTCTTCTTGCTGCTCTGCCTCCCACACAAACAAACTACAAGCCCAACCCTTCATTGCCTTCTATTCAAATATTACATCAAATAAACATGCTCAAACACCAAGTCTTAAGGGCTGTAGCATCTTTCAAACTGGACAAATACCCAGGCCCGCATCAAATCTATCCCACACTCTTAAGAGAAGTAAGACACCAAATAGCACAGGCTCTCACCATCATTTTACAATCCTCTCTGGCTACAGGTGTGGTGCCCGACCACTGGAGGACTGCTAACGTGCTACCGTTCTTTCAAAAGGGAGAGAGGGATAGACCGCATAATTACAGGCCAGTCAGCCTAACCTCGGTGGTGGGAAAATTATTGGAAAAAGTTCTGAGGGACAGGAGAAATCTTCATTTAGAAAGACACGGATTAATCAGGGACAGTCAGCATGGATTTCTTAACGGAAGGTCGTGTCTGACTAACGCAATTCAATTTTTCGAGGAGGTAACAAGGAGGGTCGATGAGGGTAGTGCCTTTGATGTAGTCTATATGGATTTTAGCAAGGCTTTTGATAAGGTCCCGCATGCCAGATTGGTCACGAAAGTAAAAGCCCATGGGATCCAAGGCAAAGTGGCAAGTTGGATCCAAAATTGGCTCAGAGGCAGGAAACAAAGGGTAATGGTCGAAGGGTGTTTTTGTGACCGGAAGGCTGTTTCCAGTGGGGTTCCGCAGGGCTCACAGAATCACAGAAACCCCACAGTGCAGATAGAGGCCATTTCGGCCCATCGAGCCTGCACCGACTCAGTACTGGGCCCTTTGCTTTTTCTGGTATATATCAATGATTTGGATTTGAATGTAGGAAGTATGATTAAGAAGTTTGCAGATGATACAAAAATTGGCCGTGTGGTTAATAATGAAACAGAATGCTGTAGACTGCAGGAAGATATCAATGGACTCGTCTAGTGGGCAGAACAGTGGCAAATGGAATTCAGTTGGAATACACAATAAATGGTAGGACACTGAGAAATGCAGAGGATCAGCGGGACCTTGGAGTGCATGTCCACAGATCCCTGAAGGTAGCAGGACAGGTAGATAAAGTGGTTAAGCAGGCATACGGGATACTTGCCTTTATTAGCCGAGGCGTAGAATATAAGAGCGGGGAGGTTATGCTTCAACTGTATAAAACACTAGTTAGGCCGCAGCTAGAGTGCCGCGTGCAGTTCTGGTCACCACATTACAAGAAGGATGCGATTGCACTAGAGAAGGTGCAGAGGAGATTTCCGAGGATGTTGCCTGGGCTGGGGAATTTTAGCTATGAGGAAAGATTGGATAGGCTGGGGTTGTTTTCTTTGGAATACAGGAGGCTGAGGCGAGACCTAATTGAGGTGTGTAAAATTATGAGGGGCCGAGATAGAGTGGATAGGAAGGACCTATTTCCCTTAGCAGAAGGGTCAATAATAGATTTCAAGTAATTGGTAGGAGGTTTACAGGGAATTTGAGGAGACATTTTTTCACCCAGTGAATGGTGGGGGTCTGGAATGCACTGCCTGAAAGGGTGGTAGAGGCAGAAACCCTCATCACGTTTAAAAAGTACTTGGATATGCACTTGAACTGCCGTAACCTACAAGGCTACGGACCAAGTGCTGTAAAGTGGGATTTGGGTGGATTGCTCTTTGTCGGCTGGCACGGACAAGATGGGCCGAATGGCCTCCTTCTGTGCTGTAAATTTCTATGATTCTGCCTGATCATGTGACATCTGCCCACACGACTTCTACAAATGTTATTACATTGTAGCCAGGATTGTTTAGTTTCCAATTCCGCCCATTTTGAAGCCAGGTCTCCGTTATGGCTACTATTGCCTAACCCCATGTGGCAACTTGCGCCTGCAACTCGTCAATCTTATTTGTAACACTCCTCGCATTAACACACATGCATTTCAACAGCATGCTAGTTGGCTTTGCTTTTTTCCTGAATTTAACTGCTGCTCTTTCTACATTCTTCTTTGTTCTGTTGCTGTTTGTCCCTCCGAGTTTTCTATGCACCTTGTCTCTCCTCTCTGCTGCTGTGTCCTGGTGGCCCTCCGCCAGTGTGTGTATTTTGGCTATCTTATTTTCTTCTTCTGCTTATTTCGGCCCTGTGTCTGGAGCCCCTTGCATTTGTGTAGCAGCAGGAGAATGTGCAGCGAAGAAATGGTCAAAGGAAAGCGAGAGAGAGAGACAGAGAGAGAGAGAGCAGCAAAAAGGATGTTGATTGATTAAGAGCAGTGTGTGCGCGTGTGTGTGCAAAACGTTGAGCAGCCTGTGGCGGCAGCAAAAGCCTACTGCACCTGGTATTCCCAGGCAGTCTCCCATCCAAGTACTAACCAGGCCTGACGCTGTTTAGTTTCCGAGATCAGACGAGATCGGGCGCATTCAGACTAGTATGGCCGTAGGCATATGCTAGCTGGCTTTCTCTTTACTTAAAGCTGTCGCCCATTTTTTTCTCTTCTACGCATTCATACAAGTATTCAACACTCAATTTACATTTACAAATTTTACTCCTCCCGCAACCCCCCACCCCCCCTCCACCTCTTCTTGCTGCTCTGCCTCCCACACAAACAAACTACAAGCCCAACCCTTCATTGCCTTCTATTCAAATATTACATCAAATAAACATGCTCAAACACCAAGTCTTAAGGGCTGTAGCATCTTTCAAACTGGACAAATACCCAGGCCCGCATCAAATCTATCCCACACTCTTAAGAGAAGTAAGACACCAAATAGCACAGGCTCTCACCATCATTTTACAATCCTCTCTGGCTACAGGTGTGGTGCCCGACCACTGGAGGACTGCTAACGTGCTACCGCTCTTTCAAAAGGGAGAGAGGGATAGACCGCATAATTACAGGACAGTCAGCCTAACCTCGGTGGTGGGAAAATTATTGGAAAAAGTTCTGAGGGACAGGAGAAATCTTCATTTAGAAAGACACGGATTAATCAGGGACAGTCAGCATGGATTTCTTAACGGAAGGTCGTGTCTGACTAACGCAATTCAATTTTTCGAGGAGGTAACAAGGAGGGTCGATGAGGGTAGTGCCTTTGATGTAGTCTATATGGATTTTAGCAAGGCTTTTGATAAGGTCCCGCATGCCAGATTGGTCACGAAAGTAAAAGCCCATGGGATCCAAGGCAAAGTGGCAAGTTGGATCCAAAATTGGCTCAGAGGCAGGAAACAAAGGGTAATGGTCGAAGGGTGTTTTTGTGACCGGAAGGCTGTTTCCAGTGGGGTTCCGCAGGGCTCACAGAATCACAGAAACCCCACAGTGCAGATAGAGGCCATTTCGGCCCATCGAGCCTGCACCGACTCAGTACTGGGCCCTTTGCTTTTTCTGGTATATATCAATGATTTGGATTTGAATGTAGGAAGTATGATTAAGAAGTTTGCAGATGATACAAAAATTGGCCGTGTGGTTAATAATGAAACAGAATGCTGTAGACTGCAGGAAGATATCAATGGACTCGTCTAGTGGGCAGAACAGTGGCAAATGGAATTCAGTTGGAATACACAATAAATGGTAGGACACTGAGAAATGCAGAGGATCAGCGGGACCTTGGAGTGCATGTCCACAGATCCCTGAAGGTAGCAGGACAGGTAGATAAAGTGGTTAAGCAGGCATACGGGATACTTGCCTTTATTAGCCGAGGCGTAGAATATAAGAGCGGGGAGGTTATGCTTCAACTGTATAAAACACTAGTTAGGCCGCAGCTAGAGTGCCGCGTGCAGTTCTGGTCACCACATTACAAGAAGGATGCGATTGCACTAGAGAAGGTGCAGAGGAGATTTCCGAGGATGTTGCCTGGGCTGGGGAATTTTAGTTATGAGGAAAGATTGGATAGGCTGGGGTTGTTTTCTTTGGAACACAGGAGGCTGAGGCGAGACCTAATTGAGGTGTGTAAAATTATGAGGGGCCGAGATAGAGTGGATAGGAAGGACCTATTTCCCTTAGCAGAAGGGTCAATAATAGATTTCAAGTAATTGGTAGGAGGTTTACAGGGAATTTGAGGAGACATTTTTTCACCCAGTGAATGGTGGGGGTCTGGAATGCACTGCCTGAAAGGGTGGTAGAGGCAGAAACCCTCATCACGTTTAAAAAGTACTTGGATATGCACTTGAACTGCCGTAACCTACAAGGCTACGGACCAAGTGCTGTAAAGTGGGATTTGGGTGGATTGCTCTTTGTCGGCTGGCACGGACAAGATGGGCCGAATGGCCTCCTTCTGTGCTGTAAATTTCTATGATTCTGCCTGATCATGTGACATCTGCCCACACGACTTCTACAAATGTTATTACATTGTAGCCAGGATTGTTTAGTTTCCAATTCCGCCCATTTTGAAGCCAGGTCTCCGTTATGGCTACTATTGCATAACCCCATGTGGCAACTTGCGCCTGCAACTCGTCAATCTTATTTGTAACGCTCCTCGCATTAACACACATGCATTTCAACAGCATGCTAGTTGGCTTTGCTTTTTTCCTGAATTTAACTGCTGCTCTTTCTACATTCTTCTTTGTTCTGTTGCTGTTTGTCCCTCCGAGTTTTCTATGCACCTTGTCTCACCTCTCTGCTGCTGTGTCCTGGTGGCCCTCCGCCAGTGTGTGTATTTTGGCTATCTTATTTTCTTCTTCTGCTTATTTCGGCCCTGTGTCTGGAGCCCCTTGCATTTGTGTAGCAGCAGGAGAATGTGCAGCGAAGAAATGGTCAAAGGAAAGCGAGAGAGAGAGAGAGAGCAGCAAAAAGGATGTTGATTGATTAAGAGCAGTGTGTGCGCGTGTGTGTGCAAAACGTTGAGCAGCCTGTGGCGGCAGCAAAAGCCTACTGCACCTGGTATTCCCAGGCGGTCTCCCATCCAAGTACTAACCAGGCCTGACTCTGCTTAGCTTCCGAGATCAGACGAGATCGGGCGCATTCAGACTAGTATGGCCGTAGGCATATGCTAGCTGGCTTTCTCTTTACTTAAAGCTGTCGCCCATTTTTTTCTCTTCTACGCATTCATACAAGTATTCAACACTCAATTTACATTTACAAATTTTACTCCTCCCGCAACCCCCCACCCCCCCTCCACCTCTTCTTGCTGCTCTGCCTCCCACACAAACAAACTACAAGCCCAACCCTTCATTGCCTTCTATTCAAATATTACATCAAATAAACATGCTCAAACACCAAGTCTTAAGGGCTGTAGCATCTTTCAAACTGGACAAATACCCAGGCCCGCATCAAATCTATCCCACACTCTTAAGAGAAGTAAGACACCAAATAGCACAGGCTCTCACCATCATTTTACAATCCTCTCTGGCTACAGGTGTGGTGCCCGACCACTGGAGGACTGCTAACGTGCTACCGTTCTTTCAAAAGGGAGAGAGGGATAGACCGCATAATTACAGGCCAGTCAGCCTAACCTCGGTGGTGGGAAAATTATTGGAAAAAGTTCTGAGGGACAGGAGAAATCTTCATTTAGAAAGACACGGATTAATCAGGGACAGTCAGCATGGATTTCTTAACGGAAGGTCGTGTCTGACTAATGCAATTCAATTTTTCGAGGAGGTAACAAGGAGGGTCGATGAGGGTAGTGCCTTTGATGTAGTCTATATGGATTTTAGCAAGGCTTTTGATAAGGTCCCGCATGCCAGATTGGTCACGAAAGTAAAAGCCCATGGGATCCAAGGCAAAGTGGCAAGTTGGATCCAAAATTGGCTCAGAGGCAGGAAACAAGGGTGTTTTTGTGACCGGAAGGCTGTTTCCAGTGGGGTTCCGCAGGGCTCACAGAATCACAGAAACCCCACAGTGCAGATAGAGGCCATTTCGGCCCATCGAGCCTGCACCGACTCAGTACTGGGCCCTTTGCTTTTTCTGGTATATATCAATGATTTGGATTTGAATGTAGGAAGTATGATTAAGAAGTTTGCAGATGATACAAAAATTGGCCGTGTGGTTAATAATGAAACAGAATGCTGTAGACTGCAGGAAGATATCAATGGACTCGTCTAGTGGGCAGAACAGTGGCAAATGGAATTCAGTTGGAATACACAATAAATGGTAGGACACTGAGAAATGCAGAGGATCAGCGGGACCTTGGAGTGCATGTCCACAGATCCCTGAAGGTAGCAGGACAGGTAGATAAAGTGGTTAAGCAGGCATACGGGATACTTGCCTTTATTAGCCGAGGCGTAGAATATAAGAGCGGGGAGGTTATGCTTCAACTGTATAAAACACTAGTTAGGCCGCAGCTAGAGTGCCGCGTGCAGTTCTGGTCACCACATTACAAGAAGGATGCGATTGCACTAGAGAAGGTGCAGAGGAGATTTCCGAGGATGTTGCCTGGGCTGGGGAATTTTAGTTATGAGGAAAGATTGGATAGGCTGGGGTTGTTTTCTTTGGAACACAGGAGGCTGAGGTGAGACCTAATTGAGGTGTGTAAAATTATGAGGGGCCGAGATAGAGTGGATAGGAAGGACCTATTTCCCTTAGCAGAAGGGTCAATAATAGATTTCAAGTAATTGGTAGGAGGTTTACAGGGAATTTGAGGAGACATTTTTTCACCCAGTGAATGGTGGGGGTCTGGAATGCACTGCCTGAAAGGGTGGTAGAGGCAGAAACCCTCATCACGTTTAAAAAGTACTTGGATATGCACTTGAACTGCCGTAACCTACAAGGCTACGGACCAAGTGCTGTAAAGTGGGATTTGGGTGGATTGCTCTTTGTCGGCTGGCACGGACAAGATGGGCCGAATGGCCTCCTTCTGTGCTGTAAATTTCTATGATTCTGCCTGATCATGTGACATCTGCCCACACGACTTCTACAAATGTTATTACATTGTAGCCAGGATTGTTTAGTTTCCAATTCCGCCCATTTTGAAGCCAGGTCTCCGTTATGGCTACTATTGCATAACCCCATGTGGCAACTTGCGCCTGCAACTCGTCAATCTTATTTGTAACGCTCCTCGCATTAACACACATGCATTTCAACAGCATGCTAGTTGGCTTTGCTTTTTTCCTGAATTTAACTGCTGCTCTTTCTACATTCTTCTTTGTTCTGTTGCTGTTTGTCCCTCCGAGTTTTCTATGCACCTTGTCTCTCCTCTCTGCTGCTGTGTCCTGGTGGCCCTCCGCCAGTGTGTGTATTTTGGCTATCTTATTTTCTTCTTCTGCTTATTTCGGCCCTGTGTCTGGAGCCCCTTGCATTTGTGTAGCAGCAGGAGAATGTGCAGCGAAGAAATGGTCAAAGGAAAGCGAGAGAGAGAGAGAGAGAGAGAGAGCAGCAAAAAGGATGTTGATTGATTAAGAGCAGTGTGTGCGCGTGTGTGCAAAACGTTGAGCAGCCTGTGGCGGCAGCAAAAGCCTACTGCACCCGGTATTCCCAGGCGGTCTCCCATCCAAGTACTAACCAGGCCTGACTCTGCTTAGCTTCCGAGATCAGACGAGATCGGGCGCATTCAGACTAGTATGGCCATAGGCATATGCTAGCTGGCTTTCTCTTTACTTAAAGCTGTCGCCCATTTTTTTCTCTTCTACGCATTCATACAAGTATTCAACACTCAATTTACATTTACAAATTTTACTCCTCCCGCAACCCCCCACCCCCCCTCCACCTCTTCTTGCTGCTCTGCCTCCCACACAAACAAACTACAAGCCCAACCCTTCATTGCCTTCTATTCAAATATTACATCAAATAAACATGCTCAAACACCAAGTCTTAAGGGCTGTAGCATCTTTCAAACTGGACAAATACCCAGGCCCGCATCAAATCTATCCCACACTCTTAAGAGAAGTAAGACACCAAATAGCACAGGCTCTCACCATCATTTTACAATCCTCTCTGGCTACAGGTGTGGTGCCCGACCACTGGAGGACTGCTAACGTGCTACCGTTCTTTCAAAAGGGAGAGAGGGATAGACCGCATAATTACAGGCCAGTCAGCCTAACCTCGGTGGTGGGAAAATTATTGGAAAAAGTTCTGAGGGACAGGAGAAATCTTCATTTAGAAAGACACGGATTAATCAGGGACAGTCAGCATGGATTTCTTAACGGAAGGTCGTGTCTGACTAACGCAATTCAATTTTTCGAGGAGGTAACAAGGAGGGTCGATGAGGGTAGTGCCTTTGATGTAGTCTATATGGATTTTAGCAAGGCTTTTGATAAGGTCCCGCATGCCAGATTGGTCACGAAAGTAAAAGCCCATGGGATCCAAGGCAAAGTGGCAAGTTGGATCCAAAATTGGCTCAGAGGCAGGAAACAAAGGGTAATGGTCGAAGGGTGTTTTTGTGACCGGAAGGCTGTTTCCAGTGGGGTTCCGCAGGGCTCACAGAATCACAGAAACCCCACAGTGCAGATAGAGGCCATTTCGGCCCATCGAGCCTGCACCGACTCAGTACTGGGCCCTTTGCTTTTTCTGGTATATATCAATGATTTGGATTTGAATGTAGGAAGTATGATTAAGAAGTTTGCAGATGATACAAAAATTGGCCGTGTGGTTAATAATGAAACAGAATGCTGTAGACTGCAGGAAGATATCAATGGACTCGTCTAGTGGGCAGAACAGTGGCAAATGGAATTCAGTTGGAATACACAATAAATGGTAGGACACTGAGAAATGCAGAGGATCAGCGGGACCTTGGAGTGCATGTCCACAGATCCCTGAAGGTAGCAGGACAGGTAGATAAAGTGGTTAAGCAGGCATACGGGATACTTGCCTTTATTAGCCGAGGCGTAGAATATAAGAGCGGGGAGGTTATGCTTCAACTGTATAAAACACTAGTTAGGCCGCAGCTAGAGTGCCGCGTGCAGTTCTGGTCACCACATTACAAGAAGGATGCGATTGCACTAGAGAAGGTGCAGAGGAGATTTCCGAGGATGTTGCCTGGGCTGGGGAATTTTAGTTATGAGGAAAGATTGGATAGGCTGGGGTTGTTTTCTTTGGAACACAGGAGGCTGAGGCGAGACCTAATTGAGGTGTGTAAAATTATGAGGGGCCGAGATAGAGTGGATAGGAAGGACCTATTTCCCTTAGCAGAAGGGTCAATAATAGATTTCAAGTAATTGGTAGGAGGTTTACAGGGAATTTGAGGAGACATTTTTTCACCCAGTGAATGGTGGGGGTCTGGAATGCACTGCCTGAAAGGGTGGTAGAGGCAGAAACCCTCATCACGTTTAAAAAGTACTTGGATATGCACTTGAACTGCCGTAACCAACAAGGCTACGGACCAAGTGCTGTAAAGTGGGATTTGGGTGGATTGCTCTTTGTCGGCTGGCACGGACAAGATGGGCCGAATGGCCTCCTTCTGTGCTGTAAATTTCTATGATTCTGCCTGATCATGTGACATCTGCCCACACGACTTCTACAAATGTTATTACATTGTAGCCAGGATTGTTTAGTTTCCAATTCCGCCCATTTTGAAGCCAGGTCTCCGTTATGGCTACTATTGCATAACCCCATGTGGCAACTTGCGCCTGCAACTCGTCAATCTTATTTGTAACACTCCTCGCATTAACACACATGCATTTCAACAGCATGCTAGTTGGCTTTGCTTTTTTCCTGAATTTAACTGCTGCTCTTTCTACATTCTTCTTTGTTCTGTTGCTGTTTGTCCCTCCGAGTTTTCTATGCACCTTGTCTCTCCTCTCTGCTGCTGTGTCCTGGTGGCCCTCCGCCAGTGTGTGTATTTTGGCTATCTTATTTTCTTCTTCTGCTTATTTCGGCCCTGTGTCTGGAGCCCCTTGCATTTGTGTAGCAGCAGGAGAATGTGCAGCGAAGAAATGGTCAAAGGAAAGCGAGAGAGAGAGACAGAGAGAGAGAGAGAGAGAGCAGCAAAAAGGATGTTGATTGATTAAGAGCAGTGTGTGCGCGTGTGTGCAAAACGTTGAGCAGCCTGTGGCGGCAGCAAAAGCCTACTGCACCCGGTATTCCCAGGCGGTCTCCCATCCAAGTACTAACCAGGCCTGACTCTGCTTAGCTTCCGAGATCAGACGAGATCGGGCGCATTCAGACTAGTATGGCCGTAGGCATATGCTAGCTGGCTTTCTCTTTACTTAAAGCTGTCGCCCATTTTTTTCTCTTCTACGCATTCATACAAGTATTCAACACTCAATTTACATTTACAAATTTTACTCCTCCCGCAACCCCCCACCCCCCCTCCACCTCTTCTTGCTGCTCTGCCTCCCACACAAACAAACTACAAGCCCAACCCTTCATTGCCTTCTATTCAAATATTACATCAAATAAACATGCTCAAACACCAAGTCTTAAGGGCTGTAGTATCTTTCAAACTGGACAAATACCCAGGCCCGCATCAAATCTATCCCACACTCTTAAGAGAAGTAAGACACCAAATAGCACAGGCTCTCACCATCATTTTACAATCCTCTCTGGCTACAGGTGTGGTGCCCGACCACTGGAGGACTGCTAACGTGCTACCGTTCTTTCAAAAGGGAGAGAGGGATAGACCGCATAATTACAGGCCAGTCAGCCTAACCTCGGTGGTGGGAAAATTATTGGAAAAAGTTCTGAGGGACAGGAGAAATCTTCATTTAGAAAGACACGGATTAATCAGGGACAGTCAGCATGGATTTCTTAACGGAAGGTCGTGTCTGACTAACGCAATTCAATTTTTCGAGGAGGTAACAAGGAGGGTCGATGAGGGTAGTGCCTTTGATGTAGTCTATATGGATTTTAGCAAGGCTTTTGATAAGGTCCCGCATGCCAGATTGGTCACGAAAGTAAAAGCCCATGGGATCCAAGGCAAAGTGGCAAGTTGGATCCAAAATTGGCTCAGAGGCAGGAAACAAAGGGTAATGGTCGAAGGGTGTTTTTGTGACCGGAAGGCTGTTTCCAGTGGGGTTCCGCAGGGCTCACAGAATCACAGAAACCCCACAGTGCAGATAGAGGCCATTTCGGCCCATCGAGCCTGCACCGACTCAGTACTGGGCCCTTTGCTTTTTCTGGTATATATCAATGATTTGGATTTGAATGTAGGAAGTATGATTAAGAAGTTTGCAGATGATACAAAAATTGGCCGTGTGGTTAATAATGAAACAGAATGCTGTAGACTGCAGGAAGATATCAATGGACTCGTCTAGTGGGCAGAACAGTGGCAAATGGAATTCAGTTGGAATACACAATAAATGGTAGGACACTGAGAAATGCAGAGGATCAGCGGGACCTTGGAGTGCATGTCCACAGATCCCTGAAGGTAGCAGGACAGGTAGATAAAGTGGTTAAGCAGGCATACGGGATACTTGCCTTTATTAGCCGAGGCGTAGAATATAAGAGCGGGGAGGTTATGCTTCAACTGTATAAAACACTAGTTAGGCCGCAGCTAGAGTGCCGCGTGCAGTTCTGGTCACCACATTACAAGAAGGATGCGATTGCACTAGAGAAGGTGCAGAGGAGATTTCCGAGGATGTTGCCTGGGCTGGGGAATTTTAGTTATGAGGAAAGATTGGATAGGCTGGGGTTGTTTTCTTTGGAACACAGGAGGCTGAGGCGAGACCTAATTGAGGTGTGTAAAATTATGAGGGGCCGAGATAGAGTGGATAGGAAGGACCTATTTCCCTTAGCAGAAGGGTCAATAATAGATTTCAAGTAATTGGTAGGAGGTTTACAGGGAATTTGAGGAGACATTTTTTCACCCAGTGAATGGTGGGGGTCTGGAATGCACTGCCTGAAAGGGTGGTAGAGGCAGAAACCCTCATCACGTTTAAAAAGTACTTGGATATGCACTTGAACTGCCGTAACCTACAAGGCTACGGACCAAGTGCTGTAAAGTGGGATTTGGGTGGATTGCTCTTTGTCGGCTGGCACGGACAAGATGGGCCGAATGGCCTCCTTCTGTGCTGTAAATTTCTATGATTCTGCCTGATCATGTGACATCTGCCCACACGACTTCTACAAATGTTATTACATTGTAGCCAGGATTGTTTAGTTTCCAATTCCGCCCATTTTGAAGCCAGGTCTCCGTTATAGCTACTATTGCATAACCCCATGTGGCAACTTGCGCCTGCAACTCGTCAATCTTATTTGTAACACTCCTCGCATTAACACACATGCATTTCAACAGCATGCTAGTTGGCTTTGCTTTTTTCCTGAATTTAACTGCTGCTCTTTCTACATTCTTCTTTGTTCTGTTGCTGTTTGTCCCTCCGAGTTTTCTATGCACCTTGTCTCTCCTCTCTGCTGCTGTGTCCTGGTGGCCCTCCGCCAGTGTGTGTATTTTGGCTATCTTATTTTCTTCTTCTGCTTATTTCGGCCCTGTGTCTGGAGCCCCTTGCATTTGTGTAGCAGCAGGAGAATGTGCAGCGAAGAAATGGTCAAAGGAAAGCGAGAGAGAGAGACAGAGAGAGAGAGAGAGAGAGAGAGAGCAGCAAAAAGGATGTTGATTGATTAAGAGCAGTGTGTGCGCGTGTGTGTGCAAAACGTTGAGCAGCCTGTGGCGGCAGCAAAAGCCTACTGCACCCGGTATTCCCAGGCGGTCTCCCATCCAAGTACTAACCAGGCCTGACTCTGCTTAGCTTCCGAGATCAGACGAGATCGGGCGCATTCAGACTAGTATGGCCGTAGGCATATGCTAGCTGGCTTTCTCTTTACTTAAAGCTGTCGCCCATTTTTTTCTCTTCTACGCATTCATACAAGTATTCAACACTCAATTTACATTTACAAATTTTACTCCTCCCGCAACCCCCCACCCCCCCTCCACCTCTTCTTGCTGCTCTGCCTCCCACACAAACAAACTACAAGCCCAACCCTTCATTGCCTTCTATTCAAATATTACATCAAATAAACATGCTCAAACACCAAGTCTTAAGGGCTGTAGTATCTTTCAAACTGGACAAATACCCAGGCCCGCATCAAATCTATCCCACACTCTTAAGAGAAGTAAGACACCAAATAGCACAGGCTCTCACCATCATTTTACAATCCTCTCTGGCTACAGGTGTGGTGCCCGACCACTGGAGGACTGCTAACGTGCTACCGTTCTTTCAAAAGGGAGAGAGGGATAGACCGCATAATTACAGGCCAGTCAGCCTAACCTCGGTGGTGGGAAAATTATTGGAAAAAGTTCTGAGGGACAGGAGAAATCTTCATTTAGAAAGACACGGATTAATCAGGGACAGTCAGCGTGGATTTCTTAACGGAAGGTCGTGTCTGACTAACGCAATTCAATTTTTCGAGGAGGTAACAAGGAGGGTCGATGAGGGTAGTGCCTTTGATGTAGTCTATATGGATTTTAGCAAGGCTTTTGATAAGGTCCCGCATGCCAGATTGGTCACGAAAGTAAAAGCCCATGGGATCCAAGGCAAAGTGGCAAGTTGGATCCAAAATTGGCTCAGAGGCAGGAAACAAAGGGTAATGGTCGAAGGGTGTTTTTGTGACCGGAAGGCTGTTTCCAGTGGGGTTCCGCAGGGCTCACAGAATCACAGAAACCCCACAGTGCAGATAGAGGCCATTTCGGCCCATCGAGCCTGCACCGACTCAGTACTGGGCCCTTTGCTTTTTCTGGTATATATCAATGATTTGGATTTGAATGTAGGAAGTATGATTAAGAAGTTTGCAGATGATACAAAAATTGGCCGTGTGGTTAATAATGAAACAGAATGCTGTAGACTGCAGGAAGATATCAATGGACTCGTCTAGTGGGCAGAACAGTGGCAAATGGAATTCAGTTGGAATACACAATAAATGGTAGGACACTGAGAAATGCAGAGGATCAGCGGGACCTTGGAGTGCATGTCCACAGATCCCTGAAGGTAGCAGGACAGGTAGATAAAGTGGTTAAGCAGGCATACGGGATACTTGCCTTTATTAGCCGAGGCGTAGAATATAAGAGCGGGGAGGTTATGCTTCAACTGTATAAAACACTAGTTAGGCCGCAGCTAGAGTGCCGCGTGCAGTTCTGGTCACCACATTACAAGAAGGATGCGATTGCACTAGAGAAGGTGCAGAGGAGATTTCCGAGGATGTTGCCTGGGCTGGGGAATTTTAGCTATGAGGAAAGATTGGATAGGCTGGGGTTGTTTTCTTTGGAATACAGGAGGCTGAGGCGAGACCTAATTGAGGTGTGTAAAATTATGAGGGGCCGAGATAGAGTGGATAGGAAGGACCTATTTCCCTTAGCAGAAGGGTCAATAATAGATTTCAAGTAATTGGTAGGAGGTTTACAGGGAATTTGAGGAGACATTTTTTCACCCAGTGAATGGTGGGGGTCTGGAATGCACTGCCTGAAAGGGTGGTAGAGGCAGAAACCCTCATCACGTTTAAAAAGTACTTGGATATGCACTTGAACTGCCGTAACCTACAAGGCTACGGACCAAGTGCTGTAAAGTGGGATTTGGGTGGATTGCTCTTTGTCGGCTGGCACGGACAAGATGGGCCGAATGGCCTCCTTCTGTGCTGTAAATTTCTATGATTCTGCCTGATCATGTGACATCTGCCCACACGACTTCTACAAATGTTATTACATTGTAGCCAGGATTGT
Source organism: Somniosus microcephalus (assembly GCF_052327205.1). Classification (NCBI taxonomy): domain Eukaryota; kingdom Metazoa; phylum Chordata; class Chondrichthyes; order Squaliformes; family Somniosidae; genus Somniosus; species Somniosus microcephalus. The sequence goes on from NC_141005.1 coordinate 23,179,800, forward strand.
TTAGTTTCCAATTCCGCCCATTTTGAAGCCAGGTCTCCGTTATGGCTACTATTGCATAACCCCATGTGGCAACTTGCGCCTGCAACTCGTCAATCTCATTTGTAACGCTCCTCGCATTAACACACATGCATTTCAACAGCATGCTAGTTGGCTTTGCTTTTTTCCTGAATTTAACTGCTGCTCTTTCTACATTCTTCTTTGTTCTGTTGCTGTTTGTCCCTCCGAGTTTTCTATGCACCTTGTCTCTCCTCTCTGCTGCTGTGTCCTGGTGGCCCTCCGCCAGTGTGTGTATTTTGGCTATCTTATTTTCTTCTTCTGCTTATTTCGGCCCTGTGTCTGGAGCCCCTTGCATTTGTGTAGCAGCAGGAGAATGTGCAGCGAAGAAATGGTCAAAGGAAAGCGAGAGAGAGAGACAGAGAGAGAGAGAGAGAGAGCAGCAAAAAGGATGTTGATTGATTAAGAGCAGTGTGTGCGCGTGTGTGTGCAAAACGTTGAGCAGCCTGTGGCGGCAGCAAAAGCCTACTGCACCTGGTATTCCCAGGCAGTCTCCCATCCAAGTACTAACCAGGCCTGACTCTGCTTAGCTTCCGAGATCAGACGAGATCGGGCGCATTCAGACTAGTATGGCCGTAGGCATATGCTAGCTGGCTTTCTCTTTACTTAAAGCTGTCGCCCATTTTTTTCTCTTCTACGCATTCATACAAGTATTCAACACTCAATTTACATTTACAAATTTTACTCCTCCCGCAACCCCCCACCCCCCCTCCACCTCTTCTTGCTGCTCTGCCTCCCACACAAACAAACTACAAGCCCAACCCTTCATTGCCTTCTATTCAAATATTACATCAAATAAACATGCTCAAACACCAAGTCTTAAGGGCTGTAGCATCTTTCAAACTGGACAAATACCCAGGCCCGCATCAAATCTATCCCACACTCTTAAGAGAAGTAAGACACCAAATAGCACAGGCTCTCACCATCATTTTACAATCCTCTCTGGCTACAGGTGTGGTGCCCGACCACTGGAGGACTGCTAACGTGCTACCGTTCTTTCAAAAGGGAGAGAGGGATAGACCGCATAATTACAGGCCAGTCAGCCTAACCTCGGTGGTGGGAAAATTATTGGAAAAAGTTCTGAGGGACAGGAGAAATCTTCATTTAGAAAGACACGGATTAATCAGGGACAGTCAGCATGGATTTCTTAACGGAAGGTCGTGTCTGACTAACGCAATTCAATTTTTCGAGGAGGTAACAAGGAGGGTCGATGAGGGTAGTGCCTTTGATGTAGTCTATATGGATTTTAGCAAGGCTTTTGATAAGGTCCCGCATGCCAGATTGGTCACGAAAGTAAAAGCCCATGGGATCCAAGGCAAAGTGGCAAGTTGGATCCAAAATTGGCTCAGAGGCAGGAAACAAAGGGTAATGGTCGAAGGGTGTTTTTGTGACCGGAAGGCTGTTTCCAGTGGGGTTCCGCAGGGCTCACAGAATCACAGAAACCCCACAGTGCAGATAGAGGCCATTTCGGCCCATCGAGCCTGCACCGACTCAGTACTGGGCCCTTTGCTTTTTCTGGTATATATCAATGATTTGGATTTGAATGTAGGAAGTATGATTAAGAAGTTTGCAGATGATACAAAAATTGGCCGTGTGGTTAATAATGAAACAGAATGCTGTAGACTGCAGGAAGATATCAATGGACTCGTCTAGTGGGCAGAACAGTGGCAAATGGAATTCAGTTGGAATACACAATAAATGGTAGGACACTGAGAAATGCAGAGGATCAGCGGGACCTTGGAGTGCATGTCCACAGATCCCTGAAGGTAGCAGGACAGGTAGATAAAGTGGTTAAGCAGGCATACGGGATACTTGCCTTTATTAGCCGAGGCGTAGAATATAAGAGCGGGGAGGTTATGCTTCAACTGTATAAAACACTAGTTAGGCCGCAGCTAGAGTGCCGCGTGCAGTTCTGGTCACCACATTACAAGAAGGATGCGATTGCACTAGAGAAGGTGCAGAGGAGATTTCCGAGGATGTTGCCTGGGCTGGGGAATTTTAGTTATGAGGAAAGATTGGATAGGCTGGGGTTGTTTTCTTTGGAACACAGGAGGCTGAGGCGAGACCTAATTGAGGTGTGTAAAATTATGAGGGGCCGAGATAGAGTGGATAGGAAGGACCTATTTCCCTTAGCAGAAGGGTCAATAATAGATTTCAAGTAATTGGTAGGAGGTTTACAGGGAATTTGAGGAGACATTTTTTCACCCAGTGAATGGTGGGGGTCTGGAATGCACTGCCTGAAAGGGTGGTAGAGGCAGAAACCCTCATCACGTTTAAAAAGTACTTGGATATGCACTTGAACTGCCGTAACCTACAAGGCTACGGACCAAGTGCTGTAAAGTGGGATTTGGGTGGATTGCTCTTTGTCGGCTGGCACGGACAAGATGGGCCGAATGGCCTCCTTCTGTGCTGTAAATTTCTATGATTCTGCCTGATCATGTGACATCTGCCCACACGACTTCTACAAATGTTATTACATTGTAGCCAGGATTGTTTAGTTTCCAATTCCGCCCATTTTGAAGCCAGGTCTCCGTTATGGCTACTATTGCATAACCCCATGTGGCAACTTGCGCCTGCAACTCGTCAATCTCATTTGTAACGCTCCTCGCATTAACACACATGCATTTCAACAGCATGCTAGTTGGCTTTGCTTTTTTCCTGAATTTAACTGCTGCTCTTTCTACATTCTTCTTTGTTCTGTTGCTGTTTGTCCCTCCGAGTTTTCTATGCACCTTGTCTCTCCTCTCTGCTGCTGTGTCCTGGTGGCCCTCCGCCAGTGTGTGTATTTTGGCTATCTTATTTTCTTCTTCTGCTTATTTCGGCCCTGTGTCTGGAGCCCCTTGCATTTGTGTAGCAGCAGGAGAATGTGCAGCGAAGAAATGGTCAAAGGAAAGCGAGAGAGAGAGACAGAGAGAGAGAGAGAGAGAGCAGCAAAAAGGATGTTGATTGATTAAGAGCAGTGTGTGCGCGTGTGTGTGCAAAACGTTGAGCAGCCTGTGGCGGCAGCAAAAGCCTACTGCACCTGGTATTCCCAGGCGGTCTCCCATCCAAGTACTAACCAGGCCTGACTCTGCTTAGCTTCCGAGATCAGACAAGATCGGGCGCATTCAGACTAGTATGGCCGTAGGCATATGCTAGCTGGCTTTCTCTTTACTTAAAGCTGTCGCCCATTTTTTTCTCTTCTACGCATTCATACAAGTATTCAACACTCAATTTACATTTACAAATTTTACTCCTCCCGCAACCCCCCACCCCCCCTCCACCTCTTCTTGCTGCTCTGCCTCCCACACAAACAAACTACAAGCCCAACCCTTCATTGCCTTCTATTCAAATATTACATCAAATAAACATGCTCAAACACCAAGTCTTAAGGGCTGTAGCATCTTTCAAACTGGACAAATACCCAGGCCCGCATCAAATCTATCCCACACTCTTAAGAGAAGTAAGACACCAAATAGCACAGGCTCTCACCATCATTTTACAATCCTCTCTGGCTACAGGTGTGGTGCCCGACCACTGGAGGACTGCTAACGTGCTACCGTTCTTTCAAAAGGGAGAGAGGGATAGACCGCATAATTACAGGCCAGTCAGCCTAACCTCGGTGGTGGGAAAATTATTGGAAAAAGTTCTGAGGGACAGGAGAAATCTTCATTTAGAAAGACACGGATTAATCAGGGACAGTCAGCATGGATTTCTTAACGGAAGGTCGTGTCTGACTAACGCAATTCAATTTTTCGAGGAGGTAACAAGGAGGGTCGATGAGGGTAGTGCCTTTGATGTAGTCTATATGGATTTTAGCAAGGCTTTTGATAAGGTCCCGCATGCCAGATTGGTCACGAAAGTAAAAGCCCATGGGATCCAAGGCAAAGTGGCAAGTTGGATCCAAAATTGGCTCAGAGGCAGGAAACAAAGGGTAATGGTCGAAGGGTGTTTTTGTGACCGGAAGGCTGTTTCCAGTGGGGTTCCGCAGGGCTCAGAGAATCACAGAAACCCCACAGTGCAGATAGAGGCCATTTCGGCCCATCGAGCCTGCACCGACTCAGTACTGGGCCCTTTGCTTTTTCTGGTATATATCAATGATTTGGATTTGAATGTAGGAAGTATGATTAAGAAGTTTGCAGATGATACAAAAATTGGCCGTGTGGTTAATAATGAAACAGAATGCTGTAGACTGCAGGAAGATATCAATGGACTCGTCTAGTGGGCAGAACAGTGGCAAATGGAATTCAGTTGGAATACACAATAAATGGTAGGACACTGAGAAATGCAGAGGATCAGCGGGACCTTGGAGTGCATGTCCACAGATCCCTGAAGGTAGCAGGACAGGTAGATAAAGTGGTTAAGCAGGCATACGGGATACTTGCCTTTATTAGCCGAGGCGTAGAATATAAGAGCGGGGAGGTTATGCTTCAACTGTATAAAACACTAGTTAGGCCGCAGCTAGAGTGCCGCGTGCAGTTCTGGTCACCACATTACAAGAAGGATGCGATTGCACTAGAGAAGGTGCAGAGGAGATTTCCGAGGATGTTGCCTGGGCTGGGGAATTTTAGCTATGAGGAAAGATTGGATAGGCTGGGGTTGTTTTCTTTGGAATACAGGAGGCTGAGGCGAGACCTAATTGAGGTGTGTAAAATTATGAGGGGCCGAGATAGAGTGGATAGGAAGGACCTATTTCCCTTAGCAGAAGGGTCAATAATAGATTTCAAGTAATTGGTAGGAGGTTTACAGGGAATTTGAGGAGACATTTTTTCACCCAGTGAATGGTGGGGGTCTGGAATGCACTGCCTGAAAGGGTGGTAGAGGCAGAAACCCTCATCACGTTTAAAAAGTACTTGGATATGCACTTGAACTGCCGTAACCTACAAGGCTACGGACCAAGTGCTGTAAAGTGGGATTTGGGTGGATTGCTCTTTGTCGGCTGGCACGGACAAGATGGGCCGAATGGCCTCCTTCTGTGCTGTAAATTTCTATGATTCTGCCTGATCATGTGACATCTGCCCACACGACTTCTACAAATGTTATTACATTGTAGCCAGGATTGTTTAGTTTCCAATTCCGCCCATTTTGAAGCCAGGTCTCCGTTATGGCTACTATTGCATAACCCCATGTGGCAACTTGCGCCTGCAACTCGTCAATCTCATTTGTAACGCTCCTCGCATTAACACACATGCATTTCAACAGCATGCTAGTTGGCTTTGCTTTTTTCCTGAATTTAACTGCTGCTCTTTCTACATTCTTCTTTGTTCTGTTGCTGTTTGTCCCTCCGAGTTTTCTATGCACCTTGTCTCTCCTCTCTGCTGCTGTGTCCTGGTGGCCCTCCGCCAGTGTGTGTATTTTGGCTATCTTATTTTCTTCTTCTGCTTATTTCGGCCCTGTGTCTGGAGCCCCTTGCATTTGTGTAGCAGCAGGAGAATGTGCAGCGAAGAAATGGTCAAAGGAAAGCGAGAGAGAGAGACAGAGAGAGAGAGAGAGAGAGCAGCAAAAAGGATGTTGATTGATTAAGAGCAGTGTGTGCGCGTGTGTGTGCAAAACGTTGAGCAGCCTGTGGCGGCAGCAAAAGCCTACTGCACCTGGTATTCCCAGGCGGTCTCCCATCCAAGTACTAACCAGGCCTGACTCTGCTTAGCTTCCGAGATCAGACGAGATCGGGCGCATTCAGACTAGTATGGCCGTAGGCATATGCTAGCTGGCTTTCTCTTTACTTAAAGCTGTCGCCCATTTTTTTCTCTTCTACGCATTCATACAAGTATTCAACACTCAATTTACATTTACAAATTTTACTCCTCCCGCAACCCCCCACCCCCCCTCCACCTCTTCTTGCTGCTCTGCCTCCCACACAAACAAACTACAAGCCCAACCCTTCATTGCCTTCTATTCAAATATTACATCAAATAAACATGCTCAAACACCAAGTCTTAAGGGCTGTAGTATCTTTCAAACTGGACAAATACCCAGGCCCGCATCAAATCTATCCCACACTCTTAAGAGAAGTAAGACACCAAATAGCACAGGCTCTCACCATCATTTTACAATCCTCTCTGGCTACAGGTGTGGTGCCCGACCACTGGAGGACTGCTAACGTGCTACCGTTCTTTCAAAAGGGAGAGAGGGATAGACCGCATAATTACAGGCCAGTCAGCCTAACCTCGGTGGTGGGAAAATTATTGGAAAAAGTTCTGAGGGACAGGAGAAATCTTCATTTAGAAAGACACGGATTAATCAGGGACAGTCAGCGTGGATTTCTTAACGGAAGGTCGTGTCTGACTAACGCAATTCAATTTTTCGAGGAGGTAACAAGGAGGGTCGATGAGGGTAGTGCCTTTGATGTAGTCTATATGGATTTTAGCAAGGCTTTTGATAAGGTCCCGCATGCCAGATTGGTCACGAAAGTAAAAGCCCATGGGATCCAAGGCAAAGTGGCAAGTTGGATCCAAAATTGGCTCAGAGGCAGGAAACAAAGGGTAATGGTCGAAGGGTGTTTTTGTGACCGGAAGGCTGTTTCCAGTGGGGTTCCGCAGGGCTCACAGAATCACAGAAACCCCACAGTGCAGATAGAGGCCATTTCGGCCCATCGAGCCTGCACCGACTCAGTACTGGGCCCTTTGCTTTTTCTGGTATATATCAATGATTTGGATTTGAATGTAGGAAGTATGATTAAGAAGTTTGCAGATGATACAAAAATTGGCCGTGTGGTTAATAATGAAACAGAATGCTGTAGACTGCAGGAAGATATCAATGGACTCGTCTAGTGGGCAGAACAGTGGCAAATGGAATTCAGTTGGAATACACAATAAATGGTAGGACACTGAGAAATGCAGAGGATCAGCGGGACCTTGGAGTGCATGTCCACAGATCCCTGAAGGTAGCAGGACAGGTAGATAAAGTGGTTAAGCAGGCATACGGGATACTTGCCTTTATTAGCCGAGGCGTAGAATATAAGAGCGGGGAGGTTATGCTTCAACTGTATAAAACACTAGTTAGGCCGCAGCTAGAGTGCCGCGTGCAGTTCTGGTCACCACATTACAAGAAGGATGCGATTGCACTAGAGAAGGTGCAGAGGAGATTTCCGAGGATGTTGCCTGGGCTGGGGAATTTTAGCTATGAGGAAAGATTGGATAGGCTGGGGTTGTTTTCTTTGGAACACAGGAGGCTGAGGCGAGACCTAATTGAGGTGTGTAAAATTATGAGGGGCCGAGATAGAGTGGATAGGAAGGACCTATTTCCCTTAGCAGAAGGGTCAATAATAGATTTCAAGTAATTGGTAGGAGGTTTACAGGGAATTTGAGGAGACATTTTTTCACCCAGTGAATGGTGGGGGTCTGGAATGCACTGCCTGAAAGGGTGGTAGAGGCAGAAACCCTCATCACGTTTAAAAAGTACTTGGATATGCACTTGAACTGCCGTAACCTACAAGGCTACGGACCAAGTGCTGTAAAGTGGGATTTGGGTGGATTGCTCTTTGTCGGCTGGCACGGACAAGATGGGCCGAATGGCCTCCTTCTGTGCTGTAAATTTCTATGATTCTGCCTGATCATGTGACATCTGCCCACACGACTTCTACAAATGTTATTACATTGTAGCCAGGATTGTTTAGTTTCCAATTCCGCCCATTTTGAAGCCAGGTCTCCGTTATGGCTACTATTGCATAACCCCATGTGGCAACTTGCGCCTGCAACTCGTCAATCTCATTTGTAACGCTCCTCGCATTAACACACATGCATTTCAACAGCATGCTAGTTGGCTTTGCTTTTTTCCTGAATTTAACTGCTGCTCTTTCTACATTCTTCTTTGTTCTGTTGCTGTTTGTCCCTCCGAGTTTTCTATGCACCTTGTCTCTCCTCTCTGCTGCTGTGTCCTGGTGGCCCTCCGCCAGTGTGTGTATTTTGGCTATCTTATTTTCTTCTTCTGCTTATTTCGGCCCTGTGTCTGGAGCCCCTTGCATTTGTGTAGCAGCAGGAGAATGTGCAGCGAAGAAATGGTCAAAGGAAAGCGAGAGAGAGAGACAGAGAGAGAGAGAGAGAGAGCAGCAAAAAGGATGTTGATTGATTAAGAGCAGTGTGTGCGCGTGTGTGTGCAAAACGTTGAGCAGCCTGTGGCGGCAGCAAAAGCCTACTGCACCTGGTATTCCCAGGCAGTCTCCCATCCAAGTACTAACCAGGCCTGACTCTGCTTAGCTTCCGAGATCAGACGAGATCGGGCGCATTCAGACTAGTATGGCCGTAGGCATATGCTAGCTGGCTTTCTCTTTACTTAAAGCTGTCGCCCATTTTTTTCTCTTCTACGCATTCATACAAGTATTCAACACTCAATTTACATTTACAAATTTTACTCCTCCCGCAACCCCCCACCCCCCCTCCACCTCTTCTTGCTGCTCTGCCTCCCACACAAACAAACTACAAGCCCAACCCTTCATTGCCTTCTATTCAAATATTACATCAAATAAACATGCTCAAACACCAAGTCTTAAGGGCTGTAGCATCTTTCAAACTGGACAAATACCCAGGCCCGCATCAAATCTATCCCACACTCTTAAGAGAAGTAAGACACCAAATAGCACAGGCTCTCACCATCATTTTACAATCCTCTCTGGCTACAGGTGTGGTGCCCGACCACTGGAGGACTGCTAACGTGCTACCGTTCTTTCAAAAGGGAGAGAGGGATAGACCGCATAATTACAGGCCAGTCAGCCTAACCTCGGTGGTGGGAAAATTATTGGAAAAAGTTCTGAGGGACAGGAGAAATCTTCATTTAGAAAGACACGGATTAATCAGGGACAGTCAGCATGGATTTCTTAACGGAAGGTCGTGTCTGACTAACGCAATTCAATTTTTCGAGGAGGTAACAAGGAGGGTCGATGAGGGTAGTGCCTTTGATGTAGTCTATATGGATTTTAGCAAGGCTTTTGATAAGGTCCCGCATGCCAGATTGGTCACGAAAGTAAAAGCCCATGGGATCCAAGGCAAAGTGGCAAGTTGGATCCAAAATTGGCTCAGAGGCAGGAAACAAAGGGTAATGGTCGAAGGGTGTTTTTGTGACCGGAAGGCTGTTTCCAGTGGGGTTCCGCAGGGCTCAGAGAATCACAGAAACCCCACAGTGCAGATAGAGGCCATTTCGGCCCATCGAGCCTGCACCGACTCAGTACTGGGCCCTTTGCTTTTTCTGGTATATATCAATGATTTGGATTTGAATGTAGGAAGTATGATTAAGAAGTTTGCAGATGATACAAAAATTGGCCGTGTGGTTAATAATGAAACAGAATGCTGTAGACTGCAGGAAGATATCAATGGACTCGTCTAGTGGGCAGAACAGTGGCAAATGGAATTCAGTTGGAATACACAATAAATGGTAGGACACTGAGAAATGCAGAGGATCAGCGGGACCTTGGAGTGCATGTCCACAGATCCCTGAAGGTAGCAGGACAGGTAGATAAAGTGGTTAAGCAGGCATACGGGATACTTGCCTTTATTAGCCGAGGCGTAGAATATAAGAGCGGGGAGGTTATGCTTCAACTGTATAAAACACTAGTTAGGCCGCAGCTAGAGTGCCGCGTGCAGTTCTGGTCACCACATTACAAGAAGGATGCGATTGCACTAGAGAAGGTGCAGAGGAGATTTCCGAGGATGTTGCCTGGGCTGGGGAATTTTAGCTATGAGGAAAGATTGGATAGGCTGGGGTTGTTTTCTTTGGAATACAGGAGGCTGAGGCGAGACCTAATTGAGGTGTGTAAAATTATGAGGGGCCGAGATAGAGTGGATAGGAAGGACCTATTTCCCTTAGCAGAAGGGTCAATAATAGATTTCAAGTAATTGGTAGGAGGTTTACAGGGAATTTGAGGAGACATTTTTTCACCCAGTGAATGGTGGGGGTCTGGAATGCACTGCCTGAAAGGGTGGTAGAGGCAGAAACCCTCATCACGTTTAAAAAGTACTTGGATATGCACTTGAACTGCCGTAACCTACAAGGCTACGGACCAAGTGCTGTAAAGTGGGATTTGGGTGGATTGCTCTTTGTCGGCTGGCACGGACAAGATGGGCCGAATGGCCTCCTTCTGTGCTGTAAATTTCTATGATTCTGCCTGATCATGTGACATCTGCCCACACGACTTCTACAAATGTTATTACATTGTAGCCAGGATTGTTTAGTTTCCAATTCCGCCCATTTTGAAGCCAGGTCTCCGTTATGGCTACTATTGCATAACCCCATGTGGCAACTTGCGCCTGCAACTCGTCAATCTTATTTGTAACACTCCTCGCATTAACACACATGCATTTCAACAGCATGCTAGTTGGCTTTGCTTTTTTCCTGAATTTAACTGCTGCTCTTTCTACATTCTTCTTTGTTCTGTTGCTGTTTGTCCCTCCGAGTTTTCTATGCACCTTGTCTCTCCTCTCTGCTGCTGTGTCCTGGTGGCCCTCCGCCAGTGTGTGTATTTTGGCTATCTTATTTTCTTCTTCTGCTTATTTCGGCCCTGTGTCTGGAGCCCCTTGCATTTGTGTAGCAGCAGGAGAATGTGCAGCGAAGAAATGGTCAAAGGAAAGCGAGAGAGAGAGAGAGAGCAGCAAAAAGGATGTTGATTGATTAAGAGCAGTGTGTGCGCAAAACGTTGAGCAGCCTGTGGCGGCAGCAAAAGCCTACTGCACCTGGTATTCCCAGGCAGTCTCCCATCCAAGTACTAACCAGGCCTGACTCTGCTTAGCTTCCGAGATCAGACGAGATCGGGCGCATTCAGACTAGTATGGCCGTAGGCATATGCTAGCTGGCTTTCTCTTTACTTAAAGCTGTCGCCCATTTTTTTCTCTTCTACGCATTCATACAAGTATTCAACACTCAATTTACATTTACAAATTTTACTCCTCCCGCAACCCCCCACCCCCCCTCCACCTCTTCTTGCTGCTCTGCCTCCCACACAAACAAACTACAAGCCCAACCCTTCATTGCCTTCTATTCAAATATTACATCAAATAAACATGCTCAAACACCAAGTCTTAAGGGCTGTAGCATCTTTCAAACTGGACAAATACCCAGGCCCGCATCAAATCTATCCCACACTCTTAAGAGAAGTAAGACACCAAATAGCACAGGCTCTCACCATCATTTTACAATCCTCTCTGGCTACAGGTGTGGTGCCCGACCACTGGAGGACTGCTAACGTGCTACCGCTCTTTCAAAAGGGAGAGAGGGATAGACCGCATAATTACAGGCCAGTCAGCCTAACCTCGGTGGTGGGAAAATTATTGGAAAAAGTTCTGAGGGACAGGAGAAATCTTCATTTAGAAAGACACGGATTAATCAGGGACAGTCAGCATGGATTTCTTAACGGAAGGTCGTGTCTGACTAACGCAATTCAATTTTTCGAGGAGGTAACAAGGAGGGTCGATGAGGGTAGTGCCTTTGATGTAGTCTATATGGATTTTAGCAAGGCTTTTGATAAGGTCCCGCATGCCAGATTGGTCACGAAAGTAAAAGCCCATGGGATCCAAGGCAAAGTGGCAAGTTGGATCCAAAATTGGCTCAGAGGCAGGAAACAAAGGGTAATGGTCGGAAGGGTGTTTTTGTGACCGGAAGGCTGTTTCCAGTGGGGTTCCGCAGGGCTCACAGAATCACAGAAACCCCACAGTGCAGATAGAGGCCATTTCGGCCCATCGAGCCTGCACCGACTCAGTACTGGGCCCTTTGCTTTTTCTGGTATATATCAATGATTTGGATTTGAATGTAGGAAGTATGATTAAGAAGTTTGCAGATGATACAAAAATTGGCCGTGTGGTTAATAATGAAACAGAATGCTGTAGACTGCAGGAAGATATCAATGGACTCGTCTAGTGGGCAGAACAGTGGCAAATGGAATTCAGTTGGAATACACAATAAATGGTAGGACACTGAGAAATGCAGAGGATCAGCGGGACCTTGGAGTGCATGTCCACAGATCCCTGAAGGTAGCAGGACAGGTAGATAAAGTGGTTAAGCAGGCATACGGGATACTTGCCTTTATTAGCCGAGGCGTAGAATATAAGAGCGGGGAGGTTATGCTTCAACTGTATAAAACACTAGTTAGGCCGCAGCTAGAGTGCCGCGTGCAGTTCTGGTCACCACATTACAAGAAGGATGCGATTGCACTAGAGAAGGTGCAGAGGAGATTTCCGAGGATGTTGCCTGGGCTGGGGAATTTTAGTTATGAGGAAAGATTGGATAGGCTGGGGTTGTTTTCTTTGGAACACAGGAGGCTGAGGCGAGACCTAATTGAGGTGTGTAAAATTATGAGGGGCCGAGATAGAGTGGATAGGAAGGACCTATTTCCCTTAGCAGAAGGGTCAATAATAGATTTCAAGTAATTGGTAGGAGGTTTACAGGGAATTTGAGGAGACATTTTTTCACCCAGTGAATGGTGGGGGTCTGGAATGCACTGCCTGAAAGGGTGGTAGAGGCAGAAACCCTCATCACGTTTAAAAAGTACTTGGATATGCACTTGAACTGCCGTAACCTACAAGGCTACGGACCAAGTGCTGTAAAGTGGGATTTGGGTGGATTGCTCTTTGTCGGCTGGCACGGACAAGATGGGCCGAATGGCCTCCTTCTGTGCTGTAAATTTCTATGATTCTGCCTGATCATGTGACATCTGCCCACACGACTTCTACAAATGTTATTACATTGTAGCCAGGATTGTTTAGTTTCCAATTCCGCCCATTTTGAAGCCAGGTCTCCGTTATGGCTACTATTGCATAACCCCATGTGGCAACTTGCGCCTGCAACTCGTCAATCTTATTTGTAACACTCCTCGTTTTAACACACATGCATTTCAACAGCATGCTAGTTGGCTTTGCTTTTTTCCTGAATTTAACTGCTGCTCTTTCTACATTCTTCTTTGTTCTGTTGCTGTTTGTCCCTCCGAGTTTTCTATGCACCTTGTCTCTCCTCTCTGCTGCTGTGTCCTGGTGGCCCTCCGCCAGTGTGTGTATTTTGGCTATCTTATTTTCTTCTTCTGCTTATTTCGGCCCTGTGTCTGGAGCCCCTTGCATTTGTGTAGCAGCAGGAGAATGTGCAGCGAAGAAATGGTCAAAGGAAAGCGAGAGAGAGAGAGAGAGAGAGAGAGAGAGCAGCAAAAAGGATGTTGATTGATTAAGAGCAGTGTGTGCGCGTGTGTGTGCAAAACGTTGAGCAGCCTGTGGCGGCAGCAAAAGCCTACTGCACCTGGTATTCCCAGGCAGTCTCCCATCCAAGTACTAACCAGGCCTGACTCTGGTTAGCTTCCGAGATCAGACGAGATCGGGCGCATTCAGACTAGTATGGCCGTAGGCATATGCTAGCTGGCTTTCTCTTTACTTAAAGCTGTCGCCCATTTTTTTCTCTTCTACGCATTCATACAAGTATTCAACACTCAATTTACATTTACAAATTTTACTCCTCCCGCAACCCCCCACCCCCCCTCCACCTCTTCTTGCTGCTCTGCCTCCCACACAAACAAACTACAAGCCCAACCCTTCATTGCCTTCTATTCAAATATTACATCAAATAAACATGCTCAAACACCAAGTCTTAAGGGCTGTAGCATCTTTCAAACTGGACAAATACCCAGGCCCGCATCAAATCTATCCCACACTCTTAAGAGAAGTAAGACACCAAATAGCACAGGCTCTCACCATCATTTTACAATCCTCTCTGGCTACAGGTGTGGTGCCCGACCACTGGAGGACTGCTAACGTGCTACCGTTCTTTCAAAAGGGAGAGAGGGATAGACCGCATAATTACAGGCCAGTCAGCCTAACCTCGGTGGTGGGAAAATTATTGGAAAAAGTTCTGAGGGACAGGAGAAATCTTCATTTAGAAAGACACGGATTAATCAGGGACAGTCAGCATGGATTTCTTAACGGAAGGTCGTGTCTGACTAACGCAATTCAATTTTTCGAGGAGGTAACAAGGAGGGTCGATGAGGGTAGTGCCTTTGATGTAGTCTATATGGATTTTAGCAAGGCTTTTGATAAGGTCCCGCAAGCCAGATTGGTCATGAAAGTAAAAGCCCATGGGATCCAAGGCAAAGTGGCAAGTTGGATCCAAAATTGGCTCAGAGGCAGGAAACAAAGGGTAATGGTCGAAGGGTGTTTTTGTGACCGGAAGGCTGTCACAGAAACCCCACAGTGCAGATAGAGGCCATTTCGGCCCATCGAGCCTGCACCGACTCAGTACTGGGCCCTTTGCTTTTGCTGGTATATATCAATGATTTGGATTTGAATGTAGGAAGTATGATTAAGAAGTTTGCAGATGATACAAAAATTGGCCGTGTGGTTAATAATGAAACAGAATGCTGTAGACTGCAGGAAGATATCAATGGACTCGTCTAGTGGGCAGAACAGTGGCAAATGGAATTCAGTTGGAATACACAATAAATGGTAGGACACTGAGAAATGCAGAGGATCAGCGGGACCTTGGAGTGCATGTCCACAGATCCCTGAAGGTAGCAGGACAGGTAGATAAAGTGGTTAAGCAGGCATACGGGATACTTGCCTTTATTAGCCGAGGCGTAGAATATAAGAGCGGGGAGGTTATGCTTCAACTGTATAAAACACTAGTTAGGCCGCAGCTAGAGTGCCGCGTGCAGTTCTGGTCACCACATTACAAGAAGGATGCGATTGCACTAGAGAAGGTGCAGAGGAGATTTCCGAGGATGTTGCCTGGGCTGGGGAATTTTAGTTATGAGGAAAGATTGGATAGGCTGGGGTTGTTTTCTTTGGAACACAGGAGGCTGAGGCGAGACCTAATTGAGGTGTGTAAAATTATGAGGGGCCGAGATAGAGTGGATAGGAAGGACCTATTTCCCTTAGCAGAAGGGTCAATAATAGATTTCAAGTAATTGGTAGGAGGTTTACAGGGAATTTGAGGAGACATTTTTTCACCCAGTGAATGGTGGGGGTCTGGAATGCACTGCCTGAAAGGGTGGTAGAGGCAGAAACCCTCATCACGTTTAAAAAGTACTTGGATATGCACTTGAACTGCCGTAACCTACAAGGCTACGGACCAAGTGCTGTAAAGTGGGATTTGGGTGGATTGCTCTTTGTCGGCTGGCACGGACAAGATGGGCCGAATGGCCTCCTTCTGTGCTGTAAATTTCTATGACTCTGCCTGATCATGTGACATCTGCCCACACGACTTCTACAAATGTTATTACATTGTAGCCAGGATTGTTTAGTTTCCAATTCCGCCCATTTTGAAGCCAGGTCTCCGTTATGGCTACTATTGCATAACCCCATGTGGCAACTTGCGCCTGCAACTCGTCAATCTTATTTGTAACACTCCTCGCATTAACACACATGCATTTCAACAGCATGCTAGTTGGCTTTGCTTTTTTCCTGAATTTAACTGCTGCTCTTTCTACATTCTTCTTTGTTCTGTTGCTGTTTGTCCCTCCGAGTTTTCTATGCACCTTGTCTCTCCTCTCTGCTGCTGTGTCCTGGTGGCCCTCCGCCAGTGTGTATATTTTGGCTATCTTATTTTCTTCTTCTGCTTATTTCGGCCCTGTGTCTGGAGCCCCTTGCATTTGTGTAGCAGCAGGAGAATGTGCAGCGAAGAAATGGTCAAAGGAAAGCGAGAGAGAGAGAGAGAGCAGCAAAAAGGATGTTGATTGATTAAGAGCAGTGTGTGCGCGTGTGTGTGCAAAACGTTGAGCAGCCTGTGGCGGCAGCAAAAGCCTACTGCACCTGGTATTCCCAGGCGGTCTCCCATCCAAGTACTAACCAGGCCTGACTCTGCTTAGCTTCCGAGATCAGACGAGATCGGGCACATTCAGACTAGTATGGCTGTAGGCATATGCTGGCTGGCTTTCTCTTTACTTAAAGCTGTCGCCCATTTTTTTCTCTTCTACGCATTCATACAAGTATTCAACACTCAATTTACATTTACAAATTTTACTCCTCCCGCAACCCCCCACCCCCCCTCCACCTCTTCTTGCTGCTCTGCCTCCCACACAAACAAACTACAAGCCCAACCCTTCATTGCCTTCTATTCAAATATTACATCAAATAAACATGCTCAAACACCAAGTCTTAAGGGCTGTAGCATCTTTCAAACTGGACAAATACCCAGGCCCGCATCAAATCTATCCCACACTCTTAAGGGAAGTAAGACACCAAATAGCACAGGCTCTCACCATCATTTTACAATCCTCTCTGGCTACAGGTGTGGTGCCCGACCACTGGAGGACTGCTAACGTGCTACCGTTCTTTCAAAAGGGAGAGAGGGATAGACCGCATAATTACAGGACAGTCAGCCTAACCTCGGTGGTGGGAAAATTATTGGAAAAAGTTCTGAGGGACAGGAGAAATCTTCATTTAGAAAGACACGGATTAATCAGGGACAGTCAGCATGGATTTCTTAACGGAAGGTCGTGTCTGACTAACGCAATTCAATTTTTCGAGGAGGTAACAAGGAGGGTCGATGAGGGTAGTGCCTTTGATGTAGTCTATATGGATTTTAGCAAGGCTTTTGATAAGGTCCCGCATGCCAGATTGGTCACGAAAGTAAAAGCCCATGGGATCCAAGGCAAAGTGGCAAGTTGGATCCAAAATTGGCTCAGAGGCAGGAAACAAAGGGTAATGGTCGAAGGGTGTTTTTGTGACCGGAAGGCTGTTTCCAGTGGGGTTCCGCAGGGCTCACAGAATCACAGAAACCCCACAGTGCAGATAGAGGTCATTTCGGCCCATCGAGCCTGCACCGACTCAGTACTGGGCCCTTTGCTTTTTCTGGTATATATCAATGATTTGGATTTGAATGTAGGAAGTATGATTAAGAAGTTTGCAGATGATACAAAAATTGGCCGTGTGGTTAATAATGAAACAGAATGCTGTAGACTGCAGGAAGATATCAATGGACTCGTCTAGTGGGCAGAACAGTGGCAAATGGAATTCAGTTGGAATACACAATAAATGGTAGGACACTGAGAAATGCAGAGGATCAGCGGGACCTTGGAGTGCATGTCCACAGATCCCTGAAGGTAGCAGGACAGGTAGATAAAGTGGTTAAGCAGGCATACGGGATACTTGCCTTTATTAGCCGAGGCGTAGAATATAAGAGCGGGGAGGTTATGCTTCAACTGTATAAAACACTAGTTAGGCCGCAGCTAGAGTGCCGCGTGCAGTTCTGGTCACCACATTACAAGAAGGATGCGATTGCACTAGAGAAGGTGCAGAGGAGATTTCCGAGGATGTTGCCTGGGCTGGGGAATTTTAGTTATGAGGAAAGATTGGATAGGCTGGGGTTGTTTTCTTTGGAACACAGGAGGCTGAGGCGAGACCTAATTGAGGTGTGTAAAATTATGAGGGGCCGAGATAGAGTGGATAGGAAGGACCTATTTCCCTTAGCAGAAGGGTCAATAATAGATTTCAAGTAATTGGTAGGAGGTTTACAGGGAATTTGAGGAGACATTTTTTCACCCAGTGAATGGTGGGGGTCTGGAATGCACTGCCTGAAAGGGTGGTAGAGGCAGAAACCCTCATCACGTTTAAAAAGTACTTGGATATGCACTTGAACTGCCGTAACCTACAAGGCTACGGACCAAGTGCTGTAAAGTGGGATTTGGGTGGATTGCTCTTTGTCGGCTGGCACGGACAAGATGGGCCGAATGGCCTCCTTCTGTGCTGTAAATTTCTATGACTCTGCCTGATCATGTGACATCTGCCCACACGACTTCTACAAATGTTATTACATTGTAGCCAGGATTGTTTAGTTTCCAATTCCGCCCATTTTGAAGCCAGGTCTCCGTTATGGCTACTATTGCATAACCCCATGTGGCAACTTGCGCCTGCAACTCGTCAATCTTATTTGTAACACTCCTCGCATTAACACACATGCATTTCAACAGCATGCTAGTTGGCTTTCCTTTTTTCCTGAATTTAACTGCTGCTCTTTCTACATTCTTCTTTGTTCTGTTGCTGTTTGTCCCTCCGAGTTTTCTATGCACCTTGTCTCTCCTCTCTGCTGCTGTGTCCTGGTGGCCCTCCGCCAGTGTGTGTATTTTGGCTATCTTATTTTCTTCTTCTGCTTATTTCGGCCCTGTGTCTGGAGCCCCTTGCATTTGTGTAGCAGCAGGAGAATGTGCAGCGAAGAAATGGTCAAAGGAAAGCGAGAGAGAGAGAGAGAGAGAGAGAGAGAGCAGCAAAAAGGATGTTGATTGATTAAGAGCAGTGTGTGCGCGTGTGTGCAAAACGTTGAGCAGCCTGTGGCGGCAGCAAAAGCCTACAGCACCTGGTATTCCCAGGCGGTCTCCCATCCAAGTACTAACCAGGCCTGACTCTGCTTCGCTTCCGAGATCAGACGAGATCAGACGTATTCAGACTAGTATGGCTGCAGGCATATGCTAGCTGGCTTTCTCTTTACTTAAAGCTGTCGCCCATTTTTTTCTCTTCTACGCATTCATACAAGTATTCAACACTCAATTTACATTTACAAATTTTACTCCTCCCGCAACCCCCCACCCCCCCTCCACCTCTTCTTGCTGCTCTGCCTCCCACACAAACAAACTACAAGCCCAACCCTTCATTGCCTTCTATTCAAATATTACATCAAATAAACATGCTCAAACACCAAGTCTTAAGGGCTGTAGCATCTGTCAAACTGGACAAATACCCAGGCCCGCATCAAATCTATCCCACACTCTTAAGAGAAGTAAGACACCAAATAGCACAGGCTCTCACCATCATTTTACAATCCTCTCTGGCTACAGGTGTGGTGCCCGACCACTGGAGGACTGCTAACGTGCTACCGTTCTTTCAAAAGGGAGAGAGGGATAGACCGCATAATTACAGGACAGTCAGCCTAACCTCGGTGGTGGGAAAATTATTGGAAAAAGTTCTGAGGGACAGGAGAAATCTTCATTTAGAAAGACACGGATTAATCAGGGACAGTCAGCATGGATTTCTTAACGGAAGGTCGTGTCTGACTAACGCAATTCAATTTTTCGAGGAGGTAACAAGGAGGGTCGATGAGGGTAGTGCCTTTGATGTAGTCTATATGGATTTTAGCAAGGCTTTTGATAAGGTCCCGCATGCCAGATTGGTCACGAAAGTAAAAGCCCATGGGATCCAAGGCAAAGTGGCAAGTTGGATCCAAAATTGGCTCAGAGGCAGGAAACAAAGGGTAATGGTCGAAGGGTGTTTTTGTGACCGGAAGGCTGTTTCCAGTGGGGTTCCGCAGGGCTCACAGAATCACAGAAACCCCACAGTGCAGATAGAGGCCATTTCGGCCCATCGAGCCTGCACCGACTCAGTACTGGGCCCTTTGCTTTTTCTGGTATATATCAATGATTTGGATTTGAATGTAGGAAGTATGATTAAGAAGTTTGCAGATGATACAAAAATTGGCCGTGTGGTTAATAATGAAACAGAATGCTGTAGACTGCAGGAAGATATCAATGGACTCGTCTAGTGGGCAGAACAGTGGCAAATGGAATTCAGTTGGAATACACAATAAATGGTAGGACACTGAGAAATGCAGAGGATCAGCGGGACCTTGGAGTGCATGTCCACAGATCCCTGAAGGTAGCAGGACAGGTAGATAAAGTGGTTAAGCAGGCATACGGGATACTTGCCTTTATTAGCCGAGGCGTAGAATATAAGAGCGGGGAGGTTATGCTTCAACTGTATAAAACACTAGTTAGGCCGCAGCTAGAGTGCCGCGTGCAGTTCTGGTCACCACATTACAAGAAGGATGCGATTGCACTAGAGAAGGTGCAGAGGAGATTTCCGAGGATGTTGCCTGGGCTGGGGAATTTTAGTTATGAGGAAAGATTGGATAGGCTGGGGTTGTTTTCTTTGGAACACAGGAGGCTGAGGCGAGACCTAATTGAGGTGTGTAAAATTATGAGGGGCCGAGATAGAGTGGATAGGAAGGACCTATTTCCCTTAGCAGAAGGGTCAATAATAGATTTCAAGAAATTGGTAGGAGGTTTACAGGGAATTTGAGGAGACATTTTTTCACCCAGTGAATG
This sequence comes from Somniosus microcephalus, assembly GCF_052327205.1. NCBI lineage: Eukaryota > Metazoa > Chordata > Chondrichthyes > Squaliformes > Somniosidae > Somniosus > Somniosus microcephalus. The sequence continues at coordinate 23,199,823 of NC_141005.1, forward strand.
GTGGGGGTCTGGAATGCACTGCCTGAAAGGGTGGTAGAGGCAGAAACCCTCATCACGTTTAAAAAGTACTTGGATATGCACTTGAACTGCCGTAACCAACAAGGCTACGGACCAAGTGCTGTAAAGTGGGATTTGGGTGGATTGCTCTTTGTCGGCTGGCACGGACAAGATGGGCCGAATGGCCTCCTTCTGTGCTGTAAATTTCTATGATTCTGCCTGATCATGTGACATCTGCCCACACGACTTCTACAAATGTTATTACATTGTAGCCAGGATTGTTTAGTTTCCAATTCCGCCCATTTTGAAGCCAGGTCTCCGTTATGGCTACTATTGCATAACCCCATGTGGCAACTTGCGCCTGCAACTCGTCAATCTTATTTGTAACACTCCTCGCATTAACACACATGCATTTCAACAGCATGCTAGTTGGCTTTGCTTTTTTCCTGAATTTAACTGCTGCTCTTTCTACATTCTTCTTTGTTCTGTTGCTGTTTGTCCCTCCGAGTTTTCTATGCACCTTGTCTCTCCTCTCTGCTGCTGTGTCCTGGTGGCCCTCCGCCAGTGTGTGTATTTTGGCTATCTTATTTTCTTCTTCTGCTTATTTCGGCCCTGTGTCTGGAGCCCCTTGCATTTGTGTAGCAGCAGGAGAATGTGCAGCGAAGAAATGGTCAAAGGAAAGCGAGAGAGAGAGACAGAGAGAGAGAGAGAGAGAGCAGCAAAAAGGATGTTGATTGATTAAGAGCAGTGTGTGCGCGTGTGTGTGCAAAACGTTGAGCAGCCTGTGGCGGCAGCAAAAGCCTACTGCACCCGGTATTCCCAGGCGGTCTCCCATCCAAGTACTAACCAGGCCTGACTCTGCTTAGCTTCCGAGATCAGACGAGATCAGGCACATTCAGACTAGTATGGCCGTAGGCATATGCTAGCTGGCTTTCTCTTTACTTAAAGCTGTCGCCCATTTTTTTCTCTTCTACGCATTCATACAAGTATTCAACACTCAATTTACATTTACAAATTTTACTCCTCCCGCAACCCCCCACCCCCCCTCCACCTCTTCTTGCTGCTCTGCCTCCCACACAAACAAACTACAAGCCCAACCCTTCATTGCCTTCTATTCAAATATTACATCAAATAAACATGCTCAAACACCAAGTCTTAAGGGCTGTAGCATCTTTCAAACTGGACAAATACCCAGGCCCGCATCAAATCTATCCCACACTCTTAAGAGAAGTAAGACACCAAATAGCACAGGCTCTCACCATCATTTTACAATCCTCTCTGGCTACAGGTGTGGTGCCCGACCACTGGAGGACTGCTAACGTGCTACCGTTCTTTCAAAAGGGAGAGAGGGATAGACCGCATAATTACAGGCCAGTCAGCCTAACCTCGGTGGTGGGAAAATTATTGGAAAAAGTTCTGAGGGACAGGAGAAATCTTCATTTAGAAAGACACGGATTAATCAGGGACAGTCAGCATGGATTTCTTAACGGAAGGTCGTGTCTGACTAACGCAATTCAATTTTTCGAGGAGGTAACAAGGAGGGTCGATGAGGGTAGTGCCTTTGATGTAGTCTATATGGATTTTAGCAAGGCTTTTGATAAGGTCCCGCATGCCAGATTGGTCACGAAAGTAAAAGCCCATGGGATCCAAGGCAAAGTGGCAAGTTGGATCCAAAATTGGCTCAGAGGCAGGAAACAAAGGGTAATGGTCGAAGGGTGTTTTTGTGACCGGAAGGCTGTTTCCAGTGGGGTTCCGCAGGGCTCAGAGAATCACAGAAACCCCACAGTGCAGATAGAGGCCATTTCGGCCCATCGAGCCTGCACCGACTCAGTACTGGGCCCTTTGCTTTTTCTGGTATATATCAATGATTTGGATTTGAATGTAGGAAGTATGATTAAGAAGTTTGCAGATGATACAAAAATTGGCCGTGTGGTTAATAATGAAACAGAATGCTGTAGACTGCAGGAAGATATCAATGGACTCGTCTAGTGGGCAGAACAGTGGCAAATGGAATTCAGTTGGAATACACAATAAATGGTAGGACACTGAGAAATGCAGAGGATCAGCGGGACCTTGGAGTGCATGTCCACAGATCCCTGAAGGTAGCAGGACAGGTAGATAAAGTGGTTAAGCAGGCATACGGGATACTTGCCTTTATTAGCCGAGGCGTAGAATATAAGAGCGGGGAGGTTATGCTTCAACTGTATAAAACACTAGTTAGGCCGCAGCTAGAGTGCCGCGTGCAGTTCTGGTCACCACATTACAAGAAGGATGCGATTGCACTAGAGAAGGTGCAGAGGAGATTTCCGAGGATGTTGCCTGGGCTGGGGAATTTGAGTTATGAGGAAAGATTGGATAGGCTGGGGTTGTTTTCTTTGGAACACAGGAGGCTGAGGCGAGACCTAATTGAGGTGTGTAAAATTATGAGGGGCCGAGATAGAGTGGATAGGAAGGACCTATTTCCCTTAGCAGAAGGGTCAATAATAGATTTCAAGTAATTGGTAGGAGGTTTACAGGGAATTTGAGGAGACATTTTTTCACCCAGTGAATGGTGGGGGTCTGGAATGCACTGCCTGAAAGGGTGGTAGAGGCAGAAACCCTCATCACGTTTAAAAAGTACTTGGATATGCACTTGAACTGCCGTAACCTACAAGGCTACGGACCAAGTGCTGTAAAGTGGGATTTGGGTGGATTGCTCTTTGTCGGCTGGCACGGACAAGATGGGCCGAATGGCCTCCTTCTGTGCTGTAAATTTCTATGATTCTGCCTGATCATGTGACATCTGCCCACACGACTTCTACAAATGTTATTACATTGTAGCCAGGATTGTTTAGTTTCCAATTCCGCCCATTTTGAAGCCAGGTCTCCGTTATAGCTACTATTGCATAACCCCATGTGGCAACTTGCGCCTGCAACTCGTCAATCTTATTTGTAACGCTCCTCGCATTAACACACATGCATTTCAACAGCATGCTAGTTGGCTTTGCTTTTTTCCTGAATTTAACTGCTGCTCTTTCTACATTCTTCTTTGTTCTGTTGCTGTTTGTCCCTCCGAGTTTTCTATGCACCTTGTCTCTCCTCTCTGCTGCTGTGTCCTGGTGGCCCTCCGCCAGTGTGTGTATTTTGGCTATCTTATTTTCTTCTTCTGCTTATTTCGGCCCTGTGTCTGGAGCCCCTTGCATTTGTGTAGCAGCAGGAGAATGTGCAGCGAAGAAATGGTCAAAGGAAAGCGAGAGAGAGAGACAGAGAGAGAGAGAGAGAGAGAGAGAGCAGCAAAAAGGATGTTGATTGATTAAGAGCAGTGTGTGCGCGTGTGTGTGCAAAACGTTGAGCAGCCTGTGGCGGCAGCAAAAGCCTACTGCACCCGGTATTCCCAGGCGGTCTCCCATCCAAGTACTAACCAGGCCTGACTCTGCTTAGCTTCCGAGATCAGACGAGATCGGGCGCATTCAGACTAGTATGGCCGTAGGCATATGCTAGCTGGCTTTCTCTTTACTTAAAGCTGTCGCCCATTTTTTTCTCTTCTACGCATTCATACAAGTATTCAACACTCAATTTACATTTACAAATTTTACTCCTCCCGCAACCCCCCACCCCCCCTCCACCTCTTCTTGCTGCTCTGCCTCCCACACAAACAAACTACAAGCCCAACCCTTCATTGCCTTCTATTCAAATATTACATCAAATAAACATGCTCAAACACCAAGTCTTAAGGGCTGTAGTATCTTTCAAACTGGACAAATACCCAGGCCCGCATCAAATCTATCCCACACTCTTAAGAGAAGTAAGACACCAAATAGCACAGGCTCTCACCATCATTTTACAATCCTCTCTGGCTACAGGTATGGTGCCCGACCACTGGAGGACTGCTAACGTGCTACCGTTCTTTCAAAAGGGAGAGAGGGATAGACCGCATAATTACAGGCCAGTCAGCCTAACCTCGGTGGTGGGAAAATTATTGGAAAAAGTTCTGAGGGACAGGAGAAATCTTCATTTAGAAAGACACGGATTAATCAGGGACAGTCAGCATGGATTTCTTAACGGAAGGTCGTGTCTGACTAACGCAATTCAATTTTTCGAGGAGGTAACAAGGAGGGTCGATGAGGGTAGTGCCTTTGATGTAGTCTATATGGATTTTAGCAAGGCTTTTGATAAGGTCCCGCATGCCAGATTGGTCACGAAAGTAAAAGCCCATGGGATCCAAGGCAAAGTGGCAAGTTGGATCCAAAATTGGCTCAGAGGCAGGAAACAAAGGGTAATGGTCGAAGGGTGTTTTTGTGACCGGAAGGCTGTTTCCAGTGGGGTTCCGCAGGGCTCAGAGAATCACAGAAACCCCACAGTGCAGATAGAGGCCATTTCGGCCCATCGAGCCTGCACCGACTCAGTACTGGGCCCTTTGCTTTTTCTGGTATATATCAATGATTTGGATTTGAATGTAGGAAGTATGATTAAGAAGTTTGCAGATGATACAAAAATTGGCCGTGTGGTTAATAATGAAACAGAATGCTGTAGACTGCAGGAAGATATCAATGGACTCGTCTAGTGGGCAGAACAGTGGCAAATGGAATTCAGTTGGAATACACAATAAATGGTAGGACACTGAGAAATGCAGAGGATCAGCGGGACCTTGGAGTGCATGTCCACAGATCCCTGAAGGTAGCAGGACAGGTAGATAAAGTGGTTAAGCAGGCATACGGGATACTTGCCTTTATTAGCCGAGGCGTAGAATATAAGAGCGGGGAGGTTATGCTTCAACTGTATAAAACACTAGTTAGGCCGCAGCTAGAGTGCCGCGTGCAGTTCTGGTCACCACATTACAAGAAGGATGCGATTGCACTAGAGAAGGTGCAGAGGAGATTTCCGAGGATGTTGCCTGGGCTGGGGAATTTTAGTTATGAGGAAAGATTGGATAGGCTGGGGTTGTTTTCTTTGGAACACAGGAGGCTGAGGCGAGACCTAATTGAGGTGTGTAAAATTATGAGGGGCCGAGATAGAGTGGATAGGAAGGACCTATTTCCCTTAGCAGAAGGGTCAATAATAGATTTCAAGTAATTGGTAGGAGGTTTACAGGGAATTTGAGGAGACATTTTTTCACCCAGTGAATGGTGGGGGTCTGGAATGCACTGCCTGAAAGGGTGGTAGAGGCAGAAACCCTCATCACGTTTAAAAAGTACTTGGATATGCACTTGAACTGCCGTAACCTACAAGGCTACGGACCAAGTGCTGTAAAGTGGGATTTGGGTGGATTGCTCTTTGTCGGCTGGCACGGACAAGATGGGCCGAATGGCCTCCTTCTGTGCTGTAAATTTCTATGATTCTGCCTGATCATGTGACATCTGCCCACACGACTTCTACAAATGTTATTACATTGTAGCCAGGATTGTTTAGTTTCCAATTCCGCCCATTTTGAAGCCAGGTCTCCGTTATAGCTACTATTGCATAACCCCATGTGGCAACTTGCGCCTGCAACTCGTCAATCTTATTTGTAACGCTCCTCGCATTAACACACATGCATTTCAACAGCATGCTAGTTGGCTTTGCTTTTTTCCTGAATTTAACTGCTGCTCTTTCTACATTCTTCTTTGTTCTGTTGCTGTTTGTCCCTCCGAGTTTTCTATGCACCTTGTCTCTCCTCTCTGCTGCTGTGTCCTGGTGGCCCTCCGCCAGTGTGTGTATTTTGGCTATCTTATTTTCTTCTTCTGCTTATTTCGGCCCTGTGTCTGGAGCCCCTTGCATTTGTGTAGCAGCAGGAGAATGTGCAGCGAAGAAATGGTCAAAGGAAAGCGAGAGAGAGAGACAGAGAGAGAGAGAGAGAGAGAGAGAGCAGCAAAAAGGATGTTGATTGATTAAGAGCAGTGTGTGCGCGTGTGTGTGCAAAACGTTGAGCAGCCTGTGGCGGCAGCAAAAGCCTACTGCACCCGGTATTCCCAGGCGGTCTCCCATCCAAGTACTAACCAGGCCTGACTCTGCTTAGCTTCACGAGATCAGACGAGATCGGGCGCATTCAGACTAGTATGGCCGTAGGCATATGCTAGCTGGCTTTCTCTTTACTTAAAGCTGTCGCCCATTTTTTTCTCTTCTACGCATTCATACAAGTATTCAACACTCAATTTACATTTACAAATTTTACTCCTCCCGCAACCCCCCACCCCCCCTCCACCTCTTCTTGCTGCTCTGCCTCCCACACAAACAAACTACAAGCCCAACCCTTCATTGCCTTCTATTCAAATATTACATCAAATAAACATGCTCAAACACCAAGTCTTAAGGGCTGTAGTATCTTTCAAACTGGACAAATACCCAGGCCCGCATCAAATCTATCCCACACTCTTAAGAGAAGTAAGACACCAAATAGCACAGGCTCTCACCATCATTTTACAATCCTCTCTGGCTACAGGTGTGGTGCCCGACCACTGGAGGACTGCTAACGTGCTACCGTTCTTTCAAAAGGGAGAGAGGGATAGACCGCATAATTACAGGCCAGTCAGCCTAACCTCGGTGGTGGGAAAATTATTGGAAAAAGTTCTGAGGGACAGGAGAAATCTTCATTTAGAAAGACACGGATTAATCAGGGACAGTCAGCATGGATTTCTTAACGGAAGGTCGTGTCTGACTAACGCAATTCAATTTTTCGAGGAGGTAACAAGGAGGGTCGATGAGGGTAGTGCCTTTGATGTAGTCTATATGGATTTTAGCAAGGCTTTTGATAAGGTCCCGCATGCCAGATTGGTCACGAAAGTAAAAGCCCATGGGATCCAAGGCAAAGTGGCAAGTTGGATCCAAAATTGGCTCAGAGGCAGGAAACAAAGGGTAATGGTCGAAGGGTGTTTTTGTGACCGGAAGGCTGTTTCCAGTGGGGTTCCGCAGGGCTCAGAGAATCACAGAAACCCCACAGTGCAGATAGAGGCCATTTCGGCCCATCGAGCCTGCACCGACTCAGTACTGGGCCCTTTGCTTTTTCTGGTATATATCAATGATTTGGATTTGAATGTAGGAAGTATGATTAAGAAGTTTGCAGATGATACAAAAATTGGCCGTGTGGTTAATAATGAAACAGAATGCTGTAGACTGCAGGAAGATATCAATGGACTCGTCTAGTGGGCAGAACAGTGGCAAATGGAATTCAGTTGGAATACACAATAAATGGTAGGACACTGAGAAATGCAGAGGATCAGCGGGACCTTGGAGTGCATGTCCACAGATCCCTGAAGGTAGCAGGACAGGTAGATAAAGTGGTTAAGCAGGCATACGGGATACTTGCCTTTATTAGCCGAGGCGTAGAATATAAGAGCGGGGAGGTTATGCTTCAACTGTATAAAACACTAGTTAGGCCGCAGCTAGAGTGCCGCGTGCAGTTCTGGTCACCACATTACAAGAAGGATGCGATTGCACTAGAGAAGGTGCAGAGGAGATTTCCGAGGATGTTGCCTGGGCTGGGGAATTTTAGTTATGAGGAAAGATTGGATAGGCTGGGGTTGTTTTCTTTGGAACACAGGAGGCTGAGGCGAGACCTAATTGAGGTGTGTAAAATTATGAGGGGCCGAGATAGAGTGGATAGGAAGGACCTATTTCCCTTAGCAGAAGGGTCAATAATAGATTTCAAGTAATTGGTAGGAGGTTTACAGGGAATTTGAGGAGACATTTTTTCACCCAGTGAATGGTGGGGGTCTGGAATGCACTGCCTGAAAGGGTGGTAGAGGCAGAAACCCTCATCACGTTTAAAAAGTACTTGGATATGCACTTGAACTGCCGTAACCTACAAGGCTACGGACCAAGTGCTGTAAAGTGGGATTTGGGTGGATTGCTCTTTGTCGGCTGGCACGGACAAGATGGGCCGAATGGCCTCCTTCTGTGCTGTAAATTTCTATGATTCTGCCTGATCATGTGACATCTGCCCACACGACTTCTACAAATGTTATTACATTGTAGCCAGGATTGTTTAGTTTCCAATTCCGCCCATTTTGAAGCCAGGTCTCCGTTATAGCTACTATTGCATAACCCCATGTGGCAACTTGCGCCTGCAACTCGTCAATCTTATTTGTAACGCTCCTCGCATTAACACACATGCATTTCAACAGCATGCTAGTTGGCTTTGCTTTTTTCCTGAATTTAACTGCTGCTCTTTCTACATTCTTCTTTGTTCTGTTGCTGTTTGTCCCTCCGAGTTTTCTATGCACCTTGTCTCTCCTCTCTGCTGCTGTGTCCTGGTGGCCCTCCGCCAGTGTGTGTATTTTGGCTATCTTATTTTCTTCTTCTGCTTATTTCGGCCCTGTGTCTGGAGCCCCTTGCATTTGTGTAGCAGCAGGAGAATGTGCAGCGAAGAAATGGTCAAAGGAAAGCGAGAGAGAGAGACAGAGAGAGAGAGAGAGAGAGAGAGAGCAGCAAAAAGGATGTTGATTGATTAAGAGCAGTGTGTGCGCGTGTGTGTGCAAAACGTTGAGCAGCCTGTGGCGGCAGCAAAAGCCTACTGCACCCGGTATTCCCAGGCGGTCTCCCATCCAAGTACTAACCAGGCCTGACTCTGCTTAGCTTCCGAGATCAGACGAGATCGGGCGCATTCAGACTAGTATGGCCGTAGGCATATGCTAGCTGGCTTTCTCTTTACTTAAAGCTGTCGCCCATTTTTTTCTCTTCTACGCATTCATACAAGTATTCAACACTCAATTTACATTTACAAATTTTACTCCTCCCGCAACCCCCCACCCCCCCTCCACCTCTTCTTGCTGCTCTGCCTCCCACACAAACAAACTACAAGCCCAACCCTTCATTGCCTTCTATTCAAATATTACATCAAATAAACATGCTCAAACACCAAGTCTTAAGGGCTGTAGTATCTTTCAAACTGGACAAATACCCAGGCCCGCATCAAATCTATCCCACACTCTTAAGAGAAGTAAGACACCAAATAGCACAGGCTCTCACCATCATTTTACAATCCTCTCTGGCTACAGGTGTGGTGCCCGACCACTGGAGGACTGCTAACGTGCTACCGTTCTTTCAAAAGGGAGAGAGGGATAGACCGCATAATTACAGGCCAGTCAGCCTAACCTCGGTGGTGGGAAAATTATTGGAAAAAGTTCTGAGGGACAGGAGAAATCTTCATTTAGAAAGACACGGATTAATCAGGGACAGTCAGCATGGATTTCTTAACGGAAGGTCGTGTCTGACTAACGCAATTCAATTTTTCGAGGAGGTAACAAGGAGGGTCGATGAGGGTAGTGCCTTTGATGTAGTCTATATGGATTTTAGCAAGGCTTTTGATAAGGTCCCGCATGCCAGATTGGTCACGAAAGTAAAAGCCCATGGGATCCAAGGCAAAGTGGCAAGTTGGATCCAAAATTGGCTCAGAGGCAGGAAACAAAGGGTAATGGTCGAAGGGTGTTTTTGTGACCGGAAGGCTGTTTCCAGTGGGGTTCCGCAGGGCTCAGAGAATCACAGAAACCCCACAGTGCAGATAGAGGCCATTTCGGCCCATCGAGCCTGCACCGACTCAGTACTGGGCCCTTTGCTTTTTCTGGTATATATCAATGATTTGGATTTGAATGTAGGAAGTATGATTAAGAAGTTTGCAGATGATACAAAAATTGGCCGTGTGGTTAATAATGAAACAGAATGCTGTAGACTGCAGGAAGATATCAATGGACTCGTCTAGTGGGCAGAACAGTGGCAAATGGAATTCAGTTGGAATACACAATAAATGGTAGGACACTGAGAAATGCAGAGGATCAGCGGGACCTTGGAGTGCATGTCCACAGATCCCTGAAGGTAGCAGGACAGGTAGATAAAGTGGTTAAGCAGGCATACGGGATACTTGCCTTTATTAGCCGAGGCGTAGAATATAAGAGCGGGGAGGTTATGCTTCAACTGTATAAAACACTAGTTAGGCCGCAGCTAGAGTGCCGCGTGCAGTTCTGGTCACCACATTACAAGAAGGATGCGATTGCACTAGAGAAGGTGCAGAGGAGATTTCCGAGGATGTTGCCTGGGCTGGGGAATTTTAGTTATGAGGAAAGATTGGATAGGCTGGGGTTGTTTTCTTTGGAACACAGGAGGCTGAGGCGAGACCTAATTGAGGTGTGTAAAATTATGAGGGGCCGAGATAGAGTGGATAGGAAGGACCTATTTCCCTTAGCAGAAGGGTCAATAATAGATTTCAAGTAATTGGTAGGAGGTTTACAGGGAATTTGAGGAGACATTTTTTCACCCAGTGAATGGTGGGGGTCTGGAATGCACTGCCTGAAAGGGTGGTAGAGGCAGAAACCCTCATCACGTTTAAAAAGTACTTGGATATGCACTTGAACTGCCGTAACCTACAAGGCTACGGACCAAGTGCTGTAAAGTGGGATTTGGGTGGATTGCTCTTTGTCGGCTGGCACGGACAAGATGGGCCGAATGGCCTCCTTCTGTGCTGTAAATTTCTATGATTCTGCCTGATCATGTGACATCTGCCCACACGACTTCTACAAATGTTATTACATTGTAGCCAGGATTGTTTAGTTTCCAATTCCGCCCATTTTGAAGCCAGGTCTCCGTTATAGCTACTATTGCATAACCCCATGTGGCAACTTGCGCCTGCAACTCGTCAATCTTATTTGTAACGCTCCTCGCATTAACACACATGCATTTCAACAGCATGCTAGTTGCCTTTGCTTTTTTCCTGAATTTAACTGCTGCTCTTTCTACATTCTTCTTTGTTCTGTTGCTGTTTGTCCCTCCGAGTTTTCTATGCACCTTGTCTCTCCTCTCTGCTGCTGTGTCCTGGTGGCCCTCCGCCAGTGTGTGTATTTTGGCTATCTTATTTTCTTCTTCTGCTTATTTCGGCCCTGTGTCTGGAGCCCCTTGCATTTGTGTAGCAGCAGGAGAATGTGCAGCGAAGAAATGGTCAAAGGAAAGCGAGAGAGAGAGAGAGAGAGAGAGAGAGAGAGAGAGAGAGAGAGAGCAGCAAAAAGGATGTTGATTGATTAAGAGCAGTGTGTGCGCGTGTGTGTGCAAAACATTGAGCAGCCTGTGGCGGCAGCAAAAGCCTACTGCACCCGGTATTCCCAGGCGGTCTCCCATTCAAGTACTAACCAGGCCTGACTCTGCTTAGCTTCCGAGATCAGACGAGATCGGGCGCATTCAGACTAGTATGGCCATAGGCATATGCTAGCTGGCTTTCTCTTTACTTAAAGCTGTCGCCCATTTTTTTCTCTTCTACGCATTCATACAAGTATTCAACACTCAATTTACATTTACAAATTTTACTCCTCCCGCAACCCCCCACCCCCCCTCCACCTCTTCTTGCTGCTCTGCCTCCCACACAAACAAACTACAAGCCCAACCCTTCATTGCCTTCTATTCAAATATTACATCAAATAAACATGCTCAAACACCAAGTCTTAAGGGCTGTAGTATCTTTCAAACTGGACAAATACCCAGGCCCGCATCAAATCTATCCCACACTCTTAAGAGAAGTAAGACACCAAATAGCACAGGCTCTCACCATCATTTTACAATCCTCTCTGGCTACAGGTGTGGTGCCCGACCACTGGAGGACTGCTAACGTGCTACCGTTCTTTCAAAAGGGAGAGAGGGATAGACCGCATAATTACAGGCCAGTCAGCCTAACCTCGGTGGTGGGAAAATTATTGGAAAAAGTTCTGAGGGACAGGAGAAATCTTCATTTAGAAAGACACGGATTAATCAGGGACAGTCAGCATGGATTTCTTAACGGAAGGTCGTGTCTGACTAACGCAATTCAATTTTTCGAGGAGGTAACAAGGAGGGTCGATGAGGGTAGTGCCTTTGATGTAGTCTATATGGATTTTAGCAAGGCTTTTGATAAGGTCCCGCATGCCAGATTGGTCACGAAAGTAAAAGCCCATGGGATCCAAGGCAAAGTGGCAAGTTGGATCCAAAATTGGCTCAGAGGCAGGAAACAAAGGGTAATGGTCGAAGGGTGTTTTTGTGACCGGAAGGCTGTTTCCAGTGGGGTTCCGCAGGGCTCACAGAATCACAGAAACCCCACAGTGCAGATAGAGGCCATTTCGGCCCATCGAGCCTGCAGCGACTCAGTACTGGGCCCTTTGCTTTTTCTGGTATATATCAATGATTTGGATTTGAATGTAGGAAGTATGATTAAGAAGTTTGCAGATGATACAAAAATTGGCCGTGTGGTTAATAATGAAACAGAATGCTGTAGACTGCAGGAAGATATCAATGGACTCGTCTAGTGGGCAGAACAGTGGCAAATGGAATTCAGTTGGAATACACAATAAATGGTAGAACACTGAGAAATGCAGAGGATCAGCGGGACCTTGGAGTGCATGTCCACAGATCCCTGAAGGTAGCAGGACAGGTAGATAAAGTGGTTAAGCAGGCATACGGGATACTTGCCTTTATTAGCCGAGGCGTAGAATATAAGAGCGGGGAGGTTATGCTTCAACTGTATAAAACACTAGTTAGGCCGCAGCTAGAGTGCCGCGTGCAGTTCTGGTCACCACATTACAAGAAGGATGCGATTGCACTAGAGAAGGTGCAGAGGAGATTTCCGAGGATGTTGCCTGGGCTGGGGAATTTTAGTTATGAGGAAAGATTGGATAGGCTGGGGTTGTTTTCTTTGGAACACAGGAGGCTGAGGCGAGACCTAATTGAGGTGTGTAAAATTATGAGGGGCCGAGATAGAGTGGATAGGAAGGACCTATTTCCCTTAGCAGAAGGGTCAATAAAAGATTTCAAGTAATTGGTAGGAGGTTTACAGGGAATTTGAGGAGACATTTTTTCACCCAGTGAATGGTGGGGGTCTGGAATGCACTGCCTGAAAGGGTGGTAGAGGCAGAAACCCTCATCACGTTTAAAAAGTACTTGGATATGCACTTGAACTGCCGTAACCTACAAGGCTACGGACCAAGTGCTGTAAAGTGGGATTTGGGTGGATTGCTCTTTGTCGGCTGGCACGGACAAGATGGGCCGAATGGCCTCCTTCTGTGCTGTAAATTTCTATGATTCTGCCTGATCATGTGACATCTGCCCACACGACTTCTACAAATGTTATTACATTGTAGCCAGGATTGTTTAGTTTCCAATTCCGCCCATTTTGAAGCCAGGTCTCCGTTATAGCTACTATTGCATAACCCCATGTGGCAACTTGCGCCTGCAACTCGTCAATCTTATTTGTAACGCTCCTCGCATTAACACACATGCATTTCAACAGCATGCTAGTTGGCTTTGCTTTTTTCCTGAATTTAACTGCTGCTCTTTCGACATTCTTCTTTGTTCTGTTGCTGTTTGTCCCTCCGAGTTTTCTATGCACCTTGTCTCTCCTCTCTGCTGCTGTGTCCTGGTGGCCCTCCGCCAGTGTGTGTATTTTGGCTATCTTATTTTCTTCTTCTGCTTATTTTGGCCCTGTGTCTGGAGCCCCTTGCATTTGTGTAGCAGCAGGAGAATGTGCAGCGAAGAAATGGTCAAAGGAAAGCAAGAGAGAGAGAGAGAGAGAGCAGCAAAAAGGATGTTGATTGATTAAGAGCAGTGTGTGCGCGTGTGTGCAAAACGTTGAGCAGCCTGTGGCGGCAGCAAAAGCCTACTGCACCCGGTATTCCCAGGCGGTCTCCCATCCAAGTACTAACCAGGCCTGACTCTGCTTAGCTTCCGAGATCAGATGAGATCGGGCGCATTCAGACTAGTATGGCCGTAGGCATATGCTAGCTGGCTTTCTCTTTACTTAAAGCTGTCGCCCATTTTTTTCTCTTCTACGCATTCATACAAGTATTCAACACTCAATTTACATTTACAAATTTTACTCCTCCCGCAACCCCCCACCCCCCCTCCACCTCTTCTTGCTGCTCTGCCTCCCACACAAACAAACTACAAGCCCAACCCTTCATTGCCTTCTATTCAAATATTACATCAAATAAACATGCTCAAACACCAAGTCTTAAGGGCTGTAGCATCTTTCAAACTGGACAAATACCCAGGCCCGCATCAAATCTATCCCACACTCTTAAGAGAAGTAAGACACCAAATAGCACAGGCTCTCACCATCATTTTACAATCCTCTCTGGCTACAGGTGTGGTGCCCGACCACTGGAGGACTGCTAACGTGCTACCGTTCTTTCAAAAGGGAGAGAGGGATAGACCGCATAATTACAGGCCAGTCAGCCTAACCTCGGTGGTGGGAAAATTATTGGAAAAAGTTCTGAGGGACAGGAGAAATCTTCATTTAGAAAGACACGGATTAATCAGGGACAGTCAGCATGGATTTCTTAACGGAAGGTCGTGTCTGACTAACGCAATTCAATTTTTCGAGGAGGTAACAAGGAGGGTCGATGAGGGTAGTGCCTTTGATGTAGTCTATATGGATTTTAGCAAGGCTTTTGATAAGGTCCCGCATGCCAGATTGGTCACGAAAGTAAAAGCCCATGGGATCCAAGGCAAAGTGGCAAGTTGGATCCAAAATTGGCTCAGAGGCAGGAAACAAAGGGTAATGGTCGAAGGGTGTTTTTGTGACCGGAAGGCTGTTTCCAGTGGGGTTCCGCAGGGCTCACAGAATCACAGAAACCCCACAGTGCAGATAGAGGCCATTTCGGCCCATCGAGCCTGCACCGACTCAGTACTGGGCCCTTTGCTTTTTCTGGTATATATCAATGATTTGGATTTGAATGTAGGAAGTATGATTAAGAAGTTTGCAGATGATACAAAAATTGGCCGTGTGGTTAATAATGAAACAGAATGCTGTAGACTGCAGGAAGATATCAATGGACTCGTCTAGTGGGCAGAACAGTGGCAAATGGAATTCAGTTGGAATACACAATAAATGGTAGGACACTGAGAAATGCAGAGGATCAGCGGGACCTTGGAGTGCATGTCCACAGATCCCTGAAGGTAGCAGGACAGGTAGATAAAGTGGTTAAGCAGGCATACGGGATACTTGCCTTTATTAGCCGAGGCGTAGAATATAAGAGCGGGGAGGTTATGCTTCAACTGTATAAAACACTAGTTAGGCCGCAGCTAGAGTGCCGCGTGCAGTTCTGGTCACCACATTACAAGAAGGATGCGATTGCACGAGAGAAGGTGCAGAGGAGATTTCCGAGGATGTTGCCTGGGCTGGGGAATTTTAGTTATGAGGAAAGATTGGATAGGCTGGGGTTGTTTTCTTTGGAACACAGGAGGCTGAGGCGAGACCTAATTGAGGTGTGTAAAATTATGAGGGGCCGAGATAGAGTGGATAGGAAGGACCTATTTCCCTTAGCAGAAGGGTCAATAATAGATTTCAAGTAATTGGTAGGAGGTTTACAGGGAATTTGAGGAGACATTTTTTCACCCAGTGAATGGTGGGGGTCTGGAATGCACTGCCTGAAAGGGTGGTAGAGGCAGAAACCCTCATCACGTTTAAAAAGTACTTGGATATGCACTTGAACTGCCGTAACCTACAAGGCTACGGACCAAGTGCTGTAAAGTGGGATTTGGGTGGATTGCTCTTTGTCGGCTGGCACGGACAAGATGGGCCGAATGGCCTCCTTCTGTGCTGTAAATTTCTATGATTCTGCCTGATCATGTGACATCTGCCCACACGACTTCTACAAATGTTATTACATTGTAGCCAGGATTGTTTAGTTTCCAATTCCGCCCATTTTGAAGCCAGGTCTCCGTTATGGCTACTATTGCATAACCCCATGTGGCAACTTGCGCCTGCAACTCGTCAATCTTATTTGTAACACTCCTCGCATTAACACACATGCATTTCAACAGCATGCTAGTTGGCTTTGCTTTTTTCCTGAATTTAACTGCTGCTCTTTCTACATTCTTCTTTGTTCTGTTGCTGTTTGTCCCTCCGAGTTTTCTATGCACCTTGTCTCTCCTCTCTGCTGCTGTGTCCTGGTGGCCCTCCGCCAGTGTGTGTATTTTGGCTATCTTATTTTCTTCTTCTGCTTATTTCGGCCCTGTGTCTGGAGCCCCTTGCATTTGTGTAGCAGCAGGAGAATGTGCAGCGAAGAAATGGTCAAAGGAAAGCGAGAGAGAGAGACAGAGAGAGAGAGAGCAGCAAAAAGGATGTTGATTGATTAAGAGCAGTGTGTGCGCGTGTGTGTGCAAAACGTTGAGCAGCCTGTGGCGGCAGCAAAAGCCTACTGCACCCGGTATTCCCAGGCGGTCTCCCATCCAAGTACTAACCAGGCCTGACTCTGCTTAGCTTCCGAGATCAGACGAGATCGGGCACATTCAGACTAGTATGGCCGTAGGCATATGCTAGCTGGCTTTCTCTTTACTTAAAGCTGTCGCCCATTTTTTTCTCTTCTACGCATTCATACAAGTATTCAACACTCAATTTACATTTACAAATTTTACTCCTCCCGCAACCCCCCACCCCCCCTCCACCTCTTCTTGCTGCTCTGCCTCCCACACAAACAAACTACAAGCCCAACCCTTCATTGCCTTCTATTCAAATATTACATCAAATAAACATGCTCAAACACCAAGTCTTAAGGGCTGTAGCATCTTTCAAACTGGACAAATACCCAGGCCCGCATCAAATCTATCCCACACTCTTAAGAGAAGTAAGACACCAAATAGCACAGGCTCTCACCATCATTTTACAATCCTCTCTGGCTACAGGTGTGGTGCCCGACCACTGGAGGACTGCTAACGTGCTACCGTTCTTTCAAAAGGGAGAGAGGGATAGACCGCATAATTACAGGCCAGTCAGCCTAACCTCGGTGGTGGGAAAATTATTGGAAAAAGTTCTGAGGGACAGGAGAAATCTTCATTTAGAAAGACACGGATTAATCAGGGACAGTCAGCATGGATTTCTTAACGGAAGGTCGTGTCTGACTAACGCAATTCAATTTTTCGAGGAGGTAACAAGGAGGGTCGATGAGGGTAGTGCCTTTGATGTAGTCTATATGGATTTTAGCAAGGCTTTTGATAAGGTCCCGCATGCCAGATTGGTCACGAAAGTAAAAGCCCATGGGATCCAAGGCAAAGTGGCAAGTTGGATCCAAAATTGGCTCAGAGGCAGGAAACAAAGGGTAATGGTCGAAGGGTGTTTTTGTGACCGGAAGGCTGTTTCCAGTGGGGTTCCGCAGGGCTCAGAGAATCACAGAAACCCCACAGTGCAGATAGAGGCCATTTCGGCCCATCGAGCCTGCACCGACTCAGTACTGGGCCCTTTGCTTTTTCTGGTATATATCAATGATTTGGATTTGAATGTAGGAAGTATGATTAAGAAGTTTGCAGATGATACAAAAATTGGCCGTGTGGTTAATAATGAAACAGAATGCTGTAGACTGCAGGAAGATATCAATGGACTCGTCTAGTGGGCAGAACAGTGGCAAATGGAATTCAGTTGGAATACACAATAAATGGTAGGACACTGAGAAATGCAGAGGATCAGCGGGACCTTGGAGTGCATGTCCACAGATCCCTGAAGGTAGCAGGACAGGTAGATAAAGTGGTTAAGCAGGCATACGGGATACTTGCCTTTATTAGCCGAGGCGTAGAATATAAGAGCGGGGAGGTTATGCTTCAACTGTATAAAACACTAGTTAGGCCGCAGCTAGAGTGCCGCGTGCAGTTCTGGTCACCACATTACAAGAAGGATGCGATTGCACTAGAGAAGGTGCAGAGGAGATTTCCGAGGATGTTGCCTGGGCTGGGGAATTTTAGTTATGAGGAAAGATTGGATAGGCTGGGGTTGTTTTCTTTGGAACACAGGAGGCTGAGGCGAGACCTAATTGAGGTGTGTAAAATTATGAGGGGCCGAGATAGAGTGGATAGGAAGGACCTATTTCCCTTAGCAGAAGGGTCAATAATAGATTTCAAGTAATTGGTAGGAGGTTTACAGGGAATTTGAGGAGACATTTTTTCACCCAGTGAATGGTGGGGGTCTGGAATGCACTGCCTGAAAGGGTGGTAGAGGCAGAAACCCTCATCACGTTTAAAAAGTACTTGGATATGCACTTGAACTGCCGTAACCTACAAGGCTACGGACCAAGTGCTGTAAAGTGGGATTTGGGTGGATTGCTCTTTGTCGGCTGGCACGGACAAGATGGGCCGAATGGCCTCCTTCTGTGCTGTAAATTTCTATGATTCTGCCTGATCATGTGACATCTGCCCACACGACTTCTACAAATGTTATTACATTGTAGCCAGGATTGTTTAGTTTCCAATTCCGCCCATTTTGAAGCCAGGTCTCCGTTATAGCTACTATTGCATAACCCCATGTGGCAACTTGCGCCTGCAACTCGTCAATCTTATTTGTAACGCTCCTCGCATTAACACACATGCATTTCAACAGCATGCTAGTTGGCTTTGCTTTTTTCCTGAATTTAACTGCTGCTCTTTCTACATTCTTCTTTGTTCTGTTGCTGTTTGTCCCTCCGAGTTTTCTATGCACCTTGTCTCTCCTCTCTGCTGCTGTGTCCTGGTGGCCCTCCGCCAGTGTGTGTATTTTGGCTATCTTATTTTCTTCTTCTGCTTATTTCGGCCCTGTGTCTGGAGCCCCTTGCATTTGTGTAGCAGCAGGAGAATGTGCAGCGAAGAAATGGTCAAAGGAAAGCGAGAGAGAGAGACAGAGAGAGAGAGAGAGAGAGAGAGAGCAGCAAAAAGGATGTTGATTGATTAAGAGCAGTGTGTGCGCGTGTGTGTGCAAAACGTTGAGCAGCCTGTGGCGGCAGCAAAAGCCTACTGCACCCGGTATTCCCAGGCGGTCTCCCATCCAAGTACTAACCAGGCCTGACTCTGCTTAGCTTCCGAGATCAGACGAGATCGGGCGCATTCAGACTAGTATGGCCGTAGGCATATGCTAGCTGGCTTTCTCTTTACTTAAAGCTGTCGCCCATTTTTTTCTCTTCTACGCATTCATACAAGTATTCAACACTCAATTTACATTTACAAATTTTACTCCTCCCGCAACCCCCCACCCCCCCTCCACCTCTTCTTGCTGCTCTGCCTCCCACACAAACAAACTACAAGCCCAACCCTTCATTGCCTTCTATTCAAATATTACATCAAATAAACATGCTCAAACACCAAGTCTTAAGGGCTGTAGTATCTTTCAAACTGGACAAATACCCAGGCCCGCATCAAATCTATCCCACACTCTTAAGAGAAGTAAGACACCAAATAGCACAGGCTCTCACCATCATTTTACAATCCTCTCTGGCTACAGGTGTGGTGCCCGACCACTGGAGGACTGCTAACGTGCTACCGTTCTTTCAAAAGGGAGAGAGGGATAGACCGCATAATTACAGGCCAGTCAGCCTAACCTCGGTGGTGGGAAAATTATTGGAAAAAGTTCTGAGGGACAGGAGAAATCTTCATTTAGAAAGACACGGATTAATCAGGGACAGTCAGCATGGATTTCTTAACGGAAGGTCGTGTCTGACTAACGCAATTCAATTTTTCGAGGAGGTAACAAGGAGGGTCGATGAGGGTAGTGCCTTTGATGTAGTCTATATGGATTTTAGCAAGGCTTTTGATAAGGTCCCGCATGCCAGATTGGTCACGAAAGTAAAAGCCCATGGGATCCAAGGCAAAGTGGCAAGTTGGATCCAAAATTGGCTCAGAGGCAGGAAACAAAGGGTAATGGTCGAAGGGTGTTTTTGTGACCGGAAGGCTGTTTCCAGTGGGGTTCCGCAGGGCTCAGAGAATCACAGAAACCCCACAGTGCAGATAGAGGCCATTTCGGCCCATCGAGCCTGCACCGACTCAGTACTGGGCCCTTTGCTTTTTCTGGTATATATCAATGATTTGGATTTGAATGTAGGAAGTATGATTAAGAAGTTTGCAGATGATACAAAAATTGGCCGTGTGGTTAATAATGAAACAGAATGCTGTAGACTGCAGGAAGATATCAATGGACTCGTCTAGTGGGCAGAACAGTGGCAAATGGAATTCAGTTGGAATACACAATAAATGGTAGGACACTGAGAAATGCAGAGGATCAGCGGGACCTTGGAGTGCATGTCCACAGATCCCTGAAGGTAGCAGGACAGGTAGATAAAGTGGTTAAGCAGGCATACGGGATACTTGCCTTTATTAGCCGAGGCGTAGAATATAAGAGCGGGGAGGTTATGCTTCAACTGTATAAAACACTAGTTAGGCCGCAGCTAGAGTGCCGCGTGCAGTTCTGGTCACCACATTACAAGAAGGATGCGATTGCACTAGAGAAGGTGCAGAGGAGATTTCCGAGGATGTTGCCTGGGCTGGGGAATTTTAGTTATGAGGAAAGATTGGATAGGCTGGGGTTGTTTTCTTTGGAACACAGGAGGCTGAGGCGAGACCTAATTGAGGTGTGTAAAATTATGAGGGGCCGAGATAGAGTGGATAGGAAGGACCTATTTCCCTTAGCAGAAGGGTCAATAATAGATTTCAAGTAATTGGTAGGAGGTTTACAGGGAATTTGAGGAGACATTTTTTCACCCAGTGAATGGTGGGGGTCTGGAATGCACTGCCTGAAAGGGTGGTAGAGGCAGAAACCCTCATCACGTTTAAAAAGTACTTGGATATGCACTTGAACTGCCGTAACCTACAAGGCTACGGACCAAGTGCTGTAAAGTGGGATTTGGGTGGATTGCTCTTTGTCGGCTGGCACGGACAAGATGGGCCGAATGGCCTCCTTCTGTGCTGTAAATTTCTATGATTCTGCCTGATCATGTGACATCTGCCCACACGACTTCTACAAATGTTATTACATTGTAGCCAGGATTGTTTAGTTTCCAATTCCGCCCATTTTGAAGCCAGGTCTCCGTTATAGCTACTATTGCATAACCCCATGTGGCAACTTGCGCCTGCAACTCGTCAATCTTATTTGTAACGCTCCTCGCATTAACACACATGCATTTCAACAGCATGCTAGTTGGCTTTGCTTTTTTCCTGAATTTAACTGCTGCTCTTTCGACATTCTTCTTTGTTCTGTTGCTGTTTGTCCCTCCGAGTTTTCTATGCACCTTGTCTCTCCTCTCTGCTGCTGTGTCCTGGTGGCCCTCCGCCAGTGTGTGTATTTTGGCTATCTTATTTTCTTCTTCTGCTTATTTCGGCCCTGTGTCTGGAGCCCCTTGCATTTGTGTAGCAGCAGGAGAATGTGCAGCGAAGAAATGGTCAAAGGAAAGCGAGAGAGAGAGACAGAGAGAGAGAGAGAGAGAGAGCAGCAAAAAGGATGTTGATTGATTAAGAGCAGTGTGTGCGCGTGTGTGTGCAAAACGTTGAGCAGCCTGTGGCGGCAGCAAAAGCCTACTGCACCTGGTATTCCCAGGCGGTCTCCCATCCAAGTACTAACCAGGCCTGACTCTGCTTAGCTTCCGAGATCAGACGAGATCGGGCACATTCAGACTAGTATGGCCGTAGGCATATGCTAGCTGGCTTTCTCTTTACTTAAAGCTGTCGCCCATTTTTTTCTCTTCTACGCATTCATACAAGTATTCAACACTCAATTTACATTTACAAATTTTACTCCTCCCGCAACCCCCCACCCCCCCTCCACCTCTTCTTGCTGCTCTGCCTCCCACACAAACAAACTACAAGCCCAACCCTTCATTGCCTTCTATTCAAATATTACATCAAATAAACATGCTCAAACACCAAGTCTTAAGGGCTGTAGCATCTTTCAAACTGGACAAATACCCAGGCCCGCATCAAATCTATCCCACACTCTTAAGAGAAGTAAGACACCAAATAGCACAGGCTCTCACCATCATTTTACAATCCTCTCTGGCTACAGGTGTGGTGCCCGACCACTGGAGGACTGCTAACGTGCTACCGTTCTTTCAAAAGGGAGAGAGGGATAGACCGCATAATTACAGGCCAGTCAGCCTAACCTCGGTGGTGGGAAAATTATTGGAAAAAGTTCTGAGGGACAGGAGAAATCTTCATTTAGAAAGACACGGATTAATCAGGGACAGTCAGCATGGATTTCTTAACGGAAGGTCGTGTCTGACTAACGCAATTCAATTTTTCGAGGAGGTAACAAGGAGGGTCGATGAGGGTAGTGCCTTTGATGTAGTCTATATGGATTTTAGCAAGGCTTTTGATAAGGTCCCGCATGCCAGATTGGTCACGAAAGTAAAAGCCCATGGGATCCAAGGCAAAGTGGCAAGTTGGATCCAAAATTGGCTCAGAGGCAGGAAACAAAGGGTAATGGTCGAAGGGTGTTTTTGTGACCGGAAGGCTGTTTCCAGTGGGGTTCCGCAGGGCTCACAGAATCACAGAAACCCCACAGTGCAGATAGAGGCCATTTCGGCCCATCGAGCCTGCACCGACTCAGTACTGGGCCCTTTGCTTTTTCTGGTATATATCAATGATTTGGATTTGAATGTAGGAAGTATGATTAAGAAGTTTGCAGATGATACAAAAATTGGCCGTGTGGTTAATAATGAAACAGAATGCTGTAGACTGCAGGAAGATATCAATGGACTCGTCTAGTGGGCAGAACAGTGGCAAATGGAATTCAGTTGGAATACACAATAAATGGTAGGACACTGAGAAATGCAGAGGATCAGCGGGACCTTGGAGTGCATGTCCACAGATCCCTGAAGGTAGCAGGACAGGTAGATAAAGTGGTTAAGCAGGCATACGGGATACTTGCCTTTATTAGCCGAGGCGTAGAATATAAGAGCGGGGAGGTTATGCTTCAACTGTATAAAACACTAGTTAGGCCGCAGCTAGAGTGCCGCGTGCAGTTCTGGTCACCACATTACAAGAAGGATGCGATTGCACTAGAGAAGGTGCAGAGGAGATTTCCGAGGATGTTGCCTGGGCTGGGGAATTTTAGCTATGAGGAAAGATTGGATAGGCTGGGGTTGTTTTCTTTGGAATACAGGAGGCTGAGGCGAGACCTAATTGAGGTGTGTAAAATTATGAGGGGCCGAGATAGAGTGGATAGGAAGGACCTATTTCCCTTAGCAGAAGGGTCAATAATAGATTTCAAGTAATTGGTAGGAGGTTTACAGGGAATTTGAGGAGACATTTTTTCACCCAGTGAATGGTGGGGGTCTGGAATGCACTGCCTGAAAGGGTGGTAGAGGCAGAAACCCTCATCACGTTTAAAAAGTACTTGGATATGCACTTGAACTGCCGTAACCTACAAGGCTACGGACCAAGTGCTGTAAAGTGGGATTTGGGTGGATTGCTCTTTGTCGGCTGGCACGGACAAGATGGGCCGAATGGCCTCCTTCTGTGCTGTAAATTTCTATGATTCTGCCTGATCATGTGACATCTGCCCACACGACTTCTACAAATGTTATTACATTGTAGCCAGGATTGTTTAGTTTCCAATTCCGCCCATTTTGAAGCCAGGTCTCCGTTATGGCTACTATTGCCTAACCCCATGTGGCAACTTGCGCCTGCAACTCGTCAATCTTATTTGTAACACTCCTCGCATTAACACACATGCATTTCAACAGCATGCTAGTTGGCTTTGCTTTTTTCCTGAATTTAACTGCTGCTCTTTCTACATTCTTCTTTGTTCTGTTGCTGTTTGTCCCTCCGAGTTTTCTATGCACCTTGTCTCTCCTCTCTGCTGCTGTGTCCTGGTGGCCCTCCGCCAGTGTGTGTATTTTGGCTATCTTATTTTCTTCTTCTGCTTATTTCGGCCCTGTGTCTGGAGCCCCTTGCATTTGTGTAGCAGCAGGAGAATGTGCAGCGAAGAAATGGTCAAAGGAAAGCGAGAGAGAGAGACAGAGAGAGAGAGAGCAGCAAAAAGGATGTTGATTGATTAAGAGCAGTGTGTGCGCGTGTGTGTGCAAAACGTTGAGCAGCCTGTGGCGGCAGCAAAAGCCTACTGCACCTGGTATTCCCAGGCAGTCTCCCATCCAAGTACTAACCAGGCCTGACGCTGCTTAGCTTCCGAGATCAGACGAGATCGGGCGCATTCAGACTAGTATGGCCGTAGGCATATGCTAGCTGGCTTTCTCTTTACTTAAAGCTGTCGCCCATTTTTTTCTCTTCTACGCATTCATACAAGTATTCAACACTCAATTTACATTTACAAATTTTACTCCTCCCGCAACCCCCCACCCCCCCTCCACCTCTTCTTGCTGCTCTGCCTCCCACACAAACAAACTACAAGCCCAACCCTTCATTGCCTTCTATTCAAATATTACATCAAATAAACATGCTCAAACACCAAGTCTTAAGGGCTGTAGCATCTTTCAAACTGGACAAATACCCAGGCCCGCATCAAATCTATCCCACACTCTTAAGAGAAGTAAGACACCAAATAGCACAGGCTCTCACCATCATTTTACAATCCTCTCTGGCTACAGGTGTGGTGCCCGACCACTGGAGGACTGCTAACGTGCTACCGCTCTTTCAAAAGGGAGAGAGGGATAGACCGCATAATTACAGGACAGTCAGCCTAACCTCGGTGGTGGGAAAATTATTGGAAAAAGTTCTGAGGGACAGGAGAAATCTTCATTTAGAAAGACACGGATTAATCAGGGACAGTCAGCATGGATTTCTTAACGGAAGGTCGTGTCTGACTAACGCAATTCAATTTTTCGAGGAGGTAACAAGGAGGGTCGATGAGGGTAGTGCCTTTGATGTAGTCTATATGGATTTTAGCAAGGCTTTTGATAAGGTCCCGCATGCCAGATTGGTCACGAAAGTAAAAGCCCATGGGATCCAAGGCAAAGTGGCAAGTTGGATCCAAAATTGGCTCAGAGGCAGGAAACAAAGGGTAATGGTCGAAGGGTGTTTTTGTGACCGGAAGGCTGTTTCCAGTGGGGTTCCGCAGGGCTCACAGAATCACAGAAACCCCACAGTGCAGATAGAGGCCATTTCGGCCCATCGAGCCTGCACCGACTCAGTACTGGGCCCTTTGCTTTTTCTGGTATATATCAATGATTTGGATTTGAATGTAGGAAGTATGATTAAGAAGTTTGCAGATGATACAAAAATTGGCCGTGTGGTTAATAATGAAACAGAATGCTGTAGACTGCAGGAAGATATCAATGGACTCGTCTAGTGGGCAGAACAGTGGCAAATGGAATTCAGTTGGAATACACAATAAATGGTAGGACACTGAGAAATGCAGAGGATCAGCGGGACCTTGGAGTGCATGTCCACAGATCCCTGAAGGTAGCAGGACAGGTAGATAAAGTGGTTAAGCAGGCATACGGGATACTTGCCTTTATTAGCCGAGGCGTAGAATATAAGAGCGGGGAGGTTATGCTTCAACTGTATAAAACACTAGTTAGGCCGCAGCTAGAGTGCCGCGTGCAGTTCTGGTCACCACATTACAAGAAGGATGCGATTGCACTAGAGAAGGTGCAGAGGAGATTTCCGAGGATGTTGCCTGGGCTGGGGAATTTTAGTTATGAGGAAAGATTGGATAGGCTGGGGTTGTTTTCTTTGGAACACAGGAGGCTGAGGCGAGACCTAATTGAGGTGTGTAAAATTATGAGGGGCCGAGATAGAGTGGATAGGAAGGACCTATTTCCCTTAGCAGAAGGGTCAATAATAGATTTCAAGTAATTGGTAGGAGGTTTACAGGGAATTTGAGGAGACATTTTTTCACCCAGTGAATGGTGGGGGTCTGGAATGCACTGCCTGAAAGGGTGGTAGAGGCAGAAACCCTCATCACGTTTAAAAAGTACTTGGATATGCACTTGAACTGCCGTAACCTACAAGGCTACGGACCAAGTGCTGTAAAGTGGGATTTGGGTGGATTGCTCTTTGTCGGCTGGCACGGACAAGATGGGCCGAATGGCCTCCTTCTGTGCTGTAAATTTCTATGATTCTGCCTGATCATGTGACATCTGCCCACACGACTTCTACAAATGTTATTACATTGTAGCCAGGATTGTTTAGTTTCCAATTCCGCCCATTTTGAAGCCAGGTCTCCGTTATGGCTACTATTGCATAACCCCATGTGGCAACTTGCGCCTGCAACTCGTCAATCTT
The DNA here is from genome assembly GCF_052327205.1 of Somniosus microcephalus. Classification (NCBI taxonomy): domain Eukaryota; kingdom Metazoa; phylum Chordata; class Chondrichthyes; order Squaliformes; family Somniosidae; genus Somniosus; species Somniosus microcephalus. The sequence goes on from NC_141005.1 coordinate 23,225,692, forward strand.
ATTTGTAACGCTCCTCGCATTAACACACATGCATTTCAACAGCATGCTAGTTGGCTTTGCTTTTTTCCTGAATTTAACTGCTGCTCTTTCTACATTCTTCTTTGTTCTGTTGCTGTTTGTCCCTCCGAGTTTTCTATGCACCTTGTCTCACCTCTCTGCTGCTGTGTCCTGGTGGCCCTCCGCCAGTGTGTGTATTTTGGCTATCTTATTTTCTTCTTCTGCTTATTTCGGCCCTGTGTCTGGAGCCCCTTGCATTTGTGTAGCAGCAGGAGAATGTGCAGCGAAGAAATGGTCAAAGGAAAGCGAGAGAGAGAGAGAGAGCAGCAAAAAGGATGTTGATTGATTAAGAGCAGTGTGTGCGCGTGTGTGTGCAAAACGTTGAGCAGCCTGTAGCGGCAGCAAAAGCCTACTGCACCTGGTATTCCCAGGCGGTCTCCCATCCAAGTACTAACCAGGCCTGACTCTGCTTAGCTTCCGAAATCAGACGAGATCGGGCGCATTCAGACTAGTATGGCTGTAGGCATATGCTGGCTGGCTTTCTCTTTACTTAAAGCTGTCGCCCATTTTTTTCTCTTCTACGCATTCATACAAGTATTCAACACTCAATTTACATTTACAAATTTTACTCCTCCCGCAACCCCCCACCCCCCCTCCACCTCTTCTTGCTGCTCTGCCTCCCACACAAACAAACTACAAGCCCAACCCTTCATTGCCTTCTATTCAAATATTACATCAAATAAACATGCTCAAACACCAAGTCTTAAGGGCTGTAGCATCTTTCAAACTGGACAAATACCCAGGCCCGCATCAAATCTATCCCACACTCTTAAGAGAAGTAAGACACCAAATAGCACAGGCTCTCACCATCATTTTACAATCCTCTCTGGCTACAGGTGTGGTGCCCGACCACTGGAGGACTGCTAACGTGCTACCGTTCTTTCAAAAGGGAGAGAGGGATAGACCGCATAATTACAGGCCAGTCAGCCTAACCTCGGTGGTGGGTAAATTATTGGAAAAAGTTCTGAGGGACAGGAGAAATCTTCATTTAGAAAGACACGGATTAATCAGGGACAGTCAGCATGGATTTCTTAACGGAAGGTCGTGTCTGACTAACGCAATTCAATTTTTCGAGGAGGTAACAAGGAGGGTCGATGAGGGTAGTGCCTTTGATGTAGTCTATATGGATTTTAGCAAGGCTTTTGATAAGGTCCCGCATGCCAGATTGGTCACGAAAGTAAAAGCCCATGGGATCCAAGGCAAAGTGGCAAGTTGGATCCAAAATTGGCTCAGAGGCAGGAAACAAAGGGTAATGGTCGAAGGGTGTTTTTGTGACCGGAAGGCTGTTTCCAGTGGGGTTCCGCAGGGCTCAGAGAATCACAGAAACCCCACAGTGCAGATAGAGGCCATTTCGGCCCATCGAGCCTGCACCGACTCAGTACTGGGCCCTTTGCTTTTTCTGGTATATATCAATGATTTGGATTTGAATGTAGGAAGTATGATTAAGAAGTTTGCAGATGATACAAAAATTGGCCGTGTGGTTAATAATGAAACAGAATGCTGTAGACTGCAGGAAGATATCAATGGACTCGTCTAGTGGGCAGAACAGTGGCAAATGGAATTCAGTTGGAATACACAATAAATGGTAGGACACTGAGAAATGCAGAGGATCAGCGGGACCTTGGAGTGCATGTCCACAGATCCCTGAAGGTAGCAGGACAGGTAGATAAAGTGGTTAAGCAGGCATACGGGATACTTGCCTTTATTAGCCGAGGCGTAGAATATAAGAGCGGGGAGGTTATGCTTCAACTGTATAAAACACTAGTTAGGCCGCAGCTAGAGTGCCGCGTGCAGTTCTGGTCACCACATTACAAGAAGGATGCGATTGCACTAGAGAAGGTGCAGAGGAGATTTCCGAGGATGTTGCCTGGGCTGGGGAATTTTAGTTATGAGGAAAGATTGGATAGGCTGGGGTTGTTTTCTTTGGAACACAGGAGGCTGAGGCGAGACCTAATTGAGGTGTGTAAAATTATGAGGGGCCGAGATAGAGTGGATAGGAAGGACCTATTTCCCTTAGCAGAAGGGTCAATAATAGATTTCAAGTAATTGGTAGGAGGTTTACAGGGAATTTGAGGAGACATTTTTTCACCCAGTGAATGGTGGGGGTCTGGAATGCACTGCCTGAAAGGGTGGTAGAGGCAGAAACCCTCATCACGTTTAAAAAGTACTTGGATATGCACTTGAACTGCCGTAACCTACAAGGCTACGGACCAAGTGCTGTAAAGTGGGATTTGGGTGGATTGCTCTTTGTCGGCTGGCACGGACAAGATGGGCCGAATGGCCTCCTTCTGTGCTGTAAATTTCTATGATTCTGCCTGATCATGTGACATCTGCCCACACGACTTCTACAAATGTTATTACATTGTAGCCAGGATTGTTTAGTTTCCAATTCCGCCCATTTTGAAGCCAGGTCTCCGTTATAGCTACTATTGCATAACCCCATGTGGCAACTTGCGCCTGCAACTCGTCAATCTTATTTGTAACGCTCCTCGCATTAACACACATGCATTTCAACAGCATGCTAGTTGGCTTTGCTTTTTTCCTGAATTTAACTGCTGCTCTTTCTACATTCTTCTTTGTTCTGTTGCTGTTTGTCCCTCCGAGTTTTCTATGCACCTTGTCTCTCCTCTCTGCTGCTGTGTCCTGGTGGCCCTCCGCCAGTGTGTGTATTTTGGCTATCTTATTTTCTTCTTCTGCTTATTTCGGCCCTGTGTCTGGAGCCCCTTGCATTTGTGTAGCAGCAGGAGAATGTGCAGCGAAGAAATGGTCAAAGGAAAGCGAGAGAGAGAGACAGAGAGAGAGAGAGAGAGAGAGAGAGCAGCAAAAAGGATGTTGATTGATTAAGAGCAGTGTGTGCGCGTGTGTGTGCAAAACGTTGAGCAGCCTGTGGCGGCAGCAAAAGCCTACTGCACCCGGTATTCCCAGGCGGTCTCCCATCCAAGTACTAACCAGGCCTGACTCTGCTTAGTTTCACGAGATCAGACGAGATCGGGCGCATTCAGACTAGTATGGCCGTAGGCATATGCTAGCTGGCTTTCTCTTTACTTAAAGCTGTCGCCCATTTTTTTCTCTTCTACGCATTCATACAAGTATTCAACACTCAATTTACATTTACAAATTTTACTCCTCCCGCAACCCCCCAGCCCCCCTCCACCTCTTCTTGCTGCTCTGCCTCCCACACAAACAAACTACAAGCCCAACCCTTCATTGCCTTCTATTCAAATATTACATCAAATAAACATGCTCAAACACCAAGTCTTAAGGGCTGTAGTATCTTTCAAACTGGACAAATACCCAGGCCCGCATCAAATCTATCCCACACTCTTAAGAGAAGTAAGACACCAAATAGCACAGGCTCTCACCATCATTTTACAATCCTCTCTGGCTACAGGTGTGGTGCCCGACCACTGGAGGACTGCTAACGTGCTACCGTTCTTTCAAAAGGGAGAGAGGGATAGACCGCATAATTACAGGCCAGTCAGCCTAACCTCGGTGGTGGGAAAATTATTGGAAAAAGTTCTGAGGGACAGGAGAAATCTTCATTTAGAAAGACACGGATTAATCAGGGACAGTCAGCATGGATTTCTTAACGGAAGGTCGTGTCTGACTAACGCAATTCAATTTTTCGAGGAGGTAACAAGGAGGGTCGATGAGGGTAGTGCCTTTGATGTAGTCTATATGGATTTTAGCAAGGCTTTTGATAAGGTCCCGCATGCCAGATTGGTCACGAAAGTAAAAGCCCATGGGATCCAAGGCAAAGTGGCAAGTTGGATCCAAAATTGGCTCAGAGGCAGGAAACAAAGGGTAATGGTCGAAGGGTGTTTTTGTGACCGGAAGGCTGTTTCCAGTGGGGTTCCGCAGGGCTCAGAGAATCACAGAAACCCCACAGTGCAGATAGAGGCCATTTCGGCCCATCGAGCCTGCACCGACTCAGTACTGGGCCCTTTGCTTTTTCTGGTATATATCAATGATTTGGATTTGAATGTAGGAAGTATGATTAAGAAGTTTGCAGATGATACAAAAATTGGCCGTGTGGTTAATAATGAAACAGAATGCTGTAGACTGCAGGAAGATATCAATGGACTCGTCTAGTGGGCAGAACAGTGGCAAATGGAATTCAGTTGGAATACACAATAAATGGTAGGACACTGAGAAATGCAGAGGATCAGCGGGACCTTGGAGTGCATGTCCACAGATCCCTGAAGGTAGCAGGACAGGTAGATAAAGTGGTTAAGCAGGCATACGGGATACTTGCCTTTATTAGCCGAGGCGTAGAATATAAGAGCGGGGAGGTTATGCTTCAACTGTATAAAACACTAGTTAGGCCGCAGCTAGAGTGCCGCGTGCAGTTCTGGTCACCACATTACAAGAAGGATGCGATTGCACTAGAGAAGGTGCAGAGGAGATTTCCGAGGATGTTGCCTGGGCTGGGGAATTTTAGTTATGAGGAAAGATTGGATAGGCTGGGGTTGTTTTCTTTGGAACACAGGAGGCTGAGGCGAGACCTAATTGAGGTGTGTAAAATTATGAGGGGCCGAGATAGAGTGGATAGGAAGGACCTATTTCCCTTAGCAGAAGGGTCAATAATAGATTTCAAGTAATTGGTAGGAGGTTTACAGGGAATTTGAGGAGACATTTTTTCACCCAGTGAATGGTGGGGGTCTGGAATGCACTGCCTGAAAGGGTGGTAGAGGCAGAAACCCTCATCACGTTTAAAAAGTACTTGGATATGCACTTGAACTGCCGTAACCTACAAGGCTACGGACCAAGTGCTGTAAAGTGGGATTTGGGTGGATTGCTCTTTGTCGGCTGGCACGGACAAGATGGGCCGAATGGCCTCCTTCTGTGCTGTAAATTTCTATGATTCTGCCTGATCATGTGACATCTGCCCACACGACTTCTACAAATGTTATTACATTGTAGCCAGGATTGTTTAGTTTCCAATTCCGCCCATTTTGAAGCCAGGTCTCCGTTATAGCTACTATTGCATAACCCCATGTGGCAACTTGCGCCTGCAACTCGTCAATCTTATTTGTAACGCTCCTCGCATTAACACACATGCATTTCAACAGCATGCTAGTTGGCTTTGCTTTTTTCCTGAATTTAACTGCTGCTCTTTCTACATTCTTCTTTGTTCTGTTGCTGTTTGTCCCTCCGAGTTTTCTATGCACCTTGTCTCTCCTCTCTGCTGCTGTGTCCTGGTGGCCCTCCGCCAGTGTGTGTATTTTGGCTATCTTATTTTCTTCTTCTGCTTATTTCGGCCCTGTGTCTGGAGCCCCTTGCATTTGTGTAGCAGCAGGAGAATGTGCAGCGAAGAAATGGTCAAAGGAAAGCGAGAGAGAGAGACAGAGAGAGAGAGAGAGAGAGAGAGAGCAGCAAAAAGGATGTTGATTGATTAAGAGCAGTGTGTGCGCGTGTGTGTGCAAAACGTTGAGCAGCCTGTGGCGGCAGCAAAAGCCTACTGCACCCGGTATTCCCAGGCGGTCTCCCATCCAAGTACTAACCAGGCCTGACTCTGCTTAGCTTCCGAGATCAGACGAGATCGGGCGCATTCAGACTAGTATGGCCGTAGGCATATGCTAGCTGGCTTTCTCTTTACTTAAAGCTGTCGCCCATTTTTTTCTCTTCTACGCATTCATACAAGTATTCAACACTCAATTTACATTTACAAATTTTACTCCTCCCGCAACCCCCCACCCCCCCTCCACCTCTTCTTGCTGCTCTGCCTCCCACACAAACAAACTACAAGCCCAACCCTTCATTGCCTTCTATTCAAATATTACATCAAATAAACATGCTCAAACACCAAGTCTTAAGGGCTGTAGTATCTTTCAAACTGGACAAATACCCAGGCCCGCATCAAATCTATCCCACACTCTTAAGAGAAGTAAGACACCAAATAGCACAGGCTCTCACCATCATTTTACAATCCTCTCTGGCTACAGGTGTGGTGCCCGACCACTGGAGGACTGCTAACGTGCTACCGTTCTTTCAAAAGGGAGAGAGGGATAGACCGCATAATTACAGGCCAGTCAGCCTAACCTCGGTGGTGGGAAAATTATTGGAAAAAGTTCTGAGGGACAGGAGAAATCTTCATTTAGAAAGACACGGATTAATCAGGGACAGTCAGCATGGATTTCTTAACGGAAGGTCGTGTCTGACTAACGCAATTCAATTTTTCGAGGAGGTAACAAGGAGGGTCGATGAGGGTAGTGCCTTTGATGTAGTCTATATGGATTTTAGCAAGGCTTTTGATAAGGTCCCGCATGCCAGATTGGTCACGAAAGTAAAAGCCCATGGGATCCAAGGCAAAGTGGCAAGTTGGATCCAAAATTGGCTCAGAGGCAGGAAACAAAGGGTAATGGTCGAAGGGTGTTTTTGTGACCGGAAGGCTGTTTCCAGTGGGGTTCCGCAGGGCTCAGAGAATCACAGAAACCCCACAGTGCAGATAGAGGCCATTTCGGCCCATCGAGCCTGCACCGACTCAGTACTGGGCCCTTTGCTTTTTCTGGTATATATCAATGATTTGGATTTGAATGTAGGAAGTATGATTAAGAAGTTTGCAGATGATACAAAAATTGGCCGTGTGGTTAATAATGAAACAGAATGCTGTAGACTGCAGGAAGATATCAATGGACTCGTCTAGTGGGCAGAACAGTGGCAAATGGAATTCAGTTGGAATACACAATAAATGGTAGGACACTGAGAAATGCAGAGGATCAGCGGGACCTTGGAGTGCATGTCCACAGATCCCTGAAGGTAGCAGGACAGGTAGATAAAGTGGTTAAGCAGGCATACGGGATACTTGCCTTTATTAGCCGAGGCGTAGAATATAAGAGCGGGGAGGTTATGCTTCAACTGTATAAAACACTAGTTAGGCCGCAGCTAGAGTGCCGCGTGCAGTTCTGGTCACCACATTACAAGAAGGATGCGATTGCACTAGAGAAGGTGCAGAGGAGATTTCCGAGGATGTTGCCTGGGCTGGGGAATTTTAGTTATGAGGAAAGATTGGATAGGCTGGGGTTGTTTTCTTTGGAACACAGGAGGCTGAGGCGAGACCTAATTGAGGTGTGTAAAATTATGAGGGGCCGAGATAGAGTGGATAGGAAGGACCTATTTCCCTTAGCAGAAGGGTCAATAATAGATTTCAAGTAATTGGTAGGAGGTTTACAGGGAATTTGAGGAGACATTTTTTCACCCAGTGAATGGTGGGGGTCTGGAATGCACTGCCTGAAAGGGTGGTAGAGGCAGAAACCCTCATCACGTTTAAAAAGTACTTGGATATGCACTTGAACTGCCGTAACCTACAAGGCTACGGACCAAGTGCTGTAAAGTGGGATTTGGGTGGATTGCTCTTTGTCGGCTGGCACGGACAAGATGGGCCGAATGGCCTCCTTCTGTGCTGTAAATTTCTATGATTCTGCCTGATCATGTGACATCTGCCCACACGACTTCTACAAATGTTATTACATTGTAGCCAGGATTGTTTAGTTTCCAATTCCGCCCATTTTGAAGCCAGGTCTCCGTTATAGCTACTATTGCATAACCCCATGTGGCAACTTGCGCCTGCAACTCGTCAATCTTATTTGTAACGCTCCTCGCATTAACACACATGCATTTCAACAACATGCTAGTTGCCTTTGCTTTTTTCCTGAATTTAACTGCTGCTCTTTCTACATTCTTCTTTGTTCTGTTGCTGTTTGTCCCTCCGAGTTTTCTATGCACCTTGTCTCTCCTCTCTGCTGCTGTGTCCTGGTGGCCCTCCGCCAGTGTGTGTATTTTGGCTATCTTATTTTCTTCTTCTGCTTATTTCGGCCCTGTGTCTGGAGCCCCTTGCATTTGTGTAGCAGCAGGAGAATGTGCAGCGAAGAAATGGTCAAAGGAAAGCGAGAGAGAGAGAGAGAGAGAGAGAGAGAGAGAGAGAGCAGCAAAAAGGATGTTGATTGATTAAGAGCAGTGTGTGCGCGTGTGTGTGCAAAACATTGAGCAGCCTGTGGCGGCAGCAAAAGCCTACTGCACCCGGTATTCCCAGGCGGTCTCCCATTCAAGTACTAACCAGGCCTGACTCTGCTTAGCTTCCGAGATCAGACGAGATCGGGCGCATTCAGACTAGTATGGCCATAGGCATATGCTAGCTGGCTTTCTCTTTACTTAAAGCTGTCGCCCATTTTTTTCTCTTCTACGCATTCATACAAGTATTCAACACTCAATTTACATTTACAAATTTTACTCCTCCCGCAACCCCCCACCCCCCCTCCACCTCTTCTTGCTGCTCTGCCTCCCACACAAACAAACTACAAGCCCAACCCTTCATTGCCTTCTATTCAAATATTACATCAAATAAACATGCTCAAACACCAAGTCTTAAGGGCTGTAGTATCTTTCAAACTGGACAAATACCCAGGCCCGCATCAAATCTATCCCACACTCTTAAGAGAAGTAAGACAGCAAATAGCACAGGCTCTCACCATCATTTTACAATCCTCTCTGGCTACAGGTGTGGTGCCCGACCACTGGAGGACTGCTAACGTGCTACCGTTCTTTCAAAAGGGAGAGAGGGATAGACCGCATAATTACAGGCCAGTCAGCCTAACCTCGGTGGTGGGAAAATTATTGGAAAAAGTTCTGAGGGACAGGAGAAATCTTCATTTAGAAAGACACGGATTAATCAGGGACAGTCAGCATGGATTTCTTAACGGAAGGTCGTGTCTGACTAACGCAATTCAATTTTTCGAGGAGGTAACAAGGAGGGTCGATGAGGGTAGTGCCTTTGATGTAGTCTATATGGATTTTAGCAAGGCTTTTGATAAGGTCCCGCATGCCAGATTGGTCACGAAAGTAAAAGCCCATGGGATCCAAGGCAAAGTGGCAAGTTGGATCCAAAATTGGCTCAGAGGCAGGAAACAAAGGGTAATGGTCGAAGGGTGTTTTTGTGACCGGAAGGCTGTTTCCAGTGGGGTTCCGCAGGGCTCACAGAATCACAGAAACCCCACAGTGCAGATAGAGGCCATTTCGGCCCATCGAGCCTGCACCGACTCAGTACTGGGCCCTTTGCTTTTTCTGGTATATATCAATGATTTGGATTTGAATGTAGGAAGTATGATTAAGAAGTTTGCAGATGATACAAAAATTGGCCGTGTGGTTAATAATGAAACAGAATGCTGTAGACTGCAGGAAGATATCAATGGACTCGTCTAGTGGGCAGAACAGTGGCAAATGGAATTCAGTTGGAATACACAATAAATGGTAGAACACTGAGAAATGCAGAGGATCAGCGGGACCTTGGAGTGCATGTCCACAGATCCCTGAAGGTAGCAGGACAGGTAGATAAAGTGGTTAAGCAGGCATACGGGATACTTGCCTTTATTAGCCGAGGCGTAGAATATAAGAGCGGGGAGGTTATGCTTCAACTGTATAAAACACTAGTTAGGCCGCAGCTAGAGTGCCGCGTGCAGTTCTGGTCACCACATTACAAGAAGGATGCGATTGCACTAGAGAAGGTGCAGAGGAGATTTCCGAGGATGTTGCCTGGGCTGGGGAATTTTAGTTATGAGGAAAGATTGGATAGGCTGGGGTTGTTTTCTTTGGAACACAGGAGGCTGAGGCGAGACCTAATTGAGGTGTGTAAAATTATGAGGGGCCGAGATAGAGTGGATAGGAAGGACCTATTTCCCTTAGCAGAAGGGTCAATAAAAGATTTCAAGTAATTGGTAGGAGGTTTACAGGGAATTTGAGGAGACATTTTTTCACCCAGTGAATGGTGGGGGTCTGGAATGCACTGCCTGAAAGGGTGGTAGAGGCAGAAACCCTCATCACGTTTAAAAAGTACTTGGATATGCACTTGAACTGCCGTAACCTACAAGGCTACGGACCAAGTGCTGTAAAGTGGGATTTGGGTGGATTGCTCTTTGTCGGCTGGCACGGACAAGATGGGCCGAATGGCCTCCTTCTGTGCTGTAAATTTCTATGATTCTGCCTGATCATGTGACATCTGCCCACACGACTTCTACAAATGTTATTACATTGTAGCCAGGATTGTTTAGTTTCCAATTCCGCCCATTTTGAAGCCAGGTCTCCGTTATAGCTACTATTGCATAACCCCATGTGGCAACTTGCGCCTGCAACTCGTCAATCTTATTTGTAACGCTCCTCGCATTAACACACATGCATTTCAACAGCATGCTAGTTGGCTTTGCTTTTTTCCTGAATTTAACTGCTGCTCTTTCGACATTCTTCTTTGTTCTGTTGCTGTTTGTCCCTCCGAGTTTTCTATGCACCTTGTCTCTCCTCTCTGCTGCTGTGTCCTGGTGGCCCTCCGCCAGTGTGTGTATTTTGGCTATCTTATTTTCTTCTTCTGCTTATTTTGGCCCTGTGTCTGGAGCCCCTTGCATTTGTGTAGCAGCAGGAGAATGTGCAGCGAAGAAATGGTCAAAGGAAAGCAAGAGAGAGAGAGAGAGAGAGCAGCAAAAAGGATGTTGATTGATTAAGAGCAGTGTGTGTGCGTGTGTGCAAAACGTTGAGCAGCCTGTGGCGGCAGCAAAAGCCTACTGCACCCGGTATTCCCAGGCGGTCTCCCATCCAAGTACTAACCAGGCCTGACTCTGCTTAGCTTCCGAGATCAGATGAGATCGGGCGCATTCAGACTAGTATGGCCGTAGGCATATGCTAGCTGGCTTTCTCTTTACTTAAAGCTGTCGCCCATTTTTTTCTCTTCTACGCATTCATACAAGTATTCAACACTCAATTTACATTTACAAATTTTACTCCTCCCGCAACCCCCCACCCCCCCTCCACCTCTTCTTGCTGCTCTGCCTCCCACACAAACAAACTACAAGCCCAACCCTTCATTGCCTTCTATTCAAATATTACATCAAATAAACATGCTCAAACACCAAGTCTTAAGGGCTGTAGCATCTTTCAAACTGGACAAATACCCAGGCCCGCATCAAATCTATCCCACACTCTTAAGAGAAGTAAGACACCAAATAGCACAGGCTCTCACCATCATTTTACAATCCTCTCTGGCTACAGGTGTGGTGCCCGACCACTGGAGGACTGCTAACGTGCTACCGTTCTTTCAAAAGGGAGAGAGGGATAGACCGCATAATTACAGGCCAGTCAGCCTAACCTCGGTGGTGGGAAAATTATTGGAAAAAGTTCTGAGGGACAGGAGAAATCTTCATTTAGAAAGACACGGATTAATCAGGGACAGTCAGCATGGATTTCTTAACGGAAGGTCGTGTCTGACTAACGCAATTCAATTTTTCGAGGAGGTAACAAGGAGGGTCGATGAGGGTAGTGCCTTTGATGTAGTCTATATGGATTTTAGCAAGGCTTTTGATAAGGTCCCGCATGCCAGATTGGTCACGAAAGTAAAAGCCCATGGGATCCAAGGCAAAGTGGCAAGTTGGATCCAAAATTGGCTCAGAGGCAGGAAACAAAGGGTAATGGTCGAAGGGTGTTTTTGTGACCGGAAGGCTGTTTCCAGTGGGGTTCCGCAGGGCTCACAGAATCACAGAAACCCCACAGTGCAGATAGAGGCCATTTCGGCCCATCGAGCCTGCACCGACTCAGTACTGGGCCCTTTGCTTTTTCTGGTATATATCAATGATTTGGATTTGAATGTAGGAAGTATGATTAAGAAGTTTGCAGATGATACAAAAATTGGCCGTGTGGTTAATAATGAAACAGAATGCTGTAGACTGCAGGAAGATATCAATGGACTCGTCTAGTGGGCAGAACAGTGGCAAATGGAATTCAGTTGGAATACACAATAAATGGTAGGACACTGAGAAATGCAGAGGATCAGCGGGACCTTGGAGTGCATGTCCACAGATCCCTGAAGGTAGCAGGACAGGTAGATAAAGTGGTTAAGCAGGCATACGGGATACTTGCCTTTATTAGCCGAGGCGTAGAATATAAGAGCGGGGAGGTTATGCTTCAACTGTATAAAACACTAGTTAGGCCGCAGCTAGAGTGCCGCGTGCAGTTCTGGTCACCACATTACAAGAAGGATGCGATTGCACGAGAGAAGGTGCAGAGGAGATTTCCGAGGATGTTGCCTGGGCTGGGGAATTTTAGTTATGAGGAAAGATTGGATAGGCTGGGGTTGTTTTCTTTGGAACACAGGAGGCTGAGGCGAGACCTAATTGAGGTGTGTAAAATTATGAGGGGCCGAGATAGAGTGGATAGGAAGGACCTATTTCCCTTAGCAGAAGGGTCAATAATAGATTTCAAGTAATTGGTAGGAGGTTTACAGGGAATTTGAGGAGACATTTTTTCACCCAGTGAATGGTGGGGGTCTGGAATGCACTGCCTGAAAGGGTGGTAGAGGCAGAAACCCTCATCACGTTTAAAAAGTACTTGGATATGCACTTGAACTGCCGTAACCTACAAGGCTACGGACCAAGTGCTGTAAAGTGGGATTTGGGTGGATTGCTCTTTGTCGGCTGGCACGGACAAGATGGGCCGAATGGCCTCCTTCTGTGCTGTAAATTTCTATGATTCTGCCTGATCATGTGACATCTGCCCACACGACTTCTACAAATGTTATTACATTGTAGCCAGGATTGTTTAGTTTCCAATTCCGCCCATTTTGAAGCCAGGTCTCCGTTATGGCTACTATTGCATAACCCCATGTGGCAACTTGCGCCTGCAACTCGTCAATCTTATTTGTAACACTCCTCGCATTAACACACATGCATTTCAACAGCATGCTAGTTGGCTTTGCTTTTTTCCTGAATTTAACTGCTGCTCTTTCTACATTCTTCTTTGTTCTGTTGCTGTTTGTCCCTCCGAGTTTTCTATGCACCTTGTCTCTCCTCTCTGCTGCTGTGTCCTGGTGGCCCTCCGCCAGTGTGTGTATTTTGGCTATCTTATTTTCTTCTTCTGCTTATTTCGGCCCTGTGTCTGGAGCCCCTTGCATTTGTGTAGCAGCAGGAGAATGTGCAGCGAAGAAATGGTCAAAGGAAAGCGAGAGAGAGAGACAGAGAGAGAGAGAGCAGCAAAAAGGATGTTGATTGATTAAGAGCAGTGTGTGCGCGTGTGTGTGCAAAACGTTGAGCAGCCTGTGGCGGCAGCAAAAGCCTACTGCACCCGGTATTCCCAGGCGGTCTCCCATCCAAGTACTAACCAGGCCTGACTCTGCTTAGCTTCCTAGATCAGACGAGATCGGGCGCATTCAGACTAGTATGGCCGTAGGCATATGCTAGCTGGCTTTCTCTTTACTTAAAGCTGTCGCCCATTTTTTTCTCTTCTACGCATTCATACAAGTATTCAACACTCAATTTACATTTACAAATTTTACTCCTCCCGCAACCCCCCACCCCCCCTCCACCTCTTCTTGCTGCTCTGCCTCCCACACAAACAAACTACAAGCCCAACCCTTCATTGCCTTCTATTCAAATATTACATCAAATAAACATGCTCAAACACCAAGTCTTAAGGGCTGTAGCATCTTTCAAACTGGACAAATACCCAGGCCCGCATCAAATCTATCCCACACTCTTAAGAGAAGTAAGACACCAAATAGCACAGGCTCTCACCATCATTTTACAATCCTCTCTGGCTACAGGTGTGGTGCCCGACCACTGGAGGACTGCTAACGTGCTACCGTTCTTTCAAAAGGGAGAGAGGGATAGACCGCATAATTACAGGCCAGTCAGCCTAACCTCGGTGGTGGGAAAATTATTGGAAAAAGTTCTGAGGGACAGGAGAAATCTTCATTTAGAAAGACACGGATTAATCAGGGACAGTCAGCATGGATTTCTTAACGGAAGGTCGTGTCTGACTAACGCAATTCAATTTTTCGAGGAGGTAACAAGGAGGGTCGATGAGGGTAGTGCCTTTGATGTAGTCTATATGGATTTTAGCAAGGCTTTTGATAAGGTCCCGCATGCCAGATTGGTCACGAAAGTAAAAGCCCATGGGATCCAAGGCAAAGTGGCAAGTTGGATCCAAAATTGGCTCAGAGGCAGGAAACAAAGGGTAATGGTCGAAGGGTGTTTTTGTGACCGGAAGGCTGTTTCCAGTGGGGTTCCGCAGGGCTCAGAGAATCACAGAAACCCCACAGTGCAGATAGAGGCCATTTCGGCCCATCGAGCCTGCACCGACTCAGTACTGGGCCCTTTGCTTTTTCTGGTATATATCAATGATTTGGATTTGAATGTAGGAAGTATGATTAAGAAGTTTGCAGATGATACAAAAATTGGCCGTGTGGTTAATAATGAAACAGAATGCTGTAGACTGCAGGAAGATATCAATGGACTCGTCTAGTGGGCAGAACAGTGGCAAATGGAATTCAGTTGGAATACACAATAAATGGTAGGACACTGAGAAATGCAGAGGATCAGCGGGACCTTGGAGTGCATGTCCACAGATCCCTGAAGGTAGCAGGACAGGTAGATAAAGTGGTTAAGCAGGCATACGGGATACTTGCCTTTATTAGCCGAGGCGTAGAATATAAGAGCGGGGAGGTTATGCTTCAACTGTATAAAACACTAGTTAGGCCGCAGCTAGAGTGCCGCGTGCAGTTCTGGTCACCACATTACAAGAAGGATGCGATTGCACTAGAGAAGGTGCAGAGGAGATTTCCGAGGATGTTGCCTGGGCTGGGGAATTTTAGTTATGAGGAAAGATTGGATAGGCTGGGGTTGTTTTCTTTGGAACACAGGAGGCTGAGGCGAGACCTAATTGAGGTGTGTAAAATTATGAGGGGCCGAGATAGAGTGGATAGGAAGGACCTATTTCCCTTAGCAGAAGGGTCAATAATAGATTTCAAGTAATTGGTAGGAGGTTTACAGGGAATTTGAGGAGACATTTTTTCACCCAGTGAATGGTGGGGGTCTGGAATGCACTGCCTGAAAGGGTGGTAGAGGCAGAAACCCTCATCACGTTTAAAAAGTACTTGGATATGCACTTGAACTGCCGTAACCTACAAGGCTACGGACCAAGTGCTGTAAAGTGGGATTTGGGTGGATTGCTCTTTGTCGGCTGGCACGGACAAGATGGGCCGAATGGCCTCCTTCTGTGCTGTAAATTTCTATGATTCTGCCTGATCATGTGACATCTGCCCACACGACTTCTACAAATGTTATTACATTGTAGCCAGGATTGTTTAGTTTCCAATTCCGCCCATTTTGAAGCCAGGTCTCCGTTATAGCTACTATTGCATAACCCCATGTGGCAACTTGCGCCTGCAACTCGTCAATCTTATTTGTAACGCTCCTCGCATTAACACACATGCATTTCAACAGCATGCTAGTTGGCTTTGCTTTTTTCCTGAATTTAACTGCTGCTCTTTCTACATTCTTCTTTGTTCTGTTGCTGTTTGTCCCTCCGAGTTTTCTATGCACCTTGTCTCTCCTCTCTGCTGCTGTGTCCTGGTGGCCCTCCGCCAGTGTGTGTATTTTGGCTATCTTATTTTCTTCTTCTGCTTATTTCGGCCCTGTGTCTGGAGCCCCTTGCATTTGTGTAGCAGCAGGAGAATGTGCAGCGAAGAAATGGTCAAAGGAAAGCGAGAGAGAGAGACAGAGAGAGAGAGAGAGAGAGAGAGAGCAGCAAAAAGGATGTTGATTGATTAAGAGCAGTGTGTGCGCGTGTGTGTGCAAAACGTTGAGCAGCCTGTGGCGGCAGCAAAAGCCTACTGCACCCGGTATTCCCAGGCGGCCTCCCATCCAAGTACTAACCAGGCCTGACTCTGCTTAGCTTCCGAGATCAGACGAGATCGGGCACATTCAGACTAGTATGGCCGTAGGCATATGCTAGCTGGCTTTCTCTTTACTTAAAGCTGTCGCCCATTTTTTTCTCTTCTACGCATTCATACAAGTATTCAACACTCAATTTACATTTACAAATTTTACTCCTCCCGCAACCCCCCACCCCCCCTCCACCTCTTCTTGCTGCTCTGCCTCCCACACAAACAAACTACAAGCCCAACCCTTCATTGCCTTCTATTCAAATATTACATCAAATAAACATGCTCAAACACCAAGTCTTAAGGGCTGTAGCATCTTTCAAACTGGACAAATACCCAGGCCCGCATCAAATCTATCCCACACTCTTAAGAGAAGTAAGACACCAAATAGCACAGGCTCTCACCATCATTTTACAATCCTCTCTGGCTACAGGTGTGGTGCCCGACCACTGGAGGACTGCTAACGTGCTACCGTTCTTTCAAAAGGGAGAGAGGGATAGACCGCATAATTACAGGCCAGTCAGCCTAACCTCGGTGGTGGGAAAATTATTGGAAAAAGTTCTGAGGGACAGGAGAAATCTTCATTTAGAAAGACACGGATTAATCAGGGACAGTCAGCATGGATTTCTTAACGGAAGGTCGTGTCTGACTAACGCAATTCAATTTTTCGAGGAGGTAACAAGGAGGGTCGATGAGGGTAGTGCCTTTGATGTAGTCTATATGGATTTTAGCAAGGCTTTTGATAAGGTCCCGCATGCCAGATTGGTCACGAAAGTAAAAGCCCATGGGATCCAAGGCAAAGTGGCAAGTTGGATCCAAAATTGGCTCAGAGGCAGGAAACAAAGGGTAATGGTCGAAGGGTGTTTTTGTGACCGGAAGGCTGTTTCCAGTGGGGTTCCGCAGGGCTCAGAGAATCACAGAAACCCCACAGTGCAGATAGAGGCCATTTCGGCCCATCGAGCCTGCACCGACTCAGTACTGGGCCCTTTGCTTTTTCTGGTATATATCAATGATTTGGATTTGAATGTAGGAAGTATGATTAAGAAGTTTGCAGATGATACAAAAATTGGCCGTGTGGTTAATAATGAAACAGAATGCTGTAGACTGCAGGAAGATATCAATGGACTCGTCTAGTGGGCAGAACAGTGGCAAATGGAATTCAGTTGGAATACACAATAAATGGTAGGACACTGAGAAATGCAGAGGATCAGCGGGACCTTGGAGTGCATGTCCACAGATCCCTGAAGGTAGCAGGACAGGTAGATAAAGTGGTTAAGCAGGCATACGGGATACTTGCCTTTATTAGCCGAGGCGTAGAATATAAGAGCGGGGAGGTTATGCTTCAACTGTATAAAACACTAGTTAGGCCGCAGCTAGAGTGCCGCGTGCAGTTCTGGTCACCACATTACAAGAAGGATGCGATTGCACTAGAGAAGGTGCAGAGGAGATTTCCGAGGATGTTGCCTGGGCTGGGGAATTTTAGTTATGAGGAAAGATTGGATAGGCTGGGGTTGTTTTCTTTGGAACACAGGAGGCTGAGGCGAGACCTAATTGAGGTGTGTAAAATTATGAGGGGCCGAGATAGAGTGGATAGGAAGGACCTATTTCCCTTAGCAGAAGGGTCAATAATAGATTTCAAGTAATTGGTAGGAGGTTTACAGGGAATTTGAGGAGACATTTTTTCACCCAGTGAATGGTGGGGGTCTGGAATGCACTGCCTGAAAGGGTGGTAGAGGCAGAAACCCTCATCACGTTTAAAAAGTACTTGGATATGCACTTGAACTGCCGTAACCTACAAGGCTACGGACCAAGTGCTGTAAAGTGGGATTTGGGTGGATTGCTCTTTGTCGGCTGGCACGGACAAGATGGGCCGAATGGCCTCCTTCTGTGCTGTAAATTTCTATGATTCTGCCTGATCATGTGACATCTGCCCACACGACTTCTACAAATGTTATTACATTGTAGCCAGGATTGTTTAGTTTCCAATTCCGCCCATTTTGAAGCCAGGTCTCCGTTATAGCTACTATTGCATAACCCCATGTGGCAACTTGCGCCTGCAACTCGTCAATCTTATTTGTAACGCTCCTCGCATTAACACACATGCATTTCAACAGCATGCTAGTTGGCTTTGCTTTTTTCCTGAATTTAACTGCTGCTCTTTCTACATTCTTCTTTGTTCTGTTGCTGTTTGTCCCTCCGAGTTTTCTATGCACCTTGTCTCTCCTCTCTGCTGCTGTGTCCTGGTGGCCCTCCGCCAGTGTGTGTATTTTGGCTATCTTATTTTCTTCTTCTGCTTATTTCGGCCCTGTGTCTGGAGCCCCTTGCATTTGTGTAGCAGCAGGAGAATGTGCAGCGAAGAAATGGTCAAAGGAAAGCGAGAGAGAGAGACAGAGAGAGAGAGAGAGAGCAGCAAAAAGGATGTTGATTGATTAAGAGCAGTGTGTGCGCGTGTGTGTGCAAAACGTTGAGCAGCCTGTGGCGGCAGCAAAAGCCTACTGCACCCGGTATTCCCAGGCGGTCTCCCATCCAAGTACTAACCAGGCCTGACTCTGCTTAGCTTCCGAGATCAGACGAGATCGGGCGCATTCAGACTAGTATGGCCGTAGGCATATGCTAGCTGGCTTTCTCTTTACTTAAAGCTGTCGCCCATTTTTTTCTCTTCTACGCATTCATACAAGTATTCAACACTCAATTTACATTTACAAATTTTACTCCTCCCGCAACCCCCCACCCCCCCTCCACCTCTTCTTGCTGCTCTGCCTCCCACACAAACAAACTACAAGCCCAACCCTTCATTGCCTTCTATTCAAATATTACATCAAATAAACATGCTCAAACACCAAGTCTTAAGGGCTGTAGCATCTTTCAAACTGGACAAATACCCAGGCCCGCATCAAATCTATCCCACACTCTTAAGAGAAGTAAGACACCAAATAGCACAGGCTCTCACCATCATTTTACAATCCTCTCTGGCTACAGGTGTGGTGCCCGACCACTGGAGGACTGCTAACGTGCTACCGTTCTTTCAAAAGGGAGAGAGGGATAGACCGCATAATTACAGGCCAGTCAGCCTAACCTCGGTGGTGGGAAAATTATTGGAAAAAGTTCTGAGGGACAGGAGAAATCTTCATTTAGAAAGACACGGATTAATCAGGGACAGTCAGCATGGATTTCTTAACGGAAGGTCGTGTCTGACTAACGCAATTCAATTTTTCGAGGAGGTAACAAGGAGGGTCGATGAGGGTAGTGCCTTTGATGTAGTCTATATGGATTTTAGCAAGGCTTTTGATAAGGTCCCGCATGCCAGATTGGTCACGAAAGTAAAAGCCCATGGGATCCAAGGCAAAGTGGCAAGTTGGATCCAAAATTGGCTCAGAGGCAGGAAACAAAGGGTAATGGTCGAAGGGTGTTTTTGTGACCGGAAGGCTGTTTCCAGTGGGGTTCCGCAGGGCTCAGAGAATCACAGAAACCCCACAGTGCAGATAGAGGCCATTTCGGCCCATCGAGCCTGCACCGACTCAGTACTGGGCCCTTTGCTTTTTCTGGTATATATCAATGATTTGGATTTGAATGTAGGAAGTATGATTAAGAAGTTTGCAGATGATACAAAAATTGGCCGTGTGGTTAATAATGAAACAGAATGCTGTAGACTGCAGGAAGATATCAATGGACTCGTCTAGTGGGCAGAACAGTGGCAAATGGAATTCAGTTGGAATACACAATAAATGGTAGGACACTGAGAAATGCAGAGGATCAGCGGGACCTTGGAGTGCATGTCCACAGATCCCTGAAGGTAGCAGGACAGGTAGATAAAGTGGTTAAGCAGGCATACGGGATACTTGCCTTTATTAGCCGAGGCGTAGAATATAAGAGCGGGGAGGTTATGCTTCAACTGTATAAAACACTAGTTAGGCCGCAGCTAGAGTGCCGCGTGCAGTTCTGGTCACCACATTACAAGAAGGATGCGATTGCACTAGAGAAGGTGCAGAGGAGATTTCCGAGGATGTTGCCTGGGCTGGGGAATTTTAGTTATGAGGAAAGATTGGATAGGCTGGGGTTGTTTTCTTTGGAACACAGGAGGCTGAGGCGAGACCTAATTGAGGTGTGTAAAATTATGAGGGGCCGAGATAGAGTGGATAGGAAGGACCTATTTCCCTTAGCAGAAGGGTCAATAATAGATTTCAAGTAATTGGTAGGAGGTTTACAGGGAATTTGAGGAGACATTTTTTCACCCAGTGAATGGTGGGGGTCTGGAATGCACTGCCTGAAAGGGTGGTAGAGGCAGAAACCCTCATCACGTTTAAAAAGTACTTGGATATGCACTTGAACTGCCGTAACCTACAAGGCTACGGACCAAGTGCTGTAAAGTGGGATTTGGGTGGATTGCTCTTTGTCGGCTGGCACGGACAAGATGGGCCGAATGGCCTCCTTCTGTGCTGTAAATTTCTATGATTCTGCCTGATCATGTGACATCTGCCCACACGACTTCTACAAATGTTATTACATTGTAGCCAGGATTGTTTAGTTTCCAATTCCGCCCATTTTGAAGCCAGGTCTCCGTTATAGCTACTATTGCATAACCCCATGTGGCAACTTGCGCCTGCAACTCGTCAATCTTATTTGTAACGCTCCTCGCATTAACACACATGCATTTCAACAGCATGCTAGTTGGCTTTGCTTTTTTCCTGAATTTAACTGCTGCTCTTTCGACATTCTTCTTTGTTCTGTTGCTGTTTGTCCCTCCGAGTTTTCTATGCACCTTGTCTCTCCTCTCTGCTGCTGTGTCCTGGTGGCCCTCCGCCAGTGTGTGTATTTTGGCTATCTTATTTTCTTCTTCTGCTTATTTCGGCCCTGTGTCTGGAGCCCCTTGCATTTGTGTAGCAGCAGGAGAATGTGCAGCGAAGAAATGGTCAAAGGAAAGCGAGAGAGAGAGACAGAGAGAGAGAGAGAGAGAGAGCAGCAAAAAGGATGTTGATTGATTAAGAGCAGTGTGTGCGCGTGTGTGTGCAAAACGTTGAGCAGCCTGTGGCGGCAGCAAAAGCCTACTGCACCTGGTATTCCCAGGCGGTCTCCCATCCAAGTACTAACCAGGCCTGACTCTGCTTAGCTTCCGAGATCAGACGAGATCGGGCACATTCAGACTAGTATGGCCGTAGGCATATGCTAGCTGGCTTTCTCTTTACTTAAAGCTGTCGCCCATTTTTTTCTCTTCTACGCATTCATACAAGTATTCAACACTCAATTTACATTTACAAATTTTACTCCTCCCGCAACCCCCCACCCCCCCTCCACCTCTTCTTGCTGCTCTGCCTCCCACACAAACAAACTACAAGCCCAACCCTTCATTGCCTTCTATTCAAATATTACATCAAATAAACATGCTCAAACACCAAGTCTTAAGGGCTGTAGCATCTTTCAAACTGGACAAATACCCAGGCCCGCATCAAATCTATCCCACACTCTTAAGAGAAGTAAGACACCAAATAGCACAGGCTCTCACCATCATTTTACAATCCTCTCTGGCTACAGGTGTGGTGCCCGACCACTGGAGGACTGCTAACGTGCTACCGTTCTTTCAAAAGGGAGAGAGGGATAGACCGCATAATTACAGGCCAGTCAGCCTAACCTCGGTGGTGGGAAAATTATTGGAAAAAGTTCTGAGGGACAGGAGAAATCTTCATTTAGAAAGACACGGATTAATCAGGGACAGTCAGCATGGATTTCTTAACGGAAGGTCGTGTCTGACTAACGCAATTCAATTTTTCGAGGAGGTAACAAGGAGGGTCGATGAGGGTAGTGCCTTTGATGTAGTCTATATGGATTTTAGCAAGGCTTTTGATAAGGTCCCGCATGCCAGATTGGTCACGAAAGTAAAAGCCCATGGGATCCAAGGCAAAGTGGCAAGTTGGATCCAAAATTGGCTCAGAGGCAGGAAACAAAGGGTAATGGTCGAAGGGTGTTTTTGTGACCGGAAGGCTGTTTCCAGTGGGGTTCCGCAGGGCTCACAGAATCACAGAAACCCCACAGTGCAGATAGAGGCCATTTCGGCCCATCGAGCCTGCACCGACTCAGTACTGGGCCCTTTGCTTTTTCTGGTATATATCAATGATTTGGATTTGAATGTAGGAAGTATGATTAAGAAGTTTGCAGATGATACAAAAATTGGCCGTGTGGTTAATAATGAAACAGAATGCTGTAGACTGCAGGAAGATATCAATGGACTCGTCTAGTGGGCAGAACAGTGGCAAATGGAATTCAGTTGGAATACACAATAAATGGTAGGACACTGAGAAATGCAGAGGATCAGCGGGACCTTGGAGTGCATGTCCACAGATCCCTGAAGGTAGCAGGACAGGTAGATAAAGTGGTTAAGCAGGCATACGGGATACTTGCCTTTATTAGCCGAGGCGTAGAATATAAGAGCGGGGAGGTTATGCTTCAACTGTATAAAACACTAGTTAGGCCGCAGCTAGAGTGCCGCGTGCAGTTCTGGTCACCACATTACAAGAAGGATGCGATTGCACTAGAGAAGGTGCAGAGGAGATTTCCGAGGATGTTGCCTGGGCTGGGGAATTTTAGCTATGAGGAAAGATTGGATAGGCTGGGGTTGTTTTCTTTGGAATACAGGAGGCTGAGGCGAGACCTAATTGAGGTGTGTAAAATTATGAGGGGCCGAGATAGAGTGGATAGGAAGGACCTATTTCCCTTAGCAGAAGGGTCAATAATAGATTTCAAGTAATTGGTAGGAGGTTTACAGGGAATTTGAGGAGACATTTTTTCACCCAGTGAATGGTGGGGGTCTGGAATGCACTGCCTGAAAGGGTGGTAGAGGCAGAAACCCTCATCACGTTTAAAAAGTACTTGGATATGCACTTGAACTGCCGTAACCTACAAGGCTACGGACCAAGTGCTGTAAAGTGGGATTTGGGTGGATTGCTCTTTGTCGGCTGGCACGGACAAGATGGGCCGAATGGCCTCCTTCTGTGCTGTAAATTTCTATGATTCTGCCTGATCATGTGACATCTGCCCACACGACTTCTACAAATGTTATTACATTGTAGCCAGGATTGTTTAGTTTCCAATTCCGCCCATTTTGAAGCCAGGTCTCCGTTATGGCTACTATTGCCTAACCCCATGTGGCAACTTGCGCCTGCAACTCGTCAATCTTATTTGTAACACTCCTCGCATTAACACACATGCATTTCAACAGCATGCTAGTTGGCTTTGCTTTTTTCCTGAATTTAACTGCTGCTCTTTCTACATTCTTCTTTGTTCTGTTGCTGTTTGTCCCTCCGAGTTTTCTATGCACCTTGTCTCTCCTCTCTGCTGCTGTGTCCTGGTGGCCCTCCGCCAGTGTGTGTATTTTGGCTATCTTATTTTCTTCTTCTGCTTATTTCGGCCCTGTGTCTGGAGCCCCTTGCATTTGTGTAGCAGCAGGAGAATGTGCAGCGAAGAAATGGTCAAAGGAAAGCGAGAGAGAGAGACAGAGAGAGAGAGAGCAGCAAAAAGGATGTTGATTGATTAAGAGCAGTGTGTGCGCGTGTGTGTGCAAAACGTTGAGCAGCCTGTGGCGGCAGCAAAAGCCTACTGCACCCGATATTCCCAGGCAGTCTCCCATCCAAGTACTAACCAGGCCTGACGCTGCTTAGCTTCCGAGATCAGACGAGATCGGGCGCATTCAGACTAGTATGGCCGTAGGCATATGCTAGCTGGCTTTCTCTTTACTTAAAGCTGTCGCCCATTTTTTTCTCTTCTACGCATTCATACAAGTATTCAACACTCAATTTACATTTACAAATTTTACTCCTCCCGCAACCCCCCACCCCCCCTCCACCTCTTCTTGCTGCTCTGCCTCCCACACAAACAAACTACAAGCCCAACCCTTCATTGCCTTCTATTCAAATATTACATCAAATAAACATGCTCAAACACCAAGTCTTAAGGGCTGTAGCATCTTTCAAACTGGACAAATACCCAGGCCCGCATCAAATCTATCCCACACTCTTAAGAGAAGTAAGACACCAAATAGCACAGGCTCTCACCATCATTTTACAATCCTCTCTGGCTACAGGTGTGGTGCCCGACCACTGGAGGACTGCTAACGTGCTACCGCTCTTTCAAAAGGGAGAGAGGGATAGACCGCATAATTACAGGACAGTCAGCCTAACCTCGGTGGTGGGAAAATTATTGGAAAAAGTTCTGAGGGACAGGAGAAATCTTCATTTAGAAAGACACGGATTAATCAGGGACAGTCAGCATGGATTTCTTAACGGAAGGTCGTGTCTGACTAACGCAATTCAATTTTTCGAGGAGGTAACAAGGAGGGTCGATGAGGGTAGTGCCTTTGATGTAGTCTATATGGATTTTAGCAAGGCTTTTGATAAGGTCCCGCATGCCAGATTGGTCACGAAAGTAAAAGCCCATGGGATCCAAGGCAAAGTGGCAAGTTGGATCCAAAATTGGCTCAGAGGCAGGAAACAAAGGGTAATGGTCGAAGGGTGTTTTTGTGACCGGAAGGCTGTTTCCAGTGGGGTTCCGCAGGGCTCACAGAATCACAGAAACCCCACAGTGCAGATAGAGGCCATTTCGGCCCATCGAGCCTGCACCGACTCAGTACTGGGCCCTTTGCTTTTTCTGGTATATATCAATGATTTGGATTTGAATGTAGGAAGTATGATTAAGAAGTTTGCAGATGATACAAAAATTGGCCGTGTGGTTAATAATGAAACAGAATGCTGTAGACTGCAGGAAGATATCAATGGACTCGTCTAGTGGGCAGAACAGTGGCAAATGGAATTCAGTTGGAATACACAATAAATGGTAGGACACTGAGAAATGCAGAGGATCAGCGGGACCTTGGAGTGCATGTCCACAGATCCCTGAAGGTAGCAGGACAGGTAGATAAAGTGGTTAAGCAGGCATACGGGATACTTGCCTTTATTAGCCGAGGCGTAGAATATAAGAGCGGGGAGGTTATGCTTCAACTGTATAAAACACTAGTTAGGCCGCAGCTAGAGTGCCGCGTGCAGTTCTGGTCACCACATTACAAGAAGGATGCGATTGCACTAGAGAAGGTGCAGAGGAGATTTCCGAGGATGTTGCCTGGGCTGGGGAATTTTAGTTATGAGGAAAGATTGGATAGGCTGGGGTTGTTTTCTTTGGAACACAGGAGGCTGAGGCGAGACCTAATTGAGGTGTGTAAAATTATGAGGGGCCGAGATAGAGTGGATAGGAAGGACCTATTTCCCTTAGCAGAAGGGTCAATAATAGATTTCAAGTAATTGGTAGGAGGTTTACAGGGAATTTGAGGAGACATTTTTTCACCCAGTGAATGGTGGGGGTCTGGAATGCACTGCCTGAAAGGGTGGTAGAGGCAGAAACCCTCATCACGTTTAAAAAGTACTTGGATATGCACTTGAACTGCCGTAACCTACAAGGCTACGGACCAAGTGCTGTAAAGTGGGATTTGGGTGGATTGCTCTTTGTCGGCTGGCACGGACAAGATGGGCCGAATGGCCTCCTTCTGTGCTGTAAATTTCTATGATTCTGCCTGATCATGTGACATCTGCCCACACGACTTCTACAAATGTTATTACATTGTAGCCAGGATTGTTTAGTTTCCAATTCCGCCCATTTTGAAGCCAGGTCTCCGTTATGGCTACTATTGCATAACCCCATGTGGCAACTTGCGCCTGCAACTCGTCAATCTCATTTGTAACGCTCCTCGCATTAACACACATGCATTTCAACAGCATGCTAGTTGGCTTTGCTTTTTTCCTGAATTTAACTGCTGCTCTTTCTACATTCTTCTTTGTTCTGTTGCTGTTTGTCCCTCCGAGTTTTCTATGCACCTTGTCTCTCCTCTCTGCTGCTGTGTCCTGGTGGCCCTCCGCCAGTGTGTGTATTTTGGCTATCTTATTTTCTTCTTCTGCTTATTTCGGCCCTGTGTCTGGAGCCCCTTGCATTTGTGTAGCAGCAGGAGAATGTGCAGCGAAGAAATGGTCAAAGGAAAGCGAGAGAGAGAGACAGAGAGAGAGAGAGAGAGAGAGCAGCAAAAAGGATGTTGATTGATTAAGAGCAGTGTGTGCGCGTGTGTGTGCAAAACGTTGAGCAGCCTGTGGCGGCAGCAAAAGCCTACTGCACCTGGTATTCCCAGGCGGTCTCCCATCCAAGTACTAACCAGGCCTGACTCTGCTTAGCTTCCGAGATCAGACGAGATCGGGCACATTCAGACTAGTATGGCCGTAGGCATATGCTAGCTGGCTTTCTCTTTACTTAAAGCTGTCGCCCATTTTTTTCTCTTCTACGCATTCATACAAGTATTCAACACTCAATTTACATTTACAAATTTTACTCCTCCCGCAACCCCCCACCCCCCCTCCACCTCTTCTTGCTGCTCTGCCTCCCACACAAACAAACTACAAGCCCAACCCTTCATTGCCTTCTATTCAAATATTACATCAAATAAACATGCTCAAACACCAAGTCTTAAGGGCTGTAGCATCTTTCAAACTGGACAAATACCCAGGCCCGCATCAAATCTATCCCACACTCTTAAGAGAAGTAAGACACCAAATAGCACAGGCTCTCACCATCATTTTACAATCCTCTCTGGCTACAGGTGTGGTGCCCGACCACTGGAGGACTGCTAACGTGCTACCGTTCTTTCAAAAGGGAGAGAGGGATAGACCGCATAATTACAGGCCAGTCAGCCTAACCTCGGTGGTGGGAAAATTATTGGAAAAAGTTCTGAGGGACAGGAGAAATCTTCATTTAGAAAGACACGGATTAATCAGGGACAGTCAGCATGGATTTCTTAACGGAAGGTCGTGTCTGACTAATGCAATTCAATTTTTCGAGGAGGTAACAAGGAGGGTCGATGAGGGTAGTGCCTTTGATGTAGTCTATATGGATTTTAGCAAGGCTTTTGATAAGGTCCCGCATGCCAGATTGGTCACGAAAGTAAAAGCCCATGGGATCCAAGGCAAAGTGGCAAGTTGGATCCAAAATTGGCTCAGAGGCAGGAAACAAGGGTGTTTTTGTGACCGGAAGGCTGTTTCCAGTGGGGTTCCGCAGGGCTCACAGAATCACAGAAACCCCACAGTGCAGATAGAGGCCATTTCGGCCCATCGAGCCTGCACCGACTCAGTACTGGGCCCTTTGCTTTTTCTGGTATATATCAATGATTTGGATTTGAATGTAGGAAGTATGATTAAGAAGTTTGCAGATGATACAAAAATTGGCCGTGTGGTTAATAATGAAACAGAATGCTGTAGACTGCAGGAAGATATCAATGGACTCGTCTAGTGGGCAGAACAGTGGCAAATGGAATTCAGTTGGAATACACAATAAATGGTAGGACACTGAGAAATGCAGAGGATCAGCGGGACCTTGGAGTGCATGTCCACAGATCCCTGAAGGTAGCAGGACAGGTAGATAAAGTGGTTAAGCAGGCATACGGGATACTTGCCTTTATTAGCCGAGGTGTAGAATATAAGAGCGGGGAGGTTATGCTTCAACTGTATAAAACACTAGTTAGGCCGCAGCTAGAGTGCCGCGTGCAGTTCTGGTCACCACATTACAAGAAGGATGCGATTGCACTAGAGAAGGTGCAGAGGAGATTTCCGAGGATGTTGCCTGGGCTGGGGAATTTTAGTTATGAGGAAAGATTGGATAGGCTGGGGTTGTTTTCTTTGGAACACAGGAGGCTGAGGTGAGACCTAATTGAGGTGTGTAAAATTATGAGGGGCCGAGATAGAGTGGATAGGAAGGACCTATTTCCCTTAGCAGAAGG
The DNA here is from genome assembly GCF_052327205.1 of Somniosus microcephalus. Lineage (NCBI taxonomy): Eukaryota > Metazoa > Chordata > Chondrichthyes > Squaliformes > Somniosidae > Somniosus > Somniosus microcephalus. The sequence goes on from NC_141005.1 coordinate 23,253,237, forward strand.
GTCAATAATAGATTTCAAGTAATTGGTAGGAGGTTTACAGGGAATTTGAGGAGACATTTTTTCACCCAGTGAATGGTGGGGGTCTGGAATGCACTGCCTGAAAGGGTGGTAGAGGCAGAAACCCTCATCACGTTTAAAAAGTACTTGGATATGCACTTGAACTGCCGTAACCTACAAGGCTACGGACCAAGTGCTGTAAAGTGGGATTTGGGTGGATTGCTCTTTGTCGGCTGGCACGGACAAGATGGGCCGAATGGCCTCCTTCTGTGCTGTAAATTTCTATGATTCTGCCTGATCATGTGACATCTGCCCACACGACTTCTACAAATGTTATTACATTGTAGCCAGGATTGTTTAGTTTCCAATTCCGCCCATTTTGAAGCCAGGTCTCCGTTATGGCTACTATTGCATAACCCCATGTGGCAACTTGCGCCTGCAACTCGTCAATCTTATTTGTAACGCTCCTCGCATTAACACACATGCATTTCAACAGCATGCTAGTTGGCTTTGCTTTTTTCCTGAATTTAACTGCTGCTCTTTCTACATTCTTCTTTGTTCTGTTGCTGTTTGTCCCTCCGAGTTTTCTATGCACCTTGTCTCTCCTCTCTGCTGCTGTGTCCTGGTGGCCCTCCGCCAGTGTGTGTATTTTGGCTATCTTATTTTCTTCTTCTGCTTATTTCGGCCCTGTGTCTGGAGCCCCTTGCATTTGTGTAGCAGCAGGAGAATGTGCAGCGAAGAAATGGTCAAAGGAAAGCGAGAGAGAGAGAGAGAGCAGCAAAAAGGATGTTGATTGATTAAGAGCAGTGTGTGCGCGTGTGTGTGCAAAACGTTGAGCAGCCTGTAGCGGCAGCAAAAGCCTACTGCACCCGGTATTCCCAGGCGGTCTCCCATCCAAGTACTAACCAGGCCTGACTCTGCTTAGCTTCCGAGATCAGACGAGATCGGGCGCATTCAGACTAGTATGGCCGTAGGCATATGCTGGCTGGCTTTCTCTTTACTTAAAGCTGTCGCCCATTTTTTTCTCTTCTACGCATTCATACAAGTATTCAACACTCAATTTACATTTACAAATTTTACTCCTCCCGCAACCCCCCACCCCCCCTCCACCTCTTCTTGCTGCTCTGCCTCCCACACAAACAAACTACAAGCCCAACCCTTCATTGCCTTCTATTCAAATATTACATCAAATAAACATGCTCAAACACCAAGTCTTAAGGGCTGTAGCATCTTTCAAACTGGACAAATACCCAGGCCCGCATCAAATCTATCCCACACTCTTAAGAGAAGTAAGACACCAAATAGCACAGGCTCTCACCATCATTTTACAATCCTCTCTGGCTACAGGTGTGGTGCCCGACCACTGGAGGACTGCTAACGTGCTACCGTTCTTTCAAAAGGGAGAGAGGGATAGACCGCATAATTACAGGCCAGTCAGCCTAACCTCGGTGGTGGGTAAATTATTGGAAAAAGTTCTGAGGGACAGGAGAAATCTTCATTTAGAAAGACACGGATTAATCAGGGACAGTCAGCATGGATTTCTTAACGGAAGGTCGTGTCTGACTAACGCAATTCAATTTTTCGAGGAGGTAACAAGGAGGGTCGATGAGGGTAGTGCCTTTGATGTAGTCTATATGGATTTTAGCAAGGCTTTTGATAAGGTCCCGCATGCCAGATTGGTCACGAAAGTAAAAGCCCATGGGATCCAAGGCAAAGTGGCAAGTTGGATCCAAAATTGGCTCAGAGGCAGGAAACAAAGGGTAATGGTCGAAGGGTGTTTTTGTGACCGGAAGGCTGTTTCCAGTGGGGTTCCGCAGGGCTCACAGAATCACAGAAACCCCACAGTGCAGATAGAGGCCATTTCGGCCCATCGAGCCTGCACCGACTCAGTACTGGGCCCTTTGCTTTTTCTGGTATATATCAATGATTTGGATTTGAATGTAGGAAGTATGATTAAGAAGTTTGCAGATGATACAAAAATTGGCCGTGTGGTTAATAATGAAACAGAATGCTGTAGACTGCAGGAAGATATCAATGGACTCGTCTAGTGGGCAGAACAGTGGCAAATGGAATTCAGTTGGAATACACAATAAATGGTAGGACACTGAGAAATGCAGAGGATCAGCGGGACCTTGGAGTGCATGTCCACAGATCCCTGAAGGTAGCAGGACAGGTAGATAAAGTGGTTAAGCAGGCATACGGGATACTTGCCTTTATTAGCCGAGGCGTAGAATATAAGAGCGGGGAGGTTATGCTTCAACTGTATAAAACACTAGTTAGGCCGCAGCTAGAGTGCCGCGTGCAGTTCTGGTCACCACATTACAAGAAGGATGCGATTGCACTAGAGAAGGTGCAGAGGAGATTTCCGAGGATGTTGCCTGGGCTGGGGAATTTTAGTTATGAGGAAAGATTGGATAGGCTGGGGTTGTTTTCTTTGGAACACAGGAGGCTGAGGTGAGACCTAATTGAGGTGTGTAAAATTATGAGGGGCCGAGATAGAGTGGATAGGAAGGACCTATTTCCCTTAGCAGAAGGGTCAATAATAGATTTCAAGTAATTGGTAGGAGGTTTACAGGGAATTTGAGGAGACATTTTTTCACCCAGTGAATGGTGGGGGTCTGGAATGCACTGCCTGAAAGGGTGGTAGAGGCAGAAACCCTCATCACGTTTAAAAAGTACTTGGATATGCACTTGAACTGCCGTAACCTACAAGGCTACGGACCAAGTGCTGTAAAGTGGGATTTGGGTGGATTGCTCTTTGTCGGCTGGCACGGACAAGATGGGCCGAATGGCCTCCTTCTGTGCTGTAAATTTCTATGATTCTGCCTGATCATGTGACATCTGCCCACACGACTTCTACAAATGTTATTACATTGTAGCCAGGATTGTTTAGTTTCCAATTCCGCCCATTTTGAAGCCAGGTCTCCGTTATGGCTACTATTGCATAACCCCATGTGGCAACTTGCGCCTGCAACTCGTCAATCTTATTTGTAACGCTCCTCGCATTAACACACATGCATTTCAACAGCATGCTAGTTGGCTTTGCTTTTTTCCTGAATTTAACTGCTGCTCTTTCTACATTCTTCTTTGTTCTGTTGCTGTTTGTCCCTCCGAGTTTTCTATGCACCTTGTCTCTCCTCTCTGCTGCTGTGTCCTGGTGGCCCTCCGCCAGTGTGTGTATTTTGGCTATCTTATTTTCTTCTTCTGCTTATTTCGGCCCTGTGTCTGGAGCCCCTTGCATTTGTGTAGCAGCAGGAGAATGTGCAGCGAAGAAATGGTCAAAGGAAAGCGAGAGAGAGAGAGAGAGAGAGAGAGCAGCAAAAAGGATGTTGATTGATTAAGAGCAGTGTGTGCGCGTGTGTGCAAAACGTTGAGCAGCCTGTGGCGGCAGCAAAAGCCTACTGCACCCGGTATTCCCAGGCGGTCTCCCATCCAAGTACTAACCAGGCCTGACTCTGCTTAGCTTCCGAGATCAGACGAGATCGGGCGCATTCAGACTAGTATGGCCGTAGGCATATGCTAGCTGGCTTTCTCTTTACTTAAAGCTGTCGCCCATTTTTTTCTCTTCTACGCATTCATACAAGTATTCAACACTCAATTTACATTTACAAATTTTACTCCTCCCGCAACCCCCCACCCCCCCTCCACCTCTTCTTGCTGCTCTGCCTCCCACACAAACAAACTACAAGCCCAACCCTTCATTGCCTTCTATTCAAATATTACATCAAATAAACATGCTCAAACACCAAGTCTTAAGGGCTGTAGCATCTTTCAAACTGGACAAATACCCAGGCCCGCATCAAATCTATCCCACACTCTTAAGAGAAGTAAGACACCAAATAGCACAGGCTCTCACCATCATTTTACAATCCTCTCTGGCTACAGGTGTGGTGCCCGACCACTGGAGGACTGCTAACGTGCTACCGTTCTTTCAAAAGGGAGAGAGGGATAGACCGCATAATTACAGGCCAGTCAGCCTAACCTCGGTGGTGGGAAAATTATTGGAAAAAGTTCTGAGGGACAGGAGAAATCTTCATTTAGAAAGACACGGATTAATCAGGGACAGTCAGCATGGATTTCTTAACGGAAGGTCGTGTCTGACTAACGCAATTCAATTTTTCGAGGAGGTAACAAGGAGGGTCGATGAGGGTAGTGCCTTTGATGTAGTCTATATGGATTTTAGCAAGGCTTTTGATAAGGTCCCGCATGCCAGATTGGTCACGAAAGTAAAAGCCCATGGGATCCAAGGCAAAGTGGCAAGTTGGATCCAAAATTGGCTCAGAGGCAGGAAACAAAGGGTAATGGTCGAAGGGTGTTTTTGTGACCGGAAGGCTGTTTCCAGTGGGGTTCCGCAGGGCTCACAGAATCACAGAAACCCCACAGTGCAGATAGAGGCCATTTCGGCCCATCGAGCCTGCACCGACTCAGTACTGGGCCCTTTGCTTTTTCTGGTATATATCAATGATTTGGATTTGAATGTAGGAAGTATGATTAAGAAGTTTGCAGATGATACAAAAATTGGCCGTGTGGTTAATAATGAAACAGAATGCTGTAGACTGCAGGAAGATATCAATGGACTCGTCTAGTGGGCAGAACAGTGGCAAATGGAATTCAGTTGGAATACACAATAAATGGTAGGACACTGAGAAATGCAGAGGATCAGCGGGACCTTGGAGTGCATGTCCACAGATCCCTGAAGGTAGCAGGACAGGTAGATAAAGTGGTTAAGCAGGCATACGGGATACTTGCCTTTATTAGCCGAGGCGTAGAATATAAGAGCGGGGAGGTTATGCTTCAACTGTATAAAACACTAGTTAGGCCGCAGCTAGAGTGCCGCGTGCAGTTCTGGTCACCACATTACAAGAAGGATGCGATTGCACTAGAGAAGGTGCAGAGGAGATTTCCGAGGATGTTGCCTGGGCTGGGGAATTTTAGTTATGAGGAAAGATTGGATAGGCTGGGGTTGTTTTCTTTGGAACACAGGAGGCTGAGGCGAGACCTAATTGAGGTGTGTAAAATTATGAGGGGCCGAGATAGAGTGGATAGGAAGGACCTATTTCCCTTAGCAGAAGGGTCAATAATAGATTTCAAGTAATTGGTAGGAGGTTTACAGGGAATTTGAGGAGACATTTTTTCACCCAGTGAATGGTGGGGGTCTGGAATGCACTGCCTGAAAGGGTGGTAGAGGCAGAAACCCTCATCACGTTTAAAAAGTACTTGGATATGCACTTGAACTGCCGTAACCTACAAGGCTACGGACCAAGTGCTGTAAAGTGGGATTTGGGTGGATTGCTCTTTGTCGGCTGGCACGGACAAGATGGGCCGAATGGCCTCCTTCTGTGCTGTAAATTTCTATGATTCTGCCTGATCATGTGACATCTGCCCACACGACTTCTACAAATGTTATTACATTGTAGCCAGGATTGTTTAGTTTCCAATTCCGCCCATTTTGAAGCCAGGTCTCCGTTATAGCTACTATTGCATAACCCCATGTGGCAACTTGCGCCTGCAACTCGTCAATCTTATTTGTAACGCTCCTCGCATTAACACACATGCATTTCAACAGCATGCTAGTTGGCTTTGCTTTTTTCCTGAATTTAACTGCTGCTCTTTCTACATTCTTCTTTGTTCTGTTGCTGTTTGTCCCTCCGAGTTTTCTATGCACCTTGTCTCTCCTCTCTGCTGCTGTGTCCTGGTGGCCCTCCGCCAGTGTGTGTATTTTGGCTATCTTATTTTCTTCTTCTGCTTATTTCGGCCCTGTGTCTGGAGCCCCTTGCATTTGTGTAGCAGCAGGAGAATGTGCAGCGAAGAAATGGTCAAAGGAAAGCGAGAGAGAGAGACAGAGAGAGAGAGAGAGAGAGAGAGAGCAGCAAAAAGGATGTTGATTGATTAAGAGCAGTGTGTGCGCGTGTGTGTGCAAAACGTTGAGCAGCCTGTGGCGGCAGCAAAAGCCTACTGCACCCGGTATTCCCAGGCGGTCTCCCATCCAAGTACTAACCAGGCCTGACTCTGCTTAGCTTCCGAGATCAGACGAGATCGGGCGCATTCAGACTAGTATGGCCATAGGCATATGCTAGCTGGCTTTCTCTTTACTTAAAGCTGTCGCCCATTTTTTTCTCTTCTACGCATTCATACAAGTATTCAACACTCAATTTACATTTACAAATTTTACTCCTCCCGCAACCCCCCACCCCCCCTCCACCTCTTCTTGCTGCTCTGCCTCCCACACAAACAAACTACAAGCCCAACCCTTCATTGCCTTCTATTCAAATATTACATCAAATAAACATGCTCAAACACCAAGTCTTAAGGGCTGTAGTATCTTTCAAACTGGACAAATACCCAGGCCCGCATCAAATCTATCCCACACTCTTAAGAGAAGTAAGACACCAAATAGCACAGGCTCTCACCATCATTTTACAATCCTCTCTGGCTACAGGTGTGGTGCCCGACCACTGGAGGACTGCTAACGTGCTACCGTTCTTTCAAAAGGGAGAGAGGGATAGACCGCATAATTACAGGCCAGTCAGCCTAACCTCGGTGGTGGGAAAATTATTGGAAAAAGTTCTGAGGGACAGGAGAAATCTTCATTTAGAAAGACACGGATTAATCAGGGACAGTCAGCATGGATTTCTTAACGGAAGGTCGTGTCTGACTAACGCAATTCAATTTTTCGAGGAGGTAACAAGGAGGGTCGATGAGGGTAGTGCCTTTGATGTAGTCTATATGGATTTTAGCAAGGCTTTTGATAAGGTCCCGCATGCCAGATTGGTCACGAAAGTAAAAGCCCATGGGATCCAAGGCAAAGTGGCAAGTTGGATCCAAAATTGGCTCAGAGGCAGGAAACAAAGGGTAATGGTCGAAGGGTGTTTTTGTGACCGGAAGGCTGTTTCCAGTGGGGTTCCGCAGGGCTCAGAGAATCACAGAAACCCCACAGTGCAGATAGAGGCCATTTCGGCCCATCGAGCCTGCACCGACTCAGTACTGGGCCCTTTGCTTTTTCTGGTATATATCAATGATTTGGATTTGAATGTAGGAAGTATGATTAAGAAGTTTGCAGATGATACAAAAATTGGCCGTGTGGTTAATAATGAAACAGAATGCTGTAGACTGCAGGAAGATATCAATGGACTCGTCTAGTGGGCAGAACAGTGGCAAATGGAATTCAGTTGGAATACACAATAAATGGTAGGACACTGAGAAATGCAGAGGATCAGCGGGACCTTGGAGTGCATGTCCACAGATCCCTGAAGGTAGCAGGACAGGTAGATAAAGTGGTTAAGCAGGCATACGGGATACTTGCCTTTATTAGCCGAGGCGTAGAATATAAGAGCGGGGAGGTTATGCTTCAACTGTATAAAACACTAGTTAGGCCGCAGCTAGAGTGCCGCGTGCAGTTCTGGTCACCACATTACAAGAAGGATGCGATTGCACTAGAGAAGGTGCAGAGGAGATTTCCGAGGATGTTGCCTGGGCTGGGGAATTTTAGTTATGAGGAAAGATTGGATAGGCTGGGGTTGTTTTCTTTGGAACACAGGAGGCTGAGGCGAGACCTAATTGAGGTGTGTAAAATTATGAGGGGCCGAGATAGAGTGGATAGGAAGGACCTATTTCCCTTAGCAGAAGGGTCAATAATAGATTTCAAGTAATTGGTAGGAGGTTTACAGGGAATTTGAGGAGACATTTTTTCACCCAGTGAATGGTGGGGGTCTGGAATGCACTGCCTGAAAGGGTGGTAGAGGCAGAAACCCTCATCACGTTTAAAAAGTACTTGGATATGCACTTGAACTGCCGTAACCTACAAGGCTACGGACCAAGTGCTGTAAAGTGGGATTTGGGTGGATTGCTCTTTGTCGGCTGGCACGGACAAGATGGGCCGAATGGCCTCCTTCTGTGCTGTAAATTTCTATGATTCTGCCTGATCATGTGACATCTGCCCACACGACTTCTACAAATGTTATTACATTGTAGCCAGGATTGTTTAGTTTCCAATTCCGCCCATTTTGAAGCCAGGTCTCCGTTATAGCTACTATTGCATAACCCCATGTGGCAACTTGCGCCTGCAACTCGTCAATCTTATTTGTAACGCTCCTCGCATTAACACACATGCATTTCAACAGCATGCTAGTTGGCTTTGCTTTTTTCCTGAATTTAACTGCTGCTCTTTCGACATTCTTCTTTGTTCTGTTGCTGTTTGTCCCTCCGAGTTTTCTATGCACCTTGTCTCTCCTCTCTGCTGCTGTGTCCTGGTGGCCCTCCGCCAGTGTGTGTATTTTGGCTATCTTATTTTCTTCTTCTGCTTATTTCGGCCCTGTGTCTGGAGCCCCTTGCATTTGTGTAGCAGCAGGAGAATGTGCAGCGAAGAAATGGTCAAAGGAAAGCGAGAGAGAGAGACAGAGAGAGAGAGAGAGAGAGAGAGAGCAGCAAAAAGGATGTTGATTGATTAAGAGCAGTGTGTGCGCGTGTGTGTGCAAAACGTTGAGCAGCCTGTGGCGGCAGCAAAAGCCTACTGCACCCGGTATTCCCAGGCGGTCTCCCATCCAAGTACTAACCAGGCCTGACTCTGCTTAGCTTCCGAGATCAGACGAGATCGGGCGCATTCAGACTAGTATGGCCGTAGGCATATGCTAGCTGGCTTTCTCTTTACTTAAAGCTGTCGCCCATTTTTTTCTCTTCTACGCATTCATACAAGTATTCAACACTCAATTTACATTTACAAATTTTACTCCTCCCGCAACCCCCCACCCCCCCTCCACCTCTTCTTGCTGCTCTGCCTCCCACACAAACAAACTACAAGCCCAACCCTTCATTGCCTTCTATTCAAATATTACATCAAATAAACATGCTCAAACACCAAGTCTTAAGGGCTGTAGTATCTTTCAAACTGGACAAATACCCAGGCCCGCATCAAATCTATCCCACACTCTTAAGAGAAGTAAGACACCAAATAGCACAGGCTCTCACCATCATTTTACAATCCTCTCTGGCTACAGGTGTGGTGCCCGACCACTGGAGGACTGCTAACGTGCTACCGTTCTTTCAAAAGGGAGAGAGGGATAGACCGCATAATTACAGGCCAGTCAGCCTAACCTCGGTGGTGGGAAAATTATTGGAAAAAGTTCTGAGGGACAGGAGAAATCTTCATTTAGAAAGACACGGATTAATCAGGGACAGTCAGCATGGATTTCTTAACGGAAGGTCGTGTCTGACTAACGCAATTCAATTTTTCGAGGAGGTAACAAGGAGGGTCGATGAGGGTAGTGCCTTTGATGTAGTCTATATGGATTTTAGCAAGGCTTTTGATAAGGTCCCGCATGCCAGATTGGTCACGAAAGTAAAAGCCCATGGGATCCAAGGCAAAGTGGCAAGTTGGATCCAAAATTGGCTCAGAGGCAGGAAACAAAGGGTAATGGTCGAAGGGTGTTTTTGTGACCGGAAGGCTGTTTCCAGTGGGGTTCCGCAGGGCTCACAGAATCACAGAAACCCCACAGTGCAGATAGAGGCCATTTCGGCCCATCGAGCCTGCACCGACTCAGTACTGGGCCCTTTGCTTTTTCTGGTATATATCAATGATTTGGATTTGAATGTAGGAAGTATGATTAAGAAGTTTGCAGATGATACAAAAATTGGCCGTGTGGTTAATAATGAAACAGAATGCTGTAGACTGCAGGAAGATATCAATGGACTCGTCTAGTGGGCAGAACAGTGGCAAATGGAATTCAGTTGGAATACACAATAAATGGTAGGACACTGAGAAATGCAGAGGATCAGCGGGACCTTGGAGTGCATGTCCACAGATCCCTGAAGGTAGCAGGACAGGTAGATAAAGTGGTTAAGCAGGCATACGGGATACTTGCCTTTATTAGCCGAGGCGTAGAATATAAGAGCGGGGAGGTTATGCTTCAACTGTATAAAACACTAGTTAGGCCGCAGCTAGAGTGCCGCGTGCAGTTCTGGTCACCACATTACAAGAAGGATGCGATTGCACTAGAGAAGGTGCAGAGGAGATTTCCGAGGATGTTGCCTGGGCTGGGGAATTTTAGTTATGAGGAAAGATTGGATAGGCTGGGGTTGTTTTCTTTGGAACACAGGAGGCTGAGGCGAGACCTAATTGAGGTGTGTAAAATTATGAGGGGCCGAGATAGAGTGGATAGGAAGGACCTATTTCCCTTAGCAGAAGGGTCAATAATAGATTTCAAGTAATTGGTAGGAGGTTTACAGGGAATTTGAGGAGACATTTTTTCACCCAGTGAATGGTGGGGGTCTGGAATGCACTGCCTGAAAGGGTGGTAGAGGCAGAAACCCTCATCACGTTTAAAAAGTACTTGGATATGCACTTGAACTGCCGTAACCTACAAGGCTACGGACCAAGTGCTGTAAAGTGGGATTTGGGTGGATTGCTCTTTGTCGGCTGGCACGGACAAGATGGGCCGAATGGCCTCCTTCTGTGCTGTAAATTTCTATGATTCTGCCTGATCATGTGACATCTGCCCACACGACTTCTACAAATGTTATTACATTGTAGCCAGGATTGTTTAGTTTCCAATTCCGCCCATTTTGAAGCCAGGTCTCCGTTATGGCTACTATTGCATAACCCCATGTGGCAACTTGCGCCTGCAACTCGTCAATCTCATTTGTAACGCTCCTCGCATTAACACACATGCATTTCAACAGCATGCTAGTTGGCTTTGCTTTTTTCCTGAATTTAACTGCTGCTCTTTCTACATTCTTCTTTGTTCTGTTGCTGTTTGTCCCTCCGAGTTTTCTATGCACCTTGTCTCTCCTCTCTGCTGCTGTGTCCTGGTGGCCCTCCGCCAGTGTGTGTATTTTGGCTATCTTATTTTCTTCTTCTGCTTATTTCGGCCCTGTGTCTGGAGCCCCTTGCATTTGTGTAGCAGCAGGAGAATGTGCAGCGAAGAAATGGTCAAAGGAAAGCGAGAGAGAGAGACAGAGAGAGAGAGAGAGAGAGAGCAGCAAAAAGGATGTTGATTGATTAAGAGCAGTGTGTGCGCGTGTGTGTGCAAAACGTTGAGCAGCCTGTGGCGGCAGCAAAAGCCTACTGCACCTGGTATTCCCAGGCGGTCTCCCATCCAAGTACTAACCAGGCCTGACTCTGCTTAGCTTCCGAGATCAGACGAGATCGGGCGCATTCAGACTAGTATGGCCGTAGGCATATGCTAGCTGGCTTTCTCTTTACTTAAAGCTGTCGCCCATTTTTTTCTCTTCTACGCATTCATACAAGTATTCAACACTCAATTTACATTTACAAATTTTACTCCTCCCGCAACCCCCCACCCCCCCTCCACCTCTTCTTGCTGCTCTGCCTCCCACACAAACAAACTACAAGCCCAACCCTTCATTGCCTTCTATTCAAATATTACATCAAATAAACATGCTCAAACACCAAGTCTTAAGGGCTGTAGCATCTTTCAAACTGGACAAATACCCAGGCCCGCATCAAATCTATCCCACACTCTTAAGAGAAGTAAGACACCAAATAGCACAGGCTCTCACCATCATTTTACAATCCTCTCTGGCTACAGGTGTGGTGCCCGACCACTGGAGGACTGCTAACGTGCTACCGTTCTTTCAAAAGGGAGAGAGGGATAGACCGCATAATTACAGGCCAGTCAGCCTAACCTCGGTGGTGGGAAAATTATTGGAAAAAGTTCTGAGGGACAGGAGAAATCTTCATTTAGAAAGACACGGATTAATCAGGGACAGTCAGCATGGATTTCTTAACGGAAGGTCGTGTCTGACTAATGCAATTCAATTTTTCGAGGAGGTAACAAGGAGGGTCGATGAGGGTAGTGCCTTTGATGTAGTCTATATGGATTTTAGCAAGGCTTTTGATAAGGTCCCGCATGCCAGATTGGTCATGAAAGTAAAAGCCCATGGGATCCAAGGCAAAGTGGCAAGTTGGATCCAAAATTGGCTCAGAGGCAGGAAACAAGGGTGTTTTTGTGACCGGAAGGCTGTTTCCAGTGGGGTTCCGCAGGGCTCACAGAATCACAGAAACCCCACAGTGCAGATAGAGGCCATTTCGGCCCATCGAGCCTGCACCGACTCAGTACTGGGCCCTTTGCTTTTTCTGGTATATATCAATGATTTGGATTTGAATGTAGGAAGTATGATTAAGAAGTTTGCAGATGATACAAAAATTGGCCGTGTGGTTAATAATGAAACAGAATGCTGTAGACTGCAGGAAGATATCAATGGACTCGTCTAGTGGGCAGAACAGTGGCAAATGGAATTCAGTTGGAATACACAATAAATGGTAGGACACTGAGAAATGCAGAGGATCAGCGGGACCTTGGAGTGCATGTCCACAGATCCCTGAAGGTAGCAGGACAGGTAGATAAAGTGGTTAAGCAGGCATACGGGATACTTGCCTTTATTAGCCGAGGCGTAGAATATAAGAGCGGGGAGGTTATGCTTCAACTGTATAAAACACTAGTTAGGCCGCAGCTAGAGTGCCGCGTGCAGTTCTGGTCACCACATTACAAGAAGGATGCGATTGCACTAGAGAAGGTGCAGAGGAGATTTCCGAGGATGTTGCCTGGGCTGGGGAATTTTAGTTATGAGGAAAGATTGGATAGGCTGGGGTTGTTTTCTTTGGAACACAGGAGGCTGAGGCGAGACCTAATTGAGGTGTGTAAAATTATGAGGGGCCGAGATAGAGTGGATAGGAAGGACCTATTTCCCTTAGCAGAAGGGTCAATAATAGATTTCAAGTAATTGGTAGGAGGTTTACAGGGAATTTGAGGAGACATTTTTTCACCCAGTGAATGGTGGGGGTCTGGAATGCACTGCCTGAAAGGGTGGTAGAGGCAGAAACCCTCATCACGTTTAAAAAGTACTTGGATATGCACTTGAACTGCCGTAACCTACAAGGCTACGGACCAAGTGCTGTAAAGTGGGATTTGGGTGGATTGCTCTTTGTCGGCTGGCACGGACAAGATGGGCCGAATGGCCTCCTTCTGTGCTGTAAATTTCTATGATTCTGCCTGATCATGTGACATCTGCCCACACGACTTCTACAAATGTTATTACATTGTAGCCAGGATTGTTTAGTTTCCAATTCCGCCCATTTTGAAGCCAGGTCTCCGTTATGGCTACTATTGCATAACCCCATGTGGCAACTTGCGCCTGCAACTCGTCAATCTTATTTGTAACACTCCTCGCATTAACACACATGCATTTCAACAGCATGCTAGTTGGCTTTGCTTTTTTCCTGAATTTAACTGCTGCTCTTTCTACATTCTTCTTTGTTCTGTTGCTGTTTGTCCCTCCGAGTTTTCTATGCACCTTGTCTCACCTCTCTGCTGCTGTGTCCTGGTGGCCCTCCGCCAGTGTGTGTATTTTGGCTATCTTATTTTCTTCTTCTGCTTATTTCGGCCCTGTGTCTGGAGCCCCTTGCATTTGTGTAGCAGCAGGAGAATGTGCAGCGAAGAAATGGTCAAAGGAAAGCGAGAGAGAGAGAGAGAGAGAGAGAGCAGCAAAAAGGATGTTGATTGATTAAGAGCAGTGTGTGCGCGTGTGTGTGCAAAACGTTGAGCAGCCTGTGGTGGCAGCAAAAGCCTACTGCACCTGGTATTCCCAGGCGGTCTCCCATCCAAGTACTAACCAGGCCTGACTCTGCTTAGCTTCCGAGATCAGACGAGATCGGGCGCATTCAGACTAGTATGGCCGTAGGCATATACTGGCTGGCTTTCTCTTTACTTAAAGCTGTCGCCCATTTTTTTCTCTTCTACGCATTCATACAAGTATTCAACACTCAATTTACATTTACAAATTTTACTCCTCCCGCAACCCCCCACCCCCCCTCCACCTCTTCTTGCTGCTCTGCCTCCCACACAAACAAACTACAAGCCCAACCCTTCATTGCCTTCTATTCAAATATTACATCAAATAAACATGCTCAAACACCAAGTCTTAAGGGCTGTAGCATCTTTCAAACTGGACAAATACCCAGGCCCGCATCAAATCTATCCCACACTCTTAAGAGAAGTAAGACACCAAATAGCACAGGCTCTCACCATCATTTTACAATCCTCTCTGGCTACAGGTGTGGTGCCCGACCACTGGAGGACTGCTAACATGCTACCGTTCTTTCAAAAGGGAGAGAGGGATAGACCGCATAATTACAGGCCAGTCAGCCTAACCTCGGTGGTGGGTAAATTATTGGAAAAAGTTCTGAGGGACAGGAGAAATCTTCATTTAGAAAGACACGGATTAATCAGGGACAGTCAGCATGGATTTCTTAACGGAAGGTCGTGTCTGACTAACGCAATTCAATTTTTCGAGGAGGTAACAAGGAGGGTCGATGAGGGTAGTGCCTTTGATGTAGTCTATATGGATTTTAGCAAGGCTTTTGATAAGGTCCCGCATGCCAGATTGGTCACGAAAGTAAAAGCCCATGGGATCCAAGGCAAAGTGGCAAGTTGGATCCAAAATTGGCTCAGAGGCAGGAAACAAAGGGTAATGGTCGAAGGGTGTTTTTGTGACCGGAAGGCTGTTTCCAGTGGGGTTCCGCAGGGCTCACAGAATCACAGAAACCCCACAGTGCAGATAGAGGCCATTTCGGCCCATCGAGCCTGCACCGACTCAGTACTGGGCCCTTTGCTTTTTCTGGTATATATCAATGATTTGGATTTGAATGTAGGAAGTATGATTAAGAAGTTTGCAGATGATACAAAAATTGGCCGTGTGGTTAATAATGAAACAGAATGCTGTAGACTGCAGGAAGATATCAATGGACTCGTCTAGTGGGCAGAACAGTGGCAAATGGAATTCAGTTGGAATACACAATAAATGGTAGGACACTGAGAAATGCAGAGGATCAGCGGGACCTTGGAGTGCATGTCCACAGATCCCTGAAGGTAGCAGGACAGGTAGATAAAGTGGTTAAGCAGGCATACGGGATACTTGCCTTTATTAGCCGAGGCGTAGAATATAAGAGCGGGGAGGTTATGCTTCAACTGTATAAAACACTAGTTAGGCCGCAGCTAGAGTGCCGCGTGCAGTTCTGGTCACCACATTACAAGAAGGATGCGATTGCACTAGAGAAGGTGCAGAGGAGATTTCCGAGGATGTTGCCTGGGCTGGGGAATTTTAGTTATGAGGAAAGATTGGATAGGCTGGGGTTGTTTTCTTTGGAACACAGGAGGCTGAGGCGAGACCTAATTGAGGTGTGTAAAATTATGAGGGGCCGAGATAGAGTGGATAGGAAGGACCTATTTCCCTTAGCAGAAGGGTCAATAATAGATTTCAAGTAATTGGTAGGAGGTGTACAGGGAATTTGAGGAGACATTTTTTCACCCAGTGAATGGTGGGGGTCTGGAATGCACTGCCTGAAAGGGTGGTAGAGGCAGAAACCCTCATCACGTTTAAAAAGTACTTGGATATGCACTTGAACTGCCGTAACCTACAAGGCTACGGACCAAGTGCTGTAAAGTGGGATTTGGGTGGATTGCTCTTTGTCGGCTGGCACGGACAAGATGGGCCGAATGGCCTCCTTCTGTGCTGTAAATTTCTATGATTCTGCCTGATCATGTGACATCTGCCCACACGACTTCTACAAATGTTATTACATTGTAGCCAGGATTGTTTAGTTTCCAATTCCGCCCATTTTGAAGCCAGGTCTCCGTTATGGCTACTATTGCATAACCCCATGTGGCAACTTGCGCCTGCAACTCGTCAATCTTATTTGTAACACTCCTCGCATTAACACACATGCATTTCAACAGCATGCTAGTTGGCTTTGCTTTTTTCCTGAATTTAACTGCTGCTCTTTCTACATTCTTCTTTGTTCTGTTGCTGTTTGTCCCTCCGAGTTTTCTATGCACCTTGTCTCTCCTCTCTGCTGCTGTGTCCTGGTGGCCCTCCGCCAGTGTGTGTATTTTGGCTATCTTATTTTCTTCTTCTGCTTATTTTGGCCCTGTGTCTGGAGCCCCTTGCATTTGTGTAGCAGCAGGAGAATGTGCAGCGAAGAAATGGTCAAAGGAAAGCGAGAGAGAGAGAGAGAGCAGCAAAAAGGATGTTGATTGATTAAGAGCAGTGTGTGCGCGTGTGTGTGCAAAACGTTGAGCAGCCTGTGGCGGCAGCAAAAGCCTACTGCACCTGGTATTCCCAGGCGGTCTCCCATCCAAGTACTAACCAGGCCTGACTCTGCTTAGCTTCCGAGATCAGACGAGATCGGGCGCATTCAGACTAGTATGGCCGTAGGCATATGCTAGCTGGCTTTCTCTTTACTTAAAGCTGTCGCCCATTTTTTTCTCTTCTACGCATTCATACAAGTATTCAACACTCAATTTACATTTACAAATTTTACTCCTCCCGCAACCCCCCACCCCCCCTCCACCTCTTCTTGCTGCTCTGCCTCCCACACAAACAAACTACAAGCCCAACCCTTCATTGCCTTCTATTCAAATATTACATCAAATAAACATGCTCAAACACCAAGTCTTAAGGGCTGTAGCATCTTTCAAACTGGACAAATACCCAGGCCCGCATCAAATCTATCCCACACTCTTAAGAGAAGTAAGACACCAAATAGCACAGGCTCTCACCATCATTTTACAATCCTCTCTGGCTACAGGTGTGGTGCCCGACCACTGGAGGACTGCTAACGTGCTACCGTTCTTTCAAAAGGGAGAGAGGGATAGACCGCATAATTACAGGCCAGTCAGCCTAACCTCGGTGGTGGGAAAATTATTGGAAAAAGTTCTGAGGGACAGGAGAAATCTTCATTTAGAAAGACACGGATTAATCAGGGACAGTCAGCATGGATTTCTTAACGGAAGGTCGTGTCTGACTAATGCAATTCAATTTTTCGAGGAGGTAACAAGGAGGGTCGATGAGGGTAGTGCCTTTGATGTAGTCTATATGGATTTTAGCAAGGCTTTTGATAAGGTCCCGCATGCCAGATTGGTCACGAAAGTAAAAGCCCATGGGATCCAAGGCAAAGTGGCAAGTTGGATCCAAAATTGGCTCAGAGGCAGGAAACAAGGGTGTTTTTGTGACCGGAAGGCTGTTTCCAGTGGGGTTCCGCAGGGCTCACAGAATCACAGAAACCCCACAGTGCAGATAGAGGCCATTTCGGCCCATCGAGCCTGCACCGACTCAGTACTGGGCCCTTTGCTTTTTCTGGTATATATCAATGATTTGGATTTGAATGTAGGAAGTATGATTAAGAAGTTTGCAGATGATACAAAAATTGGCCGTGTGGTTAATAATGAAACAGAATGCTGTAGACTGCAGGAAGATATCAATGGACTCGTCTAGTGGGCAGAACAGTGGCAAATGGAATTCAGTTGGAATACACAATAAATGGTAGGACACTGAGAAATGCAGAGGATCAGCGGGACCTTGGAGTGCATGTCCACAGATCCCTGAAGGTAGCAGGACAGGTAGATAAAGTGGTTAAGCAGGCATACGGGATACTTGCCTTTATTAGCCGAGGCGTAGAATATAAGAGCGGGGAGGTTATGCTTCAACTGTATAAAACACTAGTTAGGCCGCAGCTAGAGTGCCGCGTGCAGTTCTGGTCACCACATTACAAGAAGGATGCGATTGCACTAGAGAAGGTGCAGAGGAGATTTCCGAGGATGTTGCCTGGGCTGGGGAATTTTAGTTATGAGGAAAGATTGGATAGGCTGGGGTTGTTTTCTTTGGAACACAGGAGGCTGAGGCGAGACCTAATTGAGGTGTGTAAAATTATGAGGGGCCGAGATAGAGTGGATAGGAAGGACCTATTTCCCTTAGCAGAAGGGTCAATAATAGATTTCAAGTAATTGGTAGGAGGTTTACAGGGAATTTGAGGAGACATTTTTTCACCCAGTGAATGGTGGGGGTCTGGAATGCACTGCCTGAAAGGGTGGTAGAGGCAGAAACCCTCATCACGTTTAAAAAGTACTTGGATATGCACTTGAACTGCCGTAACCTACAAGGCTACGGACCAAGTGCTGTAAAGTGGGATTTGGGTGGATTGCTCTTTGTCGGCTGGCACGGACAAGATGGGCCGAATGGCCTCCTTCTGTGCTGTAAATTTCTATGATTCTGCCTGATCATGTGACATCTGCCCACACGACTTCTACAAATGTTATTACATTGTAGCCAGGATTGTTTAGTTTCCAATTCCGCCCATTTTGAAGCCAGGTCTCCGTTATGGCTACTATTGCATAACCCCATGTGGCAACTTGCGCCTGCAACTCGTCAATCTTATTTGTAACGCTCCTCGCATTAACACACATGCATTTCAACAGCATGCTAGTTGGCTTTGCTTTTTTCCTGAATTTAACTGCTGCTCTTTCTACATTCTTCTTTGTTCTGTTGCTGTTTGTCCCTCCGAGTTTTCTATGCACCTTGTCTCTCCTCTCTGCTGCTGTGTCCTGGTGGCCCTCCGCCAGTGTGTGTATTTTGGCTATCTTATTTTCTTCTTCTGCTTATTTCGGCCCTGTGTCTGGAGCCCCTTGCATTTGTGTAGCAGCAGGAGAATGTGCAGCGAAGAAATGGTCAAAGGAAAGCGAGAGAGAGAGACAGAGAGAGAGAGAGAGAGAGCAGCAAAAAGGATGTTGATTGATTAAGAGCAGTGTGTGCGCGTGTGTGTGCAAAACGTTGAGCAGCCTGTGGCGGCAGCAAAAGCCTACTGCACCCGGTATTCCCAGGCGGTCTCCCATCGAAGTACTAACCAGGCCTGACTCTGCTTAGCTTCCGAGATCAGACGAGATCGGGCGCATTCAGACTAGTATGGCCGTAGGCATATGCTAGCTGGCTTTCTCTTTACTTAAAGCTGTCGCCCATTTTTTTCTCTTCTACGCATTCATACAAGTATTCAACACTCAATTTACATTTACAAATTTTACTCCTCCCGCAACCCCCCACCCCCCCTCCACCTCTTCTTGCTGCTCTGCCTCCCACACAAACAAACTACAAGCCCAACCCTTCATTGCCTTCTATTCAAATATTACATCAAATAAACATGCTCAAACACCAAGTCTTAAGGGCTGTAGCATCTTTCAAACTGGACAAATACCCAGGCCCGCATCAAATCTATCCCACACTCTTAAGAGAAGTAAGACACCAAATAGCACAGGCTCTCACCATCATTTTACAATCCTCTCTGGCTACAGGTGTGGTGCCCGACCACTGGAGGACTGCTAACGTGCTACCGTTCTTTCAAAAGGGAGAGAGGGATAGACCGCATAATTACAGGCCAGTCAGCCTAACCTCGGTGGTGGGAAAATTATTGGAAAAAGTTCTGAGGGACAGGAGAAATCTTCATTTAGAAAGACACGGATTAATCAGGGACAGTCAGCATGGATTTCTTAACGGAAGGTCGTGTCTGACTAACGCAATTCAATTTTTCGAGGAGGTAACAAGGAGGGTCGATGAGGGTAGTGCCTTTGATGTAGTCTATATGGATTTTAGCAAGGCTTTTGATAAGGTCCCGCATGCCAGATTGGTCACGAAAGTAAAAGCCCATGGGATCCAAGGCAAAGTGGCAAGTTGGATCCAAAATTGGCTCAGAGGCAGGAAACAAAGGGTAATGGTCGAAGGGTGTTTTTGTGACCGGAAGGCTGTTTCCAGTGGGGTTCCGCAGGGCTCAGAGAATCACAGAAACCCCACAGTGCAGATAGAGGCCATTTCGGCCCATCGAGCCTGCACCGACTCAGTACTGGGCCCTTTGCTTTTTCTGGTATATATCAATGATTTGGATTTGAATGTAGGAAGTATGATTAAGAAGTTTGCAGATGATACAAAAATTGGCCGTGTGGTTAATAATGAAACAGAATGCTGTAGACTGCAGGAAGATATCAATGGACTCGTCTAGTGGGCAGAACAGTGGCAAATGGAATTCAGTTGGAATACACAATAAATGGTAGGACACTGAGAAATGCAGAGGATCAGCGGGACCTTGGAGTGCATGTCCACAGATCCCTGAAGGTAGCAGGACAGGTAGATAAAGTGGTTAAGCAGGCATACGGGATACTTGCCTTTATTAGCCGAGGCGTAGAATATAAGAGCGGGGAGGTTATGCTTCAACTGTATAAAACACTAGTTAGGCCGCAGCTAGAGTGCCGCGTGCAGTTCTGGTCACCACATTACAAGAAGGATGCGATTGCACTAGAGAAGGTGCAGAGGAGATTTCCGAGGATGTTGCCTGGGCTGGGGAATTTTAGTTATGAGGAAAGATTGGATAGGCTGGGGTTGTTTTCTTTGGAACACAGGAGGCTGAGGCGAGACCTAATTGAGGTGTGTAAAATTATGAGGGGCTGAGATAGAGTGGATAGGAAGGACCTATTTCCCTTAGCAGAAGGGTCAATAATAGATTTCAAGTAATTGGTAGGAGGTTTACAGGGAATTTGAGGAGACATTTTTTCACCCAGTGAATGGTGGGGGTCTGGAATGCACTGCCTGAAAGGGTGGTAGAGGCAGAAACCCTCATCACGTTTAAAAAGTACTTGGATATGCACTTGAACTGCCGTAACCTACAAGGCTACGGACCAAGTGCTGTAAAGTGGGATTTGGGTGGATTGCTCTTTGTCGGCTGGCACGGACAAGATGGGCCGAATGGCCTCCTTCTGTGCTGTAAATTTCTATGATTCTGCCTGATCATGTGACATCTGCCCACACGACTTCTACAAATGTTATTACATTGTAGCCAGGATTGTTTAGTTTCCAATTCCGCCCATTTTGAAGCCAGGTCTCCGTTATAGCTACTATTGCATAACCCCATGTGGCAACTTGCGCCTGCAACTCGTCAATCTTATTTGTAACGCTCCTCGCATTAACACACATGCATTTCAACAGCATGCTAGTTGGCTTTGCTTTTTTCCTGAATTTAACTGCTGCTCTTTCTACATTCTTCTTTGTTCTGTTGCTGTTTGTCCCTCCGAGTTTTCTATGCACCTTGTCTCTCCTCTCTGCTGCTGTGTCCTGGTGGCCCTCCGCCAGTGTGTGTATTTTGGCTATCTTATTTTCTTCTTCTGCTTATTTCGGCCCTGTGTCTGGAGCCCCTTGCATTTGTGTAGCAGCAGGAGAATGTGCAGCGAAGAAATGGTCAAAGGAAAGCGAGAGAGAGAGACAGAGAGAGAGAGAGAGAGAGAGAGAGCAGCAAAAAGGATGTTGATTGATTAAGAGCAGTGTGTGCGCGTGTGTGTGCAAAACGTTGAGCAGCCTGTGGCGGCAGCAAAAGCCTACTGCACCCGGTATTCCCAGGCGGTCTCCCATCCAAGTACTAACCAGGCCTGACTCTGCTTAGCTTCCGAGATCAGACGAGATCGGGCGCATTCAGACTAGTATGGCCGTAGGCATATGCTAGCTGGCTTTCTCTTTACTTAAAGCTGTCGCCCATTTTTTTCTCTTCTACGCATTCATACAAGTATTCAACACTCAATTTACATTTACAAATTTTACTCCTCCCGCAACCCCCCACCCCCCCTCCACCTCTTCTTGCTGCTCTGCCTCCCACACAAACAAACTACAAGCCCAACCCTTCATTGCCTTCTATTCAAATATTACATCAAATAAACATGCTCAAACACCAAGTCTTAAGGGCTGTAGTATCTTTCAAACTGGACAAATACCCAGGCCCGCATCAAATCTATCCCACACTCTTAAGAGAAGTAAGACACCAAATAGCACAGGCTCTCACCATCATTTTACAATCCTCTCTGGCTACAGGTGTGGTGCCCGACCACTGGAGGACTGCTAACGTGCTACCGTTCTTTCAAAAGGGAGAGAGGGATAGACCGCATAATTACAGGCCAGTCAGCCTAACCTCGGTGGTGGGAAAATTATTGGAAAAAGTTCTGAGGGACAGGAGAAATCTTCATTTAGAAAGACACGGATTAATCAGGGACAGTCAGCATGGATTTCTTAACGGAAGGTCGTGTCTGACTAACGCAATTCAATTTTTCGAGGAGGTAACAAGGAGGGTCGATGAGGGTAGTGCCTTTGATGTAGTCTATATGGATTTTAGCAAGGCTTTTGATAAGGTCCCGCATGCCAGATTGGTCACGAAAGTAAAAGCCCATGGGATCCAAGGCAAAGTGGCAAGTTGGATCCAAAATTGGCTCAGAGGCAGGAAACAAAGGGTAATGGTCGAAGGGTGTTTTTGTGACCGGAAGGCTGTTTCCAGTGGGGTTCCGCAGGGCTCAGAGAATCACAGAAACCCCACAGTGCAGATAGAGGCCATTTCGGCCCATCGAGCCTGCACCGACTCAGTACTGGGCCCTTTGCTTTTTCTGGTATATATCAATGATTTGGATTTGAATGTAGGAAGTATGATTAAGAAGTTTGCAGATGATACAAAAATTGGCCGTGTGGTTAATAATGAAACAGAATGCTGTAGACTGCAGGAAGATATCAATGGACTCGTCTAGTGGGCAGAACAGTGGCAAATGGAATTCAGTTGGAATACACAATAAATGGTAGGACACTGAGAAATGCAGAGGATCAGCGGGACCTTGGAGTGCATGTCCACAGATCCCTGAAGGTAGCAGGACAGGTAGATAAAGTGGTTAAGCAGGCATACGGGATACTTGCCTTTATTAGCCGAGGCGTAGAATATAAGAGCGGGGAGGTTATGCTTCAACTGTATAAAACACTAGTTAGGCCGCAGCTAGAGTGCCGCGTGCAGTTCTGGTCACCACATTACAAGAAGGATGCGATTGCACTAGAGAAGGTGCAGAGGAGATTTCCGAGGATGTTGCCTGGGCTGGGGAATTTTAGTTATGAGGAAAGATTGGATAGGCTGGGGTTGTTTTCTTTGGAACACAGGAGGCTGAGGCGAGACCTAATTGAGGTGTGTAAAATTATGAGGGGCCGAGATAGAGTGGATAGGAAGGACCTATTTCCCTTAGCAGAAGGGTCAATAATAGATTTCAAGTAATTGGTAGGAGGTTTACAGGGAATTTGAGGAGACATTTTTTCACCCAGTGAATGGTGGGGGTCTGGAATGCACTGCCTGAAAGGGTGGTAGAGGCAGAAACCCTCATCACGTTTAAAAAGTACTTGGATATGCACTTGAACTGCCGTAACCTACAAGGCTACGGACCAAGTGCTGTAAAGTGGGATTTGGGTGGATTGCTCTTTGTCGGCTGGCACGGACAAGATGGGCCGAATGGCCTCCTTCTGTGCTGTAAATTTCTATGATTCTGCCTGATCATGTGACATCTGCCCACACGACTTCTACAAATGTTATTACATTGTAGCCAGGATTGTTTAGTTTCCAATTCCGCCCATTTTGAAGCCAGGTCTCCGTTATAGCTACTATTGCATAACCCCATGTGGCAACTTGCGCCTGCAACTCGTCAATCTTATTTGTAACGCTCCTCGCATTAACACACATGCATTTCAACAGCATGCTAGTTGGCTTTGCTTTTTTCCTGAATTTAACTGCTGCTCTTTCTACATTCTTCTTTGTTCTGTTGCTGTTTGTCCCTCCGAGTTTTCTATGCACCTTGTCTCTCCTCTCTGCTGCTGTGTCCTGGTGGCCCTCCGCCAGTGTGTGTATTTTGGCTATCTTATTTTCTTCTTCTGCTTATTTCGGCCCTGTGTCTGGAGCCCCTTGCATTTGTGTAGCAGCAGGAGAATGTGCAGCGAAGAAATGGTCAAAGGAAAGCGAGAGAGAGAGACAGAGAGAGAGAGAGAGAGAGAGAGAGCAGCAAAAAGGATGTTGATTGATTAAGAGCAGTGTGTGCGCGTGTGTGTGCAAAACGTTGAGCAGCCTGTGGCGGCAGCAAAAGCCTACTGCACCCGGTATTCCCAGGCGGTCTCCCATCCAAGTACTAACCAGGCCTGACTCTGCTTAGTTTCACGAGATCAGACGAGATCGGGCGCATT
The DNA here is from genome assembly GCF_052327205.1 of Somniosus microcephalus. Lineage (NCBI taxonomy): Eukaryota > Metazoa > Chordata > Chondrichthyes > Squaliformes > Somniosidae > Somniosus > Somniosus microcephalus. The sequence continues at coordinate 23,277,084 of NC_141005.1, forward strand.
CAGACTAGTATGGCCGTAGGCATATGCTAGCTGGCTTTCTCTTTACTTAAAGCTGTCGCCCATTTTTTTCTCTTCTACGCATTCATACAAGTATTCAACACTCAATTTACATTTACAAATTTTACTCCTCCCGCAACCCCCCAGCCCCCCTCCACCTCTTCTTGCTGCTCTGCCTCCCACACAAACAAACTACAAGCCCAACCCTTCATTGCCTTCTATTCAAATATTACATCAAATAAACATGCTCAAACACCAAGTCTTAAGGGCTGTAGTATCTTTCAAACTGGACAAATACCCAGGCCCGCATCAAATCTATCCCACACTCTTAAGAGAAGTAAGACACCAAATAGCACAGGCTCTCACCATCATTTTACAATCCTCTCTGGCTACAGGTGTGGTGCCCGACCACTGGAGGACTGCTAACGTGCTACCGTTCTTTCAAAAGGGAGAGAGGGATAGACCGCATAATTACAGGCCAGTCAGCCTAACCTCGGTGGTGGGAAAATTATTGGAAAAAGTTCTGAGGGACAGGAGAAATCTTCATTTAGAAAGACACGGATTAATCAGGGACAGTCAGCATGGATTTCTTAACGGAAGGTCGTGTCTGACTAACGCAATTCAATTTTTCGAGGAGGTAACAAGGAGGGTCGATGAGGGTAGTGCCTTTGATGTAGTCTATATGGATTTTAGCAAGGCTTTTGATAAGGTCCCGCATGCCAGATTGGTCACGAAAGTAAAAGCCCATGGGATCCAAGGCAAAGTGGCAAGTTGGATCCAAAATTGGCTCAGAGGCAGGAAACAAAGGGTAATGGTCGAAGGGTGTTTTTGTGACCGGAAGGCTGTTTCCAGTGGGGTTCCGCAGGGCTCAGAGAATCACAGAAACCCCACAGTGCAGATAGAGGCCATTTCGGCCCATCGAGCCTGCACCGACTCAGTACTGGGCCCTTTGCTTTTTCTGGTATATATCAATGATTTGGATTTGAATGTAGGAAGTATGATTAAGAAGTTTGCAGATGATACAAAAATTGGCCGTGTGGTTAATAATGAAACAGAATGCTGTAGACTGCAGGAAGATATCAATGGACTCGTCTAGTGGGCAGAACAGTGGCAAATGGAATTCAGTTGGAATACACAATAAATGGTAGGACACTGAGAAATGCAGAGGATCAGCGGGACCTTGGAGTGCATGTCCACAGATCCCTGAAGGTAGCAGGACAGGTAGATAAAGTGGTTAAGCAGGCATACGGGATACTTGCCTTTATTAGCCGAGGCGTAGAATATAAGAGCGGGGAGGTTATGCTTCAACTGTATAAAACACTAGTTAGGCCGCAGCTAGAGTGCCGCGTGCAGTTCTGGTCACCACATTACAAGAAGGATGCGATTGCACTAGAGAAGGTGCAGAGGAGATTTCCGAGGATGTTGCCTGGGCTGGGGAATTTTAGTTATGAGGAAAGATTGGATAGGCTGGGGTTGTTTTCTTTGGAACACAGGAGGCTGAGGCGAGACCTAATTGAGGTGTGTAAAATTATGAGGGGCCGAGATAGAGTGGATAGGAAGGACCTATTTCCCTTAGCAGAAGGGTCAATAATAGATTTCAAGTAATTGGTAGGAGGTTTACAGGGAATTTGAGGAGACATTTTTTCACCCAGTGAATGGTGGGGGTCTGGAATGCACTGCCTGAAAGGGTGGTAGAGGCAGAAACCCTCATCACGTTTAAAAAGTACTTGGATATGCACTTGAACTGCCGTAACCTACAAGGCTACGGACCAAGTGCTGTAAAGTGGGATTTGGGTGGATTGCTCTTTGTCGGCTGGCACGGACAAGATGGGCCGAATGGCCTCCTTCTGTGCTGTAAATTTCTATGATTCTGCCTGATCATGTGACATCTGCCCACACGACTTCTACAAATGTTATTACATTGTAGCCAGGATTGTTTAGTTTCCAATTCCGCCCATTTTGAAGCCAGGTCTCCGTTATAGCTACTATTGCATAACCCCATGTGGCAACTTGCGCCTGCAACTCGTCAATCTTATTTGTAACGCTCCTCGCATTAACACACATGCATTTCAACAGCATGCTAGTTGGCTTTGCTTTTTTCCTGAATTTAACTGCTGCTCTTTCTACATTCTTCTTTGTTCTGTTGCTGTTTGTCCCTCCGAGTTTTCTATGCACCTTGTCTCTCCTCTCTGCTGCTGTGTCCTGGTGGCCCTCCGCCAGTGTGTGTATTTTGGCTATCTTATTTTCTTCTTCTGCTTATTTCGGCCCTGTGTCTGGAGCCCCTTGCATTTGTGTAGCAGCAGGAGAATGTGCAGCGAAGAAATGGTCAAAGGAAAGCGAGAGAGAGAGACAGAGAGAGAGAGAGAGAGAGAGAGAGCAGCAAAAAGGATGTTGATTGATTAAGAGCAGTGTGTGCGCGTGTGTGTGCAAAACGTTGAGCAGCCTGTGGCGGCAGCAAAAGCCTACTGCACCCGGTATTCCCAGGCGGTCTCCCATCCAAGTACTAACCAGGCCTGACTCTGCTTAGCTTCCGAGATCAGACGAGATCGGGCGCATTCAGACTAGTATGGCCGTAGGCATATGCTAGCTGGCTTTCTCTTTACTTAAAGCTGTCGCCCATTTTTTTCTCTTCTACGCATTCATACAAGTATTCAACACTCAATTTACATTTACAAATTTTACTCCTCCCGCAACCCCCCACCCCCCCTCCACCTCTTCTTGCTGCTCTGCCTCCCACACAAACAAACTACAAGCCCAACCCTTCATTGCCTTCTATTCAAATATTACATCAAATAAACATGCTCAAACACCAAGTCTTAAGGGCTGTAGTATCTTTCAAACTGGACAAATACCCAGGCCCGCATCAAATCTATCCCACACTCTTAAGAGAAGTAAGACACCAAATAGCACAGGCTCTCACCATCATTTTACAATCCTCTCTGGCTACAGGTGTGGTGCCCGACCACTGGAGGACTGCTAACGTGCTACCGTTCTTTCAAAAGGGAGAGAGGGATAGACCGCATAATTACAGGCCAGTCAGCCTAACCTCGGTGGTGGGAAAATTATTGGAAAAAGTTCTGAGGGACAGGAGAAATCTTCATTTAGAAAGACACGGATTAATCAGGGACAGTCAGCATGGATTTCTTAACGGAAGGTCGTGTCTGACTAACGCAATTCAATTTTTCGAGGAGGTAACAAGGAGGGTCGATGAGGGTAGTGCCTTTGATGTAGTCTATATGGATTTTAGCAAGGCTTTTGATAAGGTCCCGCATGCCAGATTGGTCACGAAAGTAAAAGCCCATGGGATCCAAGGCAAAGTGGCAAGTTGGATCCAAAATTGGCTCAGAGGCAGGAAACAAAGGGTAATGGTCGAAGGGTGTTTTTGTGACCGGAAGGCTGTTTCCAGTGGGGTTCCGCAGGGCTCAGAGAATCACAGAAACCCCACAGTGCAGATAGAGGCCATTTCGGCCCATCGAGCCTGCACCGACTCAGTACTGGGCCCTTTGCTTTTTCTGGTATATATCAATGATTTGGATTTGAATGTAGGAAGTATGATTAAGAAGTTTGCAGATGATACAAAAATTGGCCGTGTGGTTAATAATGAAACAGAATGCTGTAGACTGCAGGAAGATATCAATGGACTCGTCTAGTGGGCAGAACAGTGGCAAATGGAATTCAGTTGGAATACACAATAAATGGTAGGACACTGAGAAATGCAGAGGATCAGCGGGACCTTGGAGTGCATGTCCACAGATCCCTGAAGGTAGCAGGACAGGTAGATAAAGTGGTTAAGCAGGCATACGGGATACTTGCCTTTATTAGCCGAGGCGTAGAATATAAGAGCGGGGAGGTTATGCTTCAACTGTATAAAACACTAGTTAGGCCGCAGCTAGAGTGCCGCGTGCAGTTCTGGTCACCACATTACAAGAAGGATGCGATTGCACTAGAGAAGGTGCAGAGGAGATTTCCGAGGATGTTGCCTGGGCTGGGGAATTTTAGTTATGAGGAAAGATTGGATAGGCTGGGGTTGTTTTCTTTGGAACACAGGAGGCTGAGGCGAGACCTAATTGAGGTGTGTAAAATTATGAGGGGCCGAGATAGAGTGGATAGGAAGGACCTATTTCCCTTAGCAGAAGGGTCAATAATAGATTTCAAGTAATTGGTAGGAGGTTTACAGGGAATTTGAGGAGACATTTTTTCACCCAGTGAATGGTGGGGGTCTGGAATGCACTGCCTGAAAGGGTGGTAGAGGCAGAAACCCTCATCACGTTTAAAAAGTACTTGGATATGCACTTGAACTGCCGTAACCTACAAGGCTACGGACCAAGTGCTGTAAAGTGGGATTTGGGTGGATTGCTCTTTGTCGGCTGGCACGGACAAGATGGGCCGAATGGCCTCCTTCTGTGCTGTAAATTTCTATGATTCTGCCTGATCATGTGACATCTGCCCACACGACTTCTACAAATGTTATTACATTGTAGCCAGGATTGTTTAGTTTCCAATTCCGCCCATTTTGAAGCCAGGTCTCCGTTATAGCTACTATTGCATAACCCCATGTGGCAACTTGCGCCTGCAACTCGTCAATCTTATTTGTAACGCTCCTCGCATTAACACACATGCATTTCAACAACATGCTAGTTGCCTTTGCTTTTTTCCTGAATTTAACTGCTGCTCTTTCTACATTCTTCTTTGTTCTGTTGCTGTTTGTCCCTCCGAGTTTTCTATGCACCTTGTCTCTCCTCTCTGCTGCTGTGTCCTGGTGGCCCTCCGCCAGTGTGTGTATTTTGGCTATCTTATTTTCTTCTTCTGCTTATTTCGGCCCTGTGTCTGGAGCCCCTTGCATTTGTGTAGCAGCAGGAGAATGTGCAGCGAAGAAATGGTCAAAGGAAAGCGAGAGAGAGAGAGAGAGAGAGAGAGAGAGAGAGAGAGCAGCAAAAAGGATGTTGATTGATTAAGAGCAGTGTGTGCGCGTGTGTGTGCAAAACATTGAGCAGCCTGTGGCGGCAGCAAAAGCCTACTGCACCCGGTATTCCCAGGCGGTCTCCCATTCAAGTACTAACCAGGCCTGACTCTGCTTAGCTTCCGAGATCAGACGAGATCGGGCGCATTCAGACTAGTATGGCCATAGGCATATGCTAGCTGGCTTTCTCTTTACTTAAAGCTGTCGCCCATTTTTTTCTCTTCTACGCATTCATACAAGTATTCAACACTCAATTTACATTTACAAATTTTACTCCTCCCGCAACCCCCCACCCCCCCTCCACCTCTTCTTGCTGCTCTGCCTCCCACACAAACAAACTACAAGCCCAACCCTTCATTGCCTTCTATTCAAATATTACATCAAATAAACATGCTCAAACACCAAGTCTTAAGGGCTGTAGTATCTTTCAAACTGGACAAATACCCAGGCCCGCATCAAATCTATCCCACACTCTTAAGAGAAGTAAGACAGCAAATAGCACAGGCTCTCACCATCATTTTACAATCCTCTCTGGCTACAGGTGTGGTGCCCGACCACTGGAGGACTGCTAACGTGCTACCGTTCTTTCAAAAGGGAGAGAGGGATAGACCGCATAATTACAGGCCAGTCAGCCTAACCTCGGTGGTGGGAAAATTATTGGAAAAAGTTCTGAGGGACAGGAGAAATCTTCATTTAGAAAGACACGGATTAATCAGGGACAGTCAGCATGGATTTCTTAACGGAAGGTCGTGTCTGACTAACGCAATTCAATTTTTCGAGGAGGTAACAAGGAGGGTCGATGAGGGTAGTGCCTTTGATGTAGTCTATATGGATTTTAGCAAGGCTTTTGATAAGGTCCCGCATGCCAGATTGGTCACGAAAGTAAAAGCCCATGGGATCCAAGGCAAAGTGGCAAGTTGGATCCAAAATTGGCTCAGAGGCAGGAAACAAAGGGTAATGGTCGAAGGGTGTTTTTGTGACCGGAAGGCTGTTTCCAGTGGGGTTCCGCAGGGCTCACAGAATCACAGAAACCCCACAGTGCAGATAGAGGCCATTTCGGCCCATCGAGCCTGCACCGACTCAGTACTGGGCCCTTTGCTTTTTCTGGTATATATCAATGATTTGGATTTGAATGTAGGAAGTATGATTAAGAAGTTTGCAGATGATACAAAAATTGGCCGTGTGGTTAATAATGAAACAGAATGCTGTAGACTGCAGGAAGATATCAATGGACTCGTCTAGTGGGCAGAACAGTGGCAAATGGAATTCAGTTGGAATACACAATAAATGGTAGAACACTGAGAAATGCAGAGGATCAGCGGGACCTTGGAGTGCATGTCCACAGATCCCTGAAGGTAGCAGGACAGGTAGATAAAGTGGTTAAGCAGGCATACGGGATACTTGCCTTTATTAGCCGAGGCGTAGAATATAAGAGCGGGGAGGTTATGCTTCAACTGTATAAAACACTAGTTAGGCCGCAGCTAGAGTGCCGCGTGCAGTTCTGGTCACCACATTACAAGAAGGATGCGATTGCACTAGAGAAGGTGCAGAGGAGATTTCCGAGGATGTTGCCTGGGCTGGGGAATTTTAGTTATGAGGAAAGATTGGATAGGCTGGGGTTGTTTTCTTTGGAACACAGGAGGCTGAGGCGAGACCTAATTGAGGTGTGTAAAATTATGAGGGGCCGAGATAGAGTGGATAGGAAGGACCTATTTCCCTTAGCAGAAGGGTCAATAAAAGATTTCAAGTAATTGGTAGGAGGTTTACAGGGAATTTGAGGAGACATTTTTTCACCCAGTGAATGGTGGGGGTCTGGAATGCACTGCCTGAAAGGGTGGTAGAGGCAGAAACCCTCATCACGTTTAAAAAGTACTTGGATATGCACTTGAACTGCCGTAACCTACAAGGCTACGGACCAAGTGCTGTAAAGTGGGATTTGGGTGGATTGCTCTTTGTCGGCTGGCACGGACAAGATGGGCCGAATGGCCTCCTTCTGTGCTGTAAATTTCTATGATTCTGCCTGATCATGTGACATCTGCCCACACGACTTCTACAAATGTTATTACATTGTAGCCAGGATTGTTTAGTTTCCAATTCCGCCCATTTTGAAGCCAGGTCTCCGTTATAGCTACTATTGCATAACCCCATGTGGCAACTTGCGCCTGCAACTCGTCAATCTTATTTGTAACGCTCCTCGCATTAACACACATGCATTTCAACAGCATGCTAGTTGGCTTTGCTTTTTTCCTGAATTTAACTGCTGCTCTTTCGACATTCTTCTTTGTTCTGTTGCTGTTTGTCCCTCCGAGTTTTCTATGCACCTTGTCTCTCCTCTCTGCTGCTGTGTCCTGGTGGCCCTCCGCCAGTGTGTGTATTTTGGCTATCTTATTTTCTTCTTCTGCTTATTTTGGCCCTGTGTCTGGAGCCCCTTGCATTTGTGTAGCAGCAGGAGAATGTGCAGCGAAGAAATGGTCAAAGGAAAGCAAGAGAGAGAGAGAGAGAGAGCAGCAAAAAGGATGTTGATTGATTAAGAGCAGTGTGTGTGCGTGTGTGCAAAACGTTGAGCAGCCTGTGGCGGCAGCAAAAGCCTACTGCACCCGGTATTCCCAGGCGGTCTCCCATCCAAGTACTAACCAGGCCTGACTCTGCTTAGCTTCCGAGATCAGATGAGATCGGGCGCATTCAGACTAGTATGGCCGTAGGCATATGCTAGCTGGCTTTCTCTTTACTTAAAGCTGTCGCCCATTTTTTTCTCTTCTACGCATTCATACAAGTATTCAACACTCAATTTACATTTACAAATTTTACTCCTCCCGCAACCCCCCACCCCCCCTCCACCTCTTCTTGCTGCTCTGCCTCCCACACAAACAAACTACAAGCCCAACCCTTCATTGCCTTCTATTCAAATATTACATCAAATAAACATGCTCAAACACCAAGTCTTAAGGGCTGTAGCATCTTTCAAACTGGACAAATACCCAGGCCCGCATCAAATCTATCCCACACTCTTAAGAGAAGTAAGACACCAAATAGCACAGGCTCTCACCATCATTTTACAATCCTCTCTGGCTACAGGTGTGGTGCCCGACCACTGGAGGACTGCTAACGTGCTACCGTTCTTTCAAAAGGGAGAGAGGGATAGACCGCATAATTACAGGCCAGTCAGCCTAACCTCGGTGGTGGGAAAATTATTGGAAAAAGTTCTGAGGGACAGGAGAAATCTTCATTTAGAAAGACACGGATTAATCAGGGACAGTCAGCATGGATTTCTTAACGGAAGGTCGTGTCTGACTAACGCAATTCAATTTTTCGAGGAGGTAACAAGGAGGGTCGATGAGGGTAGTGCCTTTGATGTAGTCTATATGGATTTTAGCAAGGCTTTTGATAAGGTCCCGCATGCCAGATTGGTCACGAAAGTAAAAGCCCATGGGATCCAAGGCAAAGTGGCAAGTTGGATCCAAAATTGGCTCAGAGGCAGGAAACAAAGGGTAATGGTCGAAGGGTGTTTTTGTGACCGGAAGGCTGTTTCCAGTGGGGTTCCGCAGGGCTCACAGAATCACAGAAACCCCACAGTGCAGATAGAGGCCATTTCGGCCCATCGAGCCTGCACCGACTCAGTACTGGGCCCTTTGCTTTTTCTGGTATATATCAATGATTTGGATTTGAATGTAGGAAGTATGATTAAGAAGTTTGCAGATGATACAAAAATTGGCCGTGTGGTTAATAATGAAACAGAATGCTGTAGACTGCAGGAAGATATCAATGGACTCGTCTAGTGGGCAGAACAGTGGCAAATGGAATTCAGTTGGAATACACAATAAATGGTAGGACACTGAGAAATGCAGAGGATCAGCGGGACCTTGGAGTGCATGTCCACAGATCCCTGAAGGTAGCAGGACAGGTAGATAAAGTGGTTAAGCAGGCATACGGGATACTTGCCTTTATTAGCCGAGGCGTAGAATATAAGAGCGGGGAGGTTATGCTTCAACTGTATAAAACACTAGTTAGGCCGCAGCTAGAGTGCCGCGTGCAGTTCTGGTCACCACATTACAAGAAGGATGCGATTGCACGAGAGAAGGTGCAGAGGAGATTTCCGAGGATGTTGCCTGGGCTGGGGAATTTTAGTTATGAGGAAAGATTGGATAGGCTGGGGTTGTTTTCTTTGGAACACAGGAGGCTGAGGCGAGACCTAATTGAGGTGTGTAAAATTATGAGGGGCCGAGATAGAGTGGATAGGAAGGACCTATTTCCCTTAGCAGAAGGGTCAATAATAGATTTCAAGTAATTGGTAGGAGGTTTACAGGGAATTTGAGGAGACATTTTTTCACCCAGTGAATGGTGGGGGTCTGGAATGCACTGCCTGAAAGGGTGGTAGAGGCAGAAACCCTCATCACGTTTAAAAAGTACTTGGATATGCACTTGAACTGCCGTAACCTACAAGGCTACGGACCAAGTGCTGTAAAGTGGGATTTGGGTGGATTGCTCTTTGTCGGCTGGCACGGACAAGATGGGCCGAATGGCCTCCTTCTGTGCTGTAAATTTCTATGATTCTGCCTGATCATGTGACATCTGCCCACACGACTTCTACAAATGTTATTACATTGTAGCCAGGATTGTTTAGTTTCCAATTCCGCCCATTTTGAAGCCAGGTCTCCGTTATGGCTACTATTGCATAACCCCATGTGGCAACTTGCGCCTGCAACTCGTCAATCTTATTTGTAACACTCCTCGCATTAACACACATGCATTTCAACAGCATGCTAGTTGGCTTTGCTTTTTTCCTGAATTTAACTGCTGCTCTTTCTACATTCTTCTTTGTTCTGTTGCTGTTTGTCCCTCCGAGTTTTCTATGCACCTTGTCTCTCCTCTCTGCTGCTGTGTCCTGGTGGCCCTCCGCCAGTGTGTGTATTTTGGCTATCTTATTTTCTTCTTCTGCTTATTTCGGCCCTGTGTCTGGAGCCCCTTGCATTTGTGTAGCAGCAGGAGAATGTGCAGCGAAGAAATGGTCAAAGGAAAGCGAGAGAGAGAGACAGAGAGAGAGAGAGCAGCAAAAAGGATGTTGATTGATTAAGAGCAGTGTGTGCGCGTGTGTGTGCAAAACGTTGAGCAGCCTGTGGCGGCAGCAAAAGCCTACTGCACCCGGTATTCCCAGGCGGTCTCCCATCCAAGTACTAACCAGGCCTGACTCTGCTTAGCTTCCGAGATCAGACGAGATCGGGCGCATTCAGACTAGTATGGCCGTAGGCATATGCTAGCTGGCTTTCTCTTTACTTAAAGCTGTCGCCCATTTTTTTCTCTTCTACGCATTCATACAAGTATTCAACACTCAATTTACATTTACAAATTTTACTCCTCCCGCAACCCCCCACCCCCCCTCCACCTCTTCTTGCTGCTCTGCCTCCCACACAAACAAACTACAAGCCCAACCCTTCATTGCCTTCTATTCAAATATTACATCAAATAAACATGCTCAAACACCAAGTCTTAAGGGCTGTAGCATCTTTCAAACTGGACAAATACCCAGGCCCGCATCAAATCTATCCCACACTCTTAAGAGAAGTAAGACACCAAATAGCACAGGCTCTCACCATCATTTTACAATCCTCTCTGGCTACAGGTGTGGTGCCCGACCACTGGAGGACTGCTAACGTGCTACCGTTCTTTCAAAAGGGAGAGAGGGATAGACCGCATAATTACAGGCCAGTCAGCCTAACCTCGGTGGTGGGAAAATTATTGGAAAAAGTTCTGAGGGACAGGAGAAATCTTCATTTAGAAAGACACGGATTAATCAGGGACAGTCAGCATGGATTTCTTAACGGAAGGTCGTGTCTGACTAACGCAATTCAATTTTTCGAGGAGGTAACAAGGAGGGTCGATGAGGGTAGTGCCTTTGATGTAGTCTATATGGATTTTAGCAAGGCTTTTGATAAGGTCCCGCATGCCAGATTGGTCACGAAAGTAAAAGCCCATGGGATCCAAGGCAAAGTGGCAAGTTGGATCCAAAATTGGCTCAGAGGCAGGAAACAAAGGGTAATGGTCGAAGGGTGTTTTTGTGACCGGAAGGCTGTTTCCAGTGGGGTTCCGCAGGGCTCAGAGAATCACAGAAACCCCACAGTGCAGATAGAGGCCATTTCGGCCCATCGAGCCTGCACCGACTCAGTACTGGGCCCTTTGCTTTTTCTGGTATATATCAATGATTTGGATTTGAATGTAGGAAGTATGATTAAGAAGTTTGCAGATGATACAAAAATTGGCCGTGTGGTTAATAATGAAACAGAATGCTGTAGACTGCAGGAAGATATCAATGGACTCGTCTAGTGGGCAGAACAGTGGCAAATGGAATTCAGTTGGAATACACAATAAATGGTAGGACACTGAGAAATGCAGAGGATCAGCGGGACCTTGGAGTGCATGTCCACAGATCCCTGAAGGTAGCAGGACAGGTAGATAAAGTGGTTAAGCAGGCATACGGGATACTTGCCTTTATTAGCCGAGGCGTAGAATATAAGAGCGGGGAGGTTATGCTTCAACTGTATAAAACACTAGTTAGGCCGCAGCTAGAGTGCCGCGTGCAGTTCTGGTCACCACATTACAAGAAGGATGCGATTGCACTAGAGAAGGTGCAGAGGAGATTTCCGAGGATGTTGCCTGGGCTGGGGAATTTTAGTTATGAGGAAAGATTGGATAGGCTGGGGTTGTTTTCTTTGGAACACAGGAGGCTGAGGCGAGACCTAATTGAGGTGTGTAAAATTATGAGGGGCCGAGATAGAGTGGATAGGAAGGACCTATTTCCCTTAGCAGAAGGGTCAATAATAGATTTCAAGTAATTGGTAGGAGGTTTACAGGGAATTTGAGGAGACATTTTTTCACCCAGTGAATGGTGGGGGTCTGGAATGCACTGCCTGAAAGGGTGGTAGAGGCAGAAACCCTCATCACGTTTAAAAAGTACTTGGATATGCACTTGAACTGCCGTAACCTACAAGGCTACGGACCAAGTGCTGTAAAGTGGGATTTGGGTGGATTGCTCTTTGTCGGCTGGCACGGACAAGATGGGCCGAATGGCCTCCTTCTGTGCTGTAAATTTCTATGATTCTGCCTGATCATGTGACATCTGCCCACACGACTTCTACAAATGTTATTACATTGTAGCCAGGATTGTTTAGTTTCCAATTCCGCCCATTTTGAAGCCAGGTCTCCGTTATAGCTACTATTGCATAACCCCATGTGGCAACTTGCGCCTGCAACTCGTCAATCTTATTTGTAACGCTCCTCGCATTAACACACATGCATTTCAACAGCATGCTAGTTGGCTTTGCTTTTTTCCTGAATTTAACTGCTGCTCTTTCTACATTCTTCTTTGTTCTGTTGCTGTTTGTCCCTCCGAGTTTTCTATGCACCTTGTCTCTCCTCTCTGCTGCTGTGTCCTGGTGGCCCTCCGCCAGTGTGTGTATTTTGGCTATCTTATTTTCTTCTTCTGCTTATTTCGGCCCTGTGTCTGGAGCCCCTTGCATTTGTGTAGCAGCAGGAGAATGTGCAGCGAAGAAATGGTCAAAGGAAAGCGAGAGAGAGAGACAGAGAGAGAGAGAGAGAGAGAGAGAGCAGCAAAAAGGATGTTGATTGATTAAGAGCAGTGTGTGCGCGTGTGTGTGCAAAACGTTGAGCAGCCTGTGGCGGCAGCAAAAGCCTACTGCACCCGGTATTCCCAGGCGGCCTCCCATCCAAGTACTAACCAGGCCTGACTCTGCTTAGCTTCCGAGATCAGACGAGATCGGGCACATTCAGACTAGTATGGCCGCAGGCATATGCTAGCTGGCTTTCTCTTTACTTAAAGCTGTCGCCCATTTTTTTCTCTTCTACGCATTCATACAAGTATTCAACACTCAATTTACATTTACAAATTTTACTCCTCCCGCAACCCCCCACCCCCCCTCCACCTCTTCTTGCTGCTCTGCCTCCCACACAAACAAACTACAAGCCCAACCCTTCATTGCCTTCTATTCAAATATTACATCAAATAAACATGCTCAAACACCAAGTCTTAAGGGCTGTAGTATCTTTCAAACTGGACAAATACCCAGGCCCGCATCAAATCTATCCCACACTCTTAAGAGAAGTAAGACACCAAATAGCACAGGCTCTCACCATCATTTTACAATCCTCTCTGGCTACAGGTGTGGTGCCCGACCACTGGAGGACTGCTAACGTGCTACCGTTCTTTCAAAAGGGAGAGAGGGATAGACCGCATAATTACAGGCCAGTCAGCCTAACCTCGGTGGTGGGAAAATTATTGGAAAAAGTTCTGAGGGACAGGAGAAATCTTCATTTAGAAAGACACGGATTAATCAGGGACAGTCAGCATGGATTTCTTAACGGAAGGTCGTGTCTGACTAACGCAATTCAATTTTTCGAGGAGGTAACAAGGAGGGTCGATGAGGGTAGTGCCTTTGATGTAGTCTATATGGATTTTAGCAAGGCTTTTGATAAGGTCCCGCATGCCAGATTGGTCACGAAAGTAAAAGCCCATGGGATCCAAGGCAAAGTGGCAAGTTGGATCCAAAATTGGCTCAGAGGCAGGAAACAAAGGGTAATGGTCGAAGGGTGTTTTTGTGACCGGAAGGCTGTTTCCAGTGGGGTTCCGCAGGGCTCACAGAATCACAGAAACCCCACAGTGCAGATAGAGGCCATTTCGGCCCATCGAGCCTGCACCGACTCAGTACTGGGCCCTTTGCTTTTTCTGGTATATATCAATGATTTGGATTTGAATGTAGGAAGTATGATTAAGAAGTTTGCAGATGATACAAAAATTGGCCGTGTGGTTAATAATGAAACAGAATGCTGTAGACTGCAGGAAGATATCAATGGACTCGTCTAGTGGGCAGAACAGTGGCAAATGGAATTCAGTTGGAATACACAATAAATGGTAGGACACTGAGAAATGCAGAGGATCAGCGGGACCTTGGAGTGCATGTCCACAGATCCCTGAAGGTAGCAGGACAGGTAGATAAAGTGGTTAAGCAGGCATACGGGATACTTGCCTTTATTAGCCGAGGCGTAGAATATAAGAGCGGGGAGGTTATGCTTCAACTGTATAAAACACTAGTTAGGCCGCAGCTAGAGTGCCGCGTGCAGTTCTGGTCACCACATTACAAGAAGGATGCGATTGCACGAGAGAAGGTGCAGAGGAGATTTCCGAGGATGTTGCCTGGGCTGGGGAATTTTAGTTATGAGGAAAGATTGGATAGGCTGGGGTTGTTTTCTTTGGAACACAGGAGGCTGAGGCGAGACCTAATTGAGGTGTGTAAAATTATGAGGGGCCGAGATAGAGTGGATAGGAAGGACCTATTTCCCTTAGCAGAAGGGTCAATAATAGATTTCAAGTAATTGGTAGGAGGTTTACAGGGAATTTGAGGAGACATTTTTTCACCCAGTGAATGGTGGGGGTCTGGAATGCACTGCCTGAAAGGGTGGTAGAGGCAGAAACCCTCATCACGTTTAAAAAGTACTTGGATATGCACTTGAACTGCCGTAACCTACAAGGCTACGGACCAAGTGCTGTAAAGTGGGATTTGGGTGGATTGCTCTTTGTCGGCTGGCACGGACAAGATGGGCCGAATGGCCTCCTTCTGTGCTGTAAATTTCTATGATTCTGCCTGATCATGTGACATCTGCCCACACGACTTCTACAAATGTTATTACATTGTAGCCAGGATTGTTTAGTTTCCAATTCCGCCCATTTTGAAGCCAGGTCTCCGTTATAGCTACTATTGCATAACCCCATGTGGCAACTTGCGCCTGCAACTCGTCAATCTTATTTGTAACGCTCCTCGCATTAACACACATGCATTTCAACAGCATGCTAGTTGGCTTTGCTTTTTTCCTGAATTTAACTGCTGCTCTTTCTACATTCTTCTTTGTTCTGTTGCTGTTTGTCCCTCCGAGTTTTCTATGCACCTTGTCTCTCCTCTCTGCTGCTGTGTCCTGGTGGCCCTCCGCCAGTGTGTGTATTTTGGCTATCTTATTTTCTTCTTCTGCTTATTTCGGCCCTGTGTCTGGAGCCCCTTGCATTTGTGTAGCAGCAGGAGAATGTGCAGCGAAGAAATGGTCAAAGGAAAGCGAGAGAGAGAGACAGAGAGAGAGAGAGAGAGCAGCAAAAAGGATGTTGATTGATTAAGAGCAGTGTGTGCGCGTGTGTGTGCAAAACGTTGAGCAGCCTGTGGCGGCAGCAAAAGCCTACTGCACCCGGTATTCCCAGGCGGTCTCCCATCCAAGTACTAACCAGGCCTGACTCTGCTTAGCTTCCGAGATCAGACGAGATCGGGCGCATTCAGACTAGTATGGCCGTAGGCATATGCTAGCTGGCTTTCTCTTTACTTAAAGCTGTCGCCCATTTTTTTCTCTTCTACGCATTCATACAAGTATTCAACACTCAATTTACATTTACAAATTTTACTCCTCCCGCAACCCCCCACCCCCCCTCCACCTCTTCTTGCTGCTCTGCCTCCCACACAAACAAACTACAAGCCCAACCCTTCATTGCCTTCTATTCAAATATTACATCAAATAAACATGCTCAAACACCAAGTCTTAAGGGCTGTAGCATCTTTCAAACTGGACAAATACCCAGGCCCGCATCAAATCTATCCCACACTCTTAAGAGAAGTAAGACACCAAATAGCACAGGCTCTCACCATCATTTTACAATCCTCTCTGGCTACAGGTGTGGTGCCCGACCACTGGAGGACTGCTAACGTGCTACCGTTCTTTCAAAAGGGAGAGAGGGATAGACCGCATAATTACAGGCCAGTCAGCCTAACCTCGGTGGTGGGAAAATTATTGGAAAAAGTTCTGAGGGACAGGAGAAATCTTCATTTAGAAAGACACGGATTAATCAGGGACAGTCAGCATGGATTTCTTAACGGAAGGTCGTGTCTGACTAACGCAATTCAATTTTTCGAGGAGGTAACAAGGAGGGTCGATGAGGGTAGTGCCTTTGATGTAGTCTATATGGATTTTAGCAAGGCTTTTGATAAGGTCCCGCATGCCAGATTGGTCACGAAAGTAAAAGCCCATGGGATCCAAGGCAAAGTGGCAAGTTGGATCCAAAATTGGCTCAGAGGCAGGAAACAAAGGGTAATGGTCGAAGGGTGTTTTTGTGACCGGAAGGCTGTTTCCAGTGGGGTTCCGCAGGGCTCAGAGAATCACAGAAACCCCACAGTGCAGATAGAGGCCATTTCGGCCCATCGAGCCTGCACCGACTCAGTACTGGGCCCTTTGCTTTTTCTGGTATATATCAATGATTTGGATTTGAATGTAGGAAGTATGATTAAGAAGTTTGCAGATGATACAAAAATTGGCCGTGTGGTTAATAATGAAACAGAATGCTGTAGACTGCAGGAAGATATCAATGGACTCGTCTAGTGGGCAGAACAGTGGCAAATGGAATTCAGTTGGAATACACAATAAATGGTAGGACACTGAGAAATGCAGAGGATCAGCGGGACCTTGGAGTGCATGTCCACAGATCCCTGAAGGTAGCAGGACAGGTAGATAAAGTGGTTAAGCAGGCATACGGGATACTTGCCTTTATTAGCCGAGGCGTAGAATATAAGAGCGGGGAGGTTATGCTTCAACTGTATAAAACACTAGTTAGGCCGCAGCTAGAGTGCCGCGTGCAGTTCTGGTCACCACATTACAAGAAGGATGCGATTGCACTAGAGAAGGTGCAGAGGAGATTTCCGAGGATGTTGCCTGGGCTGGGGAATTTTAGTTATGAGGAAAGATTGGATAGGCTGGGGTTGTTTTCTTTGGAACACAGGAGGCTGAGGCGAGACCTAATTGAGGTGTGTAAAATTATGAGGGGCCGAGATAGAGTGGATAGGAAGGACCTATTTCCCTTAGCAGAAGGGTCAATAATAGATTTCAAGTAATTGGTAGGAGGTTTACAGGGAATTTGAGGAGACATTTTTTCACCCAGTGAATGGTGGGGGTCTGGAATGCACTGCCTGAAAGGGTGGTAGAGGCAGAAACCCTCATCACGTTTAAAAAGTACTTGGATATGCACTTGAACTGCCGTAACCTACAAGGCTACGGACCAAGTGCTGTAAAGTGGGATTTGGGTGGATTGCTCTTTGTCGGCTGGCACGGACAAGATGGGCCGAATGGCCTCCTTCTGTGCTGTAAATTTCTATGATTCTGCCTGATCATGTGACATCTGCCCACACGACTTCTACAAATGTTATTACATTGTAGCCAGGATTGTTTAGTTTCCAATTCCGCCCATTTTGAAGCCAGGTCTCCGTTATGGCTACTATTGCCTAACCCCATGTGGCAACTTGCGCCTGCAACTCGTCAATCTTATTTGTAACACTCCTCGCATTAACACACATGCATTTCAACAGCATGCTAGTTGGCTTTGCTTTTTTCCTGAATTTAACTGCTGCTCTTTCTACATTCTTCTTTGTTCTGTTGCTGTTTGTCCCTCCGAGTTTTCTATGCACCTTGTCTCTCCTCTCTGCTGCTGTGTCCTGGTGGCCCTCCGCCAGTGTGTGTATTTTGGCTATCTTATTTTCTTCTTCTGCTTATTTCGGCCCTGTGTCTGGAGCCCCTTGCATTTGTGTAGCAGCAGGAGAATGTGCAGCGAAGAAATGGTCAAAGGAAAGCGAGAGAGAGAGACAGAGAGAGAGAGAGCAGCAAAAAGGATGTTGATTGATTAAGAGCAGTGTGTGCGCGTGTGTGTGCAAAACGTTGAGCAGCCTGTGGCGGCAGCAAAAGCCTACTGCACCCGGTATTCCCAGGCAGTCTCCCATCCAAGTACTAACCAGGCCTGACGCTGCTTAGCTTCCGAGATCAGACGAGATCGGGCGCATTCAGACTAGTATGGCCGTAGGCATATGCTAGCTGGCTTTCTCTTTACTTAAAGCTGTCGCCCATTTTTTTCTCTTCTACGCATTCATACAAGTATTCAACACTCAATTTACATTTACAAATTTTACTCCTCCCGCAACCCCCCACCCCCCCTCCACCTCTTCTTGCTGCTCTGCCTCCCACACAAACAAACTACAAGCCCAACCCTTCATTGCCTTCTATTCAAATATTACATCAAATAAACATGCTCAAACACCAAGTCTTAAGGGCTGTAGCATCTTTCAAACTGGACAAATACCCAGGCCCGCATCAAATCTATCCCACACTCTTAAGAGAAGTAAGACACCAAATAGCACAGGCTCTCACCATCATTTTACAATCCTCTCTGGCTACAGGTGTGGTGCCCGACCACTGGAGGACTGCTAACGTGCTACCGCTCTTTCAAAAGGGAGAGAGGGATAGACCGCATAATTACAGGACAGTCAGCCTAACCTCGGTGGTGGGAAAATTATTGGAAAAAGTTCTGAGGGACAGGAGAAATCTTCATTTAGAAAGACACGGATTAATCAGGGACAGTCAGCATGGATTTCTTAACGGAAGGTCGTGTCTGACTAACGCAATTCAATTTTTCGAGGAGGTAACAAGGAGGGTCGATGAGGGTAGTGCCTTTGATGTAGTCTATATGGATTTTAGCAAGGCTTTTGATAAGGTCCCGCATGCCAGATTGGTCACGAAAGTAAAAGCCCATGGGATCCAAGGCAAAGTGGCAAGTTGGATCCAAAATTGGCTCAGAGGCAGGAAACAAAGGGTAATGGTCGAAGGGTGTTTTTGTGACCGGAAGGCTGTTTCCAGTGGGGTTCCGCAGGGCTCACAGAATCACAGAAACCCCACAGTGCAGATAGAGGCCATTTCGGCCCATCGAGCCTGCACCGACTCAGTACTGGGCCCTTTGCTTTTTCTGGTATATATCAATGATTTGGATTTGAATGTAGGAAGTATGATTAAGAAGTTTGCAGATGATACAAAAATTGGCCGTGTGGTTAATAATGAAACAGAATGCTGTAGACTGCAGGAAGATATCAATGGACTCGTCTAGTGGGCAGAACAGTGGCAAATGGAATTCAGTTGGAATACACAATAAATGGTAGGACACTGAGAAATGCAGAGGATCAGCGGGACCTTGGAGTGCATGTCCACAGATCCCTGAAGGTAGCAGGACAGGTAGATAAAGTGGTTAAGCAGGCATACGGGATACTTGCCTTTATTAGCCGAGGCGTAGAATATAAGAGCGGGGAGGTTATGCTTCAACTGTATAAAACACTAGTTAGGCCGCAGCTAGAGTGCCGCGTGCAGTTCTGGTCACCACATTACAAGAAGGATGCGATTGCACTAGAGAAGGTGCAGAGGAGATTTCCGAGGATGTTGCCTGGGCTGGGGAATTTTAGTTATGAGGAAAGATTGGATAGGCTGGGGTTGTTTTCTTTGGAACACAGGAGGCTGAGGCGAGACCTAATTGAGGTGTGTAAAATTATGAGGGGCCGAGATAGAGTGGATAGGAAGGACCTATTTCCCTTAGCAGAAGGGTCAATAATAGATTTCAAGTAATTGGTAGGAGGTTTACAGGGAATTTGAGGAGACATTTTTTCACCCAGTGAATGGTGGGGGTCTGGAATGCACTGCCTGAAAGGGTGGTAGAGGCAGAAACCCTCATCACGTTTAAAAAGTACTTGGATATGCACTTGAACTGCCGTAACCTACAAGGCTACGGACCAAGTGCTGTAAAGTGGGATTTGGGTGGATTGCTCTTTGTCGGCTGGCACGGACAAGATGGGCCGAATGGCCTCCTTCTGTGCTGTAAATTTCTATGATTCTGCCTGATCATGTGACATCTGCCCACACGACTTCTACAAATGTTATTACATTGTAGCCAGGATTGTTTAGTTTCCAATTCCGCCCATTTTGAAGCCAGGTCTCCGTTATGGCTACTATTGCATAACCCCATGTGGCAACTTGCGCCTGCAACTCGTCAATCTCATTTGTAACGCTCCTCGCATTAACACACATGCATTTCAACAGCATGCTAGTTGGCTTTGCTTTTTTCCTGAATTTAACTGCTGCTCTTTCTACATTCTTCTTTGTTCTGTTGCTGTTTGTCCCTCCGAGTTTTCTATGCACCTTGTCTCTCCTCTCTGCTGCTGTGTCCTGGTGGCCCTCCGCCAGTGTGTGTATTTTGGCTATCTTATTTTCTTCTTCTGCTTATTTCGGCCCTGTGTCTGGAGCCCCTTGCATTTGTGTAGCAGCAGGAGAATGTGCAGCGAAGAAATGGTCAAAGGAAAGCGAGAGAGAGAGACAGAGAGAGAGAGAGAGAGAGAGCAGCAAAAAGGATGTTGATTGATTAAGAGCAGTGTGTGCGCGTGTGTGTGCAAAACGTTGAGCAGCCTGTGGCGGCAGCAAAAGCCTACTGCACCTGGTATTCCCAGGCGGTCTCCCATCCAAGTACTAACCAGGCCTGACTCTGCTTAGCTTTCGAGATCAGACGAGATCGGGCACATTCAGACTAGTATGGCCGTAGGCATATGCTAGCTGGCTTTCTCTTTACTTAAAGCTGTCGCCCATTTTTTTCTCTTCTACGCATTCATACAAGTATTCAACACTCAATTTACATTTACAAATTTTACTCCTCCCGCAACCCCCCACCCCCCCTCCACCTCTTCTTGCTGCTCTGCCTCCCACACAAACAAACTACAAGCCCAACCCTTCATTGCCTTCTATTCAAATATTACATCAAATAAACATGCTCAAACACCAAGTCTTAAGGGCTGTAGCATCTTTCAAACTGGACAAATACCCAGGCCCGCATCAAATCTATCCCACACTCTTAAGAGAAGTAAGACACCAAATAGCACAGGCTCTCACCATCATTTTACAATCCTCTCTGGCTACAGGTGTGGTGCCCGACCACTGGAGGACTGCTAACGTGCTACCGTTCTTTCAAAAGGGAGAGAGGGATAGACCGCATAATTACAGGCCAGTCAGCCTAACCTCGGTGGTGGGAAAATTATTGGAAAAAGTTCTGAGGGACAGGAGAAATCTTCATTTAGAAAGACACGGATTAATCAGGGACAGTCAGCATGGATTTCTTAACGGAAGGTCGTGTCTGACTAATGCAATTCAATTTTTCGAGGAGGTAACAAGGAGGGTCGATGAGGGTAGTGCCTTTGATGTAGTCTATATGGATTTTAGCAAGGCTTTTGATAAGGTCCCGCATGCCAGATTGGTCACGAAAGTAAAAGCCCATGGGATCCAAGGCAAAGTGGCAAGTTGGATCCAAAATTGGCTCAGAGGCAGGAAACAAGGGTGTTTTTGTGACCGGAAGGCTGTTTCCAGTGGGGTTCCGCAGGGCTCACAGAATCACAGAAACCCACAGTGCAGATAGAGGCCATTTCGGCCCATCGAGCCTGCACCGACTCAGTACTGGGCCCTTTGCTTTTTCTGGTATATATCAATGATTTGGATTTGAATGTAGGAAGTATGATTAAGAAGTTTGCAGATGATACAAAAATTGGCCGTGTGGTTAATAATGAAACAGAATGCTGTAGACTGCAGGAAGATATCAATGGACTCGTCTAGTGGGCAGAACAGTGGCAAATGGAATTCAGTTGGAATACACAATAAATGGTAGGACACTGAGAAATGCAGAGGATCAGCGGGACCTTGGAGTGCATGTCCACAGATCCCTGAAGGTAGCAGGACAGGTAGATAAAGTGGTTAAGCAGGCATACGGGATACTTGCCTTTATTAGCCGAGGTGTAGAATATAAGAGCGGGGAGGTTATGCTTCAACTGTATAAAACACTAGTTAGGCCGCAGCTAGAGTGCCGCGTGCAGTTCTGGTCACCACATTACAAGAAGGATGCGATTGCACTAGAGAAGGTGCAGAGGAGATTTCCGAGGATGTTGCCTGGGCTGGGGAATTTTAGTTATGAGGAAAGATTGGATAGGCTGGGGTTGTTTTCTTTGGAACACAGGAGGCTGAGGTGAGACCTAATTGAGGTGTGTAAAATTATGAGGGGCCGAGATAGAGTGGATAGGAAGGACCTATTTCCCTTAGCAGAAGGGTCAATAATAGATTTCAAGTAATTGGTAGGAGGTTTACAGGGAATTTGAGGAGACATTTTTTCACCCAGTGAATGGTGGGGGTCTGGAATGCACTGCCTGAAAGGGTGGTAGAGGCAGAAACCCTCATCACGTTTAAAAAGTACTTGGATATGCACTTGAACTGCCGTAACCTACAAGGCTACGGACCAAGTGCTGTAAAGTGGGATTTGGGTGGATTGCTCTTTGTCGGCTGGCACGGACAAGATGGGCCGAATGGCCTCCTTCTGTGCTGTAAATTTCTATGATTCTGCCTGATCATGTGACATCTGCCCACACGACTTCTACAAATGTTATTACATTGTAGCCAGGATTGTTTAGTTTCCAATTCCGCCCATTTTGAAGCCAGGTCTCCGTTATGGCTACTATTGCATAACCCCATGTGGCAACTTGCGCCTGCAACTCGTCAATCTTATTTGTAACGCTCCTCGCATTAACACACATGCATTTCAACAGCATGCTAGTTGGCTTTGCTTTTTTCCTGAATTTAACTGCTGCTCTTTCTACATTCTTCTTTGTTCTGTTGCTGTTTGTCCCTCCGAGTTTTCTATGCACCTTGTCTCACCTCTCTGCTGCTGTGTCCTGGTGGCCCTCCGCCAGTGTGTGTATTTTGGCTATCTTATTTTCTTCTTCTGCTTATTTCGGCCCTGTGTCTGGAGCCCCTTGCATTTGTGTAGCAGCAGGAGAATGTGCAGCGAAGAAATGGTCAAAGGAAAGCGAGAGAGAGAGAGAGAGCAGCAAAAAGGATGTTGATTGATTAAGAGCAGTGTGTGCGCGTGTGTGTGCAAAACGTTGAGCAGCCTGTAGCGGCAGCAAAAGCCTACTGCACCCGGTATTCCCAGGCGGTCTCCCATCCAAGTACTAACCAGGCCTGACTCTGCTTAGCTTCCGAGATCAGACGAGATCGGGCGCATTCAGACTAGTATGGCCGTAGGCATATGCTGGCTGGCTTTCTCTTTACTTAAAGCTGTCGCCCATTTTTTTCTCTTCTACGCATTCATACAAGTATTCAACACTCAATTTACATTTACAAATTTTACTCCTCCCGCAACCCCCCACCCCCCCTCCACCTCTTCTTGCTGCTCTGCCTCCCACACAAACAAACTACAAGCCCAACCCTTCATTGCCTTCTATTCAAATATTACATCAAATAAACATGCTCAAACACCAAGTCTTAAGGGCTGTAGCATCTTTCAAACTGGACAAATACCCAGGCCCGCATCAAATCTATCCCACACTCTTAAGAGAAGTAAGACACCAAATAGCACAGGCTCTCACCATCATTTTACAATCCTCTCTGGCTACAGGTGTGGTGCCCGACCACTGGAGGACTGCTAACGTGCTACCGTTCTTTCAAAAGGGAGAGAGGGATAGACCGCATAATTACAGGCCAGTCAGCCTAACCTCGGTGGTGGGTAAATTATTGGAAAAAGTTCTGAGGGACAGGAGAAATCTTCATTTAGAAAGACACGGATTAATCAGGGACAGTCAGCATGGATTTCTTAACGGAAGGTCGTGTCTGACTAACGCAATTCAATTTTTCGAGGAGGTAACAAGGAGGGTCGATGAGGGTAGTGCCTTTGATGTAGTCTATATGGATTTTAGCAAGGCTTTTGATAAGGTCCCGCATGCCAGATTGGTCACGAAAGTAAAAGCCCATGGGATCCAAGGCAAAGTGGCAAGTTGGATCCAAAATTGGCTCAGAGGCAGGAAACAAAGGGTAATGGTCGAAGGGTGTTTTTGTGACCGGAAGGCTGTTTCCAGTGGGGTTCCGCAGGGCTCACAGAATCACAGAAACCCCACAGTGCAGATAGAGGCCATTTCGGCCCATCGAGCCTGCACCGACTCAGTACTGGGCCCTTTGCTTTTTCTGGTATATATCAATGATTTGGATTTGAATGTAGGAAGTATGATTAAGAAGTTTGCAGATGATACAAAAATTGGCCGTGTGGTTAATAATGAAACAGAATGCTGTAGACTGCAGGAAGATATCAATGGACTCGTCTAGTGGGCAGAACAGTGGCAAATGGAATTCAGTTGGAATACACAATAAATGGTAGGACACTGAGAAATGCAGAGGATCAGCGGGACCTTGGAGTGCATGTCCACAGATCCCTGAAGGTAGCAGGACAGGTAGATAAAGTGGTTAAGCAGGCATACGGGATACTTGCCTTTATTAGCCGAGGCGTAGAATATAAGAGCGGGGAGGTTATGCTTCAACTGTATAAAACACTAGTTAGGCCGCAGCTAGAGTGCCGCGTGCAGTTCTGGTCACCACATTACAAGAAGGATGCGATTGCACTAGAGAAGGTGCAGAGGAGATTTCCGAGGATGTTGCCTGGGCTGGGGAATTTTAGTTATGAGGAAAGATTGGATAGGCTGGGGTTGTTTTCTTTGGAACACAGGAGGCTGAGGCGAGACCTAATTGAGGTGTGTAAAATTATGAGGGGCCGAGATAGAGTGGATAGGAAGGACCTATTTCCCTTAGCAGAAGGGTCAATAATAGATTTCAAGTAATTGGTAGGAGGTGTACAGGGAATTTGAGGAGACATTTTTTCACCCAGTGAATGGTGGGGGTCTGGAATGCACTGCCTGAAAGGGTGGTAGAGGCAGAAACCCTCATCACGTTTAAAAAGTACTTGGATATGCACTTGAACTGCCGTAACCTACAAGGCTACGGACCAAGTGCTGTAAAGTGGGATTTGGGTGGATTGCTCTTTGTCGGCTGGCACGGACAAGATGGGCCGAATGGCCTCCTTCTGTGCTGTAAATTTCTATGATTCTGCCTGATCATGTGACATCTGCCCACACGACTTCTACAAATGTTATTACATTGTAGCCAGGATTGTTTAGTTTCCAATTCCGCCCATTTTGAAGCCAGGTCTCCGTTATGGCTACTATTGCATAACCCCATGTGGCAACTTGCGCCTGCAACTCGTCAATCTTATTTGTAACACTCCTCGCATTAACACACATGCATTTCAACAGCATGCTAGTTGGCTTTGCTTTTTTCCTGAATTTAACTGCTGCTCTTTCTACATTCTTCTTTGTTCTGTTGCTGTTTGTCCCTCCGAGTTTTCTATGCACCTTGTCTCTCCTCTCTGCTGCTGTGTCCTGGTGGCCCTCCGCCAGTGTGTGTATTTTGGCTATCTTATTTTCTTCTTCTGCTTATTTCGGCCCTGTGTCTGGAGCCCCTTGCATTTGTGTAGCAGCAGGAGAATGTGCAGCGAAGAAATGGTCAAAGGAAAGCGAGAGAGAGAGAGAGAGCAGCAAAAAGGATGTTGATTGATTAAGAGCAGTGTGTGCGCGTGTGTGTGCAAAACGTTGAGCAGCCTGTGGCGGCAGCAAAAGCCTACTGCACCTGGTATTCCCAGGCGGTCTCCCATCCAAGTACTAACCAGGCCTGACTCTGCTTAGCTTCCGAGATCAGACGAGATCGGGCGCATTCAGACTAGTATGGCCGTAGGCATATGCTAGCTGGCTTTCTCTTTACTTAAAGCTGTCGCCCATTTTTTTCTCTTCTACGCATTCATACAAGTATTCAACACTCAATTTACATTTACAAATTTTACTCCTCCCGCAACCCCCCACCCCCCCTCCACCTCTTCTTGCTGCTCTGCCTCCCACACAAACAAACTACAAGCCCAACCCTTCATTGCCTTCTATTCAAATATTACATCAAATAAACATGCTCAAACACCAAGTCTTAAGGGCTGTAGCATCTTTCAAACTGGACAAATACCCAGGCCCGCATCAAATCTATCCCACACTCTTAAGAGAAGTAAGACACCAAATAGCACAGGCTCTCACCATCATTTTACAATCCTCTCTGGCTACAGGTGTGGTGCCCGACCACTGGAGGACTGCTAACGTGCTACCGTTCTTTCAAAAGGGAGAGAGGGATAGACCGCATAATTACAGGCCAGTCAGCCTAACCTCGGTGGTGGGAAAATTATTGGAAAAAGTTCTGAGGGACAGGAGAAATCTTCATTTAGAAAGACACGGATTAATCAGGGACAGTCAGCATGGATTTCTTAACGGAAGGTCGTGTCTGACTAATGCAATTCAATTTTTCGAGGAGGTAACAAGGAGGGTCGATGAGGGTAGTGCCTTTGATGTAGTCTATATGGATTTTAGCAAGGCTTTTGATAAGGTCCCGCATGCCAGATTGGTCACGAAAGTAAAAGCCCATGGGATCCAAGGCAAAGTGGCAAGTTGGATCCAAAATTGGCTCAGAGGCAGGAAACAAGGGTGTTTTTGTGACCGGAAGGCTGTTTCCAGTGGGGTTCCGCAGGGCTCACAGAATCACAGAAACCCCACAGTGCAGATAGAGGCCATTTCGGCCCATCGAGCCTGCACCGACTCAGTACTGGGCCCTTTGCTTTTTCTGGTATATATCAATGATTTGGATTTGAATGTAGGAAGTATGATTAAGAAGTTTGCAGATGATACAAAAATTGGCCGTGTGGTTAATAATGAAACAGAATGCTGTAGACTGCAGGAAGATATCAATGGACTCGTCTAGTGGGCAGAACAGTGGCAAATGGAATTCAGTTGGAATACACAATAAATGGTAGGACACTGAGAAATGCAGAGGATCAGCGGGACCTTGGAGTGCATGTCCACAGATCCCTGAAGGTAGCAGGACAGGTAGATAAAGTGGTTAAGCAGGCATACGGGATACTTGCCTTTATTAGCCGAGGCGTAGAATATAAGAGCGGGGAGGTTATGCTTCAACTGTATAAAACACTAGTTAGGCCGCAGCTAGAGTGCCGCGTGCAGTTCTGGTCACCACATTACAAGAAGGATGCGATTGCACTAGAGAAGGTGCAGAGGAGATTTCCGAGGATGTTGCCTGGGCTGGGGAATTTTAGTTATGAGGAAAGATTGGATAGGCTGGGGTTGTTTTCTTTGGAACACAGGAGGCTGAGGTGAGACCTAATTGAGGTGTGTAAAATTATGAGGGGCCGAGATAGAGTGGATAGGAAGGACCTATTTCCCTTAGCAGAAGGGTCAATAATAGATTTCAAGTAATTGGTAGGAGGTTTACAGGGAATTTGAGGAGACATTTTTTCACCCAGTGAATGGTGGGGGTCTGGAATGCACTGCCTGAAAGGGTGGTAGAGGCAGAAACCCTCATCACGTTTAAAAAGTACTTGGATATGCACTTGAACTGCCGTAACCTACAAGGCTACGGACCAAGTGCTGTAAAGTGGGATTTGGGTGGATTGCTCTTTGTCGGCTGGCACGGACAAGATGGGCCGAATGGCCTCCTTCTGTGCTGTAAATTTCTATGATTCTGCCTGATCATGTGACATCTGCCCACACGACTTCTACAAATGTTATTACATTGTAGCCAGGATTGTTTAGTTTCCAATTCCGCCCATTTTGAAGCCAGGTCTCCGTTATGGCTACTATTGCATAACCCCATGTGGCAACTTGCGCCTGCAACTCGTCAATCTTATTTGTAACGCTCCTCGCATTAACACACATGCATTTCAACAGCATGCTAGTTGGCTTTGCTTTTTTCCTGAATTTAACTGCTGCTCTTTCTACATTCTTCTTTGTTCTGTTGCTGTTTGTCCCTCCGAGTTTTCTATGCACCTTGTCTCTCCTCTCTGCTGCTGTGTCCTGGTGGCCCTCCGCCAGTGTGTGTATTTTGGCTATCTTATTTTCTTCTTCTGCTTATTTCGGCCCTGTGTCTGGAGCCCCTTGCATTTGTGTAGCAGCAGGAGAATGTGCAGCGAAGAAATGGTCAAAGGAAAGCGAGAGAGAGAGAGAGAGAGAGAGAGCAGCAAAAAGGATGTTGATTGATTAAGAGCAGTGTGTGCGCGTGTGTGCAAAACGTTGAGCAGCCTGTGGCGGCAGCAAAAGCCTACTGCACCCGGTATTCCCAGGCGGTCTCCCATCCAAGTACTAACCAGGCCTGACTCTGCTTAGCTTCTGAGATCAGACGAGATCGGGCGCATTCAGACTAGTATGGCCGTAGGCATATGCTAGCTGGCTTTCTCTTTACTTAAAGCTGTCGCCCATTTTTTTCTCTTCTACGCATTCATACAAGTATTCAACACTCAATTTACATTTACAAATTTTACTCCTCCCGCAACCCCCCACCCCCCCTCCACCTCTTCTTGCTGCTCTGCCTCCCACACAAACAAACTACAAGCCCAACCCTTCATTGCCTTCTATTCAAATATTACATCAAATAAACATGCTCAAACACCAAGTCTTAAGGGCTGTAGCATCTTTCAAACTGGACAAATACCCAGGCCCGCATCAAATCTATCCCACACTCTTAAGAGAAGTAAGACACCAAATAGCACAGGCTCTCACCATCATTTTACAATCCTCTCTGGCTACAGGTGTGGTGCCCGACCACTGGAGGACTGCTAACGTGCTACCGTTCTTTCAAAAGGGAGAGAGGGATAGACCGCATAATTACAGGCCAGTCAGCCTAACCTCGGTGGTGGGAAAATTATTGGAAAAAGTTCTGAGGGACAGGAGAAATCTTCATTTAGAAAGACACGGATTAATCAGGGACAGTCAGCATGGATTTCTTAACGGAAGGTCGTGTCTGACTAACGCAATTCAATTTTTCGAGGAGGTAACAAGGAGGGTCGATGAGGGTAGTGCCTTTGATGTAGTCTATATGGATTTTAGCAAGGCTTTTGATAAGGTCCCGCATGCCAGATTGGTCACGAAAGTAAAAGCCCATGGGATCCAAGGCAAAGTGGCAAGTTGGATCCAAAATTGGCTCAGAGGCAGGAAACAAAGGGTAATGGTCGAAGGGTGTTTTTGTGACCGGAAGGCTGTTTCCAGTGGGGTTCCGCAGGGCTCACAGAATCACAGAAACCCCACAGTGCAGATAGAGGCCATTTCGGCCCATCGAGCCTGCACCGACTCAGTACTGGGCCCTTTGCTTTTTCTGGTATATATCAATGATTTGGATTTGAATGTAGGAAGTATGATTAAGAAGTTTGCAGATGATACAAAAATTGGCCGTGTGGTTAATAATGAAACAGAATGCTGTAGACTGCAGGAAGATATCAATGGACTCGTCTAGTGGGCAGAACAGTGGCAAATGGAATTCAGTTGGAATACACAATAAATGGTAGGACACTGAGAAATGCAGAGGATCAGCGGGACCTTGGAGTGCATGTCCACAGATCCCTGAAGGTAGCAGGACAGGTAGATAAAGTGGTTAAGCAGGCATACGGGATACTTGCCTTTATTAGCCGAGGCGTAGAATATAAGAGCGGGGAGGTTATGCTTCAACTGTATAAAACACTAGTTAGGCCGCAGCTAGAGTGCCGCGTGCAGTTCTGGTCACCACATTACAAGAAGGATGCGATTGCACTAGAGAAGGTGCAGAGGAGATTTCCGAGGATGTTGCCTGGGCTGGGGAATTTTAGTTATGAGGAAAGATTGGATAGGCTGGGGTTGTTTTCTTTGGAACACAGGAGGCTGAGGCGAGACCTAATTGAGGTGTGTAAAATTATGAGGGGCCGAGATAGAGTGGATAGGAAGGACCTATTTCCCTTAGCAGAAGGGTCAATAATAGATTTCAAGTAATTGGTAGGAGGTTTACAGGGAATTTGAGGAGACATTTTTTCACCCAGTGAATGGTGGGGGTCTGGAATGCACTGCCTGAAAGGGTGGTAGAGGCAGAAACCCTCATCACGTTTAAAAAGTACTTGGATATGCACTTGAACTGCCGTAACCTACAAGGCTACGGACCAAGTGCTGTAAAGTGGGATTTGGGTGGATTGCTCTTTGTCGGCTGGCACGGACAAGATGGGCCGAATGGCCTCCTTCTGTGCTGTAAATTTCTATGATTCTGCCTGATCATGTGACATCTGCCCACACGACTTCTACAAATGTTATTACATTGTAGCCAGGATTGTTTAGTTTCCAATTCCGCCCATTTTGAAGCCAGGTCTCCGTTATAGCTACTATTGCATAACCCCATGTGGCAACTTGCGCCTGCAACTCGTCAATCTTATTTGTAACGCTCCTCGCATTAACACACATGCATTTCAACAGCATGCTAGTTGGCTTTGCTTTTTTCCTGAATTTAACTGCTGCTCTTTCTACATTCTTCTTTGTTCTGTTGCTGTTTGTCCCTCCGAGTTTTCTATGCACCTTGTCTCTCCTCTCTGCTGCTGTGTCCTGGTGGCCCTCCGCCAGTGTGTGTATTTTGGCTATCTTATTTTCTTCTTCTGCTTATTTCGGCCCTGTGTCTGGAGCCCCTTGCATTTGTGTAGCAGCAGGAGAATGTGCAGCGAAGAAATGGTCAAAGGAAAGCGAGAGAGAGAGACAGAGAGAGAGAGAGAGAGAGAGAGAGCAGCAAAAAGGATGTTGATTGATTAAGAGCAGTGTGTGCGCGTGTGTGTGCAAAACGTTGAGCAGCCTGTGGCGGCAGCAAAAGCCTACTGCACCCGGTATTCCCAGGCGGTCTCCCATCCAAGTACTAACCAGGCCTGACTCTGCTTAGCTTCCGAGATCAGACGAGATCGGGCGCATTCAGACTAGTATGGCCATAGGCATATGCTAGCTGGCTTTCTCTTTACTTAAAGCTGTCGCCCATTTTTTTCTCTTCTACGCATTCATACAAGTATTCAACACTCAATTTACATTTACAAATTTTACTCCTCCCGCAACCCCCCACCCCCCCTCCACCTCTTCTTGCTGCTCTGCCTCCCACACAAACAAACTACAAGCCCAACCCTTCATTGCCTTCTATTCAAATATTACATCAAATAAACATGCTCAAACACCAAGTCTTAAGGGCTGTAGTATCTTTCAAACTGGACAAATACCCAGGCCCGCATCAAATCTATCCCACACTCTTAAGAGAAGTAAGACACCAAATAGCACAGGCTCTCACCATCATTTTACAATCCTCTCTGGCTACAGGTGTGGTGCCCGACCACTGGAGGACTGCTAACGTGCTACCGTTCTTTCAAAAGGGAGAGAGGGATAGACCGCATAATTACAGGCCAGTCAGCCTAACCTCGGTGGTGGGAAAATTATTGGAAAAAGTTCTGAGGGACAGGAGAAATCTTCATTTAGAAAGACACGGATTAATCAGGGACAGTCAGCATGGATTTCTTAACGGAAGGTCGTGTCTGACTAACGCAATTCAATTTTTCGAGGAGGTAACAAGGAGGGTCGATGAGGGTAGTGCCTTTGATGTAGTCTATATGGATTTTAGCAAGGCTTTTGATAAGGTCCCGCATGCCAGATTGGTCACGAAAGTAAAAGCCCATGGGATCCAAGGCAAAGTGGCAAGTTGGATCCAAAATTGGCTCAGAGGCAGGAAACAAAGGGTAATGGTCGAAGGGTGTTTTTGTGACCGGAAGGCTGTTTCCAGTGGGGTTCCGCAGGGCTCAGAGAATCACAGAAACCCCACAGTGCAGATAGAGGCCATTTCGGCCCATCGAGCCTGCACCGACTCAGTACTGGGCCCTTTGCTTTTTCTGGTATATATCAATGATTTGGATTTGAATGTAGGAAGTATGATTAAGAAGTTTGCAGATGATACAA
The DNA here is from genome assembly GCF_052327205.1 of Somniosus microcephalus. Classification (NCBI taxonomy): domain Eukaryota; kingdom Metazoa; phylum Chordata; class Chondrichthyes; order Squaliformes; family Somniosidae; genus Somniosus; species Somniosus microcephalus. The sequence continues at coordinate 23,308,605 of NC_141005.1, forward strand.
AAATTGGCCGTGTGGTTAATAATGAAACAGAATGCTGTAGACTGCAGGAAGATATCAATGGACTCGTCTAGTGGGCAGAACAGTGGCAAATGGAATTCAGTTGGAATACACAATAAATGGTAGGACACTGAGAAATGCAGAGGATCAGCGGGACCTTGGAGTGCATGTCCACAGATCCCTGAAGGTAGCAGGACAGGTAGATAAAGTGGTTAAGCAGGCATACGGGATACTTGCCTTTATTAGCCGAGGCGTAGAATATAAGAGCGGGGAGGTTATGCTTCAACTGTATAAAACACTAGTTAGGCCGCAGCTAGAGTGCCGCGTGCAGTTCTGGTCACCACATTACAAGAAGGATGCGATTGCACTAGAGAAGGTGCAGAGGAGATTTCCGAGGATGTTGCCTGGGCTGGGGAATTTTAGTTATGAGGAAAGATTGGATAGGCTGGGGTTGTTTTCTTTGGAACACAGGAGGCTGAGGCGAGACCTAATTGAGGTGTGTAAAATTATGAGGGGCCGAGATAGAGTGGATAGGAAGGACCTATTTCCCTTAGCAGAAGGGTCAATAATAGATTTCAAGTAATTGGTAGGAGGTTTACAGGGAATTTGAGGAGACATTTTTTCACCCAGTGAATGGTGGGGGTCTGGAATGCACTGCCTGAAAGGGTGGTAGAGGCAGAAACCCTCATCACGTTTAAAAAGTACTTGGATATGCACTTGAACTGCCGTAACCTACAAGGCTACGGACCAAGTGCTGTAAAGTGGGATTTGGGTGGATTGCTCTTTGTCGGCTGGCACGGACAAGATGGGCCGAATGGCCTCCTTCTGTGCTGTAAATTTCTATGATTCTGCCTGATCATGTGACATCTGCCCACACGACTTCTACAAATGTTATTACATTGTAGCCAGGATTGTTTAGTTTCCAATTCCGCCCATTTTGAAGCCAGGTCTCCGTTATAGCTACTATTGCATAACCCCATGTGGCAACTTGCGCCTGCAACTCGTCAATCTTATTTGTAACACTCCTCGCATTAACACACATGCATTTCAACAGCATGCTAGTTGGCTTTGCTTTTTTCCTGAATTTAACTGCTGCTCTTTCGACATTCTTCTTTGTTCTGTTGCTGTTTGTCCCTCCGAGTTTTCTATGCACCTTGTCTCTCCTCTCTGCTGCTGTGTCCTGGTGGCCCTCCGCCAGTGTGTGTATTTTGGCTATCTTATTTTCTTCTTCTGCTTATTTCGGCCCTGTGTCTGGAGCCCCTTGCATTTGTGTAGCAGCAGGAGAATGTGCAGCGAAGAAATGGTCAAAGGAAAGCGAGAGAGAGAGACAGAGAGAGAGAGAGAGAGAGAGAGAGCAGCAAAAAGGATGTTGATTGATTAAGAGCAGTGTGTGCGCGTGTGTGTGCAAAACGTTGAGCAGCCTGTGGCGGCAGCAAAAGCCTACTGCACCCGGTATTCCCAGGCGGTCTCCCATCCAAGTACTAACCAGGCCTGACTCTGCTTAGCTTCCGAGATCAGACGAGATCGGGCGCATTCAGACTAGTATGGCCGTAGGCATATGCTAGCTGGCTTTCTCTTTACTTAAAGCTGTCGCCCATTTTTTTCTCTTCTACGCATTCATACAAGTATTCAACACTCAATTTACATTTACAAATTTTACTCCTCCCGCAACCCCCCACCCCCCCTCCACCTCTTCTTGCTGCTCTGCCTCCCACACAAACAAACTACAAGCCCAACCCTTCATTGCCTTCTATTCAAATATTACATCAAATAAACATGCTCAAACACCAAGTCTTAAGGGCTGTAGTATCTTTCAAACTGGACAAATACCCAGGCCCGCATCAAATCTATCCCACACTCTTAAGAGAAGTAAGACACCAAATAGCACAGGCTCTCACCATCATTTTACAATCCTCTCTGGCTACAGGTGTGGTGCCCGACCACTGGAGGACTGCTAACGTGCTACCGTTCTTTCAAAAGGGAGAGAGGGATAGACCGCATAATTACAGGCCAGTCAGCCTAACCTCGGTGGTGGGAAAATTATTGGAAAAAGTTCTGAGGGACAGGAGAAATCTTCATTTAGAAAGACACGGATTAATCAGGGACAGTCAGCATGGATTTCTTAACGGAAGGTCGTGTCTGACTAACGCAATTCAATTTTTCGAGGAGGTAACAAGGAGGGTCGATGAGGGTAGTGCCTTTGATGTAGTCTATATGGATTTTAGCAAGGCTTTTGATAAGGTCCCGCATGCCAGATTGGTCACGAAAGTAAAAGCCCATGGGATCCAAGGCAAAGTGGCAAGTTGGATCCAAAATTGGCTCAGAGGCAGGAAACAAAGGGTAATGGTCGAAGGGTGTTTTTGTGACCGGAAGGCTGTTTCCAGTGGGGTTCCGCAGGGCTCACAGAATCACAGAAACCCCACAGTGCAGATAGAGGCCATTTCGGCCCATCGAGCCTGCACCGACTCAGTACTGGGCCCTTTGCTTTTTCTGGTATATATCAATGATTTGGATTTGAATGTAGGAAGTATGATTAAGAAGTTTGCAGATGATACAAAAATTGGCCGTGTGGTTAATAATGAAACAGAATGCTGTAGACTGCAGGAAGATATCAATGGACTCGTCTAGTGGGCAGAACAGTGGCAAATGGAATTCAGTTGGAATACACAATAAATGGTAGGACACTGAGAAATGCAGAGGATCAGCGGGACCTTGGAGTGCATGTCCACAGATCCCTGAAGGTAGCAGGACAGGTAGATAAAGTGGTTAAGCAGGCATACGGGATACTTGCCTTTATTAGCCGAGGCGTAGAATATAAGAGCGGGGAGGTTATGCTTCAACTGTATAAAACACTAGTTAGGCCGCAGCTAGAGTGCCGCGTGCAGTTCTGGTCACCACATTACAAGAAGGATGCGATTGCACTAGAGAAGGTGCAGAGGAGATTTCCGAGGATGTTGCCTGGGCTGGGGAATTTTAGTTATGAGGAAAGATTGGATAGGCTGGGGTTGTTTTCTTTGGAACACAGGAGGCTGAGGCGAGACCTAATTGAGGTGTGTAAAATTATGAGGGGCCGAGATAGAGTGGATAGGAAGGACCTATTTCCCTTAGCAGAAGGGTCAATAATAGATTTCAAGTAATTGGTAGGAGGTTTACAGGGAATTTGAGGAGACATTTTTTCACCCAGTGAATGGTGGGGGTCTGGAATGCACTGCCTGAAAGGGTGGTAGAGGCAGAAACCCTCATCACGTTTAAAAAGTACTTGGATATGCACTTGAACTGCCGTAACCTACAAGGCTACGGACCAAGTGCTGTAAAGTGGGATTTGGGTGGATTGCTCTTTGTCGGCTGGCACGGACAAGATGGGCCGAATGGCCTCCTTCTGTGCTGTAAATTTCTATGATTCTGCCTGATCATGTGACATCTGCCCACACGACTTCTACAAATGTTATTACATTGTAGCCAGGATTGTTTAGTTTCCAATTCCGCCCATTTTGAAGCCAGGTCTCCGTTATGGCTACTATTGCATAACCCCATGTGGCAACTTGCGCCTGCAACTCGTCAATCTCATTTGTAACGCTCCTCGCATTAACACACATGCATTTCAACAGCATGCTAGTTGGCTTTGCTTTTTTCCTGAATTTAACTGCTGCTCTTTCTACATTCTTCTTTGTTCTGTTGCTGTTTGTCCCTCCGAGTTTTCTATGCACCTTGTCTCTCCTCTCTGCTGCTGTGTCCTGGTGGCCCTCCGCCAGTGTGTGTATTTTGGCTATCTTATTTTCTTCTTCTGCTTATTTCGGCCCTGTGTCTGGAGCCCCTTGCATTTGTGTAGCAGCAGGAGAATGTGCAGCGAAGAAATGGTCAAAGGAAAGCGAGAGAGAGAGACAGAGAGAGAGAGAGAGAGAGAGCAGCAAAAAGGATGTTGATTGATTAAGAGCAGTGTGTGCGCGTGTGTGTGCAAAACGTTGAGCAGCCTGTGGCGGCAGCAAAAGCCTACTGCACCTGGTATTCCCAGGCGGTCTCCCATCCAAGTACTAACCAGGCCTGACTCTGCTTAGCTTCCGAGATCAGACGAGATCGGGCGCATTCAGACTAGTATGGCCGTAGGCATATGCTAGCTGGCTTTCTCTTTACTTAAAGCTGTCGCCCATTTTTTTCTCTTCTACGCATTCATACAAGTATTCAACACTCAATTTACATTTACAAATTTTACTCCTCCCGCAACCCCCCACCCCCCCTCCACCTCTTCTTGCTGCTCTGCCTCCCACACAAACAAACTACAAGCCCAACCCTTCATTGCCTTCTATTCAAATATTACATCAAATAAACATGCTCAAACACCAAGTCTTAAGGGCTGTAGCATCTTTCAAACTGGACAAATACCCAGGCCCGCATCAAATCTATCCCACACTCTTAAGAGAAGTAAGACACCAAATAGCACAGGCTCTCACCATCATTTTACAATCCTCTCTGGCTACAGGTGTGGTGCCCGACCACTGGAGGACTGCTAACGTGCTACCGTTCTTTCAAAAGGGAGAGAGGGATAGACCGCATAATTACAGGCCAGTCAGCCTAACCTCGGTGGTGGGAAAATTATTGGAAAAAGTTCTGAGGGACAGGAGAAATCTTCATTTAGAAAGACACGGATTAATCAGGGACAGTCAGCATGGATTTCTTAACGGAAGGTCGTGTCTGACTAATGCAATTCAATTTTTCGAGGAGGTAACAAGGAGGGTCGATGAGGGTAGTGCCTTTGATGTAGTCTATATGGATTTTAGCAAGGCTTTTGATAAGGTCCCGCATGCCAGATTGGTCATGAAAGTAAAAGCCCATGGGATCCAAGGCAAAGTGGCAAGTTGGATCCAAAATTGGCTCAGAGGCAGGAAACAAGGGTGTTTTTGTGACCGGAAGGCTGTTTCCAGTGGGGTTCCGCAGGGCTCACAGAATCACAGAAACCCCACAGTGCAGATAGAGGCCATTTCGGCCCATCGAGCCTGCACCGACTCAGTACTGGGCCCTTTGCTTTTTCTGGTATATATCAATGATTTGGATTTGAATGTAGGAAGTATGATTAAGAAGTTTGCAGATGATACAAAAATTGGCCGTGTGGTTAATAATGAAACAGAATGCTGTAGACTGCAGGAAGATATCAATGGACTCGTCTAGTGGGCAGAACAGTGGCAAATGGAATTCAGTTGGAATACACAATAAATGGTAGGACACTGAGAAATGCAGAGGATCAGCGGGACCTTGGAGTGCATGTCCACAGATCCCTGAAGGTAGCAGGACAGGTAGATAAAGTGGTTAAGCAGGCATACGGGATACTTGCCTTTATTAGCCGAGGCGTAGAATATAAGAGCGGGGAGGTTATGCTTCAACTGTATAAAACACTAGTTAGGCCGCAGCTAGAGTGCCGCGTGCAGTTCTGGTCACCACATTACAAGAAGGATGCGATTGCACTAGAGAAGGTGCAGAGGAGATTTCCGAGGATGTTGCCTGGGCTGGGGAATTTTAGTTATGAGGAAAGATTGGATAGGCTGGGGTTGTTTTCTTTGGAACACAGGAGGCTGAGGCGAGACCTAATTGAGGTGTGTAAAATTATGAGGGGCCGAGATAGAGTGGATAGGAAGGACCTATTTCCCTTAGCAGAAGGGTCAATAATAGATTTCAAGTAATTGGTAGGAGGTTTACAGGGAATTTGAGGAGACATTTTTTCACCCAGTGAATGGTGGGGGTCTGGAATGCACTGCCTGAAAGGGTGGTAGAGGCAGAAACCCTCATCACGTTTAAAAAGTACTTGGATATGCACTTGAACTGCCGTAACCTACAAGGCTACGGACCAAGTGCTGTAAAGTGGGATTTGGGTGGATTGCTCTTTGTCGGCTGGCACGGACAAGATGGGCCGAATGGCCTCCTTCTGTGCTGTAAATTTCTATGATTCTGCCTGATCATGTGACATCTGCCCACACGACTTCTACAAATGTTATTACATTGTAGCCAGGATTGTTTAGTTTCCAATTCCGCCCATTTTGAAGCCAGGTCTCCGTTATGGCTACTATTGCATAACCCCATGTGGCAACTTGCGCCTGCAACTCGTCAATCTTATTTGTAACACTCCTCGCATTAACACACATGCATTTCAACAGCATGCTAGTTGGCTTTGCTTTTTTCCTGAATTTAACTGCTGCTCTTTCTACATTCTTCTTTGTTCTGTTGCTGTTTGTCCCTCCGAGTTTTCTATGCACCTTGTCTCACCTCTCTGCTGCTGTGTCCTGGTGGCCCTCCGCCAGTGTGTGTATTTTGGCTATCTTATTTTCTTCTTCTGCTTATTTCGGCCCTGTGTCTGGAGCCCCTTGCATTTGTGTAGCAGCAGGAGAATGTGCAGCGAAGAAATGGTCAAAGGAAAGCGAGAGAGAGAGAGAGAGAGAGAGAGCAGCAAAAAGGATGTTGATTGATTAAGAGCAGTGTGTGCGCGTGTGTGTGCAAAACGTTGAGCAGCCTGTGGTGGCAGCAAAAGCCTACTGCACCTGGTATTCCCAGGCGGTCTCCCATCCAAGTACTAACCAGGCCTGACTCTGCTTAGCTTCCGAGATCAGACGAGATCGGGCGCATTCAGACTAGTATGGCCGTAGGCATATACTGGCTGGCTTTCTCTTTACTTAAAGCTGTCGCCCATTTTTTTCTCTTCTACGCATTCATACAAGTATTCAACACTCAATTTACATTTACAAATTTTACTCCTCCCGCAACCCCCCACCCCCCCTCCACCTCTTCTTGCTGCTCTGCCTCCCACACAAACAAACTACAAGCCCAACCCTTCATTGCCTTCTATTCAAATATTACATCAAATAAACATGCTCAAACACCAAGTCTTAAGGGCTGTAGCATCTTTCAAACTGGACAAATACCCAGGCCCGCATCAAATCTATCCCACACTCTTAAGAGAAGTAAGACACCAAATAGCACAGGCTCTCACCATCATTTTACAATCCTCTCTGGCTACAGGTGTGGTGCCCGACCACTGGAGGACTGCTAACATGCTACCGTTCTTTCAAAAGGGAGAGAGGGATAGACCGCATAATTACAGGCCAGTCAGCCTAACCTCGGTGGTGGGTAAATTATTGGAAAAAGTTCTGAGGGACAGGAGAAATCTTCATTTAGAAAGACACGGATTAATCAGGGACAGTCAGCATGGATTTCTTAACGGAAGGTCGTGTCTGACTAACGCAATTCAATTTTTCGAGGAGGTAACAAGGAGGGTCGATGAGGGTAGTGCCTTTGATGTAGTCTATATGGATTTTAGCAAGGCTTTTGATAAGGTCCCGCATGCCAGATTGGTCACGAAAGTAAAAGCCCATGGGATCCAAGGCAAAGTGGCAAGTTGGATCCAAAATTGGCTCAGAGGCAGGAAACAAAGGGTAATGGTCGAAGGGTGTTTTTGTGACCGGAAGGCTGTTTCCAGTGGGGTTCCGCAGGGCTCACAGAATCACAGAAACCCCACAGTGCAGATAGAGGCCATTTCGGCCCATCGAGCCTGCACCGACTCAGTACTGGGCCCTTTGCTTTTTCTGGTATATATCAATGATTTGGATTTGAATGTAGGAAGTATGATTAAGAAGTTTGCAGATGATACAAAAATTGGCCGTGTGGTTAATAATGAAACAGAATGCTGTAGACTGCAGGAAGATATCAATGGACTCGTCTAGTGGGCAGAACAGTGGCAAATGGAATTCAGTTGGAATACACAATAAATGGTAGGACACTGAGAAATGCAGAGGATCAGCGGGACCTTGGAGTGCATGTCCACAGATCCCTGAAGGTAGCAGGACAGGTAGATAAAGTGGTTAAGCAGGCATACGGGATACTTGCCTTTATTAGCCGAGGCGTAGAATATAAGAGCGGGGAGGTTATGCTTCAACTGTATAAAACACTAGTTAGGCCGCAGCTAGAGTGCCGCGTGCAGTTCTGGTCACCACATTACAAGAAGGATGCGATTGCACTAGAGAAGGTGCAGAGGAGATTTCCGAGGATGTTGCCTGGGCTGGGGAATTTTAGTTATGAGGAAAGATTGGATAGGCTGGGGTTGTTTTCTTTGGAACACAGGAGGCTGAGGCGAGACCTAATTGAGGTGTGTAAAATTATGAGGGGCCGAGATAGAGTGGATAGGAAGGACCTATTTCCCTTAGCAGAAGGGTCAATAATAGATTTCAAGTAATTGGTAGGAGGTGTACAGGGAATTTGAGGAGACATTTTTTCACCCAGTGAATGGTGGGGGTCTGGAATGCACTGCCTGAAAGGGTGGTAGAGGCAGAAACCCTCATCACGTTTAAAAAGTACTTGGATATGCACTTGAACTGCCGTAACCTACAAGGCTACGGACCAAGTGCTGTAAAGTGGGATTTGGGTGGATTGCTCTTTGTCGGCTGGCACGGACAAGATGGGCCGAATGGCCTCCTTCTGTGCTGTAAATTTCTATGATTCTGCCTGATCATGTGACATCTGCCCACACGACTTCTACAAATGTTATTACATTGTAGCCAGGATTGTTTAGTTTCCAATTCCGCCCATTTTGAAGCCAGGTCTCCGTTATGGCTACTATTGCATAACCCCATGTGGCAACTTGCGCCTGCAACTCGTCAATCTTATTTGTAACACTCCTCGCATTAACACACATGCATTTCAACAGCATGCTAGTTGGCTTTGCTTTTTTCCTGAATTTAACTGCTGCTCTTTCTACATTCTTCTTTGTTCTGTTGCTGTTTGTCCCTCCGAGTTTTCTATGCACCTTGTCTCTCCTCTCTGCTGCTGTGTCCTGGTGGCCCTCCGCCAGTGTGTGTATTTTGGCTATCTTATTTTCTTCTTCTGCTTATTTTGGCCCTGTGTCTGGAGCCCCTTGCATTTGTGTAGCAGCAGGAGAATGTGCAGCGAAGAAATGGTCAAAGGAAAGCGAGAGAGAGAGAGAGAGAGCAGCAAAAAGGATGTTGATTGATTAAGAGCAGTGTGTGCGCGTGTGTGTGCAAAACGTTGAGCAGCCTGTGGCGGCAGCAAAAGCCTACTGCACCTGGTATTCCCAGGCGGTCTCCCATCCAAGTACTAACCAGGCCTGACTCTGCTTAGCTTCCGAGATCAGACGAGATCGGGCGCATTCAGACTAGTATGGCCGTAGGCATATGCTAGCTGGCTTTCTCTTTACTTAAAGCTGTCGCCCATTTTTTTCTCTTCTACGCATTCATACAAGTATTCAACACTCAATTTACATTTACAAATTTTACTCCTCCCGCAACCCCCCACCCCCCCTCCACCTCTTCTTGCTGCTCTGCCTCCCACACAAACAAACTACAAGCCCAACCCTTCATTGCCTTCTATTCAAATATTACATCAAATAAACATGCTCAAACACCAAGTCTTAAGGGCTGTAGCATCTTTCAAACTGGACAAATACCCAGGCCCGCATCAAATCTATCCCACACTCTTAAGAGAAGTAAGACACCAAATAGCACAGGCTCTCACCATCATTTTACAATCCTCTCTGGCTACAGGTGTGGTGCCCGACCACTGGAGGACTGCTAACGTGCTACCGTTCTTTCAAAAGGGAGAGAGGGATAGACCGCATAATTACAGGCCAGTCAGCCTAACCTCGGTGGTGGGAAAATTATTGGAAAAAGTTCTGAGGGACAGGAGAAATCTTCATTTAGAAAGACACGGATTAATCAGGGACAGTCAGCATGGATTTCTTAACGGAAGGTCGTGTCTGACTAATGCAATTCAATTTTTCGAGGAGGTAACAAGGAGGGTCGATGAGGGTAGTGCCTTTGATGTAGTCTATATGGATTTTAGCAAGGCTTTTGATAAGGTCCCGCATGCCAGATTGGTCACGAAAGTAAAAGCCCATGGGATCCAAGGCAAAGTGGGAAGTTGGATCCAAAATTGGCTCAGAGGCAGGAAACAAGGGTGTTTTTGTGACCGGAAGGCTGTTTCCAGTGGGGTTCCGCAGGGCTCACAGAATCACAGAAACCCCACAGTGCAGATAGAGGCCATTTCGGCCCATCGAGCCTGCACCGACTCAGTACTGGGCCCTTTGCTTTTTCTGGTATATATCAATGATTTGGATTTGAATGTAGGAAGTATGATTAAGAAGTTTGCAGATGATACAAAAATTGGCCGTGTGGTTAATAATGAAACAGAATGCTGTAGACTGCAGGAAGATATCAATGGACTCGTCTAGTGGGCAGAACAGTGGCAAATGGAATTCAGTTGGAATACACAATAAATGGTAGGACACTGAGAAATGCAGAGGATCAGCGGGACCTTGGAGTGCATGTCCACAGATCCCTGAAGGTAGCAGGACAGGTAGATAAAGTGGTTAAGCAGGCATACGGGATACTTGCCTTTATTAGCCGAGGCGTAGAATATAAGAGCGGGGAGGTTATGCTTCAACTGTATAAAACACTAGTTAGGCCGCAGCTAGAGTGCCGCGTGCAGTTCTGGTCACCACATTACAAGAAGGATGCGATTGCACTAGAGAAGGTGCAGAGGAGATTTCCGAGGATGTTGCCTGGGCTGGGGAATTTTAGTTATGAGGAAAGATTGGATAGGCTGGGGTTGTTTTCTTTGGAACACAGGAGGCTGAGGTGAGACCTAATTGAGGTGTGTAAAATTATGAGGGGCCGAGATAGAGTGGATAGGAAGGACCTATTTCCCTTAGCAGAAGGGTCAATAATAGATTTCAAGTAATTGGTAGGAGGTTTACAGGGAATTTGAGGAGACATTTTTTCACCCAGTGAATGGTGGGGGTCTGGAATGCACTGCCTGAAAGGGTGGTAGAGGCAGAAACCCTCATCACGTTTAAAAAGTACTTGGATATGCACTTGAACTGCCGTAACCTACAAGGCTACGGACCAAGTGCTGTAAAGTGGGATTTGGGTGGATTGCTCTTTGTCGGCTGGCACGGACAAGATGGGCCGAATGGCCTCCTTCTGTGCTGTAAATTTCTATGATTCTGCCTGATCATGTGACATCTGCCCACACGACTTCTACAAATGTTATTACATTGTAGCCAGGATTGTTTAGTTTCCAATTCCGCCCATTTTGAAGCCAGGTCTCCGTTATGGCTACTATTGCATAACCCCATGTGGCAACTTGCGCCTGCAACTCGTCAATCTTATTTGTAACGCTCCTCGCATTAACACACATGCATTTCAACAGCATGCTAGTTGGCTTTGCTTTTTTCCTGAATTTAACTGCTGCTCTTTCTACATTCTTCTTTGTTCTGTTGCTGTTTGTCCCTCCGAGTTTTCTATGCACCTTGTCTCTCCTCTCTGCTGCTGTGTCCTGGTGGCCCTCCGCCAGTGTGTGTATTTTGGCTATCTTATTTTCTTCTTCTGCTTATTTCGGCCCTGTGTCTGGAGCCCCTTGCATTTGTGTAGCAGCAGGAGAATGTGCAGCGAAGAAATGGTCAAAGGAAAGCGAGAGAGAGAGAGAGAGAGAGAGAGCAGCAAAAAGGATGTTGATTGATTAAGAGCAGTGTGTGCGCGTGTGTGCAAAACGTTGAGCAGCCTGTGGCGGCAGCAAAAGCCTACTGCACCCGGTATTCCCAGGCGGTCTCCCATCCAAGTACTAACCAGGCCTGACTCTGCTTAGCTTCCGAGATCAGACGAGATCGGGCGCATTCAGACTAGTATGGCCGTAGGCATATGCTAGCTGGCTTTCTCTTTACTTAAAGCTGTCGCCCATTTTTTTCTCTTCTACGCATTCATACAAGTATTCAACACTCAATTTACATTTACAAATTTTACTCCTCCCGCAACCCCCCACCCCCCCTCCACCTCTTCTTGCTGCTCTGCCTCCCACACAAACAAACTACAAGCCCAACCCTTCATTGCCTTCTATTCAAATATTACATCAAATAAACATGCTCAAACACCAAGTCTTAAGGGCTGTAGCATCTTTCAAACTGGACAAATACCCAGGCCCGCATCAAATCTATCCCACACTCTTAAGAGAAGTAAGACACCAAATAGCACAGGCTCTCACCATCATTTTACAATCCTCTCTGGCTACAGGTGTGGTGCCCGACCACTGGAGGACTGCTAACGTGCTACCGTTCTTTCAAAAGGGAGAGAGGGATAGACCGCATAATTACAGGCCAGTCAGCCTAACCTCGGTGGTGGGAAAATTATTGGAAAAAGTTCTGAGGGACAGGAGAAATCTTCATTTAGAAAGACACGGATTAATCAGGGACAGTCAGCATGGATTTCTTAACGGAAGGTCGTGTCTGACTAACGCAATTCAATTTTTCGAGGAGGTAACAAGGAGGGTCGATGAGGGTAGTGCCTTTGATGTAGTCTATATGGATTTTAGCAAGGCTTTTGATAAGGTCCCGCATGCCAGATTGGTCACGAAAGTAAAAGCCCATGGGATCCAAGGCAAAGTGGCAAGTTGGATCCAAAATTGGCTCAGAGGCAGGAAACAAAGGGTAATGGTCGAAGGGTGTTTTTGTGACCGGAAGGCTGTTTCCAGTGGGGTTCCGCAGGGCTCACAGAATCACAGAAACCCCACAGTGCAGATAGAGGCCATTTCGGCCCATCGAGCCTGCACCGACTCAGTACTGGGCCCTTTGCTTTTTCTGGTATATATCAATGATTTGGATTTGAATGTAGGAAGTATGATTAAGAAGTTTGCAGATGATACAAAAATTGGCCGTGTGGTTAATAATGAAACAGAATGCTGTAGACTGCAGGAAGATATCAATGGACTCGTCTAGTGGGCAGAACAGTGGCAAATGGAATTCAGTTGGAATACACAATAAATGGTAGGACACTGAGAAATGCAGAGGATCAGCGGGACCTTGGAGTGCATGTCCACAGATCCCTGAAGGTAGCAGGACAGGTAGATAAAGTGGTTAAGCAGGCATACGGGATACTTGCCTTTATTAGCCGAGGCGTAGAATATAAGAGCGGGGAGGTTATGCTTCAACTGTATAAAACACTAGTTAGGCCGCAGCTAGAGTGCCGCGTGCAGTTCTGGTCACCACATTACAAGAAGGATGCGATTGCACTAGAGAAGGTGCAGAGGAGATTTCCGAGGATGTTGCCTGGGCTGGGGAATTTTAGTTATGAGGAAAGATTGGATAGGCTGGGGTTGTTTTCTTTGGAACACAGGAGGCTGAGGCGAGACCTAATTGAGATGTGTAAAATTATGAGGGGCCGAGATAGAGTGGATAGGAAGGACCTATTTCCCTTAGCAGAAGGGTCAATAATAGATTTCAAGTAATTGGTAGGAGGTTTACAGGGAATTTGAGGAGACATTTTTTCACCCAGTGAATGGTGGGGGTCTGGAATGCACTGCCTGAAAGGGTGGTAGAGGCAGAAACCCTCATCACGTTTAAAAAGTACTTGGATATGCACTTGAACTGCCGTAACCTACAAGGCTACGGACCAAGTGCTGTAAAGTGGGATTTGGGTGGATTGCTCTTTGTCGGCTGGCACGGACAAGATGGGCCGAATGGCCTCCTTCTGTGCTGTAAATTTCTATGATTCTGCCTGATCATGTGACATCTGCCCACACGACTTCTACAAATGTTATTACATTGTAGCCAGGATTGTTTAGTTTCCAATTCCGCCCATTTTGAAGCCAGGTCTCCGTTATAGCTACTATTGCATAACCCCATGTGGCAACTTGCGCCTGCAACTCGTCAATCTTATTTGTAACGCTCCTCGCATTAACACACATGCATTTCAACAGCATGCTAGTTGGCTTTGCTTTTTTCCTGAATTTAACTGCTGCTCTTTCTACATTCTTCTTTGTTCTGTTGCTGTTTGTCCCTCCGAGTTTTCTATGCACCTTGTCTCTCCTCTCTGCTGCTGTGTCCTGGTGGCCCTCCGCCAGTGTGTGTATTTTGGCTATCTTATTTTCTTCTTCTGCTTATTTCGGCCCTGTGTCTGGAGCCCCTTGCATTTGTGTAGCAGCAGGAGAATGTGCAGCGAAGAAATGGTCAAAGGAAAGCGAGAGAGAGAGACAGAGAGAGAGAGAGAGAGAGAGAGAGAGCAGCAAAAAGGATGTTGATTGATTAAGAGCAGTGTGTGCGCGTGTGTGTGCAAAACGTTGAGCAGCCTGTGGCGGCAGCAAAAGCCTACTGCACCCGGTATTCCCAGGCGGTCTCCCATCCAAGTACTAACCAGGCCTGACTCTGCTTAGCTTCCGAGATCAGACGAGATCGGGCGCATTCAGACTAGTATGGCCATAGGCATATGCTAGCTGGCTTTCTCTTTACTTAAAGCTGTCGCCCATTTTTTTCTCTTCTACGCATTCATACAAGTATTCAACACTCAATTTACATTTACAAATTTTACTCCTCCCGCAACCCCCCACCCCCCCTCCACCTCTTCTTGCTGCTCTGCCTCCCACACAAACAAACTACAAGCCCAACCCTTCATTGCCTTCTATTCAAATATTACATCAAATAAACATGCTCAAACACCAAGTCTTAAGGGCTGTAGTATCTTTCAAACTGGACAAATACCCAGGCCCGCATCAAATCTATCCCACACTCTTAAGAGAAGTAAGACACCAAATAGCACAGGCTCTCACCATCATTTTACAATCCTCTCTGGCTACAGGTGTGGTGCCCGACCACTGGAGGACTGCTAACGTGCTACCGTTCTTTCAAAAGGGAGAGAGGGATAGACCGCATAATTACAGGCCAGTCAGCCTAACCTCGGTGGTGGGAAAATTATTGGAAAAAGTTCTGAGGGACAGGAGAAATCTTCATTTAGAAAGACACGGATTAATCAGGGACAGTCAGCATGGATTTCTTAACGGAAGGTCGTGTCTGACTAACGCAATTCAATTTTTCGAGGAGGTAACAAGGAGGGTCGATGAGGGTAGTGCCTTTGATGTAGTCTATATGGATTTTAGCAAGGCTTTTGATAAGGTCCCGCATGCCAGATTGGTCACGAAAGTAAAAGCCCATGGGATCCAAGGCAAAGTGGCAAGTTGGATCCAAAATTGGCTCAGAGGCAGGAAACAAAGGGTAATGGTCGAAGGGTGTTTTTGTGACCGGAAGGCTGTTTCCAGTGGGGTTCCGCAGGGCTCAGAGAATCACAGAAACCCCACAGTGCAGATAGAGGCCATTTCGGCCCATCGAGCCTGCACCGACTCAGTACTGGGCCCTTTGCTTTTTCTGGTATATATCAATGATTTGGATTTGAATGTAGGAAGTATGATTAAGAAGTTTGCAGATGATACAAAAATTGGCCGTGTGGTTAATAATGAAACAGAATGCTGTAGACTGCAGGAAGATATCAATGGACTCGTCTAGTGGGCAGAACAGTGGCAAATGGAATTCAGTTGGAATACACAATAAATGGTAGGACACTGAGAAATGCAGAGGATCAGCGGGACCTTGGAGTGCATGTCCACAGATCCCTGAAGGTAGCAGGACAGGTAGATAAAGTGGTTAAGCAGGCATACGGGATACTTGCCTTTATTAGCCGAGGCGTAGAATATAAGAGCGGGGAGGTTATGCTTCAACTGTATAAAACACTAGTTAGGCCGCAGCTAGAGTGCCGCGTGCAGTTCTGGTCACCACATTACAAGAAGGATGCGATTGCACTAGAGAAGGTGCAGAGGAGATTTCCGAGGATGTTGCCTGGGCTGGGGAATTTTAGTTATGAGGAAAGATTGGATAGGCTGGGGTTGTTTTCTTTGGAACACAGGAGGCTGAGGCGAGACCTAATTGAGGTGTGTAAAATTATGAGGGGCCGAGATAGAGTGGATAGGAAGGACCTATTTCCCTTAGCAGAAGGGTCAATAATAGATTTCAAGTAATTGGTAGGAGGTTTACAGGGAATTTGAGGAGACATTTTTTCACCCAGTGAATGGTGGGGGTCTGGAATGCACTGCCTGAAAGGGTGGTAGAGGCAGAAACCCTCATCACGTTTAAAAAGTACTTGGATATGCACTTGAACTGCCGTAACCTACAAGGCTACGGACCAAGTGCTGTAAAGTGGGATTTGGGTGGATTGCTCTTTGTCGGCTGGCACGGACAAGATGGGCCGAATGGCCTCCTTCTGTGCTGTAAATTTCTATGATTCTGCCTGATCATGTGACATCTGCCCACACGACTTCTACAAATGTTATTACATTGTAGCCAGGATTGTTTAGTTTCCAATTCCGCCCATTTTGAAGCCAGGTCTCCGTTATAGCTACTATTGCATAACCCCATGTGGCAACTTGCGCCTGCAACTCGTCAATCTTATTTGTAACGCTCCTCGCATTAACACACATGCATTTCAACAGCATGCTAGTTGGCTTTGCTTTTTTCCTGAATTTAACTGCTGCTCTTTCTACATTCTTCTTTGTTCTGTTGCTGTTTGTCCCTCCGAGTTTTCTATGCACCTTGTCTCTCCTCTCTGCTGCTGTGTCCTGGTGGCCCTCCGCCAGTGTGTGTATTTTGGCTATCTTATTTTCTTCTTCTGCTTATTTCGGCCCTGTGTCTGGAGCCCCTTGCATTTGTGTAGCAGCAGGAGAATGTGCAGCGAAGAAATGGTCAAAGGAAAGCGAGAGAGAGAGACAGAGAGAGAGAGAGAGAGAGAGAGAGCAGCAAAAAGGATGTTGATTGATTAAGAGCAGTGTGTGCGCGTGTGTGTGCAAAACGTTGAGCAGCCTGTGGCGGCAGCAAAAGCCTACTGCACCCGGTATTCCCAGGCGGTCTCCCATCCAAGTACTAACCAGGCCTGACTCTGCTTAGCTTCCGAGAATCAGACGAGATCGGGCGCATTCAGACTAGTATGGCCGTAGGCATATGCTAGCTGGCTTTCTCTTTACTTAAAGCTGTCGCCCATTTTTTTCTCTTCTACGCATTCATACAAGTATTCAACACTCAATTTACATTTACAAATTTTACTCCTCCCGCAACCCCCCACCCCCCCTCCACCTCTTCTTGCTGCTCTGCCTCCCACACAAACAAACTACAAGCCCAACCCTTCATTGCCTTCTATTCAAATATTACATCAAATAAACATGCTCAAACACCAAGTCTTAAGGGCTGTAGTATCTTTCAAACTGGACAAATACCCAGGCCCGCATCAAATCTATCCCACACTCTTAAGAGAAGTAAGACACCAAATAGCACAGGCTCTCACCATCATTTTACAATCCTCTCTGGCTACAGGTGTGGTGCCCGACCACTGGAGGACTGCTAACGTGCTACCGTTCTTTCAAAAGGGAGAGAGGGATAGACCGCATAATTACAGGCCAGTCAGCCTAACCTCGGTGGTGGGAAAATTATTGGAAAAAGTTCTGAGGGACAGGAGAAATCTTCATTTAGAAAGACACGGATTAATCAGGGACAGTCAGCATGGATTTCTTAACGGAAGGTCGTGTCTGACTAACGCAATTCAATTTTTCGAGGAGGTAACAAGGAGGGTCGATGAGGGTAGTGCCTTTGATGTAGTCTATATGGATTTTAGCAAGGCTTTTGATAAGGTCCCGCATGCCAGATTGGTCACGAAAGTAAAAGCCCATGGGATCCAAGGCAAAGTGGCAAGTTGGATCCAAAATTGGCTCAGAGGCAGGAAACAAGGGTGTTTTTGTGACCGGAAGGCTGTTTCCAGTGGGGTTCCGCAGGGCTCACAGAATCACAGAAACCCCACAGTGCAGATAGAGGCCATTTCGGCCCATCGAGCCTGCACCGACTCAGTACTGGGCCCTTTGCTTTTTCTGGTATATATCAATGATTTGGATTTGAATGTAGGAAGTATGATTAAGAAGTTTGCAGATGATACAAAAATTGGCCGTGTGGTTAATAATGAAACAGAATGCTGTAGACTGCAGGAAGATATCAATGGACTCGTCTAGTGGGCAGAACAGTGGCAAATGGAATTCAGTTGGAATACACAATAAATGGTAGGACACTGAGAAATGCAGAGGATCAGCGGGACCTTGGAGTGCATGTCCACAGATCCCTGAAGGTAGCAGGACAGGTAGATAAAGTGGTTAAGCAGGCATACGGGATACTTGCCTTTATTAGCCGAGGCGTAGAATATAAGAGCGGGGAGGTTATGCTTCAACTGTATAAAACACTAGTTAGGCCGCAGCTAGAGTGCCGCGTGCAGTTCTGGTCACCACATTACAAGAAGGATGCGATTGCACTAGAGAAGGTGCAGAGGAGATTTCCGAGGATGTTGCCTGGGCTGGGGAATTTTAGTTATGAGGAAAGATTGGATAGGCTGGGGTTGTTTTCTTTGGAACACAGGAGGCTGAGGCGAGACCTAATTGAGGTGTGTAAAATTATGAGGGGCCGAGATAGAGTGGATAGGAAGGACCTATTTCCCTTAGCAGAAGGGTCAATAATAGATTTCAAGTAATTGGTAGGAGGTTTACAGGGAATTTGAGGAGACATTTTTTCACCCAGTGAATGGTGGGGGTCTGGAATGCACTGCCTGAAAGGGTGGTAGAGGCAGAAACCCTCATCACGTTTAAAAAGTACTTGGATATGCACTTGAACTGCCGTAACCTACAAGGCTACGGACCAAGTGCTGTAAAGTGGGATTTGGGTGGATTGCTCTTTGTCGGCTGGCACGGACAAGATGGGCCGAATGGCCTCCTTCTGTGCTGTAAATTTCTATGATTCTGCCTGATCATGTGACATCTGCCCACACGACTTCTACAAATGTTATTACATTGTAGCCAGGATTGTTTAGTTTCCAATTCCGCCCATTTTGAAGCCAGGTCTCCGTTATGGCTACTATTGCATAACCCCATGTGGCAACTTGCGCCTGCAACTCGTCAATCTCATTTGTAACGCTCCTCGCATTAACACACATGCATTTCAACAGCATGCTAGTTGGCTTTGCTTTTTTCCTGAATTTAACTGCTGCTCTTTCTACATTCTTCTTTGTTCTGTTGCTGTTTGTCCCTCCGAGTTTTCTATGCACCTTGTCTCTCCTCTCTGCTGCTGTGTCCTGGTGGCCCTCCGCCAGTGTGTGTATTTTGGCTATCTTATTTTCTTCTTCTGCTTATTTCGGCCCTGTGTCTGGAGCCCCTTGCATTTGTGTAGCAGCAGGAGAATGTGCAGCGAAGAAATGGTCAAAGGAAAGCGAGAGAGAGAGACAGAGAGAGAGAGAGAGAGAGAGAGAGCAGCAAAAAGGATGTTGATTGATTAAGAGCAGTGTGTGCGCGTGTGTGTGCAAAACGTTGAGCAGCCTGTGGCGGCAGCAAAAGCCTACTGCACCCGGTATTCCCAGGCGGTCTCCCATCCAAGTACTAACCAGGCCTGACTCTGCTTAGTTTCACGAGATCAGACGAGATCGGGCGCATTCAGACTAGTATGGCCGTAGGCATATGCTAGCTGGCTTTCTCTTTACTTAAAGCTGTCGCCCATTTTTTTCTCTTCTACGCATTCATACAAGTATTCAACACTCAATTTACATTTACAAATTTTACTCCTCCCGCAACCCCCCAGCCCCCCTCCACCTCTTCTTGCTGCTCTGCCTCCCACACAAACAAACTACAAGCCCAACCCTTCATTGCCTTCTATTCAAATATTACATCAAATAAACATGCTCAAACACCAAGTCTTAAGGGCTGTAGTATCTTTCAAACTGGACAAATACCCAGGCCCGCATCAAATCTATCCCACACTCTTAAGAGAAGTAAGACACCAAATAGCACAGGCTCTCACCATCATTTTACAATCCTCTCTGGCTACAGGTGTGGTGCCCGACCACTGGAGGACTGCTAACGTGCTACCGTTCTTTCAAAAGGGAGAGAGGGATAGACCGCATAATTACAGGCCAGTCAGCCTAACCTCGGTGGTGGGAAAATTATTGGAAAAAGTTCTGAGGGACAGGAGAAATCTTCATTTAGAAAGACACGGATTAATCAGGGACAGTCAGCATGGATTTCTTAACGGAAGGTCGTGTCTGACTAACGCAATTCAATTTTTCGAGGAGGTAACAAGGAGGGTCGATGAGGGTAGTGCCTTTGATGTAGTCTATATGGATTTTAGCAAGGCTTTTGATAAGGTCCCGCATGCCAGATTGGTCACGAAAGTAAAAGCCCATGGGATCCAAGGCAAAGTGGCAAGTTGGATCCAAAATTGGCTCAGAGGCAGGAAACAAAGGGTAATGGTCGAAGGGTGTTTTTGTGACCGGAAGGCTGTTTCCAGTGGGGTTCCGCAGGGCTCACAGAATCACAGAAACCCCACAGTGCAGATAGAGGCCATTTCGGCCCATCGAGCCTGCACCGACTCAGTACTGGGCCCTTTGCTTTTTCTGGTATATATCAATGATTTGGATTTGAATGTAGGAAGTATGATTAAGAAGTTTGCAGATGATACAAAAATTGGCCGTGTGGTTAATAATGAAACAGAATGCTGTAGACTGCAGGAAGATATCAATGGACTCGTCTAGTGGGCAGAACAGTGGCAAATGGAATTCAGTTGGAATACACAATAAATGGTAGGACACTGAGAAATGCAGAGGATCAGCGGGACCTTGGAGTGCATGTCCACAGATCCCTGAAGGTAGCAGGACAGGTAGATAAAGTGGTTAAGCAGGCATACGGGATACTTGCCTTTATTAGCCGAGGCGTAGAATATAAGAGCGGGGAGGTTATGCTTCAACTGTATAAAACACTAGTTAGGCCGCAGCTAGAGTGCCGCGTGCAGTTCTGGTCACCACATTACAAGAAGGATGCGATTGCACTAGAGAAGGTGCAGAGGAGATTTCCGAGGATGTTGCCTGGGCTGGGGAATTTTAGTTATGAGGAAAGATTGGATAGGCTGGGGTTGTTTTCTTTGGAACACAGGAGGCTGAGGCGAGACCTAATTGAGGTGTGTAAAATTATGAGGGGCCGAGATAGAGTGGATAGGAAGGACCTATTTCCCTTAGCAGAAGGGTCAATAATAGATTTCAAGTAATTGGTAGGAGGTTTACAGGGAATTTGAGGAGACATTTTTTCACCCAGTGAATGGTGGGGGTCTGGAATGCACTGCCTGAAAGGGTGGTAGAGGCAGAAACCCTCATCACGTTTAAAAAGTACTTGGATATGCACTTGAACTGCCGTAACCTACAAGGCTACGGACCAAGTGCTGTAAAGTGGGATTTGGGTGGATTGCTCTTTGTCGGCTGGCACGGACAAGATGGGCCGAATGGCCTCCTTCTGTGCTGTAAATTTCTATGATTCTGCCTGATCATGTGACATCTGCCCACACGACTTCTACAAATGTTATTACATTGTAGCCAGGATTGTTTAGTTTCCAATTCCGCCCATTTTGAAGCCAGGTCTCCGTTATGGCTACTATTGCATAACCCCATGTGGCAACTTGCGCCTGCAACTCGTCAATCTTATTTGTAACGCTCCTCGCATTAACACACATGCATTTCAACAGCATGCTAGTTGGCTTTGCTTTTTTCCTGAATTTAACTGCTGCTCTTTCTACATTCTTCTTTGTTCTGTTGCTGTTTGTCCCTCCGAGTTTTCTATGCACCTTGTCTCACCTCTCTGCTGCTGTGTCCTGGTGGCCCTCCGCCAGTGTGTGTATTTTGGCTATCTTATTTTCTTCTTCTGCTTATTTCGGCCCTGTGTCTGGAGCCCCTTGCATTTGTGTAGCAGCAGGAGAATGTGCAGCGAAGAAATGGTCAAAGGAAAGCGAGAGAGAGAGAGAGAGAGAGAGAGAGCAGCAAAAAGGATGTTGATTGATTAAGAGCAGTGTGTGCGCGTGTGTGTGCAAAACGTTGAGCAGCCTGTAGCGGCAGCAAAAGCCTACTGCACCTGGTATTCCCAGGCGGTCTCCCATCCAAGTACTAACCAGGCCTGACTCTGCTTAGCTTCCGAGATCAGACGAGATCGGGCGCATTCAGACTAGTATGGCCGTAGGCATATACTGGCTGGCTTTCTCTTTACTTAAAGCTGTCGCCCATTTTTTTCTCTTCTACGCATTCATACAAGTATTCAACACTCAATTTACATTTACAAATTTTACTCCTCCCGCAACCCCCCACCCCCCCTCCACCTCTTCTTGCTGCTCTGCCTCCCACACAAACAAACTACAAGCCCAACCCTTCATTGCCTTCTATTCAAATATTACATCAAATAAACATGCTCAAACACCAAGTCTTAAGGGCTGTAGCATCTTTCAAACTGGACAAATACCCAGGCCCGCATCAAATCTATCCCACACTCTTAAGAGAAGTAAGACACCAAATAGCACAGGCTCTCACCATCATTTTACAATCCTCTCTGGCTACAGGTGTGGTGCCCGACCACTGGAGGACTGCTAACATGCTACCGTTCTTTCAAAAGGGAGAGAGGGATAGACCGCATAATTACAGGCCAGTCAGCCTAACCTCGGTGGTGGGTAAATTATTGGAAAAAGTTCTGAGGGACAGGAGAAATCTTCATTTAGAAAGACACGGATTAATCAGGGACAGTCAGCATGGATTTCTTAACGGAAGGTCGTGTCTGACTAACGCAATTCAATTTTTCGAGGAGGTAACAAGGAGGGTCGATGAGGGTAGTGCCTTTGATGTAGTCTATATGGATTTTAGCAAGGCTTTTGATAAGGTCCCGCATGCCAGATTGGTCACGAAAGTAAAAGCCCATGGGATCCAAGGCAAAGTGGCAAGTTGGATCCAAAATTGGCTCAGAGGCAGGAAACAAAGGGTAATGGTCGAAGGGTGTTTTTGTGACCGGAAGGCTGTTTCCAGTGGGGTTCCGCAGGGCTCACAGAATCACAGAAACCCCACAGTGCAGATAGAGGCCATTTCGGCCCATCGAGCCTGCACCGACTCAGTACTGGGCCCTTTGCTTTTTCTGGTATATATCAATGATTTGGATTTGAATGTAGGAAGTATGATTAAGAAGTTTGCAGATGATACAAAAATTGGCCGTGTGGTTAATAATGAAACAGAATGCTGTAGACTGCAGGAAGATATCAATGGACTCGTCTAGTGGGCAGAACAGTGGCAAATGGAATTCAGTTGGAATACACAATAAATGGTAGGACACTGAGAAATGCAGAGGATCAGCGGGACCTTGGAGTGCATGTCCACAGATCCCTGAAGGTAGCAGGACAGGTAGATAAAGTGGTTAAGCAGGCATACGGGATACTTGCCTTTATTAGCCGAGGCGTAGAATATAAGAGCGGGGAGGTTATGCTTCAACTGTATAAAACACTAGTTAGGCCGCAGCTAGAGTGCCGCGTGCAGTTCTGGTCACCACATTACAAGAAGGATGCGATTGCACTAGAGAAGGTGCAGAGGAGATTTCCGAGGATGTTGCCTGGGCTGGGGAATTTTAGTTATGAGGAAAGATTGGATAGGCTGGGGTTGTTTTCTTTGGAACACAGGAGGCTGAGGCGAGACCTAATTGAGGTGTGTAAAATTATGAGGGGCCGAGATAGAGTGGATAGGAAGGACCTATTTCCCTTAGCAGAAGGGTCAATAATAGATTTCAAGTAATTGGTAGGAGGTTTACAGGGAATTTGAGGAGACATTTTTTCACCCAGTGAATGGTGGGGGTCTGGAATGCACTGCCTGAAAGGGTGGTAGAGGCAGAAACCCTCATCACGTTTAAAAAGTACTTGGATATGCACTTGAACTGCCGTAACCTACAAGGCTACGGACCAAGTGCTGTAAAGTGGGATTTGGGTGGATTGCTCTTTGTCGGCTGGCACGGACAAGATGGGCCGAATGGCCTCCTTCTGTGCTGTAAATTTCTATGATTCTGCCTGATCATGTGACATCTGCCCACACGACTTCTACAAATGTTATTACATTGTAGCCAGGATTGTTTAGTTTCCAATTCCGCCCATTTTGAAGCCAGGTCTCCGTTATGGCTACTATTGCATAACCCCATGTGGCAACTTGCGCCTGCAACTCGTCAATCTTATTTGTAACACTCCTCGCATTAACACACATGCATTTCAACAGCATGCTAGTTGGCTTTGCTTTTTTCCTGAATTTAACTGCTGCTCTTTCTACATTCTTCTTTGTTCTGTTGCTGTTTGTCCCTCCGAGTTTTCTATGCACCTTGTCTCTCCTCTCTGCTGCTGTGTCCTGGTGGCCCTCCGCCAGTGTGTGTATTTTGGCTATCTTATTTTCTTCTTCTGCTTATTTTGGCCCTGTGTCTGGAGCCCCTTGCATTTGTGTAGCAGCAGGAGAATGTGCAGCGAAGAAATGGTCAAAGGAAAGCGAGAGAGAGAGAGAGAGAGCAGCAAAAAGGATGTTGATTGATTAAGAGCAGTGTGTGCGCGTGTGTGTGCAAAACGTTGAGCAGCCTGTGGCGGCAGCAAAAGCCTACTGCACCTGGTATTCCCAGGCGGTCTCCCATCCAAGTACTAACCAGGCCTGACTCTGCTTAGCTTCCGAGATCAGACGAGATCGGGCGCATTCAGACTAGTATGGCCGTAGGCATATGCTAGCTGGCTTTCTCTTTACTTAAAGCTGTCGCCCATTTTTTTCTCTTCTACGCATTCATACAAGTATTCAACACTCAATTTACATTTACAAATTTTACTCCTCCCGCAACCCCCCACCCCCCCTCCACCTCTTCTTGCTGCTCTGCCTCCCACACAAACAAACTACAAGCCCAACCCTTCATTGCCTTCTATTCAAATATTACATCAAATAAACATGCTCAAACACCAAGTCTTAAGGGCTGTAGCATCTTTCAAACTGGACAAATACCCAGGCCCGCATCAAATCTATCCCACACTCTTAAGAGAAGTAAGACACCAAATAGCACAGGCTCTCACCATCATTTTACAATCCTCTCTGGCTACAGGTGTGGTGCCCGACCACTGGAGGACTGCTAACGTGCTACCGTTCTTTCAAAAGGGAGAGAGGGATAGACCGCATAATTACAGGCCAGTCAGCCTAACCTCGGTGGTGGGAAAATTATTGGAAAAAGTTCTGAGGGACAGGAGAAATCTTCATTTAGAAAGACACGGATTAATCAGGGACAGTCAGCATGGATTTCTTAACGGAAGGTCGTGTCTGACTAATGCAATTCAATTTTTCGAGGAGGTAACAAGGAGGGTCGATGAGGGTAGTGCCTTTGATGTAGTCTATATGGATTTTAGCAAGGCTTTTGATAAGGTCCCGCATGCCAGATTGGTCACGAAAGTAAAAGCCCATGGGATCCAAGGCAAAGTGGCAAGTTGGATCCAAAATTGGCTCAGAGGCAGGAAACAAGGGTGTTTTTGTGACCGGAAGGCTGTTTCCAGTGGGGTTCCGCAGGGCTCACAGAATCACAGAAACCCCACAGTGCAGATAGAGGCCATTTCGGCCCATCGAGCCTGCACCGACTCAGTACTGGGCCCTTTGCTTTTTCTGGTATATATCAATGATTTGGATTTGAATGTAGGAAGTATGATTAAGAAGTTTGCAGATGATACAAAAATTGGCCGTGTGGTTAATAATGAAACAGAATGCTGTAGACTGCAGGAAGATATCAATGGACTCGTCTAGTGGGCAGAACAGTGGCAAATGGAATTCAGTTGGAATACACAATAAATGGTAGGACACTGAGAAATGCAGAGGATCAGCGGGACCTTGGAGTGCATGTCCACAGATCCCTGAAGGTAGCAGGACAGGTAGATAAAGTGGTTAAGCAGGCATACGGGATACTTGCCTTTATTAGCCGAGGCGTAGAATATAAGAGCGGGGAGGTTATGCTTCAACTGTATAAAACACTAGTTAGGCCGCAGCTAGAGTGCCGCGTGCAGTTCTGGTCACCACATTACAAGAAGGATGCGATTGCACTAGAGAAGGTGCAGAGGAGATTTCCGAGGATGTTGCCTGGGCTGGGGAATTTTAGTTATGAGGAAAGATTGGATAGGCTGGGGTTGTTTTCTTTGGAACACAGGAGGCTGAGGTGAGACCTAATTGAGGTGTGTAAAATTATGAGGGGCCGAGATAGAGTGGATAGGAAGGACCTATTTCCCTTAGCAGAAGGGTCAATAATAGATTTCAAGTAATTGGTAGGAGGTTTACAGGGAATTTGAGGAGACATTTTTTCACCCAGTGAATGGTGGGGGTCTGGAATGCACTGCCTGAAAGGGTGGTAGAGGCAGAAACCCTCATCACGTTTAAAAAGTACTTGGATATGCACTTGAACTGCCGTAACCTACAAGGCTACGGACCAAGTGCTGTAAAGTGGGATTTGGGTGGATTGCTCTTTGTCGGCTGGCACGGACAAGATGGGCCGAATGGCCTCCTTCTGTGCTGTAAATTTCTATGATTCTGCCTGATCATGTGACATCTGCCCACACGACTTCTACAAATGTTATTACATTGTAGCCAGGATTGTTTAGTTTCCAATTCCGCCCATTTTGAAGCCAGGTCTCCGTTATGGCTACTATTGCATAACCCCATGTGGCAACTTGCGCCTGCAACTCGTCAATCTTATTTGTAACGCTCCTCGCATTAACACACATGCATTTCAACAGCATGCTAGTTGGCTTTGCTTTTTTCCTGAATTTAACTGCTGCTCTTTCTACATTCTTCTTTGTTCTGTTGCTGTTTGTCCCTCCGAGTTTTCTATGCACCTTGTCTCTCCTCTCTGCTGCTGTGTCCTGGTGGCCCTCCGCCAGTGTGTGTATTTTGGCTATCTTATTTTCTTCTTCTGCTTATTTCGGCCCTGTGTCTGGAGCCCCTTGCATTTGTGTAGCAGCAGGAGAATGTGCAGCGAAGAAATGGTCAAAGGAAAGCGAGAGAGAGAGAGAGAGAGAGAGAGCAGCAAAAAGGATGTTGATTGATTAAGAGCAGTGTGTGCGCGTGTGTGTGCAAAACGTTGAGCAGCCTGTAGCGGCAGCAAAAGCCTACTGCACCTGGTATTCCCAGGCGGTCTCCCATCCAAGTACTAACCAGGCCTGACTCTGCTTAGCTTCCGAGATCAGACGAGATCGGGCGCATTCAGACTAGTATGGCCGTAGGCATATGCTGGCTGGCTTTCTCTTTACTTAAAGCTGTCGCCCATTTTTTTCTCTTCTACGCATTCATACAAGTATTCAACACTCAATTTACATTTACAAATTTTACTCCTCCCGCAACCCCCCACCCCCCCTCCACCTCTTCTTGCTGCTCTGCCTCCCACACAAACAAACTACAAGCCCAACCCTTCATTGCCTTCTATTCAAATATTACATCAAATAAACATGCTCAAACACCAAGTCTTAAGGGCTGTAGCATCTTTCAAACTGGACAAATACCCAGGCCCGCATCAAATCTATCCCACACTCTTAAGAGAAGTAAGACACCAAATAGCACAGGCTCTCACCATCATTTTACAATCCTCTCTGGCTACAGGTGTGGTGCCCGACCACTGGAGGACTGCTAACGTGCTACCGTTCTTTCAAAAGGGAGAGAGGGATAGACCGCATAATTACAGGCCAGTCAGCCTAACCTCGGTGGTGGGTAAATTATTGGAAAAAGTTCTGAGGGACAGGAGAAATCTTCATTTAGAAAGACACGGATTAATCAGGGACAGTCAGCATGGATTTCTTAACGGAAGGTCGTGTCTGACTAACGCAATTCAATTTTTCGAGGAGGTAACAAGGAGGGTCGATGAGGGTAGTGCCTTTGATGTAGTCTATATGGATTTTAGCAAGGCTTTTGATAAGGTCCCGCATGCCAGATTGGTCACGAAAGTAAAAGCCCATGGGATCCAAGGCAAAGTGGCAAGTTGGATCCAAAATTGGCTCAGAGGCAGGAAACAAAGGGTAATGGTCGAAGGGTGTTTTTGTGACCGGAAGGCTGTTTCCAGTGGGGTTCCGCAGGGCTCACAGAATCACAGAAACCCCACAGTGCAGATAGAGGCCATTTCGGCCCATCGAGCCTGCACCGACTCAGTACTGGGCCCTTTGCTTTTTCTGGTATATATCAATGATTTGGATTTGAATGTAGGAAGTATGATTAAGAAGTTTGCAGATGATACAAAAATTGGCCGTGTGGTTAATAATGAAACAGAATGCTGTAGACTGCAGGAAGATATCAATGGACTCGTCTAGTGGGCAGAACAGTGGCAAATGGAATTCAGTTGGAATACACAATAAATGGTAGGACACTGAGAAATGCAGAGGATCAGCGGGACCTTGGAGTGCATGTCCACAGATCCCTGAAGGTAGCAGGACAGGTAGATAAAGTGGTTAAGCAGGCATACGGGATACTTGCCTTTATTAGCCGAGGCGTAGAATATAAGAGCGGGGAGGTTATGCTTCAACTGTATAAAACACTAGTTAGGCCGCAGCTAGAGTGCCGCGTGCAGTTCTGGTCACCACATTACAAGAAGGATGCGATTGCACGAGAGAAGGTGCAGAGGAGATTTCCGAGGATGTTGCCTGGGCTGGGGAATTTTAGTTATGAGGAAAGATTGGATAGGCTGGGGTTGTTTTCTTTGGAACACAGGAGGCTGAGGCGAGACCTAATTGAGGTGTGTAAAATTATGAGGGGCCGAGATAGAGTGGATAGGAAGGACCTATTTCCCTTAGCAGAAGGGTCAATAATAGATTTCAAGTAATTGGTAGGAGGTTTACAGGGAATTTGAGGAGACATTTTTTCACCCAGTGAATGGTGGGGGTCTGGAATGCACTGCCTGAAAGGGTGGTAGAGGCAGAAACCCTCATCACGTTTAAAAAGTACTTGGATATGCACTTGAACTGCCGTAACCTACAAGGCTACGGACCAAGTGCTGTAAAGTGGGATTTGGGTGGATTGCTCTTTGTCGGCTGGCACGGACAAGATGGGCCGAATGGCCTCCTTCTGTGCTGTAAATTTCTATGACTCTGCCTGATCATGTGACATCTGCCCACACGACTTCTACAAATGTTATTACATTGTAGCCAGGATTGTTTAGTTTCCAATTCCGCCCATTTTGAAGCCAGGTCTCCGTTATGGCTACTATTGCATAACCCCATGTGGCAACTTGCGCCTGCAACTCGTCAATCTTATTTGTAACACTCCTCGCATTAACACACATGCATTTCAACAGCATGCTAGTTGGCTTTCCTTTTTTCCTGAATTTAACTGCTGCTCTTTCTACATTCTTCTTTGTTCTGTTGCTGTTTGTCCCTCCGAGTTTTCTATGCACCTTGTCTCTCCTCTCTGCTGCTGTGTCCTGGTGGCCCTCCGCCAGTGTGTGTATTTTGGCTATCTTATTTTCTTCTTCTGCTTATTTCGGCCCTGTGTCTGGAGCCCCTTGCATTTGTGTAGCAGCAGGAGAATGTGCAGCGAAGAAATGGTCAAAGGAAAGCGAGAGAGAGAGAGAGAGAGAGAGAGAGAGCAGCAAAAAGGATGTTGATTGATTAAGAGCAGTGTGTGCGCAAAACGTTGAGCAGCCTGTGGCGGCAGCAAAAGCCTACAGCACCTGGTATTCCCAGGCGGTCTCCCATCCAAGTACTAACCAGGCCTGACTCTGCTTCGCTTCCGAGATCAGACGAGATCGGGCGTATTCAGACTAGTATGGCCGCAGGCATATACTAGCTGGCTTTCTCTTTACTTAAAGCTGTCGCCCATTTTTTTCTCTTCTACGCATTCATACAAGTATTCAACACTCAATTTACATTTACAAATTTTACTCCTCCCGCAACCCCCCACCCCCCCTCCACCTCTTCTTGCTGCTCTGCCTCCCACACAAACAAACTACAAGCCCAACCCTTCATTGCCTTCTATTCAAATATTACATCAAATAAACATGCTCAAACACCAAGTCTTAAGGGCTGTAGCATCTGTCAAACTGGACAAATACCCAGGCCCGCATCAAATCTATCCCACACTCTTAAGAGAAGTAAGACACCAAATAGCACAGGCTCTCACCATCATTTTACAATCCTCTCTGGCTACAGGTGTGGTGCCCGACCACTGGAGGACTGCTAACGTGCTACCGTTCTTTCAAAAGGGAGAGAGGGATAGACCGCATAATTACAGGACAGTCAGCCTAACCTCGGTGGTGGGAAAATTATTGGAAAAAGTTCTGAGGGACAGGAGAAATCTTCATTTAGAAAGACACGGATTAATCAGGGACAGTCAGCATGGATTTCTTAACGGAAGGTCGTGTCTGACTAACGCAATTCAATTTTTCGAGGAGGTAACAAGGAGGGTCGATGAGGGTAGTGCCTTTGATGTAGTCTATATGGATTTTAGCAAGGCTTTTGATAAGGTCCCGCATGCCAGATTGGTCACGAAAGTAAAAGCCCATGGGATCCAAGGCAAAGTGGCAAGTTGGATCCAAAATTGGCTCAGAGGCAGGAAACAAAGGGTAATGGTCGAAGGGTGTTTTTGTGACCGGAAGGCTGTTTCCAGTGGGGTTCCGCAGGGCTCACAGAATCACAGAAACCCCACAGTGCAGATAGAGGCCATTTCGGCCCATCGAGCCTGCACCGACTCAGTACTGGGCCCTTTGCTTTTTCTGGTATATATCAATGATTTGGATTTGAATGTAGGAAGTATGATTAAGAAGTTTGCAGATGATACAAAAATTGGCCGTGTGGTTAATAATGAAACAGAATGCTGTAGACTGCAGGAAGATATCAATGGACTCGTCTAGTGGGCAGAACAGTGGCAAATGGAATTCAGTTGGAATACACAATAAATGGTAGGACACTGAGAAATGCAGAGGATCAGCGGGACCTTGGAGTGCATGTCCACAGATCCCTGAAGGTAGCAGGACAGGTAGATAAAGTGGTTAAGCAGGCATACGGGATACTTGCCTTTATTAGCCGAGGCGTAGAATATAAGAGCGGGGAGGTTATGCTTCAACTGTATAAAACACTAGTTAGGCCGCAGCTAGAGTGCCGCGTGCAGTTCTGGTCACCACATTACAAGAAGGATGCGATTGCACTAGAGAAGGTGCAGAGGAGATTTCCGAGGATGTTGCCTGGGCTGGGGAATTTTAGTTATGAGGAAAGATTGGATAGGCTGGGGTTGTTTTCTTTGGAACACAGGAGGCTGAGGCGAGACCTAATTGAGGTGTGTAAAATTATGAGGGGCCGAGATAGAGTGGATAGGAAGGACCTATTTCCCTTAGCAGAAGGGTCAATAATAGATTTCAAGTAATTGGTAGGAGGTTTACAGGGAATTTGAGGAGACATTTTTTCACCCAGTGAATGGTGGGGGTCTGGAATGCACTGCCTGAAAGGGTGGTAGAGGCAGAAACCCTCATCACGTTTAAAAAGTACTTGGATATGCACTTGAACTGCCGTAACCAACAAGGCTACGGACCAAGTGCTGTAAAGTGGGATTTGGGTGGATTGCTCTTTGTCGGCTGGCACGGACAAGATGGGCCGAATGGCCTCCTTCTGTGCTGTAAATTTCTATGATTCTGCCTGATCATGTGACATCTGCCCACACGACTTCTACAAATGTTATTACATTGTAGCCAGGATTGTTTAGTTTCCAATTCCGCCCATTTTGAAGCCAGGTCTCCGTTATGGCTACTATTGCATAACCCCATGTGGCAACTTGCGCCTGCAACTCGTCAATCTTATTTGTAACACTCCTCGCATTAACACACATGCATTTCAACAGCATGCTAGTTGGCTTTGCTTTTTTCCTGAATTTAACTGCTGCTCTTTCTACATTCTTCTTTGTTCTGTTGCTGTTTGTCCCTCCGAGTTTTCTATGCACCTTGTCTCTCCTCTCTGCTGCTGTGTCCTGGTGGCCCTCCGCCAGTGTGTATATTTTGGCTATCTTATTTTCTTCTTCTGCTTATTTCGGCCCTGTGTCTGGAGACCCTTGCATTTGTGTAGCAGCAGGAGAATGTGCAGCGAAGAAATGGTCAAAGGAAAGCGAGAGAGAGAGAGAGAGCAGCAAAAAGGATGTTGATTGATTAAGAGCAGTGTGTGCGCGTGTGTGTGCAAAACGTTGAGCAGCCTGTGGCGGCAGCAAAAGCCTACTGCACCTGGCATTCCCAGGCAGTCTCCCATCCAAGTACTAACCAGGCCTGACTCTGCTTAGCTTCCGAGATCAGACGAGATCGGGCGTATTCAGACTAGTATGGCCGTAGGCATATGCTAGCTGGCTTTCTCTTTACTTAAAGCTGTCGCCCATTTTTTTCTCTTCTACGCATTCATACAAGTATTCAACACTCAATTTACATTTACAAATTTTACTCCTCCCGCAACCCCCCACCCCCCCTCCACCTCTTCTTGCTGCTCTGCCTCCCACACAAACAAACTACAAGCCCAACCCTTCATTGCCTTCTATTCAAATATTACATCAAATAAACATGCTCAAACACCAAGTCTTAAGGGCTGTAGCATCTTTCAAACTGGACAAATACCCAGGCCCGCATCAAATCTATCCCACACTCTTAAGAGAAGTAAGACACCAAATAGCACAGGCTCTCACCATCATTTTACAATCCTCTCTGGCTACAGGTGTGGTGCCCGACCACTGGAGGACTGCTAACGTGCTACCGTTCTTTCAAAAGGGAGAGAGGGATAGACCGCATAATTACAGGCCAGTCAGCCTAACCTCGGTGGTGGGAAAATTATTGGAAAAAGTTCTGAGGGACAGGAGAAATCTTCATTTAGAAAGACACGGATTAATCAGGGACAGTCAGCATGGATTTCTTAACGGAAGGTCGTGTCTGACTAACGCAATTCAATTTTTCGAGGAGGTAACAAGGAGGGTCGATGAGGGTAGTGCCTTTGATGTAGTCTATATGGATTTTAGCAAGGCTTTTGATAAGGTCCCGCATGCCAGATTGGTCACGAAAGTAAAAGCCCATGGGATCCAAGGCAAAGTGGCAAGTTGGATCCAAAATTGGCTCAGAGACAGGAAACAAAGGGTAATGGTCGAAGGGTGTTTTTGTGACCGGAAGGCTGTTTCCAGTGGGGTTCCGCAGGGCTCACAGAATCACAGAAACCCCACAGTGCAGATAGAGGCCATTTCGGCCCATCGAGCCTGCACCGACTCAGTACTGGGCCCTTTGCTTTTTCTGGTATATATCAATGATTTGGATTTGAATGTAGGAAGTATGATTAAGAAGTTTGCAGATGATACAAAAATTGGCCGTGTGGTTAATAATGAAACAGAATGCTGTAGACTGCAGGAAGATATCAATGGACTCGTCTAGTGGGCAGAACAGTGGCAAATGGAATTCAGTTGGAATACACAATAAATGGTAGGACACTGAGAAATGCAGAGGATCAGCGGGACCTTGGAGTGCATGTCCACAGATCCCTGAAGGTAGCAGGACAGGTAGATAAAGTGGTTAAGCAGGCATACGGGATACTTGCCTTTATTAGCCGAGGCGTAGAATATAAGAGCGGGGAGGTTATGCTTCAACTGTATAAAACACTAGTTAGGCCGCAGCTAGAGTGCCGCGTGCAGTTCTGGTCACCACATTACAAGAAGGATGCGATTGCACTAGAGAAGGTGCAGAGGAGATTTCCGAGGATGTTGCCTGGGCTGGGGAATTTTAGTTATGAGGAAAGATTGGATAGGCTGGGGTTGTTTTCTTTGGAACACAGGAGGCTGAGGCGAGACCTAATTGAGGTGTGTAAAATTATGAGGGGCCGAGATAGAGTGGATAGGAAGGACCTATTTCCCTTAGCAGAAGGGTCAATAATAGATTTCAAGTAATTGGTAGGAGGTTTACAGGGAATTTGAGGAGACATTTTTTCACCCAGTGAATGGTGGGGGTCTGGAATGCACTGCCTGAAAGGGTGGTAGAGGCAGAAACCCTCATCACGTTTAAAAAGTACTTGGATATGCACTTGAACTGCCGTAACCAACAAGGCTACGGACCAAGTGCTGTAAAGTGGGATTTGGGTGGATTGCTCTTTGTCGGCTGGCACGGACAAGATGGGCCGAATGGCCTCCTTCTGTGCTGTAAATTTCTATGATTCTGCCTGATCATGTGACATCTGCCCACACGACTTCTACAAATGTTATTACATTGTAGCCAGGATTGTTTAGTTTCCAATTCCGCCCATTTTGAAGCCAGGTCTCCGTTATGGCTACTATTGCATAACCCCATGTGGCAACTTGCGCCTGCAACTCGTCAATCTTATTTGTAACACTCCTCGCATTAACACACATGCATTTCAACAGCATGCTAGTTGGCTTTGCTTTTTTCCTGAATTTAACTGCTGCTCTTTCTACATTCTTCTTTGTTCTGTTGCTGTTTGTCCCTCCGAGTTTTCTATGCACCTTGTCTCTCCTCTCTGCTGCTGTGTCCTGGTGGCCCTCCGCCAGTGTGTGTATTTTGGCTATCTTATTTTCTTCTTCTGCTTATTTCGGCCCTGTGTCTGGAGCCCCTTGCATTTGTGTAGCAGCAGGAGAATGTGCAGCGAAGAAATGGTCAAAGGAAAGCGAGAGAGAGAGACAGAGAGAGATAGAGAGAGCAGCAAAAAGGATGTTGATTGATTAAGAGCAGTGTGTGCGCGTGTGTGTGCAAAACGTTGAGCAGCCTGTGGCGGCAGCAAAAGCCTACTGCACCCGGTATTCCCAGGCGGTCTCCCATCCAAGTACTAACCAGGCCTGACTCTGCTTAGCTTCCGAGATCAGACGAGATCGGGCGCATTCAGACTAGTATGGCCGTAGGCATATGCTAGCTGGCTTTCTCTTTACTTAAAGCTGTCGCCCATTTTTTTCTCTTCTACGCATTCATACAAGTATTCAACACTCAATTTACATTTACAAATTTTACTCCTCCCGCAACCCCCCACCCCCCCTCCACCTCTTCTTGCTGCTCTGCCTCCCACACAAACAAACTACAAGCCCAACCCTTCATTGCCTTCTATTCAAATATTACATCAAATAAACATGCTCAAACACCAAGTCTTAAGGGCTGTAGTATCTTTCAAACTGGACAAATACCCAGGCCCGCATCAAATCTATCCCACACTCTTAAGAGAAGTAAGACACCAAATAGCACAGGCTCTCACCATCATTTTACAATCCTCTCTGGCTACAGGTGTGGTGCCCGACCACTGGAGGACTGCTAACGTGCTACCGTTCTTTCAAAAGGGAGAGAGGGATAGACCGCATAATTACAGGCCAGTCAGCCTAACCTCGGTGGTGGGAAAATTATTGGAAAAAGTTCTGAGGGACAGGAGAAATCTTCATTTAGAAAGACACGGATTAATCAGGGACAGTCAGCATGGATTTCTTAACGGAAGGTCGTGTCTGACTAACGCAATTCAATTTTTCGAGGAGGTAACAAGGAGGGTCGATGAGGGTAGTGCCTTTGATGTAGTCTATATGGATTTTAGCAAGGCTTTTGATAAGGTCCCGCATGCCAGATTGGTCACGAAAGTAAAAGCCCATGGGATCCAAGGCAAAGTGGCAAGTTGGATCCAAAATTGGCTCAGAGGCAGGAAACAAAGGGTAATGGTCGAAGGGTGTTTTTGTGACCGGAAGGCTGTTTCCAGTGGGGTTCCGCAGGGCTCACAGAATCACAGAAACCCCACAGTGCAGATAGAGGCCATTTCGGCCCATCGAGCCTGCACCGACTCAGTACTGGGCCCTTTGCTTTTTCTGGTATATATCAATGATTTGGATTTGAATGTAGGAAGTATGATTAAGAAGTTTGCAGATGATACAAAAATTGGCCGTGTGGTTAATAATGAAACAGAATGCTGTAGACTGCAGGAAGATATCAATGGACTCGTCTAGTGGGCAGAACAGTGGCAAATGGAATTCAGTTGGAATACACAATAAATGGTAGGACACTGAGAAATGCAGAGGATCAGCGGGACCTTGGAGTGCATGTCCACAGATCCCTGAAGGTAGCAGGACAGGTAGATAAAGTGGTTAAGCAGGCATACGGGATACTTGCCTTTATTAGCCGAGGCGTAGAATATAAGAGCGGGGAGGTTATGCTTCAACTGTATAAAACACTAGTTAGGCCGCAGCTAGAGTGCCGCGTGCAGTTCTGGTCACCACATTACAAGAAGGATGCGATTGCACTAGAGAAGGTGCAGAGGAGATTTCCGAGGATGTTGCCTGGGCTGGGGAATTTTAGTTATGAGGAAAGATTGGATAGGCTGGGGTTGTTTTCTTTGGAACACAGGAGGCTGAGGCGAGACCTAATTGAGGTGTGTAAAATTATGAGGGGCCGAGATAGAGTGGATAGGAAGGACCTATTTCCCTTAGCAGAAGGGTCAATAATAGATTTCAAGTAATTGGTAGGAGGTTTACAGGGAATTTGAGGAGACATTTTTTCACCCAGTGAATGGTGGGGGTCTGGAATGCACTGCCTGAAAGGGTGGTAGAGGCAGAAACCCTCATCACGTTTAAAAAGTACTTGGATATGCACTTGAACTGCCGTAACCTACAAGGCTACGGACCAAGTGCTGTAAAGTGGGATTTGGGTGGATTGCTCTTTGTCGGCTGGCACGGACAAGATGGGCCGAATGGCCTCCTTCTGTGCTGTAAATTTCTATGATTCTGCCTGATCATGTGACATCTGCCCACACGACTTCTACAAATGTTATTACATTGTAGCCAGGATTGTTTAGTTTCCAATTCCGCCCATTTTGAAGCCAGGTCTCCGTTATAGCTACTATTGCATAACCCCATGTGGCAACTTGCGCCTGCAACTCGTCAATCTTATTTGTAACACTCCTCGCATTAACACACATGCATTTCAACAGCATGCTAGTTGGCTTTGCTTTTTTCCTGAATTTAACTGCTGCTCTTTCTACATTCTTCTTTGTTCTGTTGCTGTTTGTCCCTCCGAGTTTTCTATGCACCTTGTCTCTCCTCTCTGCTGCTGTGTCCTGGTGGCCCTCCGCCAGTGTGTGTATTTTGGCTATCTTATTTTCTTCTTCTGCTTATTTCGGCCCTGTGTCTGGAGCCCCTTGCATTTGTGTAGCAGCAGGAGAATGTGCAGCGAAGAAATGGTCAAAGGAAAGCGAGAGAGAGAGACAGAGAGAGAGAGAGAGAGAGAGAGAGCAGCAAAAAGGATGTTGATTGATTAAGAGCAGTGTGTGCGCGTGTGTGTGCAAAACGTTGAGCAGCCTGTGGCGGCAGCAAAAGCCTACTGCACCCGGTATTCCCAGGCGGTCTCCCATCCAAGTACTAACCAGGCCTGACTCTGCTTAGCTTCCGAGATCAGACGAGATCGGGCGCATTCAGACTAGTATGGCCGTAGGCATATGCTAGCTGGCTTTCTCTTTACTTAAAGCTGTCGCCCATTTTTTTCTCTTCTACGCATTCATACAAGTATTCAACACTCAATTTACATTTACAA
This sequence comes from Somniosus microcephalus, assembly GCF_052327205.1. Classification (NCBI taxonomy): domain Eukaryota; kingdom Metazoa; phylum Chordata; class Chondrichthyes; order Squaliformes; family Somniosidae; genus Somniosus; species Somniosus microcephalus. The sequence goes on from NC_141005.1 coordinate 23,345,805, forward strand.
ATTTTACTCCTCCCGCAACCCCCCACCCCCCCTCCACCTCTTCTTGCTGCTCTGCCTCCCACACAAACAAACTACAAGCCCAACCCTTCATTGCCTTCTATTCAAATATTACATCAAATAAACATGCTCAAACACCAAGTCTTAAGGGCTGTAGTATCTTTCAAACTGGACAAATACCCAGGCCCGCATCAAATCTATCCCACACTCTTAAGAGAAGTAAGACACCAAATAGCACAGGCTCTCACCATCATTTTACAATCCTCTCTGGCTACAGGTGTGGTGCCCGACCACTGGAGGACTGCTAACGTGCTACCGTTCTTTCAAAAGGGAGAGAGGGATAGACCGCATAATTACAGGCCAGTCAGCCTAACCTCGGTGGTGGGAAAATTATTGGAAAAAGTTCTGAGGGACAGGAGAAATCTTCATTTAGAAAGACACGGATTAATCAGGGACAGTCAGCGTGGATTTCTTAACGGAAGGTCGTGTCTGACTAACGCAATTCAATTTTTCGAGGAGGTAACAAGGAGGGTCGATGAGGGTAGTGCCTTTGATGTAGTCTATATGGATTTTAGCAAGGCTTTTGATAAGGTCCCGCATGCCAGATTGGTCACGAAAGTAAAAGCCCATGGGATCCAAGGCAAAGTGGCAAGTTGGATCCAAAATTGGCTCAGAGGCAGGAAACAAAGGGTAATGGTCGAAGGGTGTTTTTGTGACCGGAAGGCTGTTTCCAGTGGGGTTCCGCAGGGCTCACAGAATCACAGAAACCCCACAGTGCAGATAGAGGCCATTTCGGCCCATCGAGCCTGCACCGACTCAGTACTGGGCCCTTTGCTTTTTCTGGTATATATCAATGATTTGGATTTGAATGTAGGAAGTATGATTAAGAAGTTTGCAGATGATACAAAAATTGGCCGTGTGGTTAATAATGAAACAGAATGCTGTAGACTGCAGGAAGATATCAATGGACTCGTCTAGTGGGCAGAACAGTGGCAAATGGAATTCAGTTGGAATACACAATAAATGGTAGGACACTGAGAAATGCAGAGGATCAGCGGGACCTTGGAGTGCATGTCCACAGATCCCTGAAGGTAGCAGGACAGGTAGATAAAGTGGTTAAGCAGGCATACGGGATACTTGCCTTTATTAGCCGAGGCGTAGAATATAAGAGCGGGGAGGTTATGCTTCAACTGTATAAAACACTAGTTAGGCCGCAGCTAGAGTGCCGCGTGCAGTTCTGGTCACCACATTACAAGAAGGATGCGATTGCACTAGAGAAGGTGCAGAGGAGATTTCCGAGGATGTTGCCTGGGCTGGGGAATTTTAGCTATGAGGAAAGATTGGATAGGCTGGGGTTGTTTTCTTTGGAATACAGGAGGCTGAGGCGAGACCTAATTGAGGTGTGTAAAATTATGAGGGGCCGAGATAGAGTGGATAGGAAGGACCTATTTCCCTTAGCAGAAGGGTCAATAATAGATTTCAAGTAATTGGTAGGAGGTTTACAGGGAATTTGAGGAGACATTTTTTCACCCAGTGAATGGTGGGGGTCTGGAATGCACTGCCTGAAAGGGTGGTAGAGGCAGAAACCCTCATCACGTTTAAAAAGTACTTGGATATGCACTTGAACTGCCGTAACCTACAAGGCTACGGACCAAGTGCTGTAAAGTGGGATTTGGGTGGATTGCTCTTTGTCGGCTGGCACGGACAAGATGGGCCGAATGGCCTCCTTCTGTGCTGTAAATTTCTATGATTCTGCCTGATCATGTGACATCTGCCCACACGACTTCTACAAATGTTATTACATTGTAGCCAGGATTGTTTAGTTTCCAATTCCGCCCATTTTGAAGCCAGGTCTCCGTTATGGCTACTATTGCCTAACCCCATGTGGCAACTTGCGCCTGCAACTCGTCAATCTTATTTGTAACGCTCCTCGCATTAACACACATGCATTTCAACAGCATGCTAGTTGGCTTTGCTTTTTTCCTGAATTTAACTGCTGCTCTTTCTACATTCTTCTTTGTTCTGTTGCTGTTTGTCCCTCCGAGTTTTCTATGCACCTTGTCTCTCCTCTCTGCTGCTGTGTCCTGGTGGCCCTCCGCCAGTGTGTGTATTTTGGCTATCTTATTTTCTTCTTCTGCTTATTTCGGCCCTGTGTCTGGAGCCCCTTGCATTTGTGTAGCAGCAGGAGAATGTGCAGCGAAGAAATGGTCAAAGGAAAGCGAGAGAGAGAGAGAGAGAGAGAGAGAGCAGCAAAAAGGATGTTGATTGATTAAGAGCAGTGTGTGCGCGTGTGTGTGCAAAACGTTGAGCAGCCTGTGGCGGCAGCAAAAGCCTACTGCACCTGGTATTCCCAGGCAGTCTCCCATCCAAGTACTAACCAGGCCTGACTCTGCTTAGCTTCCGAGATCAGACGAGATCGGGCGCATTCAGACTAGTATGGCCGTAGGCATATGCTAGCTGGCTTTCTCTTTACTTAAAGCTGTCGCCCATTTTTTTCTCTTCTACGCATTCATACAAGTATTCAACACTCAATTTACATTTACAAATTTTACTCCTCCCGCAACCCCCCACCCCCCCTCCACCTCTTCTTGCTGCTCTGCCTCCCACACAAACAAACTACAAGCCCAACCCTTCATTGCCTTCTATTCAAATATTACATCAAATAAACATGCTCAAACACCAAGTCTTAAGGGCTGTAGCATCTTTCAAACTGGACAAATACCCAGGCCCGCATCAAATCTATCCCACACTCTTAAGAGAAGTAAGACACCAAATAGCACAGGCTCTCACCATCATTTTACAATCCTCTCTGGCTACAGGTGTGGTGCCCGACCACTGGAGGACTGCTAACGTGCTACCGCTCTTTCAAAAGGGAGAGAGGGATAGACCGCATAATTACAGGCCAGTCAGCCTAACCTCGGTGGTGGGAAAATTATTGGAAAAAGTTCTGAGGGACAGGAGAAATCTTCATTTAGAAAGACACGGATTAATCAGGGACAGTCAGCATGGATTTCTTAACGGAAGGTCGTGTCTGACTAACGCAATTCAATTTTTCGAGGAGGTAACAAGGAGGGTCGATGAGGGTAGTGCCTTTGATGTAGTCTATATGGATTTTAGCAAGGCTTTTGATAAGGTCCCGCATGCCAGATTGGTCACGAAAGTAAAAGCCCATGGGATCCAAGGCAAAGTGGCAAGTTGGATCCAAAATTGGCTCAGAGGCAGGAAACAAAGGGTAATGGTCGAAGGGTGTTTTTGTGACCGGAAGGCTGTTTCCAGTGGGGTTCCGCAGGGCTCAGAGAATCACAGAAACCCCACAGTGCAGATAGAGGCCATTTCGGCCCATCGAGCCTGCACCGACTCAGTACTGGGCCCTTTGCTTTTTCTGGTATATATCAATGATTTGGATTTGAATGTAGGAAGTATGATTAAGAAGTTTGCAGATGATACAAAAATTGGCCGTGTGGTTAATAATGAAACAGAATGCTGTAGACTGCAGGAAGATATCAATGGACTCGTCTAGTGGGCAGAACAGTGGCAAATGGAATTCAGTTGGAATACACAATAAATGGTAGGACACTGAGAAATGCAGAGGATCAGCGGGACCTTGGAGTGCATGTCCACAGATCCCTGAAGGTAGCAGGACAGGTAGATAAAGTGGTTAAGCAGGCATACGGGATACTTGCCTTTATTAGCCGAGGCGTAGAATATAAGAGCGGGGAGGTTATGCTTCAACTGTATAAAACACTAGTTAGGCCGCAGCTAGAGTGCCGCGTGCAGTTCTGGTCACCACATTACAAGAAGGATGCGATTGCACTAGAGAAGGTGCAGAGGAGATTTCCGAGGATGTTGCCTGGGCTGGGGAATTTTAGTTATGAGGAAAGATTGGATAGGCTGGGGTTGTTTTCTTTGGAACACAGGAGGCTGAGGCGAGACCTAATTGAGGTGTGTAAAATTATGAGGGGCCGAGATAGAGTGGATAGGAAGGACCTATTTCCCTTAGCAGAAGGGTCAATAATAGATTTCAAGTAATTGGTAGGAGGTTTACAGGGAATTTGAGGAGACATTTTTTCACCCAGTGAATGGTGGGGGTCTGGAATGCACTGCCTGAAAGGGTGGTAGAGGCAGAAACCCTCATCACGTTTAAAAAGTACTTGGATATGCACTTGAACTGCCGTAACCTACAAGGCTACGGACCAAGTGCTGTAAAGTGGGATTTGGGTGGATTGCTCTTTGTCGGCTGGCACGGACAAGATGGGCCGAATGGCCTCCTTCTGTGCTGTAAATTTCTATGATTCTGCCTGATCATGTGACATCTGCCCACACGACTTCTACAAATGTTATTACATTGTAGCCAGGATTGTTTAGTTTCCAATTCCGCCCATTTTGAAGCCAGGTCTCCGTTATGGCTACTATTGCATAACCCCATGTGGCAACTTGCGCCTGCAACTCGTCAATCTCATTTGTAACGCTCCTCGCATTAACACACATGCATTTCAACAGCATGCTAGTTGGCTTTGCTTTTTTCCTGAATTTAACTGCTGCTCTTTCTACATTCTTCTTTGTTCTGTTGCTGTTTGTCCCTCCGAGTTTTCTATGCACCTTGTCTCTCCTCTCTGCTGCTGTGTCCTGGTGGCCCTCCGCCAGTGTGTGTATTTTGGCTATCTTATTTTCTTCTTCTGCTTATTTCGGCCCTGTGTCTGGAGCCCCTTGCATTTGTGTAGCAGCAGGAGAATGTGCAGCGAAGAAATGGTCAAAGGAAAGCGAGAGAGAGAGACAGAGAGAGAGAGAGAGAGAGCAGCAAAAAGGATGTTGATTGATTAAGAGCAGTGTGTGCGCGTGTGTGTGCAAAACGTTGAGCAGCCTGTGGCGGCAGCAAAAGCCTACTGCACCTGGTATTCCCAGGCAGTCTCCCATCCAAGTACTAACCAGGCCTGACTCTGCTTAGCTTCCGAGATCAGACGAGATCGGGCGCATTCAGACTAGTATGGCCGTAGGCATATGCTAGCTGGCTTTCTCTTTACTTAAAGCTGTCGCCCATTTTTTTCTCTTCTACGCATTCATACAAGTATTCAACACTCAATTTACATTTACAAATTTTACTCCTCCCGCAACCCCCCACCCCCCCTCCACCTCTTCTTGCTGCTCTGCCTCCCACACAAACAAACTACAAGCCCAACCCTTCATTGCCTTCTATTCAAATATTACATCAAATAAACATGCTCAAACACCAAGTCTTAAGGGCTGTAGCATCTTTCAAACTGGACAAATACCCAGGCCCGCATCAAATCTATCCCACACTCTTAAGAGAAGTAAGACACCAAATAGCACAGGCTCTCACCATCATTTTACAATCCTCTCTGGCTACAGGTGTGGTGCCCGACCACTGGAGGACTGCTAACGTGCTACCGTTCTTTCAAAAGGGAGAGAGGGATAGACCGCATAATTACAGGCCAGTCAGCCTAACCTCGGTGGTGGGAAAATTATTGGAAAAAGTTCTGAGGGACAGGAGAAATCTTCATTTAGAAAGACACGGATTAATCAGGGACAGTCAGCATGGATTTCTTAACGGAAGGTCGTGTCTGACTAACGCAATTCAATTTTTCGAGGAGGTAACAAGGAGGGTCGATGAGGGTAGTGCCTTTGATGTAGTCTATATGGATTTTAGCAAGGCTTTTGATAAGGTCCCGCATGCCAGATTGGTCACGAAAGTAAAAGCCCATGGGATCCAAGGCAAAGTGGCAAGTTGGATCCAAAATTGGCTCAGAGGCAGGAAACAAAGGGTAATGGTCGAAGGGTGTTTTTGTGACCGGAAGGCTGTTTCCAGTGGGGTTCCGCAGGGCTCAGAGAATCACAGAAACCCCACAGTGCAGATAGAGGCCATTTCGGCCCATCGAGCCTGCACCGACTCAGTACTGGGCCCTTTGCTTTTTCTGGTATATATCAATGATTTGGATTTGAATGTAGGAAGTATGATTAAGAAGTTTGCAGATGATACAAAAATTGGCCGTGTGGTTAATAATGAAACAGAATGCTGTAGACTGCAGGAAGATATCAATGGACTCGTCTAGTGGGCAGAACAGTGGCAAATGGAATTCAGTTGGAATACACAATAAATGGTAGGACACTGAGAAATGCAGAGGATCAGCGGGACCTTGGAGTGCATGTCCACAGATCCCTGAAGGTAGCAGGACAGGTAGATAAAGTGGTTAAGCAGGCATACGGGATACTTGCCTTTATTAGCCGAGGCGTAGAATATAAGAGCGGGGAGGTTATGCTTCAACTGTATAAAACACTAGTTAGGCCGCAGCTAGAGTGCCGCGTGCAGTTCTGGTCACCACATTACAAGAAGGATGCGATTGCACTAGAGAAGGTGCAGAGGAGATTTCCGAGGATGTTGCCTGGGCTGGGGAATTTTAGTTATGAGGAAAGATTGGATAGGCTGGGGTTGTTTTCTTTGGAACACAGGAGGCTGAGGCGAGACCTAATTGAGGTGTGTAAAATTATGAGGGGCCGAGATAGAGTGGATAGGAAGGACCTATTTCCCTTAGCAGAAGGGTCAATAATAGATTTCAAGTAATTGGTAGGAGGTTTACAGGGAATTTGAGGAGACATTTTTTCACCCAGTGAATGGTGGGGGTCTGGAATGCACTGCCTGAAAGGGTGGTAGAGGCAGAAACCCTCATCACGTTTAAAAAGTACTTGGATATGCACTTGAACTGCCGTAACCTACAAGGCTACGGACCAAGTGCTGTAAAGTGGGATTTGGGTGGATTGCTCTTTGTCGGCTGGCACGGACAAGATGGGCCGAATGGCCTCCTTCTGTGCTGTAAATTTCTATGATTCTGCCTGATCATGTGACATCTGCCCACACGACTTCTACAAATGTTATTACATTGTAGCCAGGATTGTTTAGTTTCCAATTCCGCCCATTTTGAAGCCAGGTCTCCGTTATAGCTACTATTGCATAACCCCATGTGGCAACTTGCGCCTGCAACTCGTCAATCTTATTTGTAACGCTCCTCGCATTAACACACATGCATTTCAACAGCATGCTAGTTGGCTTTGCTTTTTTCCTGAATTTAACTGCTGCTCTTTCGACATTCTTCTTTGTTCTGTTGCTGTTTGTCCCTCCGAGTTTTCTATGCACCTTGTCTCTCCTCTCTGCTGCTGTGTCCTGGTGGCCCTCCGCCAGTGTGTGTATTTTGGCTATCTTATTTTCTTCTTCTGCTTATTTCGGCCCTGTGTCTGGAGCCCCTTGCATTTGTGTAGCAGCAGGAGAATGTGCAGCGAAGAAATGGTCAAAGGAAAGCGAGAGAGAGAGACAGAGAGAGAGAGAGAGAGAGAGCAGCAAAAAGGATGTTGATTGATTAAGAGCAGTGTGTGCGCGTGTGTGTGCAAAACGTTGAGCAGCCTGTGGCGGCAGCAAAAGCCTACTGCACCTGGTATTCCCAGGCGGTCTCCCATCCAAGTACTAACCAGGCCTGACTCTGCTTAGCTGCCGAGATCAGACGAGATCGGGCGCATTCAGACTAGTATGGCCGTAGGCATATGCAAGCTGGCTTTCTCTTTACTTAAAGCTGTCGCCCATTTTTTTCTCTTCTACGCATTCATACAAGTATTCAACACTCAATTTACATTTACAAATTTTACTCCTCCCGCAACCCCCCACCCCCCCTCCACCTCTTCTTGCTGCTCTGCCTCCCACACAAACAAACTACAAGCCCAACCCTTCATTGCCTTCTATTCAAATATTACATCAAATAAACATGCTCAAACACCAAGTCTTAAGGGCTGTAGCATCTTTCAAACTGGACAAATACCCAGGCCCGCATCAAATCTATCCCACACTCTTAAGAGAAGTAAGACACCAAATAGCACAGGCTCTCACCATCATTTTACAATCCTCTCTGGCTACAGGTGTGGTGCCCGACCACTGGAGGACTGCTAACGTGCTACCGTTCTTTCAAAAGGGAGAGAGGGATAGACCGCATAATTACAGGCCAGTCAGCCTAACCTCGGTGGTGGGAAAATTATTGGAAAAAGTTCTGAGGGACAGGAGAAATCTTCATTTAGAAAGACACGGATTAATCAGGGACAGTCAGCATGGATTTCTTAACGGAAGGTCGTGTCTGACTAACGCAATTCAATTTTTCGAGGAGGTAACAAGGAGGGTCGATGAGGGTAGTGCCTTTGATGTAGTCTATATGGATTTTAGCAAGGCTTTTGATAAGGTCCCGCATGCCAGATTGGTCACGAAAGTAAAAGCCCATGGGATCCAAGGCAAAGTGGCAAGTTGGATCCAAAATTGGCTCAGAGGCAGGAAACAAAGGGTAATGGTCGAAGGGTGTTTTTGTGACCGGAAGGCTGTTTCCAGTGGGGTTCCGCAGGGCTCACAGAATCACAGAAACCCCACAGTGCAGATAGAGGCCATTTCGGCCCATCGAGCCTGCACCGACTCAGTACTGGGCCCTTTGCTTTTTCTGGTATATATCAATGATTTGGATTTGAATGTAGGAAGTATGATTAAGAAGTTTGCAGATGATACAAAAATTGGCCGTGTGGTTAATAATGAAACAGAATGCTGTAGACTGCAGGAAGATATCAATGGACTCGTCTAGTGGGCAGAACAGTGGCAAATGGAATTCAGTTGGAATACACAATAAATGGTAGGACACTGAGAAATGCAGAGGATCAGCGGGACCTTGGAGTGCATGTCCACAGATCCCTGAAGGTAGCAGGACAGGTAGATAAAGTGGTTAAGCAGGCATACGGGATACTTGCCTTTATTAGCCGAGGCGTAGAATATAAGAGCGGGGAGGTTATGCTTCAACTGTATAAAACACTAGTTAGGCCGCAGCTAGAGTGCCGCGTGCAGTTCTGGTCACCACATTACAAGAAGGATGCGATTGCACTAGAGAAGGTGCAGAGGAGATTTCCGAGGATGTTGCCTGGGCTGGGGAATTTTAGCTATGAGGAAAGATTGGATAGGCTGGGGTTGTTTTCTTTGGAATACAGGAGGCTGAGGCGAGACCTAATTGAGGTGTGTAAAATTATGAGGGGCCGAGATAGAGTGGATAGGAAGGACCTATTTCCCTTAGCAGAAGGGTCAATAATAGATTTCAAGTAATTGGTAGGAGGTTTACAGGGAATTTGAGGAGACATTTTTTCACCCAGTGAATGGTGGGGGTCTGGAATGCACTGCCTGAAAGGGTGGTAGAGGCAGAAACCCTCATCACGTTTAAAAAGTACTTGGATATGCACTTGAACTGCCGTAACCTACAAGGCTACGGACCAAGTGCTGTAAAGTGGGATTTGGGTGGATTGCTCTTTGTCGGCTGGCACGGACAAGATGGGCCGAATGGCCTCCTTCTGTGCTGTAAATTTCTATGATTCTGCCTGATCATGTGACATCTGCCCACACGACTTCTACAAATGTTATTACATTGTAGCCAGGATTGTTTAGTTTCCAATTCCGCCCATTTTGAAGCCAGGTCTCCGTTATGGCTACTATTGCCTAACCCCATGTGGCAACTTGCGCCTGCAACTCGTCAATCTTATTTGTAACACTCCTCGCATTAACACACATGCATTTCAACAGCATGCTAGTTGGCTTTGCTTTTTTCCTGAATTTAACTGCTGCTCTTTCTACATTCTTCTTTGTTCTGTTGCTGTTTGTCCCTCCGAGTTTTCTATGCACCTTGTCTCTCCTCTCTGCTGCTGTGTCCTGGTGGCCCTCCGCCAGTGTGTGTATTTTGGCTATCTTATTTTCTTCTTCTGCTTATTTCGGCCCTGTGTCTGGAGCCCCTTGCATTTGTGTAGCAGCAGGAGAATGTGCAGCGAAGAAATGGTCAAAGGAAAGCGAGAGAGAGAGACAGAGAGAGAGAGAGCAGCAAAAAGGATGTTGATTGATTAAGAGCAGTGTGTGCGCGTGTGTGTGCAAAACGTTGAGCAGCCTGTGGCGGCAGCAAAAGCCTACTGCACCCGGTATTCCCAGGCAGTCTCCCATCCAAGTACTAACCAGGCCTGACGCTGCTTAGCTTCCGAGATCAGACGAGATCGGGCGCATTCAGACTAGTATGGCCGTAGGCATATGCTAGCTGGCTTTCTCTTTACTTAAAGCTGTCGCCCATTTTTTTCTCTTCTACGCATTCATACAAGTATTCAACACTCAATTTACATTTACAAATTTTACTCCTCCCGCAACCCCCCACCCCCCCTCCACCTCTTCTTGCTGCTCTGCCTCCCACACAAACAAACTACAAGCCCAACCCTTCATTGCCTTCTATTCAAATATTACATCAAATAAACATGCTCAAACACCAAGTCTTAAGGGCTGTAGCATCTTTCAAACTGGACAAATACCCAGGCCCGCATCAAATCTATCCCACACTCTTAAGAGAAGTAAGACACCAAATAGCACAGGCTCTCACCATCATTTTACAATCCTCTCTGGCTACAGGTGTGGTGCCCGACCACTGGAGGACTGCTAACGTGCTACCGCTCTTTCAAAAGGGAGAGAGGGATAGACCGCATAATTACAGGACAGTCAGCCTAACCTCGGTGGTGGGAAAATTATTGGAAAAAGTTCTGAGGGACAGGAGAAATCTTCATTTAGAAAGACACGGATTAATCAGGGACAGTCAGCATGGATTTCTTAACGGAAGGTCGTGTCTGACTAACGCAATTCAATTTTTCGAGGAGGTAACAAGGAGGGTCGATGAGGGTAGTGCCTTTGATGTAGTCTATATGGATTTTAGCAAGGCTTTTGATAAGGTCCCGCATGCCAGATTGGTCACGAAAGTAAAAGCCCATGGGATCCAAGGCAAAGTGGCAAGTTGGATCCAAAATTGGCTCAGAGGCAGGAAACAAAGGGTAATGGTCGAAGGGTGTTTTTGTGACCGGAAGGCTGTTTCCAGTGGGGTTCCGCAGGGCTCACAGAATCACAGAAACCCCACAGTGCAGATAGAGGCCATTTCGGCCCATCGAGCCTGCACCGACTCAGTACTGGGCCCTTTGCTTTTTCTGGTATATATCAATGATTTGGATTTGAATGTAGGAAGTATGATTAAGAAGTTTGCAGATGATACAAAAATTGGCCGTGTGGTTAATAATGAAACAGAATGCTGTAGACTGCAGGAAGATATCAATGGACTCGTCTAGTGGGCAGAACAGTGGCAAATGGAATTCAGTTGGAATACACAATAAATGGTAGGACACTGAGAAATGCAGAGGATCAGCGGGACCTTGGAGTGCATGTCCACAGATCCCTGAAGGTAGCAGGACAGGTAGATAAAGTGGTTAAGCAGGCATACGGGATACTTGCCTTTATTAGCCGAGGCGTAGAATATAAGAGCGGGGAGGTTATGCTTCAACTGTATAAAACACTAGTTAGGCCGCAGCTAGAGTGCCGCGTGCAGTTCTGGTCACCACATTACAAGAAGGATGCGATTGCACTAGAGAAGGTGCAGAGGAGATTTCCGAGGATGTTGCCTGGGCTGGGGAATTTTAGTTATGAGGAAAGATTGGATAGGCTGGGGTTGTTTTCTTTGGAACACAGGAGGCTGAGGCGAGACCTAATTGAGGTGTGTAAAATTATGAGGGGCCGAGATAGAGTGGATAGGAAGGACCTATTTCCCTTAGCAGAAGGGTCAATAATAGATTTCAAGTAATTGGTAGGAGGTTTACAGGGAATTTGAGGAGACATTTTTTCACCCAGTGAATGGTGGGGGTCTGGAATGCACTGCCTGAAAGGGTGGTAGAGGCAGAAACCCTCATCACGTTTAAAAAGTACTTGGATATGCACTTGAACTGCCGTAACCTACAAGGCTACGGACCAAGTGCTGTAAAGTGGGATTTGGGTGGATTGCTCTTTGTCGGCTGGCACGGACAAGATGGGCCGAATGGCCTCCTTCTGTGCTGTAAATTTCTATGATTCTGCCTGATCATGTGACATCTGCCCACACGACTTCTACAAATGTTATTACATTGTAGCCAGGATTGTTTAGTTTCCAATTCCGCCCATTTTGAAGCCAGGTCTCCGTTATGGCTACTATTGCATAACCCCATGTGGCAACTTGCGCCTGCAACTCGTCAATCTCATTTGTAACGCTCCTCGCATTAACACACATGCATTTCAACAGCATGCTAGTTGGCTTTGCTTTTTTCCTGAATTTAACTGCTGCTCTTTCTACATTCTTCTTTGTTCTGTTGCTGTTTGTCCCTCCGAGTTTTCTATGCACCTTGTCTCTCCTCTCTGCTGCTGTGTCCTGGTGGCCCTCCGCCAGTGTGTGTATTTTGGCTATCTTATTTTCTTCTTCTGCTTATTTCGGCCCTGTGTCTGGAGCCCCTTGCATTTGTGTAGCAGCAGGAGAATGTGCAGCGAAGAAATGGTCAAAGGAAAGCGAGAGAGAGAGACAGAGAGAGAGAGAGAGAGAGAGCAGCAAAAAGGATGTTGATTGATTAAGAGCAGTGTGTGCGCGTGTGTGTGCAAAACGTTGAGCAGCCTGTGGCGGCAGCAAAAGCCTACTGCACCTGGTATTCCCAGGCGGTCTCCCATCCAAGTACTAACCAGGCCTGACTCTGCTTAGCTTCCGAGATCAGACGAGATCGGGCACATTCAGACTAGTATGGCCGTAGGCATATGCTAGCTGGCTTTCTCTTTACTTAAAGCTGTCGCCCATTTTTTTCTCTTCTACGCATTCATACAAGTATTCAACACTCAATTTACATTTACAAATTTTACTCCTCCCGCAACCCCCCACCCCCCCTCCACCTCTTCTTGCTGCTCTGCCTCCCACACAAACAAACTACAAGCCCAACCCTTCATTGCCTTCTATTCAAATATTACATCAAATAAACATGCTCAAACACCAAGTCTTAAGGGCTGTAGCATCTTTCAAACTGGACAAATACCCAGGCCCGCATCAAATCTATCCCACACTCTTAAGAGAAGTAAGACACCAAATAGCACAGGCTCTCACCATCATTTTACAATCCTCTCTGGCTACAGGTGTGGTGCCCGACCACTGGAGGACTGCTAACGTGCTACCGTTCTTTCAAAAGGGAGAGAGGGATAGACCGCATAATTACAGGCCAGTCAGCCTAACCTCGGTGGTGGGAAAATTATTGGAAAAAGTTCTGAGGGACAGGAGAAATCTTCATTTAGAAAGACACGGATTAATCAGGGACAGTCAGCATGGATTTCTTAACGGAAGGTCGTGTCTGACTAATGCAATTCAATTTTTCGAGGAGGTAACAAGGAGGGTCGATGAGGGTAGTGCCTTTGATGTAGTCTATATGGATTTTAGCAAGGCTTTTGATAAGGTCCCGCATGCCAGATTGGTCACGAAAGTAAAAGCCCATGGGATCCAAGGCAAAGTGGCAAGTTGGATCCAAAATTGGCTCAGAGGCAGGAAACAAGGGTGTTTTTGTGACCGGAAGGCTGTTTCCAGTGGGGTTCCGCAGGGCTCACAGAATCACAGAAACCCCACAGTGCAGATAGAGGCCATTTCGGCCCATCGAGCCTGCACCGACTCAGTACTGGGCCCTTTGCTTTTTCTGGTATATATCAATGATTTGGATTTGAATGTAGGAAGTATGATTAAGAAGTTTGCAGATGATACAAAAATTGGCCGTGTGGTTAATAATGAAACAGAATGCTGTAGACTGCAGGAAGATATCAATGGACTCGTCTAGTGGGCAGAACAGTGGCAAATGGAATTCAGTTGGAATACACAATAAATGGTAGGACACTGAGAAATGCAGAGGATCAGCGGGACCTTGGAGTGCATGTCCACAGATCCCTGAAGGTAGCAGGACAGGTAGATAAAGTGGTTAAGCAGGCATACGGGATACTTGCCTTTATTAGCCGAGGCGTAGAATATAAGAGCGGGGAGGTTATGCTTCAACTGTATAAAACACTAGTTAGGCCGCAGCTAGAGTGCCGCGTGCAGTTCTGGTCACCACATTACAAGAAGGATGCGATTGCACTAGAGAAGGTGCAGAGGAGATTTCCGAGGATGTTGCCTGGGCTGGGGAATTTTAGTTATGAGGAAAGATTGGATAGGCTGGGGTTGTTTTCTTTGGAACACAGGAGGCTGAGGTGAGACCTAATTGAGGTGTGTAAAATTATGAGGGGCCGAGATAGAGTGGATAGGAAGGACCTATTTCCCTTAGCAGAAGGGTCAATAATAGATTTCAAGTAATTGGTAGGAGGTTTACAGGGAATTTGAGGAGACATTTTTTCACCCAGTGAATGGTGGGGGTCTGGAATGCACTGCCTGAAAGGGTGGTAGAGGCAGAAACCCTCATCACGTTTAAAAAGTACTTGGATATGCACTTGAACTGCCGTAACCTACAAGGCTACGGACCAAGTGCTGTAAAGTGGGATTTGGGTGGATTGCTCTTTGTCGGCTGGCACGGACAAGATGGGCCGAATGGCCTCCTTCTGTGCTGTAAATTTCTATGATTCTGCCTGATCATGTGACATCTGCCCACACGACTTCTACAAATGTTATTACATTGTAGCCAGGATTGTTTAGTTTCCAATTCCGCCCATTTTGAAGCCAGGTCTCCGTTATGGCTACTATTGCATAACCCCATGTGGCAACTTGCGCCTGCAACTCGTCAATCTTATTTGTAACGCTCCTCGCATTAACACACATGCATTTCAACAGCATGCTAGTTGGCTTTGCTTTTTTCCTGAATTTAACTGCTGCTCTTTCTACATTCTTCTTTGTTCTGTTGCTGTTTGTCCCTCCGAGTTTTCTATGCACCTTGTCTCACCTCTCTGCTGCTGTGTCCTGGTGGCCCTCCGCCAGTGTGTGTATTTTGGCTATCTTATTTTCTTCTTCTGCTTATTTTGGCCCTGTGTCTGGAGCCCCTTGCATTTGTGTAGCAGCAGGAGAATGTGCAGCGAAGAAATGGTCAAAGGAAAGCGAGAGAGAGAGAGAGAGCAGCAAAAAGGATGTTGATTGATTAAGAGCAGTGTGTGCGCGTGTGTGTGCAAAACGTTGAGCAGCCTGTGGCGGCAGCAAAAGCCTACTGCACCTGGTATTCCCAGGCGGTCTCCCATCCAAGTACTAACCAGGCCTGACTCTGCTTAGCTTCCGAGATCAGACGAGATCGGGCGCATTCAGACTAGTATGGCCGTAGGCATATGCTAGCTGGCTTTCTCTTTACTTAAAGCTGTCGCCCATTTTTTTCTCTTCTACGCATTCATACAAGTATTCAACACTCAATTTACATTTACAAATTTTACTCCTCCCGCAACCCCCCACCCCCCCTCCACCTCTTCTTGCTGCTCTGCCTCCCACACAAACAAACTACAAGCCCAACCCTTCATTGCCTTCTATTCAAATATTACATCAAATAAACATGCTCAAACACCAAGTCTTAAGGGCTGTAGCATCTTTCAAACTGGACAAATACCCAGGCCCGCATCAAATCTATCCCACACTCTTAAGAGAAGTAAGACACCAAATAGCACAGGCTCTCACCATCATTTTACAATCCTCTCTGGCTACAGGTGTGGTGCCCGACCACTGGAGGACTGCTAACGTGCTACCGTTCTTTCAAAAGGGAGAGAGGGATAGACCGCATAATTACAGGCCAGTCAGCCTAACCTCGGTGGTGGGAAAATTATTGGAAAAAGTTCTGAGGGACAGGAGAAATCTTCATTTAGAAAGACACGGATTAATCAGGGACAGTCAGCATGGATTTCTTAACGGAAGGTCGTGTCTGACTAATGCAATTCAATTTTTCGAGGAGGTAACAAGGAGGGTCGATGAGGGTAGTGCCTTTGATGTAGTCTATATGGATTTTAGCAAGGCTTTTGATAAGGTCCCGCATGCCAGATTGGTCACGAAAGTAAAAGCCCATGGGATCCAAGGCAAAGTGGCAAGTTGGATCCAAAATTGGCTCAGAGGCAGGAAACAAGGGTGTTTTTGTGACCGGAAGGCTGTTTCCAGTGGGGTTCCGCAGGGCTCACAGAATCACAGAAACCCCACAGTGCAGATAGAGGCCATTTCGGCCCATCGAGCCTGCACCGACTCAGTACTGGGCCCTTTGCTTTTTCTGGTATATATCAATGATTTGGATTTGAATGTAGGAAGTATGATTAAGAAGTTTGCAGATGATACAAAAATTGGCCGTGTGGTTAATAATGAAACAGAATGCTGTAGACTGCAGGAAGATATCAATGGACTCGTCTAGTGGGCAGAACAGTGGCAAATGGAATTCAGTTGGAATACACAATAAATGGTAGGACACTGAGAAATGCAGAGGATCAGCGGGACCTTGGAGTGCATGTCCACAGATCCCTGAAGGTAGCAGGACAGGTAGATAAAGTGGTTAAGCAGGCATACGGGATACTTGCCTTTATTAGCCGAGGCGTAGAATATAAGAGCGGGGAGGTTATGCTTCAACTGTATAAAACACTAGTTAGGCCGCAGCTAGAGTGCCGCGTGCAGTTCTGGTCACCACATTACAAGAAGGATGCGATTGCACTAGAGAAGGTGCAGAGGAGATTTCCGAGGATGTTGCCTGGGCTGGGGAATTTTAGTTATGAGGAAAGATTGGATAGGCTGGGGTTGTTTTCTTTGGAACACAGGAGGCTGAGGTGAGACCTAATTGAGGTGTGTAAAATTATGAGGGGCCGAGATAGAGTGGATAGGAAGGACCTATTTCCCTTAGCAGAAGGGTCAATAATAGATTTCAAGTAATTGGTAGGAGGTTTACAGGGAATTTGAGGAGACATTTTTTCACCCAGTGAATGGTGGGGGTCTGGAATGCACTGCCTGAAAGGGTGGTAGAGGCAGAAACCCTCATCACGTTTAAAAAGTACTTGGATATGCACTTGAACTGCCGTAACCTACAAGGCTACGGACCAAGTGCTGTAAAGTGGGATTTGGGTGGATTGCTCTTTGTCGGCTGGCACGGACAAGATGGGCCGAATGGCCTCCTTCTGTGCTGTAAATTTCTATGATTCTGCCTGATCATGTGACATCTGCCCACACGACTTCTACAAATGTTATTACATTGTAGCCAGGATTGTTTAGTTTCCAATTCCGCCCATTTTGAAGCCAGGTCTCCGTTATGGCTACTATTGCATAACCCCATGTGGCAACTTGCGCCTGCAACTCGTCAATCTTATTTGTAACGCTCCTCGCATTAACACACATGCATTTCAACAGCATGCTAGTTGGCTTTGCTTTTTTCCTGAATTTAACTGCTGCTCTTTCTACATTCTTCTTTGTTCTGTTGCTGTTTGTCCCTCCGAGTTTTCTATGCACCTTGTCTCTCCTCTCTGCTGCTGTGTCCTGGTGGCCCTCCGCCAGTGTGTGTATTTTGGCTATCTTATTTTCTTCTTCTGCTTATTTCGGCCCTGTGTCTGGAGCCCCTTGCATTTGTGTAGCAGCAGGAGAATGTGCAGCGAAGAAATGGTCAAAGGAAAGCGAGAGAGAGAGAGAGAGAGAGAGAGCAGCAAAAAGGATGTTGATTGATTAAGAGCAGTGTGTGCGCGTGTGTGCAAAACGTTGAGCAGCCTGTGGCGGCAGCAAAAGCCTACTGCACCCGGTATTCCCAGGCGGTCTCCCATCCAAGTACTAACCAGGCCTGACTCTGCTTAGCTTCCGAGATCAGACGAGATCGGGCGCATTCAGACTAGTATGGCCGTAGGCATATGCTAGCTGGCTTTCTCTTTACTTAAAGCTGTCGCCCATTTTTTTCTCTTCTACGCATTCATACAAGTATTCAACACTCAATTTACATTTACAAATTTTACTCCTCCCGCAACCCCCCACCCCCCCTCCACCTCTTCTTGCTGCTCTGCCTCCCACACAAACAAACTACAAGCCCAACCCTTCATTGCCTTCTATTCAAATATTACATCAAATAAACATGCTCAAACACCAAGTCTTAAGGGCTGTAGCATCTTTCAAACTGGACAAATACCCAGGCCCGCATCAAATCTATCCCACACTCTTAAGAGAAGTAAGACACCAAATAGCACAGGCTCTCACCATCATTTTACAATCCTCTCTGGCTACAGGTGTGGTGCCCGACCACTGGAGGACTGCTAACGTGCTACCGTTCTTTCAAAAGGGAGAGAGGGATAGACCGCATAATTACAGGCCAGTCAGCCTAACCTCGGTGGTGGGAAAATTATTGGAAAAAGTTCTGAGGGACAGGAGAAATCTTCATTTAGAAAGACACGGATTAATCAGGGACAGTCAGCATGGATTTCTTAACGGAAGGTCGTGTCTGACTAACGCAATTCAATTTTTCGAGGAGGTAACAAGGAGGGTCGATGAGGGTAGTGCCTTTGATGTAGTCTATATGGATTTTAGCAAGGCTTTTGATAAGGTCCCGCATGCCAGATTGGTCACGAAAGTAAAAGCCCATGGGATCCAAGGCAAAGTGGCAAGTTGGATCCAAAATTGGCTCAGAGGCAGGAAACAAAGGGTAATGGTCGAAGGGTGTTTTTGTGACCGGAAGGCTGTTTCCAGTGGGGTTCCGCAGGGCTCACAGAATCACAGAAACCCCACAGTGCAGATAGAGGCCATTTCGGCCCATCGAGCCTGCACCGACTCAGTACTGGGCCCTTTGCTTTTTCTGGTATATATCAATGATTTGGATTTGAATGTAGGAAGTATGATTAAGAAGTTTGCAGATGATACAAAAATTGGCCGTGTGGTTAATAATGAAACAGAATGCTGTAGACTGCAGGAAGATATCAATGGACTCGTCTAGTGGGCAGAACAGTGGCAAATGGAATTCAGTTGGAATACACAATAAATGGTAGGACACTGAGAAATGCAGAGGATCAGCGGGACCTTGGAGTGCATGTCCACAGATCCCTGAAGGTAGCAGGACAGGTAGATAAAGTGGTTAAGCAGGCATACGGGATACTTGCCTTTATTAGCCGAGGCGTAGAATATAAGAGCGGGGAGGTTATGCTTCAACTGTATAAAACACTAGTTAGGCCGCAGCTAGAGTGCCGCGTGCAGTTCTGGTCACCACATTACAAGAAGGATGCGATTGCACTAGAGAAGGTGCAGAGGAGATTTCCGAGGATGTTGCCTGGGCTGGGGAATTTTAGTTATGAGGAAAGATTGGATAGGCTGGGGTTGTTTTCTTTGGAACACAGGAGGCTGAGGCGAGACCTAATTGAGGTGTGTAAAATTATGAGGGGCCGAGATAGAGTGGATAGGAAGGACCTATTTCCCTTAGCAGAAGGGTCAATAATAGATTTCAAGTAATTGGTAGGAGGTTTACAGGGAATTTGAGGAGACATTTTTTCACCCAGTGAATGGTGGGGGTCTGGAATGCACTGCCTGAAAGGGTGGTAGAGGCAGAAACCCTCATCACGTTTAAAAAGTACTTGGATATGCACTTGAACTGCCGTAACCTACAAGGCTACGGACCAAGTGCTGTAAAGTGGGATTTGGGTGGATTGCTCTTTGTCGGCTGGCACGGACAAGATGGGCCGAATGGCCTCCTTCTGTGCTGTAAATTTCTATGATTCTGCCTGATCATGTGACATCTGCCCACACGACTTCTACAAATGTTATTACATTGTAGCCAGGATTGTTTAGTTTCCAATTCCGCCCATTTTGAAGCCAGGTCTCCGTTATAGCTACTATTGCATAACCCCATGTGGCAACTTGCGCCTGCAACTCGTCAATCTTATTTGTAACGCTCCTCGCATTAACACACATGCATTTCAACAGCATGCTAGTTGGCTTTGCTTTTTTCCTGAATTTAACTGCTGCTCTTTCTACATTCTTCTTTGTTCTGTTGCTGTTTGTCCCTCCGAGTTTTCTATGCACCTTGTCTCTCCTCTCTGCTGCTGTGTCCTGGTGGCCCTCCGCCAGTGTGTGTATTTTGGCTATCTTATTTTCTTCTTCTGCTTATTTCGGCCCTGTGTCTGGAGCCCCTTGCATTTGTGTAGCAGCAGGAGAATGTGCAGCGAAGAAATGGTCAAAGGAAAGCGAGAGAGAGAGACAGAGAGAGAGAGAGAGAGAGAGAGAGCAGCAAAAAGGATGTTGATTGATTAAGAGCAGTGTGTGCGCGTGTGTGTGCAAAACGTTGAGCAGCCTGTGGCGGCAGCAAAAGCCTACTGCACCCGGTATTCCCAGGCGGTCTCCCATCCAAGTACTAACCAGGCCTGACTCTGCTTAGCTTCCGAGATCAGACGAGATCGGGCGCATTCAGACTAGTATGGCCATAGGCATATGCTAGCTGGCTTTCTCTTTACTTAAAGCTGTCGCCCATTTTTTTCTCTTCTACGCATTCATACAAGTATTCAACACTCAATTTACATTTACAAATTTTACTCCTCCCGCAACCCCCCACCCCCCCTCCACCTCTTCTTGCTGCTCTGCCTCCCACACAAACAAACTACAAGCCCAACCCTTCATTGCCTTCTATTCAAATATTACATCAAATAAACATGCTCAAACACCAAGTCTTAAGGGCTGTAGTATCTTTCAAACTGGACAAATACCCAGGCCCGCATCAAATCTATCCCACACTCTTAAGAGAAGTAAGACACCAAATAGCACAGGCTCTCACCATCATTTTACAATCCTCTCTGGCTACAGGTGTGGTGCCCGACCACTGGAGGACTGCTAACGTGCTACCGTTCTTTCAAAAGGGAGAGAGGGATAGACCGCATAATTACAGGCCAGTCAGCCTAACCTCGGTGGTGGGAAAATTATTGGAAAAAGTTCTGAGGGACAGGAGAAATCTTCATTTAGAAAGACACGGATTAATCAGGGACAGTCAGCATGGATTTCTTAACGGAAGGTCGTGTCTGACTAACGCAATTCAATTTTTCGAGGAGGTAACAAGGAGGGTCGATGAGGGTAGTGCCTTTGATGTAGTCTATATGGATTTTAGCAAGGCTTTTGATAAGGTCCCGCATGCCAGATTGGTCACGAAAGTAAAAGCCCATGGGATCCAAGGCAAAGTGGCAAGTTGGATCCAAAATTGGCTCAGAGGCAGGAAACAAAGGGTAATGGTCGAAGGGTGTTTTTGTGACCGGAAGGCTGTTTCCAGTGGGGTTCCGCAGGGCTCAGAGAATCACAGAAACCCCACAGTGCAGATAGAGGCCATTTCGGCCCATCGAGCCTGCACCGACTCAGTACTGGGCCCTTTGCTTTTTCTGGTATATATCAATGATTTGGATTTGAATGTAGGAAGTATGATTAAGAAGTTTGCAGATGATACAAAAATTGGCCGTGTGGTTAATAATGAAACAGAATGCTGTAGACTGCAGGAAGATATCAATGGACTCGTCTAGTGGGCAGAACAGTGGCAAATGGAATTCAGTTGGAATACACAATAAATGGTAGGACACTGAGAAATGCAGAGGATCAGCGGGACCTTGGAGTGCATGTCCACAGATCCCTGAAGGTAGCAGGACAGGTAGATAAAGTGGTTAAGCAGGCATACGGGATACTTGCCTTTATTAGCCGAGGCGTAGAATATAAGAGCGGGGAGGTTATGCTTCAACTGTATAAAACACTAGTTAGGCCGCAGCTAGAGTGCCGCGTGCAGTTCTGGTCACCACATTACAAGAAGGATGCGATTGCACTAGAGAAGGTGCAGAGGAGATTTCCGAGGATGTTGCCTGGGCTGGGGAATTTTAGTTATGAGGAAAGATTGGATAGGCTGGGGTTGTTTTCTTTGGAACACAGGAGGCTGAGGCGAGACCTAATTGAGGTGTGTAAAATTATGAGGGGCCGAGATAGAGTGGATAGGAAGGACCTATTTCCCTTAGCAGAAGGGTCAATAATAGATTTCAAGTAATTGGTAGGAGGTTTACAGGGAATTTGAGGAGACATTTTTTCACCCAGTGAATGGTGGGGGTCTGGAATGCACTGCCTGAAAGGGTGGTAGAGGCAGAAACCCTCATCACGTTTAAAAAGTACTTGGATATGCACTTGAACTGCCGTAACCTACAAGGCTACGGACCAAGTGCTGTAAAGTGGGATTTGGGTGGATTGCTCTTTGTCGGCTGGCACGGACAAGATGGGCCGAATGGCCTCCTTCTGTGCTGTAAATTTCTATGATTCTGCCTGATCATGTGACATCTGCCCACACGACTTCTACAAATGTTATTACATTGTAGCCAGGATTGTTTAGTTTCCAATTCCGCCCATTTTGAAGCCAGGTCTCCGTTATAGCTACTATTGCATAACCCCATGTGGCAACTTGCGCCTGCAACTCGTCAATCTTATTTGTAACACTCCTCGCATTAACACACATGCATTTCAACAGCATGCTAGTTGGCTTTGCTTTTTTCCTGAATTTAACTGCTGCTCTTTCTACATTCTTCTTTGTTCTGTTGCTGTTTGTCCCTCCGAGTTTTCTATGCACCTTGTCTCTCCTCTCTGCTGCTGTGTCCTGGTGGCCCTCCGCCAGTGTGTGTATTTTGGCTATCTTATTTTCTTCTTCTGCTTATTTCGGCCCTGTGTCTGGAGCCCCTTGCATTTGTGTAGCAGCAGGAGAATGTGCAGCGAAGAAATGGTCAAAGGAAAGCGAGAGAGAGAGACAGAGAGAGAGAGAGAGAGAGAGAGAGCAGCAAAAAGGATGTTGATTGATTAAGAGCAGTGTGTGCGCGTGTGTGTGCAAAACGTTGAGCAGCCTGTGGCGGCAGCAAAAGCCTACTGCACCCGGTATTCCCAGGCGGTCTCCCATCCAAGTACTAACCAGGCCTGACTCTGCTTAGCTTCCGAGATCAGACGAGATCGGGCGCATTCAGACTAGTATGGCCGTAGGCATATGCTAGCTGGCTTTCTCTTTACTTAAAGCTGTCGCCCATTTTTTTCTCTTCTACGCATTCATACAAGTATTCAACACTCAATTTACATTTACAAATTTTACTCCTCCCGCAACCCCCCACCCCCCCTCCACCTCTTCTTGCTGCTCTGCCTCCCACACAAACAAACTACAAGCCCAACCCTTCATTGCCTTCTATTCAAATATTACATCAAATAAACATGCTCAAACACCAAGTCTTAAGGGCTGTAGTATCTTTCAAACTGGACAAATACCCAGGCCCGCATCAAATCTATCCCACACTCTTAAGAGAAGTAAGACACCAAATAGCACAGGCTCTCACCATCATTTTACAATCCTCTCTGGCTACAGGTGTGGTGCCCGACCACTGGAGGACTGCTAACGTGCTACCGTTCTTTCAAAAGGGAGAGAGGGATAGACCGCATAATTACAGGCCAGTCAGCCTAACCTCGGTGGTGGGAAAATTATTGGAAAAAGTTCTGAGGGACAGGAGAAATCTTCATTTAGAAAGACACGGATTAATCAGGGACAGTCAGCATGGATTTCTTAACGGAAGGTCGTGTCTGACTAACGCAATTCAATTTTTCGAGGAGGTAACAAGGAGGGTCGATGAGGGTAGTGCCTTTGATGTAGTCTATATGGATTTTAGCAAGGCTTTTGATAAGGTCCCGCATGCCAGATTGGTCACGAAAGTAAAAGCCCATGGGATCCAAGGCAAAGTGGCAAGTTGGATCCAAAATTGGCTCAGAGGCAGGAAACAAAGGGTAATGGTCGAAGGGTGTTTTTGTGACCGGAAGGCTGTTTCCAGTGGGGTTCCGCAGGGCTCACAGAATCACAGAAACCCCACAGTGCAGATAGAGGCCATTTCGGCCCATCGAGCCTGCACCGACTCAGTACTGGGCCCTTTGCTTTTTCTGGTATATATCAATGATTTGGATTTGAATGTAGGAAGTATGATTAAGAAGTTTGCAGATGATACAAAAATTGGCCGTGTGGTTAATAATGAAACAGAATGCTGTAGACTGCAGGAAGATATCAATGGACTCGTCTAGTGGGCAGAACAGTGGCAAATGGAATTCAGTTGGAATACACAATAAATGGTAGGACACTGAGAAATGCAGAGGATCAGCGGGACCTTGGAGTGCATGTCCACAGATCCCTGAAGGTAGCAGGACAGGTAGATAAAGTGGTTAAGCAGGCATACGGGATACTTGCCTTTATTAGCCGAGGCGTAGAATATAAGAGCGGGGAGGTTATGCTTCAACTGTATAAAACACTAGTTAGGCCGCAGCTAGAGTGCCGCGTGCAGTTCTGGTCACCACATTACAAGAAGGATGCGATTGCACTAGAGAAGGTGCAGAGGAGATTTCCGAGGATGTTGCCTGGGCTGGGGAATTTTAGTTATGAGGAAAGATTGGATAGGCTGGGGTTGTTTTCTTTGGAACACAGGAGGCTGAGGCGAGACCTAATTGAGGTGTGTAAAATTATGAGGGGCCGAGATAGAGTGGATAGGAAGGACCTATTTCCCTTAGCAGAAGGGTCAATAATAGATTTCAAGTAATTGGTAGGAGGTTTACAGGGAATTTGAGGAGACATTTTTTCACCCAGTGAATGGTGGGGGTCTGGAATGCACTGCCTGAAAGGGTGGTAGAGGCAGAAACCCTCATCACGTTTAAAAAGTACTTGGATATGCACTTGAACTGCCGTAACCTACAAGGCTACGGACCAAGTGCTGTAAAGTGGGATTTGGGTGGATTGCTCTTTGTCGGCTGGCACGGACAAGATGGGCCGAATGGCCTCCTTCTGTGCTGTAAATTTCTATGATTCTGCCTGATCATGTGACATCTGCCCACACGACTTCTACAAATGTTATTACATTGTAGCCAGGATTGTTTAGTTTCCAATTCCGCCCATTTTGAAGCCAGGTCTCCGTTATGGCTACTATTGCATAACCCCATGTGGCAACTTGCGCCTGCAACTCGTCAATCTCATTTGTAACGCTCCTCGCATTAACACACATGCATTTCAACAGCATGCTAGTTGGCTTTGCTTTTTTCCTGAATTTAACTGCTGCTCTTTCTACATTCTTCTTTGTTCTGTTGCTGTTTGTCCCTCCGAGTTTTCTATGCACCTTGTCTCTCCTCTCTGCTGCTGTGTCCTGGTGGCCCTCCGCCAGTGTGTGTATTTTGGCTATCTTATTTTCTTCTTCTGCTTATTTCGGCCCTGTGTCTGGAGCCCCTTGCATTTGTGTAGCAGCAGGAGAATGTGCAGCGAAGAAATGGTCAAAGGAAAGCGAGAGAGAGAGACAGAGAGAGAGAGAGAGAGAGAGCAGCAAAAAGGATGTTGATTGATTAAGAGCAGTGTGTGCGCGTGTGTGTGCAAAACGTTGAGCAGCCTGTGGCGGCAGCAAAAGCCTACTGCACCTGGTATTCCCAGGCGGTCTCCCATCCAAGTACTAACCAGGCCTGACTCTGCTTAGCTTCCGAGATCAGACGAGATCGGGCGCATTCAGACTAGTATGGCCGTAGGCATATGCTAGCTGGCTTTCTCTTTACTTAAAGCTGTCGCCCATTTTTTTCTCTTCTACGCATTCATACAAGTATTCAACACTCAATTTACATTTACAAATTTTACTCCTCCCGCAACCCCCCACCCCCCCTCCACCTCTTCTTGCTGCTCTGCCTCCCACACAAACAAACTACAAGCCCAACCCTTCATTGCCTTCTATTCAAATATTACATCAAATAAACATGCTCAAACACCAAGTCTTAAGGGCTGTAGCATCTTTCAAACTGGACAAATACCCAGGCCCGCATCAAATCTATCCCACACTCTTAAGAGAAGTAAGACACCAAATAGCACAGGCTCTCACCATCATTTTACAATCCTCTCTGGCTACAGGTGTGGTGCCCGACCACTGGAGGACTGCTAACGTGCTACCGTTCTTTCAAAAGGGAGAGAGGGATAGACCGCATAATTACAGGCCAGTCAGCCTAACCTCGGTGGTGGGAAAATTATTGGAAAAAGTTCTGAGGGACAGGAGAAATCTTCATTTAGAAAGACACGGATTAATCAGGGACAGTCAGCATGGATTTCTTAACGGAAGGTCGTGTCTGACTAATGCAATTCAATTTTTCGAGGAGGTAACAAGGAGGGTCGATGAGGGTAGTGCCTTTGATGTAGTCTATATGGATTTTAGCAAGGCTTTTGATAAGGTCCCGCATGCCAGATTGGTCATGAAAGTAAAAGCCCATGGGATCCAAGGCAAAGTGGCAAGTTGGATCCAAAATTGGCTCAGAGGCAGGAAACAAGGGTGTTTTTGTGACCGGAAGGCTGTTTCCAGTGGGGTTCCGCAGGGCTCACAGAATCACAGAAACCCCACAGTGCAGATAGAGGCCATTTCGGCCCATCGAGCCTGCACCGACTCAGTACTGGGCCCTTTGCTTTTTCTGGTATATATCAATGATTTGGATTTGAATGTAGGAAGTATGATTAAGAAGTTTGCAGATGATACAAAAATTGGCCGTGTGGTTAATAATGAAACAGAATGCTGTAGACTGCAGGAAGATATCAATGGACTCGTCTAGTGGGCAGAACAGTGGCAAATGGAATTCAGTTGGAATACACAATAAATGGTAGGACACTGAGAAATGCAGAGGATCAGCGGGACCTTGGAGTGCATGTCCACAGATCCCTGAAGGTAGCAGGACAGGTAGATAAAGTGGTTAAGCAGGCATACGGGATACTTGCCTTTATTAGCCGAGGCGTAGAATATAAGAGCGGGGAGGTTATGCTTCAACTGTATAAAACACTAGTTAGGCCGCAGCTAGAGTGCCGCGTGCAGTTCTGGTCACCACATTACAAGAAGGATGCGATTGCACTAGAGAAGGTGCAGAGGAGATTTCCGAGGATGTTGCCTGGGCTGGGGAATTTTAGTTATGAGGAAAGATTGGATAGGCTGGGGTTGTTTTCTTTGGAACACAGGAGGCTGAGGCGAGACCTAATTGAGGTGTGTAAAATTATGAGGGGCCGAGATAGAGTGGATAGGAAGGACCTATTTCCCTTAGCAGAAGGGTCAATAATAGATTTCAAGTAATTGGTAGGAGGTTTACAGGGAATTTGAGGAGACATTTTTTCACCCAGTGAATGGTGGGGGTCTGGAATGCACTGCCTGAAAGGGTGGTAGAGGCAGAAACCCTCATCACGTTTAAAAAGTACTTGGATATGCACTTGAACTGCCGTAACCTACAAGGCTACGGACCAAGTGCTGTAAAGTGGGATTTGGGTGGATTGCTCTTTGTCGGCTGGCACGGACAAGATGGGCCGAATGGCCTCCTTCTGTGCTGTAAATTTCTATGATTCTGCCTGATCATGTGACATCTGCCCACACGACTTCTACAAATGTTATTACATTGTAGCCAGGATTGTTTAGTTTCCAATTCCGCCCATTTTGAAGCCAGGTCTCCGTTATGGCTACTATTGCATAACCCCATGTGGCAACTTGCGCCTGCAACTCGTCAATCTTATTTGTAACGCTCCTCGCATTAACACACATGCATTTCAACAGCATGCTAGTTGGCTTTGCTTTTTTCCTGAATTTAACTGCTGCTCTTTCTACATTCTTCTTTGTTCTGTTGCTGTTTGTCCCTCCGAGTTTTCTATGCACCTTGTCTCACCTCTCTGCTGCTGTGTCCTGGTGGCCCTCCGCCAGTGTGTGTATTTTGGCTATCTTATTTTCTTCTTCTGCTTATTTCGGCCCTGTGTCTGGAGCCCCTTGCATTTGTGTAGCAGCAGGAGAATGTGCAGCGAAGAAATGGTCAAAGGAAAGCGAGAGAGAGAGAGAGAGAGAGAGAGCAGCAAAAAGGATGTTGATTGATTAAGAGCAGTGTGTGCGCGTGTGTGTGCAAAACGTTGAGCAGCCTGTAGCGGCAGCAAAAGCCTACTGCACCTGGTATTCCCAGGCGGTCTCCCATCCAAGTACTAACCAGGCCTGACTCTGCTTAGCTTCCGAGATCAGACGAGATCGGGCGCATTCAGACTAGTATGGCCGTAGGCATATACTGGCTGGCTTTCTCTTTACTTAAAGCTGTCGCCCATTTTTTTCTCTTCTACGCATTCATACAAGTATTCAACACTCAATTTACATTTACAAATTTTACTCCTCCCGCAACCCCCCACCCCCCCTCCACCTCTTCTTGCTGCTCTGCCTCCCACACAAACAAACTACAAGCCCAACCCTTCATTGCCTTCTATTCAAATATTACATCAAATAAACATGCTCAAACACCAAGTCTTAAGGGCTGTAGCATCTTTCAAACTGGACAAATACCCAGGCCCGCATCAAATCTATCCCACACTCTTAAGAGAAGTAAGACACCAAATAGCACAGGCTCTCACCATCATTTTACAATCCTCTCTGGCTACAGGTGTGGTGCCCGACCACTGGAGGACTGCTAACGTGCTACCGTTCTTTCAAAAGGGAGAGAGGGATAGACCGCATAATTACAGGCCAGTCAGCCTAACCTCGGTGGTGGGAAAATTATTGGAAAAAGTTCTGAGGGACAGGAGAAATCTTCATTTAGAAAGACACGGATTAATCAGGGACAGTCAGCATGGATTTCTTAACGGAAGGTCGTGTCTGACTAACGCAATTCAATTTTTCGAGGAGGTAACAAGGAGGGTCGATGAGGGTAGTGCCTTTGATGTAGTCTATATGGATTTTAGCAAGGCTTTTGATAAGGTCCCACATGCCAGATTGGTCACGAAAGTAAAAGCCCATGGGATCCAAGGCAAAGTGGCAAGTTGGATCCAAAATTGGCTCAGAGGCAGGAAACAAAGGGTAATGGTCGAAGGGTGTTTTTGTGACCGGAAGGCTGTTTCCAGTGGGGTTCCGCAGGGCTCACAGAATCACAGAAACCCCACAGTGCAGATAGAGGCCATTTCGGCCCATCGAGCCTGCAGCGACTCAGTACTGGGCCCTTTGCTTTTTCTGGTATATATCAATGATTTGGATTTGAATGTAGGAAGTATGATTAAGAAGTTTGCAGATGATACAAAAATTGGCCGTGTGGTTAATAATGAAACAGAATGCTGTAGACTGCAGGAAGATATCAATGGACTCGTCTAGTGGGCAGAACAGTGGCAAATGGAATTCAGTTGGAATACACAATAAATGGTAGGACACTGAGAAATGCAGAGGATCAGCGGGACCTTGGAGTGCATGTCCACAGATCCCTGAAGGTAGCAGGACAGGTAGATAAAGTGGTTAAGCAGGCATACGGGATACTTGCCTTTATTAGCCGAGGCGTAGAATATAAGAGCGGGGAGGTTATGCTTCAACTGTATAAAACACTAGTTAGGCCGCAGCTAGAGTGCCGCGTGCAGTTCTGGTCACCACATTACAAGAAGGATGCGATTGCACTAGAGAAGGTGCAGAGGAGATTTCCGAGGATGTTGCCTGGGCTGGGGAATTTTAGTTATGAGGAAAGATTGGATAGGCTGGGGTTGTTTTCTTTGGAACACAGGAGGCTGAGGCGAGACCTAATTGAGGTGTGTAAAATTATGAGGGGCCGAGATAGAGTGGATAGGAAGGACCTATTTCCCTTAGCAGAAGGGTCAATAATAGATTTCAAGTAATTGGTAGGAGGTTTACAGGGAATTTGAGGAGACATTTTTTCACCCAGTGAATGGTGGGGGTCTGGAATGCACTGCCTGAAAGGGTGGTAGAGGCAGAAACCCTCATCACGTTTAAAAAGTACTTGGATATGCACTTGAACTGCCGTAACCTACAAGGCTACGGACCAAGTGCTGTAAAGTGGGATTTGGGTGGATTGCTCTTTGTCGGCTGGCACGGACAAGATGGGCCGAATGGCCTCCTTCTGTGCTGTAAATTTCTATGATTCTGCCTGATCATGTGACATCTGCCCACACGACTTCTACAAATGTTATTACATTGTAGCCAGGATTGTTTAGTTTCCAATTCCGCCCATTTTGAAGCCAGGTCTCCGTTATGGCTACTATTGCATAACCCCATGTGGCAACTTGCGCCTGCAACTCGTCAATCTTATTTGTAACGCTCCTCGCATTAACACACATGCATTTCAACAGCATGCTAGTTGGCTTTGCTTTTTTCCTGAATTTAACTGCTGCTCTTTCTACATTCTTCTTTGTTCTGTTGCTGTTTGTCCCTCCGAGTTTTCTATGCACCTTGTCTCTCCTCTCTGCTGCTGTGTCCTGGTGGCCCTCCGCCAGTGTGTGTATTTTGGCTATCTTATTTTCTTCTTCTGCTTATTTCGGCCCTGTGTCTGGAGCCCCTTGCATTTGTGTAGCAGCAGGAGAATGTGCAGCGAAGAAATGGTCAAAGGAAAGCGAGAGAGAGAGAGAGAGAGAGAGAGAGAGAGAGCAGCAAAAAGGATGTTGATTGATTAAGAGCAGTGTGTGCGCGTGTGTGTGCAAAACGTTGAGCAGCCTGTGGCGGCAGCAAAAGCCTACTGCACCTGGTATTCCCAGGCAGTCTCCCATCCAAGTACTAACCAGGCCTGACTCTGCTTAGCTTCCGAGATCAGACGAGATCGGGCGCATTCAGACTAGTATGGCCGTAGGCATATGCTAGCTGGCTTTCTCTTTACTTAAAGCTGTCGCCCATTTTTTTCTCTTCTACGCATTCATACAAGTATTCAACACTCAATTTACATTTACAAATTTTACTCCTCCCGCAACCCCCCACCCCCCCTCCACCTCTTCTTGCTGCTCTGCCTCCCACACAAACAAACTACAAGCCCAACCCTTCATTGCCTTCTATTCAAATATTACATCAAATAAACATGCTCAAACACCAAGTCTTAAGGGCTGTAGCATCTTTCAAACTGGACAAATACCCAGGCCCGCATCAAATCTATCCCACACTCTTAAGAGAAGTAAGACACCAAATAGCACAGGCTCTCACCATCATTTTACAATCCTCTCTGGCTACAGGTGTGGTGCCCGACCACTGGAGGACTGCTAACGTGCTACCGTTCTTTCAAAAGGGAGAGAGGGATAGACCGCATAATTACAGGCCAGTCAGCCTAACCTCGGTGGTGGGAAAATTATTGGAAAAAGTTCTGAGGGACAGGAGAAATCTTCATTTAGAAAGACACGGATTAATCAGGGACAGTCAGCATGGATTTCTTAACGGAAGGTCGTGTCTGACTAACGCAATTCAATTTTTCGAGGAGGTAACAAGGAGGGTCGATGAGGGTAGTGCCTTTGATGTAGTCTATATGGATTTTAGCAAGGCTTTTGATAAGGTCCCGCATGCCAGATTGGTCACGAAAGTAAAAGCCCATGGGATCCAAGGCAAAGTGGCAAGTTGGATCCAAAATTGGCTCAGAGGCAGGAAACAAAGGGTAATGGTCGAAGGGTGTTTTTGTGACCGGAAGGCTGTTTCCAGTGGGGTTCCGCCGGGCTCACAGAATCACAGAAACCCCACAGTGCAGATAGAGGCCATTTCGGCCCATCGAGCCTGCACCGACTCAGTACTGGGCCCTTTGCTTTTTCTGGTATATATCAATGATTTGGATTTGAATGTAGGAAGTATGATTAAGAAGTTTGCAGATGATACAAAAATTGGCCGTGTGGTTAATAATGAAACAGAATGCTGTAGACTGCAGGAAGATATCAATGGACTCGTCTAGTGGGCAGAACAGTGGCAAATGGAATTCAGTTGGAATACACAATAAATGGTAGGACACTGAGAAATGCAGAGGATCAGCGGGACCTTGGAGTGCATGTCCACAGATCCCTGAAGGTAGCAGGACAGGTAGATAAAGTGGTTAAGCAGGCATACGGGATACTTGCCTTTATTAGCCGAGGCGTAGAATATAAGAGCGGGGAGGTTATGCTTCAACTGTATAAAACACTAGTTAGGCCGCAGCTAGAGTGCCGCGTGCAGTTCTGGTCACCACATTACAAGAAGGATGCGATTGCACTAGAGAAGGTGCAGAGGAGATTTCCGAGGATGTTGCCTGGGCTGGGGAATTTTAGTTATGAGGAAAGATTGGATAGGCTGGGGTTGTTTTCTTTGGAACACAGGAGGCTGAGGCGAGACCTAATTGAGGTGTGTAAAATTATGAGGGGCCGAGATAGAGTGGATAGGAAGGACCTATTTCCCTTAGCAGAAGGGTCAATAATAGATTTCAAGTAATTGGTAGGAGGTTTACAGGGAATTTGAGGAGACATTTTTTCACCCAGTGAATGGTGGGGGTCTGGAATGCACTGCCTGAAAGGGTGGTAGAGGCAGAAACCCTCATCACGTTGAACTGCCGTAACCTACAAGGCTACGGACCAAGTGCTGTAAAGTGGGATTTGGGTGGATTGCTCTTTGTCGGCTGGCACGGACAAGATGGGCCGAATGGCCTCCTTCTGTGCTGTAAATTTCTATGATTCTGCCTGATCATGTGACATCTGCCCACACGACTTCTACAAATGTTATTACATTGTAGCCAGGATTGTTTAGTTTCCAATTCCGCCCATTTTGAAGCCAGGTCTCCGTTATGGCTACTATTGCATAACCCCATGTGGCAACTTGCGCCTGCAACTCGTCAATCTTATTTGTAACACTCCTCGCATTAACACACATGCATTTCAACAGCATGCTAGTTGGCTTTGCTTTTTTCCTGAATTTAACTGCTGCTCTTTCTACATTCTTCTTTGTTCTGTTGCTGTTTGTCCCTCCGAGTTTTCTATGCACCTTGTCTCTCCTCTCTGCTGCTGTGTCCTGGTGGCCCTCCGCCAGTGTGTGTATTTTGGCTATCTTATTTTCTTCTTCTGCTTATTTCGGCCCTGTGTCTGGAGCCCCTTGCATTTGTGTAGCAGCAGGAGAATGTGCAGCGAAGAAATGGTCAAAGGAAAGCGAGAGAGAGAGAGAGAGAGAGAGAGAGAGAGAGAGAGCAGCAAAAAGGATGTTGATTGATTAAGAGCAGTGTGTGCGCGTGTGTGTGCAAAACGTTGAGCAGCCTGTGGCGGCAGCAAAAGCCTACTGCACCTGGTGTTCCCAGGCGGTCTCCCATCCAAGTACTAACCAGGCCTGACTCTGCTGAGCTTCCGAGATCAGACGAGATCGGGCGTATTCAGACTAGTATGGCCGTAGGCATATGCTGGCTGGCTTTCTCTTTACTTAAAGCTGTCGCCCATTTTTTTCTCTTCTACACATTCATACAAGTATTCAACACTCAATTTACATTTACAAGTTTTACTCCTCCCGCAACCCCCCCACCCCCCCTCCACCTCTTCTTGCTGCTCTGCCTCCCACACAAACAAACTACAAGCCCAACCCTTCATTGCCTTCTATTCAAATATTACATCAAATAAACATGCTCAAACACCAAGTCTTAAGGGCTGTAGCATCTTTCAAACTGGACAAATACCCAGGCCCGCATCAAATCTATCCCACACTCTTAAGAGAAGTAAGACACCAAATAGCACAGGCTCTCACCATCATTTTACAATCCTCTCTGGCTACAGGTGTGGTGCCCGACCACTGGAGGACTGCTAACGTGCTACCGTTCTTTCAAAAGGGAGAGAGGGATAGACCGCATAATTACAGGCCAGTCAGCCTAACCTCGGTGGTGGGAAAATTATTGGAAAAAGTTCTGAGGGACAGGAGAAATCTTCATTTAGAAAGACACGGATTAATCAGGGACAGTCAGCATGGATTTCTTAACGGAAGGTCGTGTCTGACTAACGCAATTCAATTTTTCGAGGAGGTAACAAGGAGGGTCGGTGAGGGTAGTGCCTTTCATGTAGTCTATATGGATTTTAGCAAGGCTTTTGATAAGGTCCCGCATGCCAGATTGGTCACGAAAGTAAAAGCCCATGGGATCCAAGGCAAAGTGGCAAGTTGGATCCAAAATTGGCTCAGAGGCAGGAAACAAAGGGTAATGGTCGAAGGGTGTTTTTGTGACCGGAAGGCTGTTTCCAGTGGGGTTCCGCAGGGCTCACAGAATCACAGAAACCCCACAGTGCAGATAGAGGCCATTTCGGCCCATCGAGCCTGCACCGACTCAGTACTGGGCCCTTTGCTTTTTCTGGTATATATCAATGATTTGGATTTGAATGTAGGAAGTATGATTAAGAAGTTTGCAGATGATACAAAAATTGGCCGTGTGGTTAATAATGAAACAGAATGCTGTAGACTGCAGGAAGATATCAATGGACTCATCTAGTGGGCAGAACAGTGGCAAATGGAATTCAGTTGGAATACACAATAAATGGTAGGACACTGAGAAATGCAGAGGATCAGCGGGACCTTGGAGTGCATGTCCACAGATCCCTGAAGGTAGCAGGACAGGTAGATAAAGTGGTTAAGCAGGCATACGGGATACTTGCCTTTATTAGCCGAGGCGTAGAATATAAGAGCGGGGAGGTTATGCTTCAACTGTATAAAACACTAGTTAGGCCGCAGCTAGAGTGCCGCGTGCAGTTCTGGTCACCACATTACAAGAAGGATGCGATTGCACTAGAGAAGGTGCAGAGGAGATTTCCGAGGATGTTGCCTGGGCTGGGGAATTTTAGTTATGAGGAAAGATTGGATAGGCTGGGGTTGTTTTCTTTGGAACACAGGAGGCTGAGGCGAGACCTAATTGAGGTGTGTAAAATTATGAGGGGCCGAGATAGAGTGGATAGGAAGGACCTATTTCCCTTAGCAGAAGGGTCAATAATAGATTTCAAGTAATTGGTAGGAGGTTTACAGGGAATTTGAGGAGACATTTTTTCACCCAGTGAATGGTGGGGGTCTGGAATGCACTGCCTGAAAGGGTGGTAGAGGCAGAAACCCTCATCACGTTTAAAAAGTACTTGGATATGCACTTGAACTGCCGTAACCTACAAGGCTACGGACCAAGTGCTGTAAAGTGGGATTTGGGTGGATTGCTCTTTGTCGGCTGGCACGGACAAGATGGGCCGAATGGCCTCCTTCTGTGCTGTAAATTTCTATGATTCTGCCTGATCATGTGACATCTGCCCACACGACTTCTACAAATGTTATTACATTGTAGCCAGGATTGTTTAGTTTCCAATTCCGCCCATTTTGAAGCCAGGTCTCCGTTATGGCTACTATTGCATAACCCCATGTGGCAACGTGCGCCTGCAACTCGTCAATCTTATTTGTAACACTCCTCGCATTAACACACATGCATTTCAACAGCATGCTAGTTGGCTTTGCTTTTTTCCTGAATTTAACTGCTGCTCTTTCTACATTATTCTTTGTTCTGTTGCTGTTTGTCCCTCCGAGTTTTCTATGCACCTTGTCTCTCCTCTCTGCTGCTGTGTCCTGGTGGCCCTCCGCCAGTGTGTGTATTTTGGCTATCTTATTTTCTTCTTCTGCTTATTTCGGCCCTGTGTCTGGAGCCCCTTGCATTTGTGTAGCAGCAGGAGAATGTGCAGCGAAGAAATGGTCAAAGGAAAGCGAGAGAGAGAGAGAGAGAGAGAGCAGCAAAAAGGATGTTGATTGATTAAGAGCAGTGTGTGCGCGTGTGTGTGCAAAACGTTGAGCAGCCTGTGGCGGCAGCAAAAGCCTACTGCACCTGGTGTTCCCAGGCGGTCTCCCATCCAAGATACTAACGAGGCCTGACTCTGCTTAGCTTCCGAGATCAGACGAGATCGGGCGTATTCAGACTAGTATGGCCGTAGGCATATGCTAGCTGGCTTTCTCTTTACTTAAAGCTGTCGCCCATTTTTTTCTCTTCTTCGACACATTCATACAAGTATTCAACACTCAATTTACATTTACAAGTTTTACTCCTCCCGCAACCCCCCCACCCCCCCTCCACCTCTTCTTGCTGCTCTGCCTCCCACACAAACAAACTACAAGCCCAACCCTTCATTGCCTTCTATTCAAATATTATATCAAATAAACATGCTCAAACACCAAGTCTTAAGGGCTGTAGCATCTTTCAAACTGGACAAATACCCAGGCCCGCATCAAATCTATCCCACACTCTTAAGAGAAGTAAGACACCAAATAGCACAGGCTCTCACCATCATTTTACAATCCTCTCTGGCTACAGGTGTGGTGCCCGACCACTGGAGGACTGCTAACGTGCTACCGTTCTTTCAAAAGGGAGAGAG
This sequence comes from Somniosus microcephalus, assembly GCF_052327205.1. Lineage (NCBI taxonomy): Eukaryota > Metazoa > Chordata > Chondrichthyes > Squaliformes > Somniosidae > Somniosus > Somniosus microcephalus. The sequence continues at coordinate 23,381,715 of NC_141005.1, forward strand.
GGATAGACCGCATAATTACAGGCCAGTCAGCCTAACCTCGGTGGTGGGAAAATTATTGGAAAAAGTTCTGAGGGACAGGAGAAATCTTCATTTAGAAAGACACGGATTAATCAGGGACAGTCAGCATGGATTTCTTAACGGAAGGTCGTGTCTGACTAACGCAATTCAATTTTTCGAGGAGGTAACAAGGAGGGTCGATGAGGGTAGTGCCTTTGATGTAGTCTATATGGATTTTAGCAAGGCTTTTGATAAGGTCCCACATGCCAGATTGGTCACGAAAGTAAAAGCCCATGGGATCCAAGGCAAAGTGGCAAGTTGGATCCAAAATTGGCTCAGAGGCAGGAAACAAAGGGTAATGGTCGAAGGGTGTTTTTGTGACCGGAAGGCTGTTTCCAGTGGGGTTCCGCAGGGCTCACAGAATCACAGAAACCCCACAGTGCAGATAGAGGCCATTTCGGCCCATCGAGCCTGCACCGACTCAGTACTGGGCCCTTTGCTTTTTCTGGTATATATCAATGATTTGGATTTGAATGTAGGAAGTATGATTAAGAAGTTTGCAGATGATACAAAAATTGGCCGTGTGGTTAATAATGAAACAGAATGCTGTAGACTGCAGGAAGATATCAATGGACTCGTCTAGTGGGCAGAACAGTGGCAAATGGAATTCAGTTGGAATACACAATAAATGGTAGGACACTGAGAAATGCTGAGGATCAGCGGGACCTTGGAGTGCATGTCCACAGATCCCTGAAGGTAGCAGGACAGGTAGATAAAGTGGTTAAGCAGGCATACGGGATACTTGCCTTTATTAGCCGAGGCGTAGAATATAAGAGCGGGGAGGTTATGCTTCAACTGTATAAAACACTAGTTAGGCCGCAGCTAGAGTGCCGCGTGCAGTTCTGGTCACCACATTACAAGAAGGATGCGATTGCACTAGAGAAGGTGCAGAGGAGATTTCCGAGGATGTTGCCTGGGCTGGGGAATTTTAGTTATGAGGAAAGATTGGATAGGCTGGGGTTGTTTTCTTTGGAACACAGGAGGCTGAGGCGAGACCTAATTGAGGTGTGTAAAATTATGAGGGGCCGAGATAGAGTGGATAGGAAGGACCTATTTCCCTTAGCAGAAGGGTCAATAATAGATTTCAAGTAATTGGTAGGAGGTTTACAGGGAATTTGAGGAGACATTTTTTCACCCAGTGAATGGTGGGGGTCTGGAATGCACTGCCTGAAAGGGTGGTAGAGGCAGAAACCCTCATCACGTTTAAAAAGTACTTGGATATGCACTTGAACTGCCGTAACCTACAAGGCTACGGACCAAGTGCTGTAAAGTGGGATTTGGGTGGATTGCTCTTTGTCGGCTGGCACGGACAAGATGGGCCGAATGGCCTCCTTCTGTGCTGTAAATTTCTATGATTCTGCCTGATCATGTGACATCTGCCCACACGACTTCTACAAATGTTATTACATTGTAGCCAGGATTGTTTAGTTTCCAATTCCGCCCATTTTGAAGCCAGGTCTCCGTTATAGCTACTATTGCATAACCCCATGTGGCAACTTGCGCCTGCAACTCGTCAATCTTATTTGTAACACTCCTCGCATTAACACACATGCATTTCAACAGCATGCTAGTTGGCTTTGCTTTTTTCCTGAATTTAACTGCTGCTCTTTCTACATTATTCTTTGTTCTGTTGCTGTTTGTCCCTCCGAGTTTTCTATGCACCTTGTCTCTCCTCTCTGCTGCTGTGTCCTGGTGGCCCTCCGCCAGTGTGTGTATTTTGGCTATCTTATTTTCTTCTTCTGCTTATTTCGGCCCTGTGTCTGGAGCCCCTTGCATTTGTGTAGCAGCAGGAGAATGTGCAGCGAAGAAATGGTCAAAGGAAAGCGAGAGAGAGAGAGAGAGAGAGCAGCAAAAAGGATGTTGATTGATTAAGAGCAGTGTGTGCGCGTGTGTGTGCAAAACGTTGAGCAGCCTGTGGCGGCAGCAAAAGCCTACTGCACCTGGTGTTCCCAGGCGGTCTCCCATCCAAGTACTAACCAGGCCTGACTCTGCTTAGCTTCCGAGATCAGACGAGATCGGGCGTATTCAGACTAGTATGGCCGTAGGCATATGCTAGCTGGCTTTCTCTTTACTTAAAGCTGTCGCCCATTTTTTTCTCTTCTTCGACACATTCATACAAGTATTCAACACTCAATTTACATTTACAAGTTTTACTCCTCCCGCAACCCCCCCACCCCCCCTCCACCTCTTCTTGCTGCTCTGCCTCCCACACAAACAAACTACAAGCCCAACCCTTCATTGCCTTCTATTCAAATATTACATCAAATAAACATGCTCAAACACCAAGTCTTAAGGGCTGTAGCATCTTTCAAACTGGACAAATACCCAGGCCCGCATCAAATCTATCCCACACTCTTAAGAGAAGTAAGACACCAAATAGCACAGGCTCTCACCATCATTTTACAATCCTCTCTGGCTACAGGTGTGGTGCCCGACCACTGGAGGACTGCTAACGTGCTACCGTTCTTTCAAAAGGGAGAGAGGGATAGACCGCATAATTACAGGCCAGTCAGCCTAACCTCGGTGGTGGGAAAATTATTGGAAAAAGTTCTGAGGGACAGGAGAAATCTTCATTTAGAAAGACACGGATTAATCAGGGACAGTCAGCATGGATTTCTTAACGGAAGGTCGTGTCTGACTAACGCAATTCAATTTTTCGAGGAGGTAACAAGGAGGGTCGGTGAGGGTAGTGCCTTTCATGTAGTCTATATGGATTTTAGCAAGGCTTTTGATAAGGTCCCGCATGCCAGATTGGTCACGAAAGTAAAAGCCCATGGGATCCAAGGCAAAGTGGCAAGTTGGATCCAAAATTGGCTCAGAGGCAGGAAACAAAGGGTAATGGTCGAAGGGTGTTTTTGTGACCGGAAGGCTGTTTCCAGTGGGGTTCCGCAGGGCTCACAGAATCACAGAAACCCCACAGTGCAGATAGAGGCCATTTCGGCCCATCGAGCCTGCACCGACTCAGTACTGGGCCCTTTGCTTTTTCTGGTATATATCAATGATTTGGATTTGAATGTAGGAAGTATGATTAAGAAGTTTGCAGATGATACAAAAATTGGCCGTGTGGTTAATAATGAAACAGAATGCTGTAGACTGCAGGAAGATATCAATGGACTCGTCTAGTGGGCAGAACAGTGGCAAATGGAATTCAGTTGGAATACACAATAAATGGTAGGACACTGAGAAATGCAGAGGATCAGCGGGACCTTGGAGTGCATGTCCACAGATCCCTGAAGGTAGCAGGACAGGTAGATAAAGTGGTTAAGCAGGCATACGGGATACTTGCCTTTATTAGCCGAGGCGTAGAATATAAGAGCGGGGAGGTTATGCTTCAACTGTATAAAACACTAGTTAGGCCGCAGCTAGAGTGCCGCGTGCAGTTCTGGTCACCACATTACAAGAAGGATGCGATTGCACTAGAGAAGGTGCAGAGGAGATTTCCGAGGATGTTGCCTGGGCTGGGGAATTTTAGTTATGAGGAAAGATTGGATAGGCTGGGGTTGTTTTCTTTGGAACACAGGAGGCTGAGGCGAGACCTAATTGAGGTGTGTAAAATTATGAGGGGCCGAGATAGAGTGGATAGGAAGGACCTATTTCCCTTAGCAGAAGGGTCAATAATAGATTTCAAGTAATTGGTAGGAGGTTTACAGGGAATTTGAGGAGACATTTTTTCACCCAGTGAATGGTGGGGGTCTGGAATGCACTGCCTGAAAGGGTGGTAGAGGCAGAAACCCTCATCACGTTTAAAAAGTACTTGGATATGCACTTGAACTGCCGTAACCTACAAGGCTACGGACCAAGTGCTGTAAAGTGGGATTTGGGTGGATTGCTCTTTGTCGGCTGGCACGGACAAGATGGGCCGAATGGCCTCCTTCTGTGCTGTAAATTTCTATGATTCTGCCTGATCATGTGACATCTGCCCACACGACTTCTACAAATGTTATTACATTGTAGCCAGGATTGTTTAGTTTCCAATTCCGCCCATTTTGAAGCCAGGTCTCCGTTATGGCTACTATTGCATAACCCCATGTGGCAACTTGCGCCTGCAACTCGTCAATCTTATTTGTAACGCTCCTCGCATTAACACACATGCATTTCAACAGCATGCTAGTTGGCTTTGCTTTTTTCCTGAATTTAACTGCTGCTCTTTCTACATTCTTCTTTGTTCTGTTGCTGTTTGTCCCTCCGAGTTTTCTATGCACCTTGTCTCTCCTCTCTGCTGCTGTGTCCTGGTGGCCCTCCGCCAGTGTGTGTATTTTGGCTATCTTATTTTCTTCTTCTGCTTATTTCGGCCCTGTGTCTGGAGCCCCTTGCATTTGTGTAGCAGCAGGAGAATGTGCAGCGAAGAAATGGTCAAAGGAAAGCGAGAGAGAGAGAGAGAGAGAGAGAGAGCAGCAAAAAGGATGTTGATTGATTAAGAGCAGTGTGTGCGCGCAAAACGTTGAGCAGCCTGTGGTGGCAGCAAAAGCCTACTGCACCTGGTATTCCCAGGCAGTCTCCCATCCAAGTACTAACCAGGCCTGACTCTGCTTAGCTTCCGAGATCAGGCGCATTCAGACTAGTATGGCCGTAGGCATATGCTAGCTGGCTTTCTCTTTACTTAAAGCTGTCGCCCATTTTTTTCTCTTCTACGCATTCATACAAGTATTCAACACTCAATTTACATTTACAAATTTTACTCCTCCCGCAACCCCCCACCCCCCCTCCACCTCTTCTTGCTGCTCTGCCTCCCACACAAACAAACTACAAGCCCAACCCTTCATTGCCTTCTATTCAAATATTACATCAAATAAACATGCTCAAACACCAAGTCTTAAGGGCTGTAGCATCTTTCAAACTGGACAAATACCCAGGCCCGCATCAAATCTATCCCACACTCTTAAGAGAAGTAAGACACCAAATAGCACAGGCTCTCACCATCATTTTACAATCCTCTCTGGCTACAGGTGTGGTGCCCGACCACTGGAGGACTGCTAACGTGCTACCGTTCTTTCAAAAGGGAGAGAGGGATAGACCGCATAATTACAGGCCAGTCAGCCTAACCTCGGTGGTGGGAAAATTATTGGAAAAAGTTCTGAGGGACAGGAGAAATCTTCATTTAGAAAGACACGGATTAATCAGGGACAGTCAGCATGGATTTCTTAACGGAAGGTCGTGTCTGACTAACGCAATTCAATTTTTCGAGGAGGTAACAAGGAGGGTCGATGAGGGTAGTGCCTTTGATGTAGTCTATATGGATTTTAGCAAGGCTTTTGATAAAGTCCCACATGCCAGATTGGTCATGAAAGTAAAAGCCCATGGGATCCAAGGCAAAGTGGCAAGTTGGATCCAAAATTGGCTCAGAGGCAGGAAACAAAGGGTAATGGTCGAAGGGTGTTTTTGTGACCGGAAGGCTGTTTCCAGTGGGGTTCCGCAGGGCTCACAGAATCACAGAAACCCCACAGTGCAGATAGAGGCCATTTCGGCCCATCGAGCCTGCACCGACTCAGTACTGGGCCCTTTGCTTTTTCTGGTATATATCAATGATTTGGATTTGAATGTAGGAAGTATGATTAAGAAGTTTGCAGATGATACAAAAATTGGCCGTGTGGTTAATAATGAAACAGAATGCTGTAGACTGCAGGAAGATATCAATGGACTCGTCTAGTGGGCAGAACAGTGGCAAATGGAATTCAGTTGGAATACACAATAAATGGTAGGACACTGAGAAATGCAGAGGATCAGCGGGACCTTGGAGTGCATGTCCACAGATCCCTGAAGGTAGCAGGACAGGTAGATAAAGTGGTTAAGCAGGCATACGGGATACTTGCCTTTATTAGCCGAGGCGTAGAATATAAGAGCGGGGAGGTTATGCTTCAACTGTATAAAACACTAGTTAGGCCGCAGCTAGAGTGCCGCGTGCAGTTCTGGTCACCACATTACAAGAAGGATGCGATTGCACTAGAGAAGGTGCAGAGGAGATTTCCGAGGATGTTGCCTGGGCTGGGGAATTTTAGTTATGAGGAAAGATTGGATAGGCTGGGGTTGTTTTCTTTGGAACACAGGAGGCTGAGGCGAGACCTAATTGAGGTGTGTAAAATTATGAGGGGCCGAGATAGAGTGGATAGGAAGGACCTATTTCCCTTAGCAGAAGGGTCAATAATAGATTTCAAGTAATTGGTAGGAGGTTTACAGGGAATTTGAGGAGACATTTTTTCACCCAGTGAATGGTGGGGGTCTGGAATGCACTGCCTGAAAGGGTGGTAGAGGCAGAAACCCTCATCACGTTTAAAAAGTACTTGGATATGCACTTGAACTGCCGTAACCTACAAGGCTACGGACCAAGTGCTGTAAAGTGGGATTTGGGTGGATTGCTCTTTGTCGGCTGGCACGGACAAGATGGGCCGAATGGCCTCCTTCTGTGCTGTAAATTTCTATGATTCTGCCTGATCATGTGACATCTGCCCACACGACTTCTACAAATGTTATTACATTGTAGCCAGGATTGTTTAGTTTCCAATTCCGCCCATTTTGAAGCCAGGTCTCCGTTATGGCTACTATTGCATAACCCCATGTGGCAACTTGCGCCTGCAACTCGTCAATCTTATTTGTAACGCTCCTCGCATTAACACACATGCATTTCAACAGCATGCTAGTTGGCTTTGCTTTTTTCCTGAATTTAACTGCTGCTCTTTCTACATTCTTCTTTGTTCTGTTGCTGTTTGTCCCTCCGAGTTTTCTATGCACCTTGTCTCTCCTCTCTGCTGCTGTGTCCTGGTGGCCCTCCGCCAGTGTGTGTATTTTGGCTATCTTATTTTCTTCTTCTGCTTATTTCGGCCCTGTGTCTGGAGCCCCTTGCATTTGTGTAGCAGCAGGAGAATGTGCAGCGAAGAAATGGTCAAAGGAAAGTGAGAGAGAGAGAGAGAGAGAGAGAGAGAGCAGCAAAAAGGATGTTGATTGATTAAGAGCAGTGTGTGCGCGTGTGTGTGCAAAACGTCGAGCAGCCTGTGGCGGCAGCAAAAGCCTACTGCACCCGGTATTCCCAGGCAGTCTCCCATCCAAGTACTAACCAGGCCTGACTCTGCTTAGCTTCTGAGATCAGACGAGATCGGGCGCATTCAGACTAGTATGGCCGTAGGCATATGCTAGCTGGCTTTCTCTTTACTTAAAGCTGTCGCCCATTTTTTTCTCTTCTACGCATTCATACAAGTATTCAACACTCAATTTACATTTACAAATTTTACTCCTCCCGCAACCCCCCACCCCCCCTCCACCTCTTCTTGCTGCTCTGCCTCCCACACAAACAAACTACAAGCCCAACCCTTCATTGCCTTCTATTCAAATATTACATCAAATAAACATGCTCAAACACCAAGTCTTAAGGGCTGTAGCATCTTTCAAACTGGACAAATACCCAGGCCCGCATCAAATCTATCCCACACTCTTAAGAGAAGTAAGACACCAAATAGCACAGGCTCTCACCATCATTTTACAATCCTCTCTGGCTACAGGTGTGGTGCCCGACCACTGGAGGACTGCTAACGTGCTACCGTTCTTTCAAAAGGGAGAGAGGGATAGACCGCATAATTACAGGCCAGTCAGCCTAACCTCGGTGGTGGGAAAAATATTGGAAAAAGTTCTGAGGGACAGGAGAAATCTTCATTTAGAAAGACACGGATTAATCAGGGACAGTCAGCATGGATTTCTTAACGGAAGGTCGTGTCTGACTAACGCAATTCAATTTTTCGAGGAGGTAACAAGGAGGGTCGATGAGGGTAGTGCCTTTGATGTAGTCTATATGGATTTTAGCAAGGCTTTTGATAAGGTCCCGCATGCCAGATTGGTCACGAAAGTAAAAGCCCATGGGATCCAAGGCAAAGTGGCAAGTTGGATCCAAAATTGGCTCAGAGGCAGGAAACAAAGGGTAATGGTCGAAGGGTGTTTTTGTGACCGGAAGGCTGTTTCCAGTGGGGTTCCGCAGGGCTCACAGAATCACAGAAACCCCACAGTGCAGATAGAGGCCATTTCGGCCCATCGAGCCTGCACCGACTCAGTACTGGGCCCTTTGCTTTTTCTGGTATATATCAATGATTTGGATTTGAATGTAGGAAGTATGATTAAGAAGTTTGCAGATGATACAAAAATTGGCCGTGTGGTTAATAATGAAACAGAATGCTGTAGACTGCAGGAAGATATCAATGGACTCGTCTAGTGGGCAGAACAGTGGCAAATGGAATTCAGTTGGAATACACAATAAATGGTAGGACACTGAGAAATGCAGAGGATCAGCGGGACCTTGGAGTGCATGTCCACAGATCCCTGAAGGTAGCAGGACAGGTAGATAAAGTGGTTAAGCAGGCATACGGGATACTTGCCTTTATTAGCCGAGGCGTAGAATATAAGAGCGGGGAGGTTATGCTTCAACTGTATAAAACACTAGTTAGGCCGCAGCTAGAGTGCCGCGTGCAGTTCTGGTCACCACATTACAAGAAGGATGCGATTGCACGAGAGAAGGTGCAGAGGAGATTTCCGAGGATGTTGCCTGGGCTGGGGAATTTTAGTTATGAGGAAAGATTGGATAGGCTGGGGTTGTTTTCTTTGGAACACAGGAGGCTGAGGCGAGACCTAATTGAGGTGTGTAAAATTATGAGGGGCCGAGATAGAGTGGATAGGAAGGACCTATTTCCCTTAGCAGAAGGGTCAATAATAGATTTCAAGTAATTGGTAGGAGGTTTACAGGGAATTTGAGGAGACATTTTTTCACCCAGTGAATGGTGGGGGTCTGGAATGCACTGCCTGAAAGGGTGGTAGAGGCAGAAACCCTCATCACGTTTAAAAAGTACTTGGATATGCACTTGAACTGCCGTAACCTACAAGGCTACGGACCAAGTGCTGTAAAGTGGGATTTGGGTGGATTGCTCTTTGTCGGCTGGCACGGACAAGATGGGCCGAATGGCCTCCTTCTGTGCTGTAAATTTCTATGATTCTGCCTGATCATGTGACATCTGCCCACACGACTTCTACAAATGTTATTACATTGTAGCCAGGATTGTTTAGTTTCCAATTCCGCCCATTTTGAAGCCAGGTCTCCGTTATAGCTACTATTGCATAACCCCATGTGGCAACTTGCGCCTGCAACTCGTCAATCTTATTTGTAACGCTCCTCGCATTAACACACATGCATTTCAACAGCATGCTAGTTGGCTTTGCTTTTTTCCTGAATTTAACTGCTGCTCTTTCTACATTCTTCTTTGTTCTGTTGCTGTTTGTCCCTCCGAGTTTTCTATGCACCTTGTCTCTCCTCTCTGCTGCTGTGTCCTGGTGGCCCTCCGCCAGTGTGTGTATTTTGGCTATCTTATTTTCTTCTTCTGCTTATTTCGGCCCTGTGTCTGGAGCCCCTTGCATTTGTGTAGCAGCAGGAGAATGTGCAGCGAAGAAATGGTCAAAGGAAAGCGAGAGAGAGAGAGAGAGAGAGCAGCAAAAAGGATGTTGATTGATTAAGAGCAGTGTGTGCGCGTGTGTGTGCAAAACGTCGAGCAGCCTGTGGCGGCAGCAAAAGCCTACTGCACCTGGTATTCCCAGGCAGTCTCCCATCCAAGTACTAACCAGGCCTGACTCTGCTTAGCTTCCGAGATCAGACGAGATCGGGCGCATTCAGACTAGTATGGCCGTAGGCATATGCTAGCTGGCTTTCTCTTTACTTAAAGCTGTCGCCCATTTTTTTCTCTTCTACGCATTCATACAAGTATTCAACACTCAATTTACATTTACAAATTTTACTCCTCCCGCAACCCCCCACCCCCCCTCCACCTCTTCTTGCTGCTCTGCCTCCCACACAAACAAACTACAAGCCCAACCCTTCATTGCCTTCTATTCAAATATTACATCAAATAAACATGCTCAAACACCAAGTCTTAAGGGCTGTAGCATCTTTCAAACTGGACAAATACCCAGGCCCGCATCAAATCTATCCCACACTCTTAAGAGAAGTAAGACACCAAATAGCACAGGCTCTCACCATCATTTTACAATCCTCTCTGGCTACAGGTGTGGTGCCCGACCACTGGAGGACTGCTAACGTGCTACCGTTCTTTCAAAAGGGAGAGAGGGATAGACCGCATAATTACAGGCCAGTCAGCCTAACCTCGGTGGTGGGAAAATTATTGGAAAAAGTTCTGAGGGACAGGAGAAATCTTCATTTAGAAAGACACGGATTAATCAGGGACAGTCAGCATGGATTTCTTAACGGAAGGTCGTGTCTGACTAACGCAATTCAATTTTTCGAGGAGGTAACAAGGAGGGTCGATGAGGGTAGTGCCTTTGATGTAGTCTATATGGATTTTAGCAAGGCTTTTGATAAGGTCCCGCATGCCAGATTGGTCACGAAAGTAAAAGCCCATGGGATCCAAGGCAAAGTGGCAAGTTGGATCCAAAATTGGCTCAGAGGCAGGAAACAAAGGGTAATGGTCGAAGGGTGTTTTTGTGACCGGAAGGCTGTTTCCAGTGGGGTTCCGCAGGGCTCACAGAATCACAGAAACCCCACAGTGCAGATAGAGGCCATTTCGGCCCATCGAGCCTGCACCGACTCAGTACTGGGCCCTTTGCTTTTTCTGGTATATATCAATGATTTGGATTTGAATGTAGGAAGTATGATTAAGAAGTTTGCAGATGATACAAAAATTGGCCGTGTGGTTAATAATGAAACAGAATGCTGTAGACTGCAGGAAGATATCAATGGACTCGTCTAGTGGGCAGAACAGTGGCAAATGGAATTCAGTTGGAATACACAATAAATGGTAGGACACTGAGAAATGCAGAGGATCAGCGGGACCTTGGAGTGCATGTCCACAGATCCCTGAAGGTAGCAGGACAGGTAGATAAAGTGGTTAAGCAGGCATACGGGATACTTGCCTTTATTAGCCGAGGCGTAGAATATAAGAGCGGGGAGGTTATGCTTCAACTGTATAAAACACTAGTTAGGCCGCAGCTAGAGTGCCGCGTGCAGTTCTGGTCACCACATTACAAGAAGGATGCGATTGCACTAGAGAAGGTGCAGAGGAGATTTCCGAGGATGTTGCCTGGGCTGGGGAATTTTAGTTATGAGGAAAGATTGGATAGGCTGGGGTTGTTTTCTTTGGAACACAGGAGGCTGAGGCGAGACCTAATTGAGGTGTGTAAAATTATGAGGGGCCGAGATAGAGTGGATAGGAAGGACCTATTTCCCTTAGCAGAAGGGTCAATAATAGATTTCAAGTAATTGGTAGGAGGTTTACAGGGAATTTGAGGAGACATTTTTTCACCCAGTGAATGGTGGGGGTCTGGAATGCACTGCCTGAAAGGGTGGTAGAGGCAGAAACCCTCATCACGTTTAAAAAGTACTTGGATATGCACTTGAACTGCCGTAACCTACAAGGCTACGGACCAAGTGCTGTAAAGTGGGATTTGGGTGGATTGCTCTTTGTCGGCTGGCACGGACAAGATGGGCCGAATGGCCTCCTTCTGTGCTGTAAATTTCTATGATTCTGCCTGATCATGTGACATCTGCCCACACGACTTCTACAAATGTTATTACATTGTAGCCAGGATTGTTTAGTTTCCAATTCCGCCCATTTTGAAGCCAGGTCTCCGTTATGGCTACTATTGCATAACCCCATGTGGCAACTTGCGCCTGCAACTCGTCAATCTTATTTGTAACGCTCCTCGCATTAACACACATGCATTTCAACAGCATGCTAGTTGGCTTTGCTTTTTTCCTGAATTTAACTGCTGCTCTTTCTACATTCTTCTTTGTTCTGTTGCTGTTTGTCCCTCCGAGTTTTCTATGCACCTTGTCTCTCCTCTCTGCTGCTGTGTCCTGGTGGCCCTCCGCCAGTGTGTGTATTTTGGCTATCTTATTTTCTTCTTCTGCTTATTTCGGCCCTGTGTCTGGAGCCCCTTGCATTTGTGTAGCAGCAGGAGAATGTGCAGCGAAGAAATGGTCAAAGGAAAGCGAGAGAGAGAGAGAGAGAGAGCAGCAAAAAGGATGTTGATTGATTAAGAGCAGTGTGTGCGCGTGTGTGTGCAAAACGTCGAGCAGCCTGTGGCGGCAGCAAAAGCCTACTGCACCTGGTATTCCCAGGCAGTCTCCCATCCAAGTACTAACCAGGCCTGACTCTGCTTAGCTTCCGAGATCAGACGAGATCGGGCGCATTCAGACTAGTATGGCCGTAGGCATATGCTAGCTGGCTTTCTCTTTACTTAAAGCTGTCGCCCATTTTTTTCTCTTCTACGCATTCATACAAGTATTCAACACTCAATTTACATTTACAAATTTTACTCCTCCCGCAACCCCCCACCCCCCCTCCACCTCTTCTTGCTGCTCTGCCTCCCACACAAACAAACTACAAGCCCAACCCTTCATTGCCTTCTATTCAAATATTACATCAAATAAACATGCTCAAACACCAAGTCTTAAGGGCTGTAGCATCTTTCAAACTGGACAAATACCCAGGCCCGCATCAAATCTATCCCACACTCTTAAGAGAAGTAAGACACCAAATAGCACAGGCTCTCACCATCATTTTACAATCCTCTCTGGCTACAGGTGTGGTGCCCGACCACTGGAGGACTGCTAACGTGCTACCGTTCTTTCAAAAGGGAGAGAGGGATAGACCGCATAATTACAGGCCAGTCAGCCTAACCTCGGTGGTGGGAAAATTATTGGAAAAAGTTCTGAGGGACAGGAGAAATCTTCATTTAGAAAGACACGGATTAATCAGGGACAGTCAGCATGGATTTCTTAACGGAAGGTCGTGTCTGACTAACGCAATTCAATTTTTCGAGGAGGTAACAAGGAGGGTCGATGAGGGTAGTGCCTTTGATGTAGTCTATATGGATTTTAGCAAGGCTTTTGATAAAGTCCCACATGCCAAATTGGTCATGAAAGTAAAAGCCCATGGGATCCAAGGCAAAGTGGCAAGTTGGATCCAAAATTGGCTCAGAGGCAGGAAACAAAGGGTAATGGTCGAAGGGTGTTTTTGTGACCGGAAGGCTGTTTCCAGTGGGGTTCCGCAGGGCTCACAGAATCACAGAAACCCCACAGTGCAGATAGAGGCCATTTCGGCCCATCGAGCCTGCACCGACTCAGTACTGGGCCCTTTGCTTTTTCTGGTATATATCAATGATTTGGATTTGAATGTAGGAAGTATGATTAAGAAGTTTGCAGATGATACAAAAATTGGCCGTGTGGTTAATAATGAAACAGAATGCTGTAGACTGCAGGAAGATATCAATGGACTCGTCTAGTGGGCAGAACAGTGGCAAATGGAATTCAGTTGGAATACACAATAAATGGTAGGACACTGAGAAATGCAGAGGATCAGCGGGACCTTGGAGTGCATGTCCACAGATCCCTGAAGGTAGCAGGACAGGTAGATAAAGTGGTTAAGCAGGCATACGGGATACTTGCCTTTATTAGCCGAGGCGTAGAATATAAGAGCGGGGAGGTTATGCTTCAACTGTATAAAACACTAGTTAGGCCGCAGCTAGAGTGCCGCGTGCAGTTCTGGTCACCACATTACAAGAAGGATGCGATTGCACTAGAGAAGGTGCAGAGGAGATTTCCGAGGATGTTGCCTGGGCTGGGGAATTTTAGTTATGAGGAAAGATTGGATAGGCTGGGGTTGTTTTCTTTGGAACACAGGAGGCTGAGGCGAGACCTAATTGAGGTGTGTAAAATTATGAGGGGCCGAGATAGAGTGGATAGGAAGGACCTATTTCCCTTAGCAGAAGGGTCAATAATAGATTTCAAGTAATTGGTAGGAGGTTTACAGGGAATTTGAGGAGACATTTTTTCACCCAGTGAATGGTGGGGGTCTGGAATGCACTGCCTGAAAGGGTGGTAGAGGCAGAAACCCTCATCACGTTTAAAAAGTACTTGGATATGCACTTGAACTGCCGTAACCTACAAGGCTACGGACCAAGTGCTGTAAAGTGGGATTTGGGTGGATTGCTCTTTGTCGGCTGGCACGGACAAGATGGGCCGAATGGCCTCCTTCTGTGCTGTAAATTTCTATGATTCTGCCTGATCATGTGACATCTGCCCACACGACTTCTACAAATGTTATTACATTGTAGCCAGGATTGTTTAGTTTCCAATTCCGCCCATTTTGAAGCCAGGTCTCCGTTATGGCTACTATTGCATAACCCCATGTGGCAACTTGCGCCTGCAACTCGTCAATCTTATTTGTAACGCTCCTCGCATTAACACACATGCATTTCAACAGCATGCTAGTTGGCTTTGCTTTTTTCCTGAATTTAACTGCTGCTCTTTCTACATTCTTCTTTGTTCTGTTGCTGTTTGTCCCTCCGAGTTTTCTATGCACCTTGTCTCTCCTCTCTGCTGCTGTGTCCTGGTGGCCCTCCGCCAGTGTGTGTATTTTGGCTATCTTATTTTCTTCTTCTGCTTATTTCGGCCCTGTGTCTGGAGCCCCTTGCATTTGTGTAGCAGCAGGAGAATGTGCAGCGAAGAAATGGTCAAAGGAAAGTGAGAGAGAGAGAGAGAGAGAGAGAGAGAGCAGCAAAAAGGATGTTGATTGATTAAGAGCAGTGTGTGCGCGTGTGTGTGCAAAACGTCGAGCAGCCTGTGGCGGCAGCAAAAGCCTACTGCACCTGGTATTCCCAGGCAGTCTCCCATCCAAGTACTAACCAGGCCTGACTCTGCTTAGCTTCCGAGATCAGACGAGATCGGGCGCATTCAGACTAGTATGGCCGTAGGCATATGCTAGCTGGCTTTCTCTTTACTTAAAGCTGTCGCCCATTTTTTTCTCTTCTACGCATTCATACAAGTATTCAACACTCAATTTACATTTACAAATTTTACTCCTCCCGCAACCCCCCACCCCCCCTCCACCTCTTCTTGCTGCTCTGCCTCCCACACAAACAAACTACAAGCCCAACCCTTCATTGCCTTCTATTCAAATATTACATCAAATAAACATGCTCAAACACCAAGTCTTAAGGGCTGTAGCATCTTTCAAACTGGACAAATACCCAGGCCCGCATCAAATCTATCCCACACTCTTAAGAGAAGTAAGACACCAAATAGCACAGGCTCTCACCATCATTTTACAATCCTCTCTGGCTACAGGTGTGGTGCCCGACCACTGGAGGACTGCTAACGTGCTACCGTTCTTTCAAAAGGGAGAGAGGGATAGACCGCATAATTACAGGCCAGTCAGCCTAACCTCGGTGGTGGGAAAATTATTGGAAAAAGTTCTGAGGGACAGGAGAAATCTTCATTTAGAAAGACACGGATTAATCAGGGACAGTCAGCATGGATTTCTTAACGGAAGGTCGTGTCTGACTAACGCAATTCAATTTTTCGAGGAGGTAACAAGGAGGGTCGATGAGGGTAGTGCCTTTGATGTAGTCTATATGGATTTTAGCAAGGCTTTTGATAAGGTCCCACATGCCAGATTGGTCACGAAAGTAAAAGCCCATGGGATCCAAGGCAAAGTGGCAAGTTGGATCCAAAATTGGCTCAGAGGCAGGAAACAAAGGGTAATGGTCGAAGGGTGTTTTTGTGACCGGAAGGCTGTTTCCAGTGGGGTTCCGCAGGGCTCACAGAATCACAGAAACCCCACAGTGCAGATAGAGGCCATTTCGGCCCATCGAGCCTGCACCGACTCAGTACTGGGCCCTTTGCTTTTTCTGGTATATATCAATGATTTGGATTTGAATGTAGGAAGTATGATTAAGAAGTTTGCAGATGATACAAAAATTGGCCGTGTGGTTAATAATGAAACAGAATGCTGTAGACTGCAGGAAGATATCAATGGACTCGTCTAGTGGGCAGAACAGTGGCAAATGGAATTCAGTTGGAATACACAATAAATGGTAGGACACTGAGAAATGCAGAGGATCAGCGGGACCTTGGAGTGCATGTCCACAGATCCCTGAAGGTAGCAGGACAGGTAGATAAAGTGGTTAAGCAGGCATACGGGATACTTGCCTTTATTAGCCGAGGCGTAGAATATAAGAGCGGGGAGGTTATGCTTCAACTGTATAAAACACTAGTTAGGCCGCAGCTAGAGTGCCGCGTGCAGTTCTGGTCACCACATTACAAGAAGGATGCGATTGCACTAGAGAAGGTGCAGAGGAGATTTCCGAGGATGTTGCCTGGGCTGGGGAATTTTAGTTATGAGGAAAGATTGGATAGGCTGGGGTTGTTTTCTTTGGAACACAGGAGGCTGAGGCGAGACCTAATTGAGGTGTGTAAAATTATGAGGGGCCGAGATAGAGTGGATAGGAAGGACCTATTTCCCTTAGCAGAAGGGTCAATAATAGATTTCAAGTAATTGGTAGGAGGTTTACAGGGAATTTGAGGAGACATTTTTTCACCCAGTGAATGGTGGGGGTCTGGAATGCACTGCCTGAAAGGGTGGTAGAGGCAGAAACCCTCATCACGTTTAAAAAGTACTTGGATATGCACTTGAACTGCCGTAACCTACAAGGCTACGGACCAAGTGCTGTAAAGTGGGATTTGGGTGGATTGCTCTTTGTCGGCTGGCACGGACAAGATGGGCCGAATGGCCTCCTTCTGTGCTGTAAATTTCTATGATTCTGCCTGATCATGTGACATCTGCCCACACGACTTCTACAAATGTTATTACATTGTAGCCAGGATTGTTTAGTTTCCAATTCCGCCCATTTTGAAGCCAGGTCTCCGTTATGGCTACTATTGCATAACCCCATGTGGCAACTTGCGCCTGCAACTCGTCAATCTTATTTGTAACGCTCCTCGCATTAACACACATGCATTTCAACAGCATGCTAGTTGGCTTTGCTTTTTTCCTGAATTTAACTGCTGCTCTTTCTACATTCTTCTTTGTTCTGTTGCTGTTTGTCCCTCCGAGTTTTCTATGCACCTTGTCTCTCCTCTCTGCTGCTGTGTCCTGGTGGCCCTCCGCCAGTGTGTGTATTTTGGCTATCTTATTTTCTTCTTCTGCTTATTTCGGCCCTGTGTCTGGAGCCCCTTGCATTTGTGTAGCAGCAGGAGAATGTGCAGCGAAGAAATGGTCAAAGGAAAGCGAGAGAGAGAGAGAGAGAGAGAGAGAGAGAGCAGCAAAAAGGATGTTGATTGATTAAGAGCAGTGTGTGCGCGCAAAACGTCGAGCAGCCTGTGGCGGCAGCAAAAGCCTACTGCACCTGGTATTCCCAGGCAGTCTCCCATCCAACTACTAACCAGGCCTGACTCTGCTTAGCTTCCGAGATCAGACGAGATCGGGCGCATTCAGACTAGTATGGCCGTAGGCATATGCTAGCTGGCTTTCTCTTTACTTAAAGCTGTCGCCCATTTTTTTCTCTTCTACGCATTCATACAAGTATTCAACACTCAATTTACATTTACAAATTTTACTCCTCCCGCAACCCCCCACCCCCCCTCCACCTCTTCTTGCTGCTCTGCCTCCCACACAAACAAACTACAAGCCCAACCCTTCATTGCCTTCTATTCAAATATTACATCAAATAAACATGCTCAAACACCAAGTCTTAAGGGCTGTAGCATCTTTCAAACTGGACAAATACCCAGGCCCGCATCAAATCTATCCCACACTCTTAAGAGAAGTAAGACACCAAATAGCACAGGCTCTCACCATCATTTTACAATCCTCTCTGGCTACAGGTGTGGTGCCCGACCACTGGAGGACTGCTAACGTGCTACCGTTCTTTCAAAAGGGAGAGAGGGATAGACCGCATAATTACAGGCCAGTCAGCCTAACCTCGGTGGTGGGAAAATTATTGGAAAAAGTTCTGAGGGACAGGAGAAATCTTCATTTAGAAAGACACGGATTAATCAGGGACAGTCAGCATGGATTTCTTAACGGAAGGTCGTGTCTGACTAACGCAATTCAATTTTTCGAGGAGGTAACAAGGAGGGTCGATGAGGGTAGTGCCTTTGATGTAGTCTATATGGATTTTAGCAAGGCTTTTGATAAGGTCCCACATGCCAGATTGGTCACGAAAGTAAAAGCCCATGGGATCCAAGGCAAAGTGGCAAGTTGGATCCAAAATTGGCTCAGAGGCAGGAAACAAAGGGTAATGGTCGAAGGGTGTTTTTGTGACCGGAAGGCTGTTTCCAGTGGGGTTCCGCAGGGCTCACAGAATCACAGAAACCCCACAGTGCAGATAGAGGCCATTTCGGCCCATCGAGCCTGCACCGACTCAGTACTGGGCCCTTTGCTTTTTCTGGTATATATCAATGATTTGGATTTGAATGTAGGAAGTATGATTAAGAAGTTTGCAGATGATACAAAAATTGGCCGTGTGGTTAATAATGAAACAGAATGCTGTAGACTGCAGGAAGATATCAATGGACTCGTCTAGTGGGCAGAACAGTGGCAAATGGAATTCAGTTGGAATACACAATAAATGGTAGGACACTGAGAAATGCAGAGGATCAGCGGGACCTTGGAGTGCATGTCCACAGATCCCTGAAGGTAGCAGGACAGGTAGATAAAGTGGTTAAGCAGGCATACGGGATACTTGCCTTTATTAGCCGAGGCGTAGAATATAAGAGCGGGGAGGTTATGCTTCAACTGTATAAAACACTAGTTAGGCCGCAGCTAGAGTGCCGCGTGCAGTTCTGGTCACCACATTACAAGAAGGATGCGATTGCACTAGAGAAGGTGCAGAGGAGATTTCCGAGGATGTTGCCTGGGCTGGGGAATTTTAGTTATGAGGAAAGATTGGATAGGCTGGGGTTGTTTTCTTTGGAACACAGGAGGCTGAGGCGAGACCTAATTGAGGTGTGTAAAATTATGAGGGGCCGAGATAGAGTGGATAGGAAGGACCTATTTCCCTTAGCAGAAGGGTCAATAATAGATTTCAAGTAATTGGTAGGAGGTTTACAGGGAATTTGAGGAGACATTTTTTCACCCAGTGAATGGTGGGGGTCTGGAATGCACTGCCTGAAAGGGTGGTAGAGGCAGAAACCCTCATCACGTTTAAAAAGTACTTGGATATGCACTTGAACTGCCGTAACCTACAAGGCTACGGACCAAGTGCTGTAAAGTGGGATTTGGGTGGATTGCTCTTTGTCGGCTGGCACGGACAAGATGGGCCGAATGGCCTCCTTCTGTGCTGTAAATTTCTATGATTCTGCCTGATCATGTGACATCTGCCCACACGACTTCTACAAATGTTATTACATTGTAGCCAGGATTGTTTAGTTTCCAATTCCGCCCATTTTGAAGCCAGGTCTCCGTTATGGCTACTATTGCATAACCCCATGTGGCAACTTGCGCCTGCAACTCGTCAATCTTATTTGTAACGCTCCTCGCATTAACACACATGCATTTCAACAGCATGCTAGTTGGCTTTGCTTTTTTCCTGAATTTAACTGCTGCTCTTTCTACATTCTTCTTTGTTCTGTTGCTGTTTGTCCCTCCGAGTTTTCTATGCACCTTGTCTCTCCTCTCTGCTGCTGTGTCCTGGTGGCCCTCCGCCAGTGTGTGTATTTTGGCTATCTTATTTTCTTCTTCTGCTTATTTCGGCCCTGTGTCTGGAGCCCCTTGCATTTGTGTAGCAGCAGGAGAATGTGCAGCGAAGAAATGGTCAAAGGAAAGCGAGAGAGAGAGAGAGAGAGAGAGCAGCAAAAAGGATGTTGATTGATTAAGAGCAGTGTGTGCGCGTGTGTGTGCAAAACGTTGAGCAGCCTGTGGCGGCAGCAAAAGCCTACTGCACCTGGTATTCCCAGGCAGTCTCCCATCCAAGTACTAACCAGGCCTGACTCTGCTTAGCTTCCGAGATCAGACGAGATCGGGCGCATTCAGACTAGTATGGCTGTAGGCATATGCCAGCTGGCTTTCTCTTTACTTAAAGCTGTCGCCCATTTTTTTCTCTTCTACACATTCATACAAGTATTCAACACTCAATTTACATTTACAAGTTTTACTCCTCCCGCAACCCCCCCACCCCCCCTCCACCTCTTCTTGCTGCTCTGCCTCCCACACAAACAAACTACAAGCCCAACCCTTCATTGCCTTCTATTCAAATATTACATCAAATAAACATGCTCAAACACCAAGTCTTAAGGGCTGTAGCATCTTTCAAACTGGACAAATACCCAGGCCCGCATCAAATCTATCCCACACTCTTAAGAGAAGTAAGACACCAAATAGCACAGGCTCTCACCATCATTTTACAATCCTCTCTGGCTACAGGTGTGGTGCCCGACCACTGGAGGACTGCTAACGTGCTACCGTTCTTTCAAAAGGGAGAGAGGGATAGACCGCATAATTACAGGCCAGTCAGCCTAACCTCGGTGGTGGGAAAATTATTGGAAAAAGTTCTGAGGGACAGGAGAAATCTTCATTTAGCAAGACACGGATTAATCAGGGACAGTCAGCATGGATTTCTTAACGGAAGGTCGTGTCTGACTAACGCAATTCAATTTTTCGAGGAGGTAACAAGGAGGGTCGATGAGGGTAGTGCCTTTCATGTAGTCTATATGGATTTTAGCAAGGCTTTTGATAAGGTCCCGCATGCCAGATTGGTCACGAAAGTAAAAGCCCATGGGATCCAAGGCAAAGTGGCAAGTTGGATCCAAAATTGGCTCAGAGGCAGGAAACAAAGGGTAATGGTCGAAGGGTGTTTTTGTGACCGGAAGGCTGTTTCCAGTGGGGTTCCGCAGGGCTCACAGAATCACAGAAACCCCACAGTGCAGATAGAGGCCATTTTGGCCCATCGAGCCTGCACCGACTCAGTACTGGGCCCTTTGCTTTTTCTGGTATATATCAATGATTTGGATTTGAATGTAGGAAGTATGATTAAGAAGTTTGCAGATGATACAAAAATTGGCCGTGTGGTTAATAATGAAACAGAATGCTGTAGACTGCAGGAAGATATCAATGGACTCGTCTAGTGGGCAGAACAGTGGCAAATGGAATTCAGTTGGAATACACAATAAATGGTAGGACACTGAGAAATGCAGAGGATCAGCGGGACCTTGGAGTGCATGTCCACAGATCCCTGAAGGTAGCAGGACAGGTAGATAAAGTGGTTAAGCAGGCATACGGGATACTTGCCTTTATTAGCCGAGGCGTAGAATATAAGAGCGGGGAGGTTATGCTTCAACTGTATAAAACACTAGTTAGGCCGCAGCTAGAGTGCCGCGTGCAGTTCTGGTCACCACATTACAAGAAGGATGCGATTGCACTAGAGAAGGTGCAGAGGAGATTTCCGAGGATGTTGCCTGGGCTGGGGAATTTTAGTTATGAGGAAAGATTGGATAGGCTGGGGTTGTTTTCTTTGGAACACAGGAGGCTGAGGCGAGACCTAATTGAGGTGTGTAAAATTATGAGGGGCCGAGATAGAGTGGATAGGAAGGACCTATTTCCCTTAGCAGAAGGGTCAATAATAGATTTCAAGTAATTGGTAGGAGGTTTACAGGGAATTTGAGGAGACATTTTTTCACCCAGTGAATGGTGGGGGTCTGGAATGCACTGCCTGAAAGGGTGGTAGAGGCAGAAACCCTCATCACGTTTAAAAAGTACTTGGATATGCACTTGAACTGCCGTAACCTACAAGGCTACGGACCAAGTGCTGTAAAGTGGGATTTGGGTGGATTGCTCTTTGTCGGCTGGCACGGACAAGATGGGCCGAATGGCCTCCTTCTGTGCTGTAAATTTCTATGATTCTGCCTGATCATGTGACATCTGCCCACACGACTTCTACAAATGTTATTACATTGTAGCCAGGATTGTTTAGTTTCCAATT
This sequence comes from Somniosus microcephalus, assembly GCF_052327205.1. NCBI lineage: Eukaryota > Metazoa > Chordata > Chondrichthyes > Squaliformes > Somniosidae > Somniosus > Somniosus microcephalus. Next base: position 23,403,510 of record NC_141005.1, read on the forward strand.
CCGCCCATTTTGAAGCCAGGTCTCCGTTATGGCTACTATTGCATAACCCCATGTGGCAACTTGCGCCTGCAACTCGTCAATCTTATTTGTAACACTCCTCGCATTAACACACATGCATTTCAACAGCATGCTAGTTGGCTTTGCTTTTTTCCTGAATTTAACTGCTGCTCTTTCTACATTATTCTTTGTTCTGTTGCTGTTTGTCCCTCCGAGTTTTCTATGCACCTTGTCTCTCCTCTCTGCTGCTGTGTCCTGGTGGCCCTCCGCCAGTGTGTGTATTTTGGCTATCTTATTTTCTTCTTCTGCTTATTTCGGCCCTGTGTCTGGAGCCCCTTGCATTTGTGTAGCAGCAGGAGAATGTGCAGCGAAGAAATGGTCAAAGGAAAGCGAGAGAGAGAGAGAGAGAGAGAGCAGCAAAAAGGATGTTGATTGATTAAGAGCAGTGTGTGCGCGTGTGTGTGCAAAACGTTGAGCAGCCTGTGGCGGCAGCAAAAGCCTACTGCACCTGGTGTTCCCAGGCGGTCTCCCATCCAAGTACTAACCAGGCCTGACTCTGCTTAGCTTCCGAGATCAGACGAGATCGGGCGTATTCAGACTAGTATGGCCGTAGGCATATGCTAGCTGGCTTTCTCTTTACTTAAAGCTGTCGCCCATTTTTTTCTCTTCTTCGACACATTCATACAAGTATTCAACACTCAATTTACATTTACAAGTTTTACTCCTCCCGCAACCCCCCCACCCCCCCTCCACCTCTTCTTGCTGCTCTGCCTCCCACACAAACAAACTACAAGCCCAACCCTTCATTGCCTTCTATTCAAATATTACATCAAATAAACATGCTCAAACACCAAGTCTTAAGGGCTGTAGCATCTTTCAAACTGGACAAATACCCAGGCCCGCATCAAATCTATCCCACACTCTTAAGAGAAGTAAGACACCAAATAGCACAGGCTCTCACCATCATTTTACAATCCTCTCTGGCTACAGGTGTGGTGCCCGACCACTGGAGGACTGCTAACGTGCTACCGTTCTTTCAAAAGGGAGAGAGGGATAGACCGCATAATTACAGGCCAGTCAGCCTAACCTCGGTGGTGGGAAAATTATTGGAAAAAGTTCTGAGGGACAGGAGAAATCTTCATTTAGAAAGACACGGATTAATCAGGGACAGTCAGCATGGATTTCTTAACGGAAGGTCGTGTCTGACTAACGCAATTCAATTTTTCGAGGAGGTAACAAGGAGGGTCGGTGAGGGTAGTGCCTTTGATGTAGTCTATATGGATTTTAGCAAGGCTTTTGATAAGGTCCCGCATGCCAGATTGGTCACGAAAGTAAAAGCCCATGGGATCCAAGGCAAAGTGGCAAGTTGGATCCAAAATTGGCTCAGAGGCAGGAAACAAAGGGTAATGGTCGAAGGGTGTTTTTGTGACCGGAAGGCTGTTTCCAGTGGGGTTCCGCAGGGCTCACAGAATCACAGAAACCCCACAGTGCAGATAGAGGCCATTTCGGCCCATCGAGCCTGCACCGACTCAGTACTGGGCCCTTTGCTTTTTCTGGTATATATCAATGATTTGGATTTGAATGTAGGAAGTATGATTAAGAAGTTTGCAGATGATACAAAAATTGGCCGTGTGGTTAATAATGAAACAGAATGCTGTAGACTGCAGGAAGATATCAATGGACTCGTCTAGTGGGCAGAACAGTGGCAAATGGAATTCAGTTGGAATACACAATAAATGGTAGGACACTGAGAAATGCAGAGGATCAGCGGGACCTTGGAGTGCATGTCCACAGATCCCTGAAGGTAGCAGGACAGGTAGATAAAGTGGTTAAGCAGGCATACGGGATACTTGCCTTTATTAGCCGAGGCGTAGAATATAAGAGCGGGGAGGTTATGCTTCAACTGTATAAAACACTAGTTAGGCCGCAGCTAGAGTGCCGCGTGCAGTTCTGGTCACCACATTACAAGAAGGATGCGATTGCACTAGAGAAGGTGCAGAGGAGATTTCCGAGGATGTTGCCTGGGCTGGGGAATTTTAGTTATGAGGAAAGATTGGATAGGCTGGGGTTGTTTTCTTTGGAACACAGGAGGCTGAGGTGAGACCTAATTGAGGTGTGTAAAATTATGAGGGGCCGAGATAGAGTGGATAGGAAGGACCTATTTCCCTTAGCAGAAGGGTCAATAATAGATTTCAAGTAATTGGTAGGAGGTTTACAGGGAATTTGAGGAGACATTTTTTCACCCAGTGAATGGTGGGGGTCTGGAATGCACTGCCTGAAAGGGTGGTAGAGGCAGAAACCCTCATCACGTTTAAAAAGTACTTGGATATGCACTTGAACTGCCGTAACCTACAAGGCTACGGACCAAGTGCTGTAAAGTGGGATTTGGGTGGATTGCTCTTTGTCGGCTGGCACGGACAAGATGGGCCGAATGGCCTCCTTCTGTGCTGTAAATTTCTATGATTCTGCCTGATCATGTGACATCTGCCCACACGACTTCTACAAATGTTATTACATTGTAGCCAGGATTGTTTAGTTTCCAATTCCGCCCATTTTGAAGCCAGGTCTCCGTTATGGCTACTATTGCATAACCCCATGTGGCAACTTGCGCCTGCAACTCGTCAATCTTATTTGTAACGCTCCTCGCATTAACACACATGCATTTCAACAGCATGCTAGTTGGCTTTGCTTTTTTCCTGAATTTAACTGCTGCTCTTTCTACATTCTTCTTTGTTCTGTTGCTGTTTGTCCCTCCGAGTTTTCTATGCACCTTGTCTCTCCTCTCTGCTGCTGTGTCCTGGTGGCCCTCCGCCAGTGTGTGTATTTTGGCTATCTTATTTTCTTCTTCTGCTTATTTCGGCCCTGTGTCTGGAGCCCCTTGCATTTGTGTAGCAGCAGGAGAATGTGCAGCGAAGAAATGGTCAAAGGAAAGCGAGAGAGAGAGAGAGAGAGAGAGAGAGCAGCAAAAAGGATGTTGATTGATTAAGAGCAGTGTGTGCGCGTGTGTGTGCAAAACGTTGAGCAGCCTGTGGCGGCAGCAAAAGCCTACTGCACCCGGTATTCCCAGGCGGTCTCCCATCCAAGTACTAACCAGGCCTGACTCTGCTTAGCTTCCGAGATCAGACGAGATCGGGCACATTCAGACTAGTATGGCCGTAGGCATATGCTAGCTGGCTTTCTCTTTACTTAAAGCTGTCGCCCATTTTTTTCTCTTCTACGCATTCATACAAGTATTCAACACTCAATTTACATTTACAAATTTTACTCCTCCCGCAACCCCCACCCCCCCTCCACCTCTTCTTGCTGCTCTGCCTCCCACACAAACAAACTACAAGCCCAACCCTTCATTGCCTTCTATTCAAATATTACATCAAATAAACATGCTCAAACACCAAGTCTTAAGGGCTGTAGCATCTTTCAAACTGGACAAATACCCAGGCCCGCATCAAATCTATCCCACACTCTTAAGAGAAGTAAGACACCAAATAGCACAGGCTCTCACCATCATTTTACAATCCTCTCTGGCTACAGGTGTGGTGCCCGACCACTGGAGGACTGCTAACGTGCTACCGTTCTTTCAAAAGGGAGAGAGGGATAGACCGCATAATTACAGGCCAGTCAGCCTAACCTCGGTGGTGGGAAAATTATTGGAAAAAGTTCTGAGGGACAGGAGAAATCTTCATTTAGAAAGACACGGATTAATCAGGGACAGTCAGCATGGATTTCTTAACGGAAGGTCGTGTCTGACTAACGCAATTCAATTTTTCGAGGAGGTAACAAGGAGGGTCGATGAGGGTAGTGCCTTTGATGTAGTCTATATGGATTTTAGCAAGGCTTTTGATAAGGTCCCGCATGCCAGATTGGTCACGAAAGTAAAAGCCCATGGGATCCAAGGCAAAGTGGCAAGTTGGATCCAAAATTGGCTCAGAGGCAGGAAACAAAGGGTAATGGTCGAAGGGTGTTTTTGTGACCGGAAGGCTGTTTCCAGTGGGGTTCCGCAGGGCTCACAGAATCACAGAAACCCCACAGTGCAGATAGAGGCCATTTCGGCCCATCGAGCCTGCACCGACTCAGTACTGGGCCCTTTGCTTTTTCTGGTATATATCAATGATTTGGATTTGAATGTAGGAAGTATGATTAAGAAGTTTGCAGATGATACAAAAATTGGCCGTGTGGTTAATAATGAAACAGAATGCTGTAGACTGCAGGAAGATATCAATGGACTCGTCTAGTGGGCAGAACAGTGGCAAATGGAATTCAGTTGGAATACACAATAAATGGTAGGACACTGAGAAATGCAGAGGATCAGCGGGACCTTGGAGTGCATGTCCACAGATCCCTGAAGGTAGCAGGACAGGTAGATAAAGTGGTTAAGCAGGCATACGGGATACTTGCCTTTATTAGCCGAGGCGTAGAATATAAGAGCGGGGAGGTTATGCTTCAACTGTATAAAACACTAGTTAGGCCGCAGCTAGAGTGCCGCGTGCAGTTCTGGTCACCACATTACAAGAAGGATGCGATTGCACTAGAGAAGGTGCAGAGGAGATTTCCGAGGATGTTGCCTGGGCTGGGGAATTTTAGTTATGAGGAAAGATTGGATAGGCTGGGGTTGTTTTCTTTGGAACACAGGAGGCTGAGGCGAGACCTAATTGAGGTGTGTAAAATTATGAGGGGCCGAGATAGAGTGGATAGGAAGGACCTATTTCCCTTAGCAGAAGGGTCAATAATAGATTTCAAGTAATTGGTAGGAGGTTTACAGGGAATTTGAGGAGACATTTTTTCACCCAGTGAATGGTGGGGGTCTGGAATGCACTGCCTGAAAGGGTGGTAGAGGCAGAAACCCTCATCACGTTTAAAAAGTACTTGGATATGCACTTGAACTGCCGTAACCTACAAGGCTACGGACCAAGTGCTGTAAAGTGGGATTTGGGTGGATTGCTCTTTGTCGGCTGGCACGGACAAGATGGGCCGAATGGCCTCCTTCTGTGCTGTAAATTTCTATGATTCTGCCTGATCATGTGACATCTGCCCACACGACTTCTACAAATGTTATTACATTGTAGCCAGGATTGTTTAGTTTCCAATTCCGCCCATTTTGAAGCCAGGTCTCCGTTATGGCTACTATTGCATAACCCCATGTGGCAACTTGCGCCTGCAACTCGTCAATCTTATTTGTAACACTCCTCGCATTAACACACATGCATTTCAACAGCATGCTAGTTGGCTTTGCTTTTTTCCTGAATTTAACTGCTGCTCTTTCTACATTCTTCTTTGTTCTGTTGCTGTTTGTCCCTCCGAGTTTTCTATGCACCTTGTCTCTCCTCTCTGCTGCTGTGTCCTGGTGGCCCTCCGCCAGTGTGTTTATTTTGGCTATCTTATTTTCTTCTTCTGCTTATTTCGGCCCTGTGTCTGGAGCCCCTTGCATTTGTGTAGCAGCAGGAGAATGTGCAGCGAAGAAATGGTCAAAGGAAAGCGAGAGAGAGAGAGAGAGAGAGAGAGAGAGAGAGCAGCAAAAAGGATGTTGATTGATTAAGAGCAGTGTGTGCGCGTGTGTGTGCAAAACGTTGAGCAGCCTGTGGCGGCAGCAAAAGCCTACTGCACCCGGTATTCCCAGGCAGTCTCCCATCCAAGTACTAACCAGGCCTGACTCTGCTTAGCTTCCGAGATCAGACGAGATCGGGCGTATTCAGACTAGTATGGCCGTAGGCATATGCTAGCTGGCTTTCTCTTTACTTAAAGCTGTCGCCCATTTTTTTCTCTTCTACGCATTCATACAAGTATTCAACACTCAATTTACATTTACAAATTTTACTCCTCCCGCAACCCCCCACCCCCCCTCCACCTCTTCTTGCTGCTCTGCCTCCCACACAAACAAACTACAAGCCCAACCCTTCATTGCCTTCTATTCAAATATTACATCAAATAAACATGCTCAAACACCAAGTCTTAAGGGCTGTAGCATCTTTCAAACTGGACAAATACCCAGGCCCGCATCAAATCTATCCCACACTCTTAAGAGAAGTAAGACACCAAATAGCACAGGCTCTCACCATCATTTTACAATCCTCTCTGGCTACAGGTGTGGTGCCCGACCACTGGAGGACTGCTAACGTGCTACCGTTCTTTCAAAAGGGAGAGAGGGATAGACCGCATAATTACAGGCCAGTCAGCCTAACCTCGGTGGTGGGAAAATTATTGGAAAAAGTTCTGAGGGACAGGAGAAATCTTCATTTAGAAAGACACGGATTAATCAGGGACAGTCAGCGTGGATTTCTTAACGGAAGGTCGTGTCTGACTAACGCAATTCAATTTTTCGAGGAGGTAACAAGGAGGGTCGATGAGGGTAGTGCCTTTGATGTAGTCTATATGGATTTTAGCAAGGCTTTTGATAAGGTCCCGCATGCCAGATTGGTCACGAAAGTAAAAGCCCATGGGATCCAAGGCAAAGTGGCAAGTTGGATCCAAAATTGGCTCAGAGGCAGGAAACAAAGGGTAATGGTCGAAGGGTGTTTTTGTGACCGGAAGGCTGTTTCCAGTGGGGTTCCGCAGGGCTCACAGAATCACAGAAACCCCACAGTGCAGATAGAGGCCATTTCGGCCCATCGAGCCTGCACCGACTCAGTACTGGGCCCTTTGCTTTTTCTGGTATATATCAATGATTTGGATTTGAATGTAGGAAGTATGATTAAGAAGTTTGCAGATGATACAAAAATTGGCCGTGTGGTTAATAATGAAACAGAATGCTGTAGACTGCAGGAAGATATCAATGGACTCGTCTAGTGGGCAGAACAGTGGCAAATGGAATTCAGTTGGAATACACAATAAATGGTAGGACACTGAGAAATGCAGAGGATCAGCGGGACCTTGGAGTGCATGTCCACAGATCCCTGAAGGTAGCAGGACAGGTAGATAAAGTGGTTAAGCAGGCATACGGGATACTTGCCTTTATTAGCCGAGGCGTAGAATATAAGAGCGGGGAGGTTATGCTTCAACTGTATAAAACACTAGTTAGGCCGCAGCTAGAGTGCCGCGTGCAGTTCTGGTCACCACATTACAAGAAGGATGCGATTGCACTAGAGAAGGTGCAGAGGAGATTTCCGAGGATGTTGCCTGGGCTGGGGAATTTTAGTTATGAGGAAAGATTGGATAGGCTGGGGTTGTTTTCTTTGGAACATAGGAGGCTGAGGCGAGACCTAATTGAGGTGTGTAAAATTATGAGGGGCCGAGATAGAGTGGATAGGAAGGACCTATTTCCCTTAGCAGAAGGGTCAATAATAGATTTCAAGTAATTGGTAGGAGGTTTACAGGGAATTTGAGGAGACATTTTTTCACCCAGTGAATGGTGGGGGTCTGGAATGCACTGCCTGAAAGGGTGGTAGAGGCAGAAACCCTCATCACGTTTAAAAAGTACTTGGATATGCACTTGAACTGCCGTAACCTACAAGGCTACGGACCAAGTGCTGTAAAGTGGGATTTGGGTGGATTGCTCTTTGTCGGCTGGCACGGACAAGATGGGCCGAATGGCCTCCTTCTGTGCTGTAAATTTCTATGATTCTGCCTGATCATGTGACATCTGCCCACACGACTTCTACAAATGTTATTACATTGTAGCCAGGATTGTTTAGTTTCCAATTCCGCCCATTTTGAAGCCAGGTCTCCGTTATGGCTACTATTGCATAACCCCATGTGGCAACTTGCGCCTGCAACTCGTCAATCTTATTTGTAACACTCCTCGCATTAACACACATGCATTTCAACAGCATGCTAGTTGGCTTTGCTTTTTTCCTGAATTTAACTGCTGCTCTTTCGACATTCTTCTTTGTTCTGTTGCTGTTTGTCCCTCCGAGTTTTCTATGCACCTTGTCTCTCCTCTCTGCTGCTGTGTCCTGGTGGCCCTCCGCCAGTGTGTTTATTTTGGCTATCTTATTTTCTTCTTCTGCTTATTTCGGCCCTGTGTCTGGAGCCCCTTGCATTTGTGTAGCAGCAGGAGAATGTGCAGCGAAGAAATGGTCAAAGGAAAGCGAGAGAGAGAGAGAGAGAGAGAGAGAGCAGCAAAAAGGATGTTGATTGATTAAGAGCAGTGTGTGCAAAACGTTGAGCAGCCTGTGGCGGCAGCAAAAGCCTACTGCACCCGGTATTCCCAGGCAGTCTCCCATCCAAGTACTAACCAGGCCTGACTCTGCTTAGCTTCCGAGATCAGACGAGATCGGGCGTATTCAGACTAGTATGGCTGTAGGCATATGCTAGCTGGCTTTCTCTTTACTTAAAGCTGTCGCCCATTTTTTTCTCTTCTACGCATTCATACAAGTATTCAACACTCAATTTACATTTACAAATTTTACTCCTCCCGCAACCCCCCACCCCCCCTCCACCTCTTCTTGCTGCTCTGCCTCCCACACAAACAAACTACAAGCCCAACCCTTCATTGCCTTCTATTCAAATATTACATCAAATAAACATGCTCAAACACCAAGTCTTAAGGGCTGTAGCATCTTTCAAACTGGACAAATACCCAGGCCCGCATCAAATCTATCCCACACTCTTAAGAGAAGTAAGACACCAAATAGCACAGGCTCTCACCATCATTTTACAATCCTCTCTGGCTACAGGTGTGGTGCCCGACCACTGGAGGACTGCTAACGTGCTACCGTTCTTTCAAAAGGGAGAGAGGGATAGACCGCATAATTACAGGCCAGTCAGCCTAACCTCGGTGGTGGGAAAATTATTGGAAAAAGTTCTGAGGGACAGGAGAAATCTTCATTTAGAAAGACACGGATTAATCAGGGACAGTCAGCGTGGATTTCTTAACGGAAGGTCGTGTCTGACTAACGCAATTCAATTTTTCGAGGAGGTAACAAGGAGGGTCGATGAGGGTAGTGCCTTTGGTGTAGTCTATATGGATTTTAGCAAGGCTTTTGATAAGGTCCCGCATGCCAGATTGGTCACGAAAGTAAAAGCCCATGGGATCCAAGGCAAAGTGGCAAGTTGGATCCAAAATTGGCTCAGAGGCAGGAAACAAAGGGTAATGGTCGAAGGGTGTTTTTGTGACCGGAAGGCTGTTTCCAGTGGGGTTCCGCAGGGCTCACAGAATCACAGAAACCCCACAGTGCAGATAGAGGCCATTTCGGCCCATCGAGCCTGCACCGACTCAGTACTGGGCCCTTTGCTTTTTCTGGTATATATCAATGATTTGGATTTGAATGTAGGAAGTATGATTAAGAAGTTTGCAGATGATACAAAAATTGGCCGTGTGGTTAATAATGAAACAGAATGCTGTAGACTGCAGGAAGATATCAATGGACTCGTCTAGTGGGCAGAACAGTGGCAAATGGAATTCAGTTGGAATACACAATAAATGGTAGGACACTGAGAAATGCAGAGGATCAGCGGGACCTTGGAGTGCATGTCCACAGATCCCTGAAGGTAGCAGGACAGGTAGATAAAGTGGTTAAGCAGGCATACGGGATACTTGCCTTTATTAGCCGAGGCGTAGAATATAAGAGCGGGGAGGTTATGCTTCAACTGTATAAAACACTAGTTAGGCCGCAGCTAGAGTGCCGCGTGCAGTTCTGGTCACCACATTACAAGAAGGATGCGATTGCACTAGAGAAGGTGCAGAGGAGATTTCCGAGGATGTTGCCTGGGCTGGGGAATTTTAGTTATGAGGAAAGATTGGATAGGCTGGGGTTGTTTTCTTTGGAACACAGGAGGCTGAGGCGAGACCTAATTGAGGTGTGTAAAATTATGAGGGGCCGAGATAGAGTGGATAGGAAGGACCTATTTCCCTTAGCAGAAGGGTCAATAATAGATTTCAAGTAATTGGTAGGAGGTTTACAGGGAATTTGAGGAGACATTTTTTCACCCAGTGAATGGTGGGGGTCTGGAATGCACTGCCTGAAAGGGTGGTAGAGGCAGAAACCCTCATCACGTTTAAAAAGTACTTGGATATGCACTTGAACTGCCGTAACCTACAAGGCTACGGACCAAGTGCTGTAAAGTGGGATTTGGGTGGATTGCTCTTTGTCGGCTGGCACGGACAAGATGGGCCGAATGGCCTCCTTCTGTGCTGTAAATTTCTATGATTCTGCCTGATCATGTGACATCTGCCCACACGACTTCTACAAATGTTATTACATTGTAGCCAGGATTGTTTAGTTTCCAATTCCGCCCATTTTGAAGCCAGGTCTCCGTTATGGCTACTATTGCATAACCCCATGTGGCAACTTGCGCCTGCAACTCGTCAATCTTATTTGTAACACTCCTCGCATTAACACACATGCATTTCAACAGCATGCTAGTTGGCTTTGCTTTTTTCCTGAATTTAACTGCTGCTCTTTCTTCTTTGTTCTGTTGCTGTTTGTCCCTCCGAGTTTTCTATGCACCTTGTCTCTCCTCTCTGCTGCTGTGTCCTGGTGGCCCTCCGCCAGTGTGTGTATTTTGGCTATCTTATTTTCTTCTTCTGCTTATTTCGGCCCTGTGTCTGGAGCCCCTTGCATTTGTGTAGCAGCAGGAGAATGTGCAGCGAAGAAATGGTCAAAGGAAAGCGAGAGAGAGAGAGAGAGAGAGCAGGAAAAAGGATGTTGATTGATTAAGAGCAGTGTGTGCGCGTGTGTGTGCAAAACGTTGAGCAGCCTGTGGCGGCAGCAAAAGCCTACTGCACCTGGTATTCCCAGGCAGTCTCCCATCCAAGTACTAACCAGGCCTGACTCTGCTTAGCTTCCGAGATCAGACGAGATCGGGCGCATTCAGACTAGTATGGCCGTAGGCATATGCTAGCTGGCTTTCTCTTTACTTAAAGCTGTCGCCCATTTTTTTCTCTTCTACGCATTCATACAAGTATTCAACACTCAATTTACATTTACAAATTTTACTCCTCCCGCAACCCCCCACCCCCCCTCCACCTCTTCTTGCTGCTCTGCCTCCCACACAAACAAACTACAAGCCCAACCCTTCATTGCCTTCTATTCAAATATTACATCAAATAAACATGCTCAAACACCAAGTCTTAAGGGCTGTAGCATCTTTCAAACTGGACAAATACCCAGGCCCGCATCAAATCTATCCCACACTCTTAAGAGAAGTAAGACACCAAATAGCACAGGCTCTCACCATCATTTTACAATCCTCTCTGGCTACAGGTGTGGTGCCCGACCACTGGAGGACTGCTAACGTGCTACCGTTCTTTCAAAAGGGAGAGAGGGATAGACCGCATAATTACAGGCCAGTCAGCCTAACCTCGGTGGTGGGAAAATTATTGGAAAAAGTTCTGAGGGACAGGAGAAATCTTCATTTAGAAAGACACGGATTAATCAGGGACAGTCAGCATGGATTTCTTAACGGAAGGTCGTGTCTGACTAACGCAATTCAATTTTTCGAGGAGGTAACAAGGAGGGTCGATGAGGGTAGTGCCTTTGATGTAGTCTATATGGATTTTAGCAAGGCTTTTGATAAGGTCCCGCATGCCAGATTGGTCACGAAAGTAAAAGCCCATGGGATCCAAGGCAAAGTGGCAAGTTGGATCCAAAATTGGCTCAGAGGCAGGAAACAAAGGGTAATGGTCGAAGGGTGTTTTTGTGACCGGAAGGCTGTTTCCAGTGGGGTTCCGCAGGGCTCACAGAATCACAGAAACCCCACAGTGCAGATAGAGGCCATTTCGGCCCATCGAGCCTGCACCGACTCAGTACTGGGCCCTTTGCTTTTTCTGGTATATATCAATGATTTGGATTTGAATGTAGGAAGTATGATTAAGAAGTTTGCAGATGATACAAAAATTGGCCGTGTGGTTAATAATGAAACAGAATGCTGTAGACTGCAGGAAGATATCAATGGACTCGTCTAGTGGGCAGAACAGTGGCAAATGGAATTCAGTTGGAATACACAATAAATGGTAGGACACTGAGAAATGCAGAGGATCAGCGGGACCTTGGAGTGCATGTCCACAGATCCCTGAAGGTAGCAGGACAGGTAGATAAAGTGGTTAAGCAGGCATACGGGATACTTGCCTTTATTAGCCGAGGCGTAGAATATAAGAGCGGGGAGGTTATGCTTCAACTGTATAAAACACTAGTTAGGCCGCAGCTAGAGTGCCGCGTGCAGTTCTGGTCACCACATTACAAGAAGGATGCGATTGCACTAGAGAAGGTGCAGAGGAGATTTCCGAGGATGTTGCCTGGGCTGGGGAATTTTAGTTATGAGGAAAGATTGGATAGGCTGGGGTTGTTTTCTTTGGAACACAGGAGGCTGAGGCGAGACCTAATTGAGGTGTGTAAAATTATGAGGGGCCGAGATAGAGTGGATAGGAAGGACCTATTTCCCTTAGCAGAAGGGTCAATAATAGATTTCAAGTAATTGGTAGGAGGTTTACAGGGAATTTGAGGAGACATTTTTTCACCCAGTGAATGGTGGGGGTCTGGAATGCACTGCCTGAAAGGGTGGTAGAGGCAGAAACCCTCATCACGTTTAAAAAGTACTTGGATATGCACTTGAACTGCCGTAACCTACAAGGCTACGGACCAAGTGCTGTAAAGTGGGATTTGGGTGGATTGCTCTTTGTCGGCTGGCACGGACAAGATGGGCCGAATGGCCTCCTTCTGTGCTGTAAATTTCTATGATTCTGCCTGATCATGTGACATCTGCCCACACGACTTCTACAAATGTTATTACATTGTAGCCAGGATTGTTTAGTTTCCAATTCCGCCCATTTTGAAGCCAGGTCTCCGTTATGGCTACTATTGCATAACCCCATGTGGCAACTTGCGCCTGCAACTCGTCAATCTTATTTGTAACACTCCTCGCATTAACACACATGCATTTCAACAGCATGCTAGTTGGCTTTGCTTTTTTCCTGAATTTAACTGCTGCTCTTTCTACATTCTTCTTTGTTCTGTTGCTGTTTGTCCCTCCGAGTTTTCTATGCACCTTGTCTCTCCTCTCTGCTGCTGTGTCCTGGTGGCCCTCCGCCAGTGTGTGTATTTTGGCTATCTTATTTTCTTCTTCTGCTTATTTCGGCCCTGTGTCTGGAGCCCCTTGCATTTGTGTAGCAGCAGGAGAATGTGCAGCGAAGAAATGGTCAAAGGAAAGCGAGAGAGAGAGACAGAGAGAGAGAGAGAGAGAGAGAGAGAGAGCAGCAAAAAGGATGTTGATTGATTAAGAGCAGTGTGTGCGCGTGTGTGTGCAAAACGTTGAGCAGCCTGTGGCGGCAGCAAAAGCCTACTGCACCTGGTATTCCCAGGCGGTCTCCCATCCAAGTACTAACCAGGCCTGACTCTGCTTAGCTTCCGAGATCAGACGAGATCGGGCGCATTCAGACTAGCACGGCCGTAGGCATATGCTGGCTGGCTTTCTCTTTACTTAAAGCTGTCGCCCATTTTTTTCTCTTCTACGCATTCATACAAGTATTCAACACTCAATTTACATTTACAAATTTTACTCCTCCCGCAACCCCCCACCCCCCCTCCACCTCTTCTTGCTGCTCTGCCTCCCACACAAACAAACTACAAGCCCAACCCTTCATTGCCTTCTATTCAAATATTACATCAAATAAACATGCTCAAACACCAAGTCTTAAGGGCTGTAGCATCTTTCAAACTGGACAAATACCCAGGCCCGCATCAAATCTATCCCACACTCTTAAGAGAAGTAAGACACCAAATAGCACAGGCTCTCACCATCATTTTACAATCCTCTCTGGCTACAGGTGTGGTGCCCGACCACTGGAGGACTGCTAACGTGCTACCGCTCTTTCAAAAGGGAGAGAGGGATAGACCGCATAATTACAGGCCAGTCAGCCTAACCTCGGTGGTGGGAAAATTATTGGAAAAAGTTCTGAGGGACAGGAGAAATCTTCATTTAGAAAGACACGGATTAATCAGGGACAGTCAGCATGGATTTCTTAACGGAAGGTCGTGTCTGACTAACGCAATTCAATTTTTCGAGGAGGTAACAAGGAGGGTCGATGAGGGTAGTGCCTTTGATGTAGTCTATATGGATTTTAGCAAGGCTTTTGATAAGGTCCCGCATGCCAGATTGGTCACGAAAGTAAAAGCCCATGGGATCCAAGGCAAAGTGGCAAGTTGGATCCAAAATTGGCTCAGAGGCAGGAAACAAAGGGTAATGGTCGAAGGGTGTTTTTGTGACCGGAAGGCTGTTTCCAGTGGGGTTCCGCAGGGCTCACAGAATCACAGAAACCCCACAGTGCAGATAGAGGCCATTTCGGCCCATCGAGCCTGCACCGACTCAGTACTGGGCCCTTTGCTTTTTCTGGTATATATCAATGATTTGGATTTGAATGTAGGAAGTATGATTAAGAAGTTTGCAGATGATACAAAAATTGGCCGTGTGGTTAATAATGAAACAGAATGCTGTAGACTGCAGGAAGATATCAATGGACTCGTCTAGTGGGCAGAACAGTGGCAAATGGAATTCAGTTGGAATACACAATAAATGGTAGGACACTGAGAAATGCAGAGGATCAGCGGGACCTTGGAGTGCATGTCCACAGATCCCTGAAGGTAGCAGGACAGGTAGATAAAGTGGTTAAGCAGGCATACGGGATACTTGCCTTTATTAGCCGAGGCGTAGAATATAAGAGCGGGGAGGTTATGCTTCAACTGTATAAAACACTAGTTAGGCCGCAGCTAGAGTGCCGCGTGCAGTTCTGGTCACCACATTACAAGAAGGATGCGATTGCACTAGAGAAGGTGCAGAGGAGATTTCCGAGGATGTTGCCTGGGCTGGGGAATTTTAGTTATGAGGAAAGATTGGATAGGCTGGGGTTGTTTTCTTTGGAACACAGGAGGCTGAGGCGAGACCTAATTGAGGTGTGTAAAATTATGAGGGGCCGAGATAGAGTGGATAGGAAGGACCTATTTCCCTTAGCAGAAGGGTCAATAATAGATTTCAAGTAATTGGTAGGAGGTTTACAGGGAATTTGAGGAGACATTTTTTCACCCAGTGAATGGTGGGGGTCTGGAATGCACTGCCTGAAAGGGTGGTAGAGGCAGAAACCCTCATCACGTTTAAAAAGTACTTGGATATGCACTTGAACTGCCGTAACCTACAAGGCTACGGACCAAGTGCTGTAAAGTGGGATTTGGGTGGATTGCTCTTTGTCGGCTGGCACGGACAAGATGGGCCGAATGGCCTCCTTCTGTGCTGTAAATTTCTATGATTCTGCCTGATCATGTGACATCTGCCCACACGACTTCTACAAATGTTATTACATTGTAGCCAGGATTGTTTAGTTTCCAATTCCGCCCATTTTGAAGCCAGGTCTCCGTTATGGCTACTATTGCATAACCCCATGTGGCAACTTGCGCCTGCAAATCGTCAATCTTATTTGTAACACTCCTCGCATTAACACACATGCATTTCAACAGCATGCTAGTTGGCTTTGCTTTTTTCCTGAATTTAACTGCTGCTCTTTCTACATTCTTCTTTGTTCTGTTGCTGTTTGTCCCTCCGAGTTTTCTATGCACCTTGTCTCTCCTCTCTGCTGCTGTGTCCTGGTGGCCCTCCGCCAGTGTGTGTATTTTGGCTATCTTATTTTCTTCTTCTGCTTATTTCGGCCCTGTGTCTGGAGCCCCTTGCATTTGTGTAGCAGCAGGAGAATGTGCAGCGAAGAAATGGTCAAAGGAAAGCGAGAGAGAGAGACAGAGAGAGAGAGAGAGAGAGCAGCAAAAAGGATGTTGATTGATTAAGAGCAGTGTGTGCGCGTGTGTGTGCAAAACGTTGAGCAGCCTGTGGCGGCAGCAAAAGCCTACTGCACCCGGTATTCCCAGGCGGTCTCCCATCCAAGTACTAACCAGGCCTGACTCTGCTTAGCTTCCGAGATCAGACGAGATCGGGCACATTCAGACTAGTATGGCCGTAGGCATATGCTAGCTGGCTTTCTCTTTACTTAAAGCTGTCGCCCATTTTTTTCTCTTCTACGCATTCATACAAGTATTCAACACTCAATTTACATTTACAAATTTTACTCCTCCCGCAACCCCCCACCCCCCCTCCACCTCTTCTTGCTGCTCTGCCTCCCACACAAACAAACTACAAGCCCAACCCTTCATTGCCTTCTATTCAAATATTACATCAAATAAACATGCTCAAACACCAAGTCTTAAGGGCTGTAGCATCTTTCAAACTGGACAAATACCCAGGCCCGCATCAAATCTATCCCACACTCTTAAGAGAAGTAAGACACCAAATAGCACAGGCTCTCACCATCATTTTACAATCCTCTCTGGCTACAGGTGTGGTGCCCGACCACTGGAGGACTGCTAACGTGCTACCGTTCTTTCAAAAGGGAGAGAGGGATAGACCGCATAATTACAGGACAGTCAGCCTAACCTCGGTGGTGGGAAAATTATTGGAAAAAGTTCTGAGGGACAGGAGAAATCTTCATTTAGAAAGACACGGATTAATCAGGGACAGTCAGCATGGATTTCTTAACGGAAGGTCGTGTCTGACTAACGCAATTCAATTTTTCGAGGAGGTAACAAGGAGGGTCGATGAGGGTAGTGCCTTTGATGTAGTCTATATGGATTTTAGCAAGGCTTTTGATAAGGTCCCGCATGCCAGATTGGTCACGAAAGTAAAAGCCCATGGGATCCAAGGCAAAGTGGCAAGTTGGATCCAAAATTGGCTCAGAGGCAGGAAACAAAGGGTAATGGTCGAAGGGTGTTTTTGTGACCGGAAGGCTGTTTCCAGTGGGGTTCCGCAGGGCTCACAGAATCACAGAAACCCCACAGTGCAGATAGAGGCCATTTCGGCCCATCGAGCCTGCACCGACTCAGTACTGGGCCCTTTGCTTTTTCTGGTATATATCAATGATTTGGATTTGAATGTAGGAAGTATGATTAAGAAGTTTGCAGATGATACAAAAATTGGCCGTGTGGTTAATAATGAAACAGAATGCTGTAGACTGCAGGAAGATATCAATGGACTCGTCTAGTGGGCAGAACAGTGGCAAATGGAATTCAGTTGGAATACACAATAAATGGTAGGACACTGAGAAATGCAGAGGATCAGCGGGACCTTGGAGTGCATGTCCACAGATCCCTGAAGGTAGCAGGACAGGTAGATAAAGTGGTTAAGCAGGCATACGGGATACTTGCCTTTATTAGCCGAGGCGTAGAATATAAGAGCGGGGAGGTTATGCTTCAACTGTATAAAACACTAGTTAGGCCGCAGCTAGAGTGCCGCGTGCAGTTCTGGTCACCACATTACAAGAAGGATGCGATTGCACTAGAGAAGGTGCAGAGGAGATTTCCGAGGATGTTGCCTGGGCTGGGGAATTTTAGTTATGAGGAAAGATTGGATAGGCTGGGGTTGTTTTCTTTGGAACACAGGAGGCTGAGGCGAGACCTAATTGAGGTGTGTAAAATTATGAGGGGCCGAGATAGAGTGGATAGGAAGGACCTATTTCCCTTAGCAGAAGGGTCAATAATAGATTTCAAGTAATTGGTAGGAGGTTTACAGGGAATTTGAGGAGACATTTTTTCACCCAGTGAATGGTGGGGGTCTGGAATGCACTGCCTGAAAGGGTGGTAGAGGCAGAAACCCTCATCACGTTTAAAAAGTACTTGGATATGCACTTGAACTGCCGTAACCTACAAGGCTACGGACCAAGTGCTGTAAAGTGGGATTTGGGTGGATTGCTCTTTGTCGGCTGGCACGGACAAGATGGGCCGAATGGCCTCCTTCTGTGCTGTAAATTTCTATGATTCTGCCTGATCATGTGACATCTGCCCACACGACTTCTACAAATGTTATTACATTGTAGCCAGGATTGTTTAGTTTCCAATTCCGCCCATTTTGAAGCCAGGTCTCCGTTATAGCTACTATTGCATAACCCCATGTGGCAACTTGCGCCTGCAACTCGTCAATCTTATTTGTAACGCTCCTCGCATTAACACACATGCATTTCAACAGCATGCTAGTTGGCTTTGCTTTTTTCCTGAATTTAACTGCTGCTCTTTCTACATTCTTCTTTGTTCTGTTGCTGTTTGTCCCTCCGAGTTTTCTATGCACCTTGTCTCTCCTCTCTGCTGCTGTGTCCTGGTGGCCCTCCGCCAGTGTGTGTATTTTGGCTATCTTATTTTCTTCTTCTGCTTATTTCGGCCCTGTGTCTGGAGCCCCTTGCATTTGTGTAGCAGCAGGAGAATGTGCAGCGAAGAAATGGTCAAAGGAAAGCGAGAGAGAGAGACAGAGAGAGAGAGAGAGAGAGAGAGAGAGAGCAGCAAAAAGGATGTTGATTGATTAAGAGCAGTGTGTGCGCGTGTGTGTGCAAAACGTTGAGCAGCCTGTGGCGGCAGCAAAAGCCTACTGCACCCGGTATTCCCAGGCAGTCTCCCATCCAAGTACTAACCAGGCCTGACTCTGCTTAGCTTCCGAGATCAGACGAGATCGGGCGCATTCAGACTAGTATGGCCGTAGGCATATGCTAGCTGGCTTTCTCTTTACTTAAAGCTGTCGCCCATTTTTTTCTCTTCTACGCATTCATACAAGTATTCAACACTCAATTTACATTTACAAATTTTACTCCTCCCGC
Source organism: Somniosus microcephalus (assembly GCF_052327205.1). NCBI lineage: Eukaryota > Metazoa > Chordata > Chondrichthyes > Squaliformes > Somniosidae > Somniosus > Somniosus microcephalus. The sequence continues at coordinate 23,422,051 of NC_141005.1, forward strand.
AACCCCCCACCCCCCCTCCACCTCTTCTTGCTGCTCTGCCTCCCACACAAACAAACTACAAGCCCAACCCTTCATTGCCTTCTATTCAAATATTACATCAAATAAACATGCTCAAACACCAAGTCTTAAGGGCTGTAGTATCTTTCAAACTGGACAAATACCCAGGCCCGCATCAAATCTATCCCACACTCTTAAGAGAAGTAAGACACCAAATAGCACAGGCTCTCACCATCATTTTACAATCCTCTCTGGCTACAGGTGTGGTGCCCGACCACTGGAGGACTGCTAACGTGCTACCGTTCTTTCAAAAGGGAGAGAGGGATAGACCGCATAATTACAGGCCAGTCAGCCTAACCTCGGTGGTGGGAAAATTATTGGAAAAAGTTCTGAGGGACAGGAGAAATCTTCATTTAGAAAGACACGGATTAATCAGGGACAGTCAGCATGGATTTCTTAACGGAAGGTCGTGTCTGACTAACGCAATTCAATTTTTCGAGGAGGTAACAAGGAGGGTCGATGAGGGTAGTGCCTTTGATGTAGTCTATATGGATTTTAGCAAGGCTTTTGATAAGGTCCCGCATGCCAGATTGGTCACGAAAGTAAAAGCCCATGGGATCCAAGGCAAAGTGGCAAGTTGGATCCAAAATTGGCTCAGAGGCAGGAAACAAAGGGTAATGGTCGAAGGGTGTTTTTGTGACCGGAAGGCTGTTTCCAGTGGGGTTCCGCAGGGCTCACAGAATCACAGAAACCCCACAGTGCAGATAGAGGCCATTTCGGCCCATCGAGCCTGCACCGACTCAGTACTGGGCCCTTTGCTTTTTCTGGTATATATCAATGATTTGGATTTGAATGTAGGAAGTATGATTAAGAAGTTTGCAGATGATACAAAAATTGGCCGTGTGGTTAATAATGAAACAGAATGCTGTAGACTGCAGGAAGATATCAATGGACTCGTCTAGTGGGCAGAACAGTGGCAAATGGAATTCAGTTGGAATACACAATAAATGGTAGGACACTGAGAAATGCAGAGGATCAGCGGGACCTTGGAGTGCATGTCCACAGATCCCTGAAGGTAGCAGGACAGGTAGATAAAGTGGTTAAGCAGGCATACGGGATACTTGCCTTTATTAGCCGAGGCGTAGAATATAAGAGCGGGGAGGTTATGCTTCAACTGTATAAAACACTAGTTAGGCCGCAGCTAGAGTGCCGCGTGCAGTTCTGGTCACCACATTACAAGAAGGATGCGATTGCACTAGAGAAGGTGCAGAGGAGATTTCCGAGGATGTTGCCTGGGCTGGGGAATTTTAGCTATGAGGAAAGATTGGATAGGCTGGGGTTGTTTTCTTTGGAATACAGGAGGCTGAGGCGAGACCTAATTGAGGTGTGTAAAATTATGAGGGGCCGAGATAGAGTGGATAGGAAGGACCTATTTCCCTTAGCAGAAGGGTCAATAATAGATTTCAAGTAATTGGTAGGAGGTTTACAGGGAATTTGAGGAGACATTTTTTCACCCAGTGAATGGTGGGGGTCTGGAATGCACTGCCTGAAAGGGTGGTAGAGGCAGAAACCCTCATCACGTTTAAAAAGTACTTGGATATGCACTTGAACTGCCGTAACCTACAAGGCTACGGACCAAGTGCTGTAAAGTGGGATTTGGGTGGATTGCTCTTTGTCGGCTGGCACGGACAAGATGGGCCGAATGGCCTCCTTCTGTGCTGTAAATTTCTATGATTCTGCCTGATCATGTGACATCTGCCCACACGACTTCTACAAATGTTATTACATTGTAGCCAGGATTGTTTAGTTTCCAATTCCGCCCATTTTGAAGCCAGGTCTCCGTTATGGCTACTATTGCATAACCCCATGTGGCAACTTGCGCCTGCAACTCGTCAATCTTATTTGTAACACTCCTCGCATTAACACACATGCATTTCAACAGCATGCTAGTTGGCTTTGCTTTTTTCCTGAATTTAACTGCTGCTCTTTCTACATTCTTCTTTGTTCTGTTGCTGTTTGTCCCTCCGAGTTTTCTATGCACCTTGTCTCTCCTCTCTGCTGCTGTGTCCTGGTGGCCCTCCGCCAGTGTGTGTATTTTGGCTATCTTATTTTCTTCTTCTGCTTATTTCGGCCCTGTGTCTGGAGCCCCTTGCATTTGTGTAGCAGCAGGAGAATGTGCAGCGAAGAAATGGTCAAAGGAAAGCGAGAGAGAGAGAGAGAGAGAGAGAGAGAGAGCAGCAAAAAGGATGTTGATTGATTAAGAGCAGTGTGTGCGCGTGTGTGTGCAAAACGTTGAGCAGCCTGTGGCGGCAGCAAAAGCCTACTGCACCCGGTATTCCCAGGCAGTCTCCCATCCAAGTACTAACCAGGCCTGACTCTGCTTAGTTTCCGAGATCAGACGAGATCAGGCGCATTCAGACTAGTATGGCCGTAGGCATATGCTAGCTGGCTTTCTCTTTACTTAAAGCTGTCGCCCATTTTTTTCTCTTCTACGCATTCATACAAGTATTCAACACTCAATTTACATTTACAAATTTTACTCCTCCCGCAACCCCCCACCCCCCCTCCACCTCTTCTTGCTGCTCTGCCTCCCACACAAACAAACTACAAGCCCAACCCTTCATTGCCTTCTATTCAAATATTACATCAAATAAACATGCTCAAACACCAAGTCTTAAGGGCTGTAGCATCTTTCAAACTGGACAAATACCCAGGCCCGCATCAAATCTATCCCACACTCTTAAGAGAAGTAAGACACCAAATAGCACAGGCTCTCACCATCATTTTACAATCCTCTCTGGCTACAGGTGTGGTGCCCGACCACTGGAGGACTGCTAACGTGCTACCGTTCTTTCAAAAGGGAGAGAGGGATAGACCGCATAATTACAGGCCAGTCAGCCTAACCTCGGTGGTGGGAAAATTATTGGAAAAAGTTCTGAGGGACAGGAGAAATCTTCATTTAGAAAGACACGGATTAATCAGGGACAGTCAGCATGGATTTCTTAACGGAAGGTCGTGTCTGACTAACGCAATTCAATTTTTCGAGGAGGTAACAAGGAGGGTCGATGAGGGTAGTGCCTTTGATGTAGTCTATATGGATTTTAGCAAGGCTTTTGATAAGGTCCCGCATGCCAGATTGGTCACGAAAGTAAAAGCCCATGGGATCCAAGGCAAAGTGGCAAGTTGGATCCAAAATTGGCTCAGAGGCAGGAAACAAAGGGTAATGGTCGAAGGGTGTTTTTGTGACCGGAAGGCTGTTTCCAGTGGGGTTCCGCAGGGCTCACAGAATCACAGAAACCCCACAGTGCAGATAGAGGCCATTTCGGCCCATCGAGCCTGCACCGACTCAGTACTGGGCCCTTTGCTTTTTCTGGTATATATCAATGATTTGGATTTGAATGTAGGAAGTATGATTAAGAAGTTTGCAGATGATACAAAAATTGGCCGTGTGGTTAATAATGAAACAGAATGCTGTAGACTGCAGGAAGATATCAATGGACTCGTCTAGTGGGCAGAACAGTGGCAAATGGAATTCAGTTGGAATACACAATAAATGGTAGGACACTGAGAAATGCAGAGGATCAGCGGGACCTTGGAGTGCATGTCCACAGATCCCTGAAGGTAGCAGGACAGGTAGATAAAGTGGTTAAGCAGGCATACGGGATACTTGCCTTTATTAGCCGAGGCGTAGAATATAAGAGCGGGGAGGTTATGCTTCAACTGTATAAAACACTAGTTAGGCCGCAGCTAGAGTGCCGCGTGCAGTTCTGGTCACCACATTACAAGAAGGATGCGATTGCACTAGAGAAGGTGCAGAGGAGATTTCCGAGGATGTTGCCTGGGCTGGGGAATTTTAGTTATGAGGAAAGATTGGATAGGCTGGGGTTGTTTTCTTTGGAACACAGGAGGCTGAGGCGAGACCTAATTGAGGTGTGTAAAATTATGAGGGGCCGAGATAGAGTGGATAGGAAGGACCTATTTCCCTTAGCAGAAGGGTCAATAATAGATTTCAAGTAATTGGTAGGAGGTTTACAGGGAATTTGAGGAGACATTTTTTCACCCAGTGAATGGTGGGGGTCTGGAATGCACTGCCTGAAAGGGTGGTAGAGGCAGAAACCCTCATCACGTTTAAAAAGTACTTGGATATGCACTTGAACTGCCGTAACCTACAAGGCTACGGACCAAGTGCTGTAAAGTGGGATTTGGGTGGATTGCTCTTTGTCGGCTGGCACGGACAAGATGGGCCGAATGGCCTCCTTCTGTGCTGTAAATTTCTATGATTCTGCCTGATCATGTGACATCTGCCCACACGACTTCTACAAATGTTATTACATTGTAGCCAGGATTGTTTAGTTTCCAATTCCGCCCATTTTGAAGCCAGGTCTCCGTTATGGCTACTATTGCATAACCCCATGTGGCAACTTGCGCCTGCAACTCGTCAATCTTATTTGTAACGCTCCTCGCATTAACACACATGCATTTCAACAGCATGCTAGTTGGCTTTGCTTTTTTCCTGAATTTAACTGCTGCTCTTTCGACATTCTTCTTTGTTCTGTTGCTGTTTGTCCCTCCGAGTTTTCTATGCACCTTGTCTCTCCTCTCTGCTGCTGTGTCCTGGTGGCCCTCCGCCAGTGTGTGTATTTTGGCTATCTTATTTTCTTCTTCTGCTTATTTCGGCCCTGTGTCTGGAGCCCCTTGCATTTGTGTAGCAGCAGGAGAATGTGCAGCGAAGAAATGGTCAAAGGAAAGCGAGAGAGAGAGAGAGAGAGCAGCAAAAAGGATGTTGATTGATTAAGAGCAGTGTGTGCGCGCGTGTGTGTGCAAAACGTTGAGCAGCCTGTGGCGGCAGCAAAAGCCTACTGCACCTGGTATTCCCAGGCGGTCTCCCATCCAAGTACTAACCAGGCCTGACTCTGCTTAGCTTCCGAGATCAGACGAGATCGGGCGCATTCAGACTAGTATGGCCGTAGGCATATGCTGGCTGGCTTTCTCTTTACTTAAAGCTGTCGCCCATTTTTTTCTCTTCTACGCATTCATACAAGTACTCAACACTCAATTTACATTTACAAATTTTACTCCTCCCGCAACCCCCCACCCCCCCTCCACCTCTTCTTGCTGCTCTGCCTCCCACACAAACAAACTACAAGCCCAACCCTTCATTGCCTTCTATTCAAATATTACATCAAATAAACATGCTCAAACACCAAGTCTTAAGGGCTGTAGCATCTTTCAAACTGGACAAATACCCAGGCCCGCATCAAATCTATCCCACACTCTTAAGGGAAGTAAGACACCAAATAGCACAGGCTCTCACCATCATTTTACAATCCTCTCTGGCTACAGGTGTGGTGCCCGACCACTGGAGGACTGCTAACGTGCTACCGTTCTTTCAAAAGGGAGAGAGGGATAGACCGCATAATTACAGGCCAGTCAGCCTAACCTCGGTGGTGGGAAAATTATTGGAAAAAGTTCTGAGGGACAGGAGAAATCTTCATTTAGAAAGACACGGATTAATCAGGGACAGTCAGCATGGATTTCTTAACGGAAGGTCGTGTCTGACTAACGCAATTCAATTTTTCGAGGAGGTAACAAGGAGGGTCGATGAGGGTAGTGCCTTTGATGTAGTCTATATGGATTTTAGCAAGGCTTTTGATAAGGTCCCGCATGCCAGATTGGTCACGAAAGTAAAAGCCCATGGGATCCAAGGCAAAGTGGCAAGTTGGATCCAAAATTGGCTCAGAGGCAGGAAACAAAGGGTAATGGTCGAAGGGTGTTTTTGTGACCGGAAGGCTGTTTCCAGTGGGGTTCCGCAGGGCTCACAGAATCACAGAAACCCCACAGTGCAGATAGAGGCCATTTCGGCCCATCGAGCCTGCACCGACTCAGTACTGGGCCCTTTGCTTTTTCTGGTATATATCAATGATTTGGATTTGAATGTAGGAAGTATGATTAAGAAGTTTGCAGATGATACAAAAATTGGCCGTGTGGTTAATAATGAAACAGAATGCTGTAGACTGCAGGAAGATATCAATGGACTCGTCTAGTGGGCAGAACAGTGGCAAATGGAATTCAGTTGGAATACACAATAAATGGTAGGACACTGAGAAATGCAGAGGATCAGCGGGACCTTGGAGTGCATGTCCACAGATCCCTGAAGGTAGCAGGACAGGTAGATAAAGTGGTTAAGCAGGCATACGGGATACTTGCCTTTATTAGCCGAGGCGTAGAATATAAGAGCGGGGAGGTTATGCTTCAACTGTATAAAACACTAGTTAGGCCGCAGCTAGAGTGCCGCGTGCAGTTCTGGTCACCACATTACAAGAAGGATGCGATTGCACTAGAGAAGGTGCAGAGGAGATTTCCGAGGATGTTGCCTGGGCTGGGGAATTTTAGTTATGAGGAAAGATTGGATAGGCTGGGGTTGTTTTCTTTGGAACACAGGAGGCTGAGGTGAGACCTAATTGAGGTGTGTAAAATTATGAGGGGCCGAGATAGAGTGGATAGGAAGGACCTATTTCCCTTAGCAGAAGGGTCAATAATAGATTTCAAGTAATTGGTAGGAGGTTTACAGGGAATTTGAGGAGACATTTTTTCACCCAGTGAATCGTGGGGGTCTGGAATGCACTGCCTGAAAGGGTGGTAGAGGCAGAAACCCTCATCACGTTTAAAAAGTACTTGGATATGCACTTGAACTGCCGTAACCTACAAGGCTACGGACCAAGTGCTGTAAAGTGGGATTTGGGTGGATTGCTCTTTGTCGGCTGGCACGGACAAGATGGGCCGAATGGCCTCCTTCTGTGCTGTAAATTTCTATGATTCTGCCTGATCATGTGACATCTGCCCACACGACTTCTACAAATGTTATTACATTGTAGCCAGGATTGTTTAGTTTCCAATTCCGCCCATTTTGAAGCCAGGTCTCCGTTATGGCTACTATTGCATAACCCCATGTGGCAACTTGCGCCTGCAACTCGTCAATCTTATTTGTAACGCTCCTCGCATTAACACACATGCATTTCAACAGCATGCTAGTTGGCTTTGCTTTTTTCCTGAATTTAACTGCTGCTCTTTCGACATTCTTCTTTGTTCTGTTGCTGTTTGTCCCTCCGAGTTTTCTATGCACCTTGTCTCTCCTCTCTGCTGCTGTGTCCTGGTGGCCCTCCGCCAGTGTGTGTATTTTGGCTATCTTATTTTCTTCTTCTGCTTATTTCGGCCCTGTGTCTGGAGCCCCTTGCATTTGTGTAGCAGCAGGAGAATGTGCAGCGAAGAAATGGTCAAAGGAAAGCGAGAGAGAGAGAGAGAGAGAGAGAGAGAGCAGCAAAAAGGATGTTGATTGATTAAGAGCAGTGTGTGCGCGTGTGTGTGCAAAACGTTGAGCAGCCTGTGGCGGCAGCAAAAGCCTACTGCACCTGGTATTCCCAGGCGGTCTCCCATCCAAGTACTAACCAGGCCTGACTCTGCTTAGCTTCCGAGATCAGACGAGATCGGGCGCATTCAGACTAGTATGGCCGTAGGCATATGCTGGCTGGCTTTCCCTTTACTTAAAGCTGTCGCCCATTTTTTTCTCTTCTACGCATTCATACAAGTATTCAACACTCAATTTACATTTACAAATTTTACTCCTCCCGCAACCCCCCACCCCCCCTCCACCTCTTCTTGCTGCTCTGCCTCCCACACAAACAAACTACAAGCCCAACCCTTCATTGCCTTCTATTCAAATATTACATCAAATAAACATGCTCAAACACCAAGTCTTAAGGGCTGTAGCATCTTTCAAACTGGACAAATACCCAGGCCCGCATCAAATCTATCCCACACTCTTAAGGGAAGTAAGACACCAAATAGCACAGGCTCTCACCATCATTTTACAATCCTCTCTGGCTACAGGTGTGGTGCCCGACCACTGGAGGACTGCTAACGTGCTACCGTTCTTTCAAAAGGGAGAGAGGGATAGACCGCATAATTACAGGCCAGTCAGCCTAACCTCGGTGGTGGGAAAATTATTGGAAAAAGTTCTGAGGGACAGGAGAAATCTTCATTTAGAAAGACACGGATTAATCAGGGACAGTCAGCATGGATTTCTTAACGGAAGGTCGTGTCTGACTAACGCAATTCAATTTTTCGAGGAGGTAACAAGGAGGGTCGATGAGGGTAGTGCCTTTGATGTAGTCTATATGGATTTTAGCAAGGCTTTTGATAAGGTCCCGCATGCCAGATTGGTCACGAAAGTAAAAGCCCATGGGATCCAAGGCAAAGTGGCAAGTTGGATCCAAAATTGGCTCAGAGGCAGGAAACAAAGGGTAATGGTCGAAGGGTGTTTTTGTGACCGGAAGGCTGTTTCCAGTGGGGTTCCGCAGGGCTCACAGAATCACAGAAACCCCACAGTGCAGATAGAGGCCATTTCGGCCCATCGAGCCTGCACCGACTCAGTACTGGGCCCTTTGCTTTTTCTGGTATATATCAATGATTTGGATTTGAATGTAGGAAGTATGATTAAGAAGTTTGCAGATGATACAAAAATTGGCCGTGTGGTTAATAATGAAACAGAATGCTGTAGACTGCAGGAAGATATCAATGGACTCGTCTAGTGGGCAGAACAGTGGCAAATGGAATTCAGTTGGAATACACAATAAATGGTAGGACACTGAGAAATGCAGAGGATCAGCGGGACCTTGGAGTGCATGTCCACAGATCCCTGAAGGTAGCAGGACAGGTAGATAAAGTGGTTAAGCAGGCATACGGGATACTTGCCTTTATTAGCCGAGGCGTAGAATATAAGAGCGGGGAGGTTATGCTTCAACTGTATAAAACACTAGTTAGGCCGCAGCTAGAGTGCCGCGTGCAGTTCTGGTCACCACATTACAAGAAGGATGCGATTGCACTAGAGAAGGTGCAGAGGAGATTTCCGAGGATGTTGCCTGGGCTGGGGAATTTTAGTTATGAGGAAAGATTGGATAGGCTGGGGTTGTTTTCTTTGGAACACAGGAGGCTGAGGCGAGACCTAATTGAGGTGTGTAAAATTATGAGGGGCCGAGATAGAGTGGATAGGAAGGACCTATTTCCCTTAGCAGAAGGGTCAATAATAGATTTCAAGTAATTGGTAGGAGGTTTACAGGGAATTTGAGGAGACATTTTTTCACCCAGTGAATGGTGGGGGTCTGGAATGCACTGCCTGAAAGGGTGGTAGAGGCAGAAACCCTCATCACGTTTAAAAAGTACTTGGATATGCACTTGAACTGCCGTAACCTACAAGGCTACGGACCAAGTGCTGTAAAGTGGGATTTGGGTGGATTGCTCTTTGTCGGCTGGCACGGACAAGATGGGCCGAATGGCCTCCTTCTGTGCTGTAAATTTCTATGATTCTGCCTGATCATGTGACATCTGCCCACACGACTTCTACAAATGTTATTACATTGTAGCCAGGATTGTTTAGTTTCCAATTCCGCCCATTTTGAAGCCAGGTCTCCGTTATGGCTACTATTGCATAACCCCATGTGGCAACTTGCGCCTGCAACTCGTCAATCTTATTTGTAACACTCCTCGCATTAACACACATGCATTTCAACAGCATGCTAGTTGGCTTTGCTTTTTTCCTGAATTTAACTGCTGCTCTTTCTACATTCTTCTTTGTTCTGTTGCTGTTTGTCCCTCCGAGTTTTCTATGCACCTTGTCTCTCCTCTCTGCTGCTGTGTCCTGGTGGCCCTCCGCCAGTGTGTGTATTTTGGCTATCTTATTTTCTTCTTCTGCTTATTTCGGCCCTGTGTCTGGAGCCCCTTGCATTTGTGTAGCAGCAGGAGAATGTGCAGCGAAGAAATGGTCAAAGGAAAGCGAGAGAGAGAGAGAGAGAGAGCAGCAAAAAGGATGTTGATTGATTAAGAGCAGTGTGTGCGCGTGTGTGTGCAAAACGTTGAGCAGCCTGTGGCGGCAGCAAAAGCCTACTGCACCTGGTATTCCCAGGCAGTCTCCCATCCAAGTACTAACCAGGCCTGACTCTGCTTAGCTTCCGAGATCAGACGAGATCGGGCGCATTCAGACTAGTATGGCCGTAGGCATATGCTAGCTGGCTTTCTCTTTACTTAAAGCTGTCGCCCATTTTTTTCTCTTCTACGCATTCATACAAGTATTCAACACTCAATTTACATTTACAAATTTTACTCCTCCCGCAACCCCCCACCCCCCCTCCACCTCTTCTTGCTGCTCTGCCTCCCACACAAACAAACTACAAGCCCAACCCTTCATTGCCTTCTATTCAAATATTACATCAAATAAACATGCTCAAACACCAAGTCTTAAGGGCTGTAGCATCTTTCAAACTGGACAAATACCCAGGCCCGCATCAAATCTATCCCACACTCTTAAGAGAAGTAAGACACCAAATAGCACAGGCTCTCACCATCATTTTACAATCCTCTCTGGCTACAGGTGTGGTGCCCGACCACTGGAGGACTGCTAACGTGCTACCGTTCTTTCAAAAGGGAGAGAGGGATAGACCGCATAATTACAGGCCAGTCAGCCTAACCTCGGTGGTGGGAAAATTATTGGAAAAAGTTCTGAGGGACAGGAGAAATCTTCATTTAGAAAGACACGGATTAATCAGGGACAGTCAGCATGGATTTCTTAACGGAAGGTCGTGTCTGACTAACGCAATTCAATTTTTCGAGGAGGTAACAAGGAGGGTCGATGAGGGTAGTGCCTTTGATGTAGTCTATATGGATTTTAGCAAGGCTTTTGATAAGGTCCCGCATGCCAGATTGGTCACGAAAGTAAAAGCCCATGGGATCCAAGGCAAAGTGGCAAGTTGGATCCAAAATTGGCTCAGAGGCAGGAAACAAAGGGTAATGGTCGAAGGGTGTTTTTGTGACCGGAAGGCTGTTTCCAGTGGGGTTCCGCAGGGCTCACAGAATCACAGAAACCCCACAGTGCAGATAGAGGCCATTTCGGCCCATCGAGCCTGCACCGACTCAGTACTGGACCCTTTGCTTTTTCTGGTATATATCAATGATTTGGATTTGAATGTAGGAAGTATGATTAAGAAGTTTGCAGATGATACAAAAATTGGCCGTGTGGTTAATAATGAAACAGAATGCTGTAGACTGCAGGAAGATATCAATGGACTCGTCTAGTGGGCAGAACAGTGGCAAATGGAATTCAGTTGGAATACACAATAAATGGTAGGACACTGAGAAATGCAGAGGATCAGCGGGACCTTGGAGTGCATGTCCACAGATCCCTGAAGGTAGCAGGACAGGTAGATAAAGTGGTTAAGCAGGCATACGGGATACTTGCCTTTATTAGCCGAGGCGTAGAATATAAGAGCGGGGAGGTTATGCTTCAACTGTATAAAACACTAGTTAGGCCGCAGCTAGAGTGCCGCGTGCAGTTCTGGTCACCACATTACAAGAAGGATGCGATTGCACTAGAGAAGGTGCAGAGGAGATTTCCGAGGATGTTGCCTGGGCTGGGGAATTTTAGTTATGAGGAAAGATTGGATAGGCTGGGGTTGTTTTCTTTGGAACACAGGAGGCTGAGGTGAGACCTAATTGAGGTGTGTAAAATTATGAGGGGCCGAGATAGAGTGGATAGGAAGGACCTATTTCCCTTAGCAGAAGGGTCAATAATAGATTTCAAGTAATTGGTAGGAGGTTTACAGGGAATTTGAGGAGACATTTTTTCACCCAGTGAATGGTGGGGGTCTGGAATGCACTGCCTGAAAGGGTGGTAGAGGCAGAAACCCTCATCACGTTTAAAAAGTACTTGGATATGCACTTGAACTGCCGTAACCTACAAGGCTACGGACCAAGTGCTGTAAAGTGGGATTTGGGTGGATTGCTCTTTGTCGGCTGGCACGGACAAGATGGGCCGAATGGCCTCCTTCTGTGCTGTAAATTTCTATGATTCTGCCTGATCATGTGACATCTGCCCACACGACTTCTACAAATGTTATTACATTGTAGCCAGGATTGTTTAGTTTCCAATTCCGCCCATTTTGAAGCCAGGTCTCCGTTATGGCTACTATTGCATAACCCCATGTGGCAACTTGCGCCTGCAACTCGTCAATCTTATTTGTAACGCTCCTCGCATTAACACACATGCATTTCAACAGCATGCTAGTTGGCTTTGCTTTTTTCCTGAATTTAACTGCTGCTCTTTCGACATTCTTCTTTGTTCTGTTGCTGTTTGTCCCTCCGAGTTTTCTATGCACCTTGTCTCTCCTCTCTGCTGCTGTGTCCTGGTGGCCCTCCGCCAGTGTGTGTATTTTGGCTATCTTATTTTCTTCTTCTGCTTATTTCGGCCCTGTGTCTGGAGCCCCTTGCATTTGTGTAGCAGCAGGAGAATGTGCAGCGAAGAAATGGTCAAAGGAAAGCGAGAGAGAGAGAGAGAGAGAGAGAGCAGCAAAAAGGATGTTGATTGATTAAGAGCAGTGTGTGCGCGTGTGTGTGCAAAACGTTGAGCAGCCTGTGGCGGCAGCAAAAGCCTACTGCACCTGGTATTCCCAGGCGGTCTCCCATCCAAGTACTAACCAGGCCTGACTCTGCTTAGCTTCCGAGATCAGACGAGATCGGGCGCATTCAGACTAGTATGGCCGTAGGCATATGCTGGCTGGCTTTCTCTTTACTTAAAGCTGTCGCCCATTTTTTTCTCTTCTACGCATTCATACAAGTATTCAACACTCAATTTACATTTACAAATTTTACTCCTCCCGCAACCCCCCACCCCCCCTCCACCTCTTCTTGCTGCTCTGCCTCCCACACAAACAAACTACAAGCCCAACCCTTCATTGCCTTCTATTCAAATATTACATCAAATAAACATGCTCAAACACCAAGTCTTAAGGGCTGTAGCATCTTTCAAACTGGACAAATACCCAGGCCCGCATCAAATCTATCCCACACTCTTAAGAGAAGTAAGACACCAAATAGCACAGGCTCTCACCATCATTTTACAATCCTCTCTGGCTACAGGTGTGGTGCCCGACCACTGGAGGACTGCTAACGTGCTACCGTTCTTTCAAAAGGGAGAGAGGGATAGACCGCATAATTACAGGCCAGTCAGCCTAACCTCGGTGGTGGGTAAATTATTGGAAAAAGTTCTGAGGGACAGGAGAAATCTTCATTTAGAAAGACACGGATTAATCAGGGACAGTCAGCATGGATTTCTTAACGGAAGGTCGTGTCTGACTAACGCAATTCAATTTTTCGAGGAGGTAACAAGGAGGGTCGATGAGGGTAGTGCCTTTGATGTAGTCTATATGGATTTTAGCAAGGCTTTTGATAAGGTCCCGCATGCCAGATTGGTCACGAAAGTAAAAGCCCATGGGATCCAAGGCAAAGTGGCAAGTTGGATCCAAAATTGGCTCAGAGGCAGGAAACAAAGGGTAATGGTCGAAGGGTGTTTTTGTGACCGGAAGGCTGTTTCCAGTGGGGTTCCGCAGGGCTCACAGAATCACAGAAACCCCACAGTGCAGATAGAGGCCATTTCGGCCCATCGAGCCTGCACCGACTCAGTACTGGGCCCTTTGCTTTTTCTGGTATATATCAATGATTTGGATTTGAATGTAGGAAGTATGATTAAGAAGTTTGCAGATGATACAAAAATTGGCCGTGTGGTTAATAATGAAACAGAATGCTGTAGACTGCAGGAAGATATCAATGGACTCGTCTAGTGGGCAGAACAGTGGCAAATGGAATTCAGTTGGAATACACAATAAATGGTAGGACACTGAGAAATGCAGAGGATCAGCGGGACCTTGGAGTGCATGTCCACAGATCCCTGAAGGTAGCAGGACAGGTAGATAAAGTGGTTAAGCAGGCATACGGGATACTTGCCTTTATTAGCCGAGGCGTAGAATATAAGAGCGGGGAGGTTATGCTTCAACTGTATAAAACACTAGTTAGGCCGCAGCTAGAGTGCCGCGTGCAGTTCTGGTCACCACATTACAAGAAGGATGCGATTGCACTAGAGAAGGTGCAGAGGAGATTTCCGAGGATGTTGCCTGGGCTGGGGAATTTTAGTTATGAGGAAAGATTGGATAGGCTGGGGTTGTTTTCTTTGGAACACAGGAGGCTGAGGCGAGACCTAATTGAGGTGTGTAAAATTATGAGGGGCCGAGATAGAGTGGATAGGAAGGACCTATTTCCCTTAGCAGAAGGGTCAATAATAGATTTCAAGTAATTGGTAGGAGGTTTACAGGGAATTTGAGGAGACATTTTTTCACCCAGTGAATCGTGGGGGTCTGGAATGCACTGCCTGAAAGGGTGGTAGAGGCAGAAACCCTCATCACGTTTAAAAAGTACTTGGATATGCACTTGAACTGCCGTAACCTACAAGGCTACGGACCAAGTGCTGTAAAGTGGGATTTGGGTGGATTGCTCTTTGTCGGCTGGCACGGACAAGATGGGCCGAATGGCCTCCTTCTGTGCTGTAAATTTCTATGATTCTGCCTGATCATGTGACATCTGCCCACACGACTTCTACAAATGTTATTACATTGTAGCCAGGATTGTTTAGTTTCCAATTCCGCCCATTTTGAAGCCAGGTCTCCGTTATGGCTACTATTGCATAACCCCATGTGGCAACTTGCGCCTGCAACTCGTCAATCTTATTTGTAACGCTCCTCGCATTAACACACATGCATTTCAACAGCATGCTAGTTGGCTTTGCTTTTTTCCTGAATTTAACTGCTGCTCTTTCTACATTCTTCTTTGTTCTGTTGCTGTTTGTCCCTCCGAGTTTTCTATGCACCTTGTCTCTCCTCTCTGCTGCTGTGTCCTGGTGGCCCTCCGCCAGTGTGTGTATTTTGGCTATCTTATTTTCTTCTTCTGCTTATTTCGGCCCTGTGTCTGGAGCCCCTTGCATTTGTGTAGCAGCAGGAGAATGTGCAGCGAAGAAATGGTCAAAGGAAAGCGAGAGAGAGAGACAGAGAGAGAGAGAGAGAGAGCAGCAAAAAGGATGTTGATTGATTAAGAGCAGTGTGTGCGCGTGTGTGTGCAAAACGTTGAGCAGCCTGTGGCGGCAGCAAAAGCCTACTGCACCCGGTATTCCCAGGCGGTCTCCCATCCAAGTACTAACCAGGCCTGACTCTGCTTAGCTTCCGAGATCAGACGAGATCGGGCACATTCAGACTAGTATGGCCGTAGGCATATGCTAGCTGGCTTTCTCTTTACTTAAAGCTGTCGCCCATTTTTTTCTCTTCTACGCATTCATACAAGTATTCAACACTCAATTTACATTTACAAATTTTACTCCTCCCGCAACCCCCACCCCCCCTCCACCTCTTCTTGCTGCTCTGCCTCCCACACAAACAAACTACAAGCCCAACCCTTCATTGCCTTCTATTCAAATATTACATCAAATAAACATGCTCAAACACCAAGTCTTAAGGGCTGTAGCATCTTTCAAACTGGACAAATACCCAGGCCCGCATCAAATCTATCCCACACTCTTAAGAGAAGTAAGACACCAAATAGCACAGGCTCTCACCATCATTTTACAATCCTCTCTGGCTACAGGTGTGGTGCCCGACCACTGGAGGACTGCTAACGTGCTACCGTTCTTTCAAAAGGGAGAGAGGGATAGACCGCATAATTACAGGCCAGTCAGCCTAACCTCGGTGGTGGGAAAATTATTGGAAAAAGTTCTGAGGGACAGGAGAAATCTTCATTTAGAAAGACACGGATTAATCAGGGACAGTCAGCATGGATTTCTTAACGGAAGGTCGTGTCTGACTAACGCAATTCAATTTTTCGAGGAGGTAACAAGGAGGGTCGATGAGGGTAGTGCCTTTGATGTAGTCTATATGGATTTTAGCAAGGCTTTTGATAAGGTCCCGCATGCCAGATTGGTCACGAAAGTAAAAGCCCATGGGATCCAAGGCAAAGTGGCAAGTTGGATCCAAAATTGGCTCAGAGGCAGGAAACAAAGGGTAATGGTCGAAGGGTGTTTTTGTGACCGGAAGGCTGTTTCCAGTGGGGTTCCGCAGGGCTCACAGAATCACAGAAACCCCACAGTGCAGATAGAGGCCATTTCGGCCCATCGAGCCTGCACCGACTCAGTACTGGGCCCTTTGCTTTTTCTGGTATATATCAATGATTTGGATTTGAATGTAGGAAGTATGATTAAGAAGTTTGCAGATGATACAAAAATTGGCCGTGTGGTTAATAATGAAACAGAATGCTGTAGACTGCAGGAAGATATCAATGGACTCGTCTAGTGGGCAGAACAGTGGCAAATGGAATTCAGTTGGAATACACAATAAATGGTAGGACACTGAGAAATGCAGAGGATCAGCGGGACCTTGGAGTGCATGTCCACAGATCCCTGAAGGTAGCAGGACAGGTAGATAAAGTGGTTAAGCAGGCATACGGGATACTTGCCTTTATTAGCCGAGGCGTAGAATATAAGAGCGGGGAGGTTATGCTTCAACTGTATAAAACACTAGTTAGGCCGCAGCTAGAGTGCCGCGTGCAGTTCTGGTCACCACATTACAAGAAGGATGCGATTGCACTAGAGAAGGTGCAGAGGAGATTTCCGAGGATGTTGCCTGGGCTGGGGAATTTTAGTTATGAGGAAAGATTGGATAGGCTGGGGTTGTTTTCTTTGGAACACAGGAGGCTGAGGCGAGACCTAATTGAGGTGTGTAAAATTATGAGGGGCCGAGATAGAGTGGATAGGAAGGACCTATTTCCCTTAGCAGAAGGGTCAATAATAGATTTCAAGTAATTGGTAGGAGGTTTACAGGGAATTTGAGGAGACATTTTTTCACCCAGTGAATGGTGGGGGTCTGGAATGCACTGCCTGAAAGGGTGGTAGAGGCAGAAACCCTCATCACGTTTAAAAAGTACTTGGATATGCACTTGAACTGCCGTAACCTACAAGGCTACGGACCAAGTGCTGTAAAGTGGGATTTGGGTGGATTGCTCTTTGTCGGCTGGCACGGACAAGATGGGCCGAATGGCCTCCTTCTGTGCTGTAAATTTCTATGATTCTGCCTGATCATGTGACATCTGCCCACACGACTTCTACAAATGTTATTACATTGTAGCCAGGATTGTTTAGTTTCCAATTCCGCCCATTTTGAAGCCAGGTCTCCGTTATAGCTACTATTGCATAACCCCATGTGGCAACTTGCGCCTGCAACTCGTCAATCTTATTTGTAACGCTCCTCGCATTAACACACATGCATTTCAACAGCATGCTAGTTGGCTTTGCTTTTTTCCTGAATTTAACTGCTGCTCTTTCTACATTCTTCTTTGTTCTGTTGCTGTTTGTCCCTCCGAGTTTTCTATGCACCTTGTCTCTCCTCTCTGCTGCTGTGTCCTGGTGGCCCTCCGCCAGTGTGTGTATTTTGGCTATCTTATTTTCTTCTTCTGCTTATTTCGGCCCTGTGTCTGGAGCCCCTTGCATTTGTGTAGCAGCAGGAGAATGTGCAGCGAAGAAATGGTCAAAGGAAAGCGAGAGAGAGAGACAGAGAGAGAGAGAGAGAGAGAGAGAGAGCAGCAAAAAGGATGTTGATTGATTAAGAGCAGTGTGTGCGCGTGTGTGTGCAAAACGTTGAGCAGCCTGTGGCGGCAGCAAAAGCCTACTGCACCCGGTATTCCCAGGCAGTCTCCCATCCAAGTACTAACCAGGCCTGACTCTGCTTAGCTTCCGAGATCAGACGAGATCGGGCGCATTCAGACTAGTATGGCCGCAGGCATATGCTAGCTGGCTTTCTCTTTACTTAAAGCTGTCGCCCATTTTTTTCTCTTCTACGCATTCATACAAGTATTCAACACTCAATTTACATTTACAAATTTTACTCCTCCCGCAACCCCCCACCCCCCCTCCACCTCTTCTTGCTGCTCTGCCTCCCACACAAACAAACTACAAGCCCAACCCTTCATTGCCTTCTATTCAAATATTACATCAAATAAACATGCTCAAACACCAAGTCTTAAGGGCTGTAGTATCTTTCAAACTGGACAAATACCCAGGCCCGCATCAAATCTATCCCACACTCTTAAGAGAAGTAAGACACCAAATAGCACAGGCTCTCACCATCATTTTACAATCCTCTCTGGCTACAGGTGTGGTGCCCGACCACTGGAGGACTGCTAACGTGCTACCGTTCTTTCAAAAGGGAGAGAGGGATAGACCGCATAATTACAGGCCAGTCAGCCTAACCTCGGTGGTGGGAAAATTATTGGAAAAAGTTCTGAGGGACAGGAGAAATCTTCATTTAGAAAGACACGGATTAATCAGGGACAGTCAGCATGGATTTCTTAACGGAAGGTCGTGTCTGACTAACGCAATTCAATTTTTCGAGGAGGTAACAAGGAGGGTCGATGAGGGTAGTGCCTTTGATGTAGTCTATATGGATTTTAGCAAGGCTTTTGATAAGGTCCCGCATGCCAGATTGGTCACGAAAGTAAAAGCCCATGGGATCCAAGGCAAAGTGGCAAGTTGGATCCAAAATTGGCTCAGAGGCAGGAAACAAAGGGTAATGGTCGAAGGGTGTTTTTGTGACCGGAAGGCTGTTTCCAGTGGGGTTCCGCAGGGCTCACAGAATCACAGAAACCCCACAGTGCAGATAGAGGCCATTTCGGCCCATCGAGCCTGCACCGACTCAGTACTGGGCCCTTTGCTTTTTCTGGTATATATCAATGATTTGGATTTGAATGTAGGAAGTATGATTAAGAAGTTTGCAGATGATACAAAAATTGGCCGTGTGGTTAATAATGAAACAGAATGCTGTAGACTGCAGGAAGATATCAATGGACTCGTCTAGTGGGCAGAACAGTGGCAAATGGAATTCAGTTGGAATACACAATAAATGGTAGGACACTGAGAAATGCAGAGGATCAGCGGGACCTTGGAGTGCATGTCCACAGATCCCTGAAGGTAGCAGGACAGGTAGATAAAGTGGTTAAGCAGGCATACGGGATACTTGCCTTTATTAGCCGAGGCGTAGAATATAAGAGCGGGGAGGTTATGCTTCAACTGTATAAAACACTAGTTAGGCCGCAGCTAGAGTGCCGCGTGCAGTTCTGGTCACCACATTACAAGAAGGATGCGATTGCACTAGAGAAGGTGCAGAGGAGATTTCCGAGGATGTTGCCTGGGCTGGGGAATTTTAGTTATGAGGAAAGATTGGATAGGCTGGGGTTGTTTTCTTTGGAACACAGGAGGCTGAGGCGAGACCTAATTGAGGTGTGTAAAATTATGAGGGGCCGAGATAGAGTGGATAGGAAGGACCTATTTCCCTTAGCAGAAGGGTCAATAAAAGATTTCAAGTAATTGGTAGGAGGTTTACAGGGAATTTGAGGAGACATTTTTTCACCCAGTGAATGGTGGGGGTCTGGAATGCACTGCCTGAAAGGGTGGTAGAGGCAGAAACCCTCATCACGTTTAAAAAGTACTTGGATATGCACTTGAACTGCCGTAACCTACAAGGCTACGGACCAAGTGCTGTAAAGTGGGATTTGGGTGGATTGCTCTTTGTCGGCTGGCACGGACAAGATGGGCCGAATGGCCTCCTTCTGTGCTGTAAATTTCTATGATTCTGCCTGATCATGTGACATCTGCCCACACGACTTCTACAAATGTTATTACATTGTAGCCAGGATTGTTTAGTTTCCAATTCCGCCCATTTTGAAGCCAGGTCTCCGTTATAGCTACTATTGCATAACCCCATGTGGCAACTTGCGCCTGCAACTCGTCAATCTTATTTGTAACGCTCCTCGCATTAACACACATGCATTTCAACAGCATGCTAGTTGGCTTTGCTTTTTTCCTGAATTTAACTGCTGCTCTTTCGACATTCTTCTTTGTTCTGTTGCTGTTTGTCCCTCCGAGTTTTCTATGCACCTTGTCTCTCCTCTCTGCTGCTGTGTCCTGGTGGCCCTCCGCCAGTGTGTGTATTTTGGCTATCTTATTTTCTTCTTCTGCTTATTTCGGCCCTGTGTCTGGAGCCCCTTGCATTTGTGTAGCAGCAGGAGAATGTGCAGCGAAGAAATGGTCAAAGGAAAGCAAGAGAGAGAGAGAGAGAGAGCAGCAAAAAGGATGTTGATTGATTAAGAGCAGTGTGTGCGCGTGTGTGTGCAAAACGTTGAGCAGCCTGTGGCGGCAGCAAAAGCCTACTGCACCTGGTATTCCCAGGCGGTCTCCCATCCAAGTACTAACCAGGCCTGACTCTGCTTAGCTTCCGAGATCAGACGAGATCGGGCGCATTCAGACTAGTATGGCCGTAGGCATATGCTAGCTGGCTTTCTCTTTACTTAAAGCTGTCGCCCATTTTTTTCTCTTCTACGCATTCATACAAGTATTCAACACTCAATTTACATTTACAAATTTTACTCCTCCCGCAACCCCCCACCCCCCCTCCACCTCTTCTTGCTGCTCTGCCTCCCACACAAACAAACTACAAGCCCAACCCTTCATTGCCTTCTATTCAAATATTACATCAAATAAACATGCTCAAACACCAAGTCTTAAGGGCTGTAGCATCTTTCAAACTGGACAAATACCCAGGCCCGCATCAAATCTATCCCACACTCTTAAGAGATGTAAGACACCAAATAGCACAGGCTCTCACCATCATTTTACAATCCTCTCTGGCTACAGGTGTGGTGCCCGACCACTGGAGGACTGCTAACGTGCTACCGTTCTTTCAAAAGGGAGAGAGGGATAGACCGCATAATTACAGGCCAGTCAGCCTAACCTCGGTGGTGGGAAAATTATTGGAAAAAGTTCTGAGGGACAGGAGAAATCTTCATTTAGAAAGACACGGATTAATCAGGGACAGTCAGCATGGATTTCTTAACGGAAGGTCGTGTCTGACTAACGCAATTCAATTTTTCGAGGAGGTAACAAGGAGGGTCGATGAGGGTAGTGCCTTTGATGTAGTCTATATGGATTTTAGCAAGGCTTTTGATAAGGTCCCGCATGCCAGATTGGTCACGAAAGTAAAAGCCCATGGGATCCAAGGCAAAGTGGCAAGTTGGATCCAAAATTGGCTCAGAGGCAGGAAACAAAGGGTAATGGTCGAAGGGTGTTTTTGTGACCGGAAGGCTGTTTCCAGTGGGGTTCCGCAGGGCTCACAGAATCACAGAAACCCCACAGTGCAGATAGAGGCCATTTCGGCCCATCGAGCCTGCACCGACTCAGTACTGGGCCCTTTGCTTTTTCTGGTATATATCAATGATTTGGATTTGAATGTAGGAAGTATGATTAAGAAGTTTGCAGATGATACAAAAATTGGCCGTGTGGTTAATAATGAAACAGAATGCTGTAGACTGCAGGAAGATATCAATGGACTCGTCTAGTGGGCAGAACAGTGGCAAATGGAATTCAGTTGGAATACACAATAAATGGTAGGACACTGAGAAATGCAGAGGATCAGCGGGACCTTGGAGTGCATGTCCACAGATCCCTGAAGGTAGCAGGACAGGTAGATAAAGTGGTTAAGCAGGCATACGGGATACTTGCCTTTATTAGCCGAGGCGTAGAATATAAGAGCGGGGAGGTTATGCTTCAACTGTATAAAACACTAGTTAGGCCGCAGCTAGAGTGCCGCGTGCAGTTCTGGTCACCACATTACAAGAAGGATGCGATTGCACTAGAGAAGGTGCAGAGGAGATTTCCGAGGATGTTGCCTGGGCTGGGGAATTTTAGCTATGAGGAAAGATTGGATAGGCTGGGGTTGTTTTCTTTGGAATACAGGAGGCTGAGGCGAGACCTAATTGAGGTGTGTAAAATTATGAGGGGCCGAGATAGAGTGGATAGGAAGGACCTATTTCCCTTAGCAGAAGGGTCAATAATAGATTTCAAGTAATTGGTAGGAGGTTTACAGGGAATTTGAGGAGACATTTTTTCACCCAGTGAATGGTGGGGGTCTGGAATGCACTGCCTGAAAGGGTGGTAGAGGCAGAAACCCTCATCACGTTTAAAAAGTACTTGGATATGCACTTGAACTGCCGTAACCTACAAGGCTACGGACCAAGTGCTGTAAAGTGGGATTTGGGTGGATTGCTCTTTGTCGGCTGGCACGGACAAGATGGGCCGAATGGCCTCCTTCTGTGCTGTAAATTTCTATGATTCTGCCTGATCATGTGACATCTGCCCACACGACTTCTACAAATGTTATTACATTGTAGCCAGGATTGTTTAGTTTCCAATTCCGCCCATTTTGAAGCCAGGTCTCCGTTATGGCTACTATTGCATAACCCCATGTGGCAACTTGCGCCTGCAACTCGTCAATCTTATTTGTAACACTCCTCGCATTAACACACATGCATTTCAACAGCATGCTAGTTGGCTTTGCTTTTTTCCTGAATTTAACTGCTGCTCTTTCTACATTCTTCTTTGTTCTGTTGCTGTTTGTCCCTCCGAGTTTTCTATGCACCTTGTCTCTCCTCTCTGCTGCTGTGTCCCGGTGGCCCTCCGCCAGTGTGTGTATTTTGGCTATCTTATTTTCTTCTTCTGCTTATTTCGGCCCTGTGTCTGGAGCCCCTTGCATTTGTGTAGCAGCAGGAGAATGTGCAGCGAAGAAATGGTCAAAGGAAAGCGAGAGAGAGAGAGAGAGAGAGAGCAGCAAAAAGGATGTTGATTGATTAAGAGCAGTGTGTGCGCGTGTGTGTGCAAAACGTTGAGCAGCCTGTGGCGGCAGCAAAAGCCTACTGCACCCGGTATTCCCAGGCAGTCTCCCATCCAAGTACTAACCAGGCCTGACTCTGCTTAGCTTCCGAGATCAGACGAGATCGGGCGCATTCAGACTAGTATGGCCGTAGGCATATGCTAGCTGGCTTTCTCTTTACTTAAAGCTGTCGCCCATTTTTTTCTCTTCTACGCATTCATACAAGTATTCAACACTCAATTTACATTTACAAATTTTACTCCTCCCGCAACCCCCCACCCCCCCTCCACCTCTTCTTGCTGCTCTGCCTCCCACACAAACAAACTACAAGCCCAACCCTTCATTGCCTTCTATTCAAATATTACATCAAATAAACATGCTCAAACACCAAGTCTTAAGGGCTGTAGCATCTTTCAAACTGGACAAATACCCAGGCCCGCATCAAATCTATCCCACACTCTTAAGAGAAGTAAGACACCAAATAGCACAGGCTCTCACCATCATTTTACAATCCTCTCTGGCTACAGGTGTGGTGCCCGACCACTGGAGGACTGCTAACGTGCTACCGTTCTTTCAAAAGGGAGAGAGGGATAGACCGCATAATTACAGGCCAGTCAGCCTAACCTCGGTGGTGGGAAAATTATTGGAAAAAGTTCTGAGGGA
This sequence comes from Somniosus microcephalus, assembly GCF_052327205.1. Lineage (NCBI taxonomy): Eukaryota > Metazoa > Chordata > Chondrichthyes > Squaliformes > Somniosidae > Somniosus > Somniosus microcephalus. The sequence continues at coordinate 23,445,324 of NC_141005.1, forward strand.
CAGGAGAAATCTTCATTTAGAAAGACACGGATTAATCAGGGACAGTCAGCATGGATTTCTTAACGGAAGGTCGTGTCTGACTAACGCAATTCAATTTTTCGAGGAGGTAACAAGGAGGGTCGATGAGGGTAGTGCCTTTGATGTAGTCTATATGGATTTTAGCAAGGCTTTTGATAAGGTCCCGCATGCCAGATTGGTCACGAAAGTAAAAGCCCATGGGATCCAAGGCAAAGTGGCAAGTTGGATCCAAAATTGGCTCAGAGGCAGGAAACAAAGGGTAATGGTCGAAGGGTGTTTTTGTGACCGGAAGGCTGTTTCCAGTGGGGTTCCGCAGGGCTCACAGAATCACAGAAACCCCACAGTGCAGATAGAGGCCATTTCGGCCCATCGAGCCTGCACCGACTCAGTACTGGGCCCTTTGCTTTTTCTGGTATATATCAATGATTTGGATTTGAATGTAGGAAATATGATTAAGAAGTTTGCAGATGATACAAAAATTGGCCGTGTGGTTAATAATGAAACAGAATGCTGTAGACTGCAGGAAGATATCAATGGACTCGTCTAGTGGGCAGAACAGTGGCAAATGGAAGTCAGTTGGAATACACAATAAATGGTAGGACACTGAGAAATGCAGAGGATCAGCGGGACCTTGGAGTGCATGTCCACAGATCCCTGAAGGTAGCAGGACAGGTAGATAAAGTGGTTAAGCAGGCATACGGGATACTTGCCTTTATTAGCCGAGGCGTAGAATATAAGAGCGGGGAGGTTATGCTTCAACTGTATAAAACACTAGTTAGGCCGCAGCTAGAGTGCCGCGTGCAGTTCTGGTCACCACATTACAAGAAGGATGCGATTGCACTAGAGAAGGTGCAGAGGAGATTTCCGAGGATGTTGCCTGGGCTGGGGAATTTTAGTTATGAGGAAAGATTGGATAGGCTGGGGTTGTTTTCTTTGGAACACAGGAGGCTGAGGCGAGACCTAATTGAGGTGTGTAAAATTATGAGGGGCCGAGATAGAGTGGATAGGAAGGACCTATGTCCCTTAGCAGAAGGGTCAATAATAGATTTCAAGTAATTGGTAGGAGGTTTACAGGGAATTTGAGGAGACATTTTTTCACCCAGTGAATGGTGGGGGTCTGGAATGCACTGCCTGAAAGGGTGGTAGAGGCAGAAACCCTCATCACGTTTAAAAAGTACTTGGATATGCACTTGAACTGCCGTAACCTACAAGGCTACGGACCAAGTGCTGTAAAGTGGGATTTGGGTGGATTGCTCTTTGTCGGCTGGCACGGACAAGATGGGCCGAATGGCCTCCTTCTGTGCTGTAAATTTCTATGATTCTGCCTGATCATGTGACATCTGCCCACACGACTTCTACAAATGTTATTACATTGTAGCCAGGATTGTTTAGTTTCCAATTCCGCCCATTTTGAAGCCAGGTCTCCGTTATGGCTACTATTGCATAACCCCATGTGGCAACTTGCGCCTGCAACTCGTCAATCTTATTTGTAACGCTCCTCGCATTAACACACATGCATTTCAACAGCATGCTAGTTGGCTTTGCTTTTTTCCTGAATTTAACTGCTGCTCTTTCGACATTCTTCTTTGTTCTGTTGCTGTTTGTCCCTCCGAGTTTTCTATGCACCTTGTCTCTCCTCTCTGCTGCTGTGTCCTGGTGGCCCTCCGCCAGTGTGTGTATTTTGGCTATCTTATTTTCTTCTTCTGCTTATTTCGGCCCTGTGTCTGGAGCCCCTTGCATTTGTGTAGCAGCAGGAGAATGTGCAGCGAAGAAATGGTCAAAGGAAAGCGAGAGAGAGAGAGAGAGAGAGAGAGCAGCAAAAAGGATGTTGATTGATTAAGAGCAGTGTGTGCGCGTGTGTGTGCAAAACGTTGAGCAGCCTGTGGCGGCAGCAAAAGCCTACTGCACCCGGTATTCCCAGGCGGTCTCCCATCCAAGTACTAACCAGGCCTGACTCTGCTTAGCTTCCGAGATCAGACGAGATCGGGCGTATTCAGACTAGTATGGCCGTAGGCATATGCTAGCTGGCTTTCTCTTTACTTAAAGCTGTCGCCCATTTTTTTCTCTTCTACGCATTCATACAAGTATTCAACACTCAATTTACATTTACAAATTTTACTCCTCCCGCAACCCCCCACCCCCCCTCCACCTCTTCTTGCTGCTCTGCCTCCCACACAAACAAACTACAAGCCCAACCCTTCATTGCCTTCTATTCAAATATTACATCAAATAAACATGCTCAAACACCAAGTCTTAAGGGCTGTAGCATCTTTCAAACTGGACAAATACCCAGGCCCGCATCAAATCTATCCCACACTCTTAAGGGAAGTAAGACACCAAATAGCACAGGCTCTCACCATCATTTTACAATCCTCTCTGGCTACAGGTGTGGTGCCCGACCACTGGAGGACTGCTAACGTGCTACCGTTCTTTCAAAAGGGAGAGAGGGATAGACCGCATAATTACAGGCCAGTCAGCCTAACCTCGGTGGTGGGAAAATTATTGGAAAAAGTTCTGAGGGACAGGAGAAATCTTCATTTAGAAAGACACGGATTAATCAGGGACAGTCAGCATGGATTTCTTAACGGAAGGTCGTGTCTGACTAACGCAATTCAATTTTTCGAGGAGGTAACAAGGAGGGTCGATGAGGGTAGTGCCTTTGATGTAGTCTATATGGATTTTAGCAAGGCTTTTGATAAGGTCCCGCATGCCAGATTGGTCACGAAAGTAAAAGCCCATGGGATCCAAGGCAAAGTGGCAAGTTGGATCCAAAATTGGCTCAGAGGCAGGAAACAAAGGGTAATGGTCGAAGGGTGTTTTTGTGACCGGAAGGCTGTTTCCAGTGGGGTTCCGCAGGGCTCACAGAATCACAGAAACCCCACAGTGCAGATAGAGGCCATTTCGGCCCATCGAGCCTGCACCGACTCAGTACTGGGCCCTTTGCTTTTTCTGGTATATATCAATGATTTGGATTTGAATGTAGGAAGTATGATTAAGAAGTTTGCAGATGATACAAAAATTGGCCGTGTGGTTAATAATGAAACAGAATGCTGTAGACTGCAGGAAGATATCAATGGACTCGTCTAGTGGGCAGAACAGTGGCAAATGGAATTCAGTTGGAATACACAATAAATGGTAGGACACTGAGAAATGCAGAGGATCAGCGGGACCTTGGAGTGCATGTCCACAGATCCCTGAAGGTAGCAGGACAGGTAGATAAAGTGGTTAAGCAGGCATACGGGATACTTGCCTTTATTAGCCGAGGCGTAGAATATAAGAGCGGGGAGGTTATGCTTCAACTGTATAAAACACTAGTTAGGCCGCAGCTAGAGTGCCGCGTGCAGTTCTGGTCACCACATTACAAGAAGGATGCGATTGCACTAGAGAAGGTGCAGAGGAGATTTCCGAGGATGTTGCCTGGGCTGGGGAATTTTAGTTATGAGGAAAGATTGGATAGGCTGGGGTTGTTTTCTTTGGAACACAGGAGGCTGAGGCGAGACCTAATTGAGGTGTGTAAAATTATGAGGGGCCGAGATAGAGTGGATAGGAAGGACCTATTTCCCTTAGCAGAAGGGTCAATAATAGATTTCAAGTAATTGGTAGGAGGTTTACAGGGAATTTGAGGAGACATTTTTTCACCCAGTGAATGGTGGGGGTCTGGAATGCACTGCCTGAAAGGGTGGTAGAGGCAGAAACCCTCATCACGTTTAAAAAGTACTTGGATATGCACTTGAACTGCCGTAACCTACAAGGCTACGGACCAAGTGCTGTAAAGTGGGATTTGGGTGGATTGCTCTTTGTCGGCTGGCACGGACAAGATGGGCCGAATGGCCTCCTTCTGTGCTGTAAATTTCTATGATTCTGCCTGATCATGTGACATCTGCCCACACGACTTCTACAAATGTTATTACATTGTAGCCAGGATTGTTTAGTTTCCAATTCCGCCCATTTTGAAGCCAGGTCTCCGTTATGGCTACTATTGCATAACCCCATGTGGCAACTTGCGCCTGCAACTCGTCAATCTTATTTGTAACGCTCCTCGCATTAACACACATGCATTTCAACAGCATGCTAGTTGGCTTTGCTTTTTTCCTGAATTTAACTGCTGCTCTTTCGACATTCTTCTTTGTTCTGTTGCTGTTTGTCCCTCCGAGTTTTCTATGCACCTTGTCTCTCCTCTCTGCTGCTGTGTCCTGGTGGCCCTCCGCCAGTGTGTGTATTTTGGCTATCTTATTTTCTTCTTCTGCTTATTTCGGCCCTGTGTCTGGAGCCCCTTGCATTTGTGTAGCAGCAGGAGAATGTGCAGCGAAGAAATGGTCAAAGGAAAGCGAGAGAGAGAGAGAGAGAGAGAGAGAGAGCAGCAAAAAGGATGTTGATTGATTAAGAGCAGTGTGTGCGCGTGTGTGTGCAAAACGTTGAGCAGCCTGTGGCGGCAGCAAAAGCCTACTGCACCTGGTATTCCCAGGCGGTCTCCCATCCAAGTACTAACCAGGCCTGACTCTGCTTAGCTTCCGAGATCAGACGAGATCGGGCGCATTCAGACTAGTATGGCCGTAGGCATATGCTGGCTGGCTTTCTCTTTACTTAAAGCTGTCGCCCATTTTTTTCTCTTCTACGCATTCATACAAGTATTCAACACTTAATTTACATTTACAAATTTTACTCCTCCCGCAACCCCCCACCCCCCCTCCACCTCTTCTTGCTGCTCTGCCTCCCACACAAACAAACTACAAGCCCAACCCTTCATTGCCTTCTATTCAAATATTACATCAAATAAACATGCTCAAACACCAAGTCTTAAGGGCTGTAGCATCTTTCAAACTGGACAAATACCCAGGCCCGCATCAAATCTATCCCACACTCTTAAGGGAAGTAAGACACCAAATAGCACAGGCTCTCACCATCATTTTACAATCCTCTCTGGCTACAGGTGTGGTGCCCGACCACTGGAGGACTGCTAACGTGCTACCGTTCTTTCAAAAGGGAGAGAGGGATAGACCGCATAATTACAGGCCAGTCAGCCTAACCTCGGTGGTGGGAAAATTATTGGAAAAAGTTCTGAGGGACAGGAGAAATCTTCATTTAGAAAGACACGGATTAATCAGGGACAGTCAGCATGGATTTCTTAACGGAAGGTCGTGTCTGACTAACGCAATTCAATTTTTCGAGGAGGTAACAAGGAGGGTCGATGAGGGTAGTGCCTTTGATGTAGTCTATATGGATTTTAGCAAGGCTTTTGATAAGGTCCCGCATGCCAGATTGGTCACGAAAGTAAAAGCCCATGGGATCCAAGGCAAAGTGGCAAGTTGGATCCAAAATTGGCTCAGAGGCAGGAAACAAAGGGTAATGGTCGAAGGGTGTTTTTGTGACCGGAAGGCTGTTTCCAGTGGGGTTCCGCAGGGCTCACAGAATCACAGAAACCCCACAGTGCAGATAGAGGCCATTTCGGCCCATCGAGCCTGCACCGACTCAGTACTGGGCCCTTTGCTTTTTCTGGTATATATCAATGATTTGGATTTGAATGTAGGAAGTATGATTAAGAAGTTTGCAGATGATACAAAAATTGGCCGTGTGGTTAATAATGAAACAGAATGCTGTAGACTGCAGGAAGATATCAATGGACTCGTCTAGTGGGCAGAACAGTGGCAAATGGAATTCAGTTGGAATACACAATAAATGGTAGGACACTGAGAAATGCAGAGGATCAGCGGGACCTTGGAGTGCATGTCCACAGATCCCTGAAGGTAGCAGGACAGGTAGATAAAGTGGTTAAGCAGGCATACGGGATACTTGCCTTTATTAGCCGAGGCGTAGAATATAAGAGCGGGGAGGTTATGCTTCAACTGTATAAAACACTAGTTAGGCCGCAGCTAGAGTGCCGCGTGCAGTTCTGGTCACCACATTACAAGAAGGATGCGATTGCACTAGAGAAGGTGCAGAGGAGATTTCCGAGGATGTTGCCTGGGCTGGGGAATTTTAGTTATGAGGAAAGATTGGATAGGCTGGGGTTGTTTTCTTTGGAACACAGGAGGCTGAGGCGAGACCTAATTGAGGTGTGTAAAATTATGAGGGGCCGAGATAGAGTGGATAGGAAGGACCTATTTCCCTTAGCAGAAGGGTCAATAATAGATTTCAAGTAATTGGTAGGAGGTTTACAGGGAATTTGAGGAGACATTTTTTCACCCAGTGAATGGTGGGGGTCTGGAATGCACTGCCTGAAAGGGTGGTAGAGGCAGAAACCCTCATCACGTTTAAAAAGTACTTGGATATGCACTTGAACTGCCGTAACCTACAAGGCTACGGACCAAGTGCTGTAAAGTGGGATTTGGGTGGATTGCTCTTTGTCGGCTGGCACGGACAAGATGGGCCGAATGGCCTCCTTCTGTGCTGTAAATTTCTATGATTCTGCCTGATCATGTGACATCTGCCCACACGACTTCTACAAATGTTATTACATTGTAGCCAGGATTGTTTAGTTTCCAATTCCGCCCATTTTGAAGCCAGGTCTCCGTTATGGCTACTATTGCATAACCCCATGTGGCAACTTGCGCCTGCAACTCGTCAATCTTATTTGTAACACTCCTCGCATTAACACACATGCATTTCAACAGCATGCTAGTTGGCTTTGCTTTTTTCCTGAATTTAACTGCTGCTCTTTCTACATTCTTCTTTGTTCTGTTGCTGTTTGTCCCTCCGAGTTTTCTATGCACCTTGTCTCTCCTCTCTGCTGCTGTGTCCTGGTGGCCCTCCGCCAGTGTGTGTATTTTGGCTATCTTATTTTCTTCTTCTGCTTATTTCGGCCCTGTGTCTGGAGCCCCTTGCATTTGTGTAGCAGCAGGAGAATGTGCAGCGAAGAAATGGTCAAAGGAAAGCGAGAGAGAGAGAGAGAGAGAGCAGCAAAAAGGATGTTGATTGATTAAGAGCAGTGTGTGCGCGTGTGTGTGCAAAACGTTGAGCAGCCTGTGGCGGCAGCAAAAGCCTACTGCACCTGGTATTCCCAGGCAGTCTCCCATCCAAGTACTAACCAGGCCTGACGCTGCTTAGCTTCCGAGATCAGACGAGATCGGGCGCATTCAGACTAGTATGGCCGTAGGCATATGCTAGCTGGCTTTCTCTTTACTTAAAGCTGTCGCCCATTTTTTTCTCTTCTACGCATTCATACAAGTATTCAACACTCAATTTACATTTACAAATTTTACTCCTCCCGCAACCCCCCACCCCCCCTCCACCTCTTCTTGCTGCTCTGCCTCCCACACAAACAAACTACAAGCCCAACCCTTCATTGCCTTCTATTCAAATATTACATCAAATAAACATGCTCAAACACCAAGTCTTAAGGGCTGTAGCATCTTTCAAACTGGACAAATACCCAGGCCCGCATCAAATCTATCCCACACTCTTAAGAGAAGTAAGACACCAAATAGCACAGGCTCTCACCATCATTTTACAATCCTCTCTGGCTACAGGTGTGGTGCCCGACCACTGGAGGACTGCTAACGTGCTACCGTTCTTTCAAAAGGGAGAGAGGGATAGACCGCATAATTACAGGCCAGTCAGCCTAACCTCGGTGGTGGGAAAATTATTGGAAAAAGTTCTGAGGGACAGGAGAAATCTTCATTTAGAAAGACACGGATTAATCAGGGACAGTCAGCATGGATTTCTTAACGGAAGGTCGTGTCTGACTAATGCAATTCAATTTTTCGAGGAGGTAACAAGGAGGGTCGATGAGGGTAGTGCCTTTGATGTAGTCTATATGGATTTTAGCAAGGCTTTTGATAAGGTCCCGCATGCCAGATTGGTCACGAAAGTAAAAGCCCATGGGATCCAAGGCAAAGTGGCAAGTTGGATCCAAAATTGGCTCAGAGGCAGGAAACAAAGGGTAATGGTCGAAGGGTGTTTTTGTGACCGGAAGGCTGTTTCCAGTGGGGTTGCGCAGGGCTCACAGAATCACAGAAACCCCACAGTGCAGATAGAGGCCATTTCGGCCCATCGAGCCTGCACCGACTCAGTACTGGGCCCTTTGCTTTTTCTGGTATATATCAATGATTTGGATTTGAATGTAGGAAGTATGATTAAGAAGTTTGCAGATGATACAAAAATTGGCCGTGTGGTTAATAATGAAACAGAATGCTGTAGACTGCAGGAAGATATCAATGGACTCGTCTAGTGGGCAGAACAGTGGCAAATGGAATTCAGTTGGAATACACAATAAATGGTAGGACACTGAGAAATGCAGAGGATCAGCGGGACCTTGGAGTGCATGTCCACAGATCCCTGAAGGTAGCAGGACAGGTAGATAAAGTGGTTAAGCAGGCATACGGGATACTTGCCTTTATTAGCCGAGGCGTAGAATATAAGAGCGGGGAGGTTATGCTTCAACTGTATAAAACACTAGTTAGGCCGCAGCTAGAGTGCCGCGTGCAGTTCTGGTCACCACATTACAAGAAGGATGCGATTGCACTAGAGAAGGTGCAGAGGAGATTTCCGAGGATGTTGCCTGGGCTGGGGAATTTTAGTTATGAGGAAAGATTGGATAGGCTGGGGTTGTTTTCTTTGGAACACAGGAGGCTGAGGCGAGACCTAATTGAGGTGTGTAAAATTATGAGGGGCCGAGATAGAGTGGATAGGAAGGACCTATTTCCCTTAGCAGAAGGGTCAATAATAGATTTCAAGTAATTGGTAGGAGGTTTACAGGGAATTTGAGGAGACATTTTTTCACCCAGTGAATGGTGGGGGTCTGGAATGCACTGCCTGAAAGGGTGGTAGAGGCAGAAACCCTCATCACGTTTAAAAAGTACTTGGATATGCACTTGAACTGCCGTAACCTACAAGGCTACGGACCAAGTGCTGTAAAGTGGGATTTGGGTGGATTGCTCTTTGTCGGCTGGCACGGACAAGATGGGCCGAATGGCCTCCTTCTGTGCTGTAAATTTCTATGATTCTGCCTGATCATGTGACATCTGCCCACACGACTTCTACAAATGTTATTACATTGTAGCCAGGATTGTTTAGTTTCCAATTCCGCCCATTTTGAAGCCAGGTCTCCGTTATGGCTACTATTGCATAACCCCATGTGGCAACTTGCGCCTGCAACTCGTCAATCTTATTTGTAACACTCCTCGCATTAACACACATGCATTTCAACAGCATGCTAGTTGGCTTTGCTTTTTTCCTGAATTTAACTGCTGCTCTTTCGACATTCTTCTTTGTTCTGTTGCTGTTTGTCCCTCCGAGTTTTCTATGCACCTTGTCTCTCCTCTCTGCTGCTGTGTCCTGGTGGCCCTCCGCCAGTGTGTGTATTTTGGCTATCTTATTTTCTTCTTCTGCTTATTTCGGCCCTGTGTCTGGAGCCCCTTGCATTTGTGTAGCAGCAGGAGAATGTGCAGCGAAGAAATGGTCAAAGGAAAGCGAGAGAGAGAGAGAGAGAGAGAGAGAGCAGCAAAAAGGATGTTGATTGATTAAGAGCAGTGTGTGCGCGTGTGTGTGCAAAACGTTGAGCAGCCTGTGGCGGCAGCAAAAGCCTACTGCACCTGGTATTCCCAGGCGGTCTCCCATCCAAGTACTAACCAGGCCTGACTCTGCTTAGCTTCCGAGATCAGACGAGATCGGGCGCATTCAGACTAGTATGGCCGTAGGCATATGCTGGCTGGCTTTCTCTTTACTTAAAGCTGTCGCCCATTTTTTTCTCTTCTACGCATTCATACAAGTATTCAACACTCAATTTACATTTACAAATTTTACTCCTCCCGCAACCCCCCACCCCCCCTCCACCTCTTCTTGCTGCTCTGCCTCCCACACAAACAAACTACAAGCCCAACCCTTCATTGCCTTCTATTCAAATATTACATCAAATAAACATGCTCAAACACCAAGTCTTAAGGGCTGTAGCATCTTTCAAACTGGACAAATACCCAGGCCCGCATCAAATCTATCCCACACTCTTAAGGGAAGTAAGACACCAAATAGCACAGGCTCTCACCATCATTTTACAATCCTCTCTGGCTACAGGTGTGGTGCCCGACCACTGGAGGACTGCTAACGTGCTACCGTTCTTTCAAAAGGGAGAGAGGGATAGACCGCATAATTACAGGCCAGTCAGCCTAACCTCGGTGGTGGGAAAATTATTGGAAAAAGTTCTGAGGGACAGGAGAAATCTTCATTTAGAAAGACACGGATTAATCAGGGACAGTCAGCATGGATTTCTTAACGGAAGGTCGTGTCTGACTAACGCAATTCAATTTTTCGAGGAGGTAACAAGGAGGGTCGATGAGGGTAGTGCCTTTGATGTAGTCTATATGGATTTTAGCAAGGCTTTTGATAAGGTCCCGCATGCCAGATTGGTCACGAAAGTAAAAGCCCATGGGATCCAAGGCAAAGTGGCAAGTTGGATCCAAAATTGGCTCAGAGGCAGGAAACAAAGGGTAATGGTCGAAGGGTGTTTTTGTGACCGGAAGGCTGTTTCCAGTGGGGTTCCGCAGGGCTCACAGAATCACAGAAACCCCACAGTGCAGATAGAGGCCATTTCGGCCCATCGAGCCTGCACCGACTCAGTACTGGGCCCTTTGCTTTTTCTGGTATATATCAATGATTTGGATTTGAATGTAGGAAGTATGATTAAGAAGTTTGCAGATGATACAAAAATTGGCCGTGTGGTTAATAATGAAACAGAATGCTGTAGACTGCAGGAAGATATCAATGGACTCGTCTAGTGGGCAGAACAGTGGCAAATGGAATTCAGTTGGAATACACAATAAATGGTAGGACACTGAGAAATGCAGAGGATCAGCGGGACCTTGGAGTGCATGTCCACAGATCCCTGAAGGTAGCAGGACAGGTAGATAAAGTGGTTAAGCAGGCATACGGGATACTTGCCTTTATTAGCCGAGGCGTAGAATATAAGAGCGGGGAGGTTATGCTTCAACTGTATAAAACACTAGTTAGGCCGCAGCTAGAGTGCCGCGTGCAGTTCTGGTCACCACATTACAAGAAGGATGCGATTGCACTAGAGAAGGTGCAGAGGAGATTTCCGAGGATGTTGCCTGGGCTGGGGAATTTTAGTTATGAGGAAAGATTGGATAGGCTGGGGTTGTTTTCTTTGGAACACAGGAGGCTGAGGCGAGACCTAATTGAGGTGTGTAAAATTATGAGGGGCCGAGATAGAGTGGATAGGAAGGACCTATTTCCCTTAGCAGAAGGGTCAATAATAGATTTCAAGTAATTGGTAGGAGGTTTACAGGGAATTTGAGGAGACATTTTTTCACCCAGTGAATGGTGGGGGTCTGGAATGCACTGCCTGAAAGGGTGGTAGAGGCAGAAACCCTCATCACGTTTAAAAAGTACTTGGATATGCACTTGAACTGCCGTAACCTACAAGGCTACGGACCAAGTGCTGTAAAGTGGGATTTGGGTGGATTGCTCTTTGTCGGCTGGCACGGACAAGATGGGCCGAATGGCCTCCTTCTGTGCTGTAAATTTCTATGATTCTGCCTGATCATGTGACATCTGCCCACACGACTTCTACAAATGTTATTACATTGTAGCCAGGATTGTTTAGTTTCCAATTCCGCCCATTTTGAAGCCAGGTCTCCGTTATGGCTACTATTGCATAACCCCATGTGGCAACTTGCGCCTGCAACTCGTCAATCTTATTTGTAACACTCCTCGCATTAACACACATGCATTTCAACAGCATGCTAGTTGGCTTTGCTTTTTTCCTGAATTTAACTGCTGCTCTTTCTACATTCTTCTTTGTTCTGTTGCTGTTTGTCCCTCCGAGTTTTCTATGCACCTTGTCTCTCCTCTCTGCTGCTGTGTCCTGGTGGCCCTCCGCCAGTGTGTGTATTTTGGCTATCTTATTTTCTTCTTCTGCTTATTTCGGCCCTGTGTCTGGAGCCCCTTGCATTTGTGTAGCAGCAGGAGAATGTGCAGCGAAGAAATGGTCAAAGGAAAGCGAGAGAGAGAGAGAGAGAGAGCAGCAAAAAGGATGTTGATTGATTAAGAGCAGTGTGTGCGCGTGTGTGTGCAAAACGTTGAGCAGCCTGTGGCGGCAGCAAAAGCCTACTGCACCTGGTATTCCCAGGCAGTCTCCCATCCAAGTACTAACCAGGCCTGACGCTGCTTAGCTTCCGAGATCAGACGAGATCGGGCGCATTCAGACTAGTATGGCCGTAGGCATATGCTAGCTGGCTTTCTCTTTACTTAAAGCTGTCGCCCATTTTTTTCTCTTCTACGCATTCATACAAGTATTCAACACTCAATTTACATTTACAAATTTTACTCCTCCCGCAACCCCCCACCCCCCCTCCACCTCTTCTTGCTGCTCTGCCTCCCACACAAACAAACTACAAGCCCAACCCTTCATTGCCTTCTATTCAAATATTACATCAAATAAACATGCTCAAACACCAAGTCTTAAGGGCTGTAGCATCTTTCAAACTGGACAAATACCCAGGCCCGCATCAAATCTATCCCACACTCTTAAGAGAAGTAAGACACCAAATAGCACAGGCTCTCACCATCATTTTACAATCCTCTCTGGCTACAGGTGTGGTGCCCGACCACTGGAGGACTGCTAACGTGCTACCGTTCTTTCAAAAGGGAGAGAGGGATAGACCGCATAATTACAGGCCAGTCAGCCTAACCTCGGTGGTGGGAAAATTATTGGAAAAAGTTCTGAGGGACAGGAGAAATCTTCATTTAGAAAGACACGGATTAATCAGGGACAGTCAGCATGGATTTCTTAACGGAAGGTCGTGTCTGACTAATGCAATTCAATTTTTCGAGGAGGTAACAAGGAGGGTCGATGAGGGTAGTGCCTTTGATGTAGTCTATATGGATTTTAGCAAGGCTTTTGATAAGGTCCCGCATGCCAGATTGGTCACGAAAGTAAAAGCCCATGGGATCCAAGGCAAAGTGGCAAGTTGGATCCAAAATTGGCTCAGAGGCAGGAAACAAAGGGTAATGGTCGAAGGGTGTTTTTGTGACCGGAAGGCTGTTTCCAGTGGGGTTCCGCAGGGCTCACAGAATCACAGAAACCCCACAGTGCAGATAGAGGCCATTTCGGCCCATCGAGCCTGCACCGACTCAGTACTGGGCCCTTTGCTTTTTCTGGTATATATCAATGATTTGGATTTGAATGTAGGAAGTATGATTAAGAAGTTTGCAGATGATACAAAAATTGGCCGTGTGGTTAATAATGAAACAGAATGCTGTAGACTGCAGGAAGATATCAATGGACTCGTCTAGTGGGCAGAACAGTGGCAAATGGAATTCAGTTGGAATACACAATAAATGGTAGGACACTGAGAAATGCAGAGGATCAGCGGGACCTTGGAGTGCATGTCCACAGATCCCTGAAGGTAGCAGGACAGGTAGATAAAGTGGTTAAGCAGGCATACGGGATACTTGCCTTTATTAGCCGAGGCGTAGAATATAAGAGCGGGGAGGTTATGCTTCAACTGTATAAAACACTAGTTAGGCCGCAGCTAGAGTGCCGCGTGCAGTTCTGGTCACCACATTACAAGAAGGATGCGATTGCACTAGAGAAGGTGCAGAGGAGATTTCCGAGGATGTTGCCTGGGCTGGGGAATTTTAGTTATGAGGAAAGATTGGATAGGCTGGGGTTGTTTTCTTTGGAACACAGGAGGCTGAGGCGAGACCTAATTGAGGTGTGTAAAATTATGAGGGGCCGAGATAGAGTGGATAGGAAGGACCTATTTCCCTTAGCAGAAGGGTCAATAATAGATTTCAAGTAATTGGTAGGAGGTTTACAGGGAATTTGAGGAGACATTTTTTCACCCAGTGAATGGTGGGGGTCTGGAATGCACTGCCTGAAAGGGTGGTAGAGGCAGAAACCCTCATCACGTTTAAAAAGTACTTGGATATGCACTTGAACTGCCGTAACCTACAAGGCTACGGACCAAGTGCTGTAAAGTGGGATTTGGGTGGATTGCTCTTTGTCGGCTGGCACGGACAAGATGGGCCGAATGGCCTCCTTCTGTGCTGTAAATTTCTATGATTCTGCCTGATCATGTGACATCTGCCCACACGACTTCTACAAATGTTATTACATTGTAGCCAGGATTGTTTAGTTTCCAATTCCGCCCATTTTGAAGCCAGGTCTCCGTTATGGCTACTATTGCATAACCCCATGTGGCAACTTGCGCCTGCAACTCGTCAATCTTATTTGTAACACTCCTCGCATTAACACACATGCATTTCAACAGCATGCTAGTTGGCTTTGCTTTTTTCCTGAATTTAACTGCTGCTCTTTCTACATTCTTCTTTGTTCTGTTGCTGTTTGTCCCTCCGAGTTTTCTATGCACCTTGTCTCTCCTCTCTGCTGCTGTGTCCTGGTGGCCCTCCGCCAGTGTGTGTATTTTGGCTATCTTATTTTCTTCTTCTGCTTATTTCGGCCCTGTGTCTGGAGCCCCTTGCATTTGTGTAGCAGCAGGAGAATGTGCAGCGAAGAAATGGTCAAAGGAAAGCGAGAGAGAGAGAGAGAGAGAGCAGCAAAAAGGATGTTGATTGATTAAGAGCAGTGTGTGCGCGTGTGTGTGCAAAACGTTGAGCAGCCTGTGGCGGCAGCAAAAGCCTACTGCACCTGGTATTCCCAGGCAGTCTCCCATCCAAGTACTAACCAGGCCTGACTCTGCTTAGCTTCCGAGATCAGACGAGATCGGGCGCATTCAGACTAGTATGGCCGTAGGCATATGCTAGCTGGCTTTCTCTTTACTTAAAGCTGTCGCCCATTTTTTTCTCTTCTACGCATTCATACAAGTATTCAACACTCAATTTACATTTACAAATTTTACTCCTCCCGCAACCCCCCACCCCCCCTCCACCTCTTCTTGCTGCTCTGCCTCCCACACAAACAAACTACAAGCCCAACCCTTCATTGCCTTCTATTCAAATATTACATCAAATAAACATGCTCAAACACCAAGTCTTAAGGGCTGTAGCATCTTTCAAACTGGACAAATACCCAGGCCCGCATCAAATCTATCCCACACTCTTAAGAGAAGTAAGACACCAAATAGCACAGGCTCTCACCATCATTTTACAATCCTCTCTGGCTACAGGTGTGGTGCCCGACCACTGGAGGACTGCTAACGTGCTACCGTTCTTTCAAAAGGGAGAGAGGGATAGACCGCATAATTACAGGCCAGTCAGCCTAACCTCGGTGGTGGGAAAATTATTGGAAAAAGTTCTGAGGGACAGGAGAAATCTTCATTTAGAAAGACACGGATTAATCAGGGACAGTCAGCATGGATTTCTTAACGGAAGGTCGTGTCTGACTAACGCAATTCAATTTTTCGAGGAGGTAACAAGGAGGGTCGATGAGGGTAGTGCCTTTGATGTAGTCTATATGGATTTTAGCAAGGCTTTTGATAAGGTCCCGCATGCCAGATTGGTCACGAAAGTAAAAGCCCATGGGATCCAAGGCAAAGTGGCAAGTTGGATCCAAAATTGGCTCAGAGGCAGGAAACAAAGGGTAATGGTCGAAGGGTGTTTTTGTGACCGGAAGGCTGTTTCCAGTGGGGTTCCGCAGGGCTCACAGAATCACAGAAACCCCACAGTGCAGATAGAGGCCATTTCGGCCCATCGAGCCTGCACCGACTCAGTACTGGACCCTTTGCTTTTTCTGGTATATATCAATGATTTGGATTTGAATGTAGGAAGTATGATTAAGAAGTTTGCAGATGATACAAAAATTGGCCGTGTGGTTAATAATGAAACAGAATGCTGTAGACTGCAGGAAGATATCAATGGACTCGTCTAGTGGGCAGAACAGTGGCAAATGGAATTCAGTTGGAATACACAATAAATGGTAGGACACTGAGAAATGCAGAGGATCAGCGGGACCTTGGAGTGCATGTCCACAGATCCCTGAAGGTAGCAGGACAGGTAGATAAAGTGGTTAAGCAGGCATACGGGATACTTGCCTTTATTAGCCGAGGCGTAGAATATAAGAGCGGGGAGGTTATGCTTCAACTGTATAAAACACTAGTTAGGCCGCAGCTAGAGTGCCGCGTGCAGTTCTGGTCACCACATTACAAGAAGGATGCGATTGCACTAGAGAAGGTGCAGAGGAGATTTCCGAGGATGTTGCCTGGGCTGGGGAATTTTAGCTATGAGGAAAGATTGGATAGGCTGGGGTTGTTTTTGGCAATATGGTTCTCTGTAAACTTTCATGCCAATAAAGCATTTTAATTGGAATTGGTAATTGGAATACAGGAGGCTGAGGCGAGACCTAATTGAGGTGTGTAAAATTATGAGGGGCCGAGATAGAGTGGATAGGAAGGACCTATTTCCCTTAGCAGAAGGGTCAATAATAGATTTCAAGTAATTGGTAGGAGGTTTACAGGGAATTTGAGGAGACATTTTTTCACCCAGTGAATGGTGGGGGTCTGGAATGCACTGCCTGAAAGGGTGGTAGAGGCAGAAACCCTCATCACGTTTAAAAAGTACTTGGATATGCACTTGAACTGCCGTAACCTACAAGGCTACGGACCAAGTGCTGTAAAGTGGGATTTGGGTGGATTGCTCTTTGTCGGCTGGCACGGACAAGATGGGCCGAATGGCCTCCTTCTGTGCTGTAAATTTCTATGATTCTGCCTGATCATGTGACATCTGCCCACACGACTTCTACAAATGTTATTACATTGTAGCCAGGATTGTTTAGTTTCCAATTCCGCCCATTTTGAAGCCAGGTCTCCGTTATGGCTACTATTGCATAACCCCATGTGGCAACTTGCGCCTGCAACTCGTCAATCTCATTTGTAACGCTCCTCGCATTAACACACATGCATTTCAACAGCATGCTAGTTGGCTTTGCTTTTTTCCTGAATTTAACTGCTGCTCTTTCTACATTCTTCTTTGTTCTGTTGCTGTTTGTCCCTCCGAGTTTTCTATGCACCTTGTCTCTCCTCTCTGCTGCTGTGTCCTGGTGGCCCTCCGCCAGTGTGTGTATTTTGGCTATCTTATTTTCTTCTTCTGCTTATTTCGGCCCTGTGTCTGGAGCCCCTTGCATTTGTGTAGCAGCAGGAGAATGTGCAGCGAAGAAATGGTCAAAGGAAAGCGAGAGAGAGAGACAGAGAGAGAGAGAGAGAGAGCAGCAAAAAGGATGTTGATTGATTAAGAGCAGTGTGTGCGCGTGTGTGTGCAAAACGTTGAGCAGCCTGTGGCGGCAGCAAAAGCCTACTGCACCTGGTATTCCCAGGCGGTCTCCCATCCAAGTACTAACCAGGCCTGTCTCTGCTTAGCTTCCGAGATCAGACGAGATCGGGCGCATTCAGACTAGTATGGCCGCAGGCATATGCTAGCTGGCTTTCTCTTTACTTAAAGCTGTCGCCCATTTTTTTCTCTTCTACGCATTCATACAAGTATTCAACACTCAATTTACATTTACAAATTTTACTCCTCCCGCAACCCCCCACCCCCCCTCCACCTCTTCTTGCTGCTCTGCCTCCCACACAAACAAACTACAAGCCCAACCCTTCATTGCCTTCTATTCAAATATTACATCAAATAAACATGCTCAAACACCAAGTCTTAAGGGCTGTAGCATCTTTCAAACTGGACAAATACCCAGGCCCGCATCAAATCTATCCCACACTCTTAAGAGAAGTAAGACACCAAATAGCACAGGCTCTCACCATCATTTTACAATCCTCTCTGGCTACAGGTGTGGTGCCCGACCACTGGAGGACTGCTAACGTGCTACCGTTCTTTCAAAAGGGAGAGAGGGATAGACCGCATAATTACAGGACAGTCAGCCTAACCTCGGTGGTGGGAAAATTATTGGAAAAAGTTCTGAGGGACAGGAGAAATCTTCATTTAGAAAGACACGGATTAATCAGGGACAGTCAGCATGGATTTCTTAACGGAAGGTCGTGTCTGACTAATGCAATTCAATTTTTCGAGGAGGTAACAAGGAGGGTCGATGAGGGTAGTGCCTTTGATGTAGTCTATATGGATTTTAGCAAGGCTTTTGATAAGGTCCCGCATGCCAGATTGGTCACGAAAGTAAAAGCCCATGGGATCCAAGGCAAAGTGGCAAGTTGGATCCAAAATTGGCTCAGAGGCAGGAAACAAGGGTGTTTTTGTGACCGGAAGGCTGTTTCCAGTGGGGTTCCGCAGGGCTCACAGAATCACAGAAACCCCACAGTGCAGATAGAGGCCATTTCGGCCCATCGAGCCTGCACCGACTCAGTACTGGGCCCTTTGCTTTTTCTGGTATATATCAATGATTTGGATTTGAATGTAGGAAGTATGATTAAGAAGTTTGCAGATGATACAAAAATTGGCCGTGTGGTTAATAATGAAACAGAATGCTGTAGACTGCAGGAAGATATCAATGGACTCGTCTAGTGGGCAGAACAGTGGCAAATGGAATTCAGTTGGAATACACAATAAATGGTAGGACACTGAGAAATGCAGAGGATCAGCGGGACCTTGGAGTGCATGTCCACAGATCCCTGAAGGTAGCAGGACAGGTAGATAAAGTGGTTAAGCAGGCATACGGGATACTTGCCTTTATTAGCCGAGGCGTAGAATATAAGAGCGGGGAGGTTATGCTTCAACTGTATAAAACACTAGTTAGGCCGCAGCTAGAGTGCCGCGTGCAGTTCTGGTCACCACATTACAAGAAGGATGCGATTGCACTAGAGAAGGTGCAGAGGAGATTTCCGAGGATGTTGCCTGGGCTGGGGAATTTTAGTTATGAGGAAAGATTGGATAGGCTGGGGTTGTTTTCTTTGGAACACAGGAGGCTGAGGTGAGACCTAATTGAGGTGTGTAAAATTATGAGGGGCCGAGATAGAGTGGATAGGAAGGACCTATTTCCCTTAGCAGAAGGGTCAATAATAGATTTCAAGTAATTGGTAGGAGGTTTACAGGGAATTTGAGGAGACATTTTTTCACCCAGTGAATGGTGGGGGTCTGGAATGCACTGCCTGAAAGGGTGGTAGAGGCAGAAACCCTCATCACGTTTAAAAAGTACTTGGATATGCACTTGAACTGCCGTAACCTACAAGGCTACGGACCAAGTGCTGTAAAGTGGGATTTGGGTGGATTGCTCTTTGTCGGCTGGCACGGACAAGATGGGCCGAATGGCCTCCTTCTGTGCTGTAAATTTCTATGATTCTGCCTGATCATGTGACATCTGCCCACACGACTTCTACAAATGTTATTACATTGTAGCCAGGATTGTTTAGTTTCCAATTCCGCCCATTTTGAAGCCAGGTCTCCGTTATGGCTACTATTGCATAACCCCATGTGGCAACTTGCGCCTGCAACTCGTCAATCTTATTTGTAACGCTCCTCGCATTAACACACATGCATTTCAACAGCATGCTAGTTGGCTTTGCTTTTTTCCTGAATTTAACTGCTGCTCTTTCTACATTCTTCTTTGTTCTGTTGCTGTTTGTCCCTCCGAGTTTTCTATGCACCTTGTCTCTCCTCTCTGCTGCTGTGTCCTGGTGGCCCTCCGCCAGTGTGTGTATTTTGGCTATCTTATTTTCTTCTTCTGCTTATTTCGGCCCTGTGTCTGGAGCCCCTTGCATTTGTGTAGCAGCAGGAGAATGTGCAGCGAAGAAATGGTCAAAGGAAAGCGAGAGAGAGAGAGAGAGAGAGAGAGAGAGAGCAGCAAAAAGGATGTTGATTGATTAAGAGCAGTGTGTGCGCGTGTGTGCAAAACGTTGAGCAGCCTGTGGCGGCAGCAAAAGCCTACAGCACCTGGTATTCCCAGGCGGTCTCCCATCCAAGTACTAACCAGGCCTGACTCTGCTTCGCTTCCGAGATCAGACGAGATCGGGCGTATTCAGACTAGTATGGCCGCAGGCATATGCTAGCTGGCTTTCTCTTTACTTAAAGCTGTCGCCCATTTTTTTCTCTTCTACGCATTCATACAAGTATTCAACACTCAATTTACATTTACAAATTTTACTCCTCCCGCAACCCCCCACCCCCCCTCCACCTCTTCTTGCTGCTCTGCCTCCCACACAAACAAACTACAAGCCCAACCCTTCATTGCCTTCTATTCAAATATTACATCAAATAAACATGCTCAAACACCAAGTCTTAAGGGCTGTAGCATCTGTCAAACTGGACAAATACCCAGGCCCGCATCAAATCTATCCCACACTCTTAAGAGAAGTAAGACACCAAATAGCACAGGCTCTCACCATCATTTTACAATCCTCTCTGGCTACAGGTGTGGTGCCCGACCACTGGAGGACTGCTAACGTGCTACCGTTCTTTCAAAAGGGAGAGAGGGATAGACCGCATAATTACAGGACAGTCAGCCTAACCTCGGTGGTGGGAAAATTATTGGAAAAAGTTCTGAGGGACAGGAGAAATCTTCATTTAGAAAGACACGGATTAATCAGGGACAGTCAGCATGGATTTCTTAACGGAAGGTCGTGTCTGACTAACGCAATTCAATTTTTCGAGGAGGTAACAAGGAGGGTCGATGAGGGTAGTGCCTTTGATGTAGTCTATATGGATTTTAGCAAGGCTTTTGATAAGGTCCCGCATGCCAGATTGGTCACGAAAGTAAAAGCCCATGGGATCCAAGGCAAAGTGGCAAGTTGGATCCAAAATTGGCTCAGAGGCAGGAAACAAAGGGTAATGGTCGAAGGGTGTTTTTGTGACCGGAAGGCTGTTTCCAGTGGGGTTCCGCAGGGCTCACAGAATCACAGAAACCCCACAGTGCAGATAGAGGCCATTTCGGCCCATCGAGCCTGCACCGACTCAGTACTGGGCCCTTTGCTTTTTCTGGTATATATCAATGATTTGGATTTGAATGTAGGAAGTATGATTAAGAAGTTTGCAGATGATACAAAAATTGGCCGTGTGGTTAATAATGAAACAGAATGCTGTAGACTGCAGGAAGATATCAATGGACTCGTCTAGTGGGCAGAACAGTGGCAAATGGAATTCAGTTGGAATACACAATAAATGGTAGGACACTGAGAAATGCAGAGGATCAGCGGGACCTTGGAGTGCATGTCCACAGATCCCTGAAGGTAGCAGGACAGGTAGATAAAGTGGTTAAGCAGGCATACGGGATACTTGCCTTTATTAGCCGAGGCGTAGAATATAAGAGCGGGGAGGTTATGCTTCAACTGTATAAAACACTAGTTAGGCCGCAGCTAGAGTGCCGCGTGCAGTTCTGGTCACCACATTACAAGAAGGATGCGATTGCACTAGAGAAGGTGCAGAGGAGATTTCCGAGGATGTTGCCTGGGCTGGGGAATTTTAGTTATGAGGAAAGATTGGATAGGCTGGGGTTGTTTTCTTTGGAACACAGGAGGCTGAGGCGAGACCTAATTGAGGTGTGTAAAATTATGAGGGGCCGAGATAGAGTGGATAGGAAGGACCTATTTCCCTTAGCAGAAGGGTCAATAATAGATTTCAAGTAATTGGTAGGAGGTTTACAGGGAATTTGAGGAGACATTTTTTCACCCAGTGAATGGTGGGGGTCTGGAATGCACTGCCTGAAAGGGTGGTAGAGGCAGAAACCCTCATCACGTTTAAAAAGTACTTGGATATGCACTTGAACTGCCGTAACCAACAAGGCTACGGACCAAGTGCTGTAAAGTGGGATTTGGGTGGATTGCTCTTTGTCGGCTGGCACGGACAAGATGGGCCGAATGGCCTCCTTCTGTGCTGTAAATTTCTATGATTCTGCCTGATCATGTGACATCTGCCCACACGACTTCTACAAATGTTATTACATTGTAGCCAGGATTGTTTAGTTTCCAATTCCGCCCATTTTGAAGCCAGGTCTCCGTTATGGCTACTATTGCATAACCCCATGTGGCAACTTGCGCCTGCAACTCGTCAATCTTATTTGTAACACTCCTCGCATTAACACACATGCATTTCAACAGCATGCTAGTTGGCTTTGCTTTTTTCCTGAATTTAACTGCTGCTCTTTCTACATTCTTCTTTGTTCTGTTGCTGTTTGTCCCTCCGAGTTTTCTATGCACCTTGTCTCTCCTCTCTGCTGCTGTGTCCTGGTGGCCCTCCGCCAGTGTGTATATTTTGGCTATCTTATTTTCTTCTTCTGCTTATTTCGGCCCTGTGTCTGGAGCCCCTTGCATTTGTGTAGCAGCAGGAGAATGTGCAGCGAAGAAATGGTCAAAGGAAAGCGAGAGAGAGAGAGAGAGAGCAGCAAAAAGGATGTTGATTGATTAAGAGCAGTGTGTGCGCGTGTGTGTGCAAAACGTTGAGCAGCCTGTGGCGGCAGCAAAAGCCTACTGCACCTGGTATTCCCAGGCGGTCTCCCATCCAAGTACTAACCAGGCCTGACTCTGCTTAGCTTCCGAGATCAGACGAGATCGGGCGCATTCAGACTAGTATGGCCGTAGGCATATGCTGGCTGGCTTTCTCTTTACTTAAAGCTGTCGCCCATTTTTTTCTCTTCTACGCATTCATACAAGTATTCAACACTCAATTTACATTTACAAATTTTACTCCTCCCGCAACCCCCCACCCCCCCTCCACCTCTTCTTGCTGCTCTGCCTCCCACACAAACAAACTACAAGCCCAACCCTTCATTGCCTTCTATTCAAATATTACATCAAATAAACATGCTCAAACACCAAGTCTTAAGGGCTGTAGCATCTTTCAAACTGGACAAATACCCAGGCCCGCATCAAATCTATCCCACACTCTTAAGGGAAGTAAGACACCAAATAGCACAGGCTCTCACCATCATTTTACAATCCTCTCTGGCTACAGGTGTGGTGCCCGACCACTGGAGGACTGCTAACGTGCTACCGTTCTTTCAAAAGGGAGAGAGGGATAGACCGCATAATTACAGGCCAGTCAGCCTAACCTCGGTGGTGGGAAAATTATTGGAAAAAGTTCTGAGGGACAGGAGAAATCTTCATTTAGAAAGACACGGATTAATCAGGGACAGTCAGCATGGATTTCTTAACGGAAGGTCGTGTCTGACTAACGCAATTCAATTTTTCGAGGAGGTAACAAGGAGGGTCGATGAGGGTAGTGCCTTTGATGTAGTCTATATGGATTTTAGCAAGGCTTTTGATAAGGTCCCGCATGCCAGATTGGTCACGAAAGTAAAAGCCCATGGGATCCAAGGCAAAGTGGCAAGTTGGATCCAAAATTGGCTCAGAGGCAGGAAACAAAGGGTAATGGTCGAAGGGTGTTTTTGTGACCGGAAGGCTGTTTCCAGTGGGGTTCCGCAGGGCTCACAGAATCACAGAAACCCCACAGTGCAGATAGAGGTCATTTCGGCCCATCGAGCCTGCACCGACTCAGTACTGGGCCCTTTGCTTTTTCTGGTATATATCAATGATTTGGATTTGAATGTAGGAAGTATGATTAAGAAGTTTGCAGATGATACAAAAATTGGCCGTGTGGTTAATAATGAAACAGAATGCTGTAGACTGCAGGAAGATATCAATGGACTCGTCTAGTGGGCAGAACAGTGGCAAATGGAATTCAGTTGGAATACACAATAAATGGTAGGACACTGAGAAATGCAGAGGATCAGCGGGACCTTGGAGTGCATGTCCACAGATCCCTGAAGGTAGCAGGACAGGTAGATAAAGTGGTTAAGCAGGCATACGGGATACTTGCCTTTATTAGCCGAGGCGTAGAATATAAGAGCGGGGAGGTTATGCTTCAACTGTATAAAACACTAGTTAGGCCGCAGCTAGAGTGCCGCGTGCAGTTCTGGTCACCACATTACAAGAAGGATGCGATTGCACTAGAGAAGGTGCAGAGGAGATTTCCGAGGATGTTGCCTGGGCTGGGGAATTTTAGTTATGAGGAAAGATTGGATAGGCTGGGGTTGTTTTCTTTGGAACACAGGAGGCTGAGGCGAGACCTAATTGAGGTGTGTAAAATTATGAGGGGCCGAGATAGAGTGGATAGGAAGGACCTATTTCCCTTAGCAGAAGGGTCAATAATAGATTTCAAGTAATTGGTAGGAGGTTTACAGGGAATTTGAGGAGACATTTTTTCACCCAGTGAATGGTGGGGGTCTGGAATGCACTGCCTGAAAGGGTGGTAGAGGCAGAAACCCTCATCACGTTTAAAAAGTACTTGGATATGCACTTGAACTGCCGTAACCTACAAGGCTACGGACCAAGTGCTGTAAAGTGGGATTTGGGTGGATTGCTCTTTGTCGGCTGGCACGGACAAGATGGGCCGAATGGCCTCCTTCTGTGCTGTAAATTTCTATGACTCTGCCTGATCATGTGACATCTGCCCACACGACTTCTACAAATGTTATTACAATGTAGCCAGGATTGTTTAGTTTCCAATTCCGCCCATTTTGAAGCCAGGTCTCCGTTATGGCTACTATTGCATAACCCCATGTGGCAACTTGCGCCTGCAACTCGTCAATCTTATTTGTAACACTCCTCGCATTAACACACATGCATTTCAACAGCATGCTAGTTGGCTTTCCTTTTTTCCTGAATTTAACTGCTGCTCTTTCTACATTCTTCTTTGTTCTGTTGCTGTTTGTCCCTCCGAGTTTTCTATGCACCTTGTCTCTCCTCTCTGCTGCTGTGTCCTGGTGGCCCTCCGCCAGTGTGTGTATTTTGGCTATCTTATTTTCTTCTTCTGCTTATTTCGGCCCTGTGTCTGGAGCCCCTTGCATTTGTGTAGCAGCAGGAGAATGTGCAGCGAAGAAATGGTCAAAGGAAAGCGAGAGAGAGAGAGAGAGAGAGAGAGAGAGCAGCAAAAAGGATGTTGATTGATTAAGAGCAGTGTGTGCGCGTGTGTGCAAAACGTTGAGCAGCCTGTGGCGGCAGCAAAAGCCTACAGCACCTGGTATTCCCAGGCGGTCTCCCATCCAAGTACTAACCAGGCCTGACTCTGCTTCGCTTCCGAGATCAGACGAGATCAGGCGTATTCAGACTAGTATGGCCGCAGGCATATGCTAGCTGGCTTTCTCTTTACTTAAAGCTGTCGCCCATTTTTTTCTCTTCTACGCATTCATACAAGTATTCAACACTCAATTTACATTTACAAATTTTACTCCTCCCGCAACCCCCCACCCCCCCTCCACCTCTTCTTGCTGCTCTGCCTCCCACACAAACAAACTACAAGCCCAACCCTTCATTGCCTTCTATTCAAATATTACATCAAATAAACATGCTCAAACACCAAGTCTTAAGGGCTGTAGCATCTGTCAAACTGGACAAATACCCAGGCCCGCATCAAATCTATCCCACACTCTTAAGAGAAGTAAGACACCAAATAGCACAGGCTCTCACCATCATTTTACAATCCTCTCTGGCTACAGGTGTGGTGCCCGACCACTGGAGGACTGCTAACGTGCTACCGTTCTTTCAAAAGGGAGAGAGGGATAGACCGCATAATTACAGGACAGTCAGCCTAACCTCGGTGGTGGGAAAATTATTGGAAAAAGTTCTGAGGGACAGGAGAAATCTTCATTTAGAAAGACACGGATTAATCAGGGACAGTCAGCATGGATTTCTTAACGGAAGGTCGTGTCTGACTAACGCAATTCAATTTTTCGAGGAGGTAACAAGGAGGGTCGATGAGGGTAGTGCCTTTGATGTAGTCTATATGGATTTTAGCAAGGCTTTTGATAAGGTCCCGCATGCCAGATTGGTCACGAAAGTAAAAGCCCATGGGATCCAAGGCAAAGTGGCAAGTTGGATCCAAAATTGGCTCAGAGGCAGGAAACAAAGGGTAATGGTCGAAGGGTGTTTTTGTGACCGGAAGGCTGTTTCCAGTGGGGTTCCGCAGGGCTCACAGAATCACAGAAACCCCACAGTGCAGATAGAGGCCATTTCGGCCCATCGAGCCTGCACCGACTCAGTACTGGGCCCTTTGCTTTTTCTGGTATATATCAATGATTTGGATTTGAATGTAGGAAGTATGATTAAGAAGTTTGCAGATGATACAAAAATTGGCCGTGTGGTTAATAATGAAACAGAATGCTGTAGACTGCAGGAAGATATCAATGGACTCGTCTAGTGGGCAGAACAGTGGCAAATGGAATTCAGTTGGAATACACAATAAATGGTAGGACACTGAGAAATGCAGAGGATCAGCGGGACCTTGGAGTGCATGTCCACAGATCCCTGAAGGTAGCAGGACAGGTAGATAAAGTGGTTAAGCAGGCATACGGGATACTTGCCTTTATTAGCCGAGGCGTAGAATATAAGAGCGGGGAGGTTATGCTTCAACTGTATAAAACACTAGTTAGGCCGCAGCTAGAGTGCCGCGTGCAGTTCTGGTCACCACATTACAAGAAGGATGCGATTGCACTAGAGAAGGTGCAGAGGAGATTTCCGAGGATGTTGCCTGGGCTGGGGAATTTTAGTTATGAGGAAAGATTGGATAGGCTGGGGTTGTTTTCTTTGGAACACAGGAGGCTGAGGCGAGACCTAATTGAGGTGTGTAAAATTATGAGGGGCCGAGATAGAGTGGATAGGAAGGACCTATTTCCCTTAGCAGAAGGGTCAATAATAGATTTCAAGTAATTGGTAGGAGGTTTACAGGGAATTTGAGGAGACATTTTTTCACCCAGTGAATGGTGGGGGTCTGGAATGCACTGCCTGAAAGGGTGGTAGAGGCAGAAACCCTCATCACGTTTAAAAAGTACTTGGATATGCACTTGAACTGCCGTAACCAACAAGGCTACGGACCAAGTGCTGTAAAGTGGGATTTGGGTGGATTGCTCTTTGTCGGCTGGCACGGACAAGATGGGCCGAATGGCCTCCTTCTGTGCTGTAAATTTCTATGATTCTGCCTGATCATGTGACATCTGCCCACACGACTTCTACAAATGTTATTACATTGTAGCCAGGATTGTTTAGTTTCCAATTCCGCCCATTTTGAAGCCAGGTCTCCGTTATGGCTACTATTGCATAACCCCATGTGGCAACTTGCGCCTGCAACTCGTCAATCTTATTTGTAACACTCCTCGCATTAACACACATGCATTTCAACAGCATGCTAGTTGGCTTTGCTTTTTTCCTGAATTTAACTGCTGCTCTTTCTACATTCTTCTTTGTTCTGTTGCTGTTTGTCCCTCCGAGTTTTCTATGCACCTTGTCTCTCCTCTCTGCTGCTGTGTCCTGGTGGCCCTCCGCCAGTGTGTATATTTTGGCTATCTTATTTTCTTCTTCTGCTTATTTCGGCCCTGTGTCTGGAGCCCCTTGCATTTGTGTAGCAGCAGGAGAATGTGCAGCGAAGAAATGGTCAAAGGAAAGCGAGAGAGAGAGAGAGAGCAGCAAAAAGGATGTTGATTGATTAAGAGCAGTGTGTGCGCGTGTGTGTGCAAAACGTTGAGCAGCCTGTGGCGGCAGCAAAAGCCTACTGCACCTGGTATTCCCAGGCAGTCTCCCATCCAAGTACTAACCAGGCCTGACTCTGCTTAGCTTCCGAGATCAGACGAGATCGGGCGTATTCAGACTAGTATGGCCGTAGGCATATGCTAGCTGGCTTTCTCTTTACTTAAAGCTGTCGCCCATTTTTTTCTCTTCTACGCATTCATACAAGTATTCAACACTCAATTTACATTTACAAATTTTACTCCTCCCGCAACCCCCCACCCCCCCTCCACCTCTTCTTGCTGCTCTGCCTCCCACACAAACAAACTACAAGCCCAACCCTTCATTGCCTTCTATTCAAATATTACATCAAATAAACATGCTCAAACACCAAGTCTTAAGGGCTGTAGCATCTTTCAAACTGGACAAATACCCAGGCCCGCATCAAATCTATCCCACACTCTTAAGAGAAGTAAGACACCAAATAGCACAGGCTCTCACCATCATTTTACAATCCTCTCTGGCTACAGGTGTGGTGCCCGACCACTGGAGGACTGCTAACGTGCTACCGTTCTTTCAAAAGGGAGAGAGGGATAGACCGCATAATTACAGGCCAGTCAGCCTAACCTCGGTGGTGGGAAAATTATTGGAAAAAGTTCTGAGGGACAGGAGAAATCTTCATTTAGAAAGACACGGATTAATCAGGGACAGTCAGCATGGATTTCTTAACGGAAGGTCGTGTCTGACTAACGCAATTCAATTTTTCGAGGAGGTAACAAGGAGGGTCGATGAGGGTAGTGCCTTTGATGTAGTCTATATGGATTTTAGCAAGGCTTTTGATAAGGTCCCGCATGCCAGATTGGTCACGAAAGTAAAAGCCCATGGGATCCAAGGCAAAGTGGCAAGTTGGATCCAAAATTGGCTCAGAGGCAGGAAACAAAGGGTAATGGTCGAAGGGTGTTTTTGTGACCGGAAGGCTGTTTCCAGTGGGGTTCCGCAGGGCTCACAGAATCACAGAAACCCCACAGTGCAGATAGAGGCCATTTCGGCCCATCGAGCCTGCACCGACTCAGTACTGGGCCCTTTGCTTTTTCTGGTATATATCAATGATTTGGATTTGAATGTAGGAAGTATGATTAAGAAGTTTGCAGATGATACAAAAATTGGCCGTGTGGTTAATAATGAAACAGAATGCTGTAGACTGCAGGAAGATATCAATGGACTCGTCTAGTGGGCAGAACAGTGGCAAATGGAATTCAGTTGGAATACACAATAAATGGTAGGACACTGAGAAATGCAGAGGATCAGCGGGACCTTGGAGTGCATGTCCACAGATCCCTGAAGGTAGCAGGACAGGTAGATAAAGTGGTTAAGCAGGCATACGGGATACTTGCCTTTATTAGCCGAGGCGTAGAATATAAGAGCGGGGAGGTTATGCTTCAACTGTATAAAACACTAGTTAGGCCGCAGCTAGAGTGCCGCGTGCAGTTCTGGTCACCACATTACAAGAAGGATGCGATTGCACTAGAGAAGGTGCAGAGGAGATTTCCGAGGATGTTGCCTGGGCTGGGGAATTTTAGTTATGAGGAAAGATTGGATAGGCTGGGGTTGTTTTCTTTGGAACACAGGAGGCTGAGGCGAGACCTAATTGAGGTGTGTAAAATTATGAGGGGCCGAGATAGAGTGGATAGGAAGGACCTATTTCCCTTAGCAGAAGGGTCAATAATAGATTTCAAGTAATTGGTAGGAGGTTTACAGGGAATTTGAGGAGACATTTTTTCACCCAGTGAATGGTGGGGGTCTGGAATGCACTGCCTGAAAGGGTGGTAGAGGCAGAAACCCTCATCACGTTTAAAAAGTACTTGGATATGCACTTGAACTGCCGTAACCAACAAGGCTACGGACCAAGTGCTGTAAAGTGGGATTTGGGTGGATTGCTCTTTGTCGGCTGGCACGGACAAGATGGGCCGAATGGCCTCCTTCTGTGCTGTAAATTTCTATGATTCTGCCTGATCATGTGACATCTGCCCACACGACTTCTACAAATGTTATTACATTGTAGCCAGGATTGTTTAGTTTCCAATTCCGCCCATTTTGAAGCCAGGTCTCCGTTATGGCTACTATTGCATAACCCCATGTGGCAACTTGCGCCTGCAACTCGTCAATCTTATTTGTAACACTCCTCGCATTAACACACATGCATTTCAACAGCATGCTAGTTGGCTTTGCTTTTTTCCTGAATTTAACTGCTGCTCTTTCTACATTCTTCTTTGTTCTGTTGCTGTTTGTCCCTCCGAGTTTTCTATGCACCTTGTCTCTCCTCTCTGCTGCTGTGTCCTGGTGGCCCTCCGCCAGTGTGTATATTTTGGCTATCTTATTTTCTTCTTCTGCTTATTTCGGCCCTGTGTCTGGAGCCCCTTGCATTTGTGTAGCAGCAGGAGAATGTGCAGCGAAGAAATGGTCAAAGGAAAGCGAGAGAGAGAGAGAGAGCAGCAAAAAGGATGTTGATTGATTAAGAGCAGTGTGTGCGCGTGTGTGTGCAAAACGTTGAGCAGCCTGTGGCGGCAGCAAAAGCCTACTGCACCTGGTATTCCCAGGCGGTCTCCCATCCAAGTACTAACCAGGCCTGACTCTGCTTAGTTTCCGAGATCAGACGAGATCAGGCGCATTCAGACTAGTATGGCCGTAGGCATATGCTGGCTGGCTTTCTCTTTACTTAAAGCTGTCGCCCATTTTTTTCTCTTCTACGCATTCATACAAGTATTCAACACTCAATTTACATTTACAAATTTTACTCCTCCCGCAACCCCCCACCCCCCCTCCACCTCTTCTTGCTGCTCTGCCTCCCACACAAACAAACTACAAGCCCAACCCTTCATTGCCTTCTATTCAAATATTACATCAAATAAACATGCTCAAACACCAAGTCTTAAGGGCTGTAGCATCTTTCAAACTGGACAAATACCCAGGCCCGCATCAAATCTATCCCACACTCTTAAGGGAAGTAAGACACCAAATAGCACAGGCTCTCACCATCATTTTACAATCCTCTCTGGCTACAGGTGTGGTGCCCGACCACTGGAGGACTGCTAACGTGCTACCGTTCTTTCAAAAGGGAGAGAGGGATAGACCGCATAATTACAGGACAGTCAGCCTAACCTCGGTGGTGGGAAAATTATTGGAAAAAGTTCTGAGGGACAGGAGAAATCTTCATTTAGAAAGACACGGATTAATCAGGGACAGTCAGCATGGATTTCTTAACGGAAGGTCGTGTCTGACTAACGCAATTCAATTTTTCGAGGAGGTAACAAGGAGGGTCGATGAGGGTAGTGCCTTTGATGTAGTCTATATGGATTTTAGCAAGGCTTTTGATAAGGTCCCGCATGCCAGATTGGTCACGAAAGTAAAAGCCCATGGGATCCAAGGCAAAGTGGCAAGTTGGATCCAAAATTGGCTCAGAGGCAGGAAACAAAGGGTAATGGTCGAAGGGTGTTTTTGTGACCGGAAGGCTGTTTCCAGTGGGGTTCCGCAGGGCTCACAGAATCACAGAAACCCCACAGTGCAGATAGAGGCCATTTCGGCCCATCGAGCCTGCACCGACTCAGTACTGGGCCCTTTGCTTTTTCTGGTATATATCAATGATTTGGATTTGAATGTAGGAAGTATGATTAAGAAGTTTGCAGATGATACAAAAATTGGCCGTGTGGTTAATAATGAAACAGAATGCTGTAGACTGCAGGAAGATATCAATGGACTCGTCTAGTGGGCAGAACAGTGGCAAATGGAATTCAGTTGGAATACACAATAAATGGTAGGACACTGAGAAATGCAGAGGATCAGCGGGACCTTGGAGTGCATGTCCACAGATCCCTGAAGGTAGCAGGACAGGTAGATAAAGTGGTTAAGCAGGCATACGGGATACTTGCCTTTATTAGCCGAGGCGTAGAATATAAGAGCGGGGAGGTTATGCTTCAACTGTATAAAACACTAGTTAGGCCGCAGCTAGAGTGCCGCGTGCAGTTCTGGTCACCACATTACAAGAAGGATGCGATTGCACTAGAGAAGGTGCAGAGGAGATTTCCGAGGATGTTGCCTGGGCTGGGGAATTTTAGTTATGAGGAAAGATTGGATAGGCTGGGGTTGTTTTCTTTGGAACACAGGAGGCTGAGGCGAGACCTAATTGAGGTGTGTAAAATTATGAGGGGCCGAGATAGAGTGGATAGGAAGGACCTATTTCCCTTAGCAGAAGGGTCAATAATAGATTTCAAGTAATTGGTAGGAGGTTTACAGGGAATTTGAGGAGACATTTTTTCACCCAGTGAATGGTGGGGGTCTGGAATGCACTGCCTGAAAGGGTGGTAGAGGCAGAAACCCTCATCACGTTTAAAAAGTACTTGGATATGCACTTGAACTGCCGTAACCTACAAGGCTACGGACCAAGTGCTGTAAAGTGGGATTTGGGTGGATTGCTCTTTGTCGGCTGGCACGGACAAGATGGGCCGAATGGCCTCCTTCTGTGCTGTAAATTTCTATGATTCTGCCTGATCATGTGACATCTGCCCACACGACTTCTACAAATGTTATTACATTGTAGCCAGGATTGTTTAGTTTCCAATTCCGCCCATTTTGAAGCCAGGTCTCCGTTATGGCTACTATTGCATAACCCCATGTGGCAACTTGCGCCTGCAACTCGTCAATCTTATTTGTAACGCTCCTCGCATTAACACACATGCATTTCAACAGCATGCTAGTTGGCTTTGCTTTTTTCCTGAATTTAACTGCTGCTCTTTCTACATTCTTCTTTGTTCTGTTGCTGTTTGTCCCTCCGAGTTTTCTATGCACCTTGTCTCTCCTCTCTGCTGCTGTGTCCTGGTGGCCCTCCGCCAGTGTGTGTATTTTGGCTATCTTATTTTCTTCTTCTGCTTATTTCGGCCCTGTGTCTGGAGCCCCTTGCATTTGTGTAGCAGCAGGAGAATGTGCAGCGAAGAAATGGTCAAAGGAAAGCGAGAGAGAGAGAGAGAGAGAGAGAGAGAGCAGCAAAAAGGATGTTGATTGATTAAGAGCAGTGTGTGCGCGTGTGTGTGCAAAACGTTGAGCAGCCTGTGGCGGCAGCAAAAGCCTACTGCACCCGGTATTCCCAGGCAGTCTCCCATCCAAGTACTAACCAGGCCTGACTCTGCTTAGCTTCCGAGATCAGACGAGATCGGGCGTATTCAGACTAGTATGGCCGTAGGCATATGCTAGCTGGCTTTCTCTTTACTTAAAGCTGTCGCCCATTTTTTTCTCTTCTACGCATTCATACAAGTATTCAACACTCAATTTACATTTACAAATTTTACTCCTCCCGCAACCCCCCACCCCCCCTCCACCTCTTCTTGCTGCTCTGCCTCCCACACAAACAAACTACAAGCCCAACCCTTCATTGCCTTCTATTCAAATATTACATCAAATAAACATGCTCAAACACCAAGTCTTAAGGGCTGTAGCATCTTTCAAACTGGACAAATACCCAGGCCCGCATCAAATCTATCCCACACTCTTAAGAGAAGTAAGACACCAAATAGCACAGGCTCTCACCATCATTTTACAATCCTCTCTGGCTACAGGTGTGGTGCCGGACCACTGGAGGACTGCTAACGTGCTACCGTTCTTTCAAAAGGGAGAGAGGGATAGACCGCATAATTACAGGCCAGTCAGCCTAACCTCGGTGGTGGGAAAATTATTGGAAAAAGTTCTGAGGGACAGGAGAAATCTTCATTTAGAAAGACACGGATTAATCAGGGACAGTCAGCATGGATTTCTTAACGGAAGGTCGTGTCTGACTAACGCAATTCAATTTTTCGAGGAGGTAACAAGGAGGGTCGATGAGGGTAGTGCCTTTGATGTAGTCTATATGGATTTTAGCAAGGCTTTTGATAAGGTCCCGCATGCCAGATTGGTCACGAAAGTAAAAGCCCATGGGATCCAAGGCAAAGTGGCAAGTTGGATCCAAAATTGGCTCAGAGGCAGGAAACAAAGGGTAATGGTCGAAGGGTGTTTTTGTGACCGGAAGGCTGTTTCCAGTGGGGTTCCGCAGGGCTCACAGAATCACAGAAACCCCACAGTGCAGATAGAGGCCATTTCGGCCCATCGAGCCTGCACCGACTCAGTACTGGGCCCTTTGCTTTTTCTGGTATATATCAATGATTTGGATTTGAATGTAGGAAGTATGATTAAGAAGTTTGCAGATGATACAAAAATTGGCCGTGTGGTTAATAATGAAACAGAATGCTGTAGACTGCAGGAAGATATCAATGGACTCGTCTAGTGGGCAGAACAGTGGCAAATGGAATTCAGTTGGAATACACAATAAATGGTAGGACACTGAGAAATGCAGAGGATCAGCGGGACCTTGGAGTGCATGTCCACAGATCCCTGAAGGTAGCAGGACAGGTAGATAAAGTGGTTAAGCAGGCATACGGGATACTTGCCTTTATTAGCCGAGGCGTAGAATATAAGAGCGGGGAGGTTATGCTTCAACTGTATAAAACACTAGTTAGGCCGCAGCTAGAGTGCCGCGTGCAGTTCTGGTCACCACATTACAAGAAGGATGCGATTGCACTAGAGAAGGTGCAGAGGAGATTTCCGAGGATGTTGCCTGGGCTGGGGAATTTTAGTTATGAGGAAAGATTGGATAGGCTGGGGTTGTTTTCTTTGGAACACAGGAGGCTGAGGCGAGACCTAATTGAGGTGTGTAAAATTATGAGGGGCCGAGATAGAGTGGATAGGAAGGACCTATTTCCCTTAGCAGAAGGGTCAATAATAGATTTCAAGTAATTGGTAGGAGGTTTACAGGGAATTTGAGGAGACATTTTTTCACCCAGTGAATGGTGGGGGTCTGGAATGCACTGCCTGAAAGGGTGGTAGAGGCAGAAACCCTCATCACGTTTAAAAAGTACTTGGATATGCACTTGAACTGCCGTAACCTACAAGGCTACGGACCAAGTGCTGTAAAGTGGGATTTGGGTGGATTGCTCTTTGTCGGCTGGCACGGACAAGATGGGCCGAATGGCCTCCTTCTGTGCTGTAAATTTCTATGATTCTGCCTGATCATGTGACATCTGCCCACACGACTTCTACAAATGTTATTACATTGTAGCCAGGATTGTTTAGTTTCCAATTCCGCCCATTTTGAAGCCAGGTCTCCGTTATGGCTACTATTGCATAACCCCATGTGGCAACTTGCGCCTGCAACTCGTCAATCTTATTTGTAACACTCCTCGCATTAACACACATGCATTTCAACAGCATGCTAGTTGGCTTTGCTTTTTTCCTGAATTTAACTGCTGCTCTTTCTACATTCTTCTTTGTTCTGTTGCTGTTTGTCCCTCCGAGTTTTCTATGCACCTTGTCTCTCCTCTCTGCTGCTGTGTCCTGGTGGCCCTCCGCCAGTGTGTGTATTTTGGCTATCTTATTTTCTTCTTCTGCTTATTTCGGCCCTGTGTCTGGAGCCCCTTGCATTTGTGTAGCAGCAGGAGAATGTGCAGCGAAGAAATGGTCAAAGGAAAGCGAGAGAGAGAGAGAGAGAGAGCAGCAAAAAGGATGTTGATTGATTAAGAGCAGTGTGTGCGCGTGTGTGTGCAAAACGTTGAGCAGCCTGTGGCGGCAGCAAAAGCCTACTGCACCTGGTATTCCCAGGCAGTCTCCCATCCAAGTACTAACCAGGCCTGACTCTGCTTAGCTTCCGAGATCAGACGAGATCGGGCGCATTCAGACTAGTATGGCCGTAGGCATATGCTAGCTGGCTTTCTCTTTACTTAAAGCTGTCGCCCATTTTTTTCTCTTCTACGCATTCATACAAGTATTCAACACTCAATTTACATTTACAAATTTTACTCCTCCCGCAACCCCCCACCCCCCCTCCACCTCTTCTTGCTGCTCTGCCTCCCACACAAACAAACTACAAGCCCAACCCTTCATTGCCTTCTATTCAAATATTACATCAAATAAACATGCTCAAACACCAAGTCTTAAGGGCTGTAGCATCTTTCAAACTGGACAAATACCCAGGCCCGCATCAAATCTATCCCACACTCTTAAGAGAAGTAAGACACCAAATAGCACAGGCTCTCACCATCATTTTACAATCCTCTCTGGCTACAGGTGTGGTGCCCGACCACTGGAGGACTGCTAACGTGCTACCGTTCTTTCAAAAGGGAGAGAGGGATAGACCGCATAATTACAGGCCAGTCAGCCTAACCTCGGTGGTGGGAAAATTATTGGAAAAAGTTCTGAGGGACAGGAGAAATCTTCATTTAGAAAGACACGGATTAATCAGGGACAGTCAGCATGGATTTCTTAACGGAAGGTCGTGTCTGACTAACGCAATTCAATTTTTCGAGGAGGTAACAAGGAGGGTCGATGAGGGTAGTGCCTTTGATGTAGTCTATATGGATTTTAGCAAGGCTTTTGATAAGGTCCCGCATGCCAGATTGGTCACGAAAGTAAAAGCCCATGGGATCCAAGGCAAAGTGGCAAGTTGGATCCAAAATTGGCTCAGAGGCAGGAAACAAAGGGTAATGGTCGAAGGGTGTTTTTGTGACCGGAAGGCTGTCACAGAAACCCCACAGTGCAGATAGAGGCCATTTCGGCCCATCGAGCCTGCACCGACTCAGTACTGGGCCCTTTGCTTTTTCTGGTATATATCAATGATTTGGATTTGAATGTAGGAAGTATGATTAAGAAGTTTGCAGATGATACAAAAATTGGCCGTGTGGTTAATAATGAAACAGAATGCTGTAGACTGCAGGAAGATATCAATGGACTCGTCTAGTGGGCAGAACAGTGGCAAATGGAATTCAGTTGGAATACACAATAAATGGTAGGACACTGAGAAATGCAGAGGATCAGCGGGACCTTGGAGTGCATGTCCACAGATCCCTGAAGGTAGCAGGACAGGTAGATAAAGTGGTTAAGCAGGCATACGGGATACTTGCCTTTATTAGCCGAGGCGTAGAATATAAGAGCGGGGAGGTTATGCTTCAACTGTATAAAACACTAGTTAGGCCGCAGCTAGAGTGCCGCGTGCAGTTCTGGTCACCACATTACAAGAAGGATGCGATTGCACTAGAGAAGGTGCAGAGGAGATTTCCGAGGATGTTGCCTGGGCTGGGGAATTTTAGTTATGAGGAAAGATTGGATAGGCTGGGGTTGTTTTCTTTGGAACACAGGAGGCTGAGGCGAGACCTAATTGAGGTGTGTAAAATTATGAGGGGCCGAGATAGAGTGGATAGGAAGGACCTATTTCCCTTAGCAGAAGGGTCAATAATAGATTTCAAGTAATTGGTAGGAGGTTTACAGGGAATTTGAGGAGACATTTTTTCACCCAGTGAATGGTGGGGGTCTGGAATGCACTGCCTGAAAGGGTGGTAGAGGCAGAAACCCTCATCACGTTTAAAAAGTACTTGGATATGCACTTGAACTGCCGTAACCTACAAGGCTACGGACCAAGTGCTGTAAAGTGGGATTTGGGTGGATTGCTCTTTGTCGGCTGGCACGGACAAGATGGGCCGAATGGCCTCCTTCTGTGCTGTAAATTTCTATGATTCTGCCTGATCATGTGACATCTGCCCACACGACTTCTACAAATGTTATTACATTGTAGCCAGGATTGTTTAGTTTCCAATTCCGCCCATTTTGAAGCCAGGTCTCCGTTATAGCTACTATTGCATAACCCCATGTGGCAACTTGCGCCTGCAACTCGTCAATCTTATTTGTAACGCTCCTCGCATTAACACACATGCATTTCAACAGCATGCTAGTTGGCTTTGCTTTTTTCCTGAATTTAACTGCTGCTCTTTCGACATTCTTCTTTGTTCTGTTGCTGTTTGTCCCTCCGAGTTTTCTATGCACCTTGTCTCTCCTCTCTGCTGCTGTGTCCTGGTGGCCCTCCGCCAGTGTGTGTATTTTGGCTATCTTATTTTCTTCTTCTGCTTATTTCGGCCCTGTGTCTGGAGCCCCTTGCATTTGTGTAGCAGCAGGAGAATGTGCAGCGAAGAAATGGTCAAAGGAAAGCGAGAGAGAGAGAGAGAGAGAGAGAGCAGCAAAAAGGATGTTGATTGATTAAGAGCAGTGTGTGCGCGTGTTTGTGCAAAACGTTGAGCAGCCTGTGGCGGCAGCAAAAGCCTACTGCACCCGGTATTCCCAGGCGGTCTCCCATCCAAGTACTAACCAGGCCTGACTCTGCTTAGCTTCCGAGATCAGACGAGATCGGGCGCATTCAGACTAGTATGGCCGTAGGCATATGCTGGCTGGCTTTCGCTTTACTTAAAGCTGTCGCCCATTTTTTTCTCTTCTACGCATTCATACAAGTATTCAACACTCAATTTACATTTACAAATTTTACTCCTCCCGCAACCCCCCACCCCCCCTCCACCTCTTCTTGCTGCTCTGCCTCCCACACAAACAAACTACAAGCCCAACCCTTCATTGCCTTCTATTCAAATATTACATCAAATAAACATGCTCAAACACCAAGTCTTAAGGGCTGTAGCATCTTTCAAACTGGACAAATACCCAGGCCCGCATCAAATCTATCCCACACTCTTAAGGGAAGTAAGACACCAAATAGCACAGGCTCTCACCATCATTTTACAATCCTCTCTGGCTACAGGTGTGGTGCCCGACCACTGGAGGACTGCTAACGTGCTACCGTTCTTTCAAAAGGGAGAGAGGGATAGACCGCATAATTACAGGCCAGTCAGCCTAACCTCGGTGGTGGGAAAATTATTGGAAAAATTTCTGAGGGACAGGAGAAATCTTCATTTAGAAAGACACGGATTAATCAGGGACAGTCAGCATGGATTTCTTAACGGAAGGTCGTGTCTGACTAACGCAATTCAATTTTTCGAGGAGGTAACAAGGAGGGTCGATGAGGGTAGTGCCTTTGATGTAGTCTATATGGATTTTAGCAAGGCTTTTGATAAGGTCCCGCATGCCAGATTGGTCACGAAAGTAAAAGCCCATGGGATCCAAGGCAAAGTGGCAAGTTGGATCCAAAATTGGCTCAGAGGCAGGAAACAAAGGGTAATGGTCGAAGGGTGTTTTTGTGACCGGAAGGCTGTTTCCAGTGGGGTTCCGCAGGGCTCACAGAATCACAGAAACCCCACAGTGCAGATAGAGGCCATTTCGGCCCATCGAGCCTGCACCGACTCAGTACTGGGCCCTTTGCTTTTTCTGGTATATATCAATGATTTGGATTTGAATGTAGGAAGTATGATTAAGAAGTTTGCAGATGATACAAAAATTGGCCGTGTGGTTAATAATGAAACAGAATGCTGTAGACTGCAGGAAGATATCAATGGACTCGTCTAGTGGGCAGAACAGTGGCAAATGGAATTCAGTTGGAATACACAATAAATGGTAGGACACTGAGAAATGCAGAGGATCAGCGGGACCTTGGAGTGCATGTCCACAGATCCCTGAAGGTAGCAGGACAGGTAGATAAAGTGGTTAAGCAGGCATACGGGATACTTGCCTTTATTAGCCGAGGCGTAGAATATAAGAGCGGGGAGGTTATGCTTCAACTGTATAAAACACTAGTTAGGCCGCAGCTAGAGTGCCGCGTGCAGTTCTGGTCACCACATTACAAGAAGGATGCGATTGCACTAGAGAAGGTGCAGAGGAGATTTCCGAGGATGTTGCCTGGGCTGGGGAATTTTAGTTATGAGGAAAGATTGGATAGGCTGGGGTTGTTTTCTTTGGAACACAGGAGGCTGAGGCGAGACCTAATTGAGGTGTGTAAAATTATGAGGGGCCGAGATAGAGTGGATAGGAAGGACCTATTTCCCTTAGCAGAAGGGTCAATAATAGATTTCAAGTAATTGGTAGGAGGTTTACAGGGAATTTGAGGAGACATTTTTTCACCCAGTGAATGGTGGGGGTCTGGAATGCACTGCCTGAAAGGGTGGTAGAGGCAGAAACCCTCATCACGTTTAAAAAGTACTTGGATATGCACTTGAACTGCCGTAACCTACAAGGCTACGGACCAAGTGCTGTAAAGTGGGATTTGGGTGGATTGCTCTTTGTCGGCTGGCACGGACAAGATGGGCCGAATGGCCTCCTT
Organism: Somniosus microcephalus; assembly: GCF_052327205.1. Lineage (NCBI taxonomy): Eukaryota > Metazoa > Chordata > Chondrichthyes > Squaliformes > Somniosidae > Somniosus > Somniosus microcephalus. Next base: position 23,484,738 of record NC_141005.1, read on the forward strand.
CTGTGCTGTAAATTTCTATGATTCTGCCTGATCATGTGACATCTGCCCACACGACTTCTACAAATGTTATTACATTGTAGCCAGGATTGTTTAGTTTCCAATTCCGCCCATTTTGAAGCCAGGTCTCCGTTATGGCTACTATTGCATAACCCCATGTGGCAACTTGCGCCTGCAACTCGTCAATCTTATTTGTAACACTCCTCGCATTAACACACATGCATTTCAACAGCATGCTAGTTGGCTTTGCTTTTTTCCTGAATTTAACTGCTGCTCTTTCTACATTCTTCTTTGTTCTGTTGCTGTTTGTCCCTCCGAGTTTTCTATGCACCTTGTCTCTCCTCTCTGCTGCTGTGTCCTGGTGGCCCTCCGCCAGTGTGTGTATTTTGGCTATCTTATTTTCTTCTTCTGCTTATTTCGGCCCTGTGTCTGGAGCCCCTTGCATTTGTGTAGCAGCAGGAGAATGTGCAGCGAAGAAATGGTCAAAGGAAAGCGAGAGAGAGAGAGAGAGAGAGCAGCAAAAAGGATGTTGATTGATTAAGAGCAGTGTGTGCGCGTGTGTGTGCAAAACGTTGAGCAGCCTGTGGCGGCAGCAAAAGCCTACTGCACCTGGTATTCCCAGGCAGTCTCCCATCCAAGTACTAACCAGGCCTGACTCTGCTTAGCTTCCGAGATCAGACGAGATCAGGCGCATTCAGACTAGTATGGCCGTAGGCATATGCTAGCTGGCTTTCTCTTTACTTAAAGCTGTCGCCCATTTTTTTCTCTTCTACGCATTCATACAAGTATTCAACACTCAATTTACATTTACAAATTTTACTCCTCCCGCAACCCCCCACCCCCCCTCCACCTCTTCTTGCTGCTCTGCCTCCCACACAAACAAACTACAAGCCCAACCCTTCATTGCCTTCTATTCAAATATTACATCAAATAAACATGCTCAAACACCAAGTCTTAAGGGCTGTAGCATCTTTCAAACTGGACAAATACCCAGGCCCGCATCAAATCTATCCCACACTCTTAAGAGAAGTAAGACACCAAATAGCACAGGCTCTCACCATCATTTTACAATCCTCTCTGGCTACAGGTGTGGTGCCCGACCACTGGAGGACTGCTAACGTGCTACCGTTCTTTCAAAAGGGAGAGAGGGATAGACCGCATAATTACAGGCCAGTCAGCCTAACCTCGGTGGTGGGAAAATTATTGGAAAAAGTTCTGAGGGACAGGAGAAATCTTCATTTAGAAAGACACGGATTAATCAGGGACAGTCAGCATGGATTTCTTAACGGAAGGTCGTGTCTGACTAACGCAATTCAATTTTTCGAGGAGGTAACAAGGAGGGTCGATGAGGGTAGTGCCTTTGATGTAGTCTATATGGATTTTAGCAAGGCTTTTGATAAGGTCCCGCATGCCAGATTGGTCACGAAAGTAAAAGCCCATGGGATCCAAGGCAAAGTGGCAAGTTGGATCCAAAATTGGCTCAGAGGCAGGAAACAAAGGGTAATGGTCGAAGGGTGTTTTTGTGACCGGAAGGCTGTTTCCAGTGGGGTTCCGCAGGGCTCACAGAATCACAGAAACCCCACAGTGCAGATAGAGGCCATTTCGGCCCATCGAGCCTGCACCGACTCAGTACTGGGCCCTTTGCTTTTTCTGGTATATATCAATGATTTGGATTTGAATGTAGGAAGTATGATTAAGAAGTTTGCAGATGATACAAAAATTGGCCGTGTGGTTAATAATGAAACAGAATGCTGTAGACTGCAGGAAGATATCAATGGACTCGTCTAGTGGGCAGAACAGTGGCAAATGGAATTCAGTTGGAATACACAATAAATGGTAGGACACTGAGAAATGCAGAGGATCAGCGGGACCTTGGAGTGCATGTCCACAGATCCCTGAAGGTAGCAGGACAGGTAGATAAAGTGGTTAAGCAGGCATACGGGATACTTGCCTTTATTAGCCGAGGCGTAGAATATAAGAGCGGGGAGGTTATGCTTCAACTGTATAAAACACTAGTTAGGCCGCAGCTAGAGTGCCGCGTGCAGTTCTGGTCACCACATTACAAGAAGGATGCGATTGCACTAGAGAAGGTGCAGAGGAGATTTCCGAGGATGTTGCCTGGGCTGGGGAATTTTAGTTATGAGGAAAGATTGGATAGGCTGGGGTTGTTTTCTTTGGAACACAGGAGGCTGAGGTGAGACCTAATTGAGGTGTGTAAAATTATGAGGGGCCGAGATAGAGTGGATAGGAAGGACCTATTTCCCTTAGCAGAAGGGTCAATAATAGATTTCAAGTAATTGGTAGGAGGTTTACAGGGAATTTGAGGAGACATTTTTTCACCCAGTGAATGGTGGGGGTCTGGAATGCACTGCCTGAAAGGGTGGTAGAGGCAGAAACCCTCATCACGTTTAAAAAGTACTTGGATATGCACTTGAACTGCCGTAACCTACAAGGCTACGGACCAAGTGCTGTAAAGTGGGATTTGGGTGGATTGCTCTTTGTCGGCTGGCACGGACAAGATGGGCCGAATGGCCTCCTTCTGTGCTGTAAATTTCTATGATTCTGCCTGATCATGTGACATCTGCCCACACGACTTCTACAAATGTTATTACATTGTAGCCAGGATTGTTTAGTTTCCAATTCCGCCCATTTTGAAGCCAGGTCTCCGTTATGGCTACTATTGCATAACCCCATGTGGCAACTTGCGCCTGCAACTCGTCAATCTTATTTGTAACGCTCCTCGCATTAACACACATGCATTTCAACAGCATGCTAGTTGGCTTTGCTTTTTTCCTGAATTTAACTGCTGCTCTTTCGACATTCTTCTTTGTTCTGTTGCTGTTTGTCCCTCCGAGTTTTCTATGCACCTTGTCTCTCCTCTCTGCTGCTGTGTCCTGGTGGCCCTCCGCCAGTGTGTGTATTTTGGCTATCTTATTTTCTTCTTCTGCTTATTTCGGCCCTGTGTCTGGAGCCCCTTGCATTTGTGTAGCAGCAGGAGAATGTGCAGCGAAGAAATGGTCAAAGGAAAGCGAGAGAGAGAGAGAGAGAGAGAGAGAGCAGCAAAAAGGATGTTGATTGATTAAGAGCAGTGTGTGCGCGTGTGTGTGCAAAACGTTGAGCAGCCTGTGGCGGCAGCAAAAGCCTACTGCACCTGGTATTCCCAGGCGGTCTCCCATCCAAGTACTAACCAGGCCTGACTCTGCTTAGCTTCCGAGATCAGACGAGATCGGGCGCATTCAGACTAGTATGGCCGTAGGCATATGCTGGCTGGCTTTCTCTTTACTTAAAGCTGTCGCCCATTTTTTTCTCTTCTACGCATTCATACAAGTATTCAACACTCAATTTACATTTACAAATTTTACTCCTCCCGCAACCCCCCACCCCCCCTCCACCTCTTCTTGCTGCTCTGCCTCCCACACAAACAAACTACAAGCCCAACCCTTCATTGCCTTCTATTCAAATATTACATCAAATAAACATGCTCAAACACCAAGTCTTAAGGGCTGTAGCATCTTTCAAACTGGACAAATACCCAGGCCCGCATCAAATCTATCCCACACTCTTAAGGGAAGTAAGACACCAAATAGCACAGGCTCTCACCATCATTTTACAATCCTCTCTGGCTACAGGTGTGGTGCCCGACCACTGGAGGACTGCTAACGTGCTACCGTTCTTTCAAAAGGGAGAGAGGGATAGACCGCATAATTACAGGCCAGTCAGCCTAACCTCGGTGGTGGGAAAATTATTGGAAAAAGTTCTGAGGGACAGGAGAAATCTTCATTTAGAAAGACACGGATTAATCAGGGACAGTCAGCATGGATTTCTTAACGGAAGGTCGTGTCTGACTAACGCAATTCAATTTTTCGAGGAGGTAACAAGGAGGGTCGATGAGGGTAGTGCCTTTGATGTAGTCTATATGGATTTTAGCAAGGCTTTTGATAAGGTCCCGCATGCCAGATTGGTCACGAAAGTAAAAGCCCATGGGATCCAAGGCAAAGTGGCAAGTTGGATCCAAAATTGGCTCAGAGGCAGGAAACAAAGGGTAATGGTCGAAGGGTGTTTTTGTGACCGGAAGGCTGTTTCCAGTGGGGTTCCGCAGGGCTCACAGAATCACAGAAACCCCACAGTGCAGATAGAGGCCATTTCGGCCCATCGAGCCTGCACCGACTCAGTACTGGGCCCTTTGCTTTTTCTGGTATATATCAATGATTTGGATTTGAATGTAGGAAGTATGATTAAGAAGTTTGCAGATGATACAAAAATTGGCCGTGTGGTTAATAATGAAACAGAATGCTGTAGACTGCAGGAAGATATCAATGGACTCGTCTAGTGGGCAGAACAGTGGCAAATGGAATTCAGTTGGAATACACAATAAATGGTAGGACACTGAGAAATGCAGAGGATCAGCGGGACCTTGGAGTGCATGTCCACAGATCCCTGAAGGTAGCAGGACAGGTAGATAAAGTGGTTAAGCAGGCATACGGGATACTTGCCTTTATTAGCCGAGGCGTAGAATATAAGAGCGGGGAGGTTATGCTTCAACTGTATAAAACACTAGTTAGGCCGCAGCTAGAGTGCCGCGTGCAGTTCTGGTCACCACATTACAAGAAGGATGCGATTGCACTAGAGAAGGTGCAGAGGAGATTTCCGAGGATGTTGCCTGGGCTGGGGAATTTTAGTTATGAGGAAAGATTGGATAGGCTGGGGTTGTTTTCTTTGGAACACAGGAGGCTGAGGCGAGACCTAATTGAGGTGTGTAAAATTATGAGGGGCCGAGATAGAGTGGATAGGAAGGACCTATTTCCCTTAGCAGAAGGGTCAATAATAGATTTCAAGTAATTGGTAGGAGGTTTACAGGGAATTTGAGGAGACATTTTTTCACCCAGTGAATGGTGGGGGTCTGGAATGCACTGCCTGAAAGGGTGGTAGAGGCAGAAACCCTCATCACGTTTAAAAAGTACTTGGATATGCACTTGAACTGCCGTAACCTACAAGGCTACGGACCAAGTGCTGTAAAGTGGGATTTGGGTGGATTGCTCTTTGTCGGCTGGCACGGACAAGATGGGCCGAATGGCCTCCTTCTGTGCTGTAAATTTCTATGATTCTGCCTGATCATGTGACATCTGCCCACACGACTTCTACAAATGTTATTACATTGTAGCCAGGATTGTTTAGTTTCCAATTCCGCCCATTTTGAAGCCAGGTCTCCGTTATGGCTACTATTGCATAACCCCATGTGGCAACTTGCGCCTGCAACTCGTCAATCTTATTTGTAACACTCCTCGCATTAACACACATGCATTTCAACAGCATGCTAGTTGGCTTTGCTTTTTTCCTGAATTTAACTGCTGCTCTTTCTACATTCTTCTTTGTTCTGTTGCTGTTTGTCCCTCCGAGTTTTCTATGCACCTTGTCTCTCCTCTCTGCTGCTGTGTCCTGGTGGCCCTCCGCCAGTGTGTGTATTTTGGCTATCTTATTTTCTTCTTCTGCTTATTTCGGCCCTGTGTCTGGAGCCCCTTGCATTTGTGTAGCAGCAGGAGAATGTGCAGCGAAGAAATGGTCAAAGGAAAGCGAGAGAGAGAGAGAGAGAGAGCAGCAAAAAGGATGTTGATTGATTAAGAGCAGTGTGTGCGCGTGTGTGTGCAAAACGTTGAGCAGCCTGTGGCGGCAGCAAAAGCCTACTGCACCTGGTATTCCCAGGCAGTCTCCCATCCAAGTACTAACCAGGCCTGACTCTGCTTAGCTTCCGAGATCAGACGAGATCGGGCGCATTCAGACTAGTATGGCCGTAGGCATATGCTAGCTGGCTTTCTCTTTACTTAAAGCTGTCGCCCATTTTTTTCTCTTCTACGCATTCATACAAGTATTCAACACTCAATTTACATTTACAAATTTTACTCCTCCCGCAACCCCCCACCCCCCCTCCACCTCTTCTTGCTGCTCTGCCTCCCACACAAACAAACTACAAGCCCAACCCTTCATTGCCTTCTATTCAAATATTACATCAAATAAACATGCTCAAACACCAAGTCTTAAGGGCTGTAGCATCTTTCAAACTGGACAAATACCCAGGCCCGCATCAAATCTATCCCACACTCTTAAGAGAAGTAAGACACCAAATAGCACAGGCTCTCACCATCATTTTACAATCCTCTCTGGCTACAGGTGTGGTGCCCGACCACTGGAGGACTGCTAACGTGCTACCGTTCTTTCAAAAGGGAGAGAGGGATAGACCGCATAATTACAGGCCAGTCAGCCTAACCTCGGTGGTGGGAAAATTATTGGAAAAAGTTCTGAGGGACAGGAGAAATCTTCATTTAGAAAGACACGGATTAATCAGGGACAGTCAGCATGGATTTCTTAACGGAAGGTCGTGTCTGACTAACGCAATTCAATTTTTCGAGGAGGTAACAAGGAGGGTCGATGAGGGTAGTGCCTTTGATGTAGTCTATATGGATTTTAGCAAGGCTTTTGATAAGGTCCCGCATGCCAGATTGGTCACGAAAGTAAAAGCCCATGGGATCCAAGGCAAAGTGGCAAGTTGGATCCAAAATTGGCTCAGAGGCAGGAAACAAAGGGTAATGGTCGAAGGGTGTTTTTGTGACCGGAAGGCTGTTTCCAGTGGGGTTCCGCAGGGCTCACAGAATCACAGAAACCCCACAGTGCAGATAGAGGCCATTTCGGCCCATCGAGCCTGCACCGACTCAGTACTGGGCCCTTTGCTTTTTCTGGTATATATCAATGATTTGGATTTGAATGTAGGAAGTATGATTAAGAAGTTTGCAGATGATACAAAAATTGGCCGTGTGGTTAATAATGAAACAGAATGCTGTAGACTGCAGGAAGATATCAATGGACTCGTCTAGTGGGCAGAACAGTGGCAAATGGAATTCAGTTGGAATACACAATAAATGGTAGGACACTGAGAAATGCAGAGGATCAGCGGGACCTTGGAGTGCATGTCCACAGATCCCTGAAGGTAGCAGGACAGGTAGATAAAGTGGTTAAGCAGGCATACGGGATACTTGCCTTTATTAGCCGAGGCGTAGAATATAAGAGCGGGGAGGTTATGCTTCAACTGTATAAAACACTAGTTAGGCCGCAGCTAGAGTGCCGCGTGCAGTTCTGGTCACCACATTACAAGAAGGATGCGATTGCACTAGAGAAGGTGCAGAGGAGATTTCCGAGGATGTTGCCTGGGCTGGGGAATTTTAGTTATGAGGAAAGATTGGATAGGCTGGGGTTGTTTTCTTTGGAACACAGGAGGCTGAGGCGAGACCTAATTGAGGTGTGTAAAATTATGAGGGGCCGAGATAGAGTGGATAGGAAGGACCTATTTCCCTTAGCAGAAGGGTCAATAATAGATTTCAAGTAATTGGTAGGAGGTTTACAGGGAATTTGAGGAGACATTTTTTCACCCAGTGAATGGTGGGGGTCTGGAATGCACTGCCTGAAAGGGTGGTAGAGGCAGAAACCCTCATCACGTTTAAAAAGTACTTGGATATGCACTTGAACTGCCGTAACCTACAAGGCTACGGACCAAGTGCTGTAAAGTGGGATTTGGGTGGATTGCTCTTTGTCGGCTGGCACGGACAAGATGGGCCGAATGGCCTCCTTCTGTGCTGTAAATTTCTATGATTCTGCCTGATCATGTGACATCTGCCCACACGACTTCTACAAATGTTATTACATTGTAGCCAGGATTGTTTAGTTTCCAATTCCGCCCATTTTGAAGCCAGGTCTCCGTTATGGCTACTATTGCATAACCCCATGTGGCAACTTGCGCCTGCAACTCGTCAATCTTATTTGTAACACTCCTCGCATTAACACACATGCATTTCAACAGCATGCTAGTTGGCTTTGCTTTTTTCCTGAATTTAACTGCTGCTCTTTCTACATTCTTCTTTGTTCTGTTGCTGTTTGTCCCTCCGAGTTTTCTATGCACCTTGTCTCTCCTCTCTGCTGCTGTGTCCTGGTGGCCCTCCGCCAGTGTGTGTATTTTGGCTATCTTATTTTCTTCTTCTGCTTATTTCGGCCCTGTGTCTGGAGCCCCTTGCATTTGTGTAGCAGCAGGAGAATGTGCAGCGAAGAAATGGTCAAAGGAAAGCGAGAGAGAGAGAGAGAGAGAGCAGCAAAAAGGATGTTGATTGATTAAGAGCAGTGTGTGCGCGTGTGTGTGCAAAACGTTGAGCAGCCTGTGGCGGCAGCAAAAGCCTACTGCACCTGGTATTCCCAGGCAGTCTCCCATCCAAGTACTAACCAGGCCTGACTCTGCTTAGCTTCCGAGATCAGACGAGATCAGGCGCATTCAGACTAGTATGGCCGTAGGCATATGCTAGCTGGCTTTCTCTTTACTTAAAGCTGTCGCCCATTTTTTTCTCTTCTACGCATTCATACAAGTATTCAACACTCAATTTACATTTACAAATTTTACTCCTCCCGCAACCCCCCACCCCCCCTCCACCTCTTCTTGCTGCTCTGCCTCCCACACAAACAAACTACAAGCCCAACCCTTCATTGCCTTCTATTCAAATATTACATCAAATAAACATGCTCAAACACCAAGTCTTAAGGGCTGTAGCATCTTTCAAACTGGACAAATACCCAGGCCCGCATCAAATCTATCCCACACTCTTAAGAGAAGTAAGACACCAAATAGCACAGGCTCTCACCATCATTTTACAATCCTCTCTGGCTACAGGTGTGGTGCCCGACCACTGGAGGACTGCTAACGTGCTACCGTTCTTTCAAAAGGGAGAGAGGGATAGACCGCATAATTACAGGCCAGTCAGCCTAACCTCGGTGGTGGGAAAATTATTGGAAAAAGTTCTGAGGGACAGGAGAAATCTTCATTTAGAAAGACACGGATTAATCAGGGACAGTCAGCATGGATTTCTTAACGGAAGGTCGTGTCTGACTAACGCAATTCAATTTTTCGAGGAGGTAACAAGGAGGGTCGATGAGGGTAGTGCCTTTGATGTAGTCTATATGGATTTTAGCAAGGCTTTTGATAAGGTCCCGCATGCCAGATTGGTCACGAAAGTAAAAGCCCATGGGATCCAAGGCAAAGTGGCAAGTTGGATCCAAAATTGGCTCAGAGGCAGGAAACAAAGGGTAATGGTCGAAGGGTGTTTTTGTGACCGGAAGGCTGTTTCCAGTGGGGTTCCGCAGGGCTCACAGAATCACAGAAACCCCACAGTGCAGATAGAGGCCATTTCGGCCCATCGAGCCTGCACCGACTCAGTACTGGACCCTTTGCTTTTTCTGGTATATATCAATGATTTGGATTTGAATGTAGGAAGTATGATTAAGAAGTTTGCAGATGATACAAAAATTGGCCGTGTGGTTAATAATGAAACAGAATGCTGTAGACTGCAGGAAGATATCAATGGACTCGTCTAGTGGGCAGAACAGTGGCAAATGGAATTCAGTTGGAATACACAATAAATGGTAGGACACTGAGAAATGCAGAGGATCAGCGGGACCTTGGAGTGCATGTCCACAGATCCCTGAAGGTAGCAGGACAGGTAGATAAAGTGGTTAAGCAGGCATACGGGATACTTGCCTTTATTAGCCGAGGCGTAGAATATAAGAGCGGGGAGGTTATGCTTCAACTGTATAAAACACTAGTTAGGCCGCAGCTAGAGTGCCGCGTGCAGTTCTGGTCACCACATTACAAGAAGGATGCGATTGCACTAGAGAAGGTGCAGAGGAGATTTCCGAGGATGTTGCCTGGGCTGGGGAATTTTAGTTATGAGGAAAGATTGGATAGGCTGGGGTTGTTTTCTTTGGAACACAGGAGGCTGAGGCGAGACCTAATTGAGGTGTGTAAAATTATGAGGGGCCGAGATAGAGTGGATAGGAAGGACCTATTTCCCTTAGCAGAAGGGTCAATAATAGATTTCAAGTAATTGGTAGGAGGTTTACAGGGAATTTGAGGAGACATTTTTTCACCCAGTGAATGGTGGGGGTCTGGAATGCACTGCCTGAAAGGGTGGTAGAGGCAGAAACCCTCATCACGTTTAAAAAGTACTTGGATATGCACTTGAACTGCCGTAACCTACAAGGCTACGGACCAAGTGCTGTAAAGTGGGATTTGGGTGGATTGCTCTTTGTCGGCTGGCACGGACAAGATGGGCCGAATGGCCTCCTTCTGTGCTGTAAATTTCTATGATTCTGCCTGATCATGTGACATCTGCCCACACGACTTCTACAAATGTTATTACATTGTAGCCAGGATTGTTTAGTTTCCAATTCCGCCCATTTTGAAGCCAGGTCTCCGTTATGGCTACTATTGCATAACCCCATGTGGCAACTTGCGCCTGCAACTCGTCAATCTTATTTGTAACACTCCTCGCATTAACACACATGCATTTCAACAGCATGCTAGTTGGCTTTGCTTTTTTCCTGAATTTAACTGCTGCTCTTTCTACATTCTTCTTTGTTCTGTTGCTGTTTGTCCCTCCGAGTTTTCTATGCACCTTGTCTCTCCTCTCTGCTGCTGTGTCCTGGTGGCCCTCCGCCAGTGTGTGTATTTTGGCTATCTTATTTTCTTCTTCTGCTTATTTCGGCCCTGTGTCTGGAGCCCCTTGCATTTGTGTAGCAGCAGGAGAATGTGCAGCGAAGAAATGGTCAAAGGAAAGCGAGAGAGAGAGAGAGAGAGAGCAGCAAAAAGGATGTTGATTGATTAAGAGCAGTGTGTGCGCGTGTGTGTGCAAAACGTTGAGCAGCCTGTGGCGGCAGCAAAAGCCTACTGCACCTGGTATTCCCAGGCAGTCTCCCATCCAAGTACTAACCAGGCCTGACTCTGCTTAGCTTCCGAGATCAGACGAGATCGGGCGCATTCAGACTAGTATGGCCGTAGGCATATGCTAGCTGGCTTTCTCTTTACTTAAAGCTGTCGCCCATTTTTTTCTCTTCTACGCATTCATACAAGTATTCAACACTCAATTTACATTTACAAATTTTACTCCTCCCGCAACCCCCCACCCCCCCTCCACCTCTTCTTGCTGCTCTGCCTCCCACACAAACAAACTACAAGCCCAACCCTTCATTGCCTTCTATTCAAATATTACATCAAATAAACATGCTCAAACACCAAGTCTTAAGGGCTGTAGCATCTTTCAAACTGGACAAATACCCAGGCCCGCATCAAATCTATCCCACACTCTTAAGAGAAGTAAGACACCAAATAGCACAGGCTCTCACCATCATTTTACAATCCTCTCTGGCTACAGGTGTGGTGCCCGACCACTGGAGGACTGCTAACGTGCTACCGTTCTTTCAAAAGGGAGAGAGGGATAGACCGCATAATTACAGGCCAGTCAGCCTAACCTCGGTGGTGGGAAAATTATTGGAAAAAGTTCTGAGGGACAGGAGAAATCTTCATTTAGAAAGACACGGATTAATCAGGGACAGTCAGCATGGATTTCTTAACGGAAGGTCGTGTCTGACTAACGCAATTCAATTTTTCGAGGAGGTAACAAGGAGGGTCGATGAGGGTAGTGCCTTTGATGTAGTCTATATGGATTTTAGCAAGGCTTTTGATAAGGTCCCGCATGCCAGATTGGTCACGAAAGTAAAAGCCCATGGGATCCAAGGCAAAGTGGCAAGTTGGATCCAAAATTGGCTCAGAGGCAGGAAACAAAGGGTAATGGTCGAAGGGTGTTTTTGTGACCGGAAGGCTGTTTCCAGTGGGGTTCCGCAGGGCTCAGAGAATCACAGAAACCCCACAGTGCAGATAGAGGCCATTTCGGCCCATCGAGCCTGCACCGACTCAGTACTGGGCCCTTTGCTTTTTCTGGTATATATCAATGATTTGGATTTGAATGTAGGAAGTATGATTAAGAAGTTTGCAGATGATACAAAAATTGGCCGTGTGGTTAATAATGAAACAGAATGCTGTAGACTGCAGGAAGATATCAATGGACTCGTCTAGTGGGCAGAACAGTGGCAAATGGAATTCAGTTGGAATACACAATAAATGGTAGGACACTGAGAAATGCAGAGGATCAGCGGGACCTTGGAGTGCATGTCCACAGATCCCTGAAGGTAGCAGGACAGGTAGATAAAGTGGTTAAGCAGGCATACGGGATACTTGCCTTTATTAGCCGAGGCGTAGAATATAAGAGCGGGGAGGTTATGCTTCAACTGTATAAAACACTAGTTAGGCCGCAGCTAGAGTGCCGCGTGCAGTTCTGGTCACCACATTACAAGAAGGATGCGATTGCACTAGAGAAGGTGCAGAGGAGATTTCCGAGGATGTTGCCTGGGCTGGGGAATTTTAGTTATGAGGAAAGATTGGATAGGCTGGGGTTGTTTTCTTTGGAACACAGGAGGCTGAGGCGAGACCTAATTGAGGTGTGTAAAATTATGAGGGGCCGAGATAGAGTGGATAGGAAGGACCTATTTCCCTTAGCAGAAGGGTCAATAAAAGATTTCAAGTAATTGGTAGGAGGTTTACAGGGAATTTGAGGAGACATTTTTTCACCCAGTGAATGGTGGGGGTCTGGAATGCACTGCCTGAAAGGGTGGTAGAGGCAGAAACCCTCATCACGTTTAAAAAGTACTTGGATATGCACTTGAACTGCCGTAACCTACAAGGCTACGGACCAAGTGCTGTAAAGTGGGATTTGGGTGGATTGCTCTTTGTCGGCTGGCACGGACAAGATGGGCCGAATGGCCTCCTTCTGTGCTGTAAATTTCTATGATTCTGCCTGATCATGTGACATCTGCCCACACGACTTCTACAAATGTTATTACATTGTAGCCAGGATTGTTTAGTTTCCAATTCCGCCCATTTTGAAGCCAGGTCTCCGTTATAGCTACTATTGCATAACCCCATGTGGCAACTTGCGCCTGCAACTCGTCAATCTTATTTGTAACGCTCCTCGCATTAACACACATGCATTTCAACAGCATGCTAGTTGGCTTTGCTTTTTTCCTGAATTTAACTGCTGCTCTTTCGACATTCTTCTTTGTTCTGTTGCTGTTTGTCCCTCCGAGTTTTCTATGCACCTTGTCTCTCCTCTCTGCTGCTGTGTCCTGGTGGCCCTCCGCCAGTGTGTGTATTTTGGCTATCTTATTTTCTTCTTCTGCTTATTTCGGCCCTGTGTCTGGAGCCCCTTGCATTTGTGTAGCAGCAGGAGAATGTGCAGCGAAGAAATGGTCAAAGGAAAGCGAGAGAGAGAGAGAGAGAGAGAGAGAGAGAGCAGCAAAAAGGATGTTGATTGATTAAGAGCAGTGTGTGCGCGTGTGTGTGCAAAACGTTGAGCAGCCTGTGGCGGCAGCAAAAGCCTACTGCACCCGGTATTCCCAGGCAGTCTCCCATCCAAGTACTAACCAGGCCTGACTCTGCTTAGCTTCCGAGATCAGACGAGATCGGGCGCATTCAGACTAGTATGGCCGTAGGCATATGCTAGCTGGCTTTCTCTTTACTTAAAGCTGTCGCCCATTTTTTTCTCTTCTACGCATTCATACAAGTATTCAACACTCAATTTACATTTACAAATTTTACTCCTCCCGCAACCCCCCACCCCCCCTCCACCTCTTCTTGCTGCTCTGCCTCCCACACAAACAAACTACAAGCCCAACCCTTCATTGCCTTCTATTCAAATATTACATCAAATAAACATGCTCAAACACCAAGTCTTAAGGGCTGTAGCATCTTTCAAACTGGACAAATACCCAGGCCCGCATCAAATCTATCCCACACTCTTAAGAGAAGTAAGACACCAAATAGCACAGGCTCTCACCATCATTTTACAATCCTCTCTGGCTACAGGTGTGGTGCCCGACCACTGGAGGACTGCTAACGTGCTACCGTTCTTTCAAAAGGGAGAGAGGGATAGACCGCATAATTACAGGCCAGTCAGCCTAACCTCGGTGGTGGGAAAATTATTGGAAAAAGTTCTGAGGGACAGGAGAAATCTTCATTTAGAAAGACACGGATTAATCAGGGACAGTCAGCATGGATTTCTTAACGGAAGGTCGTGTCTGACTAACGCAATTCAATTTTTCGAGGAGGTAACAAGGAGGGTCGATGAGGGTAGTGCCTTTGATGTAGTCTATATGGATTTTAGCAAGGCTTTTGATAAGGTCCCGCATGCCAGATTGGTCACGAAAGTAAAAGCCCATGGGATCCAAGGCAAAGTGGCAAGTTGGATCCAAAATTGGCTCAGAGGCAGGAAACAAAGGGTAATGGTCGAAGGGTGTTTTTGTGACCGGAAGGCTGTTTCCAGTGGGGTTCCGCAGGGCTCACAGAATCACAGAAACCCCACAGTGCAGATAGAGGCCATTTCGGCCCATCGAGCCTGCACCGACTCAGTACTGGGCCCTTTGCTTTTTCTGGTATATATCAATGATTTGGATTTGAATGTAGGAAGTATGATTAAGAAGTTTGCAGATGATACAAAAATTGGCCGTGTGGTTAATAATGAAACAGAATGCCGTAGACTGCAGGAAGATATCAATGGACTCGTCTAGTGGGCAGAACAGTGGCAAATGGAATTCAGTTGGAATACACAATAAATGGTAGGACACTGAGAAATGCAGAGGATCAGCGGGACCTTGGAGTGCATGTCCACAGATCCCTGAAGGTAGCAGGACAGGTAGATAAAGTGGTTAAGCAGGCATACGGGATACTTGCCTTTATTAGCCGAGGCGTAGAATGTAAGAGCGGGGAGGTTATGCTTCAACTGTATAAAACACTAGTTAGGCCGCAGCTAGAGTGCCGCGTGCAGTTCTGGTCACCACATTACAAGAAGGATGCGATTGCACTAGAGAAGGTGCAGAGGAGATTTCCGAGGATGTTGCCTGGGCTGGGGAATTTTAGTTATGAGGAAAGATTGGATAGGCTGGGGTTGTTTTCTTTGGAACACAGGAGGCTGAGGCGAGACCTAATTGAGGTGTGTAAAATTATGAGGGGCCGAGATAGAGTGGATAGTTAGGACCTATTTCCCTTAGCAGAAGGGTCAATAATAGATTTCAAGTAATTGGTAGGAGGTTTACAGGGAATTTGAGGAGACATTTTTTCACCCAGTGAATGGTGGGGGTCTGGAATGCACTGCCTGAAAGGGTGGTAGAGGCAGAAACCCTCATCACGTTTAAAAAGTACTTGGATATGCACTTGAACTGCCGTAACCTACAAGGCTACGGACCAAGTGCTGTAAAGTGGGATTTGGGTGGATTGCTCTTTGTCGGCTGGCACGGACAAGATGGGCCGAATGGCCTCCTTCTGTGCTGTAAATTTCTATGATTCTGCCTGATCATGTGACATCTGCCCACACGACTTCTACAAATGTTATTACATTGTAGCCAGGATTGTTTAGTTTCCAATTCCGCCCATTTTGAAGCCAGGTCTCCGTTATGGCTACTATTGCATAACCCCATGTGGCAACTTGCGCCTGCAACTCGTCAATCTTATTTGTAACGCTCCTCGCATTAACACACATGCATTTCAACAGCATGCTAGTTGGCTTTGCTTTTTTCCTGAATTTAACTGCTGCTCTTTCGACATTCTTCTTTGTTCTGTTGCTGTTTGTCCCTCCGAGTTTTCTATGCACCTTGTCTCTCCTCTCTGCTGCTGTGTCCTGGTGGCCCTCCGCCAGTGTGTGTATTTTGGCTATCTTATTTTCTTCTTCTGCTTATTTCGGCCCTGTGTCTGGAGCCCCTTGCATTTGTGTAGCAGCAGGAGAATGTGCAGCGAAGAAATGGTCAAAGGAAAGCGAGAGAGAGAGAGAGAGAGAGAGAGCAGCAAAAAGGATGTTGATTGATTAAGAGCAGTGTGTGCGCGTGTGTGTGCAAAACGTTGAGCAGCCTGTGGCGGCAGCAAAAGCCTACTGCACCTGCTATTCCCAGGCGGTCTCCCATCCAAGTACTAACCAGGCCTGACTCTGCTTAGCTTCCGAGATCAGACGAGATCGGGCGCATTCAGACTAGTATGGCCGTAGGCATATGCTGGCTGGCTTTCTCTTTACTTAAAGCTGTCGCCCATTTTTTTCTCTTCTACGCATTCATACAAGTATTCAACACTCAATTTACATTTACAAATTTTACTCCTCCCGCAACCCCCCACCCCCCCTCCACCTCTTCTTGCTGCTCTGCCTCCCACACAAACAAACTACAAGCCCAACCCTTCATTGCCTTCTATTCAAATATTACATCAAATAAACATGCTCAAACACCAAGTCTTAAGGGCTGTAGCATCTTTCAAACTGGACAAATACCCAGGCCCGCATCAAATCTATCCCACACTCTTAAGGGAAGTAAGACACCAAATAGCACAGGCTCTCACCATCATTTTACAATCCTCTCTGGCTACAGGTGTGGTGCCCGACCACTGGAGGACTGCTAACGTGCTACCGTTCTTTCAAAAGGGAGAGAGGGATAGACCGCATAATTACAGGCCAGTCAGCCTAACCTCGGTGGTGGGAAAATTATTGGAAAAAGTTCTGAGGGACAGGAGAAATCTTCATTTAGAAAGACACGGATTAATCAGGGACAGTCAGCATGGATTTCTTAACGGAAGGTCGTGTCTGACTAACGCAATTCAATTTTTCGAGGAGGTAACAAGGAGGGTCGATGAGGGTAGTGCCTTTGATGTAGTCTATATGGATTTTAGCAAGGCTTTTGATAAGGTCCCGCATGCCAGATTGGTCACGAAAGTAAAAGCCCATGGGATCCAAGGCAAAGTGGCAAGTTGGATCCAAAATTGGCTCAGAGGCAGGAAACAAAGGGTAATGGTCGAAGGGTGTTTTTGTGACCGGAAGGCTGTTTCCAGTGGGGTTCCGCAGGGCTCACAGAATCACAGAAACCCCACAGTGCAGATAGAGGCCATTTCGGCCCATCGAGCCTGCACCGACTCAGTACTGGGCCCTTTGCTTTTTCTGGTATATATCAATGATTTGGATTTGAATGTAGGAAGTATGATTAAGAAGTTTGCAGATGATACAAAAATTGGCCGTGTGGTTAATAATGAAACAGAATGCTGTAGACTGCAGGAAGATATCAATGGACTCGTCTAGTGGGCAGAACAGTGGCAAATGGAATTCAGTTGGAATACACAATAAATGGTAGGACACTGAGAAATGCAGAGGATCAGCGGGACCTTGGAGTGCATGTCCACAGATCCCTGAAGGTAGCAGGACAGGTAGATAAAGTGGTTAAGCAGGCATACGGGATACTTGCCTTTATTAGCCGAGGCGTAGAATATAAGAGCGGGGAGGTTATGCTTCAACTGTATAAAACACTAGTTAGGCCGCAGCTAGAGTGCCGCGTGCAGTTCTGGTCACCACATTACAAGAAGGATGCGATTGCACTAGAGAAGGTGCAGAGGAGATTTCCGAGGATGTTGCCTGGGCTGGGGAATTTTAGTTATGAGGAAAGATTGGATAGGCTGGGGTTGTTTTCTTTGGAACACAGGAGGCTGAGGCGAGACCTAATTGAGGTGTGTAAAATTATGAGGGGCCGAGATAGAGTGGATAGGAAGGACCTATTTCCCTTAGCAGAAGGGTCAATAATAGATTTCAAGTAATTGGTAGGAGGTTTACAGGGAATTTGAGGAGACATTTTTTCACCCAGTGAATGGTGGGGGTCTGGAATGCACTGCCTGAAAGGGTGGTAGAGGCAGAAACCCTCATCACGTTTAAAAAGTACTTGGATATGCACTTGAACTGCCGTAACCTACAAGGCTACGGACCAAGTGCTGTAAAGTGGGATTTGGGTGGATTGCTCTTTGTCGGCTGGCACGGACAAGATGGGCCGAATGGCCTCCTTCTGTGCTGTAAATTTCTATGATTCTGCCTGATCATGTGACATCTGCCCACACGACTTCTACAAATGTTATTACATTGTAGCCAGGATTGTTTAGTTTCCAATTCCGCCCATTTTGAAGCCAGGTCTCCGTTATGGCTACTATTGCATAACCCCATGTGGCAACTTGCGCCTGCAACTCGTCAATCTTATTTGTAACACTCCTCGCATTAACACACATGCATTTCAACAGCATGCTAGTTGGCTTTGCTTTTTTCCTGAATTTAACTGCTGCTCTTTCTACATTCTTCTTTGTTCTGTTGCTGTTTGTCCCTCCGAGTTTTCTATGCACCTTGTCTCTCCTCTCTGCTGCTGTGTCCTGGTGGCCCTCCGCCAGTGTGTATATTTTGGCTATCTTATTTTCTTCTTCTGCTTATTTCGGCCCTGTGTCTGGAGCCCCTTGCATTTGTGTAGCAGCAGGAGAATGTGCAGCGAAGAAATGGTCAAAGGAAAGCGAGAGAGAGAGAGAGAGAGAGCAGCAAAAAGGATGTTGATTGATTAAGAGCAGTGTGTGCGCGTGTGTGTGCAAAACGTTGAGCAGCCTGTGGCGGCAGCAAAAGCCTACTGCACCTGGTATTCCCAGGCAGTCTCCCATCCAAGTACTAACCAGGCCTGACTCTGCTTAGCTTCCGAGATCAGACGAGATCGGGCGCATTCAGACTAGTATGGCCGTAGGCATATGCTAGCTGGCTTTCTCTTTACTTAAAGCTGTCGCCCATTTTTTTCTCTTCTACGCATTCATACAAGTATTCAACACTCAATTTACATTTACAAATTTTACTCCTCCCGCAACCCCCCACCCCCCCTCCACCTCTTCTTGCTGCTCTGCCTCCCACACAAACAAACTACAAGCCCAACCCTTCATTGCCTTCTATTCAAATATTACATCAAATAAACATGCTCAAACACCAAGTCTTAAGGGCTGTAGCATCTTTCAAACTGGACAAATACCCAGGCCCGCATCAAATCTATCCCACACTCTTAAGAGAAGTAAGACACCAAATAGCACAGGCTCTCACCATCATTTTACAATCCTCTCTGGCTACAGGTGTGGTGCCCGACCACTGGAGGACTGCTAACGTGCTACCGTTCTTTCAAAAGGGAGAGAGGGATAGACCGCATAATTACAGGCCAGTCAGCCTAACCTCGGTGGTGGGAAAATTATTGGAAAAAGTTCTGAGGGACAGGAGAAATCTTCATTTAGAAAGACACGGATTAATCAGGGACAGTCAGCATGGATTTCTTAACGGAAGGTCGTGTCTGACTAACGCAATTCAATTTTTCGAGGAGGTAACAAGGAGGGTCGATGAGGGTAGTGCCTTTGATGTAGTCTATATGGATTTTAGCAAGGCTTTTGATAAGGTCCCGCATGCCAGATTGGTCACGAAAGTAAAAGCCCATGGGATCCAAGGCAAAGTGGCAAGTTGGATCCAAAATTGGCTCAGAGGCAGGAAACAAAGGGTAATGGTCGAAGGGTGTTTTTGTGACCGGAAGGCTGTTTCCAGTGGGGTTCCGCAGGGCTCACAGAATCACAGAAACCCCACAGTGCAGATAGAGGCCATTTCGGCCCATCGAGCCTGCACCGACTCAGTACTGGGCCCTTTGCTTTTTCTGGTATATATCAATGATTTGGATTTGAATGTAGGAAGTATGATTAAGAAGTTTGCAGATGATACAAAAATTGGCCGTGTGGTTAATAATGAAACAGAATGCTGTAGACTGCAGGAAGATATCAATGGACTCGTCTAGTGGGCAGAACAGTGGCAAATGGAATTCAGTTGGAATACACAATAAATGGTAGGACACTGAGAAATGCAGAGGATCAGCGGGACCTTGGAGTGCATGTCCACAGATCCCTGAAGGTAGCAGGACAGGTAGATAAAGTGGTTAAGCAGGCATACGGGATACTTGCCTTTATTAGCCGAGGCGTAGAATATAAGAGCGGGGAGGTTATGCTTCAACTGTATAAAACACTAGTTAGGCCGCAGCTAGAGTGCCGCGTGCAGTTCTGGTCACCACATTACAAGAAGGATGCGATTGCACTAGAGAAGGTGCAGAGGAGATTTCCGAGGATGTTGCCTGGGCTGGGGAATTTTAGTTATGAGGAAAGATTGGATAGGCTGGGGTTGTTTTCTTTGGAACACAGGAGGCTGAGGCGAGACCTAATTGAGGTGTGTAAAATTATGAGGGGCCGAGATAGAGTGGATAGGAAGGACCTATTTCCCTTAGCAGAAGGGTCAATAATAGATTTCAAGTAATTGGTAGGAGGTTTACAGGGAATTTGAGGAGACATTTTTTCACCCAGTGAATGGTGGGGGTCTGGAATGCACTGCCTGAAAGGGTGGTAGAGGCAGAAACCCTCATCACGTTTAAAAAGTACTTGGATATGCACTTGAACTGCCGTAACCTACAAGGCTACGGACCAAGTGCTGTAAAGTGGGATTTGGGTGGATTGCTCTTTGTCGGCTGGCACGGACAAGATGGGCCGAATGGCCTCCTTCTGTGCTGTAAATTTCTATGATTCTGCCTGATCATGTGACATCTGCCCACACGACTTCTACAAATGTTATTACATTGTAGCCAGGATTGTTTAGTTTCCAATTCCGCCCATTTTGAAGCCAGGTCTCCGTTATGGCTACTATTGCATAACCCCATGTGGCAACTTGCGCCTGCAACTCGTCAATCTTATTTGTAACACTCCTCGCATTAACACACATGCATTTCAACAGCATGCTAGTTGGCTTTGCTTTTTTCCTGAATTTAACTGCTGCTCTTTCTACATTCTTCTTTGTTCTGTTGCTGTTTGTCCCTCCGAGTTTTCTATGCACCTTGTCTCTCCTCTCTGCTGCTGTGTCCTGGTGGCCCTCCGCCAGTGTGTATATTTTGGCTATCTTATTTTCTTCTTCTGCTTATTTCGGCCCTGTGTCTGGAGCCCCTTGCATTTGTGTAGCAGCAGGAGAATGTGCAGCGAAGAAATGGTCAAAGGAAAGCGAGAGAGAGAGAGAGAGAGAGCAGCAAAAAGGATGTTGATTGATTAAGAGCAGTGTGTGCGCGTGTGTGTGCAAAACGTTGAGCAGCCTGTGGCGGCAGCAAAAGCCTACTGCACCTGGTATTCCCAGGCAGTCTCCCATCCAAGTACTAACCAGGCCTGACTCTGCTTAGCTTCCGAGATCAGACGAGATCGGGCGCATTCAGACTAGTATGGCCGTAGGCATATGCTAGCTGGCTTTCTCTTTACTTAAAGCTGTCGCCCATTTTTTTCTCTTCTACGCATTCATACAAGTATTCAACACTCAATTTACATTTACAAATTTTACTCCTCCCGCAACCCCCCACCCCCCCTCCACCTCTTCTTGCTGCTCTGCCTCCCACACAAACAAACTACAAGCCCAACCCTTCATTGCCTTCTATTCAAATATTACATCAAATAAACATGCTCAAACACCAAGTCTTAAGGGCTGTAGCATCTTTCAAACTGGACAAATACCCAGGCCCGCATCAAATCTATCCCACACTCTTAAGAGAAGTAAGACACCAAATAGCACAGGCTCTCACCATCATTTTACAATCCTCTCTGGCTACAGGTGTGGTGCCCGACCACTGGAGGACTGCTAACGTGCTACCGTTCTTTCAAAAGGGAGAGAGGGATAGACCGCATAATTACAGGCCAGTCAGCCTAACCTCGGTGGTGGGAAAATTATTGGAAAAAGTTCTGAGGGACAGGAGAAATCTTCATTTAGAAAGACACGGATTAATCAGGGACAGTCAGCATGGATTTCTTAACGGAAGGTCGTGTCTGACTAACGCAATTCAATTTTTCGAGGAGGTAACAAGGAGGGTCGATGAGGGTAGTGCCTTTGATGTAGTCTATATGGATTTTAGCAAGGCTTTTGATAAGGTCCCGCATGCCAGATTGGTCACGAAAGTAAAAGCCCATGGGATCCAAGGCAAAGTGGCAAGTTGGATCCAAAATTGGCTCAGAGGCAGGAAACAAAGGGTAATGGTCGAAGGGTGTTTTTGTGACCGGAAGGCTGTTTCCAGTGGGGTTCCGCAGGGCTCACAGAATCACAGAAACCCCACAGTGCAGATAGAGGCCATTTCGGCCCATCGAGCCTGCACCGACTCAGTACTGGGCCCTTTGCTTTTTCTGGTATATATCAATGATTTGGATTTGAATGTAGGAAGTATGATTAAGAAGTTTGCAGATGATACAAAAATTGGCCGTGTGGTTAATAATGAAACAGAATGCTGTAGACTGCAGGAAGATATCAATGGACTCGTCTAGTGGGCAGAACAGTGGCAAATGGAATTCAGTTGGAATACACAATAAATGGTAGGACACTGAGAAATGCAGAGGATCAGCGGGACCTTGGAGTGCATGTCCACAGATCCCTGAAGGTAGCAGGACAGGTAGATAAAGTGGTTAAGCAGGCATACGGGATACTTGCCTTTATTAGCCGAGGCGTAGAATATAAGAGCGGGGAGGTTATGCTTCAACTGTATAAAACACTAGTTAGGCCGCAGCTAGAGTGCCGCGTGCAGTTCTGGTCACCACATTACAAGAAGGATGCGATTGCACTAGAGAAGGTGCAGAGGAGATTTCCGAGGATGTTGCCTGGGCTGGGGAATTTTAGTTATGAGGAAAGATTGGATAGGCTGGGGTTGTTTTCTTTGGAACACAGGAGGCTGAGGTGAGACCTAATTGAGGTGTGTAAAATTATGAGGGGCCGAGATAGAGTGGATAGGAAGGACCTATTTCCCTTAGCAGAAGGGTCAATAATAGATTTCAAGTAATTGGTAGGAGGTTTACAGGGAATTTGAGGAGACATTTTTTCACCCAGTGAATGGTGGGGGTCTGGAATGCACTGCCTGAAAGGGTGGTAGAGGCAGAAACCCTCATCACGTTTAAAAAGTACTTGGATATGCACTTGAACTGCCGTAACCTACAAGGCTACGGACCAAGTGCTGTAAAGTGGGATTTGGGTGGATTGCTCTTTGTCGGCTGGCACGGACAAGATGGGCCGAATGGCCTCCTTCTGTGCTGTAAATTTCTATGATTCTGCCTGATCATGTGACATCTGCCCACACGACTTCTACAAATGTTATTACATTGTAGCCAGGATTGTTTAGTTTCCAATTCCGCCCATTTTGAAGCCAGGTCTCCGTTATGGCTACTATTGCATAACCCCATGTGGCAACTTGCGCCTGCAACTCGTCAATCTTATTTGTAACGCTCCTCGCATTAACACACATGCATTTCAACAGCATGCTAGTTGGCTTTGCTTTTTTCCTGAATTTAACTGCTGCTCTTTCGACATTCTTCTTTGTTCTGTTGCTGTTTGTCCCTCCGAGTTTTCTATGCACCTTGTCTCTCCTCTCTGCTGCTGTGTCCTGGTGGCCCTCCGCCAGTGTGTGTATTTTGGCTATCTTATTTTCTTCTTCTGCTTATTTCGGCCCTGTGTCTGGAGCCCCTTGCATTTGTGTAGCAGCAGGAGAATGTGCAGCGAAGAAATGGTCAAAGGAAAGCGAGAGAGAGAGAGAGAGAGAGAGAGAGCAGCAAAAAGGATGTTGATTGATTAAGAGCAGTGTGTGCGCGTGTGTGTGCAAAACGTTGAGCAGCCTGTGGCGGCAGCAAAAGCCTACTGCACCTGGTATTCCCAGGCGGTCTCCCATCCAAGTACTAACCAGGCCTGACTCTGCTTAGCTTCCGAGATCAGACGAGATCGGGCGCATTCAGACTAGTATGGCCGTAGGCATATGCTGGCTGGCTTTCTCTTTACTTAAAGCTGTCGCCCATTTTTTTCTCTTCTACGCATTCATACAAGTATTCAACACTCAATTTACATTTACAAATTTTACTCCTCCCGCAACCCCCCACCCCCCCTCCACCTCTTCTTGCTGCTCTGCCTCCCACACAAACAAACTACAAGCCCAACCCTTCATTGCCTTCTATTCAAATATTACATCAAATAAACATGCTCAAACACCAAGTCTTAAGGGCTGTAGCATCTTTCAAACTGGACAAATACCCAGGCCCGCATCAAATCTATCCCACACTCTTAAGGGAAGTAAGACACCAAATAGCACAGGCTCTCACCATCATTTTACAATCCTCTCTGGCTACAGGTGTGGTGCCCGACCACTGGAGGACTGCTAACGTGCTACCGTTCTTTCAAAAGGGAGAGAGGGATAGACCGCATAATTACAGGCCAGTCAGCCTAACCTCGGTGGTGGGAAAATTATTGGAAAAAGTTCTGAGGGACAGGAGAAATCTTCATTTAGAAAGACACGGATTAATCAGGGACAGTCAGCATGGATTTCTTAACGGAAGGTCGTGTCTGACTAACGCAATTCAATTTTTCGAGGAGGTAACAAGGAGGGTCGATGAGGGTAGTGCCTTTGATGTAGTCTATATGGATTTTAGCAAGGCTTTTGATAAGGTCCCGCATGCCAGATTGGTCACGAAAGTAAAAGCCCATGGGATCCAAGGCAAAGTGGCAAGTTGGATCCAAAATTGGCTCAGAGGCAGGAAACAAAGGGTAATGGTCGAAGGGTGTTTTTGTGACCGGAAGGCTGTTTCCAGTGGGGTTCCGCAGGGCTCACAGAATCACAGAAACCCCACAGTGCAGATAGAGGCCATTTCGGCCCATCGAGCCTGCACCGACTCAGTACTGGGCCCTTTGCTTTTTCTGGTATATATCAATGATTTGGATTTGAATGTAGGAAGTATGATTAAGAAGTTTGCAGATGATACAAAAATTGGCCGTGTGGTTAATAATGAAACAGAATGCTGTAGACTGCAGGAAGATATCAATGGACTCGTCTAGTGGGCAGAACAGTGGCAAATGGAATTCAGTTGGAATACACAATAAATGGTAGGACACTGAGAAATGCAGAGGATCAGCGGGACCTTGGAGTGCATGTCCACAGATCCCTGAAGGTAGCAGGACAGGTAGATAAAGTGGTTAAGCAGGCATACGGGATACTTGCCTTTATTAGCCGAGGCGTAGAATATAAGAGCGGGGAGGTTATGCTTCAACTGTATAAAACACTAGTTAGGCCGCAGCTAGAGTGCCGCGTGCAGTTCTGGTCACCACATTACAAGAAGGATGCGATTGCACTAGAGAAGGTGCAGAGGAGATTTCCGAGGATGTTGCCTGGGCTGGGGAATTTTAGTTATGAGGAAAGATTGGATAGGCTGGGGTTGTTTTCTTTGGAACACAGGAGGCTGAGGCGAGACCTAATTGAGGTGTGTAAAATTATGAGGGGCCGAGATAGAGTGGATAGGAAGGACCTATTTCCCTTAGCAGAAGGGTCAATAATAGATTTCAAGTAATTGGTAGGAGGTTTACAGGGAATTTGAGGAGACATTTTTTCACCCAGTGAATGGTGGGGGTCTGGAATGCACTGCCTGAAAGGGTGGTAGAGGCAGAAACCCTCATCACGTTTAAAAAGTACTTGGATATGCACTTGAACTGCCGTAACCTACAAGGCTACGGACCAAGTGCTGTAAAGTGGGATTTGGGTGGATTGCTCTTTGTCGGCTGGCACGGACAAGATGGGCCGAATGGCCTCCTTCTGTGCTGTAAATTTCTATGATTCTGCCTGATCATGTGACATCTGCCCACACGACTTCTACAAATGTTATTACATTGTAGCCAGGATTGTTTAGTTTCCAATTCCGCCCATTTTGAAGCCAGGTCTCCGTTATGGCTACTATTGCATAACCCCATGTGGCAACTTGCGCCTGCAACTCGTCAATCTTATTTGTAACACTCCTCGCATTAACACACATGCATTTCAACAGCATGCTAGTTGGCTTTGCTTTTTTCCTGAATTTAACTGCTGCTCTTTCTACATTCTTCTTTGTTCTGTTGCTGTTTGTCCCTCCGAGTTTTCTATGCACCTTGTCTCTCCTCTCTGCTGCTGTGTCCTGGTGGCCCTCCGCCAGTGTGTGTATTTTGGCTATCTTATTTTCTTCTTCTGCTTATTTTGGCCCTGTGTCTGGAGCCCCTTGCATTTGTGTAGCAGCAGGAGAATGTGCAGCGAAGAAATGGTCAAAGGAAAGCGAGAGAGAGAGAGAGAGCAGCAAAAAGGATGTTGATTGATTAAGAGCAGTGTGTGCGCGTGTGTGTGCAAAACGTTGAGCAGCCTGTGGCGGCAGCAAAAGCCTACTGCACCTGGTATTCCCAGGCAGTCTCCCATCCAAGTACTAACCAGGCCTGACTCTGCTTAGCTTCCGAGATCAGACGAGATCGGGCGCATTCAGACTAGTATGGCCGTAGGCATATGCTAGCTGGCTTTCTCTTTACTTAAAGCTGTCGCCCATTTTTTTCTCTTCTACGCATTCATACAAGTATTCAACACTCAATTTACATTTACAAATTTTACTCCTCCCGCAACCCCCCACCCCC
This sequence comes from Somniosus microcephalus, assembly GCF_052327205.1. Classification (NCBI taxonomy): domain Eukaryota; kingdom Metazoa; phylum Chordata; class Chondrichthyes; order Squaliformes; family Somniosidae; genus Somniosus; species Somniosus microcephalus. The sequence continues at coordinate 23,510,960 of NC_141005.1, forward strand.
CCTCCACCTCTTCTTGCTGCTCTGCCTCCCACACAAACAAACTACAAGCCCAACCCTTCATTGCCTTCTATTCAAATATTACATCAAATAAACATGCTCAAACACCAAGTCTTAAGGGCTGTAGCATCTTTCAAACTGGACAAATACCCAGGCCCGCATCAAATCTATCCCACACTCTTAAGAGAAGTAAGACACCAAATAGCACAGGCTCTCACCATCATTTTACAATCCTCTCTGGCTACAGGTGTGGTGCCCGACCACTGGAGGACTGCTAACGTGCTACCGCTCTTTCAAAAGGGAGAGAGGGATAGACCGCATAATTACAGGCCAGTCAGCCTAACCTCGGTGGTGGGAAAATTATTGGAAAAAGTTCTGAGGGACAGGAGAAATCTTCATTTAGAAAGACACGGATTAATCAGGGACAGTCAGCATGGATTTCTTAACGGAAGGTCGTGTCTGACTAACGCAATTCAATTTTTCGAGGAGGTAACAAGGAGGGTCGATGAGGGTAGTGCCTTTGATGTAGTCTATATGGATTTTAGCAAGGCTTTTGATAAGGTCCCGCATGCCAGATTGGTCACGAAAGTAAAAGCCCATGGGATCCAAGGCAAAGTGGCAAGTTGGATCCAAAATTGGCTCAGAGGCAGGAAACAAAGGGTAATGGTCGGAAGGGTGTTTTTGTGACCGGAAGGCTGTTTCCAGTGGGGTTCCGCAGGGCTCACAGAATCACAGAAACCCCACAGTGCAGATAGAGGCCATTTCGGCCCATCGAGCCTGCACCGACTCAGTACTGGGCCCTTTGCTTTTTCTGGTATATATCAATGATTTGGATTTGAATGTAGGAAGTATGATTAAGAAGTTTGCAGATGATACAAAAATTGGCCGTGTGGTTAATAATGAAACAGAATGCTGTAGACTGCAGGAAGATATCAATGGACTCGTCTAGTGGGCAGAACAGTGGCAAATGGAATTCAGTTGGAATACACAATAAATGGTAGGACACTGAGAAATGCAGAGGATCAGCGGGACCTTGGAGTGCATGTCCACAGATCCCTGAAGGTAGCAGGACAGGTAGATAAAGTGGTTAAGCAGGCATACGGGATACTTGCCTTTATTAGCCGAGGCGTAGAATATAAGAGCGGGGAGGTTATGCTTCAACTGTATAAAACACTAGTTAGGCCGCAGCTAGAGTGCCGCGTGCAGTTCTGGTCACCACATTACAAGAAGGATGCGATTGCACTAGAGAAGGTGCAGAGGAGATTTCCGAGGATGTTGCCTGGGCTGGGGAATTTTAGTTATGAGGAAAGATTGGATAGGCTGGGGTTGTTTTCTTTGGAACACAGGAGGCTGAGGCGAGACCTAATTGAGGTGTGTAAAATTATGAGGGGCCGAGATAGAGTGGATAGGAAGGACCTATTTCCCTTAGCAGAAGGGTCAATAATAGATTTCAAGTAATTGGTAGGAGGTTTACAGGGAATTTGAGGAGACATTTTTTCACCCAGTGAATGGTGGGGGTCTGGAATGCACTGCCTGAAAGGGTGGTAGAGGCAGAAACCCTCATCACGTTTAAAAAGTACTTGGATATGCACTTGAACTGCCGTAACCTACAAGGCTACGGACCAAGTGCTGTAAAGTGGGATTTGGGTGGATTGCTCTTTGTCGGCTGGCACGGACAAGATGGGCCGAATGGCCTCCTTCTGTGCTGTAAATTTCTATGATTCTGCCTGATCATGTGACATCTGCCCACACGACTTCTACAAATGTTATTACATTGTAGCCAGGATTGTTTAGTTTCCAATTCCGCCCATTTTGAAGCCAGGTCTCCGTTATGGCTACTATTGCATAACCCCATGTGGCAACTTGCGCCTGCAACTCGTCAATCTTATTTGTAACACTCCTCGTTTTAACACACATGCATTTCAACAGCATGCTAGTTGGCTTTGCTTTTTTCCTGAATTTAACTGCTGCTCTTTCTACATTCTTCTTTGTTCTGTTGCTGTTTGTCCCTCCGAGTTTTCTATGCACCTTGTCTCTCCTCTCTGCTGCTGTGTCCTGGTGGCCCTCCGCCAGTGTGTGTATTTTGGCTATCTTATTTTCTTCTTCTGCTTATTTCGGCCCTGTGTCTGGAGCCCCTTGCATTTGTGTAGCAGCAGGAGAATGTGCAGCGAAGAAATGGTCAAAGGAAAGCGAGAGAGAGAGAGAGAGAGAGAGAGAGAGAGCAGCAAAAAGGATGTTGATTGATTAAGAGCAGTGTGTGCGCGTGTGTGTGCAAAACGTTGAGCAGCCTGTGGCGGCAGCAAAAGCCTACTGCACCTGGTATTCCCAGGCAGTCTCCCATCCAAGTACTAACCAGGCCTGACTCTGCTTAGCTTCCGAGATCAGACGAGATCGGGCGCATTCAGACTAGTATGGCCGTAGGCATATGCTAGTTGGCTTTCTCTTTACTTAAAGCTGTCGCCCATTTTTTTCTCTTCTACGCATTCATACAAGTATTCAACACTCAATTTACATTTACAAATTTTACTCCTCCCGCAACCCCCCACCCCCCCTCCACCTCTTCTTGCTGCTCTGCCTCCCACACAAACAAACTACAAGCCCAACCCTTCATTGCCTTCTATTCAAATATTACATCAAATAAACATGCTCAAACACCAAGTCTTAAGGGCTGTAGCATCTTTCAAACTGGACAAATACCCAGGCCCGCATCAAATCTATCCCACACTCTTAAGAGAAGTAAGACACCAAATAGCACAGGCTCTCACCATCATTTTACAATCCTCTCTGGCTACAGGTGTGGTGCCCGACCACTGGAGGACTGCTAACGTGCTACCGCTCTTTCAAAAGGGAGAGAGGGATAGACCGCATAATTACAGGCCAGTCAGCCTAACCTCGGTGGTGGGAAAATTATTGGAAAAAGTTCTGAGGGACAGGAGAAATCTTCATTTAGAAAGACACGGATTAATCAGGGACAGTCAGCATGGATTTCTTAACGGAAGGTCGTGTCTGACTAACGCAATTCAATTTTTCGAGGAGGTAACAAGGAGGGTCGATGAGGGTAGTGCCTTTGATGTAGTCTATATGGATTTTAGCAAGGCTTTTGATAAGGTCCCGCATGCCAGATTGGTCACGAAAGTAAAAGCCCATGGGATCCAAGGCAAAGTGGCAAGTTGGATCCAAAATTGGCTCAGAGGCAGGAAACAAAGGGTAATGGTCGGAAGGGTGTTTTTGTGACCGGAAGGCTGTTTCCAGTGGGGTTCCGCAGGGCTCACAGAATCACAGAAACCCCACAGTGCAGATAGAGGCCATTTCGGCCCATCGAGCCTGCACCGACTCAGTACTGGGCCCTTTGCTTTTTCTGGTATATATCAATGATTTGGATTTGAATGTAGGAAGTATGATTAAGAAGTTTGCAGATGATACAAAAATTGGCCGTGTGGTTAATAATGAAACAGAATGCTGTAGACTGCAGGAAGATATCAATGGACTCGTCTAGTGGGCAGAACAGTGGCAAATGGAATTCAGTTGGAATACACAATAAATGGTAGGACACTGAGAAATGCAGAGGATCAGCGGGACCTTGGAGTGCATGTCCACAGATCCCTGAAGGTAGCAGGACAGGTAGATAAAGTGGTTAAGCAGGCATACGGGATACTTGCCTTTATTAGCCGAGGCGTAGAATATAAGAGCGGGGAGGTTATGCTTCAACTGTATAAAACACTAGTTAGGCCGCAGCTAGAGTGCCGCGTGCAGTTCTGGTCACCACATTACAAGAAGGATGCGATTGCACTAGAGAAGGTGCAGAGGAGATTTCCGAGGATGTTGCCTGGGCTGGGGAATTTTAGTTATGAGGAAAGATTGGATAGGCTGGGGTTGTTTTCTTTGGAACACAGGAGGCTGAGGCGAGACCTAATTGAGGTGTGTAAAATTATGAGGGGCCGAGATAGAGTGGATAGGAAGGACCTATTTCCCTTAGCAGAAGGGTCAATAATAGATTTCAAGTAATTGGTAGGAGGTTTACAGGGAATTTGAGGAGACATTTTTTCACCCAGTGAATGGTGGGGGTCTGGAATGCACTGCCTGAAAGGGTGGTAGAGGCAGAAACCCTCATCACGTTTAAAAAGTACTTGGATATGCACTTGAACTGCCGTAACCTACAAGGCTACGGACCAAGTGCTGTAAAGTGGGATTTGGGTGGATTGCTCTTTGTCGGCTGGCACGGACAAGATGGGCCGAATGGCCTCCTTCTGTGCTGTAAATTTCTATGATTCTGCCTGATCATGTGACATCTGCCCACACGACTTCTACAAATGTTATTACATTGTAGCCAGGATTGTTTAGTTTCCAATTCCGCCCATTTTGAAGCCAGGTCTCCGTTATAGCTACTATTGCATAACCCCATGTGGCAACTTGCGCCTGCAACTCGTCAATCTTATTTGTAACGCTCCTCGCATTAACACACATGCATTTCAACAGCATGCTAGTTGGCTTTGCTTTTTTCCTGAATTTAACTGCTGCTCTTTCTACATTCTTCTTTGTTCTGTTGCTGTTTGTCCCTCCGAGTTTTCTATGCACCTTGTCTCTCCTCTCTGCTGCTGTGTCCTGGTGGCCCTCCGCCAGTGTGTGTATTTTGGCTATCTTATTTTCTTCTTCTGCTTATTTCGGCCCTGTGTCTGGAGCCCCTTGCATTTGTGTAGCAGCAGGAGAATGTGCAGCGAAGAAATGGTCAAAGGAAAGCGAGAGAGAGAGACAGAGAGAGAGAGAGAGAGAGCAGCAAAAAGGATGTTGATTGATTAAGAGCAGTGTGTGCGCGTGTGTGTGCAAAACGTTGAGCAGCCTGTGGCGGCAGCAAAAGCCTACTGCACCCGGTATTCCCAGGCAGTCTCCCATCCAAGTACTAACCAGGCCTGACTCTGCTTAGCTTCCGAGATCAGATGAGATCGGGCGCATTCAGACTAGTATGGCCGTAGGCATATGCTAGCTGGCTTTCTCTTTACTTAAAGCTGTCGCCCATTTTTTTCTCTTCTACGCATTCATACAAGTATTCAACACTCAATTTACATTTACAAATTTTACTCCTCCCGCAACCCCCCACCCCCCCTCCACCTCTTCTTGCTGCTCTGCCTCCCACACAAACAAACTACAAGCCCAACCCTTCATTGCCTTCTATTCAAATATTACATCAAATAAACATGCTCAAACACCAAGTCTTAAGGGCTGTAGCATCTTTCAAACTGGACAAATACCCAGGCCCGCATCAAATCTATCCCACACTCTTAAGAGAAGTAAGACACCAAATAGCACAGGCTCTCACCATCATTTTACAATCCTCTCTGGCTACAGGTGTGGTGCCCGACCACTGGAGGACTGCTAACGTGCTACCGTTCTTTCAAAAGGGAGAGAGGGATAGACCGCATAATTACAGGCCAGTCAGCCTAACCTCGGTGGTGGGAAAATTATTGGAAAAAGTTCTGAGGGACAGGAGAAATCTTCATTTAGAAAGACACGGATTAATCAGGGACAGTCAGCATGGATTTCTTAACGGAAGGTCGTGTCTGACTAACGCAATTCAATTTTTCGAGGAGGTAACAAGGAGGGTCGATGAGGGTAGTGCCTTTGATGTAGTCTATATGGATTTTAGCAAGGCTTTTGATAAGGTCCCGCATGCCAGATTGGTCACGAAAGTAAAAGCCCATGGGATCCAAGGCAAAGTGGCAAGTTGGATCCAAAATTGGCTCAGAGGCAGGAAACAAAGGGTAATGGTCGAAGGGTGTTTTTGTGACCGGAAGGCTGTTTCCAGTGGGGTTCCGCAGGGCTCACAGAATCACAGAAACCCCACAGTGCAGATAGAGGCCATTTCGGCCCATCGAGCCTGCACCGACTCAGTACTGGGCCCTTTGCTTTTTCTGGTATATATCAATGATTTGGATTTGAATGTAGGAAGTATGATTAAGAAGTTTGCAGATGATACAAAAATTGGCCGTGTGGTTAATAATGAAACAGAATGCTGTAGACTGCAGGAAGATATCAATGGACTCGTCTAGTGGGCAGAACAGTGGCAAATGGAATTCAGTTGGAATACACAATAAATGGTAGGACACTGAGAAATGCAGAGGATCAGCGGGACCTTGGAGTGCATGTCCACAGATCCCTGAAGGTAGCAGGACAGGTAGATAAAGTGGTTAAGCAGGCATACGGGATACTTGCCTTTATTAGCCGAGGCGTAGAATATAAGAGCGGGGAGGTTATGCTTCAACTGTATAAAACACTAGTTAGGCCGCAGCTAGAGTGCCGCGTGCAGTTCTGGTCACCACATTACAAGAAGGATGCGATTGCACTAGAGAAGGTGCAGAGGAGATTTCCGAGGATGTTGCCTGGGCTGGGGAATTTTAGTTATGAGGAAAGATTGGATAGGCTGGGGTTGTTTTCTTTGGAACACAGGAGGCTGAGGCGAGACCTAATTGAGGTGTGTAAAATTATGAGGGGCCGAGATAGAGTGGATAGGAAGGACCTATTTCCCTTAGCAGAAGGGTCAATAATAGATTTCAAGTAATTGGTAGGAGGTTTACAGGGAATTTGAGGAGACATTTTTTCACCCAGTGAATGGTGGGGGTCTGGAATGCACTGCCTGAAAGGGTGGTAGAGGCAGAAACCCTCATCACGTTTAAAAAGTACTTGGATATGCACTTGAACTGCCGTAACCTACAAGGCTACGGACCAAGTGCTGTAAAGTGGGATTTGGGTGGATTGCTCTTTGTCGGCTGGCACGGACAAGATGGGCCGAATGGCCTCCTTCTGTGCTGTAAATTTCTATGATTCTGCCTGATCATGTGACATCTGCCCACACGACTTCTACAAATGTTATTACATTGTAGCCAGGATTGTTTAGTTTCCAATTCCGCCCATTTTGAAGCCAGGTCTCCGTTATGGCTACTATTGCATAACCCCATGTGGCAACTTGCGCCTGCAACTCGTCAATCTTATTTGTAACACTCCTCGCATTAACACACATGCATTTCAACAGCATGCTAGTTGGCTTTGCTTTTTTCCTGAATTTAACTGCTGCTCTTTCTACATTCTTCTTTGTTCTGTTGCTGTTTGTCCCTCCGAGTTTTCTATGCACCTTGTCTCTCCTCTCTGCTGCTGTGTCCTGGTGGCCCTCCGCCAGTGTGTGTATTTTGGCTATCTTATTTTCTTCTTCTGCTTATTTCGGCCCTGTGTCTGGAGCCCCTTGCATTTGTGTAGCAGCAGGAGAATGTGCAGCGAAGAAATGGTCAAAGGAAAGCGAGAGAGAGAGACAGAGAGAGAGAGAGAGAGAGCAGCAAAAAGGATGTTGATTGATTAAGAGCAGTGTGTGCGCGTGTGTGTGCAAAACGTTGAGCAGCCTGTGGCGGCAGCAAAAGCCTACTGCACCCGGTATTCCCAGGCGGTCTCCCATCCAAGTACTAACCAGGCCTGACTCTGCTTAGCTTCCGAGATCAGACGAGATCGGGCACATTCAGACTAGTATGGCCGTAGGCATATGCTAGCTGGCTTTCTCTTTACTTAAAGCTGTCGCCCATTTTTTTCTCTTCTACGCATTCATACAAGTATTCAACACTCAATTTACATTTACAAATTTTACTCCTCCCGCAACCCCCACCCCCCCTCCACCTCTTCTTGCTGCTCTGCCTCCCACACAAACAAACTACAAGCCCAACCCTTCATTGCCTTCTATTCAAATATTACATCAAATAAACATGCTCAAACACCAAGTCTTAAGGGCTGTAGCATCTTTCAAACTGGACAAATACCCAGGCCCGCATCAAATCTATCCCACACTCTTAAGAGAAGTAAGACACCAAATAGCACAGGCTCTCACCATCATTTTACAATCCTCTCTGGCTACAGGTGTGGTGCCCGACCACTGGAGGACTGCTAACGTGCTACCGTTCTTTCAAAAGGGAGAGAGGGATAGACCGCATAATTACAGGCCAGTCAGCCTAACCTCGGTGGTGGGAAAATTATTGGAAAAAGTTCTGAGGGACAGGAGAAATCTTCATTTAGAAAGACACGGATTAATCAGGGACAGTCAGCATGGATTTCTTAACGGAAGGTCGTGTCTGACTAACGCAATTCAATTTTTCGAGGAGGTAACAAGGAGGGTCGATGAGGGTAGTGCCTTTGATGTAGTCTATATGGATTTTAGCAAGGCTTTTGATAAGGTCCCGCATGCCAGATTGGTCACGAAAGTAAAAGCCCATGGGATCCAAGGCAAAGTGGCAAGTTGGATCCAAAATTGGCTCAGAGGCAGGAAACAAAGGGTAATGGTCGAAGGGTGTTTTTGTGACCGGAAGGCTGTTTCCAGTGGGGTTCCGCAGGGCTCACAGAATCACAGAAACCCCACAGTGCAGATAGAGGCCATTTCGGCCCATCGAGCCTGCACCGACTCAGTACTGGGCCCTTTGCTTTTTCTGGTATATATCAATGATTTGGATTTGAATGTAGGAAGTATGATTAAGAAGTTTGCAGATGATACAAAAATTGGCCGTGTGGTTAATAATGAAACAGAATGCTGTAGACTGCAGGAAGATATCAATGGACTCGTCTAGTGGGCAAAACAGTGGCAAATGGAATTCAGTTGGAATACACAATAAATGGTAGGACACTGAGAAATGCAGAGGATCAGCGGGACCTTGGAGTGCATGTCCACAGATCCCTGAAGGTAGCAGGACAGGTAGATAAAGTGGTTAAGCAGGCATACGGGATACTTGCCTTTATTAGCCGAGGCGTAGAATATAAGAGCGGGGAGGTTATGCTTCAACTGTATAAAACACTAGTTAGGCCGCAGCTAGAGTGCCGCGTGCAGTTCTGGTCACCACATTACAAGAAGGATGCGATTGCACTAGAGAAGGTGCAGAGGAGATTTCCGAGGATGTTGCCTGGGCTGGGGAATTTTAGTTATGAGGAAAGATTGGATAGGCTGGGGTTGTTTTCTTTGGAACACAGGAGGCTGAGGTGAGACCTAATTGAGGTGTGTAAAATTATGAGGGGCCGAGATAGAGTGGATAGGAAGGACCTATTTCCCTTAGCAGAAGGGTCAATAATAGATTTCAAGTAATTGGTAGGAGGTTTACAGGGAATTTGAGGAGACATTTTTTCACCCAGTGAATGGTGGGGGTCTGGAATGCACTGCCTGAAAGGGTGGTAGAGGCAGAAACCCTCATCACGTTTAAAAAGTACTTGGATATGCACTTGAACTGCCGTAACCTACAAGGCTACGGACCAAGTGCTGTAAAGTGGGATTTGGGTGGATTGCTCTTTGTCGGCTGGCACGGACAAGATGGGCCGAATGGCCTCCTTCTGTGCTGTAAATTTCTATGATTCTGCCTGATCATGTGACATCTGCCCACACGACTTCTACAAATGTTATTACATTGTAGCCAGGATTGTTTAGTTTCCAATTCCGCCCATTTTGAAGCCAGGTCTCCGTTATGGCTACTATTGCATAACCCCATGTGGCAACTTGCGCCTGCAACTCGTCAATCTTATTTGTAACGCTCCTCGCATTAACACACATGCATTTCAACAGCATGCTAGTTGGCTTTGCTTTTTTCCTGAATTTAACTGCTGCTCTTTCGACATTCTTCTTTGTTCTGTTGCTGTTTGTCCCTCCGAGTTTTCTATGCACCTTGTCTCTCCTCTCTGCTGCTGTGTCCTGGTGGCCCTCCGCCAGTGTGTGTATTTTGGCTATCTTATTTTCTTCTTCTGCTTATTTCGGCCCTGTGTCTGGAGCCCCTTGCATTTGTGTAGCAGCAGGAGAATGTGCAGCGAAGAAATGGTCAAAGGAAAGCGAGAGAGAGAGAGAGAGAGAGAGAGAGCAGCAAAAAGGATGTTGATTGATTAAGAGCAGTGTGTGCGCGTGTGTGTGCAAAACGTTGAGCAGCCTGTGGCGGCAGCAAAAGCCTACTGCACCTGGTATTCCCAAGCGGTCTCCCATCCAAGTACTAACCAGGCCTGACTCTGCTTAGCTTCCGAGATCAGATGAGATCAGGCGCATTCAGACTAGTATGGCCGTAGGCATATGCTGGCTGGCTTTCTCTTTACTTAAAGCTGTCGCCCATTTTTTTCTCTTCTACGCATTCATACAAGTATTCAACACTCAATTTACATTTACAAATTTTACTCCTCCCGCAACCCCCCACCCCCCCTCCACCTCTTCTTGCTGCTCTGCCTCCCACACAAACAAACTACAAGCCCAACCCTTCATTGCCTTCTATTCAAATATTACATCAAATAAACATGCTCAAACACCAAGTCTTAAGGGCTGTAGCATCTTTCAAACTGGACAAATACCCAGGCCCGCATCAAATCTATCCCACACTCTTAAGAGAAGTAAGACACCAAATAGCACAGGCTCTCACCATCATTTTACAATCCTCTCTGGCTACAGGTGTGGTGCCCGACCACTGGAGGACTGCTAACGTGCTACCGTTCTTTCAAAAGGGAGAGAGGGATAGACCGCATAATTACAGGCCAGTCAGCCTAACCTCGGTGGTGGGAAAATTATTGGAAAAAGTTCTGAGGGACAGGAGAAATCTTCATTTAGAAAGACACGGATTAATCAGGGACAGTCAGCATGGATTTCTTAACGGAAGGTCGTGTCTGACTAACGCAATTCAATTTTTCGAGGAGGTAACAAGGAGGGTCGATGAGGGTAGTGCCTTTGATGTAGTCTATATGGATTTTAGCAAGGCTTTTGATAAGGTCCCGCATGCCAGATTGGTCACGAAAGTAAAAGCCCATGGGATCCAAGGCAAAGTGGCAAGTTGGATCCAAAATTGGCTCAGAGGCAGGAAACAAAGGGTAATGGTCGAAGGGTGTTTTTGTGACCGGAAGGCTGTTTCCAGTGGGGTTCCGCAGGGCTCACAGAATCACAGAAACCCCACAGTGCAGATAGAGGCCATTTCGGCCCATCGAGCCTGCACCGACTCAGTACTGGGCCCTTTGCTTTTTCTGGTATATATCAATGATTTGGATTTGAATGTAGGAAGTATGATTAAGAAGTTTGCAGATGATACAAAAATTGGCCGTGTGGTTAATAATGAAACAGAATGCTGTAGACTGCAGGAAGATATCAATGGACTCGTCTAGTGGGCAGAACAGTGGCAAATGGAATTCAGTTGGAATACACAATAAATGGTAGGACACTGAGAAATGCAGAGGATCAGCGGGACCTTGGAGTGCATGTCCACAGATCCCTGAAGGTAGCAGGACAGGTAGATAAAGTGGTTAAGCAGGCATACGGGATACTTGCCTTTATTAGCCGAGGCGTAGAATATAAGAGCGGGGAGGTTATGCTTCAACTGTATAAAACACTAGTTAGGCCGCAGCTAGAGTGCCGCGTGCAGTTCTGGTCACCACATTACAAGAAGGATGCGATTGCACTAGAGAAGGTGCAGAGGAGATTTCCGAGGATGTTGCCTGGGCTGGGGAATTTTAGTTATGAGGAAAGATTGGATAGGCTGGGGTTGTTTTCTTTGGAACACAGGAGGCTGAGGTGAGACCTAATTGAGGTGTGTAAAATTATGAGGGGCCGAGATAGAGTGGATAGGAAGGACCTATTTCCCTTAGCAGAAGGGTCAATAATAGATTTCAAGTAATTGGTAGGAGGTTTACAGGGAATTTGAGGAGACATTTTTTCACCCAGTGAATGGTGGGGGTCTGGAATGCACTGCCTGAAAGGGTGGTAGAGGCAGAAACCCTCATCACGTTTAAAAAGTACTTGGATATGCACTTGAACTGCCGTAACCTACAAGGCTACGGACCAAGTGCTGTAAAGTGGGATTTGGGTGGATTGCTCTTTGTCGGCTGGCACGGACAAGATGGGCCGAATGGCCTCCTTCTGTGCTGTAAATTTCTATGATTCTGCCTGATCATGTGACATCTGCCCACACGACTTCTACAAATGTTATTACATTGTAGCCAGGATTGTTTAGTTTCCAATTCCGCCCATTTTGAAGCCAGGTCTCCGTTATGGCTACTATTGCATAACCCCATGTGGCAACTTGCGCCTGCAACTCGTCAATCTTATTTGTAACGCTCCTCGCATTAACACACATGCATTTCAACAGCATGCTAGTTGGCTTTGCTTTTTTCCTGAATTTAACTGCTGCTCTTTCTACATTCTTCTTTGTTCTGTTGCTGTTTGTCCCTCCGAGTTTTCTATGCACCTTGTCTCTCCTCTCTGCTGCTGTGTCCTGGTGGCCCTCCGCCAGTGTGTGTATTTTGGCTATCTTATTTTCTTCTTCTGCTTATTTCGGCCCTGTGTCTGGAGCCCCTTGCATTTGTGTAGCAGCAGGAGAATGTGCAGCGAAGAAATGGTCAAAGGAAAGCGAGAGAGAGAGAGAGAGAGAGAGAGCAGCAAAAAGGATGTTGATTGATTAAGAGCAGTGTGTGCGCGTGTGTGTGCAAAACGTTGAGCAGCCTGTGGCGGCAGCAAAAGCCTACTGCACCTGGTATTCCCAGGCGGTCTCCCATCCAAGTACTAACCAGGCCTGACTCTGCTTAGTTTCTGAGATCAGACGAGATCGGGCGCATTCAGACTAGTATGGCCGTAGGCATATGCTGGCTGGCTTTCTCTTTACTTAAAGCTGTCGCCCATTTTTTTCTCTTCTACGCATTCATACAAGTATTCAACACTCAATTTACATTTACAAATTTTACTCCTCCCGCAACCCCCCACCCCCCCTCCACCTCTTCTTGCTGCTCTGCCTCCCACACAAACAAACTACAAGCCCAACCCTTCATTGCCTTCTATTCAAATATTACATCAAATAAACATGCTCAAACACCAAGTCTTAAGGGCTGTAGCATCTTTCAAACTGGACAAATACCCAGGCCCGCATCAAATCTATCCCACACTCTTAAGAGAAGTAAGACACCAAATAGCACAGGCTCTCACCATCATTTTACAATCCTCTCTGGCTACAGGTGTGGTGCCCGACCACTGGAGGACTGCTAACGTGCTACCGTTCTTTCAAAAGGGAGAGAGGGATAGACCGCATAATTACAGGCCAGTCAGCCTAACCTCGGTGGTGGGTAAATTATTGGAAAAAGTTCTGAGGGACAGGAGAAATCTTCATTTAGAAAGACACGGATTAATCAGGGACAGTCAGCATGGATTTCTTAACGGAAGGTCGTGTCTGACTAACGCAATTCAATTTTTCGAGGAGGTAACAAGGAGGGTCGATGAGGGTAGTGCCTTTGATGTAGTCTATATGGATTTTAGCAAGGCTTTTGATAAGGTCCCGCATGCCAGATTGGTCACGAAAGTAAAAGCCCATGGGATCCAAGGCAAAGTGGCAAGTTGGATCCAAAATTGGCTCAGAGGCAGGAAACAAAGGGTAATGGTCGAAGGGTGTTTTTGTGACCGGAAGGCTGTTTCCAGTGGGGTTCCGCAGGGCTCACAGAATCACAGAAACCCCACAGTGCAGATAGAGGCCATTTCGGCCCATCGAGCCTGCACCGACTCAGTACTGGGCCCTTTGCTTTTTCTGGTATATATCAATGATTTGGATTTGAATGTAGGAAGTATGATTAAGAAGTTTGCAGATGATACAAAAATTGGCCGTGTGGTTAATAATGAAACAGAATGCTGTAGACTGCAGGAAGATATCAATGGACTCGTCTAGTGGGCAGAACAGTGGCAAATGGAATTCAGTTGGAATACACAATAAATGGTAGGACACTGAGAAATGCAGAGGATCAGCGGGACCTTGGAGTGCATGTCCACAGATCCCTGAAGGTAGCAGGACAGGTAGATAAAGTGGTTAAGCAGGCATACGGGATACTTGCCTTTATTAGCCGAGGCGTAGAATATAAGAGCGGGGAGGTTATGCTTCAACTGTATAAAACACTAGTTAGGCCGCAGCTAGAGTGCCGCGTGCAGTTCTGGTCACCACATTACAAGAAGGATGCGATTGCACTAGAGAAGGTGCAGAGGAGATTTCCGAGGATGTTGCCTGGGCTGGGGAATTTTAGTTATGAGGAAAGATTGGATAGGCTGGGGTTGTTTTCTTTGGAACACAGGAGGCTGAGGCGAGACCTAATTGAGGTGTGTAAAATTATGAGGGGCCGAGATAGAGTGGATAGGAAGGACCTATTTCCCTTAGCAGAAGGGTCAATAATAGATTTCAAGTAATTGGTAGGAGGTTTACAGGGAATTTGAGGAGACATTTTTTCACCCAGTGAATGGTGGGGGTCTGGAATGCACTGCCTGAAAGGGTGGTAGAGGCAGAAACCCTCATCACGTTTAAAAAGTACTTGGATATGCACTTGAACTGCCGTAACCTACAAGGCTACGGACCAAGTGCTGTAAAGATTTGGGTGGATTGCTCTTTGTCGGCTGGCACGGACAAGATGGGCCGAATGGCCTCCTTCTGTGCTGTAAATTTCTATGATTCTGCCTGATCATGTGACATCTGCCCACACGACTTCTACAAATGTTATTACATTGTAGCCAGGATTGTTTAGTTTCCAATTCCGCCCATTTTGAAGCCAGGTCTCCGTTATGGCTACTATTGCATAACCCCATGTGGCAACTTGCGCCTGCAACTCGTCAATCTTATTTGTAACACTCCTCGCATTAACACACATGCATTTCAACAGCATGCTAGTTGGCTTTGCTTTTTTCCTGAATTTAACTGCTGCTCTTTCTACATTCTTCTTTGTTCTGTTGCTGTTTGTCCCTCCGAGTTTTCTATGCACCTTGTCTCTCCTCTCTGCTGCTGTGTCCTGGTGGCCCTCCGCCAGTGTGTGTATTTTGGCTATCTTATTTTCTTCTTCTGTTTATTTTGGCCCTGTGTCTGGAGCCCCTTGCATTTGTGTAGCAGCAGGAGAATGTGCAGCGAAGAAATGGTCAAAGGAAAGCGAGAGAGAGAGAGAGAGAGCAGCAAAAAGGATGTTGATTGATTAAGAGCAGTGTGTGCGCGTGTGTGTGCAAAACGTTGAGCAGCCTGTGGCGGCAGCAAAAGCCTACTGCACCTGGTATTCCCAGGCAGTCTCCCATCCAAGTACTAACCAGGCCTGACTCTGCTTAGCTTCCGAGATCAGACGAGATCAGGCGCATTCAGACTAGTATGGCCGTAGGCATATGCTAGCTGGCTTTCTCTTTACTTAAAGCTGTCGCCCATTTTTTTCTCTTCTACGCATTCATACAAGTATTCAACACTCAATTTACATTTACAAATTTTACTCCTCCCGCAACCCCCCACCCCCCCTCCACCTCTTCTTGCTGCTCTGCCTCCCACACAAACAAACTACAAGCCCAACCCTTCATTGCCTTCTATTCAAATATTACATCAAATAAACATGCTCAAACACCAAGTCTTAAGGGCTGTAGCATCTTTCAAACTGGACAAATACCCAGGCCCGCATCAAATCTATCCCACACTCTTAAGAGAAGTAAGACACCAAATAGCACAGGCTCTCACCATCATTTTACAATCCTCTCTGGCTACAGGTGTGGTGCCCGACCACTGGAGGACTGCTAACGTGCTACCACTCTTTCAAAAGGGAGAGAGGGATAGACCGCATAATTACAGGCCAGTCAGCCTAACCTCGGTGGTGGGAAAATTATTGGAAAAAGTTCTGAGGGACAGGAGAAATCTTCATTTAGAAAGACACGGATTAATCAGGGACAGTCAGCATGGATTTCTTAACGGAAGGTCGTGTCTGACTAACGCAATTCAATTTTTCGAGGAGGTAACAAGGAGGGTCGATGAGGGTAGTGCCTTTGATGTAGTCTATATGGATTTTAGCAAGGCTTTTGATAAGGTCCCGCATGCCAGATTGGTCACGAAAGTAAAAGCCCATGGGATCCAAGGCAAAGTGGCAAGTTGGATCCAAAATTGGCTCAGAGGCAGGAAACAAAGGGTAATGGTCGGAAGGGTGTTTTTGTGACCGGAAGGCTGTTTCCAGTGGGGTTCCGCAGGGCTCACAGAATCACAGAAACCCCACAGTGCAGATAGAGGCCATTTCGGCCCATCGAGCCTGCACCGACTCAGTACTGGGCCCTTTGCTTTTTCTGGTATATATCAATGATTTGGATTTGAATGTAGGAAGTATGATTAAGAAGTTTGCAGATGATACAAAAATTGGCCGTGTGGTTAATAATGAAACAGAATGCTGTAGACTGCAGGAAGATATCAATGGACTCGTCTAGTGGGCAGAACAGTGGCAAATGGAATTCAGTTGGAATACACAATAAATGGTAGGACACTGAGAAATGCAGAGGATCAGCGGGACCTTGGAGTGCATGTCCACAGATCCCTGAAGGTAGCAGGACAGGTAGATAAAGTGGTTAAGCAGGCATACGGGATACTTGCCTTTATTAGCCGAGGCGTAGAATATAAGAGCGGGGAGGTTATGCTTCAACTGTATAAAACACTAGTTAGGCCGCAGCTAGAGTGCCGCGTGCAGTTCTGGTCACCACATTACAAGAAGGATGCGATTGCACTAGAGAAGGTGCAGAGGAGATTTCCGAGGATGTTGCCTGGGCTGGGGAATTTTAGTTATGAGGAAAGATTGGATAGGCTGGGGTTGTTTTCTTTGGAACACAGGAGGCTGAGGCGAGACCTAATTGAGGTGTGTAAAATTATGAGGGGCCGAGATAGAGTGGATAGGAAGGACCTATTTCCCTTAGCAGAAGGGTCAATAATAGATTTCAAGTAATTGGTAGGAGGTTTACAGGGAATTTGAGGAGACATTTTTTCACCCAGTGAATGGTGGGGGTCTGGAATGCACTGCCTGAAAGGGTGGTAGAGGCAGAAACCCTCATCACGTTTAAAAAGTACTTGGATATGCACTTGAACTGCCGTAACCTACAAGGCTACGGACCAAGTGCTGTAAAGTGGGATTTGGGTGGATTGCTCTTTGTCGGCTGGCACGGACAAGATGGGCCGAATGGCCTCCTTCTGTGCTGTAAATTTCTACGATTCTGCCTGATCATGTGACATCTGCCCACACGACTTCTACAAATGTTATTACATTGTAGCCAGGATTGTTTAGTTTCCAATTCCGCCCATTTTGAAGCCAGGTCTCCGTTATAGCTACTATTGCATAACCCCATGTGGCAACTTGCGCCTGCAACTCGTCAATCTTATTTGTAACGCTCCTCGCATTAACACACATGCATTTCAACAGCATGCTAGTTGGCTTTGCTTTTTTCCTGAATTTAACTGCTGCTCTTTCTACATTCTTCTTTGTTCTGTTGCTGTTTGTCCCTCCGAGTTTTCTATGCACCTTGTCTCTCCTCTCTGCTGCTGTGTCCTGGTGGCCCTCCGCCAGTGTGTGTATTTTGGCTATCTTATTTTCTTCTTCTGCTTATTTCGGCCCTGTGTCTGGAGCCCCTTGCATTTGTGTAGCAGCAGGAGAATGTGCAGCGAAGAAATGGTCAAAGGAAAGCAAGAGAGAGAGAGAGAGAGAGCAGCAAAAAGGATGTTGATTGATTAAGAGCAGTGTGTGCGCGTGTGTGTGCAAAACGTTGAGCAGCCTGTGGCGGCAGCAAAAGCCTACTGCACCCGGTATTCCCAGGCAGTCTCCCATCCAAGTACTAACCAGGCCTGACTCTGCTTAGCTTCCGAGATCAGACGAGATCGGGCGCATTCAGACTAGTATGGCCGTAGGCATATGCTAGCTGGCTTTCTCTTTACTTAAAGCTGTCGCCCATTTTTTTCTCTTCTACGCATTCATACAAGTATTCAACACTCAATTTACATTTACAAATTTTACTCCTCCCGCAACCCCCCACCCCCCCTCCACCTCTTCTTGCTGCTCTGCCTCCCACACAAACAAACTACAAGCCCAACCCTTCATTGCCTTCTATTCAAATATTACATCAAATAAACATGCTCAAACACCAAGTCTTAAGGGCTGTAGCATCTTTCAAACTGGACAAATACCCAGGCCCGCATCAAATCTATCCCACACTCTTAAGAGATGTAAGACACCAAATAGCACAGGCTCTCACCATCATTTTACAATCCTCTCTGGCTACAGGTGTGGTGCCCGACCACTGGAGGACTGCTAACGTGCTACCGTTCTTTCAAAAGGGAGAGAGGGATAGACCGCATAATTACAGGCCAGTCAGCCTAACCTCGGTGGTGGGAAAATTATTGGAAAAAGTTCTGAGGGACAGGAGAAATCTTCATTTAGAAAGACACGGATTAATCAGGGACAGTCAGCATGGATTTCTTAAGGGAAGGTCGTGTCTGACTAACGCAATTCAATTTTTCGAGGAGGTAACAAGGAGGGTCGATGAGGGTAGTGCCTTTGATGTAGTCTATATGGATTTTAGCAAGGCTTTTGATAAGGTCCCGCATGCCAGATTGGTCACGAAAGTAAAAGCCCATGGGATCCAAGGCAAAGTGGCAAGTTGGATCCAAAATTGGCTCAGAGGCAGGAAACAAAGGGTAATGGTCGAAGGGTGTTTTTGTGACCGGAAGGCTGTTTCCAGTGGGGTTCCGCAGGGCTCACAGAATCACAGAAACCCCACAGTGCAGATAGAGGCCATTTCGGCCCATCGAGCCTGCACCGACTCAGTACTGGGCCCTTTGCTTTTTCTGGTATATATCAATGATTTGGATTTGAATGTAGGAAGTATGATTAAGAAGTTTGCAGATGATACAAAAATTGGCCGTGTGGTTAATAATGAAACAGAATGCTGTAGACTGCAGGAAGATATCAATGGACTCGTCTAGTGGGCAGAACAGTGGCAAATGGAATTCAGTTGGAATACACAATAAATGGTAGGAAACTGAGAAATGCAGAGGATCAGCGGGACCTTGGAGTGCATGTCCACAGATCCCTGAAGGTAGCAGGACAGGTAGATAAAGTGGTTAAGCAGGCATACGGGATACTTGCCTTTATTAGCCGAGGCGTAGAATATAAGAGCGGGGAGGTTATGCTTCAACTGTATAAAACACTAGTTAGGCCGCAGCTAGAGTGCCGCGTGCAGTTCTGGTCACCACATTACAAGAAGGATGCGATTGCACTAGAGAAGGTGCAGAGGAGATTTCCGAGGATGTTGCCTGGGCTGGGGAATTTTAGTTATGAGGAAAGATTGGATAGGCTGGGGTTGTTTTCTTTGGAACACAGGAGGCTGAGGCGAGACCTAATTGAGGTGTGTAAAATTATGAGGGGCCGAGATAGAGTGGATAGGAAGGACCTATTTCCCTTAGCAGAAGGGTCAATAATAGATTTCAAGTAATTGGTAGGAGGTTTACAGGGAATTTGAGGAGACATTTTTTCACCCAGTGAATGGTGGGGGTCTGGAATGCACTGCCTGAAAGGGTGGTAGAGGCAGAAACCCTCATCACGTTTAAAAAGTACTTGGATATGCACTTGAACTGCCGTAACCAACAAGGCTACGGACCAAGTGCTGTAAAGTGGGATTTGGGTGGATTGCTCTTTGTCGGCTGGCACGGACAAGATGGGCCGAATGGCCTCCTTCTGTGCTGTAAATTTCTATGATTCTGCCTGATCATGTGACATCTGCCCACACGACTTCTACAAATGTTATTACATTGTAGCCAGGATTGTTTAGTTTCCAATTCCGCCCATTTTGAAGCCAGGTCTCCGTTATGGCTACTATTGCATAACCCCATGTGGCAACTTGCGCCTGCAACTCGTCAATCTTATTTGTAACACTCCTCGCATTAACACACATGCATTTCAACAGCATGCTAGTTGGCTTTGCTTTTTTCCTGAATTTAACTGCTGCTCTTTCTACATTCTTCTTTGTTCTGTTGCTGTTTGTCCCTCCGAGTTTTCTATGCACCTTGTCTCTCCTCTCTGCTGCTGTGTCCTGGTGGCCCTCCGCCAGTGTGTATATTTTGGCTATCTTATTTTCTTCTTCTGCTTATTTCGGCCCTGTGTCTGGAGCCCCTTGCATTTGTGTAGCAGCAGGAGAATGTGCAGCGAAGAAATGGTCAAAGGAAAGCGAGAGAGAGAGAGAGAGCAGCAAAAAGGATGTTGATTGATTAAGAGCAGTGTGTGCGCGTGTGTGTGCAAAACGTTGAGCAGCCTGTGGCGGCAGCAAAAGCCTACTGCACCTGGTATTCCCAGGCAGTCTCCCATCCAAGTACTAACCAGGCCTGACTCTGCTTAGTTTCCGAGATCAGACGAGATCAGGCGCATTCAGACTAGTATGGCCGTAGGCATATGCTGGCTGGCTTTCTCTTTACTTAAAGCTGTCGCCCATTTTTTTCTCTTCTACGCATTCATACAAGTATTCAACACTCAATTTACATTTACAAATTTTACTCCTCCCGCAACCCCCCACCCCCCCTCCACCTCTTCTTGCTGCTCTGCCTCCCACACAAACAAACTACAAGCCCAACCCTTCATTGCCTTCTATTCAAATATTACATCAAATAAACATGCTCAAACACCAAGTCTTAAGGGCTGTAGCATCTTTCAAACTGGACAAATACCCAGGCCCGCATCAAATCTATCCCACACTCTTAAGGGAAGTAAGACACCAAATAGCACAGGCTCTCACCATCATTTTACAATCCTCTCTGGCTACAGGTGTGGTGCCCGACCACTGGAGGACTGCTAACGTGCTACCGTTCTTTCAAAAGGGAGAGAGGGATAGACCGCATAATTACAGGCCAGTCAGCCTAACCTCGGTGGTGGGAAAATTATTGGAAAAAGTTCTGAGGGACAGGAGAAATCTTCATTTAGAAAGACACGGATTAATCAGGGACAGTCAGCATGGATTTCTTAACGGAAGGTCGTGTCTGACTAACGCAATTCAATTTTTCGAGGAGGTAACAAGGAGGGTCGATGAGGGTAGTGCCTTTGATGTAGTCTATATGGATTTTAGCAAGGCTTTTGATAAGGTCCCGCATGCCAGATTGGTCACGAAAGTAAAAGCCCATGGGATCCAAGGCAAAGTGGCAAGTTGGATCCAAAATTGGCTCAGAGGCAGGAAACAAAGGGTAATGGTCGAAGGGTGTTTTTGTGACCGGAAGGCTGTTTCCAGTGGGGTTCCGCAGGGCTCACAGAATCACAGAAACCCCACAGTGCAGATAGAGGCCATTTCGGCCCATCGAGCCTGCACCGACTCAGTACTGGGCCCTTTGCTTTTTCTGGTATATATCAATGATTTGGATTTGAATGTAGGAAGTATGATTAAGAAGTTTGCAGATGATACAAAAATTGGCCGTGTGGTTAATAATGAAACAGAATGCTGTAGACTGCAGGAAGATATCAATGGACTCGTCTAGTGGGCAGAACAGTGGCAAATGGAATTCAGTTGGAATACACAATAAATGGTAGGACACTGAGAAATGCAGAGGATCAGCGGGACCTTGGAGTGCATGTCCACAGATCCCTGAAGGTAGCAGGACAGGTAGATAAAGTGGTTAAGCAGGCATACGGGATACTTGCCTTTATTAGCCGAGGCGTAGAATATAAGAGCGGGGAGGTTATGCTTCAACTGTATAAAACACTAGTTAGGCCGCAGCTAGAGTGCCGCGTGCAGTTCTGGTCACCACATTACAAGAAGGATGCGATTGCACTAGAGAAGGTGCAGAGGAGATTTCCGAGGATGTTGCCTGGGCTGGGGAATTTTAGTTATGAGGAAAGATTGGATAGGCTGGGGTTGTTTTCTTTGGAACACAGGAGGCTGAGGCGAGACCTAATTGAGGTGTGTAAAATTATGAGGGGCCGAGATAGAGTGGATAGGAAGGACCTATTTCCCTTAGCAGAAGGGTCAATAATAGATTTCAAGTAATTGGTAGGAGGTTTACAGGGAATTTGAGGAGACATTTTTTCACCCAGTGAATGGTGGGGGTCTGGAATGCACTGCCTGAAAGGGTGGTAGAGGCAGAAACCCTCATCACGTTTAAAAAGTACTTGGATATGCACTTGAACTGCCGTAACCTACAAGGCTACGGACCAAGTGCTGTAAAGTGGGATTTGGGTGGATTGCTCTTTGTCGGCTGGCACGGACAAGATGGGCCGAATGGCCTCCTTCTGTGCTGTAAATTTCTATGATTCTGCCTGATCATGTGACATCTGCCCACACGACTTCTACAAATGTTATTACATTGTAGCCAGGATTGTTTAGTTTCCAATTCCGCCCATTTTGAAGCCAGGTCTCCGTTATGGCTACTATTGCATAACCCCATGTGGCAACTTGCGCCTGCAACTCGTCAATCTTATTTGTAACGCTCCTCGCATTAACACACATGCATTTCAACAGCATGCTAGTTGGCTTTGCTTTTTTCCTGAATTTAACTGCTGCTCTTTCTACATTCTTCTTTGTTCTGTTGCTGTTTGTCCCTCCGAGTTTTCTATGCACCTTGTCTCTCCTCTCTGCTGCTGTGTCCTGGTGGCCCTCCGCCAGTGTGTGTATTTTGGCTATCTTATTTTCTTCTTCTGCTTATTTCGGCCCTGTGTCTGGAGCCCCTTGCATTTGTGTAGCAGCAGGAGAATGTGCAGCGAAGAAATGGTCAAAGGAAAGCGAGAGAGAGAGAGAGAGAGAGAGAGAGAGCAGCAAAAAGGATGTTGATTGATTAAGAGCAGTGTGTGCGCGTGTGTGTGCAAAACGTTGAGCAGCCTGTGGCGGCAGCAAAAGCCTACTGCACCCGGTATTCCCAGGCAGTCTCCCATCCAAGTACTAACCAGGCCTGACTCTGCTTAGTTTCCGAGATCAGACGAGATCGGGCGTATTCAGACTAGTATGGCCGTAGGCATATGCTAGCTGGCTTTCTCTTTACTTAAAGCTGTCGCCCATTTTTTTCTCTTCTACGCATTCATACAAGTATTCAACACTCAATTTACATTTACAAATTTTACTCCTCCCGCAACCCCCCACCCCCCCTCCACCTCTTCTTGCTGCTCTGCCTCCCACACAAACAAACTACAAGCCCAACCCTTCATTGCCTTCTATTCAAATATTACATCAAATAAACATGCTCAAACACCAAGTCTTAAGGGCTGTAGCATCTTTCAAACTGGACAAATACCCAGGCCCGCATCAAATCTATCCCACACTCTTAAGAGAAGTAAGACACCAAATAGCACAGGCTCTCACCATCATTTTACAATCCTCTCTGGCTACAGGTGTGGTGCCCGACCACTGGAGGACTGCTAACGTGCTACCGTTCTTTCAAAAGGGAGAGAGGGATAGACCGCATAATTACAGGACAGTCAGCCTAACCTCGGTGGTGGGAAAATTATTGGAAAAAGTTCTGAGGGACAGGAGAAATCTTCATTTAGAAAGACACGGATTAATCAGGGACAGTCAGCATGGATTTCTTAACGGAAGGTCGTGTCTGACTAACGCAATTCAATTTTTCGAGGAGGTAACAAGGAGGGTCGATGAGGGTAGTGCCTTTGATGTAGTCTATATGGATTTTAGCAAGGCTTTTGATAAGGTCCCGCATGCCAGATTGGTCACGAAAGTAAAAGCCCATGGGATCCAAGGCAAAGTGGCAAGTTGGATCCAAAATTGGCTCAGAGGCAGGAAACAAAGGGTAATGGTCGAAGGGTGTTTTTGTGACCGGAAGGCTGTTTCCAGTGGGGTTCCGCAGGGCTCACAGAATCACAGAAACCCCACAGTGCAGATAGAGGCCATTTCGGCCCATCGAGCCTGCACCGACTCAGTACTGGGCCCTTTGCTTTTTCTGGTATATATCAATGATTTGGATTTGAATGTAGGAAGTATGATTAAGAAGTTTGCAGATGATACAAAAATTGGCCGTGTGGTTAATAATGAAACAGAATGCTGTAGACTGCAGGAAGATATCAATGGACTCGTCTAGTGGGCAGAACAGTGGCAAATGGAATTCAGTTGGAATACACAATAAATGGTAGGACACTGAGAAATGCAGAGGATCAGCGGGACCTTGGAGTGCATGTCCACAGATCCCTGAAGGTAGCAGGACAGGTAGATAAAGTGGTTAAGCAGGCATACGGGATACTTGCCTTTATTAGCCGAGGCGTAGAATATAAGAGCGGGGAGGTTATGCTTCAACTGTATAAAACACTAGTTAGGCCGCAGCTAGAGTGCCGCGTGCAGTTCTGGTCACCACATTACAAGAAGGATGCGATTGCACTAGAGAAGGTGCAGAGGAGATTTCCGAGGATGTTGCCTGGGCTGGGGAATTTTAGTTATGAGGAAAGATTGGATAGGCTGGGGTTGTTTTCTTTGGAACACAGGAGGCTGAGGCGAGACCTAATTGAGGTGTGTAAAATTATGAGGGGCCGAGATAGAGTGGATAGGAAGGACCTATTTCCCTTAGCAGAAGGGTCAATAATAGATTTCAAGTAATTGGTAGGAGGTTTACAGGGAATTTGAGGAGACATTTTTTCACCCAGTGAATGGTGGGGGTCTGGAATGCACTGCCTGAAAGGGTGGTAGAGGCAGAAACCCTCATCACGTTTAAAAAGTACTTGGATATGCACTTGAACTGCCGTAACCTACAAGGCTACGGACCAAGTGCTGTAAAGTGGGATTTGGGTGGATTGCTCTTTGTCGGCTGGCACGGACAAGATGGGCCGAATGGCCTCCTTCTGTGCTGTAAATTTCTATGATTCTGCCTGATCATGTGACATCTGCCCACACGACTTCTACAAATGTTATTACATTGTAGCCAGGATTGTTTAGTTTCCAATTCCGCCCATTTTGAAGCCAGGTCTCCGTTATGGCTACTATTGCATAACCCCATGTGGCAACTTGCGCCTGCAACTCGTCAATCTTATTTGTAACACTCCTCGCATTAACACACATGCATTTCAACAGCATGCTAGTTGGCTTTGCTTTTTTCCTGAATTTAACTGCTGCTCTTTCTACATTCTTCTTTGTTCTGTTGCTGTTTGTCCCTCCGAGTTTTCTATGCACCTTGTCTCTCCTCTCTGCTGCTGTGTCCTGGTGGCCCTCCGCCAGTGTGTGTATTTTGGCTATCTTATTTTCTTCTTCTGCTTATTTCGGCCCTGTGTCTGGAGCCCCTTGCATTTGTGTAGCAGCAGGAGAATGTGCAGCGAAGAAATGGTCAAAGGAAAGCGAGAGAGAGAGAGAGAGAGAGAGAGAGCAGCAAAAAGGATGTTGATTGATTAAGAGCAGTGTGTGCGCGTGTGTGTGCAAAACGTTGAGCAGCCTGTGGCGGCAGCAAAAGCCTACTGCACCCGGTATTCCCAGGCAGTCTCCCATCCAAGTACTAACCAGGCCTGACTCTGCTTAGCTTCCGAGATCAGACGAGATCGGGCGTATTCAGACTAGTATGGCCGTAGGCATATGCTAGCTGGCTTTCTCTTTACTTAAAGCTGTCGCCCATTTTTTTCTCTTCTACGCATTCATACAAGTATTCAACACTCAATTTACATTTACAAATTTTACTCCTCCCGCAACCCCCCACCCCCCCTCCACCTCTTCTTGCTGCTCTGCCTCCCACACAAACAAACTACAAGCCCAACCCTTCATTGCCTTCTATTCAAATATTACATCAAATAAACATGCTCAAACACCAAGTCTTAAGGGCTGTAGCATCTTTCAAACTGGACAAATACCCAGGCCCGCATCAAATCTATCCCACACTCTTAAGAGAAGTAAGACACCAAATAGCACAGGCTCTCACCATCATTTTACAATCCTCTCTGGCTACAGGTGTGGTGCCCGACCACTGGAGGACTGCTAACGTGCTACCGTTCTTTCAAAAGGGAGAGAGGGATAGACCGCATAATTACAGGCCAGTCAGCCTAACCTCGGTGGTGGGAAAATTATTGGAAAAAGTTCTGAGGGACAGGAGAAATCTTCATTTAGAAAGACACGGATTAATCAGGGACAGTCAGCATGGATTTCTTAACGGAAGGTCGTGTCTGACTAACGCAATTCAATTTTTCGAGGAGGTAACAAGGAGGGTCGATGAGGGTAGTGCCTTTGATGTAGTCTATATGGATTTTAGCAAGGCTTTTGATAAGGTCCCGCATGCCAGATTGGTCACGAAAGTAAAAGCCCATGGGATCCAAGGCAAAGTGGCAAGTTGGATCCAAAATTGGCTCAGAGGCAGGAAACAAAGGGTAATGGTCGAAGGGTGTTTTTGTGACCGGAAGGCTGTTTCCAGTGGGGTTCCGCAGGGCTCACAGAATCACAGAAACCCCACAGTGCAGATAGAGGCCATTTCGGCCCATCGAGCCTGCACCGACTCAGTACTGGGCCCTTTGCTTTTTCTGGTATATATCAATGATTTGGATTTGAATGTAGGAAGTATGATTAAGAAGTTTGCAGATGATACAAAAATTGGCCGTGTGGTTAATAATGAAACAGAATGCTGTAGACTGCAGGAAGATATCAATGGACTCGTCTAGTGGGCAGAACAGTGGCAAATGGAATTCAGTTGGAATACACAATAAATGGTAGGACACTGAGAAATGCAGAGGATCAGCGGGACCTTGGAGTGCATGTCCACAGATCCCTGAAGGTAGCAGGACAGGTAGATAAAGTGGTTAAGCAGGCATACGGGATACTTGCCTTTATTAGCCGAGGCGTAGAATATAAGAGCGGGGAGGTTATGCTTCAACTGTATAAAACACTAGTTAGGCCGCAGCTAGAGTGCCGCGTGCAGTTCTGGTCACCACATTACAAGAAGGATGCGATTGCACTAGAGAAGGTGCAGAGGAGATTTCCGAGGATGTTGCCTGGGCTGGGGAATTTTAGTTATGAGGAAAGATTGGATAGGCTGGGGTTGTTTTCTTTGGAACACAGGAGGCTGAGGCGAGACCTAATTGAGGTGTGTAAAATTATGAGGGGCCGAGATAGAGTGGATAGGAAGGACCTATTTCCCTTAGCAGAAGGGTCAATAATAGATTTCAAGTAATTGGTAGGAGGTTTACAGGGAATTTGAGGAGACATTTTTTCACCCAGTGAATGGTGGGGGTCTGGAATGCACTGCCTGAAAGGGTGGTAGAGGCAGAAACCCTCATCACGTTTAAAAAGTACTTGGATATGCACTTGAACTGCCGTAACCTACAAGGCTACGGACCAAGTGCTGTAAAGTGGGATTTGGGTGGATTGCTCTTTGTCGGCTGGCACGGACAAGATGGGCCGAATGGCCTCCTTCTGTGCTGTAAATTTCTATGATTCTGCCTGATCATGTGACATCTGCCCACACGACTTCTACAAATGTTATTACATTGTAGCCAGGATTGTTTAGTTTCCAATTCCGCCCATTTTGAAGCCAGGTCTCCGTTATGGCTACTATTGCATAACCCCATGTGGCAACTTGCGCCTGCAACTCGTCAATCTCATTTGTAACACTCCTCGCATTAACACACATGCATTTCAACAGCATGCTAGTTGGCTTTGCTTTTTTCCTGAATTTAACTGCTGCTCTTTCTACATTCTTCTTTGTTCTGTTGCTGTTTGTCCCTCCGAGTTTTCTATGCACCTTGTCTCTCCTCTCTGCTGCTGTGTCCTGGTGGCCCTCCGCCAGTGTGTGTATTTTGGCTATCTTATTTTCTTCTTCTGCTTATTTCGGCCCTGTGTCTGGAGCCCCTTGCATTTGTGTAGCAGCAGGAGAATGTGCAGCGAAGAAATGGTCAAAGGAAAGCGAGAGAGAGAGACAGAGAGAGAGAGAGAGAGAGAGAGAGCAGCAAAAAGGATGTTGATTGATTAAGAGCAGTGTGTGCGCGTGTGTGTGCAAAACGTTGAGCAGCCTGTGGCGGCAGCAAAAGCCTACTGCACCCGGTATTCCCAGGCAGTCTCCCATCCAAGTACTAACCAGGCCTGACTCTGCTTAGCTTCCGAGATCAGACGAGATCGGGCGCATTCAGACTAGTATGGCCGTAGGCATATGCTAGCTGGCTTTCTCTTTACTTAAAGCTGTCGCCCATTTTTTTCTCTTCTACGCATTCATACAAGTATTCAACACTCAATTTACATTTACAAATTTTACTCCTCCCGCAACCCCCCACCCCCCCTCCACCTCTTCTTGCTGCTCTGCCTCCCACACAAACAAACTACAAGCCCAACCCTTCATTGCCTTCTATTCAAATATTACATCAAATAAACATGCTCAAACACCAAGTCTTAAGGGCTGTAGTATCTTTCAAACTGGACAAATACCCAGGCCCGCATCAAATCTATCCCACACTCTTAAGAGAAGTAAGACACCAAATAGCACAGGCTCTCACCATCATTTTACAATCCTCTCTGGCTACAGGTGTGGTGCCCGACCACTGGAGGACTGCTAACGTGCTACCGTTCTTTCAAAAGGGAGAGAGGGATAGACCGCATAATTACAGGCCAGTCAGCCTAACCTCGGTGGTGGGAAAATTATTGGAAAAAGTTCTGAGGGACAGGAGAAATCTTCATTTAGAAAGACACGGATTAATCAGGGACAGTCAGCATGGATTTCTTAACGGAAGGTCGTGTCTGACTAACGCAATTCAATTTTTCGAGGAGGTAACAAGGAGGGTCGATGAGGGTAGTGCCTTTGATGTAGTCTATATGGATTTTAGCAAGGCTTTTGATAAGGTCCCGCATGCCAGATTGGTCACGAAAGTAAAAGCCCATGGGATCCAAGGCAAAGTGGCAAGTTGGATCCAAAATTGGCTCAGAGGCAGGAAACAAAGGGTAATGGTCGAAGGGTGTTTTTGTGACCGGAAGGCTGTTTCCAGTGGGGTTCCGCAGGGCTCACAGAATCACAGAAACCCCACAGTGCAGATAGAGGCCATTTCGGCCCATCGAGCCTGCACCGACTCAGTACTGGGCCCTTTGCTTTTTCTGGTATATATCAATGATTTGGATTTGAATGTAGGAAGTATGATTAAGAAGTTTGCAGATGATACAAAAATTGGCCGTGTGGTTAATAATGAAACAGAATGCTGTAGACTGCAGGAAGATATCAATGGACTCGTCTAGTGGGCAGAACAGTGGCAAATGGAATTCAGTTGGAATACACAATAAA
The DNA here is from genome assembly GCF_052327205.1 of Somniosus microcephalus. Taxonomy (NCBI): domain Eukaryota; kingdom Metazoa; phylum Chordata; class Chondrichthyes; order Squaliformes; family Somniosidae; genus Somniosus; species Somniosus microcephalus. The sequence goes on from NC_141005.1 coordinate 23,539,915, forward strand.
TGGTAGGACACTGAGAAATGCAGAGGATCAGCGGGACCTTGGAGTGCATGTCCACAGATCCCTGAAGGTAGCAGGACAGGTAGATAAAGTGGTTAAGCAGGCATACGGGATACTTGCCTTTATTAGCCGAGGCGTAGAATATAAGAGCGGGGAGGTTATGCTTCAACTGTATAAAACACTAGTTAGGCCGCAGCTAGAGTGCCGCGTGCAGTTCTGGTCACCACATTACAAGAAGGATGCGATTGCACTAGAGAAGGTGCAGAGGAGATTTCCGAGGATGTTGCCTGGGCTGGGGAATTTTAGTTATGAGGAAAGATTGGATAGGCTGGGGTTGTTTTCTTTGGAACACAGGAGGCTGAGGCGAGACCTAATTGAGGTGTGTAAAATTATGAGGGGCCGAGATAGAGTGGATAGGAAGGACCTATTTCCCTTAGCAGAAGGGTCAATAATAGATTTCAAGTAATTGGTAGGAGGTTTACAGGGAATTTGAGGAGACATTTTTTCACCCAGTGAATGGTGGGGGTCTGGAATGCACTGCCTGAAAGGGTGGTAGAGGCAGAAACCCTCATCACGTTTAAAAAGTACTTGGATATGCACTTGAACTGCCGTAACCTACAAGGCTACGGACCAAGTGCTGTAAAGTGGGATTTGGGTGGATTGCTCTTTGTCGGCTGGCACGGACAAGATGGGCCGAATGGCCTCCTTCTGTGCTGTAAATTTCTATGATTCTGCCTGATCATGTGACATCTGCCCACACGACTTCTACAAATGTTATTACATTGTAGCCAGGATTGTTTAGTTTCCAATTCCGCCCATTTTGAAGCCAGGTCTCCGTTATGGCTACTATTGCATAACCCCATGTGGCAACTTGCGCCTGCAAATCGTCAATCTTATTTGTAACACTCCTCGCATTAACACACATGCATTTCAACAGCATGCTAGTTGGCTTTGCTTTTTTCCTGAATTTAACTGCTGCTCTTTCTACATTCTTCTTTGTTCTGTTGCTGTTTGTCCCTCCGAGTTTTCTATGCACCTTGTCTCTCCTCTCTGCTGCTGTGTCCTGGTGGCCCTCCGCCAGTGTGTGTATTTTGGCTATCTTATTTTCTTCTTCTGCTTATTTCGGCCCTGTGTCTGGAGCCCCTTGCATTTGTGTAGCAGCAGGAGAATGTGCAGCGAAGAAATGGTCAAAGGAAAGCGAGAGAGAGAGACAGAGAGAGAGAGAGAGAGAGCAGCAAAAAGGATGTTGATTGATTAAGAGCAGTGTGTGCGCGTGTGTGTGCAAAACGTTGAGCAGCCTGTGGCGGCAGCAAAAGCCTACTGCACCCGGTATTCCCAGGCGGTCTCCCATCCAAGTACTAACCAGGCCTGACTCTGCTTAGCTTCCGAGATCAGACGAGATCGGGCACATTCAGACTAGTATGGCCGTAGGCATATGCTAGCTGGCTTTCTCTTTACTTAAAGCTGTCGCCCATTTTTTTCTCTTCTACGCATTCATACAAGTATTCAACACTCAATTTACATTTACAAATTTTACTCCTCCCGCAACCCCCCACCCCCCCTCCACCTCTTCTTGCTGCTCTGCCTCCCACACAAACAAACTACAAGCCCAACCCTTCATTGCCTTCTATTCAAATATTACATCAAATAAACATGCTCAAACACCAAGTCTTAAGGGCTGTAGCATCTTTCAAACTGGACAAATACCCAGGCCCGCATCAAATCTATCCCACACTCTTAAGAGAAGTAAGACACCAAATAGCACAGGCTCTCACCATCATTTTACAATCCTCTCTGGCTACAGGTGTGGTGCCCGACCACTGGAGGACTGCTAACGTGCTACCGTTCTTTCAAAAGGGAGAGAGGGATAGACCGCATAATTACAGGCCAGTCAGCCTAACCTCGGTGGTGGGAAAATTATTGGAAAAAGTTCTGAGGGACAGGAGAAATCTTCATTTAGAAAGACACGGATTAATCAGGGACAGTCAGCATGGATTTCTTAACGGAAGGTCGTGTCTGACTAACGCAATTCAATTTTTCGAGGAGGTAACAAGGAGGGTCGATGAGGGTAGTGCCTTTGATGTAGTCTATATGGATTTTAGCAAGGCTTTTGATAAGGTCCCGCATGCCAGATTGGTCACGAAAGTAAAAGCCCATGGGATCCAAGGCAAAGTGGCAAGTTGGATCCAAAATTGGCTCAGAGGCAGGAAACAAAGGGTAATGGTCGAAGGGTGTTTTTGTGACCGGAAGGCTGTTTCCAGTGGGGTTCCGCAGGGCTCACAGAATCACAGAAACCCCACAGTGCAGATAGAGGCCATTTCGGCCCATCGAGCCTGCACCGACTCAGTACTGGGCCCTTTGCTTTTTCTGGTATATATCAATGATTTGGATTTGAATGTAGGAAGTATGATTAAGAAGTTTGCAGATGATACAAAAATTGGCCGTGTGGTTAATAATGAAACAGAATGCTGTAGACTGCAGGAAGATATCAATGGACTCGTCTAGTGGGCAGAACAGTGGCAAATGGAATTCAGTTGGAATACACAATAAATGGTAGGACACTGAGAAATGCAGAGGATCAGCGGGACCTTGGAGTGCATGTCCACAGATCCCTGAAGGTAGCAGGACAGGTAGATAAAGTGGTTAAGCAGGCATACGGGATACTTGCCTTTATTAGCCGAGGCGTAGAATATAAGAGCGGGGAGGTTATGCTTCAACTGTATAAAACACTAGTTAGGCCGCAGCTAGAGTGCCGCGTGCAGTTCTGGTCACCACATTACAAGAAGGATGCGATTGCACTAGAGAAGGTGCAGAGGAGATTTCCGAGGATGTTGCCTGGGCTGGGGAATTTTAGTTATGAGGAAAGATTGGATAGGCTGGGGTTGTTTTCTTTGGAACACAGGAGGCTGAGGCGAGACCTAATTGAGGTGTGTAAAATTATGAGGGGCCGAGATAGAGTGGATAGGAAGGACCTATTTCCCTTAGCAGAAGGGTCAATAATAGATTTCAAGTAATTGGTAGGAGGTTTACAGGGAATTTGAGGAGACATTTTTTCACCCAGTGAATGGTGGGGGTCTGGAATGCACTGCCTGAAAGGGTGGTAGAGGCAGAAACCCTCATCACGTTTAAAAAGTACTTGGATATGCACTTGAACTGCCGTAACCTACAAGGCTACGGACCAAGTGCTGTAAAGTGGGATTTGGGTGGATTGCTCTTTGTCGGCTGGCACGGACAAGATGGGCCGAATGGCCTCCTTCTGTGCTGTAAATTTCTATGATTCTGCCTGATCATGTGACATCTGCCCACACGACTTCTACAAATGTTATTACATTGTAGCCAGGATTGTTTAGTTTCCAATTCCGCCCATTTTGAAGCCAGGTCTCCGTTATAGCTACTATTGCATAACCCCATGTGGCAACTTGCGCCTGCAACTCGTCAATCTTATTTGTAACGCTCCTCGCATTAACACACATGCATTTCAACAGCATGCTAGTTGGCTTTGCTTTTTTCCTGAATTTAACTGCTGCTCCTTCTACATTCTTCTTTGTTCTGTTGCTGTTTGTCCCTCCGAGTTTTCTATGCACCTTGTCTCTCCTCTCTGCTGCTGTGTCCTGGTGGCCCTCCGCCAGTGTGTGTATTTTGGCTATCTTATTTTCTTCTTCTGCTTATTTCGGCCCTGTGTCTGGAGCCCCTTGCATTTGTGTAGCAGCAGGAGAATGTGCAGCGAAGAAATGGTCAAAGGAAAGCGAGAGAGAGAGACAGAGAGAGAGAGAGAGAGAGAGAGAGCAGCAAAAAGGATGTTGATTGATTAAGAGCAGTGTGTGCGCGTGTGTGTGCAAAACGTTGAGCAGCCTGTGGCGGCAGCAAAAGCCTACTGCACCCGGTATTCCCAGGCAGTCTCCCATCCAAGTACTAACCAGGCCTGACTCTGCTTAGCTTCCGAGATCAGACGAGATCGGGCGCATTCAGACTAGTATGGCCGTAGGCATATGCTAGCTGGCTTTCTCTTTACTTAAAGCTGTCGCCCATTTTTTTCTCTTCTACGCATTCATACAAGTATTCAACACTCAATTTACATTTACAAATTTTACTCCTCCCGCAACCCCCCACCCCCCCTCCACCTCTTCTTGCTGCTCTGCCTCCCACACAAACAAACTACAAGCCCAACCCTTCATTGCCTTCTATTCAAATATTACATCAAATAAACATGCTCAAACACCAAGTCTTAAGGGCTGTAGTATCTTTCAAACTGGACAAATACCCAGGCCCGCATCAAATCTATCCCACACTCTTAAGAGAAGTAAGACACCAAATAGCACAGGCTCTCACCATCATTTTACAATCCTCTCTGGCTACAGGTGTGGTGCCCGACCACTGGAGGACTGCTAACGTGCTACCGTTCTTTCAAAAGGGAGAGAGGGATAGACCGCATAATTACAGGCCAGTCAGCCTAACCTCGGTGGTGGGAAAATTATTGGAAAAAGTTCTGAGGGACAGGAGAAATCTTCATTTAGAAAGACACGGATTAATCAGGGACAGTCAGCATGGATTTCTTAACGGAAGGTCGTGTCTGACTAACGCAATTCAATTTTTCGAGGAGGTAACAAGGAGGGTCGATGAGGGTAGTGCCTTTGATGTAGTCTATATGGATTTTAGCAAGGCTTTTGATAAGGTCCCGCATGCCAGATTGGTCACGAAAGTAAAAGCCCATGGGATCCAAGGCAAAGTGGCAAGTTGGATCCAAAATTGGCTCAGAGGCAGGAAACAAAGGGTAATGGTCGAAGGGTGTTTTTGTGACCGGAAGGCTGTTTCCAGTGGGGTTCCGCAGGGCTCACAGAATCACAGAAACCCCACAGTGCAGATAGAGGCCATTTCGGCCCATCGAGCCTGCACCGACTCAGTACTGGGCCCTTTGCTTTTTCTGGTATATATCAATGATTTGGATTTGAATGTAGGAAGTATGATTAAGAAGTTTGCAGATGATACAAAAATTGGCCGTGTGGTTAATAATGAAACAGAATGCTGTAGACTGCAGGAAGATATCAATGGACTCGTCTAGTGGGCAGAACAGTGGCAAATGGAATTCAGTTGGAATACACAATAAATGGTAGGACACTGAGAAATGCAGAGGATCAGCGGGACCTTGGAGCGCATGTCCACAGATCCCTGAAGGTAGCAGGACAGGTAGATAAAGTGGTTAAGCAGGCATACGGGATACTTGCCTTTATTAGCCGAGGCGTAGAATATAAGAGCGGGGAGGTTATGCTTCAACTGTATAAAACACTAGTTAGGCCGCAGCTAGAGTGCCGCGTGCAGTTCTGGTCACCACATTACAAGAAGGATGCGATTGCACTAGAGAAGGTGCAGAGGAGATTTCCGAGGATGTTGCCTGGGCTGGGGAATTTTAGTTATGAGGAAAGATTGGATAGGCTGGGGTTGTTTTCTTTGGAACACAGGAGGCTGAGGCGAGACCTAATTGAGGTGTGTAAAATTATGAGGGGCCGAGATAGAGTGGATAGGAAGGACCTATTTCCCTTAGCAGAAGGGTCAATAATAGATTTCAAGTAATTGGTAGGAGGTTTACAGGGAATTTGAGGAGACATTTTTTCACCCAGTGAATGGTGGGGGTCTGGAATGCACTGCCTGAAAGGGTGGTAGAGGCAGAAACCCTCATCACGTTTAAAAAGTACTTGGATATGCACTTGAACTGCCGTAACCTACAAGGCTACGGACCAAGTGCTGTAAAGTGGGATTTGGGTGGATTGCTCTTTGTCGGCTGGCACGGACAAGATGGGCCGAATGGCCTCCTTCTGTGCTGTAAATTTCTATGATTCTGCCTGATCATGTGACATCTGCCCACACGACTTCTACAAATGTTATTACATTGTAGCCAGGATTGTTTAGTTTCCAATTCCGCCCATTTTGAAGCCAGGTCTCCGTTATGGCTACTATTGCATAACCCCATGTGGCAACTTGCGCCTGCAACTCGTCAATCTTATTTGTAACGCTCCTCGCATTAACACACATGCATTTCAACAGCATGCTAGTTGGCTTTGCTTTTTTCCTGAATTTAACTGCTGCTCTTTCGACATTCTTCTTTGTTCTGTTGCTGTTTGTCCCTCCGAGTTTTCTATGCACCTTGTCTCTCCTCTCTGCTGCTGTGTCCTGGTGGCCCTCCGCCAGTGTGTGTATTTTGGCTATCTTATTTTCTTCTTCTGCTTATTTCGGCCCTGTGTCTGGAGCCCCTTGCATTTGTGTAGCAGCAGGAGAATGTGCAGCGAAGAAATGGTCAAAGGAAAGCGAGAGAGAGAGAGAGAGAGCAGCAAAAAGGATGTTGATTGATTAAGAGCAGTGTGTGCGCGTGTGTGTGCAAAACGTTGAGCAGCCTGTGGCGGCAGCAAAAGCCTACTGCACCTGGTATTCCCAGGCGGTCTCCCATCCAAGTACTAACCAGGCCTGACTCTGCTTAGCTTCCGAGATCAGACGAGATCGGGCGCATTCAGACTAGTATGGCCGTAGGCATATGCTGGCTGGCTTTCTCTTTACTTAAAGCTGTCGCCCATTTTTTTCTCTTCTACGCATTCATACAAGTATTCAACACTCAATTTACATTTACAAATTTTACTCCTCCCGCAACCCCCCACCCCCCCTCCACCTCTTCTTGCTGCTCTGCCTCCCACACAAACAAACTACAAGCCCAACCCTTCATTGCCTTCTATTCAAATATTACATCAAATAAACATGCTCAAACACCAAGTCTTAAGGGCTGTAGCATCTTTCAAACTGGACAAATACCCAGGCCCGCATCAAATCTATCCCACACTCTTAAGGGAAGTAAGACACCAAATAGCACAGGCTCTCACCATCATTTTACAATCCTCTCTGGCTACAGGTGTGGTGCCCGACCACTGGAGGACTGCTAACGTGCTACCGTTCTTTCAAAAGGGAGAGAGGGATAGACCGCATAATTACAGGCCAGTCAGCCTAACCTCGGTGGTGGGAAAATTATTGGAAAAAGTTCTGAGGGACAGGAGAAATCTTCATTTAGAAAGACACGGATTAATCAGGGACAGTCAGCATGGATTTCTTAACGGAAGGTCGTGTCTGACTAACGCAATTCAATTTTTCGAGGAGGTAACAAGGAGGGTCGATGAGGGTAGTGCCTTTGATGTAGTCTATATGGATTTTAGCAAGGCTTTTGATAAGGTCCCGCATGCCAGATTGGTCACGAAAGTAAAAGCCCATGGGATCCAAGGCAAAGTGGCAAGTTGGATCCAAAATTGGCTCAGAGGCAGGAAACAAAGGGTAATGGTCGAAGGGTGTTTTTGTGACCGGAAGGCTGTTTCCAGTGGGGTTCCGCAGGGCTCACAGAATCACAGAAACCCCACAGTGCAGATAGAGGCCATTTCGGCCCATCGAGCCTGCACCGACTCAGTACTGGGCCCTTTGCTTTTTCTGGTATATATCAATGATTTGGATTTGAATGTAGGAAGTATGATTAAGAAGTTTGCAGATGATACAAAAATTGGCCGTGTGGTTAATAATGAAACAGAATGCTGTAGACTCCAGGAAGATATCAATGGACTCGTCTAGTGGGCAGAACAGTGGCAAATGGAATTCAGTTGGAATACACAATAAATGGTAGGACACTGAGAAATGCAGAGGATCAGCGGGACCTTGGAGTGCATGTCCACAGATCCCTGAAGGTAGCAGGACAGGTAGATAAAGTGGTTAAGCAGGCATACGGGATACTTGCCTTTATTAGCCGAGGCGTAGAATATAAGAGCGGGGAGGTTATGCTTCAACTGTATAAAACACTAGTTAGGCCGCAGCTAGAGTGCCGCGTGCAGTTCTGGTCACCACATTACAAGAAGGATGCGATTGCACTAGAGAAGGTGCAGAGGAGATTTCCGAGGATGTTGCCTGGGCTGGGGAATTTTAGTTATGAGGAAAGATTGGATAGGCTGGGGTTGTTTTCTTTGGAACACAGGAGGCTGAGGCGAGACCTAATTGAGGTGTGTAAAATTATGAGGGGCCGAGATAGAGTGGATAGGAAGGACCTATTTCCCTGAGCAGAAGGGTCAATAATAGATTTCAAGTAATTGGTAGGAGGTTTACAGGGAATTTGAGGAGACATTTTTTCACCCAGTGAATGGTGGGGGTCTGGAATGCACTGCCTGAAAGGGTGGTAGAGGCAGAAACCCTCATCACGTTTAAAAAGTACTTGGATATGCACTTGAACTGCCGTAACCTACAAGGCTACGGACCAAGTGCTGTAAAGTGGGATTTGGGTGGATTGCTCTTTGTCGGCTGGCACGGACAAGATGGGCCGAATGGCCTCCTTCTGTGCTGTAAATTTCTATGATTCTGCCTGATCATGTGACATCTGCCCACACGACTTCTACAAATGTTATTACATTGTAGCCAGGATTGTTTAGTTTCCAATTCCGCCCATTTTGAAGCCAGGTCTCCGTTATGGCTACTATTGCATAACCCCATGTGGCAACTTGCGCCTGCAACTCGTCAATCTTATTTGTAACACTCCTCGCATTAACACACATGCATTTCAACAGCATGCTAGTTGGCTTTGCTTTTTTCCTGAATTTAACTGCTGCTCTTTCTACATTCTTCTTTGTTCTGTTGCTGTTTGTCCCTCCGAGTTTTCTATGCACCTTGTCTCTCCTCTCTGCTGCTGTGTCCTGGTGGCCCTCCGCCAGTGTGTATATTTTGGCTATCTTATTTTCTTCTTCTGCTTATTTCGGCCCTGTGTCTGGAGCCCCTTGCATTTGTGTAGCAGCAGGAGAATGTGCAGCGAAGAAATGGTCAAAGGAAAGCGAGAGAGAGAGAGAGAGAGAGCAGCAAAAAGGATGTTGATTGATTAAGAGCAGTGTGTGCGCGTGTGTGTGCAAAACGTTGAGCAGCCTGTGGCGGCAGCAAAAGCCTACTGCACCTGGTATTCCCAGGCAGTCTCCCATCCAAGTACTAACCAGGCCTGACTCTGCTTAGCTTCCGAGATCAGACGAGATCGGGCGCATTCAGACTAGTATGGCCGTAGGCATATGCTAGCTGGCTTTCTCTTTACTTAAAGCTGTCGCCCATTTTTTTCTCTTCTACGCATTCATACAAGTATTCAACACTCAATTTACATTTACAAATTTTACTCCTCCCGCAACCCCCCACCCCCCCTCCACCTCTTCTTGCTGCTCTGCCTCCCACACAAACAAACTACAAGCCCAACCCTTCATTGCCTTCTATTCAAATATTACATCAAATAAACATGCTCAAACACCAAGTCTTAAGGGCTGTAGCATCTTTCAAACTGGACAAATACCCAGGCCCGCATCAAATCTATCCCACACTCTTAAGAGAAGTAAGACACCAAATAGCACAGGCTCTCACCATCATTTTACAATCCTCTCTGGCTACAGGTGTGGTGCCCGACCACTGGAGGACTGCTAACGTGCTACCGTTCTTTCAAAAGGGAGAGAGGGATAGACCGCATAATTACAGGCCAGTCAGCCTAACCTCGGTGGTGGGAAAATTATTGGAAAAAGTTCTGAGGGACAGGAGAAATCTTCATTTAGAAAGACACGGATTAATCAGGGACAGTCAGCATGGATTTCTTAACGGAAGGTCGTGTCTGACTAACGCAATTCAATTTTTCGAGGAGGTAACAAGGAGGGTCGATGAGGGTAGTGCCTTTGATGTAGTCTATATGGATTTTAGCAAGGCTTTTGATAAGGTCCCGCATGCCAGATTGGTCACGAAAGTAAAAGCCCATGGGATCCAAGGCAAAGTGGCAAGTTGGATCCAAAATTGGCTCAGAGGCAGGAAACAAAGGGTAATGGTCGAAGGGTGTTTTTGTGACCGGAAGGCTGTTTCCAGTGGGGTTCCGCAGGGCTCACAGAATCACAGAAACCCCACAGTGCAGATAGAGGCCATTTCGGCCCATCGAGCCTGCACCGACTCAGTACTGGGCCCTTTGCTTTTTCTGGTATATATCAATGATTTGGATTTGAATGTAGGAAGTATGATTAAGAAGTTTGCAGATGATACAAAAATTGGCCGTGTGGTTAATAATGAAACAGAATGCTGTAGACTGCAGGAAGATATCAATGGACTCGTCTAGTGGGCAGAACAGTGGCAAATGGAATTCAGTTGGAATACACAATAAATGGTAGGACACTGAGAAATGCAGAGGATCAGCGGGACCTTGGAGTGCATGTCCACAGATCCCTGAAGGTAGCAGGACAGGTAGATAAAGTGGTTAAGCAGGCATACGGGATACTTGCCTTTATTAGCCGAGGCGTAGAATATAAGAGCGGGGAGGTTATGCTTCAACTGTATAAAACACTAGTTAGGCCGCAGCTAGAGTGCCGCGTGCAGTTCTGGTCACCACATTACAAGAAGGATGCGATTGCACTAGAGAAGGTGCAGAGGAGATTTCCGAGGATGTTGCCTGGGCTGGGGAATTTTAGTTATGAGGAAAGATTGGATAGGCTGGGGTTGTTTTCTTTGGAACACAGGAGGCTGAGGTGAGACCTAATTGAGGTGTGTAAAATTATGAGGGGCCGAGATAGAGTGGATAGGAAGGACCTATTTCCCTTAGCAGAAGGGTCAATAATAGATTTCAAGTAATTGGTAGGAGGTTTACAGGGAATTTGAGGAGACATTTTTTCACCCAGTGAATGGTGGGGGTCTGGAATGCACTGCCTGAAAGGGTGGTAGAGGCAGAAACCCTCATCACGTTTAAAAAGTACTTGGATATGCACTTGAACTGCCGTAACCTACAAGGCTACGGACCAAGTGCTGTAAAGTGGGATTTGGGTGGATTGCTCTTTGTCGGCTGGCACGGACAAGATGGGCCGAATGGCCTCCTTCTGTGCTGTAAATTTCTATGATTCTGCCTGATCATGTGACATCTGCCCACACGACTTCTACAAATGTTATTACATTGTAGCCAGGATTGTTTAGTTTCCAATTCCGCCCATTTTGAAGCCAGGTCTCCGTTATGGCTACTATTGCATAACCCCATGTGGCAACTTGCGCCTGCAACTCGTCAATCTTATTTGTAACGCTCCTCGCATTAACACACATGCATTTCAACAGCATGCTAGTTGGCTTTGCTTTTTTCCTGAATTTAACTGCTGCTCTTTCGACATTCTTCTTTGTTCTGTTGCTGTTTGTCCCTCCGAGTTTTCTATGCACCTTGTCTCTCCTCTCTGCTGCTGTGTCCTGGTGGCCCTCCGCCAGTGTGTGTATTTTGGCTATCTTATTTTCTTCTTCTGCTTATTTCGGCCCTGTGTCTGGAGCCCCTTGCATTTGTGTAGCAGCAGGAGAATGTGCAGCGAAGAAATGGTCAAAGGAAAGCGAGAGAGAGAGAGAGAGAGAGAGAGCAGCAAAAAGGATGTTGATTGATTAAGAGCAGTGTGTGCGCGTGTGTGTGCAAAACGTTGAGCAGCCTGTGGCGGCAGCAAAAGTCTACTGCACCTGGTATTCCCAGGCGGTCTCCCATCCAAGTACTAACCAGGCCTGACTCTGCTTAGCTTCCGAGATCAGACGAGATCAGGCGCATTCAGACTAGTATGGCCGTAGGCATATGCTGGCTGGCTTTCTCTTTACTTAAAGCTGTCGCCCATTTTTTTCTCTTCTACGCATTCATACAAGTATTCAACACTCAATTTACATTTACAAATTTTACTCCTCCCGCAACCCCCCACCCCCCCTCCACCTCTTCTTGCTGCTCTGCCTCCCACACAAACAAACTACAAGCCCAACCCTTCATTGCCTTCTATTCAAATATTACATCAAATAAACATGCTCAAACACCAAGTCTTAAGGGCTGTAGCATCTTTCAAACTGGACAAATACCCAGGCCCGCATCAAATCTATCCCACACTCTTAAGGGAAGTAAGACACCAAATAGCACAGGCTCTCACCATCATTTTACAATCCTCTCTGGCTACAGGTGTGGTGCCCGACCACTGGAGGACTGCTAACGTGCTACCGTTCTTTCAAAAGGGAGAGAGGGATAGACCGCATAATTACAGGCCAGTCAGCCTAACCTCGGTGGTGGGAAAATTATTGGAAAAAGTTCTGAGGGACAGGAGAAATCTTCATTTAGAAAGACACGGATTAATCAGGGACAGTCAGCATGGATTTCTTAACGGAAGGTCGTGTCTGACTAACGCAATTCAATTTTTCGAGGAGGTAACAAGGAGGGTCGATGAGGGTAGTGCCTTTGATGTAGTCTATATGGATTTTAGCAAGGCTTTTGATAAGGTCCCGCATGCCAGATTGGTCACGAAAGTAAAAGCCCATGGGATCCAAGGCAAAGTGGCAAGTTGGATCCAAAATTGGCTCAGAGGCAGGAAACAAAGGGTAATGGTCGAAGGGTGTTTTTGTGACCGGAAGGCTGTTTCCAGTGGGGTTCCGCAGGGCTCACAGAATCACAGAAACCCCACAGTGCAGATAGAGGCCATTTCGGCCCATCGAGCCTGCACCGACTCAGTACTGGGCCCTTTGCTTTTTCTGGTATATATCAATGATTTGGATTTGAATGTAGGAAGTATGATTAAGAAGTTTGCAGATGATACAAAAATTGGCCGTGTGGTTAATAATGAAACAGAATGCTGTAGACTGCAGGAAGATATCAATGGACTCGTCTAGTGGGCAGAACAGTGGCAAATGGAATTCAGTTGGAATACACAATAAATGGTAGGACACTGAGAAATGCAGAGGATCAGCGGGACCTTGGAGTGCATGTCCACAGATCCCTGAAGGTAGCAGGACAGGTAGATAAAGTGGTTAAGCAGGCATACGGGATACTTGCCTTTATTAGCCGAGGCGTAGAATATAAGAGCGGGGAGGTTGTGCTTCAACTGTATAAAACACTAGTTAGGCCGCAGCTAGAGTGCCGCGTGCAGTTCTGGTCACCACATTACAAGAGGATGCGATTGCACTAGAGAAGGTGCAGAGGAGATTTCCGAGGATGTTGCCTGGGCTGGGGAATTTTAGTTATGAGGAAAGATTGGATAGGCTGGGGTTGTTTTCTTTGGAACACAGGAGGCTGAGGCGAGACCTAATTGAGGTGTGTAAAATTATGAGGGGCCGAGATAGAGTGGATAGGAAGGACCTATTTCCCTTAGCAGAAGGGTCAATAATAGATTTCAAGTAATTGGTAGGAGGTTTACAGGGAATTTGAGGAGACATTTTTTCACCCAGTGAATGGTGGGGGTCTGGAATGCACTGCCTGAAAGGGTGGTAGAGGCAGAAACCCTCATCACGTTTAAAAAGTACTTGGATATGCACTTGAACTGCCGTAACCTACAAGGCTACGGACCAAGTGCTGTAAAGTGGGATTTGGGTGGATTGCTCTTTGTCGGCTGGCACGGACAAGATGGGCCGAATGGCCTCCTTCTGTGCTGTAAATTTCTATGATTCTGCCTGATCATGTGACATCTGCCCACACGACTTCTACAAATGTTATTACATTGTAGCCAGGATTGTTTAGTTTCCAATTCCGCCCATTTTGAAGCCAGGTCTCCGTTATGGCTACTATTGCATAACCCCATGTGGCAACTTGCGCCTGCAACTCGTCAATCTTATTTGTAACACTCCTCGCATTAACACACATGCATTTCAACAGCATGCTAGTTGGCTTTGCTTTTTTCCTGAATTTAACTGCTGCTCTTTCTACATTCTTCTTTGTTCTGTTGCTGTTTGTCCCTCCGAGTTTTCTATGCACCTTGTCTCTCCTCTCTGCTGCTGTGTCCTGGTGGCCCTCCGCCAGTGTGTGTATTTTGGCTATCTTATTTTCTTCTTCTGCTTATTTCGGCCCTGTGTCTGGAGCCCCTTGCATTTGTGTAGCAGCAGGAGAATGTGCAGCGAAGAAATGGTCAAAGGAAAGCGAGAGAGAGAGAGAGAGAGAGCAGCAAAAAGGATGTTGATTGATTAAGAGCAGTGTGTGCGCGTGTGTGTGCAAAACGTTGAGCAGCCTGTGGCGGCAGCAAAAGCCTACTGCACCTGGTATTCCCAGGCAGTCTCCCATCCAAGTACTAACCAGGCCTGACTCTGCTTAGACTTCCAAGATCAGACGAGATCGGGCGCATTCAGACTAGTATGGCCGTAGGCATATGCTAGCTGGCTTTCTCTTTACTTAAAGCTGTCGCCCATTTTTTTCTCTTCTACGCATTCATACAAGTATTCAACACTCAATTTACATTTACAAATTTTACTCCTCCCGCAACCCCCCACCCCCCCTCCACCTCTTCTTGCTGCTCTGCCTCCCACACAAACAAACTACAAGCCCAACCCTTCATTGCCTTCTATTCAAATATTACATCAAATAAACATGCTCAAACACCAAGTCTTAAGGGCTGTAGCATCTTTCAAACTGGACAAATACCCAGGCCCGCATCAAATCTATCCCACACTCTTAAGAGAAGTAAGACACCAAATAGCACAGGCTCTCACCATCATTTTACAATCCTCTCTGGCTACAGGTGTGGTGCCCGACCACTGGAGGACTGCTAACGTGCTACCGTTCTTTCAAAAGGGAGAGAGGGATAGACCGCATAATTACAGGCCAGTCAGCCTAACCTCGGTGGTGGGAAAATTATTGGAAAAAGTTCTGAGGGACAGGAGAAATCTTCATTTAGAAAGACACGGATTAATCAGGGACAGTCAGCATGGATTTCTTAACGGAAGGTCGTGTCTGACTAACGCAATTCAATTTTTCGAGGAGGTAACAAGGAGGGTCGATGAGGGTAGTGCCTTTGATGTAGTCTATATGGATTTTAGCAAGGCTTTTGATAAGGTCCCGCATGCCAGATTGGTCACGAAGGTAAAAGCCCATGGGATCCAAGGCAAAGTGGCAAGTTGGATCCAAAATTGGCTCAGAGGCAGGAAACAAAGGGTAATGGTCGAAGGGTGTTTTTGTGACCGGAAGGCTGTTTCCAGTGGGGTTCCGCAGGGCTCACAGAATCACAGAAACCCCACAGTGCAGATAGAGGCCATTTCGGCCCATCGAGCCTGCACCGACTCAGTACTGGACCCTTTGCTTTTTCTGGTATATATCAATGATTTGGATTTGAATGTAGGAAGTATGATTAAGAAGTTTGCAGATGATACAAAAATTGGCCGTGTGGTTAATAATGAAACAGAATGCTGTAGACTGCAGGAAGATATCAATGGACTCGTCTAGTGGGCAGAACAGTGGCAAATGGAATTCAGTTGGAATACACAATAAATGGTAGGACACTGAGAAATGCAGAGGATCAGCGGGACCTTGGAGTGCATGTCCACAGATCCCTGAAGGTAGCAGGACAGGTAGATAAAGTGGTTAAGCAGGCATACGGGATACTTGCCTTTATTAGCCGAGGCGTAGAATATAAGAGCGGGGAGGTTATGCTTCAACTGTATAAAACACTAGTTAGGCCGCAGCTAGAGTGCCGCGTGCAGTTCTGGTCACCACATTACAAGAAGGATGCGATTGCACTAGAGAAGGTGCAGAGGAGATTTCCGAGGATGTTGCCTGGGCTGGGGAATTTTAGTTATGAGGAAAGATTGGATAGGCTGGGGTTGTTTTCTTTGGAACACAGGAGGCTGAGGTGAGACCTAATTGAGGTGTGTAAAATTATGAGGGGCCGAGATAGAGTGGATAGGAAGGACCTATTTCCCTTAGCAGAAGGGTCAATAATAGATTTCAAGTAATTGGTAGGAGGTTTACAGGGAATTTGAGGAGACATTTTTTCACCCAGTGAATGGTGGGGGTCTGGAATGCACTGCCTGAAAGGGTGGTAGAGGCAGAAACCCTCATCACGTTTAAAAAGTACTTGGATATGCACTTGAACTGCCGTAACCTACAAGGCTACGGACCAAGTGCTGTAAAGTGGGATTTGGGTGGATTGCTCTTTGTCGGCTGGCACGGACAAGATGGGCCGAATGGCCTCCTTCTGTGCTGTAAATTTCTATGATTCTGCCTGATCATGTGACATCTGCCCACACGACTTCTACAAATGTTATTACATTGTAGCCAGGATTGTTTAGTTTCCAATTCCGCCCATTTTGAAGCCAGGTCTCCGTTATGGCTACTATTGCATAACCCCATGTGGCAACTTGCGCCTGCAACTCGTCAATCTTATTTGTAACACTCCTCGCATTAACACACATGCATTTCAACAGCATGCTAGTTGGCTTTGCTTTTTTCCTGAATTTAACTGCTGCTCTTTCTACATTCTTCTTTGTTCTGTTGCTGTTTGTCCCTCCGAGTTTTCTATGCACCTTGTCTCTCCTCTCTGCTGCTGTGTCCTGGTGGCCCTCCGCCAGTGTGTGTATTTTGGCTATCTTATTTTCTTCTTCTGCTTATTTCGGCCCTGTGTCTGGAGCCCCTTGCATTTGTGTAGCAGCAGGAGAATGTGCAGCGAAGAAATGGTCAAAGGAAAGCGAGAGAGAGAGAGAGAGAGAGCAGCAAAAAGGATGTTGATTGATTAAGAGCAGTGTGTGCGCGTGTGTGTGCAAAACGTTGAGCAGCCTGTGGCGGCAGCAAAAGCCTACTGCACCCGGTATTCCCAGGCAGTCTCCCATCCAAGTACTAACCAGGCCTGACTCTGCTTAGCTTCCGAGATCAGACGAGATCGGGCGCATTCAGACTAGTATGGCCGTAGGCATATGCTAGCTGGCTTTCTCTTTACTTAAAGCTGTCGCCCATTTTTTTCTCTTCTACGCATTCATACAAGTATTCAACACTCAATTTACATTTACAAATTTTACTCCTCCCGCAACCCCCCACCCCCCCTCCACCTCTTCTTGCTGCTCTGCCTCCCACACAAACAAACTACAAGCCCAACCCTTCATTGCCTTCTATTCAAATATTACATCAAATAAACATGCTCAAACACCAAGTCTTAAGGGCTGTAGCATCTTTCAAACTGGACAAATACCCAGGCCCGCATCAAATCTATCCCACACTCTTAAGAGAAGTAAGACACCAAATAGCACAGGCTCTCACCATCATTTTACAATCCTCTCTGGCTACAGGTGTGGTGCCCGACCACTGGAGGACTGCTAACGTGCTACCGTTCTTTCAAAAGGGAGAGAGGGATAGACCGCATAATTACAGGCCAGTCAGCCTAACCTCGGTGGTGGGAAAATTATTGGAAAAAGTTCTGAGGGACAGGAGAAATCTTCATTTAGAAAGACACGGATTAATCAGGGACAGTCAGCATGGATTTCTTAACGGAAGGTCGTGTCTGACTAACGCAATTCAATTTTTCGAGGAGGTAACAAGGAGGGTCGATGAGGGTAGTGCCTTTGATGTAGTCTATATGGATTTTAGCAAGGCTTTTGATAAGGTCCCGCATGCCAGATTGGTCACGAAAGTAAAAGCCCATGGGATCCAAGGCAAAGTGGCAAGTTGGATCCAAAATTGGCTCAGAGGCAGGAAACAAAGGGTAATGGTCGAAGGGTGTTTTTGTGACCGGAAGGCTGTTTCCAGTGGGGTTCCGCAGGGCTCACAGAATCACAGAAACCCCACAGTGCAGATAGAGGCCATTTCGGCCCATCGAGCCTGCACCGACTCAGTACTGGGCCCTTTGCTTTTTCTGGTATATATCAATGATTTGGATTTGAATGTAGGAAGTATGATTAAGAAGTTTGCAGATGATACAAAAATTGGCCGTGTGGTTAATAATGAAACAGAATGCTGTAGACTGCAGGAAGATATCAATGGACTCGTCTAGTGGGCAGAACAGTGGCAAATGGAATTCAGTTGGAATACACAATAAATGGTAGGACACTGAGAAATGCAGAGGATCAGCGGGACCTTGGAGTGCATGTCCACAGATCCCTGAAGGTAGCAGGACAGGTAGATAAAGTGGTTAAGCAGGCATACGGGATACTTGCCTTTATTAGCCGAGGCGTAGAATATAAGAGCGGGGAGGTTATGCTTCAACTGTATAAAACACTAGTTAGGCCGCAGCTAGAGTGCCGCGTGCAGTTCTGGTCACCACATTACAAGAAGGATGCGATTGCACGAGAGAAGGTGCAGAGGAGATTTCCGAGGATGTTGCCTGGGCTGGGGAATTTTAGTTATGAGGAAAGATTGGATAGGCTGGGGTTGTTTTCTTTGGAACACAGGAGGCTGAGGCGAGACCTAATTGAGGTGTGTAAAATTATGAGGGGCCGAGATAGAGTGGATAGGAAGGACCTATTTCCCTTAGCAGAAGGGTCAATAATAGATTTCAAGTAATTGGTAGGAGGTTTACAGGGAATTTGAGGAGACATTTTTTCACCCAGTGAATGGTGGGGGTCTGGAATGCACTGCCTGAAAGGGTGGTAGAGGCAGAAACCCTCATCACGTTTAAAAAGTACTTGGATATGCACTTGAACTGCCGTAACCTACAAGGCTACGGACCAAGTGCTGTAAAGTGGGATTTGGGTGGATTGCTCTTTGTCGGCTGGCACGGACAAGATGGGCCGAATGGCCTCCTTCTGTGCTGTAAATTTCTATGATTCTGCCTGATCATGTGACATCTGCCCACACGACTTCTACAAATGTTATTACATTGTAGCCAGGATTGTTTAGTTTCCAATTCCGCCCATTTTGAAGCCAGGTCTCCGTTATGGCTACTATTGCATAACCCCATGTGGCAACTTGCGCCTGCAACTCGTCAATCTTATTTGTAACACTCCTCGCATTAACACACATGCATTTCAACAGCATGCTAGTTGGCTTTGCTTTTTTCCTGAATTTAACTGCTGCTCTTTCTACATTCTTCTTTGTTCTGTTGCTGTTTGTCCCTCCGAGTTTTCTATGCACCTTGTCTCTCCTCTCTGCTGCTGTGTCCTGGTGGCCCTCCGCCAGTGTGTGTATTTTGGCTATCTTATTTTCTTCTTCTGCTTATTTCGGCCCTGTGTCTGGAGCCCCTTGCATTTGTGTAGCAGCAGGAGAATGTGCAGCGAAGAAATGGTCAAAGGAAAGCGAGAGAGAGAGAGAGAGAGAGCAGCAAAAAGGATGTTGATTGATTAAGAGCAGTGTGTGCGCGTGTGTGTGCAAAACGTTGAGCAGCCTGTGGCGGCAGCAAAAGCCTACTGCACCTGGTATTCCCAGGCAGTCTCCCATCCAAGTACTAACCAGGCCTGACTCTGCTTAGCTTCCGAGATCAGACGAGATCGGGCACATTCAGACTAGTATGGCCGTAGGCATATGCTAGCTGGCTTTCTCTTTACTTAAAGCTGTCGCCCATTTTTTTCTCTTCTACGCATTCATACAAGTATTCAACACTCAATTTACATTTACAAATTTTACTCCTCCCGCAACCCCCCACCCCCCCTCCACCTCTTCTTGCTGCTCTGCCTCCCACACAAACAAACTACAAGCCCAACCCTTCATTGCCTTCTATTCAAATATTACATCAAATAAACATGCTCAAACACCAAGTCTTAAGGGCTGTAGCATCTTTCAAACTGGACAAATACCCAGGCCCGCATCAAATCTATCCCACACTCTTAAGAGAAGTAAGACACCAAATAGCACAGGCTCTCACCATCATTTTACAATCCTCTCTGGCTACAGGTGTGGTGCCCGACCACTGGAGGACTGCTAACGTGCTACCGTTCTTTCAAAAGGGAGAGAGGGATAGACCGCATAATTACAGGCCAGTCAGCCTAACCTCGGTGGTGGGAAAATTATTGGAAAAAGTTCTGAGGGACAGGAGAAATCTTCATTTAGAAAGACACGGATTAATCAGGGACAGTCAGCATGGATTTCTTAACGGAAGGTCGTGTCTGACTAACGCAATTCAATTTTTCGAGGAGGTAACAAGGAGGGTCGATGAGGGTAGTGCCTTTGATGTAGTCTATATGGATTTTAGCAAGGCTTTTGATAAGGTCCCGCATGCCAGATTGGTCACGAAAGTAAAAGCCCATGGGATCCAAGGCAAAGTGGCAAGTTGGATCCAAAATTGGCTCAGAGGCAGGAAACAAAGGGTAATGGTCGAAGGGTGTTTTTGTGACCGGAAGGCTGTTTCCAGTGGGGTTCCGCAGGGCTCAGAGAATCACAGAAACCCCACAGTGCAGATAGAGGCCATTTCGGCCCATCGAGCCTGCACCGACTCAGTACTGGGCCCTTTGCTTTTTCTGGTATATATCAATGATTTGGATTTGAATGTAGGAAGTATGATTAAGAAGTTTGCAGATGATACAAAAATTGGCCGTGTGGTTAATAATGAAACAGAATGCTGTAGACTGCAGGAAGATATCAATGGACTCGTCTAGTGGGCAGAACAGTGGCAAATGGAATTCAGTTGGAATACACAATAAATGGTAGGACACTGAGAAATGCAGAGGATCAGCGGGACCTTGGAGTGCATGTCCACAGATCCCTGAAGGTAGCAGGACAGGTAGATAAAGTGGTTAAGCAGGCATACGGGATACTTGCCTTTATTAGCCGAGGCGTAGAATATAAGAGCGGGGAGGTTATGCTTCAACTGTATAAAACACTAGTTAGGCCGCAGCTAGAGTGCCGCGTGCAGTTCTGGTCACCACATTACAAGAAGGATGCGATTGCACTAGAGAAGGTGCAGAGGAGATTTCCGAGGATGTTGCCTGGGCTGGGGAATTTTAGTTATGAGGAAAGATTGGATAGGCTGGGGTTGTTTTCTTTGGAACACAGGAGGCTGAGGCGAGACCTAATTGAGGTGTGTAAAATTATGAGGGGCCGAGATAGAGTGGATAGGAAGGACCTATTTCCCTTAGCAGAAGGGTCAATAATAGATTTCAAGTAATTGGTAGGAGGTTTACAGGGAATTTGAGGAGACATTTTTTCACCCAGTGAATGGTGGGGGTCTGGAATGCACTGCCTGAAAGGGTGGTAGAGGCAGAAACCCTCATCACGTTTAAAAAGTACTTGGATATGCACTTGAACTGCCGTAACCTACAAGGCTACGGACCAAGTGCTGTAAAGTGGGATTTGGGTGGATTGCTCTTTGTCGGCTGGCACGGACAAGATGGGCCGAATGGCCTCCTTCTGTGCTGTAAATTTCTATGATTCTGCCTGATCATGTGACATCTGCCCACACGACTTCTACAAATGTTATTACATTGTAGCCAGGATTGTTTAGTTTCCAATTCCGCCCATTTTGAAGCCAGGTCTCCGTTATGGCTACTATTGCATAACCCCATGTGGCAACTTGCGCCTGCAACTCGTCAATCTCATTTGTAACGCTCCTCGCATTAACACACATGCATTTCAACAGCATGCTAGTTGGCTTTGCTTTTTTCCTGAATTTAACTGCTGCTCTTTCTACATTCTTCTTTGTTCTGTTGCTGTTTGTCCCTCCGAGTTTTCTATGCACCTTGTCTCTCCTCTCTGCTGCTGTGTCCTGGTGGCCCTCCGCCAGTGTGTGTATTTTGGCTATCTTATTTTCTTCTTCTGCTTATTTCGGCCCTGTGTCTGGAGCCCCTTGCATTTGTGTAGCAGCAGGAGAATGTGCAGCGAAGAAATGGTCAAAGGAAAGCGAGAGAGAGAGAGAGAGAGAGAGAGAGAGCAGCAAAAAGGATGTTGATTGATTAAGAGCAGTGTGTGCGCGTGTGTGTGCAAAACGTTGAGCAGCCTGTGGCGGCAGCAAAAGCCTACTGCACCCGGTATTCACAGGCAGTCTCCCATCCAAGTACTAACCAGGCCTGACTCTGCTTAGCTTCCGAGATCAGACGAGATCGGGCGCATTCAGACTAGTATGGCCGTAGGCATATGCTAGCTGGCTTTCTCTTTACTTAAAGCTGTCGCCCATTTTTTTCTCTTCTACGCATTCATACAAGTATTCAACACTCAATTTACATTTACAAATTTTACTCCTCCCGCAACCCCCCACCCCCCCTCCACCTCTTCTTGCTGCTCTGCCTCCCACACAAACAAACTACAAGCCCAACCCTTCATTGCCTTCTATTCAAATATTACATCAAATAAACATGCTCAAACACCAAGTCTTAAGGGCTGTAGCATCTTTCAAACTGGACAAATACCCAGGCCCGCATCAAATCTATCCCACACTCTTAAGAGAAGTAAGACACCAAATAGCACAGGCTCTCACCATCATTTTACAATCCTCTCTGGCTACAGGTGTGGTGCCCGACCACTGGAGGACTGCTAACGTGCTACCGTTCTTTCAAAAGGGAGAGAGGGATAGACCGGATAATTACAGGCCAGTCAGCCTAACCTCGGTGGTGGGAAAATTATTGGAAAAAGTTCTGAGGGACAGGAGAAATCTTCATTTAGAAAGACACGGATTAATCAGGGACAGTCAGCATGGATTTCTTAACGGAAGGTCGTGTCTGACTAACGCAATTCAATTTTTCGAGGAGGTAACAAGGAGGGTCGATGAGGGTAGTGCCTTTGATGTAGTCTATATGGATTTTAGCAAGGCTTTTGATAAGGTCCCGCATGCCAGATTGGTCACGAAAGTAAAAGCCCATGGGATCCAAGGCAAAGTGGCAAGTTGGATCCAAAATTGGCTCAGAGGCAGGAAACAAAGGGTAATGGTCGAAGGGTGTCTTTGTGACCGGAAGGCTGTTTCCAGTGGGGTTCCGCAGGGCTCAGAGAATCACAGAAACCCCACAGTGCAGATAGAGGCCATTTCGGCCCATCGAGCCTGCACCGACTCAGTACTGGGCCCTTTGCTTTTTCTGGTATATATCAATGATTTGGATTTGAATGTAGGAAGTATGATTAAGAAGTTTGCAGATGATACAAAAATTGGCCGTGTGGTTAATAATGAAACAGAATGCTGTAGACTGCAGGAAGATATCAATGGACTCGTCTAGTGGGCAGAACAGTGGCAAATGGAATTCAGTTGGAATACACAATAAATGGTAGGACACTGAGAAATGCAGAGGATCAGCGGGACCTTGGAGTGCATGTCCACAGATCCCTGAAGGTAGCAGGACAGGTAGATAAAGTGGTTAAGCAGGCATACGGGATACTTGCCTTTATTAGCCGAGGCGTAGAATATAAGAGCGGGGAGGTTATGCTTCAACTGTATAAAACACTAGTTAGGCCGCAGCTAGAGTGCCGCGTGCAGTTCTGGTCACCACATTACAAGAAGGATGCGATTGCACTAGAGAAGGTGCAGAGGAGATTTCCGAGGATGTTGCCTGGGCTGGGGAATTTTAGTTATGAGGAAAGATTGGATAGGCTGGGGTTGTTTTCTTTGGAACACAGGAGGCTGAGGCGAGACCTAATTGAGGTGTGTAAAATTATGAGGGGCCGAGATAGAGTGGATAGGAAGGACCTATTTCCCTTAGCAGAAGGGTCAATAATAGATTTCAAGTAATTGGTAGGAGGTTTACAGGGAATTTGAGGAGACATTTTTTCACCCAGTGAATGGTGGGGGTCTGGAATGCACTGCCTGAAAGGGTGGTAGAGGCAGAAACCCTCATCACGTTTAAAAAGTACTTGGATATGCACTTGAACTGCCGTAACCTACAAGGCTACGGACCAAGTGCTGTAAAGTGGGATTTGGGTGGATTGCTCTTTGTCGGCTGGCACGGACAAGATGGGCCGAATGGCCTCCTTCTGTGCTGTAAATTTCTATGATTCTGCCTGATCATGTGACATCTGCCCACACGACTTCTACAAATGTTATTACATTGTAGCCAGGATTGTTTAGTTTCCAATTCCGCCCATTTTGAAGCCAGGTCTCCGTTATGGCTACTATTGCATAACCCCATGTGGCAACTTGCGCCTGCAACTCGTCAATCTCATTTGTAACACTCCTCGCATTAACACACATGCATTTCAACAGCATGCTAGTTGGCTTTGCTTTTTTCCTGAATTTAACTGCTGCTCTTTCTACATTCTTCTTTGTTCTGTTGCTGTTTGTCCCTCCGAGTTTTCTATGCACCTTGTCTCTCCTCTCTGCTGCTGTGTCCTGGTGGCCCTCCGCCAGTGTGTGTATTTTGGCTATCTTATTTTCTTCTTCTGCTTATTTCGGCCCTGTGTCTGGAGCCCCTTGCATTTGTGTAGCAGCAGGAGAATGTGCAGCGAAGAAATGGTCAAAGGAAAGCGAGAGAGAGAGAGAGAGCAGCAAAAAGGATGTTGATTGATTAAGAGCAGTGTGTGCGCGTGTGTGTGCAAAACGTTGAGCAGCCTGTGGCGGCAGCAAAAGCCTACTGCACCTGGTATTCCCAGGCGGTCTCCCATCCAAGTACTAACCAGGCCTGACTCTGCTTAGCTTCCGAGATCAGACGAGATCGGGCGCATTCAGACTAGTATGGCCGTAGGCATATGCTGGCTGGCTTTCTCTTTACTTAAAGCTGTCGCCCATTTTTTTCTCTTCTACGCATTCATACAAGTATTCAACACTCAATTTACATTTACAAATTTTACTCCTCCCGCAACCCCCCACCCCCCCTCCACCTCTTCTTGCTGCTCTGCCTCCCACACAAACAAACTACAAGCCCAACCCTTCATTGCCTTCTATTCAAATATTACATCAAATAAACATGCTCAAACACCAAGTCTTAAGGGCTGTAGCATCTTTCAAACTGGACAAATACCCAGGCCCGCATCAAATCTATCCCACACTCTTAAGAGAAGTAAGACACCAAATAGCACAGGCTCTCACCATCATTTTACAATCCTCTCTGGCTACAGGTGTGGTGCCCGACCACTGGAGGACTGCTAACGTGCTACCGTTCTTTCAAAAGGGAGAGAGGGATAGACCGCATAATTACAGGACAGTCAGCCTAACCTCGGTGGTGGGAAAATTATTGGAAAAAGTTCTGAGGGACAGGAGAAATCTTCATTTAGAAAGACACGGATTAATCAGGGACAGTCAGCATGGATTTCTTAACGGAAGGTCGTGTCTGACTAACGCAATTCAATTTTTCGAGGAGGTAACAAGGAGGGTCGATGAGGGTAGTGCCTTTGATGTAGTCTATATGGATTTTAGCAAGGCTTTTGATAAGGTCCCGCATGCCAGATTGGTCACGAAAGTAAAAGCCCATGGGATCCAAGGCAAAGTGGCAAGTTGGATCCAAAATTGGCTCAGAGGCAGGAAACAAAGGGTAATGGTCGAAGGGTGTTTTTGTGACCGGAAGGCTGTTTCCAGTGGGGTTCCGCAGGGCTCACAGAATCACAGAAACCCCACAGTGCAGATAGAGGCCATTTCGGCCCATCGAGCCTGCACCGACTCAGTACTGGGCCCTTTGCTTTTTCTGGTATATATCAATGATTTGGATTTGAATGTAGGAAGTATGATTAAGAAGTTTGCAGATGATACAAAAATTGGCCGTGTGGTTAATAATGAAACAGAATGCTGTAGACTGCAGGAAGATATCAATGGACTCGTCTAGTGGGCAGAACAGTGGCAAATGGAATTCAGTTGGAATACACAATAAATGGTAGGACACTGAGAAATGCAGAGGATCAGCGGGACCTTGGAGTGCATGTCCACAGATCCCTGAAGGTAGCAGGACAGGTAGATAAAGTGGTTAAGCAGGCATACGGGATACTTGCCTTTATTAGCCGAGGCGTAGAATATAAGAGCGGGGAGGTTATGCTTCAACTGTATAAAACACTAGTTAGGCCGCAGCTAGAGTGCCGCGTGCAGTTCTGGTCACCACATTACAAGAAGGATGCGATTGCACTAGAGAAGGTGCAGAGGAGATTTCCGAGGATGTTGCCTGGGCTGGGGAATTTTAGTTATGAGGAAAGATTGGATAGGCTGGGGTTGTTTTCTTTGGAACACAGGAGGCTGAGGCGAGACCTAATTGAGGTGTGTAAAATTATGAGGGGCCGAGATAGAGTGGATAGGAAGGACCTATTTCCCTTAGCAGAAGGGTCAATAATAGATTTCAAGTAATTGGTAGGAGGTTTACAGGGAATTTGAGGAGACATTTTTTCACCCAGTGAATGGTGGGGGTCTGGAATGCACTGCCTGAAAGGGTGGTAGAGGCAGAAACCCTCATCACGTTTAAAAAGTACTTGGATATGCACTTGAACTGCCGTAACCTACAAGGCTACGGACCAAGTGCTGTAAAGTGGGATTTGGGTGGATTGCTCTTTGTCGGCTGGCACGGACAAGATGGGCCGAATGGCCTCCTTCTGTGCTGTAAATTTCTATGATTCTGCCTGATCATGTGACATCTGCCCACACGACTTCTACAAATGTTATTACATTGTAGCCAGGATTGTTTAGTTTCCAATTCCGCCCATTTTGAAGCCAGGTCTCCGTTATGGCTACTATTGCATAACCCCATGTGGCAACTTGCGCCTGCAACTCGTCAATCTTATTTGTAACACTCCTCGCATTAACACACATGCATTTCAACAGCATGCTAGTTGGCTTTGCTTTTTTCCTGAATTTAACTGCTGCTCTTTCTACATTCTTCTTTGTTCTGTTGCTGTTTGTCCCTCCGAGTTTTCTATGCACCTTGTCTCTCCTCTCTGCTGCTGTGTCCTGGTGGCCCTCCGCCAGTGTGTGTATTTTGGCTATCTTATTTTCTTCTTCTGCTTATTTCGGCCCTGTGTCTGGAGCCCCTTGCATTTGTGTAGCAGCAGGAGAATGTGCAGCGAAGAAATGGTCAAAGGAAAGCGAGAGAGAGAGAGAGAGCAGCAAAAAGGATGTTGATTGATTAAGAGCAGTGTGTGCGCGTGTGTGTGCAAAACGTTGAGCAGCCTGTGGCGGCAGCAAAAGCCTACTGCACCTGGTATTCCCAGGCGGTCTCCCATCCAAGTACTAACCAGGCCTGACTCTGCTTAGCTTCCGAGATCAGACGAGATCGGGCGCATTCAGACTAGTATGGCCGTAGGCATATGCTGGCTGGCTTTCTCTTTACTTAAAGCTGTCGCCCATTTTTTTCTCTTCTACGCATTCATACAAGTATTCAACACTCAATTTACATTTACAAATTTTACTCCTCCCGCAACCCCCCACCCCCCCTCCACCTCTTCTTGCTGCTCTGCCTCCCACACAAACAAACTACAAGCCCAACCCTTCATTGCCTTCTATTCAAATATTACATCAAATAAACATGCTCAAACACCAAGTCTTAAGGGCTGTAGCATCTTTCAAACTGGACAAATACCCAGGCCCGCATCAAATCTATCCCACACTCTTAAGAGAAGTAAGACACCAAATAGCACAGGCTCTCACCATCATTTTACAATCCTCTCTGGCTACAGGTGTGGTGCCCGACCACTGGAGGACTGCTAACGTGCTACCGTTCTTTCAAAAGGGAGAGGGGGATAGACCGCATAATTACAGGCCAGTCAGCCTAACCTCGGTGGTGGGAAAATTATTGGAAAAAGTTCTGAGGGACAGGAGAAATCTTCATTTAGAAAGACACGGATTAATCAGGGACAGTCAGCATGGATTTCTTAACGGAAGGTCGTGTCTGACTAACGCAATTCAATTTTTCGAGGAGGTAACAAGGAGGGTCGATGAGGGTAGTGCCTTTGATGTAGTCTATATGGATTTTAGCAAGGCTTTTGATAAGGTCCCGCATGCCAGATTGGTCACGAAAGTAAAAGCCCATGGGATCCAAGGCAAAGTGGCAAGTTGGATCCAAAATTGGCTCAGAGGCAGGAAACAAAGGGTAATGGTCGAAGGGTGTTTTTGTGACCGGAAGGCTGTTTCCAGTGGGGTTCCGCAGGGCTCACAGAATCACAGAAACCCCACAGTGCAGATAGAGGCCATTTCGGCCCATCGAGCCTGCACCGACTCAGTACTGGGCCCTTTGCTTTTTCTGGTATATATCAATGATTTGGATTTGAATGTAGGAAGTATGATTAAGAAGTTTGCAGATGATACAAAAATTGGCCGTGTGGTTAATAATGAAACAGAATGCTGTAGACTGCAGGAAGATATCAATGGACTCGTCTAGTGGGCAGAACAGTGGCAAATGGAATTCAGTTGGAATACACAATAAATGGTAGGACACTGAGAAATGCAGAGGATCAGCGGGACCTTGGAGTGCATGTCCACAGATCCCTGAAGGTAGCAGGACAGGTAGATAAAGTGGTTAAGCAGGCATACGGGATACTTGCCTTTATTAGCCGAGGCGTAGAATATAAGAGCGGGGAGGTTATGCTTCAACTGTATAAAACACTAGTTAGGCCGCAGCTAGAGTGCCGCGTGCAGTTCTGGTCACCACATTACAAGAAGGATGCGATTGCACTAGAGAAGGTGCAGAGGAGATTTCCGAGGATGTTGCCTGGGCTGGGGAATTTTAGTTATGAGGAAAGATTGGATAGGCTGGGGTTGTTTTCTTTGGAACACAGGAGGCTGAGGCGAGACCTAATTGAGGTGTGTAAAATTATGAGGGGCCGAGATAGAGTGGATAGGAAGGACCTATTTCCCTTAGCAGAAGGGTCAATAATAGATTTCAAGTAATTGGTAGGAGGTTTACAGGGAATTTGAGGAGACATTTTTTCACCCAGTGAATGGTGGGGGTCTGGAATGCACTGCCTGAAAGGGTGGTAGAGGCAGAAACCCTCATCACGTTTAAAAAGTACTTGGATATGCACTTGAACTGCCGTAACCTACAAGGCTACGGACCAAGTGCTGTAAAGTGGGATTTGGGTGGATTGCTCTTTGTCGGCTGGCACGGACAAGATGGGCCGAATGGCCTCCTTCTGTGCTGTAAATTTCTATGATTCTGCCTGATCATGTGACATCTGCCCACACGACTTCTACAAATGTTATTACATTGTAGCCAGGATTGTTTAGTTTCCAATTCCGCCCATTTTGAAGCCAGGTCTCCGTTATGGCTACTATTGCATAACCCCATGTGGCAACTTGCGCCTGCAACTCGTCAATCTTATTTGTAACGCTCCTCGCATTAACACACATGCATTTCAACAGCATGCTAGTTGGCTTTGCTTTTTTCCTGAATTTAACTGCTGCTCTTTCTACATTCTTCTTTGTTCTGTTGCTGTTTGTCCCTCCGAGTTTTCTATGCACCTTGTCTCTCCTCTCTGCTGCTGTGTCCTGGTGGCCCTCCGCCAGTGTGTGTATTTTGGCTATCTTATTTTCTTCTTCTGCTTATTTCGGCCCTGTGTCTGGAGCCCCTTGCATTTGTGTAGCAGCAGGAGAATGTGCAGCGAAGAAATGGTCAAAGGAAAGCGAGAGAGAGAGAGAGAGAGAGAGAGAGAGCAGCAAAAAGGATGTTGATTGATTAAGAGCAGTGTGTGCGCGTGTGTGTGCAAAACGTTGAGCAGCCTGTGGCGGCAGCAAAAGCCTACTGCACCTGGTATTCCCAGGCAGTCTCCCATCCAAGTACTAACCAGGCCTGACTCTGCTTAGCTTCCGAGATCAGACGAGATCGGGCGCATTCAGACTAGTATGGCCGTAGGCATATGCTGGCTGGCTTTCTCTTTACTTAAAGCTGTCGCCCATTTTTTTCTCTTCTACGCATTCATACAAGTATTCAACACTCAATTTACATTTACAAATTTTACTCCTCCCGCAACCCCCCACCCCCCCCCTCCACCTCTTCTTGCTGCTCTGCCTCCCACACAAACAAACTACAAGCCCAACCCTTCATTGCCTTCTATTCAAATATTACATCAAATAAACATGCTCAAACACCAAGTCTTAAGGGCTGTAGCATCTTTCAAACTGGACAAATACCCAGGCCCGCATCAAATCTATCCCACACTCTTAAGAGAAGTAAGACACCAAATAGCACAGGCTCTCACCATCATTTTACAATCCTCTCTGGCTACAGGTGTGGTGCCCGACCACTGGAGGACTGCTAACGTGCTACCGTTCTTTCAAAAGGGAGAGAGGGATAGACCGCATAATTACAGGCCAGTCAGCCTAACCTCGGTGGTGGGAAAATTATTGGAAAAAGTTCTGAGGGACAGGAGAAATCTTCATTTAGAAAGACACGGATTAATCAGGGACAGTCAGCATGGATTTCTTAACGGAAGGTCGTGTCTGACTAACGCAATTCAATTTTTCGAGGAGGTAACAAGGAGGGTCGATGAGGGTAGTGCCTTTGATGTAGTCTATATGGATTTTAGCAAGGCTTTTGATAAGGTCCCGCATGCCAGATTGGTCACGAAAGTAAAAGCCCATGGGATCCAAGGCAAAGTGGCAAGTTGGATCCAAAATTGGCTCAGAGGCAGGAAACAAAGGGTAATGGTCGAAGGGTGTTTTTGTGACCGGAAGGCTGTTTCCAGTGGGGTTCCGCAGGGCTCACAGAATCACAGAAACCCCACAGTGCAGATAGAGGCCATTTCGGCCCATCGAGCCTGCACCGACTCAGTACTGGGCCCTTTGCTTTTTCTGGTATATATCAATGATTTGGATTTGAATGTAGGAAGTATGATTAAGAAGTTTGCAGATGATACAAAAATTGGCCGTGTGGTTAATAATGAAACAGAATGCTGTAGACTGCAGGAAGATATCAATGGACTCGTCTAGTGGGCAGAACAGTGGCAAATGGAATTCAGTTGGAATACACAATAAATGGTAGGACACTGAGAAATGCAGAGGATCAGCGGGACCTTGGAGTGCATGTCCACAGATCCCTGAAGGTAGCAGGACAGGTAGATAAAGTGGTTAAGCAGGCATACGGGATACTTGCCTTTATTAGCCGAGGCGTAGAATATAAGAGCGGGGAGGTTATGCTTCAACTGTATAAAACACTAGTTAGGCCGCAGCTAGAGTGCCGCGTGCAGTTCTGGTCACCACATTACAAGAAGGATGCGATTGCACTAGAGAAGGTGCAGAGGAGATTTCCGAGGATGTTGCCTGGTCTGGGGAATTTTAGTTATGAGGAAAGATTGGATAGGCTGGGGTTGTTTTCTTTGGAACACAGGAGGCTGAGGCGAGACCTCATTGAGGTGTGTAAAATTATGAGGGGCCGAGATAGAGTGGATAGGAAGGACCTATTTCCCTTAGCAGAAGGGTCAATAATAGATTTCAAGTAATTGGTAGGAGGTTTACAGGGAATTTGAGGAGACATTTTTTCACCCAGTGAATGGTGGGGGTCTGGAATGCACTGCCTGAAAGGGTGGTAGAGGCAGAAACCCTCATCACGTTTAAAAAGTACTTGGATATGCACTTGAACTGCCGTAACCTACAAGGCTACGGACCAAGTGCTGTAAAGTGGGATTTGGGTGGATTGCTCTTTGTCGGCTGGCACGGACAAGATGGGCCGAATGGCCTCCTTCTGTGCTGTAAATTTCTATGATTCTGCCTGATCATGTGACATCTGCCCACACGACTTCTACAAATGTTATTACATTGTAGCCAGGATTGTTTAGTTTCCAATTCCGCCCATTTTGAAGCCAGGTCTCCGTTATGGCTACTATTGCATAACCCCATGTGGCAACTTGCGCCTGCAACTCGTCAATCTTATTTGTAACGCTCCTCGCATTAACACACATGCATTTCAACAGCATGCTAGTTGGCTTTGCTTTTTTCCTGAATTTAACTGCTGCTCTTTCTACATTCTTCTTTGTTCTGTTGCTGTTTGTCCCTCCGAGTTTTCTATGCACCTTGTCTCTCCTCTCTGCTGCTGTGTCCTGGTGGCCCTCCGCCAGTGTGTGTATTTTGGCTATCTTATTTTCTTCTTCTGCTTATTTCGGCCCTGTGTCTGGAGCCCCTTGCATTTGTGTAGCAGCAGGAGAATGTGCAGCGAAGAAATGGTCAAAGGAAAGCGAGAGAGAGAGAGAGAGAGAGAGAGCAGCAAAAAGGATGTTGATTGATTAAGAGCAGTGTGTGCGCGTGTGTGTGCAAAACGTTGAGCAGCCTGTGGCGGCAGCAAAAGCCTACTGCACCCGGTATTCCCAGGCGGTCTCCCATCCAAGTACTAACCAGACCTGACTCTGCTTAGCTTCCGAGATCAGACGAGATCGGGCACATTCAGACTAGTATGGCCGTAGGCATATGCTAGCTGGCTTTCTCTTTACTTAAAGCTGTCGCCCATTTTTTTCTCTTCTACGCATTCATACAAGTATTCAACACTCAATTTACATTTACAAATTTTACTCCTCCCGCAACCCCCCACCCCCCCTCCACCTCTTCTTGCTGCTCTGCCTCCCACACAAACAAACTACAAGCCCAACCCTTCATTGCCTTCTATTCAAATATTACATCAAATAAACATGCTCAAACACCAAGTCTTAAGGGCTGTAGCATCTTTCAAACTGGACAAATACCCAGGCCCGCATCAAATCTATCCCACACTCTTAAGAGAAGTAAGACACCAAATAGCACAGGCTCTCACCATCATTTTACAATCCTCTCTGGCTACAGGTGTGGTGCCCGACCACTGGAGGACTGCTAACGTGCTACCGTTCTTTCAAAAGGGAGAGAGGGATAGACCGCATAATTACAGGCCAGTCAGCCTAACCTCGGTGGTGGGAAAATTATTGGAAAAAGTTCTGAGGGACAGGAGAAATCTTCATTTAGAAAGACACGGATTAATCAGGGACAGTCAGCATGGATTTCTTAACGGAAGGTCGTGTCTGACTAACGCAATTCAATTTTTCGAGGAGGTAACAAGGAGGGTCGATGAGGGTAGTGCCTTTGATGTAGTCTATATGGATTTTAGCAAGGCTTTTGATAAGGTCCCGCATGCCAGATTGGTCACGAAAGTAAAAGCCCATGGGATCCAAGGCAAAGTGGCAAGTTGGATCCAAAATTGGCTCAGAGGCAGGAAACAAAGGGTAATGGTCGAAGGGTGTTTTTGTGACCGGAAGGCTGTTTCCAGTGGGGTTCCGCAGGGCTCACAGAATCACAGAAACCCCACAGTGCAGATAGAGGCCATTTCGGCCCATCGAGCCTGCACCGACTCAGTACTGGGCCCTTTGCTTTTTCTGGTATATATCAATGATTTGGATTTGAATGTAGGAAGTATGATTAAGAAGTTTGCAGATGATACAAAAATTGGCCGTGTGGTTAATAATGAAACAGAATGCTGTAGACTGCAGGAAGATATCAATGGACTCGTCTAGTGGGCAGAACAGTGGCAAATGGAATTCAGTTGGAATACACAATAAATGGTAGGACACTGAGAAATGCAGAGGATCAGCGGGACCTTGGAGTGCATGTCCACAGATCCCTGAAGGTAGCAGGACAGGTAGATAAAGTGGTTAAGCAGGCATACGGGATACTTGCCTTTATTAGCCGAGGCGTAGAATATAAGAGCGGGGAGGTTATGCTTCAACTGTATAAAACACTAGTTAGGCCGCAGCTAGAGTGCCGCGTGCAGTTCTGGTCACCACATTACAAGAAGGATGCGATTGCACTAGAGAAGGTGCAGAGGAGATTTCCGAGGATGTTGCCTGGGCTGGGGAATTTTAGTTATGAGGAAAGATTGGATAGGCTGGGGTTGTTTTCTTTGGAACACAGGAGGCTGAGGCGAGACCTAATTGAGGTGTGTAAAATTATGAGGGGCCGAGATAGAGTGGATAGGAAGGACCTATTTCCCTTAGCAGAAGGGTCAATAATAGATTTCAAGTAATTGGTAGGAGGTTTACAGGGAATTTGAGGAGACATTTTTTCACCCAGTGAATGGTGGGGGTCTGGAATGCACTGCCTGAAAGGGTGGTAGAGGCAGAAACCCTCATCACGTTTAAAAAGTACTTGGATATGCACTTGAACTGCCGTAACCTACAAGGCTACGGACCAAGTGCTGTAAAGTGGGATTTGGGTGGATTGCTCTTTGTCGGCTGGCACGGACAAGATGGGCCGAATGGCCTCCTTCTGTGCTGTAAATTTCTATGATTCTGCCTGATCATGTGACATCTGCCCACACGACTTCTACAAATGTTATTACATTGTAGCCAGGATTGTTTAGTTTCCAATTCCGCCCATTTTGAAGCCAGGTCTCCGTTATAGCTACTATTGCATAACCCCATGTGGCAACTTGCGCCTGCAACTCGTCAATCTTATTTGTAACGCTCCTCGCATTAACACACATGCATTTCAACAGCATGCTAGTTGGCTTTGCTTTTTTCCTGAATTTAACTGCTGCTCTTTCTACATTCTTCTTTGTTCTGTTGCTGTTTGTCCCTCCGAGTTTTCTATGCACCTTGTCTCTCCTCTCTGCTGCTGTGTCCTGGTGGCCCTCCGCCAGTGTGTGTATTTTGGCTATCTTATTTTCTTCTTCTGCTTATTTCGGCCCTGTGTCTGGAGCCCCTTGCATTTGTGTAGCAGCAGGAGAATGTGCAGCGAAGAAATGGTCAAAGGAAAGCGAGAGAGAGAGAGAGAGAGAGAGAGAGAGCAGCAAAAAGGATGTTGATTGATTAAGAGCAGTGTGTGCGCGTGTGTGTGCAAAACGTTGAGCAGCCTGTGGCGGCAGCAAAAGCCTACTGCACCCGGTATTCCCAGGCAGTCTCCCATCCAAGTACTAACCAGGCCTGACTCTGCTTAGCTTCCGAGATCAGACGAGATCGGGCGCATTCAGACTAGTATGGCCGTAGGCATATGCTAGCTGGCTTTCTCTTTACTTAAAGCTGTCGCCCATTTTTTTCTCTTCTACGCATTCATACAAGTATTCAACACTCAATTTACATTTACAAATTTTACTCCTCCCGCAACCTCTTCTTGCTGCTCTGCCTCCCACACAAACAAACTACAAGCCCAACCCTTCATTGCCTTCTATTCAAATATTACATCAAATAAACATGCTCAAACACCAAGTCTTAAGGGCTGTAGCATCTTTCAAACTGGACAAATACCCAGGCCCGCATCAAATCTATCCCACACTCTTAAGAGAAGTAAGACACCAAATAGCACAGGCTCTCACCATCATTTTACAATCCTCTCTGGCTACAGGTGTGGTGCCCGACCACTGGAGGACTGCTAACGTGCTACCGTTCTTTCAAAAGGGAGAGAGGGATAGACCGCATAATTACAGGCCAGTCAGCCTAACCTCGGTGGTGGGAAAATTATTGGAAAAAGTTCTGAGGGACAGGAGAAATCTTCATTTAGAAAGACACGGATTAATCAGGGACAGTCAGCATGGATTTCTTAACGGAAGGTCGTGTCTGACTAACGCAATTCAATTTTTCGAGGAGGTAACAAGGAGGGTCGATGAGGGTAGTGCCTTTGATGTAGTCTATATGGATTTTAGCAAGGCTTTTGATACGGTCCCGCATGCCAGATTGGTCACGAAAGTAAAAGCCCATGGGATCCAAGGCAAAGTGGCAAGTTGGATCCAAAATTGGCTCAGAGGCAGGAAACAAAGGGTAATGGTCGAAGGGTGTTTTTGTGACCGGAAGGCTGTTTCCAGTGGGGTTCCGCAGGGCTCACAGAATCACAGAAACCCCACAGTGCAGATAGAGGCCATTTCGGCCCATCGAGCCTGCACCGACTCAGTACTGGGCCCTTTGCTTTTTCTGGTATATATCAATGATTTGGATTTGAATGTAGGAAGTATGATTAAGAAGTTTGCAGATGATACAAAAATTGGCCGTGTGGTTAATAATGAAACAGAATGCTGTAGACTGCAGGAAGATATCAATGGACTCGTCTAGTGGGCAGAACAGTGGCAAATGGAATTCAGTTGGAATACACAATAAATGGTAGGACACTGAGAAATGCAGAGGATCAGCGGGACCTTGGAGTGCATGTCCACAGATCCCTGAAGGTAGCAGGACAGGTAGATAAAGTGGTTAAGCAGGCATACGGGATACTTGCCTTTATTAGCCGAGGCGTAGAATATAAGAGCGGGGAGGTTATGCTTCAACTGTATAAAACACTAGTTAGGCCGCAGCTAGAGTGCCGCGTGCAGTTCTGGTCACCACATTACAAGAAGGATGCGATTGCACTAGAGAAGGTGCAGAGGAGATTTCCGAGGATGTTGCCTGGGCTGGGGAATTTTAGTTATGAGGAAAGATTGGATAGGCTGGGGTTGTTTTCTTTGGAACACAGGAGGCTGAGGCGAGACCTAATTGAGGTGTGTAAAATTATGAGGGGCCGAGATAGAGTGGATAGGAAGGACCTATTTCCCTTAGCAGAAGGGTCAATAATAGATTTCAAGTAATTGGTAGGAGGTTTACAGGGAATTTGAGGAGACATTTTTTCACCCAGTGAATGGTGGGGGTCTGGAATGCACTGCCTGAAAGGGTGGTAGAGGCAGAAACCCTCATCACGTTTAAAAAGTACTTGGATATGCACTTGAACTGCCGTAACCTACAAGGCTACGGACCAAGTGCTGTAAAGTGGGATTTGGGTGGATTGCTCTTTGTCGGCTGGCACGGACAAGATGGGCCGAATGGCCTCCTTCTGTGCTGTAAATTTCTATGATTCTGCCTGATCATGTGACATCTGCCCACACGACTTCTACAAATGTTATTACATTGTAGCCAGGATTGTTTAGTTTCCAATTCCGCCCATTTTGAAGCCAGGTCTCCGTTATGGCTACTATTGCATAACCCCATGTGGCAACTTGCGCCTGCAACTCGTCAATCTTATTTGTAACGCTCCTCGCATTAACACACATGCATTTCAACAGCATGCTAGTTGGCTTTGCTTTTTTCCTGAATTTAACTGCTGCTCTTTCGACATTCTTCTTTGTTCTGTTGCTGTTTGTCCCTCCGAGTTTTCTATGCACCTTGTCTCTCCTCTCTGCTGCTGTGTCCTGGTGGCCCTCCGCCAGTGTGTGTATTTTGGCTATCTTATTTTCTTCTTCTGCTTATTTCGGCCCTGTGTCTGGAGCCCCTTGCATTTGTGTAGCAGCAGGAGAATGTGCAGCGAAGAAATGGTCAAAGGAAAGCGAGAGAGAGAGAGAGAGAGAGAGAGCAGCAAAAAGGATGTTGATTGATTAAGAGCAGTGTGTGCGCGTGTGTGTGCAAAACGTTGAGCAGCCTGTGGCGGCAGCAAAAGCCTACTGCACCTGGTATTCCCAGGCGGTCTCCCATCCAAGTACTAACCAGGCCTGACTCTGCTTAGCTTCCGAGATCAGACGAGATCGGGCGCATTCAGACTAGTATGGCCGTAGGCATATGCTGGCTGGCTTTCTCTTTACTTAAAGCTGTCGCCCATTTTTTTCTCTTCTACGCATTCATACAAGTATTCAACACTCAATTTACATTTACAAATTTTACTCCTCCCGCAACCCCCCACCCCCCCTCCACCTCTTCTTGCTGCTCTGCCTCCCACACAAACAAACTACAAGCCCAACCCTTCATTGCCTTCTATTCAAATATTACATCAAATAAACATGCTCAAACACCAAGTCTTAAGGGCTGTAGCATCTTTCAAACTGGACAAATACCCAGGCCCGCATCAAATCTATCCCACACTCTTAAGGGAAGTAAGACACCAAATAGCACAGGCTCTCACCATCATTTTACAATCCTCTCTGGCTACAGGTGTGGTGCCCGACCACTGGAGGACTGCTAACGTGCTACCGTTCTTTCAAAAGGGAGAGAGGGATAGACCGCATAATTACAGGCCAGTCAGCCTAACCTCAGTGGTGGGAAAATTATTGGAAAAAGTTCTGAGGGACAGGAGAAATCTTCATTTAGAAAGACACGGATTAATCAGGGACAGTCAGCATGGATTTCTTAACGGAAGGTCGTGTCTGACTAACGCAATTCAATTTTTCGAGGAGGTAACAAGGAGGGTCGATGAGGGTAGTGCCTTTGATGTAGTCTATATGGATTTTAGCAAGGCTTTTGATAAGGTCCCGCATGCCAGATTGGTCACGAAAGTAAAAGCCCATGGGATCCAAGGCAAAGTGGCAAGTTGGATCCAAAATTGGCTCAGAGGCAGGAAACAAAGGGTAATGGTCGAAGGGTGTTTTTGTGACCGGAAGGCTGTTTCCAGTGGGGTTCCGCAGGGCTCACAGAATCACAGAAACCCCACAGTGCAGATAGAGGCCATTTCGGCCCATCGAGCCTGCACCGACTCAGTACTGGGCCCTTTGCTTTTTCTGGTATATATCAATGATTTGGATTTGAATGTAGGAAGTATGATTAAGAAGTTTGCAGATGATACAAAAATTGGCCGTGTGGTTAATAATGAAACAGAATGCTGTAGACTGCAGGAAGATATCAATGGACTCGTCTAGTGGGCAGAACAGTGGCAAATGGAATTCAGTTGGAATACACAATAAATGGTAGGACACTGAGAAATGCAGAGGATCAGCGGGACCTTGGAGTGCATGTCCACAGATCCCTGAAGGTAGCAGGACAGGTAGATAAAGTGGTTAAGCAGGCATACGGGATACTTGCCTTTATTAGCCGAGGCGTAGAATATAAGAGCGGGGAGGTTATGCTTCAACTGTATAAAACACTAGTTAGGCCGCAGCTAGAGTGCCGCGTGCAGTTCTGGTCACCACATTACAAGAAGGATGCGATTGCACTAGAGAAGGTGCAGAGGAGATTTCCGAGGATGTTGCCTGGGCTGGGGAATTTTAGTTATGAGGAAAGATTGGATAGGCTGGGGTTGTTTTCTTTGGAACACAGGAGGCTGAGGCGAGACCTAATTGAGGTGTGTAAAATTATGAGGGGCCGAGATAGAGTGGATAGGAAGGACCTATTTCCCTTAGCAGAAGGGTCAATAATAGATTTCAAGTAATTGGTAGGAGGTTTACAGGGAATTTGAGGAGACATTTTTTCACCCAGTGAATGGTGGGGGTCTGGAATGCACTGCCTGAAAGGGTGGTAGAGGCAGAAACCCTCATCACGTTTAAAAAGTACTTGGATATGCACTTGAACTGCCGTAACCTACAAGGCTACGGACCAAGTGCTGTAAAGTGGGATTTGGGTGGATTGCTCTTTGTCGGCTGGCACGGACAAGATGGGCCGAATGGCCTCCTTCTGTGCTGTAAATTTCTATGATTCTGCCTGATCATGTGACATCTGCCCACATGACTTCTACAAATGTTATTACATTGTAGCCAGGATTGTTTAGTTTCCAATTCCGCCCATTTTGAAGCCAGGTCTCCGTTATGGCTACTATTGCATAACCCCATGTGGCAACTTGCGCCTGCAACTCGTCAATCTTATTTGTAACACTCCTCGCATTAACACACATGCATTTCAACAGCATGCTAGTTGGCTTTGCTTTTTTCCTGAATTTAACTGCTGCTCTTTCTACATTCTTCTTTGTTCTGTTGCTGTTTGTCCCTCCGAGTTTTCTATGCACCTTGTCTCTCCTCTCTGCTGCTGTGTCCTGGTGGCCCTCCGCCAGTGTGTGTATTTTGGCTATCTTATTTTCTTCTTCTGCTTATTTCGGCCCTGTGTCTGGAGCCCCTTGCATTTGTGTAGCAGCAGGAGAATGTGCAGCGAAGAAATGGTCAAAGGAAAGCGAGAGAGAGAGAGAGAGAGAGCAGCAAAAAGGATGTTGATTGATTAAGAGCAGTGTGTGCGCGTGTGTGTGCAAAACGTTGAGCAGCCTGTGGCGGCAGCAAAAGCCTACTGCACCTGGTATTCCCAGGCAGTCTCCCATCCAAGTACTAACCAGGCCTGACTCTGCTTAACTTCCGAGATCAGACGAGATCGGGCGCATTCAGACTAGTATGGCCGTAGGCATATGCTAGCTGGCTTTCTCTTTACTTAAAGCTGTCGCCCATTTTTTTCTCTTCTACACATTCATACAAGTATTCAACACTCAATTTACATTTACAAATTTTACTCCTCCCGCAACCCCCCACCCCCCCTCCACCTCTTCTTGCTGCTCTGCCTCCCACACAAACAAACTACAAGCCCAACCCTTCATTGCCTTCTATTCAAATATTACATCAAATAAACATGCTCAAACACCAAGTCTTAAGGGCTGTAGCATCTTTCAAACTGGACAAATACCCAGGCCCGCATCAAATCTATCCCACACTCTTAAGAGAAGTAAGACACCAAATAGCACAGGCTCTCACCATCATTTTACAATCCTCTCTGGCTACAGGTGTGGTGCCCGACCACTGGAGGACTGCTAACGTGCTACCGTTCTTTCAAAAGGGAGAGAGGGATAGACCGCATAATTACAGGCCAGTCAGCCTAACCTCGGTGGTGGGAAAATTATTGGAAAAAGTTCTGAGGGACAGGAGAAATCTTCATTTAGAAAGACACGGATTAATCAGGGACAGTCAGCATGGATTTCTTAACGGAAGGTCGTGTCTGACTAACGCAATTCAATTTTTCGAGGAGGTAACAAGGAGGGTCGATGAGGGTAGTGCCTTTGATGTAGTCTATATGGATTTTAGCAAGGCTTTTGATAAGGTCCCGCATGCCAGATTGGTCACGAAAGTAAAAGCCCATGGGATCCAAGGCAAAGTGGCAAGTTGGATCCAAAATTGGCTCAGAGGCAGGAAACAAAGGGTAATGGTCGAAGGGTGTTTTTGTGACCGGAAGGCTGTTTCCAGTGGGGTTCCGCAGGGCTCACAGAATCACAGAAACCCCACAGTGCAGATAGAGGCCATTTCGGCCCATCGAGCCTGCACCGACTCAGTACTGGGCCCTTTGCTTTTTCTGGTATATATCAATGATTTGGATTTGAATGTAGGAAGTATGATTAAGAAGTTTGCAGATGATACAAAAATTGGCCGTGTGGTTAATAATGAAACAGAATGCTGTAGACTGCAGGAAGATATCAATGGACTCGTCTAGTGGGCAGAACAGTGGCAAATGGAATTCAGTTGGAATACACAATAAATGGTAGGACACTGAGAAATGCAGAGGATCAGCGGGACCTTGGAGTGCATGTCCACAGATCCCTGAAGGTAGCAGGACAGGTAGATAAAGTGGTTAAGCAGGCATACGGGATACTTGCCTTTATTAGCCGAGGCGTAGAATATAAGAGCGGGGAGGTTATGCTTCAACTGTATAAAACACTAGTTAGGCCGCAGCTAGAGTGCCGCGTGCAGTTCTGGTCACCACATTACAAGAAGGATGCGATTGCACTAGAGAAGGTGCAGAGGAGATTTCCGAGGATGTTGCCTGGGCTGGGGAATTTTAGTTATGAGGAAAGATTGGATAGGCTGGGGTTGTTTTCTTTGGAACACAGGAGGCTGAGGCGAGACCTAATTGAGGTGTGTAAAATTATGAGGGGCCGAGATAGAGTGGATAGGAAGGACCTATTTCCCTTAGCAGAAGGGTCAATAATAGATTTCAAGTAATTGGTAGGAGGTTTACAGGGAATTTGAGGAGACATTTTTTCACCCAGTGAATGGTGGGGGTCTGGAATGCACTGCCTGAAAGGGTGGTAGAGGCAGAAACCCTCATCACGTTTAAAAAGTACTTGGATATGCACTTGAACTGCCGTAACCTACAAGGCTACGGACCAAGTGCTGTAAAGTGGGATTTGGGTGGATTGCTCTTTGTCGGCTGGCACGGACAAGATGGGCCGAATGGCCTCCTTCTGTGCTGTAAATTTCTATGATTCTGCCTGATCATGTGACATCTGCCCACACGACTTCTACAAATGTTATTACATTGTAGCCAGGATTGTTTAGTTTCCAATTCCGCCCATTTTGAAGCCAGGTCTCCGTTATGGCTACTATTGCATAACCCCATGTGGCAACTTGCGCCTGCAACTCGTCAATCTTATTTGTAACACTCCTCGCATTAACACACATGCATTTCAACAGCATGCTAGTTGGCTTTGCTTTTTTCCTGAATTTAACTGCTGCTCTTTCTACATTCTTCTTTGTTCTGTTGCTGTTTGTCCCTCCGAGTTTTCTATGCACCTTGTCTCTCCTCTCTGCTGCTGTGTCCTGGTGGCCCTCCGCCAGTGTGTGTATTTTGGCTATCTTATTTTCTTCTTCTGCTTATTTCGGCCCTGTGTCTGGAGCCCCTTGCATTTGTGTAGCAGCAGGAGAATGTGCAGCGAAGAAATGGTCAAAGGAAAGCGAGAGAGAGAGAGAGAGAGAGAGAGAGAGAGCAGCAAAAAGGATGTTGATTGATTAAGAGCAGTGTGTGCGCGTGTGTGTGCAAAACGTTGAGCAGCCTGTGGCGGCAGCAAAAGCCTACTGCACCTGGTATTCCCAGGCAGTCTCCCATCCAAGTACTAACCAGGCCTGACTCTGCTTAGCTTCCGAGATCAGACGAGATCGGGCGCATTCAGACTAGTATGGCCGTAGGCATATGCTAGCTGGCTTTCTCTTTACTTAAAGCTGTCGCCCATTTTTTTCTCTTCTACGCATTCATACAAGTATTCAACACTCAATTTACATTTACAAATTTTACTCCTCCCGCAACCCCCCACCCCCCCTCCACCTCTTCTTGCTGCTCTGCCTCCCACACAAACAAACTACAAGCCCAACCCTTCATTGCCTTCTATTCAAATATTACATCAAATAAACATGCTCAAACACCAAGTCTTAAGGGCTGTAGCATCTTTCAAACTGGACAAATACCCAGGCCCGCATCAAATCTATCCCACACTCTTAAGAGAAGTAAGACACCAAATAGCACAGGCTCTCACCATCATTTTACAATCCTCTCTGGCTACAGGTGTGGTGCCCGACCACTGGAGGACTGCTAACGTGCTACCGCTCTTTCAAAAGGGAGAGAGGGATAGACCGCATAATTACAGGCCAGTCAGCCTAACCTCGGTGGTGGGAAAATTATTGGAAAAAGTTCTGAGGG
The DNA here is from genome assembly GCF_052327205.1 of Somniosus microcephalus. Taxonomy (NCBI): domain Eukaryota; kingdom Metazoa; phylum Chordata; class Chondrichthyes; order Squaliformes; family Somniosidae; genus Somniosus; species Somniosus microcephalus. The sequence continues at coordinate 23,582,465 of NC_141005.1, forward strand.
ACAGGAGAAATCTTCATTTAGAAAGACACGGATTAATCAGGGACAGTCAGCATGGATTTCTTAACGGAAGGTCGTGTCTGACTAACGCAATTCAATTTTTCGAGGAGGTAACAAGGAGGGTCGATGAGGGTAGTGCCTTTGATGTAGTCTATATGGATTTTAGCAAGGCTTTTGATAAGGTCCCGCATGCCAGATTGGTCACGAAAGTAAAAGCCCATGGGATCCAAGGCAAAGTGGCAAGTTGGATCCAAAATTGGCTCAGAGGCAGGAAACAAAGGGTAATGGTCGGAAGGGTGTTTTTGTGACCGGAAGGCTGTTTCCAGTGGGGTTCCGCAGGGCTCACAGAATCACAGAAACCCCACAGTGCAGATAGAGGCCATTTCGGCCCATCGAGCCTGCACCGACTCAGTACTGGGCCCTTTGCTTTTTCTGGTATATATCAATGATTTGGATTTGAATGTAGGAAGTATGATTAAGAAGTTTGCAGATGATACAAAAATTGGCCGTGTGGTTAATAATGAAACAGAATGCTGTAGACTGCAGGAAGATATCAATGGACTCGTCTAGTGGGCAGAACAGTGGCAAATGGAATTCAGTTGGAATACACAATAAATGGTAGGACACTGAGAAATGCAGAGGATCAGCGGGACCTTGGAGTGCATGTCCACAGATCCCTGAAGGTAGCAGGACAGGTAGATAAAGTGGTTAAGCAGGCATACGGGATACTTGCCTTTATTAGCCGAGGCGTAGAATATAAGAGCGGGGAGGTTATGCTTCAACTGTATAAAACACTAGTTAGGCCGCAGCTAGAGTGCCGCGTGCAGTTCTGGTCACCACATTACAAGAAGGATGCGATTGCACTAGAGAAGGTGCAGAGGAGATTTCCGAGGATGTTGCCTGGGCTGGGGAATTTTAGTTATGAGGAAAGATTGGATAGGCTGGGGTTGTTTTCTTTGGAACACAGGAGGCTGAGGCGAGACCTAATTGAGGTGTGTAAAATTATGAGGGGCCGAGATAGAGTGGATAGGAAGGACCTATTTCCCTTAGCAGAAGGGTCAATAATAGATTTCAAGTAATTGGTAGGAGGTTTACAGGGAATTTGAGGAGACATTTTTTCACCCAGTGAATGGTGGGGGTCTGGAATGCACTGCCTGAAAGGGTGGTAGAGGCAGAAACCCTCATCACGTTTAAAAAGTACTTGGATATGCACTTGAACTGCCGTAACCTACAAGGCTACGGACCAAGTGCTGTAAAGTGGGATTTGGGTGGATTGCTCTTTGTCGGCTGGCACGGACAAGATGGGCCGAATGGCCTCCTTCTGTGCTGTAAATTTCTATGATTCTGCCTGATCATGTGACATCTGCCCACACGACTTCTACAAATGTTATTACATTGTAGCCAGGATTGTTTAGTTTCCAATTCCGCCCATTTTGAAGCCAGGTCTCCGTTATAGCTACTATTGCATAACCCCATGTGGCAACTTGCGCCTGCAACTCGTCAATCTTATTTGTAACGCTCCTCGCATTAACACACATGCATTTCAACAGCATGCTAGTTGGCTTTGCTTTTTTCCTGAATTTAACTGCTGCTCTTTCTACATTCTTCTTTGTTCTGTTGCTGTTTGTCCCTCCGAGTTTTCTATGCACCTTGTCTCTCCTCTCTGCTGCTGTGTCCTGGTGGCCCTCCGCCAGTGTGTGTATTTTGGCTATCTTATTTTCTTCTTCTGCTTATTTCGGCCCTGTGTCTGGAGCCCCTTGCATTTGTGTAGCAGCAGGAGAATGTGCAGCGAAGAAATGGTCAAAGGAAAGCAAGAGAGAGAGAGAGAGAGAGCAGCAAAAAGGATGTTGATTGATTAAGAGCAGTGTGTGCGCGTGTGTGTGCAAAACGTTGAGCAGCCTGTGGCGGCAGCAAAAGCCTACTGCACCTGGTATTCCCAGGCAGTCTCCCATCCAAGTACTAACCAGGCCTGACTCTGCTTAGCGTCCGAGATCAGACGAGATCGGGCGCATTCAGACTAGTATGGCCGTAGGCATATGCTAGCTGGCTTTCTCTTTACTTAAAGCTGTCGCCCATTTTTTTCTCTTCTACGCATTCATACAAGTATTCAACACTCAATTTACATTTACAAATTTTACTCCTCCCGCAACCCCCCACCCCCCCTCCACCTCTTCTTGCTGCTCTGCCTCCCACACAAACAAACTACAAGCCCAACCCTTCATTGCCTTCTATTCAAATATTACATCAAATAAACATGCTCAAACACCAAGTCTTAAGGGCTGTAGCATCTTTCAAACTGGACAAATACCCAGGCCCGCATCAAATCTATCCCACACTCTTAAGAGATGTAAGACACCAAATAGCACAGGCTCTCACCATCATTTTACAATCCTCTCTGGCTACAGGTGTGGTGCCCGACCACTGGAGGACTGCTAACGTGCTACCGTTCTTTCAAAAGGGAGAGAGGGATAGACCGCATAATTACAGGCCAGTCAGCCTAACCTCGGTGGTGGGAAAATTATTGGAAAAAGTTCTGAGGGACAGGAGAAATCTTCATTTAGAAAGACACGGATTAATCAGGGACAGTCAGCATGGATTTCTTAACGGAAGGTCGTGTCTGACTAACGCAATTCAATTTTTCGAGGAGGTAACAAGGAGGGTCGATGAGGGTAGTGCCTTTGATGTAGTCTATATGGATTTTAGCAAGGCTTTTGATAAGGTCCCGCATGCCAGATTGGTCACGAAAGTAAAAGCCCATGGGATCCAAGGCAAAGTGGCAAGTTGGATCCAAAATTGGCTCAGAGGCAGGAAACAAAGGGTAATGGTCGAAGGGTGTTTTTGTGACCGGAAGGCTGTTTCCAGTGGGGTTCCGCAGGGCTCACAGAATCACAGAAACCCCACAGTGCAGATAGAGGCCATTTCGGCCCATCGAGCCTGCACCGACTCAGTACTGGGCCCTTTGCTTTTTCTGGTATATATCAATGATTTGGATTTGAATGTAGGAAGTATGATTAAGAAGTTTGCAGATGATACAAAAATTGGCCGTGTGGTTAATAATGAAACAGAATGCTGTAGACTGCAGGAAGATATCAATGGACTCGTCTAGTGGGCAGAACAGTGGCAAATGGAATTCAGTTGGAATACACAATAAATGGTAGGACACTGAGAAATGCAGAGGATCAGCGGGACCTTGGAGTGCATGTCCACAGATCCCTGAAGGTAGCAGGACAGGTAGATAAAGTGGTTAAGCAGGCATACGGGATACTTGCCTTTATTAGCCGAGGCGTAGAATATAAGAGCGGGGAGGTTATGCTTCAACTGTATAAAACACTAGTTAGGCCGCAGCTAGAGTGCCGCGTGCAGTTCTGGTCACCACATTACAAGAAGGATGCGATTGCACTAGAGAAGGTGCAGAGGAGATTTCCGAGGATGTTGCCTGGGCTGGGGAATTTTAGCTATGAGGAAAGATTGGATAGGCTGGGGTTGTTTTCTTTGGAACACAGGAGGCTGAGGCGAGACCTAATTGAGGTGTGTAAAATTATGAGGGGCCGAGATAGAGTGGATAGGAAGGACCTATTTCCCTTAGCAGAAGGGTCAATAATAGATTTCAAGTAATTGGTAGGAGGTTTACAGGGAATTTGAGGAGACATTTTTTCACCCAGTGAATGGTGGGGGTCTGGAATGCACTGCCTGAAAGGGTGGTAGAGGCAGAAACCCTCATCACGTTTAAAAAGTACTTGGATATGCACTTGAACTGCCGTAACCTACAAGGCTACGGACCAAGTGCTGTAAAGTGGGATTTGGGTGGATTGCTCTTTGTCGGCTGGCACGGACAAGATGGGCCGAATGGCCTCCTTCTGTGCTGTAAATTTCTATGATTCTGCCTGATCATGTGACATCTGCCCACACGACTTCTACAAATGTTATTACATTGTAGCCAGGATTGTTTAGTTTCCAATTCCGCCCATTTTGAAGCCAGGTCTCCGTTATGGCTACTATTGCATAACCCCATGTGGCAACTTGCGCCTGCAACTCGTCAATCTTATTTGTAACACTCCTCGCATTAACACACATGCATTTCAACAGCATGCTAGTTGGCTTTGCTTTTTTCCTGAATTTAACTGCTGCTCTTTCTACATTCTTCTTTGTTCTGTTGCTGTTTGTCCCTCCGAGTTTTCTATGCACCTTGTCTCTCCTCTCTGCTGCTGTGTCCTGGTGGCCCTCCGCCAGTGTGTGTATTTTGGCTATCTTATTTTCTTCTTCTGCTTATTTCGGCCCTGTGTCTGGAGCCCCTTGCATTTGTGTAGCAGCAGGAGAATGTGCAGCGAAGAAATGGTCAAAGGAAAGCGAGAGAGAGAGACAGAGAGAGAGAGAGAGAGAGCAGCAAAAAGGATGTTGATTGATTAAGAGCAGTGTGTGCGCGAAACGTTGAGCAGCCTGTGGCGGCAGCAAAAGCCTACTGCACCCGGTATTCCCAGGCAGTCTCCCATCCAAGTACTAACCAGGCCTGACTCTGCTTAGCTTCCGAGATCAGACGAGATCGGGCGCATTCAGACTAGTATGGCCGTAGGCATATGCTAGCTGGCTTTCTCTTTACTTAAAGCTGTCGCCCATTTTTTTCTCTTCTACGCATTCATACAAGTATTCAACACTCAATTTACATTTACAAATTTTACTCCTCCCGCAACCCCCCACCCCCCCTCCACCTCTTCTTGCTGCTCTGCCTCCCACACAAACAAACTACAAGCCCAACCCTTCATTGCCTTCTATTCAAATATTACATCAAATAAACATGCTCAAACACCAAGTCTTAAGGGCTGTAGCATCTTTCAAACTGGACAAATACCCAGGCCCGCATCAAATCTATCCCACACTCTTAAGAGAAGTAAGACACCAAATAGCACAGGCTCTCACCATCATTTTACAATCCTCTCTGGCTACAGGTGTGGTGCCCGACCACTGGAGGACTGCTAACGTGCTACCGTTCTTTCAAAAGGGAGAGAGGGATAGACCGCATAATTACAGGCCAGTCAGCCTAACCTCGGTGGTGGGAAAATTATTGGAAAAAGTTCTGAGGGACAGGAGAAATCTTCATTTAGAAAGACACGGATTAATCAGGGACAGTCAGCATGGATTTCTTAACGGAAGGTCGTGTCTGACTAACGCAATTCAATTTTTCGAGGAGGTAACAAGGAGGGTCGATGAGGGTAGTGCCTTTGATGTAGTCTATATGGATTTTAGCAAGGCTTTTGATAAGGTCCCGCATGCCAGATTGGTCACGAAAGTAAAAGCCCATGGGATCCAAGGCAAAGTGGCAAGTTGGATCCAAAATTGGCTCAGAGGCAGGAAACAAAGGGTAATGGTCGAAGGGTGTTTTTGTGACCGGAAGGCTGTTTCCAGTGGGGTTCCGCAGGGCTCACAGAATCACAGAAACCCCACAGTGCAGATAGAGGCCATTTCGGCCCATCGAGCCTGCACCGACTCAGTACTGGGCCCTTTGCTTTTTCTGGTATATATCAATGATTTGGATTTGAATGTAGGAAGTATGATTAAGAAGTTTGCAGATGATACAAAAATTGGCCGTGTGGTTAATAATGAAACAGAATGCTGTAGACTGCAGGAAGATATCAATGGACTCGTCTAGTGGGCAGAACAGTGGCAAATGGAATTCAGTTGGAATACACAATAAATGGTAGGACACTGAGAAATGCAGAGGATCAGCGGGACCTTGGAGTGCATGTCCACAGATCCCTGAAGGTAGCAGGACAGGTAGATAAAGTGGTTAAGCAGGCATACGGGATACTTGCCTTTATTAGCCGAGGCGTAGAATATAAGAGCGGGGAGGTTATGCTTCAACTGTATAAAACACTAGTTAGGCCGCAGCTAGAGTGCCGCGTGCAGTTCTGGTCACCACATTACAAGAAGGATGCGATTGCACTAGAGAAGGTGCAGAGGAGATTTCCGAGGATGTTGCCTGGGCTGGGGAATTTTAGTTATGAGGAAAGATTGGATAGGCTGGGGTTGTTTTCTTTGGAACACAGGAGGCTGAGGCGAGACCTAATTGAGGTGTGTAAAATTATGAGGGGCCGAGATAGAGTGGATAGGAAGGACCTATTTCCCTTAGCAGAAGGGTCAATAATAGATTTCAAGTAATTGGTAGGAGGTTTACAGGGAATTTGAGGAGACATTTTTTCACCCAGTGAATGGTGGGGGTCTGGAATGCACTGCCTGAAAGGGTGGTAGAGGCAGAAACCCTCATCACGTTTAAAAAGTACTTGGATATGCACTTGAACTGCCGTAACCTACAAGGCTACGGACCAAGTGCTGTAAAGTGGGATTTGGGTGGATTGCTCTTTGTCGGCTGGCACGGACAAGATGGGCCGAATGGCCTCCTTCTGTGCTGTAAATTTCTATGATTCTGCCTGATCATGTGACATCTGCCCACACGACTTCTACAAATGTTATTACATTGTAGCCAGGATTGTTTAGTTTCCAATTCCGCCCATTTTGAAGCCAGGTCTCCGTTATGGCTACTATTGCATAACCCCATGTGGCAACTTGCGCCTGCAACTCGTCAATCTTATTTGTAACACTCCTCGCATTAACACACATGCATTTCAACAGCATGCTAGTTGGCTTTGCTTTTTTCCTGAATTTAACTGCTGCTCTTTCTACATTCTTCTTTGTTCTGTTGCTGTTTGTCCCTCCGAGTTTTCTATGCACCTTGTCTCTCCTCTCTGCTGCTGTGTCCTGGTGGCCCTCCGCCAGTGTGTGTATTTTGGCTATCTTATTTTCTTCTTCTGCTTATTTCGGCCCTGTGTCTGGAGCCCCTTGCATTTGTGTAGCAGCAGGAGAATGTGCAGCGAAGAAATGGTCAAAGGAAAGCGAGAGAGAGAGAGAGAGAGAGAGAGAGCAGCAAAAAGGATGTTGATTGATTAAGAGCAGTGTGTGCGCGTGTGTGTGCAAAACGTTGAGCAGCCTGTGGCGGCAGCAAAAGCCTACTGCACCTGGTATTCCCAGGCAGTCTCCCATCCAAGTACTAACCAGGCCTGACTCTGCTTAGCTTCCGAGATCAGACGAGATCGGGCGCATTCAGACTAGTATGGCCGTAGGCATATGCTAGCTGGCTTTCTCTTTACTTAAAGCTGTCGCCCATTTTTTTCTCTTCTACGCATTCATACAAGTATTCAACACTCAATTTACATTTACAAATTTTACTCCTCCCGCAACCCCCCACCCCCCCTCCACCTCTTCTTGCTGCTCTGCCTCCCACACAAACAAACTACAAGCCCAACCCTTCATTGCCTTCTATTCAAATATTACATCAAATAAACATGCTCAAACACCAAGTCTTAAGGGCTGTAGCATCTTTCAAACTGGACAAATACCCAGGCCCGCATCAAATCTATCCCACACTCTTAAGAGAAGTAAGACACCAAATAGCACAGGCTCTCACCATCATTTTACAATCCTCTCTGGCTACAGGTGTGGTGCCCGACCACTGGAGGACTGCTAACGTGCTACCGTTCTTTCAAAAGGGAGAGAGGGATAGACCGCATAATTACAGGCCAGTCAGCCTAACCTCGGTGGTGGGAAAATTATTGGAAAAAGTTCTGAGGGACAGGAGAAATCTTCATTTAGAAAGACACGGATTAATCAGGGACAGTCAGCATGGATTTCTTAACGGAAGGTCGTGTCTGACTAACGCAATTCAATTTTTCGAGGAGGTAACAAGGAGGGTCGATGAGGGTAGTGCCTTTGATGTAGTCTATATGGATTTTAGCAAGGCTTTTGATAAGGTCCCGCATGCCAGATTGGTCACGAAAGTAAAAGCCCATGGGATCCAAGGCAAAGTGGCAAGTTGGATCCAAAATTGGCTCAGAGGCAGGAAACAAAGGGTAATGGTCGAAGGGTGTTTTTGTGACCGGAAGGCTGTTTCCAGTGGGGTTCCGCAGGGCTCACAGAATCACAGAAACCCCACAGTGCAGATAGAGGCCATTTCGGCCCATCGAGCCTGCACCGACTCAGTACTGGACCCTTTGCTTTTTCTGGTATATATCAATGATTTGGATTTGAATGTAGGAAGTATGATTAAGAAGTTTGCAGATGATACAAAAATTGGCCGTGTGGTTAATAATGAAACAGAATGCTGTAGACTGCAGGAAGATATCAATGGACTCGTCTAGTGGGCAGAACAGTGGCAAATGGAATTCAGTTGGAATACACAATAAATGGTAGGACACTGAGAAATGCAGAGGATCAGCGGGACCTTGGAGTGCATGTCCACAGATCCCTGAAGGTAGCAGGACAGGTAGATAAAGTGGTTAAGCAGGCATACGGGATACTTGCCTTTATTAGCCGAGGCGTAGAATATAAGAGCGGGGAGGTTATGCTTCAACTGTATAAAACACTAGTTAGGCCGCAGCTAGAGTGCCGCGTGCAGTTCTGGTCACCACATTACAAGAAGGATGCGATTGCACTAGAGAAGGTGCAGAGGAGATTTCCGAGGATGTTGCCTGGGCTGGGGAATTTTAGTTATGAGGAAAGATTGGATAGGCTGGGGTTGTTTTCTTTGGAACACAGGAGGCTGAGGTGAGACCTAATTGAGGTGTGTAAAATTATGAGGGGCCGAGATAGAGTGGATAGGAAGGACCTATTTCCCTTAGCAGAAGGGTCAATAATAGATTTCAAGTAATTGGTAGGAGGTTTACAGGGAATTTGAGGAGACATTTTTTCACCCAGTGAATGGTGGGGGTCTGGAATGCACTGCCTGAAAGGGTGGTAGAGGCAGAAACCCTCATCACGTTTAAAAAGTACTTGGATATGCACTTGAACTGCCGTAACCTACAAGGCTACGGACCAAGTGCTGTAAAGTGGGATTTGGGTGGATTGCTCTTTGTCGGCTGGCACGGACAAGATGGGCCGAATGGCCTCCTTCTGTGCTGTAAATTTCTATGATTCTGCCTGATCATGTGACATCTGCCCACACGACTTCTACAAATGTTATTACATTGTAGCCAGGATTGTTTAGTTTCCAATTCCGCCCATTTTGAAGCCAGGTCTCCGTTATGGCTACTATTGCATAACCCCATGTGGCAACTTGCGCCTGCAACTCGTCAATCTTATTTGTAACGCTCCTCGCATTAACACACATGCATTTCAACAGCATGCTAGTTGGCTTTGCTTTTTTCCTGAATTTAACTGCTGCTCTTTCGACATTCTTCTTTGTTCTGTTGCTGTTTGTCCCTCCGAGTTTTCTATGCACCTTGTCTCTCCTCTCTGCTGCTGTGTCCTGGTGGCCCTCCGCCAGTGTGTGTATTTTGGCTATCTTATTTTCTTCTTCTGCTTATTTCGGCCCTGTGTCTGGAGCCCCTTGCATTTGTGTAGCAGCAGGAGAATGTGCAGCGAAGAAATGGTCAAAGGAAAGCGAGAGAGAGAGAGAGAGAGAGCAGCAAAAAGGATGTTGATTGATTAAGAGCAGTGTGTGCGCGTGTGTGTGCAAAACGTTGAGCAGCCTGTGGCGGCAGCAAAAGCCTACTGCACCTGGTATTCCCAGGCGGTCTCCCATCCAAGTACTAACCAGGCCTGACTCTGCTTAGCTTCCGAGATCAGACGAGATCGGGCGCATTCAGACTAGTATGGCCGTAGGCATATGCTGGCTGGCTTTCTCTTTACTTAAAGCTGTCGCCCATTTTTTTCTCTTCTACGCATTCATACAAGTATTCAACACTCAATTTACATTTACAAATTTTACTCCTCCCGCAACCCCCCACCCCCCCTCCACCTCTTCTTGCTGCTCTGCCTCCCACACAAACAAACTACAAGCCCAACCCTTCATTGCCTTCTATTCAAATATTACATCAAATAAACATGCTCAAACACCAAGTCTTAAGGGCTGTAGCATCTTTCAAACTGGACAAATACCCAGGCCCGCATCAAATCTATCCCACACTCTTAAGAGAAGTAAGACACCAAATAGCACAGGCTCTCACCATCATTTTACAATCCTCTCTGGCTACAGGTGTGGTGCCCGACCACTGGAGGACTGCTAACGTGCTACCGTTCTTTCAAAAGGGAGAGAGGGATAGACCGCATAATTACAGGCCAGTCAGCCTAACCTCGGTGGTGGGTAAATTATTGGAAAAAGTTCTGAGGGACAGGAGAAATCTTCATTTAGAAAGACACGGATTAATCAGGGACAGTCAGCATGGATTTCTTAACGGAAGGTCGTGTCTGACTAACGCAATTCAATTTTTCGAGGAGGTAACAAGGAGGGTCGATGAGGGTAGTGCCTTTGATGTAGTCTATATGGATTTTAGCAAGGCTTTTGATAAGGTCCCGCATGCCAGATTGGTCACGAAAGTAAAAGCCCATGGGATCCAAGGCAAAGTGGCAAGTTGGATCCAAAATTGGCTCAGAGGCAGGAAACAAAGGGTAATGGTCGAAGGGTGTTTTTGTGACCAGAAGGCTGTTTCCAGTGGGGTTCCGCAGGGCTCACAGAATCACAGAAACCCCACAGTGCAGATAGAGGCCATTTCGGCCCATCGAGCCTGCACCGACTCAGTACTGGGCCCTTTGCTTTTTCTGGTATATATCAATGATTTGGATTTGAATGTAGGAAGTATGATTAAGAAGTTTGCAGATGATACAAAAATTGGCCGTGTGGTTAATAATGAAACAGAATGCTGTAGACTGCAGGAAGATATCAATGGACTCGTCTAGTGGGCAGAACAGTGGCAAATGGAATTCAGTTGGAATACACAATAAATGGTAGGACACTGAGAAATGCAGAGGATCAGCGGGACCTTGGAGTGCATGTCCACAGATCCCTGAAGGTAGCAGGACAGGTAGATAAAGTGGTTAAGCAGGCATACGGGATACTTGCCTTTATTAGCCGAGGCGTAGAATATAAGAGCGGGGAGGTTATGCTTCAACTGTATAAAACACTAGTTAGGCCGCAGCTAGAGTGCCGCGTGCAGTTCTGGTCACCACATTACAAGAAGGATGCGATTGCACTAGAGAAGGTGCAGAGGAGATTTCCGAGGATGTTGCCTGGGCTGGGGAATTTTAGTTATGAGGAAAGATTGGATAGGCTGGGGTTGTTTTCTTTGGAACACAGGAGGCTGAGGCGAGACCTAATTGAGGTGTGTAAAATTATGAGGGGCCGAGATAGAGTGGATAGGAAGGACCTATTTCCCTTAGCAGAAGGGTCAATAATAGATTTCAAGTAATTGGTAGGAGGTTTACAGGGAATTTGAGGAGACATTTTTTCACCCAGTGAATGGTGGGGGTCTGGAATGCACTGCCTGAAAGGGTGGTAGAGGCAGAAACCCTCATCACGTTTAAAAAGTACTTGGATATGCACTTGAACTGCCGTAACCTACAAGGCTACGGACCAAGTGCTGTAAAGATTTGGGTGGATTGCTCTTTGTCGGCTGGCACGGACAAGATGGGCCGAATGGCCTCCTTCTGTGCTGTAAATTTCTATGATTCTGCCTGATCATGTGACATCTGCCCACACGACTTCTACAAATGTTATTACATTGTAGCCAGGATTGTTTAGTTTCCAATTCCGCCCATTTTGAAGCCAGGTCTCCGTTATGGCTACTATTGCATAACCCCATGTGGCAACTTGCGCCTGCAACTCGTCAATCTTATTTGTAACACTCCTCGCATTAACACACATGCATTTCAACAGCATGCTAGTTGGCTTTGCTTTTTTCCTGAATTTAACTGCTGCTCTTTCGACATTCTTCTTTGTTCTGTTGCTGTTTGTCCCTCCGAGTTTTCTATGCACCTTGTCTCTCCTCTCTGCTGCTGTGTCCTGGTGGCCCTCCGCCAGTGTGTGTATTTTGGCTATCTTATTTTCTTCTTCTGCTTATTTTGGCCCTGTGTCTGGAGCCCCTTGCATTTGTGTAGCAGCAGGAGAATGTGCAGCGAAGAAATGGTCAAAGGAAAGCGAGAGAGAGAGAGAGAGCAGCAAAAAGGATGTTGATTGATTAAGAGCAGTGTGTGCGCGTGTGTGTGCAAAACGTTGAGCAGCCTGTGGCGGCAGCAAAAGCCTACTGCACCTGGTATTCCCAGGCAGTCTCCCATCCAAGTACTAACCAGGCCTGACTCTGCTTAGCTTCCGAGATCAGACGAGATCGGGCGCATTCAGACTAGTATGGCCGTAGGCATATGCTAGCTGGCTTTCTCTTTACTTAAAGCTGTCGCCCATTTTTTTCTCTTCTACGCATTCATACAAGTATTCAACACTCAATTTACATTTACAAATTTTACTCCTCCCGCAACCCCCCACCCCCCCTCCACCTCTTCTTGCTGCTCTGCCTCCCACACAAACAAACTACAAGCCCAACCCTTCATTGCCTTCTATTCAAATATTACATCAAATAAACATGCTCAAACACCAAGTCTTAAGGGCTGTAGCATCTTTCAAACTGGACAAATACCCAGGCCCGCATCAAATCTATCCCACACTCTTAAGAGAAGTAAGACACCAAATAGCACAGGCTCTCACCATCATTTTACAATCCTCTCTGGCTACAGGTGTGGTGCCCGACCACTGGAGGACTGCTAACGTGCTACCGCTCTTTCAAAAGGGAGAGAGGGATAGACCGCATAATTACAGGCCAGTCAGCCTAACCTCGGTGGTGGGAAAATTATTGGAAAAAGTTCTGAGGGACAGGAGAAATCTTCATTTAGAAAGACACGGATTAATCAGGGACAGTCAGCATGGATTTCTTAACGGAAGGTCGTGTCTGACTAACGCAATTCAATTTTTCGAGGAGGTAACAAGGAGGGTCGATGAGGGTAGTGCCTTTGATGTAGTCTATATGGATTTTAGCAAGGCTTTTGATAAGGTCCCGCATGCCAGATTGGTCACGAAAGTAAAAGCCCATGGGATCCAAGGCAAAGTGGCAAGTTGGATCCAAAATTGGCTCAGAGGCAGGAAACAAAGGGTAATGGTCGAAGGGTGTTTTTGTGACCGGAAGGCTGTTTCCAGTGGGGTTCCGCAGGGCTCACAGAATCACAGAAACCCCACAGTGCAGATAGAGGCCATTTCGGCCCATCGAGCCTGCACCGACTCAGTACTGGGCCCTTTGCTTTTTCTGGTATATATCAATGATTTGGATTTGAATGTAGGAAGTATGATTAAGAAGTTTGCAGATGATACAAAAATTGGCCGTGTGGTTAATAATGAAACAGAATGCTGTAGACTGCAGGAAGATATCAATGGACTCGTCTAGTGGGCAGAACAGTGGCAAATGGAATTCAGTTGGAATACACAATAAATGGTAGGACACTGAGAAATGCAGAGGATCAGCGGGACCTTGGAGTGCATGTCCACAGATCCCTGAAGGTAGCAGGACAGGTAGATAAAGTGGTTAAGCAGGCATACGGGATACTTGCCTTTATTAGCCGAGGCGTAGAATATAAGAGCGGGGAGGTTATGCTTCAACTGTATAAAACACTAGTTAGGCCGCAGCTAGAGTGCCGCGTGCAGTTCTGGTCACCACATTACAAGAAGGATGCGATTGCACTAGAGAAGGTGCAGAGGAGATTTCCGAGGATGTTGCCTGGGCTGGGGAATTTTAGTTATGAGGAAAGATTGGATAGGCTGGGGTTGTTTTCTTTGGAACACAGGAGGCTGAGGCGAGACCTAATTGAGGTGTGTAAAATTATGAGGGGCCGAGATAGAGTGGATAGGAAGGACCTATTTCCCTTAGCAGAAGGGTCAATAATAGATTTCAAGTAATTGGTAGGAGGTTTACAGGGAATTTGAGGAGACATTTTTTCACCCAGTGAATGGTGGGGGTCTGGAATGCACTGCCTGAAAGGGTGGTAGAGGCAGAAACCCTCATCACGTTTAAAAAGTACTTGGATATGCACTTGAACTGCCGTAACCTACAAGGCTACGGACCAAGTGCTGTAAAGTGGGATTTGGGTGGATTGCTCTTTGTCGGCTGGCACGGACAAGATGGGCCGAATGGCCTCCTTCTGTGCTGTAAATTTCTATGATTCTGCCTGATCATGTGACATCTGCCCACACGACTTCTACAAATGTTATTACATTGTAGCCAGGATTGTTTAGTTTCCAATTCCGCCCATTTTGAAGCCAGGTCTCCGTTATGGCTACTATTGCATAACCCCATGTGGCAACTTGCGCCTGCAACTCGTCAATCTTATTTGTAACGCTCCTCGCATTAACACACATGCATTTCAACAGCATGCTAGTTGGCTTTGCTTTTTTCCTGAATTTAACTGCTGCTCTTTCGACATTCTTCTTTGTTCTGTTGCTGTTTGTCCCTCCGAGTTTTCTATGCACCTTGTCTCTCCTCTCTGCTGCTGTGTCCTGGTGGCCCTCCGCCAGTGTGTGTATTTTGGCTATCTTATTTTCTTCTTCTGCTTATTTCGGCCCTGTGTCTGGAGCCCCTTGCATTTGTGTAGCAGCAGGAGAATGTGCAGCGAAGAAATGGTCAAAGGAAAGCGAGAGAGAGAGAGAGAGAGAGAGAGCAGCAAAAAGGATGTTGATTGATTAAGAGCAGTGTGTGCGCGTGTGTGTGCAAAACGTTGAGCAGCCTGTGGCGGCAGCAAAAGCCTACTGCACCTGGTATTCCCAGGCAGTCTCCCATCCAAGTACTAACCAGGCCTGACTCTGCTTAGCTTCCGAGATCAGACGAGATCGGGCGCATTCAGACTAGTATGGCCGTAGGCATATGCTGGCTGGCTTTCTCTTTACTTAAAGCTGTCGCCCATTTTTTTCTCTTCTACGCATTCATACAAGTATTCAACACTCAATTTACATTTACAAATTTTACTCCTCCCGCAACCCCCCACCCCCCCTCCACCTCTTCTTGCTGCTCTGCCTCCCACACAAACAAACTACAAGCCCAACCCTTCATTGCCTTCTATTCAAATATTACATCAAATAAACATGCTCAAACACCAAGTCTTAAGGGCTGTAGCATCTTTCAAACTGGACAAATACCCAGGCCCGCATCAAATCTATCCCACACTCTTAAGGGAAGTAAGACACCAAATAGCACAGGCTCTCACCATCATTTTACAATCCTCTCTGGCTACAGGTGTGGTGCCCGACCACTGGAGGACTGCTAACGTGCTACCGTTCTTTCAAAAGGGAGAGAGGGATAGACCGCATAATTACAGGCCAGTCAGCCTAACCTCGGTGGTGGGAAAATTATTGGAAAAAGTTCTGAGGGACAGGAGAAATCTTCATTTAGAAAGACACGGATTAATCAGGGACAGTCAGCATGGATTTCTTAACGGAAGGTCGTGTCTGACTAACGCAATTCAATTTTTCGAGGAGGTAACAAGGAGGGTCGATGAGGGTAGTGCCTTTGATGTAGTCTATATGGATTTTAGCAAGGCTTTTGATAAGGTCCCGCATGCCAGATTGGTCACGAAAGTAAAAGCCCATGGGATCCAAGGCAAAGTGGCAAGTTGGATCCAAAATTGGCTCAGAGGCAGGAAACAAAGGGTAATGGTCGAAGGGTGTTTTTGTGACCGGAAGGCTGTTTCCAGTGGGGTTCCGCAGGGCTCACAGAATCACAGAAACCCCACAGTGCAGATAGAGGCCATTTCGGCCCATCGAGCCTGCACCGACTCAGTACTGGGCCCTTTGCTTTTTCTGGTATATATCAATGATTTGGATTTGAATGTAGGAAGTATGATTAAGAAGTTTGCAGATGATACAAAAATTGGCCGTGTGGTTAATAATGAAACAGAATGCTGTAGACTGCAGGAAGATATCAATGGACTCGTCTAGTGGGCAGAACAGTGGCAAATGGAATTCAGTTGGAATACACAATAAATGGTAGGACACTGAGAAATGCAGAGGATCAGCGGGACCTTGGAGTGCATGTCCACAGATCCCTGAAGGTAGCAGGACAGGTAGATAAAGTGGTTAAGCAGGCATACGGGATACTTGCCTTTATTAGCCGAGGCGTAGAATATAAGAGCGGGGAGGTTATGCTTCAACTGTATAAAACACTAGTTAGGCCGCAGCTAGAGTGCCGCGTGCAGTTCTGGTCACCACATTACAAGAAGGATGCGATTGCACTAGAGAAGGTGCAGAGGAGATTTCCGAGGATGTTGCCTGGGCTGGGGAATTTTAGTTATGAGGAAAGATTGGATAGGCTGGGGTTGTTTTCTTTGGAACACAGGAGGCTGAGGCGAGACCTAATTGAGGTGTGTAAAATTATGAGGGGCCGAGATAGAGTGGATAGGAAGGACCTATTTCCCTTAGCAGAAGGGTCAATAATAGATTTCAAGTAATTGGTAGGAGGTTTACAGGGAATTTGAGGAGACATTTTTTCACCCAGTGAATGGTGGGGGTCTGGAATGCACTGCCTGAAAGGGTGGTAGAGGCAGAAACCCTCATCACGTTTAAAAAGTACTTGGATATGCACTTGAACTGCCGTAACCTACAAGGCTACGGACCAAGTGCTGTAAAGTGGGATTTGGGTGGATTGCTCTTTGTCGGCTGGCACGGACAAGATGGGCCGAATGGCCTCCTTCTGTGCTGTAAATTTCTATGATTCTGCCTGATCATGTGACATCTGCCCACACGACTTCTACAAATGTTATTACATTGTAGCCAGGATTGTTTAGTTTCCAATTCCGCCCATTTTGAAGCCAGGTCTCCGTTATGGCTACTATTGCATAACCCCATGTGGCAACTTGCGCCTGCAACTCGTCAATCTTATTTGTAACGCTCCTCGCATTAACACACATGCATTTCAACAGCATGCTAGTTGGCTTTGCTTTTTTCCTGAATTTAACTGCTGCTCTTTCTACATTCTTCTTTGTTCTGTTGCTGTTTGTCCCTCCGAGTTTTCTATGCACCTTGTCTCTCCTCTCTGCTGCTGTGTCCTGGTGGCCCTCCGCCAGTGTGTGTATTTTGGCTATCTTATTTTCTTCTTCTGCTTATTTCGGCCCTGTGTCTGGAGCCCCTTGCATTTGTGTAGCAGCAGGAGAATGTGCAGCGAAGAAATGGTCAAAGGAAAGCGAGAGAGAGAGAGAGAGAGAGCAGCAAAAAGGATGTTGATTGATTAAGAGCAGTGTGTGCGCGTGTGTGTGCAAAACGTTGAGCAGCCTGTGGCGGCAGCAAAAGCCTACTGCACCTGGTATTCCCAGGCAGTCTCCCATCCAAGTACTAACCAGGCCTGACTCTGCTTAGGCTTCCGAGATCAGACGAGATCGGGCGCATTCAGACTAGTATGGCCGTACGCATATGCTAGCTGGCTTTCTCTTTACTTAAAGCTGTCGCCCATTTTTTTCTCTTCTACGCATTCATACAAGTATTCAACACTCAATTTACATTTACAAATTTTACTCCTCCCGCAACCCCCCACCCCCCCTCCACCTCTTCTTGCTGCTCTGCCTCCCACACAAACAAACTACAAGCCCAACCCTTCATTGCCTTCTATTCAAATATTACATCAAATAAACATGCTCAAACACCAAGTCTTAAGGGCTGTAGCATCTTTCAAACTGGACAAATACCCAGGCCCGCATCAAATCTATCCCACACTCTTAAGAGAAGTAAGACACCAAATAGCACAGGCTCTCACCATCATTTTACAATCCTCTCTGGCTACAGGTGTGGTGCCCGACCACTGGAGGACTGCTAACGTGCTACCGTTCTTTCAAAAGGGAGAGAGGGATAGACCGCATAATTACAGGCCAGTCAGCCTAACCTCGGTGGTGGGAAAATTATTGGAAAAAGTTCTGAGGGACAGGAGAAATCTTCATTTAGAAAGACACGGATTAATCAGGGACAGTCAGCATGGATTTCTTAACGGAAGGTCGTGTCTGACTAACGCAATTCAATTTTTCGAGGAGGTAACAAGGAGGGTCGATGAGGGTAGTGCCTTTGATGTAGTCTATATGGATTTTAGCAAGGCTTTTGATAAGGTCCCGCATGCCAGATTGGTCACGAAAGTAAAAGCCCATGGGATCCAAGGCAAAGTGGCAAGTTGGATCCAAAATTGGCTCAGAGGCAGGAAACAAAGGGTAATGGTCGAAGGGTGTTTTTGTGACCGGAAGGCTGTTTCCAGTGGGGTTCCGCAGGGCTCACAGAATCACAGAAACCCCACAGTGCAGATAGAGGCCATTTCGGCCCATCGAGCCTGCACCGACTCAGTACTGGACCCTTTGCTTTTTCTGGTATATATCAATGATTTGGATTTGAATGTAGGAAGTATGATTAAGAAGTTTGCAGATGATACAAAAATTGGCCGTGTGGTTAATAATGAAACAGAATGCTGTAGACTGCAGGAAGATATCAATGGACTCGTCTAGTGGGCAGAACAGTGGCAAATGGAATTCAGTTGGAATACACAATAAATGGTAGGACACTGAGAAATGCAGAGGATCAGCGGGACCTTGGAGTGCATGTCCACAGATCCCTGAAGGTAGCAGGACAGGTAGATAAAGTGGTTAAGCAGGCATACGGGATACTTGCCTTTATTAGCCGAGGCGTAGAATATAAGAGCGGGGAGGTTATGCTTCAACTGTATAAAACACTAGTTAGGCCGCAGCTAGAGTGCCGCGTGCAGTTCTGGTCACCACATTACAAGAAGGATGCGATTGCACTAGAGAAGGTGCAGAGGAGATTTCCGAGGATGTTGCCTGGGCTGGGGAATTTTAGTTATGAGGAAAGATTGGATAGGCTGGGGTTGTTTTCTTTGGAACACAGGAGGCTGAGGCGAGACCTAATTGAGGTGTGTAAAATTATGAGGGGCCGAGATAGAGTGGATAGGAAGGACCTATTTCCCTTAGCAGAAGGGTCAATAATAGATTTCAAGTAATTGGTAGGAGGTTTACAGGGAATTTGAGGAGACATTTTTTCACCCAGTGAATGGTGGGGGTCTGGAATGCACTGCCTGAAAGGGTGGTAGAGGCAGAAATCCTCATCACGTTTAAAAAGTACTTGGATATGCACTTGAACTGCCGTAACCTACAAGGCTACGGACCAAGTGCTGTAAAGTGGGATTTGGGTGGATTGCTCTTTGTCGGCTGGCACGGACAAGATGGGCCGAATGGCCTCCTTCTGTGCTGTAAATTTCTATGATTCTGCCTGATCATGTGACATCTGCCCACACGACTTCTACAAATGTTATTACATTGTAGCCAGGATTGTTTAGTTTCCAATTCCGCCCATTTTGAAGCCAGGTCTCCGTTATGGCTACTATTGCATAACCCCATGTGGCAACTTGCGCCTGCAACTCGTCAATCTTATTTGTAACGCTCCTCGCATTAACACACATGCATTTCAACAGCATGCTAGTTGGCTTTGCTTTTTTCCTGAATTTAACTGCTGCTCTTTCGACATTCTTCTTTGTTCTGTTGCTGTTTGTCCCTCCGAGTTTTCTATGCACCTTGTCTCTCCTCTCTGCTGCTGTGTCCTGGTGGCCCTCCGCCAGTGTGTGTATTTTGGCTATCTTATTTTCTTCTTCTGCTTATTTCGGCCCTGTGTCTGGAGCCCCTTGCATTTGTGTAGCAGCAGGAGAATGTGCAGCGAAGAAATGGTCAAAGGAAAGCGAGAGAGAGAGAGAGAGAGAGAGAGCAGCAAAAAGGATGTTGATTGATTAAGAGCAGTGTGTGCGCGTGTGTGTGCAAAACGTTGAGCAGCCTGTGGCGGCAGCAAAAGCCTACTGCACCTGGTATTCCCAGGCGGTCTCCCATCCAAGTACTAACCAGGCCTGACTCTGCTTAGCTTCCGAGATCAGACGAGATCGGGCGCATTCAGACTAGTATGGCCGTAGGCATATGCTGGCTGGCTTTCTCTTTACTTAAAGCTGTCGCCCATTTTTTTCTCTTCTACGCATTCATACAAGTATTCAACACTCAATTTACATTTACAAATTTTACTCCTCCCGCAACCCCCCACCCCCCCTCCACCTCTTCTTGCTGCTCTGCCTCCCACACAAACAAACTACAAGCCCAACCCTTCATTGCCTTCTATTCAAATATTACATCAAATAAACATGCTCAAACACCAAGTCTTAAGGGCTGTAGCATCTTTCAAACTGGACAAATACCCAGGCCCGCATCAAATCTATCCCACACTCTTAAGAGAAGTAAGACACCAAATAGCACAGGCTCTCACCATCATTTTACAATCCTCTCTGGCTACAGATGTGGTGCCCGACCACTGGAGGACTGCTAACGTGCTACCGCTCTTTCAAAAGGGAGAGAGGGATAGACCGCATAATTACAGGCCAGTCAGCCTAACCTCGGTGGTGGGAAAATTATTGGAAAAAGTTCTGAGGGACAGGAGAAATCTTCATTTAGAAAGACACGGATTAATCAGGGACAGTCAGCATGGATTTCTTAACGGAAGGTCGTGTCTGACTAACGCAATTCAATTTTTCGAGGAGGTAACAAGGAGGGTCGATGAGGGTAGTGCCTTTGATGTAGTCTATATGGATTTTAGCAAGGCTTTTGATAAGGTCCCGCATGCCAGATTGGTCACGAAAGTAAAAGCCCATGGGATCCAAGGCAAAGTGGCAAGTTGGATCCAAAATTGGCTCAGAGGCAGGAAACAAAGGGTAATGGTCGAAGGGTGTTTTTGTGACCGGAAGGCTGTTTCCAGTGGGGTTCCGCAGGGCTCACAGAATCACAGAAACCCCACAGTGCAGATAGAGGCCATTTCGGCCCATCGAGCCTGCACCGACTCAGTACTGGGCCCTTTGCTTTTTCTGGTATATATCAATGATTTGGATTTGAATGTAGGAAGTATGATTAAGAAGTTTGCAGATGATACAAAAATTGGCCGTGTGGTTAATAATGAAACAGAATGCTGTAGACTGCAGGAAGATATCAATGGACTCGTCTAGTGGGCAGAACAGTGGCAAATGGAATTCAGTTGGAATACACAATAAATGGTAGGACACTGAGAAATGCAGAGGATCAGCGGGACCTTGGAGTGCATGTCCACAGATCCCTGAAGGTAGCAGGACAGGTAGATAAAGTGGTTAAGCAGGCATACGGGATACTTGCCTTTATTAGCCGAGGCGTAGAATATAAGAGCGGGGAGGTTATGCTTCAACTGTATAAAACACTAGTTAGGCCGCAGCTAGAGTGCCGCGTGCAGTTCTGGTCACCACATTACAAGAAGGATGCGATTGCACTAGAGAAGGTGCAGAGGAGATTTCCGAGGATGTTGCCTGGGCTGGGGAATTTTAGTTATGAGGAAAGATTGGATAGGCTGGGGTTGTTTTCTTTGGAACACAGGAGGCTGAGGCGAGACCTAATTGAGGTGTGTAAAATTATGAGGGGCCGAGATAGAGTGGATAGGAAGGACCTATTTCCCTTAGCAGAAGGGTCAATAATAGATTTCAAGTAATTGGTAGGAGGTTTACAGGGAATTTGAGGAGACATTTTTTCACCCAGTGAATGGTGGGGGTCTGGAATGCACTGCCTGAAAGGGTGGTAGAGGCAGAAACCCTCATCACGTTTAAAAAGTACTTGGATATGCACTTGAACTGCCGTAACCTACAAGGCTACGGACCAAGTGCTGTAAAGTGGGATTTGGGTGGATTGCTCTTTGTCGGCTGGCACGGACAAGATGGGCCGAATGGCCTCCTTCTGTGCTGTAAATTTCTATGATTCTGCCTGATCATGTGACATCTGCCCACACGACTTCTACAAATGTTATTACATTGTAGCCAGGATTGTTTAGTTTCCAATTCCGCCCATTTTGAAGCCAGGTCTCCGTTATAGCTACTATTGCATAACCCCATGTGGCAACTTGCGCCTGCAACTCGTCAATCTTATTTGTAACGCTCCTCGCATTAACACACATGCATTTCAACAGCATGCTAGTTGGCTTTGCTTTTTTCCTGAATTTAACTGCTGCTCTTTCGACATTCTTCTTTGTTCTGTTGCTGTTTGTCCCTCCGAGTTTTCTATGCACCTTGTCTCTCCTCTCTGCTGCTGTGTCCTGGTGGCCCTCCGCCAGTGTGTGTATTTTGGCTATCTTATTTTCTTCTTCTGCTTATTTCGGCCCTGTGTCTGGAGCCCCTTGCATTTGTGTAGCAGCAGGAGAATGTGCAGCGAAGAAATGGTCAAAGGAAAGCAAGAGAGAGAGAGAGAGAGAGCAGCAAAAAGGATGTTGATTGATTAAGAGCAGTGTGTGCGCGTGTGTGTGCAAAACGTTGAGCAGCCTGTGGCGGCAGCAAAAGCCTACTGCACCTGGTATTCCCAGGCAGTCTCCCATCCAAGTACTAACCAGGCCTGACTCTGCTTAGCTTCCGAGATCAGACGAGATCGGGCGCATTCAGACTAGTATGGCCGTAGGCATATGCTAGCTGGCTTTCTCTTTACTTAAAGCTGTCGCCCATTTTTTTCTCTTCTACGCATTCATACAAGTATTCAACACTCAATTTACATTTACAAATTTTACTCCTCCCGCAACCCCCCACCCCCCCTCCACCTCTTCTTGCTGCTCTGCCTCCCACACAAACAAACTACAAGCCCAACCCTTCATTGCCTTCTATTCAAATATTACATCAAATAAACATGCTCAAACACCAAGTCTTAAGGGCTGTAGCATCTTTCAAACTGGACAAATACCCAGGCCCGCATCAAATCTATCCCACACTCTTAAGAGATGTAAGACACCAAATAGCACAGGCTCTCACCATCATTTTACAATCCTCTCTGGCTACAGGTGTGGTGCCCGACCACTGGAGGACTGCTAACGTGCTACCGCTCTTTCAAAAGGGAGAGAGGGATAGACCGCATAATTACAGGCCAGTCAGCCTAACCTCGGTGGTGGGAAAATGATTGGAAAAAGTTCTGAGGGACAGGAGAAATCTTCATTTAGAAAGACACGGATTAATCAGGGACAGTCAGCATGGATTTCTTAACGGAAGGTCGTGTCTGACTAACGCAATTCAATTTTTCGAGGAGGTAACAAGGAGGGTCGATGAGGGTAGTGCCTTTGATGTAGTCTATATGGATTTTAGCAAGGCTTTTGATAAGGTCCCGCATGCCAGATTGGTCACGAAAGTAAAAGCCCATGGGATCCAAGGCAAAGTGGCAAGTTGGATCCAAAATTGGCTCAGAGGCAGGAAACAAAGGGTAATGGTCGAAGGGTGTTTTTGTGACCGGAAGGCTGTTTCCAGTGGGGTTCCGCAGGGCTCACAGAATCACAGAAACCCCACAGTGCAGATAGAGGCCATTTCGGCCCATCGAGCCTGCACCGACTCAGTACTGGGCCCTTTGCTTTTTCTGGTATATATCAATGATTTGGATTTGAATGTAGGAAGTATGATTAAGAAGTTTGCAGATGATACAAAAATTGGCCGTGTGGTTAATAATGAAACAGAATGCTGTAGACTGCAGGAAGATATCAATGGACTCGTCTAGTGGGCAGAACAGTGGCAAATGGAATTCAGTTGGAATACACAATAAATGGTAGGACACTGAGAAATGCAGAGGATCAGCGGGACCTTGGAGTGCATGTCCACAGATCCCTGAAGGTAGCAGGACAGGTAGATAAAGTGGTTAAGCAGGCATACGGGATACTTGCCTTTATTAGCCGAGGCGTAGAATATAAGAGCGGGGAGGTTATGCTTCAACTGTATAAAACACTAGTTAGGCCGCAGCTAGAGTGCCGCGTGCAGTTCTGGTCACCACATTACAAGAAGGATGCGATTGCACTAGAGAAGGTGCAGAGGAGATTTCCGAGGATGTTGCCTGGGCTGGGGAATTTTAGTTATGAGGAAAGATTGGATAGGCTGGGGTTGTTTTCTTTGGAACACAGGAGGCTGAGGCGAGACCTAATTGAGGTGTGTAAAATTATGAGGGGCCGAGATAGAGTGGATAGGAAGGACCTATTTCCCTTAGCAGAAGGGTCAATAATAGATTTCAAGTAATTGGTAGGAGGTTTACAGGGAATTTGAGGAGACATTTTTTCACCCAGTGAATGGTGGGGGTCTGGAATGCACTGCCTGAAAGGGTGGTAGAGGCAGAAACCCTCATCACGTTTAAAAAGTACTTGGATATGCACTTGAACTGCCGTAACCTACAAGGCTACGGACCAAGTGCTGTAAAGTGGGATTTGGGTGGATTGCTCTTTGTCGGCTGGCACGGACAAGATGGGCCGAATGGCCTCCTTCTGTGCTGTAAATTTCTATGATTCTGCCTGATCATGTGACATCTGCCCACACGACTTCTACAAATGTTATTACATTGTAGCCAGGATTGTTTAGTTTCCAATTCCGCCCATTTTGAAGCCAGGTCTCCGTTATGGCTACTATTGCATAACCCCATGTGGCAACTTGCGCCTGCAACTCGTCAATCTTATTTGTAACGCTCCTCGCATTAACACACATGCATTTCAACAGCATGCTAGTTGGCTTTGCTTTTTTCCTGAATTTAACTGCTGCTCTTTCTACATTCTTCTTTGTTCTGTTGCTGTTTGTCCCTCCGAGTTTTCTATGCACCTTGTCTCTCCTCTCTGCTGCTGTGTCCTGGTGGCCCTCCGCCAGTGTGTGTATTTTGGCTATCTTATTTTCTTCTTCTGCTTATTTCGGCCCTGTGTCTGGAGCCCCTTGCATTTGTGTAGCAGCAGGAGAATGTGCAGCGAAGAAATGGTCAAAGGAAAGCGAGAGAGAGAGACAGAGAGAGAGAGAGAGAGAGCAGCAAAAAGGATGTTGATTGATTAAGAGCAGTGTGTGCGCGTGTGTGTGCAAAACGTTGAGCAGCCTGTGGCGGCAGCAAAAGCCTACTGCACCCGGTATTCCCAGGCGGTCTCCCATCCAAGTACTAACCAGGCCTGACTCTGCTTAGCTTCCGAGATCAGACGAGATCGGGCGCATTCAGACTAGTATGGCCGTAGGCATATGCTAGCTGGCTTTCTCTTTACTTAAAGCTGTCGCCCATTTTTTTCTCTTCTACGCATTCATACAAGTATTCAACACTCAATTTACATTTACAAATTTTACTCCTCCCGCAACCCCCCACCCCCCCTCCACCTCTTCTTGCTGCTCTGCCTCCCACACAAACAAACTACAAGCCCAACCCTTCATTGCCTTCTATTCAAATATTACATCAAATAAACATGCTCAAACACCAAGTCTTAAGGGCTGTAGCATCTTTCAAACTGGACAAATACCCAGGCCCGCATCAAATCTATCCCACACTCTTAAGAGAAGTAAGACACCAAATAGCACAGGCTCTCACCATCATTTTACAATCCTCTCTGGCTACAGGTGTGGTGCCCGACCACTGGAGGACTGCTAACGTGCTACCGTTCTTTCAAAAGGGAGAGAGGGATAGACCGCATAATTACAGGCCAGTCAGCCTAACCTCGGTGGTGGGAAAATTATTGGAAAAAGTTCTGAGGGACAGGAGAAATCTTCATTTAGAAAGACACGGATTAATCAGGGACAGTCAGCATGGATTTCTTAACGGAAGGTCGTGTCTGACTAACGCAATTCAATTTTTCGAGGAGGTAACAAGGAGGGTCGATGAGGGTAGT
The DNA here is from genome assembly GCF_052327205.1 of Somniosus microcephalus. NCBI lineage: Eukaryota > Metazoa > Chordata > Chondrichthyes > Squaliformes > Somniosidae > Somniosus > Somniosus microcephalus. Next base: position 23,607,981 of record NC_141005.1, read on the forward strand.
GCCTTTGATGTAGTCTATATGGATTTTAGCAAGGCTTTTGATAAGGTCCCGCATGCCAGATTGGTCACGAAAGTAAAAGCCCATGGGATCCAAGGCAAAGTGGCAAGTTGGATCCAAAATTGGCTCAGAGGCAGGAAACAAAGGGTAATGGTCGAAGGGTGTTTTTGTGACCGGAAGGCTGTTTCCAGTGGGGTTCCGCAGGGCTCACAGAATCACAGAAACCCCACAGTGCAGATAGAGGCCATTTCGGCCCATCGAGCCTGCACCGACTCAGTACTGGGCCCTTTGCTTTTTCTGGTATATATCAATGATTTGGATTTGAATGTAGGAAGTATGATTAAGAAGTTTGCAGATGATACAAAAATTGGCCGTGTGGTTAATAATGAAACAGAATGCTGTAGACTGCAGGAAGATATCAATGGACTCGTCTAGTGGGCAGAACAGTGGCAAATGGAATTCAGTTGGAATACACAATAAATGGTAGGACACTGAGAAATGCAGAGGATCAGCGGGACCTTGGAGTGCATGTCCACAGATCCCTGAAGGTAGCAGGACAGGTAGATAAAGTGGTTAAGCAGGCATACGGGATACTTGCCTTTATTAGCCGAGGCGTAGAATATAAGAGCGGGGAGGTTATGCTTCAACTGTATAAAACACTAGTTAGGCCGCAGCTAGAGTGCCGCGTGCAGTTCTGGTCACCACATTACAAGAAGGATGCGATTGCACTAGAGAAGGTGCAGAGGAGATTTCCGAGGATGTTGCCTGGGCTGGGGAATTTTAGTTATGAGGAAAGATTGGATAGGCTGGGGTTGTTTTCTTTGGAACACAGGAGGCTGAGGCGAGACCTAATTGAGGTGTGTAAAATTATGAGGGGCCGAGATAGAGTGGATAGGAAGGACCTATTTCCCTTAGCAGAAGGGTCAATAATAGATTTCAAGTAATTGGTAGGAGGTTTACAGGGAATTTGAGGAGACATTTTTTCACCCAGTGAATGGTGGGGGTCTGGAATGCACTGCCTGAAAGGGTGGTAGAGGCAGAAACCCTCATCACGTTTAAAAAGTACTTGGATATGCACTTGAACTGCCGTAACCTACAAGGCTACGGACCAAGTGCTGTAAAGTGGGATTTGGGTGGATTGCTCTTTGTCGGCTGGCACGGACAAGATGGGCCGAATGGCCTCCTTCTGTGCTGTAAATTTCTATGATTCTGCCTGATCATGTGACATCTGCCCACACGACTTCTACAAATGTTATTACATTGTAGCCAGGATTGTTTAGTTTCCAATTCCGCCCATTTTGAAGCCAGGTCTCCGTTATGGCTACTATTGCATAACCCCATGTGGCAACTTGCGCCTGCAACTCGTCAATCTTATTTGTAACACTCCTCGCATTAACACACATGCATTTCAACAGCATGCTAGTTGGCTTTGCTTTTTTCCTGAATTTAACTGCTGCTCTTTCTACATTCTTCTTTGTTCTGTTGCTGTTTGTCCCTCCGAGTTTTCTATGCACCTTGTCTCTCCTCTCTGCTGCTGTGTCCTGGTGGCCCTCCGCCAGTGTGTGTATTTTGGCTATCTTATTTTCTTCTTCTGCTTATTTCGGCCCTGTGTCTGGAGCCCCTTGCATTTGTGTAGCAGCAGGAGAATGTGCAGCGAAGAAATGGTCAAAGGAAAGCGAGAGAGAGAGAGAGAGAGAGCAGCAAAAAGGATGTTGATTGATTAAGAGCAGTGTGTGCGCGTGTGTGTGCAAAATGTTGAGCAGCCTGTGGCGGCAGCAAAAGCCTACTGCACCCGGTATTCCCAGGCGGTCTCCCATCCAAGTACTAACCAGGCCTGACTCTGCTTAGCTTCCGAGATCAGACGAGATCGGGCACATTCAGACTAGTATGGCCGTAGGCATATGCTGGCTGGCTTTCTCTTTACTTAAAGCTGTCGCCCATTTTTTTCTCTTCTACGCATTCATACAAGTATTCAACACTCAATTTACATTTACAAATTTTACTCCTCCCGCAACCCCCACCCCCCCTCCACCTCTTCTTGCTGCTCTGCCTCCCACACAAACAAACTACAAGCCCAACCCTTCATTGCCTTCTATTCAAATATTACATCAAATAAACATGCTCAAACACCAAGTCTTAAGGGCTGTAGCATCTTTCAAACTGGACAAATACCCAGGCCCGCATCAAATCTATCCCACACTCTTAAGAGAAGTAAGACACCAAATAGCACAGGCTCTCACCATCATTTTACAATCCTCTCTGGCTACAGGTGTGGTGCCCGACCACTGGAGGACTGCTAACGTGCTACCGTTCTTTCAAAAGGGAGAGAGGGATAGACCGCATAATTACAGGCCAGTCAGCCTAACCTCGGTGGTGGGAAAATTATTGGAAAAAGTTCTGAGGGACAGGAGAAATCTTCATTTAGAAAGACACGGATTAATCAGGGACAGTCAGCATGGATTTCTTAACGGAAGGTCGTGTCTGACTAACGCAATTCAATTTTTCGAGGAGGTAACAAGGAGGGTCGATGAGGGTAGTGCCTTTGATGTAGTCTATATGGATTTTAGCAAGGCTTTTGATAAGGTCCCGCATGCCAGATTGGTCACGAAAGTAAAAGCCCATGGGATCCAAGGCAAAGTGGCAAGTTGGATCCAAAATTGGCTCAGAGGCAGGAAACAAAGGGTAATGGTCGAAGGGTGTTTTTGTGACCGGAAGGCTGTTTCCAGTGGGGTTCCGCAGGGCTCACAGAATCACAGAAACCCCACAGTGCAGATAGAGGCCATTTCGGCCCATCGAGCCTGCACCGACTCAGTACTGGGCCCTTTGCTTTTTCTGGTATATATCAATGATTTGGATTTGAATGTAGGAAGTATGATTAAGAAGTTTGCAGATGATACAAAAATTGGCCGTGTGGTTAATAATGAAACAGAATGCTGTAGACTGCAGGAAGATATCAATGGACTCGTCTAGTGGGCAGAACAGTGGCAAATGGAATTCAGTTGGAATACACAATAAATGGTAGGACACTGAGAAATGCAGAGGATCAGCGGGACCTTGGAGTGCATGTCCACAGATCCCTGAAGGTAGCAGGACAGGTAGATAAAGTGGTTAAGCAGGCATACGGGATACTTGCCTTTATTAGCCGAGGCGTAGAATATAAGAGCGGGGAGGTTATGCTTCAACTGTATAAAACACTAGTTAGGCCGCAGCTAGAGTGCCGCGTGCAGTTCTGGTCACCACATTACAAGAAGGATGCGATTGCACTAGAGAAGGTGCAGAGGAGATTTCCGAGGATGTTGCCTGGGCTGGGGAATTTTAGTTATGAGGAAAGATTGGATAGGCTGGGGTTGTTTTCTTTGGAACACAGGAGGCTGAGGCGAGACCTAATTGAGGTGTGTAAAATTATGAGGGGCCGAGATAGAGTGGATAGGAAGGACCTATTTCCCTTAGCAGAAGGGTCAATAATAGATTTCAAGTAATTGGTAGGAGGTTTACAGGGAATTTGAGGAGACATTTTTTCACCCAGTGAATGGTGGGGGTCTGGAATGCACTGCCTGAAAGGGTGGTAGAGGCAGAAACCCTCATCACGTTTAAAAAGTACTTGGATATGCACTTGAACTGCCGTAACCTACAAGGCTACGGACCAAGTGCTGTAAAGTGGGATTTGGGTGGATTGCTCTTTGTCGGCTGGCACGGACAAGATGGGCCGAATGGCCTCCTTCTGTGCTGTAAATTTCTATGATTCTGCCTGATCATGTGACATCTGCCCACACGACTTCTACAAATGTTATTACATTGTAGCCAGGATTGTTTAGTTTCCAATTCCGCCCATTTTGAAGCCAGGTCTCCGTTATAGCTACTATTGCATAACCCCATGTGGCAACTTGCGCCTGCAACTCGTCAATCTTATTTGTAACGCTCCTCGCATTAACACACATGCATTTCAACAGCATGCTAGTTGGCTTTGCTTTTTTCCTGAATTTAACTGCTGCTCTTTCTACATTCTTCTTTGTTCTGTTGCTGTTTGTCCCTCCGAGTTTTCTATGCACCTTGTCTCTCCTCTCTGCTGCTGTGTCCTGGTGGCCCTCCGCCAGTGTGTGTATTTTGGCTATCTTATTTTCTTCTTCTGCTTATTTCGGCCCTGTGTCTGGAGCCCCTTGCATTTGTGTAGCAGCAGGAGAATGTGCAGCGAAGAAATGGTCAAAGGAAAGCGAGAGAGAGAGAGAGAGAGAGAGAGAGCAGCAAAAAGGATGTTGATTGATTAAGAGCAGTGTGTGCGCGTGTGTGTGCAAAACGTTGAGCAGCCTGTGGCGGCAGCAAAAGCCTACTGCACCCGGTATTCCCAGGCAGTCTCCCATCCAAGTACTAACCAGGCCTGACTCTGCTTAGCTTCTGAGATCAGACGAGATCGGGCGCATTCAGACTAGTATGGCCGTAGGCATATGCTAGCTGGCTTTCTCTTTACTTAAAGCTGTCGCCCATTTTTTTCTCTTCTACGCATTCATACAAGTATTCAACACTCAATTTACATTTACAAATTTTACTCCTCCCGCAACCCCCCACCCCCCCTCCACCTCTTCTTGCTGCTCTGCCTCCCACACAAACAAACTACAAGCCCAACCCTTCATTGCCTTCTATTCAAATATTACATCAAATAAACATGCTCAAACACCAAGTCTTAAGGGCTGTAGCATCTTTCAAACTGGACAAATACCCAGGCCCGCATCAAATCTATCCCACACTCTTAAGAGATGTAAGACACCAAATAGCACAGGCTCTCACCATCATTTTACAATCCTCTCTGGCTACAGGTGTGGTGCCCGACCACTGGAGGACTGCTAACGTGCTACCGTTCTTTCAAAAGGGAGAGAGGGATAGACCGCATAATTACAGGCCAGTCAGCCTAACCTCGGTGGTGGGAAAATTATTGGAAAAAGTTCTGAGGGACAGGAGAAATCTTCATTTAGAAAGACACGGATTAATCAGGGACAGTCAGCATGGATTTCTTAACGGAAGGTCGTGTCTGACTAACGCAATTCAATTTTTCGAGGAGGTAACAAGGAGGGTCGATGAGGGTAGTGCCTTTGATGTAGTCTATATGGATTTTAGCAAGGCTTTTGATAAGGTCCCGCATGCCAGATTGGTCACGAAAGTAAAAGCCCATGGGATCCAAGGCAAAGTGGCAAGTTGGATCCAAAATTGGCTCAGAGGCAGGAAACAAAGGGTAATGGTCGAAGGGTGTTTTTGTGACCGGAAGGCTGTTTCCAGTGGGGTTCCGCAGGGCTCACAGAATCACAGAAACCCCACAGTGCAGATAGAGGCCATTTCGGCCCATCGAGCCTGCACCGACTCAGTACTGGGCCCTTTGCTTTTTCTGGTATATATCAATGATTTGGATTTGAATGTAGGAAGTATGATTAAGAAGTTTGCAGATGATACAAAAATTGGCCGTGTGGTTAATAATGAAACAGAATGCTGTAGACTGCAGGAAGATATCAATGGACTCGTCTAGTGGGCAGAACAGTGGCAAATGGAATTCAGTTGGAATACACAATAAATGGTAGGACACTGAGAAATGCAGAGGATCAGCGGGACCTTGGAGTGCATGTCCACAGATCCCTGAAGGTAGCAGGACAGGTAGATAAAGTGGTTAAGCAGGCATACGGGATACTTGCCTTTATTAGCCGAGGCGTAGAATATAAGAGCGGGGAGGTTATGCTTCAACTGTATAAAACACTAGTTAGGCCGCAGCTAGAGTGCCGCGTGCAGTTCTGGTCACCACATTACAAGAAGGATGCGATTGCACTGGAGAAGGTGCAGAGGAGATTTCCGAGGATGTTGCCTGGGCTGGGGAATTTTAGCTATGAGGAAAGATTGGATAGGCTGGGGTTGTTTTCTTTGGAATACAGGAGGCTGAGGCGAGACCTAATTGAGGTGTGTAAAATTATGAGGGGCCGAGATAGAGTGGATAGGAAGGACCTATTTCCCTTAGCAGAAGGGTCAATAATAGATTTCAAGTAATTGGTAGGAGGTTTACAGGGAATTTGAGGAGACATTTTTTCACCCAGTGAATGGTGGGGGTCTGGAATGCACTGCCTGAAAGGGTGGTAGAGGCAGAAACCCTCATCACGTTTAAAAAGTACTTGGATATGCACTTGAACTGCCGTAACCTACAAGGCTACGGACCAAGTGCTGTAAAGTGGGATTTGGGTGGATTGCTCTTTGTCGGCTGGCACGGACAAGATGGGCCGAATGGCCTCCTTCTGTGCTGTAAATTTCTATGATTCTGCCTGATCATGTGACATCTGCCCACACGACTTCTACAAATGTTATTACATTGTAGCCAGGATTGTTTAGTTTCCAATTCCGCCCATTTTGAAGCCAGGTCTCCGTTATGGCTACTATTGCATAACCCCATGTGGCAACTTGCGCCTGCAACTCGTCAATCTTATTTGTAACACTCCTCGCATTAACACACATGCATTTCAACAGCATGCTAGTTGGCTTTGCTTTTTTCCTGAATTTAACTGCTGCTCTTTCTACATTCTTCTTTGTTCTGTTGCTGTTTGTCCCTCCGAGTTTTCTATGCACCTTGTCTCTCCTCTCTGCTGCTGTGTCCTGGTGGCCCTCCGCCAGTGTGTGTATTTTGGCTATCTTATTTTCTTCTTCTGCTTATTTCGGCCCTGTGTCTGGAGCCCCTTGCATTTGTGTAGCAGCAGGAGAATGTGCAGCGAAGAAATGGTCAAAGGAAAGCGAGAGAGAGAGAGAGAGAGAGAGAGCAGCAAAAAGGATGTTGATTGATTAAGAGCAGTGTGTGCGCGTGTGTGTGCAAAACGTTGAGCAGCCTGTGGCGGCAGCAAAAGCCTACTGCACCCGGTATTCCCAGGCAGTCTCCCATCCAAGTACTAACCAGGCCTAACTCTGCTTAGCTTCCGAGATCAGACGAGATCGGGCGCATTCAGACTAGTATGGCCGTAGGCATATGCTAGCTGGCTTTCTCTTTACTTAAAGCTGTCGCCCATTTTTTTCTCTTCTACGCATTCATACAAGTATTCAACACTCAATTTACATTTACAAATTTTACTCCTCCCGCAACCCCCCACCCCCCCTCCACCTCTTCTTGCTGCTCTGCCTCCCACACAAACAAACTACAAGCCCAACCCTTCATTGCCTTCTATTCAAATATTACATCAAATAAACATGCTCAAACACCAAGTCTTAAGGGCTGTAGCATCTTTCAAACTGGACAAATACCCAGGCCCGCATCAAATCTATCCCACACTCTTAAGAGAAGTAAGACACCAAATAGCACAGGCTCTCACCATCATTTTACAATCCTCTCTGGCTACAGGTGTGGTGCCCGACCACTGGAGGACTGCTAACGTGCTACCGTTCTTTCAAAAGGGAGAGAGGGATAGACCGCATAATTACAGGCCAGTCAGCCTAACCTCGGTGGTGGGAAAATTATTGGAAAAAGTTCTGAGGGACAGGAGAAATCTTCATTTAGAAAGACACGGATTAATCAGGGACAGTCAGCATGGATTTCTTAACGGAAGGTCGTGTCTGACTAACGCAATTCAATTTTTCGAGGAGGTAACAAGGAGGGTCGATGAGGGTAGTGCCTTTGATGTAGTCTATATGGATTTTAGCAAGGCTTTTGATAAGGTCCCGCATGCCAGATTGGTCACGAAAGTAAAAGCCCATGGGATCCAAGGCAAAGTGGCAAGTTGGATCCAAAATTGGCTCAGAGGCAGGAAACAAAGGGTAATGGTCGAAGGGTGTTTTTGTGACCGGAAGGCTGTTTCCAGTGGGGTTCCGCAGGGCTCACAGAATCACAGAAACCCCACAGTGCAGATAGAGGCCATTTCGGCCCATCGAGCCTGCACCGACTCAGTACTGGGCCCTTTGCTTTTTCTGGTATATATCAATGATTTGGATTTGAATGTAGGAAGTATGATTAAGAAGTTTGCAGATGATACAAAAATTGGCCGTGTGGTTAATAATGAAACAGAATGCTGTAGACTGCAGGAAGATATCAATGGACTCGTCTAGTGGGCAGAACAGTGGCAAATGGAATTCAGTTGGAATACACAATAAATGGTAGGACACTGAGAAATGCAGAGGATCAGCGGGACCTTGGAGTGCATGTCCACAGATCCCTGAAGGTAGCAGGACAGGTAGATAAAGTGGTTAAGCAGGCATACGGGATACTTGCCTTTATTAGCCGAGGCGTAGAATATAAGAGCGGGGAGGTTATGCTTCAACTGTATAAAACACTAGTTAGGCCGCAGCTAGAGTGCCGCGTGCAGTTCTGGTCACCACATTACAAGAAGGATGCGATTGCACTAGAGAAGGTGCAGAGGAGATTTCCGAGGATGTTGCCTGGGCTGGGGAATTTTAGTTATGAGGAAAGATTGGATAGGCTGGGGTTGTTTTCTTTGGAACACAGGAGGCTGAGGCGAGACCTAATTGAGGTGTGTAAAATTATGAGGGGCCGAGATAGAGTGGATAGGAAGGACCTATTTCCCTTAGCAGAAGGGTCAATAATAGATTTCAAGTAATTGGTAGGAGGTTTACAGGGAATTTGAGGAGACATTTTTTCACCCAGTGAATGGTGGGGGTCTGGAATGCACTGCCTGAAAGGGTGGTAGAGGCAGAAACCCTCATCACGTTTAAAAAGTACTTGGATATGCACTTGAACTGCCGTAACCTACAAGGCTACGGACCAAGTGCTGTAAAGTGGGATTTGGGTGGATTGCTCTTTGTCGGCTGGCACGGACAAGATGGGCCGAATGGCCTCCTTCTGTGCTGTAAATTTCTATGATTCTGCCTGATCATGTGACATCTGCCCACACGACTTCTACAAATGTTATTACATTGTAGCCAGGATTGTTTAGTTTCCAATTCCGCCCATTTTGAAGCCAGGTCTCCGTTATGGCTACTATTGCATAACCCCATGTGGCAACTTGCGCCTGCAACTCGTCAATCTTATTTGTAACGCTCCTCGCATTAACACACATGCATTTCAACAGCATGCTAGTTGGCTTTGCTTTTTTCCTGAATTTAACTGCTGCTCTTTCTACATTCTTCTTTGTTCTGTTGCTGTTTGTCCCTCCGAGTTTTCTATGCACCTTGTCTCTCCTCTCTGCTGCTGTGTCCTGGTGGCCCTCCGCCAGTGTGTGTATTTTGGCTATCTTATTTTCTTCTTCTGCTTATTTCGGCCCTGTGTCTGGAGCCCCTTGCATTTGTGTAGCAGCAGGAGAATGTGCAGCGAAGAAATGGTCAAAGGAAAGCGAGAGAGAGAGAGAGAGAGAGAGAGCAGCAAAAAGGATGTTGATTGATTAAGAGCAGTGTGTGCGCGTGTGTGTGCAAAACGTTGAGCAGCCTGTGGCGGCAGCAAAAGCCTACTGCACCTGGTATTCCCAGGCAGTCTCCCATCCAAGTACTAACCAGGCCTGACTCTGCTTAGCTTCCGAGATCAGACGAGATCGGGCGCATTCAGACTAGTATGGCCGTAGGCATATGCTAGCTGGCTTTCTCTTTACTTAAAGCTGTCGCCCATTTTTTTCTCTTCTACGCATTCATACAAGTATTCAACACTCAATTTACATTTACAAATTTTACTCCTCCCGCAACCCCCCACCCCCCCCTCCACCTCTTCTTGCTGCTCTGCCTCCCACACAAACAAACTACAAGCCCAACCCTTCATTGCCTTCTATTCAAATATTACATCAAATAAACATGCTCAAACACCAAGTCTTAAGGGCTGTAGCATCTTTCAAACTGGACAAATACCCAGGCCCGCATCAAATCTATCCCACACTCTTAAGAGAAGTAAGACACCAAATAGCACAGGCTCTCACCATCATTTTACAATCCTCTCTGGCTACAGGTGTGGTGCCCGACCACTGGAGGACTGCTAACGTGCTACCGTTCTTTCAAAAGGGAGAGAGGGATAGACCGCATAATTACAGGCCAGTCAGCCTAACCTCGGTGGTGGGAAAATTATTGGAAAAAGTTCTGAGGGACAGGAGAAATCTTCATTTAGAAAGACACGGATTAATCAGGGACAGTCAGCATGGATTTCTTAACGGAAGGTCGTGTCTGGCTAACGCAATTCAATTTTTCGAGGAGGTAACAAGGAGGGTCGATGAGGGTAGTGCCTTTGATGTAGTCTATATGGATTTTAGCAAGGCTTTTGATAAGGTCCCGCATGCCAGATTGGTCACGAAAGTAAAAGCCCATGGGATCCAAGGCAAAGTGGCAAGTTGGATCCAAAATTGGCTCAGAGGCAGGAAACAAAGGGTAATGGTCGAAGGGTGTTTTTGTGACCGGAAGGCTGTTTCCAGTGGGGTTCCGCAGGGCTCACAGAATCACAGAAACCCCACAGTGCAGATAGAGGCCATTTCGGCCCATCGAGCCTGCACCGACTCAGTACTGGGCCCTTTGCTTTTTCTGGTATATATCAATGATTTGGATTTGAATGTAGGAAGTATGATTAAGAAGTTTGCAGATGATACAAAAATTGGCCGTGTGGTTAATAATGAAACAGAATGCTGTAGACTGCAGGAAGATATCAATGGACTCGTCTAGTGGGCAGAACAGTGGCAAATGGAATTCAGTTGGAATACACAATAAATGGTAGGACACTGAGAAATGCAGAGGATCAGCGGGACCTTGGAGTGCATGTCCACAGATCCCTGAAGGTAGCAGGACAGGTAGATAAAGTGGTTAAGCAGGCATACGGGATACTTGCCTTTATTAGCCGAGGCGTAGAATATAAGAGCGGGGAGGTTATGCTTCAACTGTATAAAACACTAGTTAGGCCGCAGCTAGAGTGCCGCGTGCAGTTCTGGTCACCACATTACAAGAAGGATGCGATTGCACTAGAGAAGGTGCAGAGGAGATTTCCGAGGATGTTGCCTGGGCTGGGGAATTTTAGTTATGAGGAAAGATTGGATAGGCTGGGGTTGTTTTCTTTGGAACACAGGAGGCTGAGGCGAGACCTAATTGAGGTGTGTAAAATTATGAGGGGCCGAGATAGAGTGGATAGGAAGGACCTATTTCCCTTAGCAGAAGGGTCAATAATAGATTTCAAGTAATTGGTAGGAGGTTTACAGGGAATTTGAGGAGACATTTTTTCACCCAGTGAATGGTGGGGGTCTGGAATGCACTGCCTGAAAGGGTGGTAGAGGCAGAAACCCTCATCACGTTTAAAAAGTACTTGGATATGCACTTGAACTGCCGTAACCTACAAGGCTACGGACCAAGTGCTGTAAAGTGGGATTTGGGTGGATTGCTCTTTGTCGGCTGGCACGGACAAGATGGGCCGAATGGCCTCCTTCTGTGCTGTAAATTTCTATGATTCTGCCTGATCATGTGACATCTGCCCACACGACTTCTACAAATGTTATTACATTGTAGCCAGGATTGTTTAGTTTCCAATTCCGCCCATTTTGAAGCCAGGTCTCCGTTATGGCTACTATTGCATAACCCCATGTGGCAACTTGCGCCTGCAACTCGTCAATCTTATTTGTAACACTCCTCGCATTAACACACATGCATTTCAACAGCATGCTAGTTGGCTTTGCTTTTTTCCTGAATTTAACTGCTGCTCTTTCTACATTCTTCTTTGTTCTGTTGCTGTTTGTCCCTCCGAGTTTTCTATGCACCTTGTCTCTCCTCTCTGCTGCTGTGTCCTGGTGGCCCTCCGCCAGTGTGTGTATTTTGGCTATCTTATTTTCTTCTTCTGCTTATTTCGGCCCTGTGTCTGGAGCCCCTTGCATTTGTGTAGCAGCAGGAGAATGTGCAGCGAAGAAATGGTCAAAGGAAAGCGAGAGAGAGAGAGAGAGAGAGCAGCAAAAAGGATGTTGATTGATTAAGAGCAGTGTGTGCGCGTGTGTGTGCAAAACGTTGAGCAGCCTGTGGCGGCAGCAAAAGCCTACTGCACCTGGTATTCCCAGGCAGTCTCCCATCCAAGTACTAACCAGGCCTGACTCTGCTTAGCTTCCGAGATCAGACGAGATCGGGCGCATTCAGACTAGTATGGCCGTAGGCATATGCTAGCTGGCTTTCTCTTTACTTAAAGCTGTCGCCCATTTTTTTCTCTTCTACGCATTCATACAAGTATTCAACACTCAATTTACATTTACAAATTTTACTCCTCCCGCAACCCCCCACCCCCCCTCCACCTCTTCTTGCTGCTCTGCCTCCCACACAAACAAACTACAAGCCCAACCCTTCATTGCCTTCTATTCAAATATTACATCAAATAAACATGCTCAAACACCAAGTCTTAAGGGCTGTAGCATCTTTCAAACTGGACAAATACCCAGGCCCGCATCAAATCTATCCCACACTCTTAAGAGAAGTAAGACACCAAATAGCACAGGCTCTCACCATCATTTTACAATCCTCTCTGGCTACAGGTGTGGTGCCCGACCACTGGAGGACTGCTAACGTGCTACCGTTCTTTCAAAAGGGAGAGAGGGATAGACCGCATAATTACAGGCCAGTCAGCCTAACCTCGGTGGTGGGAAAATTATTGGAAAAAGTTCTGAGGGACAGGAGAAATCTTCATTTAGAAAGACACGGATTAATCAGGGACAGTCAGCATGGATTTCTTAACGGAAGGTCGTGTCTGACTAACGCAATTCAATTTTTCGAGGAGGTAACAAGGAGGGTCGATGAGGGTAGTGCCTTTGATGTAGTCTATATGGATTTTAGCAAGGCTTTTGATAAGGTCCCGCATGCCAGATTGGTCACGAAAGTAAAAGCCCATGGGATCCAAGGCAAAGTGGCAAGTTGGATCCAAAATTGGCTCAGAGGCAGGAAACAAAGGGTAATGGTCGAAGGGTGTTTTTGTGACCGGAAGGCTGTTTCCAGTGGGGTTCCGCAGGGCTCACAGAATCACAGAAACCCCACAGTGCAGATAGAGGCCATTTCGGCCCATCGAGCCTGCACCGACTCAGTACTGGGCCCTTTGCTTTTTCTGGTATATATCAATGATTTGGATTTGAATGTAGGAAGTATGATTAAGAAGTTTGCAGATGATACAAAAATTGGCCGTGTGGTTAATAATGAAACAGAATGCTGTAGACTGCAGGAAGATATCAATGGACTCGTCTAGTGGGCAGAACAGTGGCAAATGGAATTCAGTTGGAATACACAATAAATGGTAGGACACTGAGAAATGCAGAGGATCAGCGGGACCTTGGAGTGCATGTCCACAGATCCCTGAAGGTAGCAGGACAGGTAGATAAAGTGGTTAAGCAGGCATACGGGATACTTGCCTTTATTAGCCGAGGCGTAGAATATAAGAGCGGGGAGGTTATGCTTCAACTGTATAAAACACTAGTTAGGCCGCAGCTAGAGTGCCGCGTGCAGTTCTGGTCACCACATTACAAGAAGGATGCGATTGCACTAGAGAAGGTGCAGAGGAGATTTCCGAGGATGTTGCCTGGGCTGGGGAATTTTAGTTATGAGGAAAGATTGGATAGGCTGGGGTTGTTTTCTTTGGAACACAGGAGGCTGAGGCGAGACCTAATTGAGGTGTGTAAAATTATGAGGGGCCGAGATAGAGTGGATAGGAAGGACCTATTTCCCTTAGCAGAAGGGTCAATAATAGATTTCAAGTAATTGGTAGGAGGTTTACAGGGAATTTGAGGAGACATTTTTTCACCCAGTGAATGGTGGGGGTCTGGAATGCACTGCCTGAAAGGGTGGTAGAGGCAGAAACCCTCATCACGTTTAAAAAGTACTTGGATATGCACTTGAACTGCCGTAACCTACAAGGCTACGGACCAAGTGCTGTAAAGTGGGATTTGGGTGGATTGCTCTTTGTCGGCTGGCACGGACAAGATGGGCCGAATGGCCTCCTTCTGTGCTGTAAATTTCTATGATTCTGCCTGATCATGTGACATCTGCCCACACGACTTCTACAAATGTTATTACATTGTAGCCAGGATTGTTTAGTTTCCAATTCCGCCCATTTTGAAGCCAGGTCTCCGTTATGGCTACTATTGCATAACCCCATGTGGCAACTTGCGCCTGCAACTCGTCAATCTTATTTGTAACACTCCTCGCATTAACACACATGCATTTCAACAGCATGCTAGTTGGCTTTGCTTTTTTCCTGAATTTAACTGCTGCTCTTTCTACATTCTTCTTTGTTCTGTTGCTGTTTGTCCCTCCGAGTTTTCTATGCACCTTGTCTCTCCTCTCTGCTGCTGTGTCCTGGTGGCCCTCCGCCAGTGTGTGTATTTTGGCTATCTTATTTTCTTCTTCTGCTTATTTCGGCCCTGTGTCTGGAGCCCCTTGCATTTGTGTAGCAGCAGGAGAATGTGCAGCGAAGAAATGGTCAAAGGAAAGCGAGAGAGAGAGAGAGAGAGAGAGAGCAGCAAAAAGGATGTTGATTGATTAAGAGCAGTGTGTGCGCGTGTGTGTGCAAAACGTTGAGCAGCCTGTGGCGGCAGCAAAAGCCTACTGCACCCGGTATTCCCAGGCAGTCTCCCATCCAAGTACTAACCAGGCCTGACTCTGCTTAGCTTCCGAGATCAGACGAGATCGGGCGCATTCAGACTAGTATGGCCGTAGGCATATGCTAGCTGGCTTTCTCTTTACTTAAAGCTGTCGCCCATTTTTTTCTCTTCTACGCATTCATACAAGTATTCAACACTCAATTTACATTTACAAATTTTACTCCTCCCGCAACCCCCCACCCCCCCTCCACCTCTTCTTGCTGCTCTGCCTCCCACACAAACAAACTACAAGCCCAACCCTTCATTGCCTTCTATTCAAATATTACATCAAATAAACATGCTCAAACACCAAGTCTTAAGGGCTGTAGCATCTTTCAAACTGGACAAATACCCAGGCCCGCATCAAATCTATCCCACACTCTTAAGAGAAGTAAGACACCAAATAGCACAGGCTCTCACCATCATTTTACAATCCTCTCTGGCTACAGGTGTGGTGCCCGACCACTGGAGGACTGCTAACGTGCTACCGTTCTTTCAAAAGGGAGAGAGGGATAGACCGCATAATTACAGGCCAGTCAGCCTAACCTCGGTGGTGGGAAAATTATTGGAAAAAGTTCTGAGGGACAGGAGAAATCTTCATTTAGAAAGACACGGATTAATCAGGGACAGTCAGCATGGATTTCTTAACGGAAGGTCGTGTCTGACTAACGCAATTCAATTTTTCGAGGAGGTAACAAGGAGGGTCGATGAGGGTAGTGCCTTTGATGTAGTCTATATGGATTTTAG